>NC_140583.1:17524566-18934625 GCF_964204655.1 Triturus cristatus
CCCTGCCTGCTCCCTGGGTGAGTAGGCTCAAAGGAGAGGCCTATCTGGAAGGGGCCGAGAGGCAGGAGCAGACCTGGGCCCCTGGGGGCCCCGGCGGGCGGGCCCGGGTGCTGCCTTCCCCCACCTCAGAATTGCCGGACCTCACGTAGGTCTGACCGAGCAAACTCAGAGAAAAAGGACCATCGGGAAGGGGCTGAGAGGCAGGTGCGTACCTGGGAACCTGGGGGCCCCAGCGGGCAGGCCCAGGTGCTTCCTTCCCCTGTCTTAGGATCGCCGGACCTCGGGGAGGTCTGACCCAGCAAACTCGGAGAAAAGGGACCATCGGGAAGGGGCTGAGAGGCAGGTGCGTACCCCTGGGGGCCCCGGCCGGCGGGCCCGGGTGCTGCCTTCTCCTGTTTCCGAATCGCCGGACCTCACGGAGGTCTGACTGACTCTCTCCCTAGTAACCCGGAGGAAAATTACCCCCCTTTCTTGTAATCCGTGCACACAAGGTGACAGAGGGGACCCAAGGCGTGAATGTACCCGACCTCCGGGAGCCCTCGCTGGGAACCCCATCCCGGGCACCCTGCCACGCGGCAGGATTGAGGACGGAGCCCAGGGTGGGGAGGCCGCCCTCCCTGGGGCCCTTGGGAGCTGCAGAACCCAGCCGAGCAGGGGGAGGCTCCCCGTACACGACAGAACCCCGTCCCAGGCCTTTGGTGGGCCGGCAGGCCGGGGGACGGGGTCCGGATCACCCTACCCGGGGCCTGGTGGGGCCCCTGGACCCAGCCGGGGCTCCTAGGACCGAAGGCACAGGGGAAGCTTCCCTGGGACCGCCGGACACCATCCCAGGCACCCTGCCATGCGGCGGGACTGAGGATGGAGCCCGGGGTGGGGAGGCTCCCCTCCCCGGGGCCACAGGGTGCCCCTGAACCCAGCCGAGCAAGGGGAGGCTCCCCGGGCACGATGGAACCCTGTACTGGGCCTTTGGCGGGGCAGCAGGCTGGGGGACGGGGCCCAGGGCTGGAGCACAAGAGCCGGGGCCCGGCAGGGCACCTGGTCTCAGGCGGGGCTCTCGGGCCCAGAGGCAAAGGGAAAGCCTCCCCAGGCCCGCAGGACCTCGTTCGGGCAGCCTGCCACGCAGCAGGACTGAGGACGTAGCCTGTGGTGGGGAGGCCGGTATCTGGTTGCCCCTTTGGAAAGCACTGCATGCGGCCAGATGGCCGAGGGGAGAGGTGCGACCAGATGGCCAGGACCGAAAGGATTCCCATCTGCCCACGCCGCTTCCCGGGGGCTCGGGCACCCCGGCTGGGACTCAAGCCTGGGGAAGGACCACCGGAGCTCTCGGGCCCGGACGCCCGAGGGATGACTGCCTGGGAACCATGGGGCTCGTCCTAGGCACTTTTCCACACCGCAGGCCGGAGGAGGGAGCCCCTGACGCCTAGGGAGGTGTTGCCCGGGGAAAGCCCATCTGGTTCCCGGCAGAGAACCGCCAGCCCGGGAGGGGTGTCCCGGCATACCCTGCCCCTAGTAATCCGGAGGAAGGCTACCCCTCTTTCTGGGAACCAGTGCGCACCGTGAGGCTCAGGAGACCCTAGGCGTGAACGTGCCCGACCTCCTGGAGCCCTGGCTGGGATACGGGAGGCAAATGAGCCTTCATCGGGACTTCCAGGCCAGCCCGGCCATCTGGAAGTCCCATTGGAAATCATTGCGTGCGACCAGATGGCTGAGGGGAGAGGTGCGACCAGATGGCCGGGACCGAAATAATGCCAATCTGCCTGCCCCGAGCCTTCGCTGGAGGGGTCCGCCTGCCCTTGCAGGGCTCAGGGGCTGCAGGGCTTGGGGGCTGCAGGGCTCGGGGGCTGCAGGGCTCGGGGGCTGCAGGGCTCAGAGCTGCAGGGCTCGGGGGCTGCAGAGATCCGGGGCTGCAGGGCTCTGGGGCTGCAGGGCTCGGGTGGGCTCGGAGACCCCATGCTGGGCCTCTGGCATGGGGAGGCCTGCAGACACTCCTGGGGCCCAGCCGCCCGGGGGAGGACTGCCCGGGACCAATGGAGCCTTGCAGGTCTCCGGGGCTCTGCACTAGGGACCCTTGTCCTGGGCAGATGGACACTTGGCAGGCCGCAGGACGGGGGCTCCCAAACCCCAGGCCCTGACCGAAACCAAGGCCCCGGACCGGTCCCTGTTTCTCAACTCAGCCAGGCCGGGGAGATCGGGGAGCCTGCCCAGGCACGAGGGACCCCTGTCCCGGGCACACGGACCCTCAGGACGTGCGCTCGTTTTCCACACATTTTTCCCAAAATTCTGCGTAGTGGCGATACGCCAACTACCTCCAGCCCTAGTTTGGTGCAGAGTCTGAATAAACACATTATCTTTATAGGACTTTCGGTGCTCCTCTTTGTGAGTGTCCAAAGTAACAAATATATGTTCAGGCGGAACAGGTGTACTACCAATCAAAGTATGTACAGGATATTTCTCCTCAAGGAAATACGCTATTCCAAGAATTATTAGCGAGATCACAATAATAGTTACAAAAACAATTTTGCTTTTAACAGACCAAGTGGACCAAACAGGCCCGTTCCATTCAGAACGTGGAACTGCAAAGGGCTGTTCTTCCTCCCGAATGGGGCTGGCAAAGGGGTACATCTCTCTCCTTTAATTTACTGAACCCAGAGGAAAAGACTTACAACTGGAGCCAAATGGGGATGAAACAAAGAAATGGGACAGTATTCCCAGCGACCATCTGAGTCCCGCTGGTGGACTCCTATTGTTCATCAGGCGTAGGCGCTGTTGAGCACCGGCGGTGGAGCTGTCTGTCTAGCTCAGATCCAGATCCCACGTTGCAGGGCACAGTATTTCTTTCTTGAGAATCACAGTCCTTTTGCCCTGATCATTCACTGTCCGAACAATGCACCAATCTCCCTTTCCCCAAGCTATCGTTGGTACCACGGGCAGAGTATGTTCGCCCTATTCCTCAGCAATGCAGTCCATCCCTACTAATCTAACTTTTCCTTTGGTGCAATGTTCCTCCGGCGGGGCGTAAATTGCAACTCATCACTCCAGGCACAGAGGTGTCAGGAAAAATGGGGTCATGCTCAAAGGGACCAAGGGGCAAAGGCTCAGACACAGACGAGCCAACAGGCTGGGACTCCAGCACAGGTGGACCAACAGGCTGGGGCTCCTGGATGGCCCTAATCTCAGGTGGCACCACCTCAGTCAGCACAGCGTGGCTCGCTTCCTCAGTTGTTGCCCACTTCAGGCATGCATCCGAAAAGGGAATGCAGCGCGGTACCTGCTCCATCTCAGAGTCGCCAATCCCATCAAGTACCCACTGGTCATAAGGCAACAGCAGGGGTACCCACTTACAGTGGGTACTGTGGATCCAGTTCTTCCAGCCGTCGACCTTCACTGCTGTGATGAAGGGTAAGTATTTCCCTTCTGTTGTGGTCACGGGCCACTCAAACACTGCTTATCTAAAAATAATAAACACAGATGTGAAACAAAGGTCTTACGTTGAAGTGACACTTTTATTCATTAAGTCATTAGCACAGCAAAATAAATATATTCATCAATTCATTAGCTCAGAAATAACATCAAAATCATAATTTCAATCCATCAGAAATAGCAACACAAAATACATTTTAATAAACGTGCAAGTGCCTAGAAGGCAAACCTGACGTGAGAAAACGTAACCGTCAAGAGTCATAGGTATTAAGGTAAATTATTTGCAATGAATTGGGTGAGGATGAGAAACCTAGCATCGGAGAAGAGGCCAAAAAAGAAAAAGATTTTAATCTAGATTGGGCTCTACCACCTGAGAGTAGGCTTCCTAAGCCCAATGCAGATATACGGCCGGCCGGGAACCCACAGCGTGCATGGCACTGCAGAAGAGTTCTGAGCTCAAACTGGGGTGCAGGCCTTATATATCTGTTCAATGCAGAATGGGTAAACCACATTGACGTAGGTGCTAGACCCACATTGACGTAGGTGCTTGACAGCAAATGATAAACAAAGAAACATTTTTGCGTAAGTTTCTCGGAAAATATATATGAAAGCGGATCTTGAAACAGGTGCTATCATTGCAAGGTGCTGTCTTGGGTTTCGTTTAAGCAAGCTTGGAAAGTTTCATAATATAAAAATGAAGCAAGCAATACTTATGAAATGTCGAGGATGTACCAGCTGGTCCTGCGTGTGGGTGAGATATGCTATTCTTGTAACTGTGTAAAGTTTCCGTGGTCGCCCGGGCTGCCTCACAGTGTTGGGCACAAGAGAAATGTATGTTCAAGAATATCGGGGCCTAGTAGACTTTATTATCGAAGATGATGACATGAGGCAGTGGGCTTTGGGCTTGGGCCTATGTGCAGATGTGTCAAGGGATGTGTGGGCTATCACTTACTGACTGTGTATGGTAAAAATTGCCAAGATAGCACATATCCAGGTTTTAGCTCGTAGGGCCTATACAGGGACCTTCATGCTGCATGGGTCGAGCAGAATGTTATGTTGGGAATTTAAATGGTAAAACGTGACCCTCCATCATTTCCCTCCTCTTGTTCATTTTTTAACATACATCTTACAGAGTATCTTGGTGATCCTTCTGCTAGTGGGGGCTTCCAGGGCGTGTCATTACCGTAGCACTTGAATCCGCCCTGTTGTTGTTCCCTTACGTCGACATATTATCCATCTGACCTAATAAGTATTTTGACATATTCTGCACCTGATCTATTAAGCAGACATTCGTATCGAACAGCTGCAAGGGCCTCGTTCAGGGTGTTTCTACCTGGGGGAAGTGGGGGAGCGATAGGTATGTCATAAAGAGCGTCAGGTGCTTTACAAAGAGGTGGAAACATACAGACCCTCCAGCAGCACGCCATTGGTTGAAATCCTTAAAGGTCTGGGCACGGGCTGAAAGCACAATCCTACACAGGGAAGAAACAGCGGGGTTGCGGAAATATCCCATAGCACAGCCCTGGGACGATGCCCTCAAAGCACTGTTGCAGTCTAGTGCCCCATTGGACACACCCCCTGGGCAACGGGCGGTTAACACTACCTGATAAGTCTCTTGAGCGGAGCTGTCACGCTGCGAATGCAGAGCACCTTGGCCACGGCAGTTGGGTTGGATAATGACCTAGCATTCCTTATACACAGTTAAAGAACACGACTCCTGCAATAAGATACACTAGTGTCCATACACCAATACACAGGACAGATACGGCAACTCACATTCACTACGGTTATACAAACATAGGCGTGACTGAACTCGGATGGCATTATACACACTGGCTAAATATTCCAATTGATAATTGATGTCTTTTTTTTTCTTTTCGATTTTGATGAGTTCTAACTGGTTGTGGTTTAACGTTAGTAGATATAAGAGAGGAAGGAAAGAGAAAGAAAAACAGGGAACAGGGGAAAACACATAAGAGACGAAAAATTGCAGAAAAGACAGACAAGAAGAAACGAAATGTACGCAACTGGTAAACAGGTGGCGGTACTCACATAATTTCCTGTTCAGAAATAACTGTGTGAAGATTTCACTGTTGGAGCTGAGGCAGACAAGCTAAAGTACTATAGATTGCAATACGGAAGGGGCGCATTTGACTGATATGTCCAGCTACTTAATGATGAGACGTCAGGACAGGGGGGCAGATACTGCCTATGATACTTTACAAACGCACAACAATCCCTGCGAAGTTAATATGCACTATGTCATAATTCTGTGATTTAAATAATTGGATTGATGTAACTGCGACATAATATCAAGGATTTTGTTATAAATGGAATATGTGCTGATCCTTAGTACCTATGTAACAGGAAAGATAAAAATGCAATAAAGATATTTTTTTTAAAAATAAAGAGCGTCAGGTGCTCCAAGCTCACTCATTTCTAATTGCATCCCATTCCCATCTCCTGGGGCACGGTCCATGTCCTCATACTGTTTTGCCCGGTAAATCCCTGTGCTAGCGTAATTCATACCTACTACCTTGGTGCTGAATTTTTTTACACAGTGGATCCCTATCTGAAAGACGCAACACATAATTCCCACTATGGGTATTACTAATTTCAGTATTGCCGTTAGCCATGAAGGCATCCAGCCAAAGTCGAACCAGTCCGGAAAAACGTCTGCAGGGGCACCTCCTTCCTCAGCCATCTTCTTTCCCAAGTTGGTAAATTCCTCAATGGCCCTTGTTATTGATTCATTCTCCTCGTCGTTTCCCGGTATGAACGTGCAGCAAGATTTTCCTATCCGATGACAGACTCCACTATCTTTAGCAGTCAGCATGTCCAGAACATAGCAGTGCTCTAGAACCATTAGTCTTAAGGGGCGCAGCTCTTCTCTAATTGCATTTAGCCCATCCCTAGTGCTGTTGATGGCCTTCATCACCTCACAGCGTGTTACCTCGAGCCATCTGGCATTTGCTTTAGTCTGGAAAAGTGGAACAAGCCCTCCAAAGAAGACCTGGGCATCGTTAAAGAGGTGGAATTCTAGAGGAATGTCATCATAGGGATCGTTTGCAAAGTATTGAGCTGATCGCCGGTGGCGGTGGAGGAAAGTGACATCGCCAGTCATTGGGTGCAAATTGATATGGGAGGCATTGGTGGCCGGGACGACCAGGTGTACTTCATGCAGAGTCACCAAGAAGCAGAGGCCATTCCAATTAGGAGGTAGTTGGAGATGGAGGCGTTCTCCGCAAGCCCAGTAGTAGTCCATCAGAGTGGGGGTGCCGACCTCCATATCAAAATTAAAGATAGTGTTGTTGCAATCTGTGTTACGGCCAACACGTACAGAGCCATTACCTATGAAGCAAAGAAGAGGATTTTTTAGTTTAAATACCTTTTTAGGTATGTACGTTTCTTCCCCTCCCCAGGTGTATCTCTTGCCCTCCTGAGCCCAAACTCCTTCACATTCCTCCTCAACGTCCCAGTCAATCCCTTCCTCCCAATCTGAATCCACCCAGGGGGGGCCTAAAGATGATGCTTTGCAGACCACGAAGCCGGGACCATTCCACTTGTTGTCATAGAAGATATGTGACCACAGGCGTAGCACTGTTCTATTTTGACATGACCAGCCAGCACGTGTGTATCTGCCTCTTAGTGTCCCATCGCATCGGGAAGGGGGCTGTGTTGAGGATATCCATCCACGTTCCCTAATTATATGTGCCTTAGTGTCCATATTTCTTATTAGTGACCTACGCATTGCTTGTATTATTTCCTCGAGGCCAGTTGGGTCTGAGATAACTTTTTGGAAATTGTCGGTGTAGTCCCATTTTGAGGTGTTTACAAATGCTGTGGATATGTTGGCCGCAATGACCTGAATTTGGCCCTCTATGCGGCAAAGATACAAGTGCAGGAGGCATTTGGTAATGTCTGGGTGGACTTCTTTAGGGAAAAGGAGTCTGTCTGCACCAACCGCATGGGGGATGTAAGAAAATACATAGCAGGAGTCATTTGTTACAGTTTTTCCCACTGCTGTCATATCTTTATACCAGAAGTTGTCTAATAGTGGACCCAATGATCTGTTATTGACTGCTCTGGACCTAGTATGGGCCCTAGATCCTCCTGTATTTCTACTAGATGTTGGAATGTCTTGTACTCGGTCCTCTGCCATAAGGGTTTGTGGGGGATTAGGGGCTTAGTTCTGCGGGGAGAAATAGCGAATCGACGTACTCTGCAGTGGCGGGAAGGGCGTTGGAGGAATGCTTGTGGCTGTATTGTGAGATCAACAGTGCCATTCCATGTAGTATCTCTGTCACCTGGGATGGAAGTTGCTAGTGTCCCTGGCAGGGTGTGTTGGACCTAGTGCGTTGTTGTGTGCAACTTGTCGGCTATGGGTGACCGCTGGTACAGTGGGTGGTGTTGTAGGTGCCATGGCATTGTTGCTAGCTGCATTTTGAGGAAAGTAACCCTTTACCGTGATGAAAAAAATGTACAAATTAAATGTTGCTAAAGGCACTGCAACAATGATACATTATATTAATATAGAACCAATACATATCTTTGCATTGCGGCTGCTGTACTCATGGAGCAGCACGTGAGTGTCATCTTCGTCCTCATTGACAGTGGAAGGGAAGCCACTGTCCTCATTCAGGGGGACCAAGGGCATGTCATTTTCTTCTTTCAGTCCATTGTCTGGTGCTGCTGAGGTGCAGGGTCGAGTCTGATATCGCGGCGATGGATCCATGCCTTCTTTTTAGCTATCCGAACAGCAGTTGGTGAGGAATCAGTGACCTTGTACGGGCCCTCAAACTTTGGGTCCTTCCAGCGTTGGACATTTTTCCGGACAAATATCAAAGATCCAAGACGGATTGGTGGGAGCTCAGGATCGATGGGGCCCTTCTCCTTCCTTTTGGATACCTGGGTAGAAAGGAATTACACAAATAGTCGTAAAGCTCTGCTTTAACAATCTCAGAGGATGACTCACTATCTGTTTTGGGCCATAGTAGATGGGACAGTTACATTTATTGATCGCCCGGTGACAAGCTGATGTGGCGTGAGGTAATGATCCGAACTTGGGGAATTTCTTAGTGAAAAGAGGGCAATTGGGAGGCAGTAGAGCCATTTCTTACCAATTGTGGCGCTTATTTTGCTTATTTTATTTTTGAGCAAGCCGTTGAGGGCCCACAAACGCCATTGTTTTGTGGGTGATAGGCTGATGTTAGTTTGTGTCTAATGCCTAATATTGTTGTCAGGGAGGAAAAAATAGCGTTTGAAAAATGACTTCCGTTATCGGTCCGGAGGGCATCGGGCACGCCCCATCGGGAAATGACCTCACGGAGTAGGAATGTGGCTGCTGCTTCGGCATCGCAGTGGACACATGGTCCAGCTTCCAGAATGGGCATTCTAACACAATGAGATATCGGTAATTTTGACATCGATCAATCATGTCGACATAGTCGATGTGGAGTTCTTTGAAGGGGCCAGAGGGTTTAGGGATGGTGGAGGTGTTTTGAGAGTTGGGTTTGGTGAATTTAGTTGGCAGATGAGGCATTTAATAACAAAGAGTTGTATTTGCTCGTGGGCATTGGGAATGAACCAGTCCGTTTGTAATGTTGTGGACATTTTATATCGGGAGATGTGTGTGGGAAGGTGTAGTTGATCCAGTGCCACTTGCAGTAAGGCTTGTGGCATGGCAGGCTTTCTAGTCATGGTCTGCCTATAAATGAAATCAGCAGGGTCCTGCTGTACTCCCCTCTTCTGCCATAACTCTTTTTCTTGATCTGGTGCACTTTCTTGTATTTCTCTGAGATGTAGTTGGGCGATGTGATCATATTGTTGCGTGTTATCGATAGTGTAAGGGGTGCTTGTGTCGGGTGTACCTTCATTCGTGTCTATGTGCTCTGCTGGAGATACCGTTTGGGCAAGTAGGATAGAGGCGTACTGAGCATCTGGTGCAGCTACAGGTGGGGGGCCTCTGGCTAAGGCTTTTGCTGCCCAGTCTGCCAAAGCGTTACCTCTAGAGACAAAATCTTGACCATTAGTGTGTGCTGCACATTTGACTACAGCTACCTCAGCTGGCTGTGAGGGCCTCTATTAGTTCTTCCAATAACTGCCTGTGAATCACAGGCGTCCCATCTGATTTAAGAAATGCACGTCTTTTCCAGCGCAAGATGCTGGAGTGTGTTGTTGTTGTAATAATGTTGTTGGTCATTGCTGTAAGCGGGATGTGCTGGCATGTATTGTACGGGGGGCTGTGGCTGCACGTACTGTACAGCAGGCTGTGGCTGGGTTTGTACATATTGTACGGCAGGCTGAGTTTGCATCTGTTGTGGGGCAGGCTGTGTGTTGCCTGTCAGTGCATTCATGGCAGCCTGGGGAAATGTGGTGACTGCAGTCATCTGACTGACAGGTGCAGCTAACATGACTGTGTCTGGTGTGTCCTTTTTCTTATTAAGTTTCTGTTGCACTAACATTGCAGCTGCATTTTCTATGGCTCGCTGTCTATTCTTTTCCTGTTCTTGCCTCTTTTTGCAGAAATGTATAATGTGATCCTGTATCTCAGGCCATGGTTTTGCTTCCATTGCTACAAATCCATCCAACTTGTCCTGTATGTCTTCAGGCAGTCCTTTCTTGACCATGTGGTAGAAAAGCCTGCTCTTCCCTCCTGTTGCGTTCCATTTGTCTCCTAACTCCTGATGCCATTCTTCCTTAATTCTTGAAATAAAGTCAATTGGATCCTCGCTCACTTGCATTGTCAGTGACATGAGGGATCCAACGTCCGGGACATCTGGAAATTTTATATGCAGTTTGGCCCAGACCTGTGATCTTATTTTGTTAAATGAGTCCCTATCATACTTCGTTTTAATGTTCTGACTGACGCTTTTGAAGATGCTCTCTGCTTCTTCTCCCATTATGGAGATGAGCAGACTCTTCATATCACCTATCCCTAAGTTGACGCCTGCGGTATTTTTTTCCAGGGCCGCTATCCATTTGCCAGCACCCTCTGTGAGGGGTGGGAGAAGCTTTTTGAGATTCTCTTTGTCCATTTGAGACCATGGGACATATAAGGGCGAGTCAATGGTATTTTTATACAACAGTGGCATCTGGTATGTTACCCCTGTGGGTCGTGTGAGGTCATATTTACGTGCATACTTCTGCCAGACCCGTAGGCCTGGACGCATATAGTCATAGTCCCAGTCATCATCCCCTGTCCCCTCCAAGATGCATTCCTTGGCAGTTGCCATGTCTTGTGGGTCAAATGATCATTCTCTAGGACAAATGTTAATTTGGGGTACATTGGCTTCTGTCCATCCCGCCAAATTATCTGTGAAGGGGTTGACATAGTAGTCTGACCCCTCTCCAAGTATCACTATTTCGTTTGGTGTCAGGCCATCAGTCTGTGGTCGGGGCTGCTTGCTAAGAAGCATTGGGTGCACATTTCGTGACCTGGTGCCACGCAGGCATGCCAAACCTGAGATATCATATTCGTATGGGCATCCGTGTGAACCTAACACTGTCAGTTTTTTAGCCTCTGTTTGTCTCTTCCTAACTTTCTGCATCACTCTTTCTACTGGGAGTGAGATAGGGCCCAACGAGAGTGGGTCCAGAGCGTTCCATGCTGTCTGTGGTGCTGGGGGTCCAGATGGCAGCGTAGGGGCAGGTGGGGTCTGTCATGTAAGCGCTGGTGGTGGAGGTGGTGTTGCTTGTAGCTATTCTGGATATAAGTTAGCTGGTTTTGTGGCTGCCGTGTTGGACAGGGGTGTGAATGGGCTTTGGGCTTCCCCATGGAAGTTTATCAATGGTACCTCCTGTGCCGCGGTGGTTGAGACCTCACTATTGTGCAGCGCCGCTGGGCCTGCTGCGCTGGCCAATTCATTGAGTGTTGGCCGGTGCTGTTTACCAAAGTGGCCCGTGTCATTCAGTAGTTCTGCGAGTTTACCTTTCACCTGGTTTACACTTATAGACAACCGCCGAATGTGTGCCATTCGGTCAGTAGGGCAAGGTACGTGTTGTTCGCATGACATATCCCCTGGCCCTTTTCCTATTCTTTGAAATAAGTCTAGCTCTGTGCTCCACCTACTAATGTCTGTCTCTGTGACTGCCTCAGAGGGACGCAGTTCACTATCCCTTGTTTCTCCATTGAATATTGGCGGGGGCATTGGGAAGTGTTCTCTCTTTGGCTTGTGATCAGGAGTAAGGGGCAGCCGCCCATTATAGTGGGTCTGTGTACTGGAAGGGAACTGCTGCTGTTCGGGAAAGATGAACGGGCAGTAATTTCTAGTTGCTGTGCCTGAGAACTCACAATCCTCATTGAAGAATGAAGGGAAGTGACATGCGGGAGCTGCGTGTGAAACACTAGAAGCCCCATCGCTTTCTGAGTCCTCGTCTGCCTGGCGATCTACAGAGTTGGAGGTTGGCGTGAGTTTTAGTGTAAATTGGGCGTCCATTTGTCCTGATATTCCTGGCAATGTGGCGTGTATCATTGGGCCGCTGCTGGTGACGCATGGTGCAGCTGGAGGTGTGCTACACATTGTGTGGAGGGGAGTCTGGTGGGGGAGGTGAATCATCTTGGGGTAGATGGGATCCAACAGCTGGTAGGTCATTGATGGTAGGCTGTAGATCTGTGTTTTCAGTGTGGGCGCGCTTGGTGTACATACCGCTGGCCTGATATGGTGGGGGTGCCGGAGGAGCAGTAGGCATGGACGTGTGCATACTGGCAGGATGCTCCTGCGCATTGTCTTTGAAAATACGCCAGAGATCTAGGGTAGCCTTCCACTTCTGTAGTGTAGTGCCGGAGTACTTGGTGTCTAGGAAGGTGTTAGCATGATCTAGTATTACCTTGTCAAAACTACCTTCTGAGGGCCATGGGTGACTCATGTTTTTGTGAGTTTGTGAAGTTCTCTACAATGTTTAAGTATGTATTGTTCCTGCCCACCGAAGCTTTTCAAGACATGCTGTAGAGGAGTGGCCATAGTGAAGCAATTTGATGTGTAAATGCAAGATAAATCTTTTAATGGAGGATGTTGTTGTGAGACCCACTTTACCTCTGCTTCTCTTTCTCAGTGTCTGTAGTTGAGCTCTGGTATACGTTCTTCTCCTACACCCTCAAGGACACGGAGGTACACACCGTCCTGTAATTCGTGGTCCTGTGCAGGAGTGCAACCAGGGAAGCGGAGCTGGCCGCCAAAACAGGCGTCAGCAATCTTAGACTGAAGTGGGTATCTTGGCCAAAAGCTTGATAGCATGGTGGGGCCCTCCCAACCTTCGAGTCGTAAGATAAAATATATGTGAAAGCCGGTGGTTGTTTTATATACTGCAGAACTCAGTATCCTATTCATAGGGACACTAGTGTGAGAGTGACACGGTGTAAACCTGAGAGGAGCAATGTGGTTACTACGGGGGAGGGGGAAGCGCACCCTGTCTATGTTTTCTACAACTAGTTATTGGGATAGTTGGGATGTAGGTCTTTTATGAGTTTGTCTCCTATGGCGTCAATAACCATAAGGTAAATTATTAGTCTTAAATCTAATTCCTCAAGTCCTGTGTATATTCCCTCAGGGGAGAAATCAGGGAATTCAAGACTGTGGCGGGCAAGGGCAGTAATAATCTTACTTTGTAATGCATTCCGTGGCCACGAAGTGGTCAACGTGGTGGGTATTTCTAAGCCTGGATATATTAGGCAAATGCGTACGTAGATCCAATCCGGTGTTTTGTGCACAGAAGTGCCAAATATTATTTTTTCGTATGTTGTCTGGATGGGGCCTTTGGTCGTGAAGGGTAGATGGTACAGAAGTGCGCCAGGAGATATTATTTGTTATTGTGCTTTGGTGCACACGTTTTTGATGTAATGGGGTAAGAAAATGCCGGTGCCATTGGGAGCGTGATCTGCCGTGTGTGGCTATAGTCAATACCGAGGGCTTGGAATATCGCAAGAAGGACAGTACTTGTTAAGGGTGTCACGTGGATAAAGCAAGAGGGGTGACCATCTGGCAGACCCACAAAGTGATTGTTGATCAGGTATACCCTGAGTTGAGGTGGGGTATTGTCGTGGGAGTTGTCAGTCATTCCCTTATATAGAGTGGCAGCAAGGGGGTGGGCTTGCAAGGGCAGGCAGGGGTGCAGGATCTTGTGAATACTCGTGCAGAAGTGCCCTTAAGGGGGATGCCAGGTGGTCTTGAGAATGTGCGTTGGTATAATGAAAGCGGAGAGTGTGGGAGATGCAGGGGCGTCAGGATGTGGGAGAAAGGCTGCTTCAGATGAAGCCACAGACTGCGTGGAGTCTGGTGAAGACTCCCCGTCAGTGATAATCACAATGAGGGAGGTAGCGGAATGTTCTGAAGGACCGGAATGCGCAGAAGGAGCGGAGTGGTGGGTGGATAGGGTGGAAGAGTTAGATAAGTGGCCAGGCCAAAGCAGGCCAGGGCGGGTTGTGTCTGGATGTGGCGGGGAGAGAGATGCACATGCGTGAGCGACAAATAGGTCGGGCAAGAATAGCATAGAGAAGCGGTATTGGGGGTGAAGGTGACACCCAATTTTCCAAGTGGCGGGGAGGATGTCACTGTAATGGTCTGTAAGGGTAGTTATTTCATTAGAAGTGGTATTATGGACGGCTGTAGCAATGCCGTGCACCAGATGGATAGTGAAATTGATGATACGTGGGGGGGTGTTGGACATAACGGGCAGGGAGGGCGCGGTGAAGGTGGCAAGGAGCAAGGGAGGAATACTTCTCCCCCCTTTTGGCTAGCAGTTGCAGAGGCAAATGATAGACAAATACGTCGTGAACGGATGTGTAGATGTAAAAAAAGGAGGCAATATGAAGAGAGTCGTAGGAGGGGTGACCTACCTAGAGGAGCTGTAAGTTCAAGAGATGAAGAGGCGTGTGAGTGCAACACAGACACCTGCTAACTGGCAGTCCAGACACTCGGCTAGTGGGTGTGAAAGTGTCAGGACAGCAACAAGGACAGCTACTAACTGGCGGCCTGACACTCACCTAAGGGGCGTGTGAAAGTGTCAGGACAGCAACAGGAGAGGCGGAGACTGGGATATGAAAAAGGCACCTAGGCACAGCGTTATTAGAAGGACACCAGGCAAGTAACAAAGCAAAGACAGTAAAACATGAAACCAGAAAAACAAACACCAAACAGGACATATTAATGAAAAATAAATGATGAAGCAATAAATATGATGTATTATGAAGAATAAAAACACATAAATGTGGAACAGTTACAGACCTAGATATGGAATCTCACTACGAGAGACCCCGAGATCAGAAAGCAAGAGGGAGAGAGATGTCAGCATCACCGAGGAGAGAGACCACAGGAGGTGCGGGGCAGAGGCGCGGTTGTGAAGCCGAACAGTAGAAACAGTGCATAGAGAAAGGGAGCGAGTGTGCAAGGAAGGGGAGAGTAGCGTATATTGCAGGAGGTAGAAAGAAAGAAGAAGAATGAAAAGAAGCAGTGGGTGAGGGCTGAAATTAGAAGAAAAAAGGAGAAAGTGACGAACGAAGACAGCACAGCTGAGGCAGCCATGCTGGAAACCACAGAAGTGAAAAGGTGAAGGCTGCGAAGTAACCACAAGTGACTTCCCCTTTTTGATGCAGCGAGCTGCGCAGCCAAAAAGGAGTGTCAGGTAAAGACACAACGCTTACAGATAAGAAAGAGTTTAATAAAAGATAATAATGTTACACCCAATCCATGCAAAATGAGGTCGTTAAAAGAAGAGATGAAGACAGGAGAGGAGCCCGTGAAATAATGAGATCCGAAAGGACAAAACGGGCAAAGGAAGGATGCACGCATTGAAAAAGGGACCCTGAGCCAGAAAGCACAGACAGAATGAGGAAACCACAGTATAGAAAAAAACCTTTTGAATAAGAAAATATACAGATGGAGTAAAACGGAGTGAAAAGACAGTCAATCAAATGCAAAGTCAATATCAATATGAACACAATGAGGACTCAAACCTGCAATATACCCAGAGTGAGGACTTGAACCTCGAGAACCACAAGTGAGGACTTGAACCTCGATGAGGACTTGAACCTCGAACCACAATAAAACCTAATAACCACAATGTGGACTCGAACCTCGTGAGGACTTGAAGCTCGATATACAATAAAACCTTATAACCACAATGAGGACTCAAACCTCGTGAGGACTTGAACCTCGATATACAATAAAACCTTATAACCACAATGAGGACTTGAACCGCGATATACAATAAAACCCAATAGAATTAGAACCAGGATTCGAACCTGGGCTGGGAGATAAATTGAAAACAACCCAATGCAATCACAACCGCCAGGACTTGAACCTGGGCTCGAAGTCAAACCGAGAACATCACCTCCGGACTGAAACCGGGAAACCTACAGGAAAACATAACCACAAGACGTATGTAATAAAAACCGACATTGTACCTATCTAAAACAAAGGCGAGAGCCGTGACCACACACAGAAACAAAGGGTGATAATCGTGGCAAGACAGATCGCTACATGGGATCGAGGAGTCAGACAGAGAGACCCCAAAGTCCCCACCTCACTACCACATACCAGGGACCGGAGTAATTCAAGGAAAAAAACTAAAAATATCCCTGACTTACCCAGTGGGCAATCCGCCGGAGTGTCACAGGTCCGCCGCAGGTAGGAACATTCCGCACAATGGATTCGTGGTCGCCACCTGATGAAGGGTAAGTATTTCCCTTCTGTTGTGGTCACGGGCCACTCAAACACTGCTTATCTAAAAATAATGAACACGGATGTGAAACAAAGGTCTTACGTTGAAATGGCACTTTTATTCATTAAGTCATTAGCACAGCGAAAGAAATATATTAATCAATGTGCCTAGAAGGCAAACCTGACATGAGAAAACGTAACCATCAAGAGTCATAGGTAAATTAATTGCAATGAATTGGGTGAGGATGAGAAACCTAGCATAGGAGAAGAGGCCAAAAAATAGGAAAAAATGTTAATCTAGATTGGGCTCTACCACCTGAGAGTAGGCTTCCTAAGCCCAATGCAGATATACGGCCGGCCGGGAACCCACAGCGTGCATGGCACTGCAGAAGAGTTCTGAGCTCAAACTGGGGTGCAGGCCTTATATATCTGTTCAATGCAGAATGGGTAAACCACATTGACGTAGGTGCTTGACCCACACTGGTGTAGGTGCTTGACAGCAAATGATAAACAAAGAAAATGTTTTGCGTAAGTTTCTCTGAAAATATATATGAAAGCGGATCTTGAAACAGGTGCTATCATTGCAAGGTGCTGTCTTGGGTTTCATTTAAGCAAGCTTGGAAAGTTTCATAATATAAAAATGAATTATGAAATGTCAAGGATGTACCAGCTGGTCCTGCGTGTGGGTGAGAGATGCTATTCTTCTAACTGTGGAAAGTTTCCGTGGTCGCCCGAACTGCCTTGCAGTGTTGGGCACAAGAGAAATGTATGTTCAAGAATATCGGGGCATAGTAGACTTTATTATTGAAGATGATGACATGAGGCAGTGGGCTTTGGGCTTGGGCCTATGTGCAGATGTGTCAAGGGATGTGTGGGCTATCACTTACTGACTGTGTATGGTAAAAATTGCCAAGATAGCACATATCCAGGTTTTAGCTCGTAGGGCCTATACAGGGACCTTCATGCTGCATGGGTCGAGCAGAATGTTATGTTGGGGATTTATATGGTAAAAACGTGACCCTCCATCACTGTTCTGGTGATGAGGAGGACTTGAAGGGTTCCCCTTCAGCCCGGCTCCAAGCTGCTTTTCCTCTGGAAAATTCGCACCAAGACCCAATCCCCGGGTTGTATTTTGTGGCTTGGCCCCACTGGAGTTTGCGGTAAGGTCTCAGAAATCTGTTGGTGGATAGAACGCACATTTTTTGTCAACTCATTGAGGTAGTCCACAAACAAAGGGTATTCTATGTCAGAGAACCGACGAGGTCACGGAACACCCCAAACATTTGCCAGGCGCCTGAAAACGAACTTGTACGGTGACAGTCCTGTTCTAGAGTGGACTGTGGCTCTTGTGGACAATAGGGCTAGGGGTAAAACATCTGGCAACTGCAATCCTGTGCTCGCTTTTATCTTTGCCATTTTCAGTTTGAGAGTACCATTGTATATTCTCAACTAAACCTGCGGATTGTGGGTGGTTTGCTGCATGAAACCTTTGCTTGATGTGTAACCCATTACACACCAACTGGATAACCTTCGAGTTAAAGTGACTTCCATTGCCACTCCAAATCAAACATAGCAAAACTCTTTCAAGAGTGCCTTTGCAGTTGCCATGGCTGTATCCTCTCTAGTGGGGTATGCCTCAATCCATTTACTGAATACACAAACAACCACCAACAAATATTTCAGATTGTTGACACATTCCATTTCAATGAAATCCATATGGAGAACCCTGAAAGGGAAGGAAAGCGGTGCAAGACTGCCAGAAGGTGTCAGGGTAACTTTCCCAGGATTGTGCATCATGCATACCATACAGTACTTCACTAAGTGGGCAGCAACTTTAGGTATGCTGTTGTTATGCCACACAGGGTCTAACATTTTACATATCAGCTTGTTGACATTCATGCGTCCAAGGCAAGGGGTCATGCACATCTTTAGTGACAGTCGCAATAGGGGCTTCGTTAGTAGGGAATAGTTAGGAATCCAGTGGCGACAATACGTGGTAATACCGATGAAAGCATGCATCTCCCGCTGGGTCTTAGGGATGAGCATTTTAATAATAGCACTAATGCGTTCAGGTGTTAGTCTCCTTCCCTCCATCAACAGTAGGTGACCTAGGTAGGTGACCTCCTGTCGACAATATTGGAATTTTGAAAATGGCCACTTTATGTCCGTGATGAGCCAAATGTAGCAACATTTTAACCGTTGCATCTTTGCAACCGTCTTCAGTGTCAGAAGCGATCAAGAGATTGTCCACACACTACAGTATTACATTACCTAGGGGGAAGTGTGAGGGAATCCAATTGGCCTTTTAAAGCTTGACTATAAATACTAGGGCTCTCAGTATAGCCCTGAGGAGCCCGACAGAATCTGAAGGGCAAATAACAAACAGAAACCTACTATCTGGATGGATTGGAATGCTAAAGAATGCATTTTTCAAATCAATGACAGAAAAGTATTTGGCATAGTCAGAAGAGCAGTGATGTCGGGACAACTGGGAACTGAGGGACCACAATCTTATAAGCCTCACGCAAATCAATAACAAACCGATAGACATCTGGGTGATCATCAGAGGAACTTGAGGGTGTCTTCTTAAAAATGGGAAGAATGGGGCTATTACACACATTCGCAGACGTCTCTTCAACAACCCCATACCTAATCAAATCCTGTATAATCTGCAATAGCGCTCGCTACCCCTGCCTGCGGTATCTTGTACTGAGGAACATGGGGAAGAGCAGCGTTGTCCTTGACTCTATTAGAGACCGGGGGTATCTGTAAGAGCCCCACATCCGTATCCCCTGTAGTCCATAACGTTGTTGGCACATCCTTGAATTCAGAAGGAAGGAGGGCTCATCCTTCGACAAACATTGCTTGGAATTCACTACATTATATATGTCATATAGCCACCATCCGGGGAGCAAGAGATAGTCGCGTGCCACTTCTTCAACAAGTCCAAACCCATAAAATTTTCTCAACAATTAGATGTCAGTAGAAAGGGTGAATCTACAGTCAAAGGACCAATAGTCATGGCAAGTGGCTCGTAAATGGTGCTCACAACCGGTATACCTGAAAAACCTACCGAAACATTATTTTGGCTGGACAGGGTTGCCCCAGGGACCATTGAACGAGAAACAGAGCTATTCATTGCGCATGTATCCACCAAGAATTTTTTAGCTGAGCCCTGCAAATCAACAGTAACATAAGATCCGCGCTGATCCACAGGGATCTCTGAACTGATCCCTTCCCTGCCCCTGGCTGTCCTAGCCATGCATTAGCCCTGTCACTTCATCCAAATCGTAGTCATCATGGTAGTACTGTCGCCCCCTAAGGTCGTCAAAATAGTTCTCATCAGAGCGACCTGGCTGTCCCTCACTTCCCTGGCCTCCGTCATGACTGCCCATCCCACGACCCGTTCCTTGAGAACCCCGTTTTTAAGGACCCCAAACCTTTGCAACAATGTCCGACACTCACTGCGCCAGTGTCCCTCCTCTTTACAATATGCACACTGGTTCGGCCCCACAGGCATCGCATTCTTGCTGGTGCGGGGCAGCTGTCGGCCGGATCAATGCCTCGTTCTCTACCTTTCCCCCTGGACACCTTCTGCATCAACACCTTTGTTTTCAACTCCTTATTTTTCTTCTGTACCATCTTCTTCTCTTCATTCTCTCTATGCTCATAGTACTGTGCCATGCGTAATATCACTGATGGGGAGGAGGTAGTCCAAGTGCTCTACGAAGCCTGCAACCGAGTCGCAATCTCTGGGAAGCAGATTCGTAACAAGTCTGTTAACAAACAATTGCACACCTCCCTCCATCAACAAGTCCTGTCCACTGAAATCCAGAAACACACCTTCAAACCTAGTAAAGAAATCAGATACACTTTCATCTGGCGATATGCTGTTAACCTGTCCCAATCTACTCTTCTAGGCGGAATCAGGGAGTGCATGTAAGTAATAATCCGGCCCGGCAAAGCTAGTATCTCAGCCTTAGGCTTCTCACCAGGCTTCCTCTCTTAAACCCATGCCCTGATCTCATCCCAAGTGCCACCCAACTCCACAACATGGTCCTGTGTATGCACCTGCCGTCAGATATCAACTGGTACTAACAAACCGAAAAACATCTCAATGTCTGCCAACGTCATCACCGTCGACGACACAGCCTCAGTTAATTCTTTTTATTATGCCGTTGGGTTTTTCCTAGGGTCCGGCAACTAAGTCTTAGGAGACAAAACCTCACTCCTTTTCCAAGGAGTATAAACCCATTGTTCTTGAAAACGGGCCTCTATTCGCTGTCTGACAACAGCATCATGCTGATCACGCAGCCCTGGTATCTCAGGGTGGAATATTGGATGCACTTCCCTCATTGGGAATTGGGACACTGCTGACAGACTCTTGCGGACCTGTAGGGAGAGAGAGGTTCAGTGCGGACCTGAAGGAAGAGAAGGGTTCAGCAGGGACCTGTAGGAAGAGAAGGGTTCAGCACGGACTTGTAGGGAGAGAGGAAATCAGCGTGGACCTGAAGAGGGAAAGCGGTTCAGCGCTGACCTGTAGGGAGAGAGGGGTTCAGCACAGACCTGAAGGGAGAGAGGGGTTTAGTGCGGACCTGAAAGGAGAGAGGAGTTCAGTGTGGACCTGAAGGGAGAAACGGGTTCAGTGCGGACCTGAAGGGAGAGAGGGGTTCAGCACAGACCTGAAGGGAGAGAGGGGTTTAGTGCGGACCTGAAAGGAGAGAGGAGTTCAGTGTGGACCTGAAGGGAGAGAGGGGTTCAGTGCGGACCAGAAGGGAGAGAGGGGTTCAGCGCGGACCTGAAGGGAGAAAGGGGTTCAGTGCAAACATAAGGGAGAGAGGGGTTCAGTGCGGACCTGAAGGGAGAGAGGGGTTCAGTGCGGACCCGAAGGGAGAAAGGGGTTTAGAGAGGACCTGTAGGGATAGAGGGGTTCAGTGCGGTCCTGTAGGCAGAGAGGGGTTCAGTGAGGACCTGAAGGGAGAGAGGGGTTCAGTGCGGACCTGAATGGAGAGAGGAGTTCAGTGCGGACCTGAAGGGAGAAAGGGGTTCAGTATGGACCTGAAGGGAGAAAGGGGTTCAGTGCAGATCTGAAGGGAAAGAGGGGTTTAGTGCGAACATGAAGGGAGAGAGGGGTCAGTACGGACCTGTAGGGAGAGAGGGTATCAGTGTGGACCTGAAGGGAGAGAGGGGTTCAGCACAGACCTGAAGGGAGAGAGGGGTTCAGTGCGGACCTGAAGGGAGAGAGGGGTTCAGTGCGGACCTGAAGGGAGAAAGGGGTACAGTGCGGACCTGTAGGGAGAGAGGGGTTCAGTCAGGACCTGTATGGAGAGAGGGGTTCAGTCAGGACCTGAAGGGAGACAGGTAAACCTGGACAGGGGCGGCTGTCTGGGACGCTTCGTCACACCAAGTCCAACTCTGCTAGATCGCAGCTAGTAAATGACCTTTGACCGTCTTGTACATATTAACAAGCCAACAGATTAGAGAAGATAAATATATAACCACCTCAGAGCCCTATAAACAAGCATTTGCCAAAGCCAAGCGGTCTGGCACAGGCTGCTAGCTGTTTGGCTTTGCCAATGCTTTTTTTGTTATATTTGTTGCTAAAATGTATAGTTGGAGAACTGAGGGCCATCGTCAATCTAAAACAATGGCTAAAAGCAAAAATATAGTTTTGATCTTAAAAGCACACATTTCCATAGCTGTCCCTAGCCCTAAAGGGAACTACTTTGTGTGCGGTTGTGCTCTTTGTGAAAGGGATGAATGTCGTCACTTACAGAATTAGCCCATGGCTGAAGTGGGCTGACACCCTGGCCATGCTGTCTATTGTAGTGGGCGGAAGAAACATGCAAATGACACAATAATAGACCAATGGCTGAAGAGGGCTGGCTAAAATCCCCAATTTGAAAGTATATTATACTTACAGTTTAAGTTCCATCAAAAGGTCGTGGCTAACACTGAAACTAAAAAGACCCCCACAAAACCCATCTCCTGAAGAAAGCAGGACTCAGGTCAAACCTCTGCAGGGACCCCCCTCACCCCACACACCAATGAGGATGAGAGGGGTGCAGGACTGAGACGAAAAAGAGCTGGAATGAGTGTAATAAACATTACTGTTAAGTGATATGGGCGTTACCTCCTCGTCCACTCAGCCCCCCCGAGGACACCATCCCCACTACAAGCCCTCAACTGAAATGGGGACAGTAACCCCAGAACCATCAGATGACAAAACAATGCTGATGGGGTCCAGCCACCGATGACAGGCTCTGGAAGGATTCCCTGCTACATGTTCTAGGCCACAGGGAACGCAAAGCGCTTGCACCGATGGCATCTTTCAGTCCGAGCCATATGCACCCTGAGAGCATGACCAACACCCAAGGAACAGAGGGACTGTCCACCAGATATGAACTCTCAGGGCCATTGCAGGCTAAACAACGTCCTGGAAAAGGTGGTGCATGACATGACCTTACACCTCCAAGTTTGGAAAGGAGTCCTGGGAAAGGAGGACCACAACATGACCTTACACCTCAAAGTTTGGAACGGATTCCTGGGAATGGTGCACCACGACATGACCTTACACCTCAAAGTTTGGAAGGGATTCCTGGGAATGGTGGACCAAAACATGACCTTACACCTCAAAGTTTGGAAAAGAGTCTTGGGAAAGGAGGACCACAACATGACCATACACCTCAAAGTTTGGAAAGGATTCCTGGGAATGGTGCACCACGACATGACCTTACACCTCAAAGTTTGGAACGGATTCCTGGGAATGGTGCACCACGACATGACCTTACACCTCAAAGTTTGGAAGGGATTCCTGGGAATGGTGGACCAAAACATGACCTTACACCTCAAAGTTTGGAAAAGAGTCTTGGGAAAGGAGGACCACAACATGACCATACACCTCAAAGTTTGGAAAGGATTCCTGGGAATGGTGCACCACGACATGACCTTACACCTCAAAGTTTGGAAGGGATTCCTGGGAATGGTGCACCACGACATGACCTTACACCTCAAAGTTTGGAAAGGATTCCTGGGAATGGTGCACCACGACATGACCTTACACCTCAAAGTTTGGAAGGGATTCCTGGGAATGGTGGACCAAAACATGACCTTACACCTCAAAGTTTGGAAAAGAGTCTTGGGAAAGGAGGACCACAACATGACCTTACACCTCAAAGTTTGGAAAGGATTCCTGGGAATGGTGCACCACGACATGACCTTACACCTCAAAGTTTGGAAGGGATTCCTGGGAATGGTGGACCACAACATGACCTTACACCTCAAAGTTTGGAAAGGATTCCTGGGAATGGTGGACCACAACATGACCTTACACCTCAAAGTTTGGAAAAGAGTCCTGGGAAAGGAGGACCACAACATGACCATACACCTCAAAGTTTGGAAAGGATTCCTGGGAATGGTGCACCACGACATGACCTTACACCTCAAAGTTTGGAAAGGATTCCTGGGAATGGTGAACCACGACATGACCTTACATCTCAAAGTTTGAAAAGGATTCCTGGGAATGGTGGACCACAACATGACCTTACATCTCAAAGTTTGGAAAGGATTCCTGGGAATGGTGGACCACAACATGACCTTACACCTCAAAGTTTTCAAAGGATTCCTGGGTATGGTGGACCACAACATGACCTTACACCTCAAAGTTTAGAAAGGATCACTGGGAATGGTGCACCACGACATGACCTTACACCTTAAAGTTTAGAAAGGATTCCTCGGAAAGGTGGAGCATGACATGACCTTACACCTTCAAGTTTGGAAAGGATCACTGGGAATGGTGCACCACGACATGACCTTACACCTTAAAGTTTGGAAAGGATTCCACGGAAAGGTGGAGCATGACATGACCTTACACCTTCAAGTTTGGAAAGGAGTCCTGGGAAAGGAGGACCACAACATGACCTTACACCTCAAAGTTTGGAAACGATCACTGGGAATGGTGGACGAAGATGTGACCTTACATCTCAAAGTTTAGAAAGGATTCCTGAAAAATGAGAACCATAACATCACCTAACACCTCGAAGTTTTGAATGGATCTAGTACCAGCTCCCTGGACGAGGAAACCTCCAGTAAGGCTTCTGAGCAGAAGAGCCCCAAGTTCCACAAAGCATTTGAAGGAATGGCAACCAGGAAGGCCACCTTTTCTGTCACTCGGAAGGCAGCAGTCTACAATCCTCACCATATTCTATGCATCCTGTAAAGATATGTACATGAAAACTACCATGTGAGAGTACTTAGTTTAGTTTAATATATTTTATTACATTTTTGGCACATGGAGCAAAATCAAATCGAGATAACAACAAACAAGGAAGTGTTGAGAGAGGAGGAGAGAGTATTTCAAACATCAGGGGTAGAGGATGAACAGAGAGTTCAGTATGATACTGTAGACAACCTTACTAGCAAGATACACAGCCCATCCCTCAAGCACCCGCACAGCACTGCAACCCACAGAAATACTGCATGAAAATGTGACATCAACAAGTTGGAGGAGCCTAAACGATTAGCATGACCATCACGTGACAGAGTAGTAATAGGAAAATAAGATTATTTAAACCTCGAAGTTTGTTAAACTATACAATACACTTTCTTATAATCTTAAAAATTTGTATTACATCCTTCTACCCTATTTAAAGCCAATAAAAACCTTCCCACCGCACAAGTTACATTAACGAATTGCATATTATGTTGCCATATCGCATACATCTTTGACACATTTGCATATTTCTAAAAAAATCGAAAATATAAAAAGCATAAACAGTGAGCAGCACACACCTAAGCCATAACTGCAGTTCCCATCAGCTCCCTGTATATTTAATTTTTTCTCAGCTAGGGCAAAGGCTGGATTAAATCCCGCATGAAATTTAAAATTACTAATCGCATTGCTGGGATCAGTATGTTGGATGGACAAGTATAGAAATGAGACAGCACTTTTCCAGGAGTCTCTAAAGAGGATATGGAGTCCTTGAATATCAAATAATTCAAGTCTCTTCTCCTTGACTCCACAGCACATCTCTGCTTTAATTCCCTCTTTGGTATTTGTAGTGGGGCATCACATTTAAAATCCTTTATGTTAAAATATTGCACTAATTTTAGAAAAATGTTCTCTTACTCGTCCTGCCCATACTTACTCACTTTTGCAAATTTCCTTTGCACACTGCGATGATACTTTGTTTTACAAGATATTTCTGCCAAAGATGGAGGCTTTGAGAAGAAACAATAGTATTCCAAGAGTACAACTTTCTTACCACTCTTACTACTTGAATCATTATTAGCGGGCAGTTTCAATAGTTTTTCAAGACATTCACCCTCGAAATTCACCTAGTCATTCCTTGACCCTAGACTGTGGCCAAAACACAACCCTGCCTTAACCCATTGTTAATTGGAATTTTCTTGGAAAGTGAGCCCATCTTATCCAACAAGACCTTGGCCCAATTCCCATGATGTAGATCTTTCAGAATAGTGAAGAAGGTACTGCGTATTTTTATGCTACCTTATGTCTCCTACAGAATAGCTTGATCTACTAAATTGGAGTCAGCACAGAAATTGACGAAGCTGCAAAACAAATTCCCGCTGGTGCCCATTGATTTTTGAGCCATTGCCCAAAGACCAAAGCATTGATGTGTCGTTGAGTGCCCTTTTCTAAACCCACCTGTTTGACAGACACTAGGTTTTGCTCCTGAATCCAAGCTTTAAGATACTTCAATAGAGCTTTCAAATACATTTTCCCCTAAAAGAATAATGCTTTGAAAGCAGCAACAAAGAACTTTTACTACCAATCTGTTTTATTTATTATTGGCGGCAAATTATCTGGGTCTACTGCCCTTGACAGGTCCAGCTTTGTGATTATCTTGTTTGTAGACTTTTCAGTAAAATAAGATAGAAATTCCTCATCTGGGATGTATTCCCACCTACTACCACTCTCTTTTTCACTTGCGTAGTTATTTGAAAGGTAACTGACCCAGTCTTCTTCCAGGACTATCAATTTAGAAGCACTTTTTATGTCTAGTCTAGCCAGCGCATGTGCTGTCTCTTCGAGACATGGTGTTTTCAATATGTGGGATTCCATTCTGCCCCTCGCTGCCAATTTTTTTAATTGTCTGATATTTGTAAAAGCTTGTTTTTGGAAGGTTTATTGGCCTTATCTTTCCCACCATCTCATGTTGTGCTCCTCCCTTGGAGTATTGGCCTATTAAGGCTCTCTCTCTTCTGGAGACTTTTTCCTTTTGTGTTTGCGCACTCTTTCTTTATTAACAGCCTGCACGTTGTTTTGTGAATGCTCCTGCTCCTATCCCACTGTTTTCTTGCACTTTGTTAAATGTTTGCACCAAGTTTTCTACGTGTTTGTTTATAAATTAATTTTGTTTTGGTTTCTTCTGTCCTACTTCTTTCTCACGCTTTGTTAACTTTCGTCCCAATGTTTTCTACCTATTTGTTTAAAATGTTCCTTTTGTTCAGATCCGTCAACATTTTGCACAATGTTTTGTATGTCTTTCCTGCTGCCTTTAATCACCATACCCACCTCCACCAGCAGAGCCCATGCTGAAACTTCAAAGTGGTCATAAATCCAACCATTTGCAGCTTGAGTCATTTAAAAACTCCAACAATTTTGTAGGAAAGGCACAAAGAACTGTTGCATGCCAATGTACACTGTTTTAGCCAGTTTCAAGGTGATAAAGGGACAGAAAAAAGAAACCTCAGTACTGCTGTAGACAGACAGGCATTCAACTCCGCATACTTCGACACAACGCTGCACAATTCCTCAACAAAAATCAGCACCACACTATTCCACACCACACAACTGACTAGCATTCACGGTCAAAGAACAAGGCTTACCCGCTGTGAAAGGTGGTAAGGCTGAGGCTGAAGTGATCGAATATTTACATTTCTGGAAATCTTCATTTACACACTCTGACCGAACAAACTTCTCCCCCTTTCGCAACAAATTTCGAAGAGGCTGAACTACAAAGGCATAACCTAGTTAAATCGAGAATAATCTAAAAAGAGTGCTAATTATCCTTATCTTGAGGTGGTTAAGCATCCAGGATTGCCTGAATCAGAGACATTTTAGATGTAATGCCTTGATCTGAAACACAGGGACCCAAATAATCTAATTGGTGTGTCAAAATCTAACATTTATCTTTTGTACAGGTGATATCAATATCTTTAAATACATGCAACACTTTTTACAAAATCAAGTTATGCAGTTTCAGCTCACCTGGACTGCATATTAAAATGGTATCCATGAACGTCTGGAACATACTTGCAGCAAATGGTAAACCATAGGGCGTACGCAGAAATCTATAAGCACCAAATGAAGTTACAAAGGTGGTTAAGTCCTGATATTCAGCAACCAGGGTAATTTGGTGATATGCTTACCTAAGATCCAACAACAAAAACAACTCAGATTTTCTCAGATTTGCTAATAAATTATGCACCTTGGGTAAGGGATGGCAATCAGTGATAATGTTCTTATTCAGGGTGCGCAGGTCGACACACAAACAGATGTCTCATTTTCTTTCTTACAATAACTACTGGACTAACCCATTCAGATGAGTTAGTAGGTTAAATCACACCTTCTGAACATAACGTATCCATTAACGTTTTAGCTCAGGACTCCCACTCACCGAGACAGCCCTGACTTTATGAAGCACTGGAATAGCAGATTTGTTGAGTTTGATTAAAGGATAAAATTTTGAAATATTTCCTATTTTTTCATTAAATATATCCAGACATTTTCCAATGAGTTTCTCTACAGTTAAATCATTATCACACTCAACCCAAGAAATGGGAACATTTGCTACCACAACAGGGTAATCAGCACCAGGAATATTCATGAGCAATGTTCCTTCCTTTGATGACCACATATAGTGTAATCACAGTATTTCTTTCCAAGAAGGTGACTGATTCCATAAAATAAGACAACATATCAATGCCTTTCTCTCCAAATGCCTTGGGATAAATATCAGTTTTGTTCATAGGAGTTTTACTCCATTTGTCGAAGTAGAGAGAATCAGCCAGCGTCTCTGATCAACTGAAACGGTCCATCAGAACACCAAAGAAGCAGACCAAGAACATGGAACTCCAATTCAATAATAACATCAAGTAAGTAAAAAGGTAAACAATACAGCATGCAGCAGGGCACGTCCACAATATAAGCTTCCAACCGCTAAGATCAACAAGCATTGACATAGCCAATAGGTCTCGCCTTTGGGACCTTATAAGTATTTAGTTATGCAGCACAATATCCTTACTGCAACAAAATTAACTGTTGCATGGCTAAACACTTATAAGGTCCCAAAGGCGAGACCTATTGGCTATGCCAATGCTTGTTTTCCCAGGTATGGGGCACTGCATAATTTCCACAGGTGATTGCCAGTGGGGGACACCAGCTTTCCTTTTTGGGGACGATGCCTTAATTTTTCCATCGTCAGACTTTGATGCAAAGTAAGAGAAAAGCCGAAAAGGGACAAAGAAGGAAGAAGAAAAAGATAAGAAAGAGTGATAAAGGGAAAGAGCAAGGATGAAAAATTATGGAAGAACAAAATAAAGAGCCACGAAGTGCAGACTGTAAGAAAGATGCATGAGGTGGAATCAAGACTAAGTAGCACAGGCATTCAGCAGGGTCGGCAAATGGCTACCGGGGTATGGGTTAGAGACTACATATATTTATTTACAAAGTATACATTGACTGTAGATTCACTCTAGTGCACTGAGCTGATAAACATACCCAGCACGTATAAGAGAAAATTAAAAAGGAGAAAGAAGAGAAAAGGCAGCAGGATGGGCGCGCATTGCGGTCGATTTCTAATATTTACAGGGTGACAGTGGATCTGGCGAAGGGTGGGGGCGGGGGACAGGCCGGAGCACGCATGCTCGCTTCATAGTGGAACTTCCGCCCACTGCATGGGTACAGACATGGCGCACGTTGCCTCCGTTCTGAATAGCATGTTTTTCAAGAACCGCGTTTCTTTAATTTGTTATTTCATTAAAAAAGGCTCTCTACCTTCCAAAAAGCCTCAGAGTCAGGAAGTTCTGTCTGCCCTCACAGGAAATTCTTTTGCAGCAACTTCCCCAACAAGCTCGGGAGTGATGCGTGTGTGCGCGCACAGTCTGCTCTTCTTGGAAGCACATACTAGTGCTTTTGGCGCACACCTGCGCGCTCCAGCAAGGTGGATGCCACCACAAGCACGAGTATGTGCTTCCAAAAAGAGCAGAGCGACGGCTAAAGGTCCTCTAATGCATCACATGTGCGCTGCGTAGGCGAGGCCTAAAAATTACATACAGTATAACTGGCCATAGACTCCTAAAGGTATTTTTTTTTTATGTATTTGCACTCCTGTCGTTCTCTTTAACCCACTTAACCTGCCCACTTTGTTTTCCACCCTCCTCTCTCCTGCTGCTTTAAAAAAAATCCTGGTTTACAACGCCAACTCGAGCCATGGTTATTGGAGCTCTCTACATTAGCACCATTTACTTTACACAAGGAGACATTCGTTCTTGATTTATTTTGGGATGCAGGGAGTTTAGGTGATTTGCCCAGAATCAGAGCCGAGACTTGAACCTGGTTCCCCGGTTCTGTGGCAGCAGTTCTGGTTGTAACATCACATCCTCTTCAAAAGACATTAACAAAGCCAAATAGTGTGCAGAGAACTATTTGGCTTTGTTAATGTTTTTTAAAAAATTCATAGCGTCCCAGGCTGCTGTGCAACATGAATTAAAGCAAATATGTAAACAACTAAAGCAATAGTGCATTGTTTTTATTTACTTGAGTCAGGTTGCACATCAGCTCTCATTCTATGTCAGGAACGGAGGCTCCGGATTATGCTTCTCTTTCTTTACTTAGAAATTACAGCAGCCAATCAAACTTTAAACTACATAACCCATGAGCCGTCACGGCTCCTTCTACCCACCAATCACAGGGGACATGCCTGCCATAAGATCCGCAGTCCTTCTTTTTTAGGTCTTGCATACGCTGTTCTAGGAGAGGTCCTCTTGTAATCACTGCAGACATTCAGAAAGCTTTCTGAAAGCTTGTGCGTCTGCTTGTCAAACTCTATTGGCCTTTGCGTATGGCTTTCAAAAGTTGAAAGCCCGCAACTGGCCAAACGCGGGTGCATGTTCCGCCTTCTCTTTAAAGGTTGACTCCCATGGCCTAGGGGTCTCGGGAGCGAGCAGCAGCGCGGCCGGGTGCCAACTGCATACCTAACAATTCTTGCAGTGCACCGCGCTTGTTTTGCGGCCACTTTAGTTAAGTGGCGGAGTCCTGTGTGGTCACGCGCTGCAGAGGCACAGCTCGCGCTGCTTTCAGCAATGCGTCTACACAGGGAACACGTTTGTGCTACCTGAGGGAACGCATGTTAATAAGCTTTACTGATGCCTGCATTTAAATCGTGCCACAAATACTTAATTCACGCGCCCACCGGCCGGTCCACTTCGTTTTAAAGAGGTCCTCCGATCAAACACCTCCCTCATTTGGAATGTGCGTGCATCTTCCTTTCCTCCAAGGAGGGCCAAGTACACTGCCACTTTCACCTGGAATATGAGAGACAGATGCTGCTGCTAATTAGAATAAAATGTCCTCCGTCTATTTTAGGGAGCTTTAAATAATTGATACTATGTTAATATTTCCTGTAATGGGCCGTCTCTGCTGAAATGGAGACACTTCTGCAGGATGTAGTAACATAGAGAGCTTTGGTGTTACTTTCATCTTCCTTAATCACGCACGCGGCTCCCTCTAGAAGCCTCCTCGGTGCCTGCAGATGAGGCCTCCCGTTACAGATTCCCCAGTCACGTGCCGGCCTGATGTCATACCTCTCCTCTGCACCTGCTGCAGCCCTTCACAAGACTCATAGCTGTGCTTTCCCGTATGCAAAGGAGACTCCAGCAATGTCTAGAAAGCATACCCTTCGCTCTCCCCAGATGCGCTAACATCCCCCCTCAAAACTGCAGTCCGAGCTAGCTCAGGGCTTCCCCCTGAGATCCAGTCTGCGTTTCTGAGGGGCTAGACCCTCTTTGAATAGCATATGGGACGGGCCTCTGTTCACCATTGTTTTTTGTTGTGGTATTTTTTTTGTTACTTTCCTTCAGCATCCGAGTATCTTGTTGAGACTGGAAGCCTTTTAATGCCTGCCAACAATCCTCATTCTTATTTCTGTGGTCTCACGTGTGTGCCCACTGTGCCGAACCCACAGATCCTAGTTCTAGAAAGGTAAACCCGTCACTTTTGCTTGCAGTACCTGGAGTCTTGAAACTTCGTTATATGTCTGTTGTTTTTACACAGCAAGCAGCAATGAGGCTCTTATAAAGGCCCGTGTGTCAATGTCTTGTTAAACATTGTCGGTATGGGAGTTGGAAGTGCTGCTTTGGGATGGTCAGCGAGGTGCCTGCTCCTCTGTTGCTGCCTCTCATGCTCTATGGCATGGCCACTGGAGAAGGGGGCAGGTGTGAAGCCGGGGCCCCTGTATCTCCTTTGCAGCTCCCTTCTGCTAATTTGCTAAACCCTTCATTAACTTTCCAGAGGCTTATGAGGTAGACCTGCTGGCTGAAACACTCTTGGTTACTCAGGGTGTCCATTTCATCTTGCAACACTTCTTCTGTCAGCCTGTTAATTTATAGATGCATTTAAGAATTATCAGGCTAACAAAACAAATGTTGCAAAATGAAACGGACTCGCTGTGTAACCAAGAATGTCTCAGCCAGCCGGTCTGATCACGGTGCCTCCAGCAGAGCCCGGAACTTGAAAAGTAATTATCTGCTGAGTGCAGGAAGCACCGAGCATTCTCAGTGAAAAAAATAAACATTTAACAAGCAGTTAACAAAAAGAAACATTCGGGACTAAAAGTAACAATATACCATCTCACATGCAGGCTTTAATCAAATCTGTTAGAAATCTCTTCAATTGCACTGCACACTGTCTTTTCTTAACCTCTTTAGAGGTTCCTTTCCACACTGACCAGTTTGCCTCCCTTTTTTCTACCAATTGCATCCTAACACCATCATACTAGTGGTAAATGTAAACCCTTATATCTTCAATTTTAATTTTGATGACTTAGAAGGTCCCAAAGGTGTGTGTGTGTGTGTGTACATGGGAGGAGCTGTATGGGGCATGTTTGTGTGTATCTGTATTTTTTCTGCCTGTGGGTGTGAAACTTTGCAAGCATGTTGGTCTACCTATGTGTGCTAATGGCCATCTGTTGTTTGCTCTGAATAGTGCATGCATGGGTTCATCGGTGTGTTTATTTGTTGTATAGCTCTTCAATCCCAGTCAAAACATGCACCCAGGATAACATCCTGCATAGCTAAAACTTATAAGGTCTCAACGGCAAGACCTATTGGCTATGCCAATGCTTGTTTCTTTGCTGCTACAGCAGCTCAGCTAAGTACAGTTTCTCTCTGTGAGGATTTACATACCTAGGAATCCTGTCCTATCAGTCCACCACCTTGTTGTCCTCTCGATGGATTCCCTCGATGCTGCAGGACCTAGAAAAATAAAGAAAAAAACAGTTAAACAGATTCACAACTCAGTAAAAGGGGCTGTATCTTTAAACAGGCCCACGTAGTTGACCAATGCGAACATGACTGCAGGAAGAAAATGGAAGCTTAAACCCCGGAAGAAGAGAGAAGGCATGAGGACGCCAAGCCCCGAAAGGACAGAACGGAAACTGAAGAAGAAAGATTGAGTGCCTGGAACTATCCCTCCGAGAGGAAGACGTGTCCGACTGGAAGGGAGATAACTGCGGAAGCCGTTGTCTTGGAAAACCTGGAAGGACCATACCGGGAGGAGGAGATCGTCGAGTCAAGCCTGGAGGAGTGGTAGAGTGCACCGGAGGATGCTGATTAGCCGCTGCAATACTGGAGAGATGCGGCAGAGCGTGTAAGTACCTAGGGCTGGATCGGGGATTTACATGGCAGAGGGCAGAAGGAGGAGGGTGTGGAAGGGATACGGGACACAGGCAATGTTGTTGGAAGGTATATTGGAAAAAGCCTATACTTTCTCCTATTACGGCCTTAAAAGAAACACTCATATAAAAGTGAGTATGCATACCTGAGGAGGGCTACAAGTCCCATAATGCTATGGACAGAATAGTTTAAAAAATAGGGAAATCGGAATCCCTATTGTGTCTTACCAGACAAGAATAAGATCTGGACAGGAAAAGGGATACTGCAGACAAAACCGCCCTGGTTATATTCCCTGTATAATCCCAAGTTTGGGGGTATATATATTTTTTCTTTTTCTTATAACATTTTATTTTGTATTGAAGAGAAGAAATAAGAAAAAAAATAGGAAATAAAGATTAGAAAGGGCACTTATGATTTTCCTGTATAAGAGTGAATGATAAATCAGTCACACTATAACCCTTAAATTGTCTTCGCTGGGATACTCCTTCTTTTCCCACATAACCACCAAAAGTGTTGGTGACGGAAACTTCTAAGTATTGCCTCTAAAATCCTTACTTACCGTTGGTTTCTTTTCCACCGAGAACCTGGGGTATCAAGCCACACCCGAAGACCTAGAACAAGAAGAGAAAATGGAAATCATAGTTTGAAGATTCTGTTTTTTTCACACCTAAGCATATTAAAATCGCAATTATATCTGACTAAAAGACACCCTTGCAAAACAAGATAAGCCTCCTCGCTTTTACATCAATCAATCAATCAATCAATCAAGGCATTTATATAGCGCACTACTCACCCAGAGGGTCTCAAGGCGCTAGGGGAGGGGGGTCTGCTACTGCTCGAACAGCCAGGTCTTGAGTTGTTTCCTGAAGGCGAGGTGGTCCTGGTCAGGCGGAGGTGGGTCGGGAGGGAGTTCCATGTCTTGGCGGCGAGGTAGGAGAAGGACCGTCCGCCTGTGGTGGCTCTTCGGATGCGGGGGACGGTGGCGAGGGCGTGGCCGGTCGATCGAAGCTGGCGTTTGGGAGCATAAAAGTTGAGGCGGCTGTTGAGGTATCCTGGGCCTTGGTTGTGTAGGGCTTTGTGTGCGTGGGTGAGGAGACGGAAGGTGATTCTCTTGTTGACCGGGAGCCAGTGCAGGTCTCTCAGGTGTCCGGAGATGTGGCTGTGACGGGGGATGTCCAGGATGAGTCGTGCTGAGGCGTTCTGGATCCGCTGGAGTCTCTTCTGGAGTTTGGCGGTGGTTCCGGCATAAAGGGAGTTGCCGTAGTCCAGACGGCTGGTGACGAGGGCCTGGGTGACCGTCTTCCTGGTCTCGGTGGGGATCCACCGGAAGATCTTACGTAGCATGCGCAGGATGTTGAAGCACGACGAGGAGACGGCGTTGACTTGTCTGGTCATGGAGAGGGAGGATTCCAGGATGAAGCCCAGGTTGCGTGCGTGGTCTGTTGGTTGGGGTGCGCTGCCTAGGGCGGGGGGCCACCAGGAGTCGTCCCAGGCGGAGGGTGAGGATCCCAGGATGAGGACTTCCGTCTTGTCCGAGTTCAGTTTCAGGCAACTGTTCTTCATCCATTCGGCTACCTCTTTCATCCCTTCGTGAAGGATGGCTCTGGCGGTGGCGGGGTCGTTGGTGAGGGAGAGGATCAGCTGGGTATCGTCGGCGTAGGAGATGATGTTGAGGTTGTGCTGGCGTGCGATGTCTGCGAGGGGGCTCATGTAGACGTTCAAGAGGGTTGGACTGAGCGAGGACCCTTGAGGAACGCCGCAGATGACTTCGGTGGCTTCAGATCTGAACGGGGGGAGGCGGACTCTCTGTGTCCTTCCGGCGAGGAAGGAGATGATCCATTCCAGTGCCTTCTCCTGGATTCCGACGTTGCTGAGTCGCTGCACTAGTGTACGGTGGCAGACAGTGTCGAAGGCTGCGGAGAGGTCTAGGAGGATGAGGGCCGCTGTTTCTCCGTTGTCAAGCAGTGCTCGGATGTCATCGGTGGCTGCGATCAGGGCGGTCTTGGTGCTGTGGTTGGCTCGGAAGCCAGACTGCGAGAGGTCGAGGGATCCGTTTGTCTCAAGGAAGGCAGCCAGCTGCTTGTTGACGGTCTTCTCAATGAATTTTGCAGGGAACGGGAGCAGCGAGATGGGGCGGTAGTTCTTGAGGTCGGTGGGGTCGGCTGATGGCTTCTTTAGTAGAGCGCTGAGTTCGGCGTGCTTCCAGCTCTCCGGGAAGGTCGCGGTGTCGAAGGAGGTGTTGATAATGTCCCGCAGGTGGGGTGCGATGACAGCGTCGGCCTTGTTGAAGACGTGGTGAGGGCAGGGGTCGGTCAGAGATCCGGAGTGGATGGAGTTCATCGTGCGGACGGTATCTTCGCCGCTGATCGGGGTCCAGGCGCGGAGGGTGGTGGTGGGGGGCGGTGGTTCGGTCGTGGCGTGTGTCGGTTGAGTGCTGAAGCTGTTGTGTATGTCCGCGATCTTGTTGTGGAAGTAGGAGGCGAGGGAGTTGCAGAGGTCTTGCGAAGGGGTGATGTCGTTGTTTCCGGCGCAGTCTCCTAAAAGTACCATTCTCTTTTTACCATACAGCATTTGTAATTACCTTTAATTGCATTTTGAGCAATTTTATGTACGTGTGTGCTAACAGTTTTTACTTTATTGGAGTTTGAGCACGTGCGCCCATGGAGTGTCGCCTCCTGTTCGCCTGCCCAGCCAGTGGAGTGGGACGGACGAACTCTGCGCGTTGTAAAGAGAGAAGTCCTCTTCCACTCTCTAACGGCCTCGCACATGCATGGGAGGCCGATCGGAGACTTTGCATTCCAAAGACTTTGCTGGCATGGGCACCTTGCCCTGTGAGTCTCTACGACCTATCAATTCACCATTTGGGCTTACACTTCCCTAAACCTCTTCCACCCCTCCAGTTCTCAGGATGGCGTACTATGCTGAGGATGGTGATGACTATGTGGAGTATGAAGAGGTGCCCTATAAGCACCACATGGAAGAGCAGTTAGTAGAGGCATTAGATTCACATGGGCAGAACTCTGTGAATCCAGCTTTGATAAAGACTTTGCAGCTCCTTTCTTAACCTTGACGCGCTATGGGAGACATGTGTAAAGAGTCCCTCAGGTGAATCCTATTCGCAGGGTTTAGATGTGAATGAACCGGGATTCACCCGTGACGCTGCTTCTAAGGGTTTCTCCTCGGCGGAGGTTCTGTCGCTGTCTTCAGTCCTTCGGGACCATGGCTATGGGCGCTCCATTTAGCAAGGCACAAAGGGGACCTCTGCGATTTCCATCCCTGGGGTAGTGAATGCGTCCTCAACATCATCTCCTCCCTTCTCTGACTCAGAAGATGCCCAGGATGAGCAACGTCCAGCAACTAAACGCAAACGTAAGGCACACCATGTTACATCAGAAGTTCCGACCAACAAGTGTCTTTTCTGCTTAGTTCTAGAAATATCTTTCATCCCAGATCCACTGAGTGGGTGCCCTGCATGGAGGTGGCACACTATGTGAAAGATAATGTTCGTCAGGGTTTTGAGCGTGAGGTGTGCAATACATTAAGGTCAGAAGGTCCCCGTCCATATCTCCAGAGTAAGGTTATGGATACCCTAGAACTAGACACCAATGTGGCGACATTTCTGAAAAGATTTACGAAGGACCCTAAGAAAGGGCTGGACAGGGCCTGGCGGGGATGTCAGGACAAACTGTTTGGATGTTTCTGGACCCCTCGCCAAAATGTTGGATTTGGCTGTCCATGCTAAGGATATCAACACTAAACTAGATCCTAATGAAATTCTTGAATGGGCACAACAATCACTCTACTATCTAGACAACACTAACTGTGCCCTATCTACCGAAAGGTGCAAATCCTTCGTCATGCGGATTCATCCACAGCTAGCAGACTTGGCCTCTACGAGGTGGGCACCTTGGCCAACAGACGGGGTTTCTACCAAGTTTCACGAGGAAATGCACCCAGGTGGTGAGCTGGCGCTCCACGCTCCAACTTCTACCCTGGCCACAATATAGGTGATTGGGGACATGCCCAAAGAGGAGGCTACAAGGGAGGAAATAACACCAACGATGCCACCTATTCAGGTGAACGTCTTTCCTCTTTGGAAATTATGGTAGAGGTATGGGTAGCATTATTCCTACACAGTTGGAAGGTACCCACTTAGGATCAGTGGATGTTGCAGACTGTTAAAGGTTTCCACCTGGAGTTTTACTCCTCCCAGTATCAGGGGAAATAACCAATTCCTCTCAATTTTTCCCAAACAGAGAGCAATTTCATAGATCAAGAAGTACTCTTGTTATTGCAGAAAGGGGCTATAACAGAGTCCACCCTTCGCCTGCACGGTTTTATCACCACGATATTTTTCGTCCCAATGTAGGAATAGGGTTTCCGTTTAGTTCTGAATCTCAAGAAATTCAATTTGTGAATCGTGTATCGCCATTTCAAGATGGAAGGCATACACCTGTCACAAGATCTTTTGCAAGAGGGAGACTGGATGGTTCGTCTCAACCTCAAAGATGCTTATTTAGCTGTTCCTATATTCGCTCCCTATCGTAGGTTTCTTCAGTTTCAGTGGCACCATCAGTTGTTCGAATTTATTGCAATGCCATTTGGCTTGTCTTCGGCTCACCAAGCTTCTTTGGCCAGTGGTTCAATCCCTCCATGAACGGGGGGTTCGACTAATCAAATATTTTGACGACATTCTGATCATGGCACAGGGCAAGGACTTTGTCCTACCTCATCTCTCTTGGATGACCCAACTCCTTCAGGATATGGGGTTCATCATCAACGCGGAAAAGTTAATTATGATTCCGTCTCAGACTATAAGGTTTTTGGGGTACTGGTAGATTCCACCCTGGCCCAACTCTTGCAAAAGCAGATGTCCATCAAGGAGAAGGTGAGGAAAGCGTTTGCCTCTCCAACTAGATCATTGAGGATTTTGACTCAACTGGTGGCTTGCTCCACTCAGGCGGTTTTTCTGGGTCCCCTTCACTATTGGGTCCTTCAACGCTTGAAGATAATGCATCTTCGCAAGGGTTTGGCTTACTTGGAGCAGATAGTTCTGTCAGAGAAACCAGGATGGAGATGTCCTGGTGGTTGAATCATATGGATGTCTGAAACGGCAAGGCCAGATTTGCCTCAATTCCAGAAGTGATAATAGAATCCGATGCCAGTCAGTGGGGATGGGGAGCCTGTTGTGGCTCTGTGGAGACGGGGGGAAGTTGGACCCTGGAGGAACAGCTTCTTCATATCATCATCATCAAAATTATCTTTATTTCGGCAATTTGCCTTAAAAAGTACAAAAATAAATATGTACAAAGACAGAGCATACACAACATGTAAATATATCATAACATTTCATTAAATGGTAATCAGACCCCTTCTCTTGGTCCACATTGCTAGTAAGAATTGGGAGACTGCAAAAACTATACATTCAGAGGTGTCTGTCTTAAGAATTCTAAAAGCATGGCTACACTGCCGAAAACCCATATTTTTGCAGATAGGCACTATCCAATATTTCCTTGCTTTGATGTATACAGGGCAAAAAAACAATACATGGAGCTCATCCTCTTTGTCACAACTGCAACCAGGGCAAGCCTCTGTAGAGTTGTGTGCCCAATTGCTAGTGAAAGCTCTCATGGGTAAAGTGCCATATCTCCATTGAAGGTATAATTTTCTAGATGCAATAGGATAAATAATATCCAAAAAGTTCTCAAATTGATAAGAGTCCTTAACACTTAAAAAATAATTTAGTTAAAGCTCCAATTTTAGGAGCAGACTGTGCTCTAGTAAGTTGTTCAGCCACATAAATCTTGGTAAGCAGCTTCCGTGAGATCGCCTTACAGCTTTTTTCAGGATCATACCACATATCGTGTAAACCAAGTTTAATAAACTGGGATTTTAGGAACATAAGCCAAGGGATTTTTTGTGAACCATTACTAGCCAAGATTTCCTTCAGCTCTGCTCTGTAGTGCAATAGTTCCGGCGTAGTCCACAGCCTATGCCAGTATCTGAGGGGTCTCAGGGCTAGTTCATCATCGATGGACCACAGGCCCAAATCCATCCTTAAAGGTTGCAACGGGGTGCTTTGTGGGAGTGACAGTAACTGTCTAATAAACTTATTTTCTATTTTGAGAAGTTCAGACCCTGTTAGATACACCCAAAGCTCCGCTCCGTATAAAATTGCAGCTATGGCCTGGCTCTTGTAGATCTCAAGCGGAGGTTTAATGGGTTTATAGGTAGACGTATTTGAGAGCCTGAGGATACCCCCTGCATACTGGGTTAATTTCAGCTGCGCTTTCGCTAATTGTGGGGCCCATGAGAGACTTTCACTGAGAGTTACTCCCAGGTACTCGAAGGTTTTTACCCTTTCCAGATTGGATGAATCTAATTTTGGATTCGGCCGTGTGGAATGCGAGGGATTAAAAACCATGTACTTTGTTTTGTTAACATTAATTTCCAGGCCACGACCTCTACAGAAGTCCTCGAAGCTATCGAGCACACACTGAATTCCCATTGGTGACTTAGAAAGTAGCAGGGTGTCATCCGCGAACATAATCGCTGGCGCCCTGCTACCTGCCAGAATTGGAGCATCATTGTTAGGGGCACTATTGAGATGGCAAATCACGCCATTGACATATAGGCAGAAAAGGGTAGGCGCTAAAACGCACCCCTGCCTAACCCCTCTGTCAATGGGGAACTTGGATGTCAGAGCCCCATTTTTCCCATATCGGACCCGGGCAAAGTTCCCCTCGTGCAGCTTCATCAATATTGCCAGGATTGGAAGTGGCACACCCAAACTGAGCAACACAGTCCATAGTTTTCCCCGGGGCACTAAATCAAAAGCGGAGCGGAGGTCCACAAATTTCATGTAGAGGCTGCCACCCTCAATCTTTGCCGTTTTCCAGAATAGTAATAGCAGGCGAAAGATTTGGTCCATGGTAGAAGTGTTCCTCCTAAACCCCGCTTGGTATTGACTCAGTATATCGTTCTCCTCCATCCAGTCCTGCAGTCGATCAAGGATGAGCCGCGCAAAGATTTTTTGCGGGACATCTATAAGGCTGATGGGCCTATAATTTGCCGGTAGCAAAGAGGAACCCTTCTTGAAGATGGGAACAATTTCTGCACCCAACCAAGTGGAGGGCACGTTCATTCCTCTCAAAATTGCGTTGAATAAAATACATAGATAAGGTCCCCAGATCCCCGTTTGATGTTTAAAGAGATCACCCGGCAATTTATCTAGCCCCGGAGCCTTTCTGGATGCAATTTTGGAGATGGCATTAATAACTTCCTCCACCGTAAACTCTATGGTATCATGAGAATCACGGATGTGTGTCCGTATTAGCTTCAGCAGCGTGTAAAGCTTTAAAGTGTTCTTCCCAGACATTTGCCTCTAAGTTGGGTTCGGTTGCGGGTTTAGGATCACCGCTTCCTGTGTTAATTATAGCCCAAAATTTGCGGGCATCATTCTGTTCTAGGGCACAGGATAGATCGGTCCATTTTGCATAGTCCCAATCCTGTTTGGCCTGTTTCAACATAGCTTTATAGTGTGTTCTCTTGGCAGAGATAAGGGTCTTATCATTGCAAAGTTTTAGTGCCCGAATCAACTCTTTTTTTGCCAAGCGACATGCATTGTTAAACCAAGAGGAGAGAGGAATCCTTTTCTTTCTCTTGGTTGCCAATGGATTGAGCACAGTAAATAGGGTACCAACTAGACCCATGTGTAGAGCCTGCAATTTAATATTAAAATCAGGAGGAGGTTGTTGGGAGGTTAGGGCATCTACTTCAATGAACCAAGGCAAAACTGAATTATACAGTCTTGCCAGGTCCTCGCAAGATGCCACCACCTTGTCCCATTTAACCCTGCGCCGGCCATTTGTTAGGACTACCCTATCTATTAGATTATCCCGGTATCCTGGTCCCTTCACCTGTGGGCCCAAAAAGACCAACTCCAGCCTTAAAAGATTGTGATCGCTGTCATCCCTTGCTATAACCTCAAGGTCGATGACCTTCGACCACAGCTTTGTCCCCACCATAATATAATCTAAACGTGATTCATGGCCCTTTTTATTAAATGTACACCTAGAAGGTATATCCGAGCTGGTACGTCCATTACAGGCCCTAATTGAATGGGTTAATGTAAGGGCCGTGATTTGGATCGCTAAAGGAGACCATGACCTGGAGTGTGGGGATTGGGTAGGCGGAATAGACCAATAATCATCCTCAGACGCAAGTGAACCATAGTCCATTCCCGGAAGAGGTTCAAAGTGGCAGTTCAAATCTCCTGCTACTAATAAAAACGTGTCCGTTGGAATAGAATATAAAAAATTTGATAGCTCATCCACCGTAGCGGACTCGCCAGCTATACCAACAGGTCTCGAATAAACATTCACAGCAGCAAGCTTGAAGCTGTTAGGCCATTTCATGATCACACACTGTATATCATCCGAGTGGGTGCAAAGAGACTCAACAGTGCAACCCAAGTGAGTTGCTACCCATGTGGTAAGGCCCCCGGGCGGTCGTCCCTTCCCCCCCCATCGTGCAGGTATATGGAAGCCCGCAAATCCCACTCTCCTTTCCTCTTCCCTGGCCCACGTCTCTTGGAATAGACATATGTCCATTCCGTCGATAAAAGTGCCGCAGTCACCACACGATATTTTGCTGTGTAAACCCGCAACATTCCAGGACGCAATCACCAGAGATTCGATATTCGTTGTTGGCCTGGAGTTGCAGTCATTCCCAATTATGGTGCTAGTTTCACACAGTTGCTGCTCTGTAGCCGCTGTAGCTTCAGAAGCAATGCCATCAGATATAGTCTCCTGGAATTCAGAAGGGGGTTCAACTGTGGGGATACAGTGCTCTAAAACAGTATTAGTTATGCCGTCCATGCTCGGCATACACTCGGCCTCACCAATAGCCTTGCCCCTAGTGTTAATATGCATTTGAGTGTCACCCATTACCTGGCCAAGTCAATCCACTTGGTCCAAACAACTAAATCTATTTTGAATTGAAATTTTGGCAGCTGCTAACTGCTGATCATATGGAGCCCTTGCAGTCCTATCTCCTCGTCTGTGTTGTACCAGTAACCACCCATTCTCCAAACTATTCCAGGGAGTCGGGGGGTAAAAATAAGACAGTAAGTGTGTTTGAATCATCGCTCCCTGGTTAGAGTGCCTCCAATTGCAAATATGTTCAACAGTTCTGGGATCTTTGAAATTAACTAGAATGCAGTCACCCCTAATAGTTTTGGGGCTATGGCCCACCCACGATACTCTACGTGCCATCAAGATTTCACTAGTGATGCGGGGGGGAAGTGGCCGATTTTTATTAAGCCAATCTATGACTTTATTTTTAAGAGACGGGAATGATTCTATAGTTGTGCTTGGGAGCTCAGGAACTCCAACCAAAATTGCCACATAAGGGCTACATTCGGGTGGCAGGTCTATAGTATGTTCCTTGGTCTCCGTTTGGCCCCCCTTTCTGACATCTGGATTGGCATCCCCCCTCGGCAGTGAAGTAGTTGATGCTCCGCTTAAAAGATGGCTTGTATTTGGTACTGTTAGTGGGGCAGCCGTGGTGTTGTTAGATATAGCTGTAACAGGCTGGGGATGTCTAATTTCAGATGGAACAGGACATGGATTTAAGGTGTCTGGCTTTAGATTACTCTGTATATCCAACGCTACATGTTCCATCCGCAAAAGCTGTTGCTCAATGCGAGACAATCTCATTTCCAGTGGCATGATAATAGCACTCAATAGAGCACTTATAGTAGCATGTGTCTCCGCTAAAGTATCACTGCTGCTAGATGTTCCTGTCTGGATTTCAATGGGTGCTGGTGGGACATGGACTGGAGCAACAATAGGTGGGGCTGTTACTAATGGATTGGTTATCATCTCACTGCTAGTGTTAGCTTTAGCAAATTTCGCTTTTTTACCCCCAGCCCTAGGAGCCATATTTCTCTTTCTTTTTGGCATGGCCCCTTCACGTTTTCCTCGCAGCTGGGGGAGACTTAATCTCTCGGGTGAACTAGGCATTGTTGATGCTATAGTGGAGTCTAGAGCTTGTTCGAATGGTAGGGCCTGAGCTGTATCTATTCTACAATACACATTATCACAATTTGGAAGTGCATTAACTAGGGATTCACTCCTACTAGGGTCCGGAGTGAGTGCGTTGGCGATGTGGCCCATAGAGGATCTTTTAGCAAGAGCTAGATCTTGTGAAACTCTTCGCTCCATTAATATTATCCCCTGGTCAATTACGGAATTTGCTTTTGTAATAAAATTGTCAAGGGTTCCTGTTAGACCAGCGGATTTCGGTGCGGTCCTGCTTCTAGTTTGTGAGGCAGCCATGATACAGAGGACAGTCTAGAAAAATAACAGTACTTACAATCCTCCCCAATCCTCACCACGGTATATAATTAAGAAGTGTTAGAGGGATGGCCCGGTCCGGTCTTGTCTGTGCTTGAACGGGCTTAAACGGGCCCGCCCTTGGCCCGGGCTTCTCCCCGGACTACGCCCCGCACGCGTCCCGCTGGCGCGAGAACAAGTGATGGTTAAATAGGCAGGGGGAGGAGTCGGGAAGAGGGCCAGGTGCGGGAGATCAGCAATAAGAAAGGCACCCTGGTCCTCGCAGTCCCGTTAGGTAAAAAAATGAAAGTTCATGTAAAAGCCCCGTGCCGTTTAAAATTAGAGCTTGTAGTTCTCACCAGGATCCGTTGTGGAGTACTGTTTGAGCCCTTCCAAGAGCGAAGTAGAAAGTCCTGCGCCTACGAGCGGCACCCGCGAAGCGGGGGCCGCGAGGCGTGAAGTACTGGCCGGGGGAGGAGTCGGGAAGAGGGCCAGGTGCGGGAGATCAGCAATAAGAAAGGCACCCTGGTCCTCGCAGTCCCGTTAGGTAAAAAAATGAAAGTTCATGTAAAAGCCCCGTGCCGTTTAAAATTAGAGCTTGTAGTTCTCACCAGGATCCGTTGTGGAGTACTGTTTGAGCCCTTCCAAGAGCGAGGTAGAAAGTCCTGCGCCCACGAATGGTATCTCTTGCTGCGTGTTTCTGGTGTCATGTCAAGTGGTCCTTTGTACTTTTGGTTAGGCCTCAAAGAGAGTCACCTCAGTCACAGTTGTGAATCGGAGAGCCAAGAGAGGTGGCCCAGCCCAGCCTCGGTCAGCCACGCACAGCATGACCCCCCACAGCTGATAAAGGCGGCTACCGGCGCTGTTGTGTGTGCTGAATGCTCTTGTGGCGCAAGGAATGCTGGGCCCTGTGGTCCGGCCGGCCGGCTCTGCAGAAACAACAACGACTCCCTCAAACTAATTCAATGGCCTCTCAGGGCCTATGGGGGAACTCTGTCCATATGCAGGCCTTCTTTCACTGCAGGTCTCAGCCCTATACGAGCCAGCGCATATGCTCTTCGCCCGCTTTGTTCTGGGTCCGGACTCTGTGCAACAAAGCTAACCCCACGCCTCTCGGCGGACGTAGTCTGGGGACGTGCTGATAGATGGTGGGCGAAAGGAGAGAGCGAGGGATTTTCCAGCTCCGGCTCGATGTGTGGAGGGCGCAGTCCTGCGTGCAGGAGGCACTTGGGCAGTTCTGTGGCGTCAGCGGCAGGAGAGGCACTGGCTTGTCCCGGAAAGTACCTAAAGGTATGTTGGTCCCAGCGGGCGTGTGATGTCTTCATATCAATTATCTGGAACTCCTGGCAGGTTCATTTGCGGTTTGGACTCTATCGCTGCGCAGGCAGTATTGTTGCATCCTGTTGAGGATGTGAAATGTATCTGCAGTCTGGTATATCAATTGGTTGGGTGGGACGAGATCTCGCCTTAGTGGAGATTGCCAAGGACTTTTGGCATTATTTTCTACAACATCACTAATCGGGGACGGTGGAAATATTTTGGGCATGTCCAATGTGGTAGTGGACTGGAAAGCTCGAATCCTGCGAGACTCCAGTGACTAGAGGCTTCACCTGAGGTATTTCTACTTCTGAATTTGCACTTAGATCTTTGCATGATCGACCTGAATGTGAAACTTCCCCTCTTTTACAGTTGAAAATCAGACCCACAAGCGATAATTTCGGATGGCTTTCTCCAGTCATGGTCGACGGGTCTGCTTTATGCATTTCCCCCGTTCGTCATGATAAAGACGATCCTTTCACAAGTGAGTCGACAAATGGCAGAGTTGGTTCTGATAACTCCTTGTTGGAAAGCACAGTCCTGGTTTTCAGTGGCCATGTCTCTGTCTTGTGCACCTCCAGTGCACCCTCCCTCCTTCCCGGATCTTCTCTCGGATCCAATAGGCCTACCACATCCGTTAGTGACTCAGGGGCTATTGCTCTCATGGCATGGAGACTTTCAGGTGACGCAAGTGCCAGGGGTTTTGCGGAATGCGTTGTTCTTCCTGACAATCTTGGGCTCCTTCTACACACAAACGTTATCAAACGGCCTGACGTAGATGGTTCAGTTGATGTAGTGAGCGGGGTGTGGATCCCATGGATCCAGAATCCATATGATTGTAAATTTCCTGTTGGCTATTGCTAGTCAGGGTGTGGCTAATAGGAGGGTGAACAATTTCTGTTCGGCTATTTCGGCAGGCCATCCTCATCTGGATGGTAAACCGGTAGGGGAGCATACATTACTTTTCAAACTGTTAAGAGGGATTAGGCTTGTTAGGCCACCTCAGCCTAAGTACTCCATGGGGTGGGATGTGAACGTGGTGTTACGTTTCCCCAGAGATTGGCCTGCTAACGAGGTTCTTTCATGCAAACAATTGTCGGCGAAACTCATTCTCCTCTTATGTCTGATTTCTTGTAAACGGGTCTTGGATGTAAAGGCCTTGTATTTAGCAGGTATTTACTCCTTTGTGGGTGTCATTTACTATCTCTGGAGTACCACAACTGATTCCAGATGTGTTAGTTACCCTGCTTTTTAGACATCATCAGAAATTGTATGTTATCAAGTGTCTAAAGTGTTATGAAGACTGTATGTGTGAAACGCGCAGTGATTTTACAGGACAATTGGTGATTTCTTTGCAGAAAACTTTCAGCCCAGTTTCTTTGGCTACCATGGCCCATTGGGTTAACCTCTTCAGTGCCCCGCCCTTTCCACGCCCTGTGCCGGGCGTTTCATTAGCGGGCGGGGTTCATGACGAGATGGTCTCGTCATGGGCACAGCGCAACCGCGGCCCATGACGAGACCATCTCGTCATGGGCACTGAAGGGGTTAAGTGGTTGTTATCCAAAGCTGGAATTGATGTCACCTTTTTCGGAGCTCATTTAGTGAGAGGTGTTATGGTCTCGAAAGCTTTTTCCACTGGTTTTCGTCTGGGGGAACATTATGGCTGCAGCGGGTTGGTCTTCTGATTCGACTTTTAAAGTATTTTATCAGGAGCCAATTGTAGATGTTGCATCTAATGAGGTGGCTCAACTTTTAACAAAGCATAATCCGAAGCCTCTGTTCCTGACATAGAAAAAAAATATTTCTAGCTAACATGGCAAGAAATTTCAATTCTATTAAGGACACGCAGGTGAGAATTATCCAACCCTAGGAGATTGTATATTGATATATTGCAGTATTTTGCATTCATATGCATTTGTGATGTTATAACAGTATGTTTTATTGTGACTGTGATTTCCGCTCCCTGTATTTTAATGAAAGAAATTTCTGGAGGTGAGGTATTATGGCTTTGATTTATCTTTTTAGGCAAAGATGCCAAGGCGACGTGATGCAGCCAGATGTTCTGCCGATGCTGTATCTGTCGTTGCCAAGGATGTTCATCTTCACCTATTAGAGCTGGCCCACAAAGTGGTCTGATGGATGTTCAGTTCCAGTACCCTTCTTCTAAAAAAATCCTCTGCTGATGCGAACGAACTCAACAACTTCCGCCTTATCACCAACCTCCCTTTTCTGTCAAAAATCACCGAAAAATGTGTCGCGAAACAACTGGCCCTACATATTATGGACAATAATCTCCTCGACGTTTTCCAATCTGGCTTCATCCAAAATTGCAGCACTGAAACAGCCCTGCTGCAATTGATTGATGATGCGCTGCATATCCTCGACTCGGGGGAATCGTGCCTTTGATTCTTCTAGACCTCTCTGCAGCCTTTGACACTGTTAATCATAGTACCCTCCTGAACACTCTTCAACAGAGAATGGGATTGGATGGCACAGTGCGTAAATGGTTTGCCTCTTTCCTCTCGGACAGATCCCAAATGATTAAGATAGCGAACACTTTTTCATCCCTATTGGCTGTAGGTCAAGGCGTCCCTCAAGGTTCTATCCTGGCACCCACTTTGTTTAATCTCTACCTGGAACCATTAGGGAACCTCCTAAGCAAATCTGGGATCCATTACCATCTTTATGCGGATGACACACAAGTCTACCTCAAGGTGTCTTCCACACATGATCCTTCACAACTCAACTCTACTCTCAACTCCATTTACAACTGGATGTTAGGTCACCAACTCATTCTAAATCCCGCCAAAACTGAATTCCTCCTCCTTTCTACCTCTCCCTCACCTCCTCCCGTTCAATCGTGGCTGGATCAGCTGAACTTACTAAACAGCAAACCCATCATTGTCGACAATGCTAAATCCCTAGGTGTCATTCTCGACAAAAGACTCAACTTAATCTCCCACATCAACTCTATTGCCAAGAACGCACGATACCAGTGTCGCCTCCTGTGGGGGATCCGTCGGTACTTTCAGGAGAAAGACTTAAAAACCTTGGTACAATCGCTGGTTCTCTCAAGACTGGATTATTGCAATTCTCTCCTGACGGGCCTATCTAAATCCCACCTCTCCCCTCTCCAATCCATCCTCCATTCAGCAGCTCGCTTCATTTCAGGGTCTAAACGAAGCGACGTCACCCCTATCCGGTCCGCTCTTCGATGGCTTCCGACTGAGGCAAGATCCATTTACAAAACTGCCTGCATCACGCATAAAGCCTTACACACGTGCTCCCCTCGTTACCTGGCAAACAAATTGAAATTGTCCGGTGGCTCTCGACCCTCTCGCAATGCGGAAAAGCTTCTGCTTGAGCCACCCATCTTCAATAAGGAAAGATCGATGGCACAATCCTTCTCAGGCAATGCGGTGAGAATCTGGAACTCACTTCCCCCATTGCTCCGTGCCACCTCCTCTACCCGGATCTTCAAAGCTGATCTCAAATTTCTCCTCTCCCAAAGACACTTTGAGAACTAATACTTTCATTCTGAGGCCCCTCTTGGAAGTTCGCTCCTCATTGTAAAATGTTGTATTGTTTCCTGTACATTCCTCTCTCCTGAGTGCTTTATCGGAATTTGTGTCTTTGTAACCTTCATTTTTAGTCTCCTGTTTTTCTTTGTAATGTTTTATTGTGTTCCACGGTTCTTTTGTAATGTAAATGGCTCTATTGTTTTTTTTTTTTTTTTTTTTAAAAACCTTTATTCGTGCATCTTAAAAGAACAAATACGGGCCTACAACCGTCAGGCCGGCCACGATACAGTAAAGCACTGATACCCACATTACAGCCCCCGTGCATCAACGGTCAGGATTAACAACAGGTTATGAGTCACATACTGGAGATATCTTTGAAACCCGGGGAAGGAGAAGTGAAGGTTAATTTTAAGTTTTTTGATAATTTTATCAGAGAAAAAAAAGTCAATGAAGGATAAGGGCAAAGTAGATTCGAGTCCGCAAGATAGCTTCACCACACGGGCGAGCAGCAACATCAGTAAGAACAACAATGGGAGTAAAATCTCAATCAGTGAGGCGGTGCAGAGATATATCAGGATAGTCACATGAGCAAGTACGCGCCCCTCCAGAGCCGCCCCCACTCGATCCACCCCACACCCGGACCCCGAATCGAAGAAAGTAGAGCACAGAGACATAAAAGAAGAAAGGCCCATAGAACTAATTGAGAACAGAGTATTACCCCCCCACCCTACACCAATGCGGAGGCTACGGCCTACCCCCCCCCCCAGCATAGTGCCTGTCGCCCAAGGAACCCGAAATATAGAGAAGAGAGAAAGTAGGAACAGAGTAAAGAAGGGAAGAAAACAGAAAAGAAGGTGGGGAGGAGCCCACTAGACACCAGAGCGCCCCGAACCATCAGCCAGTTATGGCCCCCACACACTGAGAGCCCTCCACGCCAAAAACGGCATGCAAAGATACCATGGCACCACAGTTTAAGCAAGGGATACAAGTCGCGACAAGTGCGCGCAAAACATACATACAGTCCCAGTCCCAGGCCAGCCCGTCCATAAACCATAGCGATAGAAGTCAGACTAGCCCTGGCCCGATCGCGGGCTTGGGATTAAACCAGCTCCTGCGTGAAGGCCCCGTGTCCCGAGCAGACAAAGACAAGATGGCCGCTTGTGAGAGGATGGGGAAGTAGGATCACGAAATGGCCGCCGACCATCGATTGAGGTCCCTTGTTGCACCACATAAAATCCAAACCTGGCAAGTAAGGTACAGGAGTTCCACAAAAAGGCAGCAGTGGGCCACCGCGGACGGTCCCTCGAAGCCGTTAAGTATCGCTCAGCAGGATAGCCTCGCGGACGCGATGAGGCAGGGAACAATGAAGCAGGCAGCCATGACCAGGGGGACAAAGTATCCGCAGTTGAGGTGGAGAGCGGTGGACCCTGGGCGCCGGGAGCGCTAGATGAAGGCACCAGTGTAGCACAATCATACACCGCCGCTGCGTCCCCGCAAGAGGACAAGAGCACCGGAGGACCCACGCCCTGTGGATGACAAACAGTGCGCTCACGGCCCGCAGCCGACAGTATGGGGTCAAACCTCTCACTCAGCGCCTGCAGGCCAGCGCACATCTGTAGTTGAAAGTCCCGCAGGACAGCCAGAACGGAGCCGCATGTCAGCGGAAGCTGGGCCCCAACATCGGCAGCAATCCGGGACGGCACTGTGGAGCTGGTGTCCGGAAGAGGGAGGGCGAAGTGGGCAGCGGGCGAGACCGGAGTATCACCCCCCAGCCGCGAGCAGGCACTCAACGCCATGTTTTGCCGCTATACGGTGCAATGGCCAGGGGGGGGGGGTCGTGGCAAGTGGTCAATTCCCCTCAGGTCTACGCCGCAACAGGAAAGGCCGACAGTCGCTTATCTTCTCGCCGGTCCCCCTCGCCGCTGGCTAGGCAATAGGCAAAGGGGGCAGCAGCCCCCCACAGCTCGGTCCTCAGAGCGGGGCAGGAGACTCACCGCACCGGGGCCCACCCCACCGCTCCAGCCCGTCAGGCACAGGGTGCAGAAGGTGTCCGGCCGTCTCTCCCCGGGCTCATCCGGCAACGATCCATGGTGCGAGGCGAGATCGGGACCGCGGGGCGCAGGTTAGCGCTAGCTGATCCGGTAACTGCGGAGCTTCCAGGAGGCCGGCAAAGGCCGTAAGGGCGCAGGGTTTCAGTGCCGAGGACAAAAGCACCCAGAACTCGGGCATCCGGGCGGGTTGAGACTCCGGGAAAGCAGCAGCGCGGTCAGCGCGTCTTCGCACACGGTGCACCTCGAGAATCGGCGAGGATGGGCATCAGGATAGTAGTCCGAGGCCACGGACCGACGGAGCCGGGCGCTCAAGCGTCTGCTCCGGTCGCCATCTTGGCTCCTGAATGGCTCTATTGTAAAGCGCTCTGACACCTTCGGGTAATGTGCACGCTTTATAAAAATGCACAAATAAATAAAAAGTCCAGATGGTTCAAGGTTTTAAGGACTTGTTTTTTGCACAAACGGAAGAGAAAGGACTACGGTCTTATGGACATTTTCAGGCAGATATGACCCCTGGTGATTGGTGGTAGAGAAGGAATGGGTTATGAAGTTAAAAGTATGGCTACTGTAATTTCTAAGTACAGAGAGAGAAGCATAATCCTTGCCTCCACGTCCTTAATAGAATTGAAAACTCTTGACACACTGACTAGAAAAACGTTACTGCTGTGCAACATCTTTTTTAAAAAAAACACTAAACGCTATGGTGCCTGCATAGGCGAAAACTATAGGCTTTGCCAATGCTGTTTTTTTTTTTTTTTTAGTGTGCAGATTTATATAGCGGGAACTCGACCCGAAGGTATTGGAGCGCTTTACATAGCACCGTATTTACATTACACATTCAGGCGCGGGGAGATGAAGTGATTTGCCCAGAATCACAGGATGTGGACGCGACCTCGAGGCTCGAACCCTGGTTTCCTGCACCGGAGGCGGCAGCGCAGCCGACGGACCACATCCTCTCCCCTCTTGTGGTAGGCTCGTTTGTGGTCCTGTGTCGTTACTGTTCATTTATAACCTGTTTAGGGCCTCTGGCTCCCTGCTGGGCCCGTGTGGTCTGGGGCCCGGGACTACGCTTCCTCCCGGTCCCACATACGCCGCTGCCACCGACCCGAGCTGGTTCCGGACCCTCCCGCTGAGTCCAGCACGGGACACCGCCCACTTCCGCTCCAGTGCGAGGTTCATTAGTCCTTACTTCCGCCTGTGACGATCGAAGGACTCCCTAGTTCCCCGCCACTTCCGGTTTGTGTTCTTGCCTCAAGTCGTCCCCATGACTTCCGCCCCACTTCCGGTGCTCATTTCCTCGGTCCGCCGGGATCCGCTCCCCTGCACTTTGGGGCCGGGCTCTGTGAGTTCCGGCCCGGCAAAGGATGACAGCTGACGCGGAAGGAGCCTCTGGGCCGGACCGTCGCCTGCCCGGGCTCCGCTTCCTGCTGCTGCTGGTCCTGAGCCTCGGCGGGGCGAGCCGGGCCCGGGAGCTGCGCCTTGTGACACTGGTGAGGACTGAAGGAATGACCCCCTAAGGGGGGCGGTGGAATCCCACAGACAGAGGGAGGGGGACAGCAGATCCCACAGACAGAGGGAGGCAGCAGATCCCACATACTGAGGAAGGGGCCAGCAGATCCTGCAGAGGGGGCAGCGGATCCTACAGACAGATGGAGGGGGCACCAAGTCTCACAGACAGAGGGAGGGGGCAGCAGATCCCAAAGACAGAGGGAGGGGTGGCAGATCTCACAGACAGATGGAGGGGGCAGCAGATCCCACAGACAGAGAGGGCAGCAGATCCCACAGACATGGGGGCAGCAGATCCCACAGACATGGGGGCAGCAGATCCCACACACAGAGGGGGCAGCAGATCCCACAGACAGAGGGAGGGGGCATTAGATCCCACAGACAGAGGGAGGGGGCAGCAGATCCCAAAGACAGAGGGAGGGGGCAGCAGATCCCACAGACAGAGGGAGGGGGCAGCAGATCCCACAGTCAGAGGGAGGGGGCAGCAGATCCCACAGACAGATGGAGGGAGCAGCAGATCCCACAGACAGAGGGAGGGACAGCAGATCCCACAGACAGAGGGAGGGGGCAGCTGATCCCACAGACAGGGGGCAGCTGATCCCACAGACAGGGGGCAGCAGATCCCACAGAGGGAGGGGCAGCAGATCCCACAGAGGGAGGGGCAGCAGATCCCACAGACGAGGCAGCAGATCCCACAGGCAGGTGGAGGGGGCAGCAGATCCCACAGACAGAGGGAGGGGGCAGCGTATCCCACAGACAGGGAGGGTAAGAGCGGATCCCACAGATAGGGAGGGGGGCAGCAGATCCCACAGACAGAGGGAGGCAGCAGATCTCACAGACAGAGGAAGGGGCCAGCAGATCCCACATACAGAGGAAGGGGCCAGCAGATCCTGCAGAGGGGGCAGAGGATCCTACAGACAGATGGAGGGGGCAGCAAGTCTCACAGACAGAGGGAGGGGGCAGCAGATCCCAAAGACAGAGGGAGGGGTGGCAGATCTCACAGACAGATGGAGGGGGCAGCAGATCCCACAGACATGGGGGCAGCAGATCCCACAGACATGGGGGCAGCATATCCCACACACAGAGGGGGCAGCAGATCCCACAGACAGAGGGAGGGGGCATTAGATCCCACAGGCAGAGGGAGGGGGCAGCAGATCCCACAGACTGAGGGAGGGGGCAGCAGATCCCACAGACAGAGGGAGGGGGCAGCAGATCCCACAGTCAGAGGGAGGGGGCAGCAGATCCCACAGACAGATGGAGGGAGCAGCAGATCCCACAGACAGAGGGAGGGACAGCAGATCCCACAGACAGAGGGAGGGGGCAGCTGATCCCACAGACAGGGGGCAGCTGATCCCACAGACAGCGGGCAGCAGATCCCACAGAGGGAGGGGCAGCAGATCCCACAGAGGGAGGGGCAGCAGATCCCACAGACGAGGCAGCAGATCCCACAGGCAGGTGGAGGGGGCAGCAGATCCCACAGACAGAGGGAGGGGGCAGCGGATCCCACAGACAGGGAGGGTAAGAGCGGATCCCACAGATAGGGAGGGGGGCAGCAGATCCCACAGACAGAGGGAGGGGGCAGCAGATCCCACAGACAGGGAGGGGCAGCAGATCCCACAGACAGAGGGAGGGGCAGCAGATCCCACAGACAGAGGGAGGGGCAGCAGATCCCACAAACAGAGGTGGCAGCAGATCCCACAGACAGGGGGGGCAGGAGATCCCACAGACAGGGGGGGCAGGAGATCCCACAGACAGAGGGAGGGGCAGCAGATCCCACAGACAGAGGGAGGGGGCAGCAGATCCCACAGAGGGGGCAGTAGATCCCACCGACATAGGAAGGGGGGCAGTAGATCCCACAGACAGAGGGAGGGGGCAGCAGATCCCACAGACAGAGAGAGGGGGCAGCAGATCCCACAGACAGCGGGGCAGCAGATCCCACAGACAGAGGGAGGGGCAGCAGATCCCACAGACAGATGGAGGGAGCAGCAGGTCCCACAGACAGAGGGAGGGGGCAGCAGATCCCACAGGGGGGCCGCAGATCCCACAGACAGAGGGGGCAGCAGATCCCACAGACAGAGGGTGGGGACAGCAGATCCCACAGACAGGGAGGGGCAGCAGATCCCACAGACAGAGGGAGGGGCAGCATATCACACAGAGGGAGGGGCAGCAGATCCCACAGATGGAGGGGGCAGCAGGTCCCACAGACAGAGGGGGCAGCGGATCCCACAGACAGAGGGAGGGCAGCAGATCCCACAGACAGAGGGAGGGGGCAGCAGATCCCACCGACATAGGGAGGGGGGCAGTAGATCCCACAGAGGGAGGGGGCAGCAGATCCCACAGACAGAGGGAGGGGACAGCAGATCCCACAGACAGGGGGCAGCAGATCCCACAGACAGAGGGAGGGGCAGCAGATCCCACAAAGGGAGGGGGCAGCTGATCCCACAGACAGAGGGGGCAGCAGATCCCACAGACAGGAAGGGGGTAGCACATCCCACAGACAGAGGGGACAGCAGATCCCACAGATGAAGGGGGCAGCAGATCCCACAGATGGGCCAGCAGATCCCACAGACTGAGGAAGGGGCCAGCAGATCCCACAGAGAGGGGCCAGCAGGTCCCACAGACTGAGGAAGGGGCCAGCAGATCCCACAGACAGAGGGGAGCAGCGGATCCCACAGACAGATGGAGGGGGCAGCAGGTCCCACAGACAGAGGGAGGGGGGTAGCAGGTCACACAGACAGAGGGAGGGGGCAGCTGATCCCACAGACAGAGGAAGGGGGCAGCAGATCCCACAGACAGGGGGGCAGCAGATCCCACAGACAGGGGGGCAGCAGATCCCACAGGCAGGGAGGAGGCAGTAGATCCCACAGGCAGAGGGAGGGGGCAGCAGGTCTCACGGACAGAGGGGGGCAGCAGATCCCACAGACGGAGGGAGGGGGCAGCAGATTCCACAGACAGACGGAGGGGGCAGCAGATCCCACAGCCTGAGGAAGGGGCCAGCAGATCCCACAGACAGAGGGGCCACCATATCCCACAGACTGAGGAAGGGGCCAGCAGATCCCACAGACAGAGGGGGGCAGCAGATCCCACAGACAGATGGAGGGGCAGCAGATCCCACATGCAGAGGGGGGCAGATCACACAGACAGGTGGGCAGGGGATCCCAATACAGAGTGGGCAGGGGATCCCACACAGGGATGTCATCCGAGAGAGAGATCCCACAAACAGAGGGATGAGACCCTAGGAGAGGGTGGATATGAAACTATCCCAGAAAGAGTCATGAAACAAGATGCCCGCTGTCTTCACAGAGAATTCTCCCCAGAGAAATAGACCTCCCCCACCGAGATAGTGGAGAGCATATCCCACAAACAGATGGATACAAACCCTAGAAGGAGAGGGTGGAGATGAGACTCCCTCCGGAGATAGTGGAGAGCAGATCCCTCAAAACAAATGGGTACAACGCTAGAAGGAGAGGTTGGAGATGAAACCCCCGCCAGGAAAAGACATGAGACAAGATGCCCCAGTGAGACTAGACCCCCCTACCCCAAGAGATGGTGAGGAGTAGACCCTGGAAGGAGAGTGAGAAGAGGAGATAGCCAGAGAGAGTGGCAAGAGGAGACTCTGGGATAAGGGGTGTAGCAGGCTAGTTTTCAGATTGCTTGGGTGTGAATTTTCACTGTCTCAATGTATGTATGAGTGACCTACTGCCAAATGCATGCCACAGTGAGTTATACTTCAACACGAGTAAGCCCGAGTGATAAAGTCCATGTAAAGAGATAAACATCCGAAATGACTTCCTTTGGAGTAATGATAAGCTCTAAAAAAGCCTTCCAACTCCTGCAAAATCACACCAATAAAAGGGCACTAACATAATGTACTATTTAGAACTCCCCAATTCTCTAACACTCTATAAAGGTTTAGGGTCAGTTGGCACATTTTCCCCTATCAAAGCGTGTACCAAGACAGCTCTAGTATTCTGAACTGCCAAGCAGAATCTATGGCTGTGAGTCCAACCAGAACTGTTTAGCCCCTTAAGATAGTTCATTCTATGGAAATAGGAAACATTATACATATTAATGTTTGATATTGCACTGCATCAGTCCACTGATTATAACTTGTCTATATCTAACATCAGTCGTCTAGGCTGTCCTCAGATGTTTTTGAGGTAGTGGATACTTTGCTCAGTTAAACAATGCATAAATGGACCACTTCACGAGCCAGTGGGACAGACCAGATAGAATGTCTTGTAATTATGGAGAGCTGCTCTGCTGCTTGAGGAGGAACATGCAAGTCAAAAAAGGAAATGAACAGAAAGTGGATGCAATATAAATAGAAAAAGAAATACTGAAAAAATCAGTATGATTTCATATGTTATGATTCATAGAGCAGGCCACTTTGAGGCATAGACCCAAAGGTGTTGAAGCCCTGACGTGGTTGATCTGCAGATCAGCCTATACAGGTATGGCGTTTATTCTTTTCAGAGTTGAGGTTCAGGGTCACGATGCCTATGTTTTAGTACTTTCTAATTGTGGGTCAGGCTGGATCTTCTGTTGCTTGGAGGGCACAGGTGAGAAATGGACTTAATAAGGAATGTAGAGAGAAATTAACTTACCTGGCACTATTTGTTTCAAATAATTTTGATTCAACACAGTAGAGAACAATTTGGACAATCTTACTTATGTGAGAGTTTCTTCAGGTGATTAAAGACTCCAGTTGTCTGTTTTCTCCAGTAGAACATTGAAGGGGGCAAGTTTATGGGACTGGAGGCAAAGATTGCCTCTTGGCATGCTGGGGGAGCCCTTGCAGGTATGGTTGGAAGTAAGAAGACTAGAAATGTTTGTTCACTAGGTTAATCAAATGAAAATGAAGAACTTTATTAAGTATATAAAAACAACTGCCCCAGCAGTGCTAACACCTACCAGAAGTGGCACTGATAAGGTTTTTTTTGTAAATTTGAGCTATGAATGGACATAGCTGTTTGGCATGATTAGCTGAGTTATTTTCTCTGTCTTATGAAGCTCTGCATTTAGTGGTGTCAAAGGAAAGTGACCAATGTCCTTCATCTCAACATGTCCGAGCCAGTAATTGTAAAGCTTTCAGCTAAGGGTGGGACCTCGATAAGTGGCCGTCACTAGAACTGAAATAAGAATGACTGGTGACTTCTGATGTTGGTGCTGCTTCTACCTGTAGCTATTGATGCTGGATTTATTCAATGTATTCGGAAAGTTGCCATCATATTTCCAATCTGTAACCAGCATTGGCAATATCAGAAAGTCTTGACCATAACGGAAAGAGACTTTTTAGTCATTGATGAATTCAGGTACTCAGTACATACATACACTTTGTTAAATTTACAACAGCTGTGGGCGAGCACACCGCGACTCCCACGCGCTTTTAAGACAACTAATGTGTGTTGTGGTCGCGGCCTTTCATTTGCAGATTGAACGTTTCCATTGAAATGGATACAAACTCTCCCACTGACATGCAGTTTTACCGATAAAACTATATACTGTACAAACATACTGTGTGGAATTCAGGCTGCAGCAAATAATTATATTTTGCACAATCACCAAGTAAAGTGTTTTGATCCTATTAAAATCTTTATTTCCAACACTCTTCAGAACTTAAAATAAATTGGTTTCCTAACTACTTAATATTTTTCTAAATATTTGTATAGTCCTTTTACAAGCTTCTTAAATGTTGTGTGTAACAAAAACGGACATCCTACAGTCTTTCACATAACACCGCCTGTACCCCAGCATGATTGTCAGAAAGTTCACTTTCTTTCATTTCTTTGTCTGCAAATTTAGAACATTTTGTATAGACCAGTGTTTATGATAAAATAAGCAGTCATTTGTAAGAAGACATAAGCTGACATTGGACCTCTAGCTTTGAACACAAAGCAACTTTGACAAGATAAAAGCAAGATTTAAAGCCATTGTTATTGCTCATTCACTTTCTGAATGAAAAGAGCACATGTTCTTTGTCAGCCTAATTCTCTCCCTGGGCCAGTAGGTGCTTAAAAACAGTTCACCCTGATAAAAACGAACTTGCCGTAGCGAAGAATTCTATGTGACAATATAGTTTTGTGCTGGTCCGAAAGAAAACCTTAGAAGACATCCGTGTCCATTGTAATATTTATTTTTCACTTCCCCCATTTCCCTTCCTGTGTAAGCACGTGTCTTAAGTTTCATATTGGGAATGTGTTTAGACTGCGCAGGGTGGGTCGAAATTATCTACACTGGATCCTTGTCATCTCCTCAGATTTTAACAATGCATTTGTATTATTTATATAATCTAAGTATTATGACAGCCATGACATGTACCCCAAGGATTTTGTGATAGTCTTTCATGTGAGGATGTCAATGATACTTGCGAAAAAGTGACTTTGGAAGTTAAAATTTGAACTGAGGAATTCTACTACCTTTGCTTAATAAGGTTGCGATGCATTGTATGCAACATACTTAGGTTTTTTTTCTCTAAAAATGAGTGTAGGTAATAATTTTATGCAAATTTTGGTCAAGCAGTTGCGCTGTGTATATATTACACGAGTCACCAGGATGGAAATCAGCACAAACTTGCTCAAGAGTATAAATCACATGCCTGATCTTCATTTATGCTTTATTTATTTTAGGCACTCTTTGCAGGTGCAACCAGGGGAGTGGGAGGCAAGACTAACACAACTGTGGCATTAAATTAAGAGGAGGTGGGAGGGAGAAATTCTATTGTTAAATCTAAGCAGCGATGGCGCCAAAGCTGAACACAGGCAAAAGGTAACTGAGCAGGAAGCCAAGAAAAAATAGTCCCACAAAGAACAGATAAGGAACCATAGCATAATGAGACTACCTACTCCCTCCTCTGTGGGAGGAACAGAAGAGAAAAAGCATTTGCAATGCAATAGGTCTTGCATTTACGAGAGTTTGAGCTATTGGCATTGTAAATGACAATGCCTTTTATTTATGCATTTTTTAAATCATATAAATAAATGGCATTGTCATTTACAATGCCAATAGCTTAAACTCTCGTTTGGCGCCTGTACTATAAAAACCTTTAAAAATTATTAAGAGAGAGAGTGTCCTGCCTGCAAGAGCGGACAGGACAGAGCTATTTGAGAAAATAGTGATCGGAGGCTGTAATTAAAGCTTACTGAGTAAAACACACTTAATAGGGGGTGTCACCACAGAAGGTTACAAAATGAGACAAAGCAGTACTAAGGAGGGACTACTAAGCCTATTGACCGATGAACGGCCACAGTTTACAGTGGACAATGATACAAGACCATGAAAAATATGGGCGGAGAGTGGGCAGAGAATCAAGTCCCTACCTGAATAACATAACATAACGTGTATTTGTAAAGCGCACGTTCACCCCTGAAGGGGCATCTTGGCGCTGAATAACAGATGTTTATTGTTACCCAACTCAGTGGGACTCATTTTATCGACCTCAGATGGATGAAAGTCTGAGTGGACCTGCCAGGCTTTGAACCTGTGACCATGAGGACGAACACAGACCCCTGCTGTGGATGCATTAGTCCACTGAGCCACCAGACCCACACATCATGCCTCGCAGAGCAGCACATGCGCTGCCTAGGCTCGACCTAAACAACAAAAGACAGCAAAACAATACGACCCGAAAAACAGGAACATATTAATAAAGTAGTTCAAACTGGTATTTTAGAACCAAACTGGGACATTTTCAGGTAGGATCTATACACCGCATTGCTTGGATGAAATTATAAAAAGCTTTGAGTCATGCCATTAACCTTTTTTCGAACAAAGGGTATTTTGGGTTTAGTTAAAGTAACCGACCAACACAAATATCCTTCTGCCACCACCGTTTCAATACCCCATCACCGCAACTTCCCTGCAGGTACACCAGGTGCTCTGAAGAGTGTATGAAGTTCGCATGCGACTAGTAATGAAGTAACATTTAATTTATTTAATATGATGATTTTTGATTCGAAGGCTTTAGCCATTATTGTATATCGATGTCCTGGAAATGTGGTTGATTTCTTTTTTTTAAACATACTTTTATTGATTTTACACAGTTTATATATCACATCGTCCAATGACACATCTGAGAAAAACCAGTACTTGATACGCTAAATATGAGCATGATATCACCTCATTACATCCAATATGGTGGTATACACAATACTCCTTGTAGCGTGACAACTGTCCATAGTCCTTGTGTTATGATACCGATCTCAGTTCTTGGCTATGCTTAATAACAACATTCCAATAAACATATCCCCAACGCCCCCTCCCTTACCCCCCGGTCTCAAGTGTACATACAAAAATCCTAGGTAGCTCATACTAGGTGTTGCGGACTCATAAGGAGGCTATACGTGTATAGATAAAAATCACTGTCTATGCTCTACGTTCAGGGTATGGGTGTCTCTTATGTGCATTCAGTTGCATGATTTAGGGAGTTTCCTGAGCGATATCAGTGGATTTCATGGCCTCAAGCATTACGTCCCATTCCAACGCTGTTGGGGTCTTGCGTGAGCCTCTGAGTTCCTCCCTGCGTAGTGCGGCGCTTTCAGCACTGCCCCAGCACAGCAGCTCTGTGTGCCAGGTTAATATAGCTGGGGGTTTTCGCGATTTCCATTGCATAGAGGTGGCCCGAACAGCTAAAATAAGCACCAGGTCTATAAGGCGATATTGTACTTTATATTTAGACACTTGTTTATGCAGACCGAAAATGCATTCCTCTACTGTGTCCAATATTACATGGTGTACAGCTGCTCCTGTTCTTTGCCTTACGGTGTCCCAGTACCCCCGCACTTTCGGGCAAGTCCATAGCATGTGAAGTAGGTGTGCCCCGTCGAACAAACATCTCGGGCAGGAATGCTGCGTCTGAGGGAACATTCTATCCAATTTATGCAGAGTGAGGCAAGCTCGATGTAACACCATAGTCTGAATAAATTTAAACTTCGCATTCCTCGATGTTTTTCTTTGATGTTCAAGCACATTTGCCCACTCTTTATCTGTCAAGTCCCTACCTATGTCCTCGGTCCATGCAGTCCTTAGTGTGTCCAAAGTGACCCTTGTATGTGTGCTGAGGCCTGTGTAGAGCCATCTAATGAGGTGCCTGCCTCTGCCCATGTAATAAACCATTTTTACCAGATAATGAGTGGGAGGTTCTAGTCGCTGTGGGGCCCAATGTGTTTTTATATATTTAATCAGTGCAGCATGTAGCAAATATAAATGTGTTGGGGCCCCGGTCTCGTTAACGAAGGTATCATGGTCAAGCAGCGTCCCATCCCGAATAGGTCTGCCACTGTACTAATCCCCACATCCAACCAAGGTGTTAACTTGCGTTTAGTGAGCCTGCCATTTAGCGATGTGCTGCGTGTTGGTAAAAAGCTGGTTTGGTCTATATGTACTAGTTTGGGCAAAGAGGGCAACAGCCGGTTGGCCAGCACCTTACTTAATATTTTATATTCCGTGGTTAATAATGACAACGGGGCGATAGTGGGCCATATCTGTGGGGTCTCTTCCTGCCTTCAAGAGGGAAACAACCAGTGCTTGTGCCGTGGTGAGTGTGAGGGAGCCCTTCTCCCATGCTGTCTTGTAGAGCAGCTCAAGTTGGGGCACTAGGGACTCTGCATACGTAGTGTAAAATTCAACTGGGAGCCCGTCCATACCAGGGGTTTTGTTACACGGAAGTCCCTTCATGACGACTCTGATCTCAGCCTGGGTAATGGGCCCTATGAGGTCTTTCTGGGCTACCTTCGTGAGTCTCGGATATGTTACGGTGGATAGAAAATCCTCCGTCCGTGTCTCTGCGTTGCATTCTGATGCCCCATATAGTGTTGCGTACTATTGTCGGAAGGCAGCGTTGATATCTGCCTGGGTAGTGACAGTGACACCGTCCAATGTTGTCACCTCGTGTATAACCACCGAAGGAGGGGTACCGCGGATCAATCTGGCGAGCAAAGCCCCAGACTTATCCGCTTCAGTGTGTGCGCGTCGCGAATAAGCCTGGTAGTCAATGACCCGTAAAGACTCTAGCAGCTCTGCATGCTTAATTCTCGCCTCCTGTAATGGACCCTTTTTGTTGTCATCGGTTATGGCTTCTTGTTCCAGCCTCCCCAGATAACTTTCCACCTCCACTAGAGACTTATGGATTTCCAGTCTCGCACCCACAGTCGTACTAATTTCCCTCCCCCGGAGCACAGCTTTAAAAGCATCCCAGTCTATCATTCTGTTTGCCGCCGTATTGCTATTTTCAGCTAAATAAAGCTCAATGGTCTCTTAGAGATCACTGCGGAACACTGAGTCTTCTAACAACTGCGGCCACAGACGCCACGTGGGAACCGGTGTGGGCACCCTCCCCCATGCAATGACTATCTCCAATGGGTTATGACCCGAAAAAGTTTTTGGCAAATAGGTGGCTTGAGGCACTTGCATCGCTATCCTATTGAAACAATATATTCTATCTATTCTGGTGTGAAAATCATGTACTGGGGAATAAAAGGAGTACTCCCTGTGCACTGGGTGGCGCATCCTCCAAACATCACATAGTTCCCATCCATACGCCCATCTACCCAGCGCCTCAGCCTGTTTAAACGCTCCATGCAGGGGCGGGTGTGACCTATCCGGAGATACATCCATTATTGCATTGCAATCTCCTCCTACAATCCATTGATGCGTGTCCCATCCAGCTAGTGCCCCACTCACCATGTCCCAGTACTTACCTTGGTCAAAATTTGGAGCATATACAGTGCCTAAGACCTCAGGTTGACCATCTAACGTACCTCTCACGAAAAGGTACCTCCCGAATTTGTCCGCGCTCTGTTCCAGAGCTATAAGGGGCACTCCTTGTCTCACCCAAATTGTGGTCCTCCTCGCAAAACTAGAGTAAGAAGTGGAGAAAATTTGACTCCTCCATTTCTTGCGGAGTTTCAGCACCTCGCTGTCCACCATATGAGACTCTTGTAGGTATACTACCATGGCCTTACAGCGCTGCAATTGTGCGTGTACTCTGTGTCGTTTCTGCACTGAGCCCATACCCCATATATTCCATGTTATTGTGGTGTATCTACCCAGCATATGCATCGTGGTGTGTTCTGTAGCTGCTGAAAAGTGAAAATGGTTCCCAAGTAGAAGACCCTACCTAAAGCAATCTTTAAAATGAGACCGTCCCCCCCCCCCCCCCCCCCCCCCCCCCAAAAACCCAATACTCGGTCGGGTCAACAAACTATACCGGACCATGAAACTTAACTGAACCAATAAGAACTCAATGGTCATATAAAGCGCTTTCGCCATGTGAGGGACATTGCTAGCACTTCGCATGTGCTGTATCCTTTGTCACAACCTCACAGAGAAGCTACTACGGAACCCTGGGCCTAAGTAGCACATTCCCATTCAAAACAAACATACTATTACTGTGATCATCCTGTTACAAAGCACACTGCAGTTACAAAAATAATACTTGCAAGGGTACACTCAGCCGTATAGGTCATTGATTAGTTGCGGGGTCGCAGACGGAAAGAGGGCCTCACTGCCTTCGGAGTCTGATTCATGCGTCGCTTATTCCTCCGAGGAGGACTTGGCGGCCGTTCTTGTGGCATGTGTGAAGGTGGCCGCAACGACAATCGCCTGTGATTTGTTCTGTCGTATTTGCTGCTAGGTGAGATATTTCCGTGCAGGAGTCCGTCGTGATCTTCTGTTGTCACAACCAGTGGATGCGTTTAAGCTGTTTCGACTCTTGGCAGCGAGTTGAGAGGTAGATATTGCAGCGGGGGTTAGTTCCATCACCTCCAGCCAGTCCTCTACATCCCCCGGGCTATAGAAAAAATAAGATTTCTGGTCATGCAAAATTTTTAACCGGGCCGAAAAGAGAAGTGCATATTTCAGGTCTAGATCCCGCAGTTTCTTCTCAACCGCAAAGAACAAAGAACGCTGCCTCTGTACCAGCACTGTATAGTCAGGATATAATGAGATTTTAGCATTTTCGAAATTTATCGGAGATGATTCACAAGCTTTTTGCAGGAGAAGGTCTCTATCACGAAAATTCAATAGTTTCTCTATGTGGGGTCGTGGGGGAGCCCCCGGTTTTGGTCACCCGGTAGCTATTCTGTGCTCTCGCTCAATACAGTATTGTGTGGAAAGTCCTTCGTTCGTGACGTCGTCCCTGAACCACTGTTCCATATAACGCGTGGCATCATTCCTCTCGCTCCGTTCCAGTAGGCCAATGACGCAAATGTTATTCCGACGCGCCCTGCCCTCTGCGTCCTCCACACGGTCTAGCAGGGTGGCGACCTGGTCCTGTAGTTGCTTGACGTTGGTTTCAGTCTGTGCCTGTCGTGGGACCACCTCATTCAGTGACGCGGCATTGTCCTTCACCTTGTCCGCGACGCTTCGCGTTATCCACCTAACGCAAAGTAAGACCAGTAGTCAGGGTCCCAATCTGAAGTTCTATCGCATTCCTTGAGTCCCACACCTCCTGTAGTATGAGGTCCAACTTGTCCACAGGTGCGGAGACAGCAATAGGTGGTATATATCCTGACTTGAGCGTGTCATCCGCATGGTCTGCTGTGTCCGGGACAGTGTCTGGGCCCCCCTGGTCCTGTTGTTTCGCTCTGTTATGCCCCATCATACAGGTCAGGCCAGCAAGTGACAGCGTGTTCAGGGTTGGCAACAAGTTCCCAACGCTCCTTCAGTGGGTCACCAGTGTAACGATTCTGCAGTCACCCCAGCCCTCCCTCAGCAGAGGCGCACCGGGGTCCTACAAAGCTTTGAATAGAGCTGTCCGGTTTAATCTCTGGCACACCACGGCTCTATTACTGGCGCACCCGGGCGGATCGGCAAACTCAAGGATGGTCTTAGCTCCTTTAGGTCTGGGAACCCCGTTGGCACTGTCGCCTCCCTTGGACTCCGGCTGTGGAGCGTGGGTGCATAGGGACTTTGAGGGGTCGGGTGGCCGCATTAGAAAACTCTCTTCTTTGTCCTTATTTTGCAGAATAAGGGCAAACGGTACAGTTTGGCCTCTCTCTGTGTGGGTCTCACCATCCCTGAAGTCCCTCGACGTGCAGGTCGGTCTTCCTCTGTCCTGTTGTCTGAACTGGATACATCAAGCATTGGCTGCTGCATGGGGTCCAGTACCCCAGGTATTGGTATTGTGTGGCTCCGGTCGGTCCTGGCAACCGCTCACTTGGCGGGGGGTACAGATCTGACCTGTGGAAGCACGGCTACCTCATCCTGGGCGGCTGCTATGTTGGTAATTCCAGTGAGCAGCAGGTTAGTGTAACAGACCTTGCTTCTTTGGTGTCTGTGGCTGCAGGGGAGTAGCTCCTGTACTCCAATTGAGTTTTTTGGCAATTGGCAAAGCACCGGCAGCCCTCTGGGTTTTTTGGAGTCTATACAGAGTCGGGATGAGTCGGTTACTCCATGAGGGTCGAGTGCAGCAGGCAGTCTGGCAGGGTTTGGGTTAACTCAGTCGTGCGCCTCAGTTCTCAGTTCAGCAGTCTTCTTTGTCCACTCCTTCATTTGTGTTTATCGAAATCTGAGGTCCTGGTATCAGGGGGTCCCCTAAATACTCAATTTAGGGGAGTGAGGGGTAGTAGCCAATTTGCTACTTACCCCAGGGTCTCCACACCCCCTAGATGACCACTTCCTTTGGGGAGTGGGCATTAACTTGTCCCAGAGTTCCTAATTCCACCATACAGAAGATGGTGGACTTTCTAAAGTTTTGTTCACCTCCGGCTTGTTCACCTTAGAGGTGTTTCCAACCAGGCAGTGCAACATGCATCCTCCATAGCTAACTTTCCCATCTGTCCTGGGACCAGATGGGCCCAGGGCAGGGCGTGGCATCTCCCCTATCTGGAGAGGCCTTGAGTCGCATAGCAAAGGCGGCAGGGGCCTTTTAAGCGTTCTGCCTTGATATGCTGATTTACCAGCTTTCCTGATGGAGAAGGTGATAACACCTCTCTCCAGAGCAGGCATTGTTTCTGACCACTGAGAGCGCTGCTCTCACCTCCTAGGGGGTCATAAACTCATCTGTGGTGTCAAGCTGGACTGGACCGGTCAGCCAGCACACTAGAGGGTTGGTAGATTTTAGGGGATACCTCTAAGGTACCCTCTGGGTGCATGTATTAATAAATCCATCCCTGGAATCTGTGTAGGTTTATTAATGCCAGGTGTTTAATACCAATTACCATATGGTTCAGTGAAGCCATTATGTAGCTGGGGAGCTCGTTTTGACCAGTGCCCAATACATACCTTAATATGGCTTCCCTGCTCACTTGCAATATCCATCAATCGAACTGGACTTCACAGGGGCATATCTGCTCATGCAGATATGTCCTCACATACAATATAACGCATCCTGCTGTAGAGGTGGCTTACAAATATACATTGGAGGGGCTCTGGCATGGCACACACCGGTGTGTCGTTTCATGTTTTCACCCATGGTGTGCACCATCTCACACAGCCTGCATTATCAGTCTGTGTGGAAATTGTGTGTGGGTCCCTTAGGTTGGCATAAGATATGCTGTATCCCTTTGGGACCCTCTTTAGCACTCTCACTAGGTACCTGAGGTACCATTTAAGAGGGACTTACAGGGGTGCTAAAGTCTAGCACAAGTAGACAACACCTTGTTTAGGGGAAGGAGCAATGGGAAGGACGTCTGTTTAGGAGACCTCAGTGCACAGGCAAGAGTCGAAAATCAGCATCTAGTTGCTAAAAAGAGGGCAAGAAGTGGGGGGGAAACTGCAACAAAAGCCCAGTTACCTACAGTGTTGTATAGGGAAAAGAGGTGAAGAGAAGGAAATAATACAGCGACATTGAATAGTGGGAAAATATATCACAGAATGATGGATGAAGTGAGGGAGAGGAGGCGAGTCTGAGGAAGGGAATGTGACATTTAGTTCCTTGAAGCTTTTTTTCACCATAAACCTTTTTTTGTGTGTGTGGAATATCGAGGCCGAAATGTCTTACATATAACAATAAGACATCATAAATTAATTCCCCATACTCAATGAAACCATTACAATACGCGCAGGTTAACCCTCTTTTAGACCCACACAATTCGCCTATGGCAACATCACTTACTAAAGCCCAGAACCGCCGACAGATTCTCAAGATCAGGCACCATATTGTTGTATTTCATCATCAAGCTGGGACTCCATAGGGGAGACCGGGGCCAAGACAAGACCTCTATAGTCAGTCCACTGCTGCCAAATATTGGAGTGTTTTGTGGGCATCCTCGCGCCTGAAACACCGCAACATCTAGCCCCATCCAGTGGTGCATTCCTCATTTCCAGGCTCCTGCCGTGGGCGGTGTCGTGTGTGAGAAGTTGGCCTGGTATATGCTCCACTAGTTATAGTGGGCACCTTGCACCAGTCCAAACAACCCTTATTGATGAATAGATTTAAGACAACCTTTATTGAAAGCTATCCTAGTGGTAGCTGTGGAAAGCAGCTTTCAGGATAAGTTTTGAAGGAGTGTAAAGCAGCTTGGTTTACCAGATTATAACCTCTTGAATGACCAAATGAAAGGAGAACGACACCAGGTATGTATCTATATATATATATATATATATATATATATATATATATATATATATGTATTTATTTTTATACACTCTCTACTAACCTCTTTATGAAGTTAGAGAGCAAGACACACAGTGACACAGTTATTAAACGACAGTAAATAGTACAATATACAATGGGCCCCAGGGGGCGACCAAACCATATATCAAAAAAGTGGTATAAGAACCACAACTTGACCATACACAGTGCCTAGAGCTCGTAGAATCGCTGGGACCCCAAGGAACCACCCAAGGCAGTGACACAGGAGACCCACGGGGGACGTGTGCAGTGTGAGAACACAGCCGCGAGCCCCGTACAATTCAATAGGAAAGTCGTGGTTGGAATTTTGAAGAATAAGAACACTTAGAAAAGGACTTTGAGCAAACCCCTTTAGACTTAGGGGGTTCTAGGGCCAGCACTGGAGTACTCGAGTTACCTCGCCCAGTCAAGCCAGGTGCATAGGTGTCAAATGGTGTCAGGAATCGTCGTTGATTTCAATGGCGATGTGCTGCAAAGTGCTGCTGCTGTGGAGAGGATAAGTATCCGGTGTGATCCAAGCCTGGATCGAAGATGTGAAGAACCTGAAAGCAGAGGGGACAGAGTCTGGGTCACTTGCCAGTGACCAGGGGCACGATAGACGAATGCCCACCGATGTCGGGTGTTTCAGGTGCGAAGAGGTGAAGCTTGACTCCACTGCCACGGGGACCAGGAGGCGCCAATGACAACCACCAGTCCGCAGGCGAGCTTTCCCCCGAAGGATGTCTAGTGCTGGGTGATCAGTTTCCAGATTGGAGACCAACAAGCCTTGGCAACTGCAACCCATGCTGTGAGAGAAAATGGCTTTGGTGTGAACCAGCAAGGTCCTGTGGACTCCCCAAGCGATGGAGAGTCAGGGCAGGTCTGGAGCAACCAGGAAAGCCCGTTGAAAGTAAAAGTACCCTTCTCAGGGACCCACAAGTCAACGAACAACGGATCGCGAAGGGACCTCGGGAGGAATCATTAGATACCAGCCCACGGGTCACTCGAGTAGTGTAGGCCAGCAATCTTTGGTGGAATCACTGCTCGGGGTCTGGACTATAAGTAGAGCAAAGCACATCCTCAGGGATCGCCAAAAAGCATATGCTGCTGCAAATGGTCACGGTGTCCAGGGGTTGGGGTTGCACGGTCCCCACAAGGGCTTTGGATCTCAAGGTTGCTGAGAGCACGGATCGGCTTTGGGGAAGTTTGGAAACCCACCTCCTGTATTAATAGTCAGTGTCCTTTGGGAGCAGCGTTGATGCAAACCGGACAGATGCGTCTTTGGTGCCTGCCTTGCAGGGGAGTAATTCCCTTTACTCCAAGGGAGATTCTTCGGTCATCCAACGTTGTGTGGATAGTAGAAGTTCTGGGATTCTGTAGCAGAGTTTCATTCAGGTAAATCTAAAGTCCTGTAGTCAGGGGTTCCTACTTTATACCCAAGGAAGGGGAGGGACAAACTCTGGGGACCCACCTAAGGGAGGGTCAGGAAAGAGGGGTGGCTACACCCATTTCCTTTGTCCAGTTTCGCGCCAGAGCAGGAGCTGGTAGCCCCTGCCAAAGGTTTAAGCTGGACTATGCACAGGGACACCAAATGTGCCCGCAGTGCAGACATCAAAGCACTCTTGGAGTGCACCCACCCAGCCCCAATACACTAAAGCTGTCTGGGGGGTGATTACACCTCCCGGTGACAGGAAACCTTTTGTCCAGGCCTCCCCTGCCGGAGTTTCGTCCATCAGCAGGAGGGCGGACTCTTGTCTGTGGCTGGCAGCATCCATTTTGTTGAGCTGGTACCGGGTATACCGGTGCTGTCATGTTTCTCCTTCTAGTAGGGTGGAATCATACCTCCCACACCAGTTACTGGTGTTGGGGTATGATTCTAAGGCGTTTGACACAAAACACGATTTGTTTCCATGCAGCCATTCCAAAGTTAGCATTTACCGCAAGGTTATAATGCACTTAAGAGTATATGGTTTGGCTGCATCACAAACAACCCCGGAATAAAGGTTCCGAAAGCTGCAGAGGGGCTCTGCTCATGAAACTCAGCACCCTGCCTTCAGGATTGTTAAGGCCTGCCATAGGGGTGACTGATAGGTTTATATGTGCAGTGATATGGATGGATATAATGAACCTATATCTAAGTACGGGGTGCATACACCACCTTACACAGGCTGCTGTAGCAGACCTGTTGTGTCATTTTAAATGGCTTCCCAGGGGTGGCACAATACATGCTGCAGCCCCTGGTAGGCCTCTGGGGTACCTATGCCCTGGGTACATAGTATACCATATACTAGGGACTTATAAGGATACCCCAGAATCCAATCTGGAGTACACCTAAAGTACATGCAATTAATGTAGAGAGGAAGCAGCTAGGCTGGGGCCCTGAATAACAGGGTCCCAGCCAGACTAAAGTCGAAAAACAGTGAAACATCAGCAAAAAGTGGGGGTAACCATAAGAAGCAGATCCTACTCTCCTACACCGTGTCCTTTCATTGTCTAGCAATCTCTCCCTTTGCTAGTGTGAGACCCAAGAATAATAAATGTCTTTTATATCGGGTACCTCCTATTACCTCAGTGCTGTGGATCAAGAGCAGCTTTGGATCAAATAGACCACCCACGAAAGAACCTCCTGAAGGCAGGACACTACTCCCCGCCAGCAACATGTAAGGGCAGCACAGCTCCAAACAGTGTGGAAGAAGGTGCCCTCCTCTAGGCCACAGCAGAGGCCCTCAGAGGAGCCAATGACACACATGCGCCTTAATTGGTATCTGGTAAAATATGCTCTGTGGATGTATTTCAATTGGATTAAACAGAGGTGGGATTAAAAAGCCGCCTTGCGCGGGGCCGTCAAGGCCTCTGTCCAATGGTCCTCATTAAGAGTGGGAAAGTCTCCTCGCCATGTCGTCCCAAGGGCGGGCAGTGTGGTAGCACTATGTGTTACCAGAAATTGGTAAATTTGCTTTATATTGTGAGTGCCTAAATCCCCCATTAACAGTTTGTCCTGCATTGGATTGAACTCTGGCAGGTCCTGAAGACCTCCTATATAGGGAGAGATGGCATGGCGTTCATGTAAATATTTATAAAACTGGATATAATGTAATTGAAAATCAGTCTGTAGCTCTTGGAACGATTTCCAGACCATGCCTCTGATAACGTACTCCATAGTGGAAATCCCTATGGCATAAAAGCTAGTACTGGTGATACGGCTAACCTGTGAGGTAAAGTTTAGAGCTTTGTAAAAAAACATCCAAGGTTTTTTAGCAGACTTCTTTGGGGTTGGTAGCTGGCCACACACCTCTGACCACAGACAGACCAGATGGAACCCTAAAACTCCAAACACCAGCGCCTCCATTTTGTCCGCATGTAGCTTTAAGAAATTATCTTTCATCCAGATGCTAATGCTGGACATACAGTGTTTGAATTTGTCAGCCTCAAAAGGCAGATTGCCAGAGATAGACACACACAAGTTTGTGTGTCATCTGCGTCAGATAGAACTTGGAAGGGGAAGGATCACATTAACTCCGCAAGAGGGGAGACATACAGATCAAAAAAGGTAGGACTGAGGGCCGATCCCTGTGGCACCCCACACAGAAGGCTAAATGCATTACCCTTGAATCCCCAACAGCTGACAGTTTGCACCCTATCTATAAGAAAGGAGTGAAGAAGATTAAGGGCGGTACCACTCACTCCAGCATACTGTAATTGTTGGACCATGCGCAAGGGCGAGGCGGTGTCAGATGCTCATGATAAGTCCAACACTGTGAGAAGTTGGCCTGATATATGCTGTCCACTAGTTATAGTGGGCACCCTGTATCAGTCCAAACAACCCCTTATGGTGAATAGGTTAAAGACAACCTTTATTGAAAGCTATCCTAGTGGTAGCTATGGAGAGCAGCCTTCAGGCTAAGTCTTGAAGGAATGTAAAGCAGCTTGTTTTACCAGTCTATAATCTCTTGAATGGCTAAATGAAAGGAAACCACACAAGGTATATATTCAAAATATATGTATTTAAGATAAACCACACCCCTCTAGTCTCTTTATGATACTGGAGTTCGAAGTACTTAATTTACAAGTTAGCAATCAACCGTAATAGCACAAATACACATTTGGGCCCTGGGGCTTACCAAACCATATACCAATAACGTGGTATAAGAACCACGACTGAACTAGACACAAGGCCTAGAGCCTGTAGAATTGCTGGGACCCCAAGGAACCACCCAAGGTAGTGACACAGGGGACCCACGGGGGCCGTGTGCAGTGTGTGAACACAGCCGCGGGTTCCCGTTCGCTTTTATGGGCAATGTCGCGGTTGGAAATTTAAAGATTAGGGACACTTCTAATCCAGTCAGGACCAAACCCTTTTGGACTTAGGAAGTTCTAGGGCTAGCACCCACAGGAGCACCAGAGTACTCGTGTTACCTCACCCAGAGAAGCCGGGTGCATAGGTGTCTTTTGGTGTCGGGTCGCGTCGTCAATTTCAATGGAAGCTGGCGAAGAAGTGCTGCTGCCGTGAAGAGGAGAAGTGTCCGAAGCTATCCAAGCCTGGATCGAGGATGGAAGGAACCTGAAAGCAGAGGGGACAGAGTCTGGGTCACTTACCAGTGACCGAGGGCACGATTGACCAATGCCCACAGATGTCGGGTGCTTTAGGTGAGTTGACGGGTGTCTTGACTCTTCAGCCACGCGCTCCAGGAGGCATCGATGATAACCAGGAGCTGGATTCGAGCTGTCCCACGAAGTCTGTCAGGTGCTGCGATGTCGGCGACCAGATTGGACCCAACAAGCCTTGGCAACGGCATGTCACTTGGAATCAGAGAGAGGACGGCGGTGCAGACCAGCAAGGTCTGTGGGACTCACCCAGCGAGGGTAAGTCGGGGCATGTCTGGAGCAACCAGGAAAGCCCAATCAGAAGAGGAGTTGCCTTCGTGGGGACCTACTAGCCAATCAATCAATCAATCAATCAAAGTACTTGTAAAGCGCACTACTTACCCGTGAGGGTCATAAGGCGCTGGGGGGGTGCCGCTACTGCTCGAAGAGCCAGGTCTTGATGAGTCTTCTGAAGGTGAGTAGGTCTTGGGTCTGCCGTAGGTGGGTCGGGAGGGTGTTCCAGGTCTTGGCGGTTAGGTAGGAGAAAGATCTGCCACCGAAGGTCGTTCGTTGGATGCGGGGGACAGCGGCGAGGCTGGCGGAGCGGAGCTGGTGGGTGGGGGTGCAGATGCTGAGTCTGCTGTTCAGGTAGGCTGGTCCGGGCAAGCGATCGTGAAGTAGCCTCGAGCGGTCGCCCCTGCAACCGGTTTGAACTGGACTATGCACAGGGACACCAAGTGTGCCCCCAGTGCAGGACTTCAAAGCACCAGAGAGTGCTCCCGCCCAGCCCCAATACACATCTGCCTGTCTGGGGATGTGGTTACACCTCCCTGGGACAGGAAAACAATTGTCCAGGCCTCCCCTGCCGGACTTTCGGTCAGCAGCTGGAGGCCATACCCGTGTCTGGGGCAGAGGCATCCATTTTGTGATGCCAGGGTTGTAGAAAGTCCTACCGGGTTAGACCAGTGTGAACATGTCTCTCCCTCTAGAAGGGTGGAATGCTACCCCCGCCACCAGAACTGGCGGGGGTAGTATTCCAAAGCGTTTGACACCAAACACGACATGTTTCTGTGCTGCCATCTCAAAGTTAGCATTTACCGCAAAGTTATAATGCACTTAAGAGTATATGGTCAGGCTGCACCATAGACGGCATCAGAGGAGGTACTCCGAACGCTTCAGAGGGGCTCTGTTCATGCAGGGGCACCCTCTCACATAAAAACCAAGCACTCTGCCTTCAGGATTGTTAAGGCCTTCCATAGGAGTGACTTATAGGTTTTATATGTGTGTGCAATGGTAGTGATCTAGGTAGCCTATACCACTGTAAGGGGTGCAAGCACCACCTTATCTAGGCTGCAGTAGCAGACCTGTGGTGATATTTTGGAGTGCTTCCCAGGGGTTGCATAATACATGCTTCAGCCCCTGCTAGGCCTCTGAGGTACCCATACTCCAGAATCGAATTAGAAATGTACCTAATGTACATGGGAACCATTTTAGAGAGGAAGCAGCTAGGCTGGGGTCCTGATTAGCACGGTCACAGCCATACTAAGGTCGAAAAACAGTGAAACACCAGCAAAAAGTGGGGGTACCCATGTGAAACAGATCCTACTCTCCTACAAACACCACAAGGATAACTGTCCTGCCGGGATCTACCTGGCGTGGGATATTGTCTGCTGCCACAATGAGCGCAGTCTCTGTATTGTATCCACTCCTAAACCCATTCTGTGATGAGTCCAGGAGGTCATGAGTGTTGATCAATTTAACCAATTCCTGGTTCAAGTACTTCTCAAATATTTTGGCCGGTGAGGGCAGCATAGAGATGGGTCGAAAGAGTTTCAAATCATAAGGTTCAGGACCGGTTTTCTTTTGTAAGTGGATTTCTTCCATAATATAGGAAAGATTCCAATATCCAGAGTGTAATTGAGAACTCTGTAGATATTCTGCAGTACGGTCTGAAGCCAGTTGCAAAATTTTGGGTGGACAGGGGTCAGCCGAGGATCCCAATTTAAATGCTCATCAAAAATTCCTTGGTTCACTAAGAAGAAGAAGGAGGAAATGCAGAAAGCAAGGAGAAACAGGAAGAGGTAGTGAAAAACACAGCCGGAATATCCCTAAAGGATGAGGAATTAAATTCAGAATACATATTAAGAATTTTATCTTGGAAGGGAGCTGCTAATTTATCACAAAACACTTGTGAAGTGTCAATGGTCATTGAACAGGAGCATTGGAAAGCTCCTTAACCACTTTAAAATGTCCCTTGGCTTGCTGACACCCCTCCAACTGTGTTTCCACGTGAACTCTCTAGAGCTACTGGCCTCAAGTTGGCTTTCAAAGCTTTCGTCTGCCACCTACAACACAATGTAATCCTCATTGTTGGACCCGGCCTCGTGGCGTGGCCCATTCCGACCCGTAGCAACATCACACCTGATCCCCCACCCCGTAGTAACACCACACCTGATCCCCCCACAGAACCCGGGGCTACCCCCGTCCTTCCCTCCATCTTCCCGACACCGGGCCCCCTCCCTACTCCATCGGCCTCGCGTCCTCCAGTGACCAGGCCCTGCACCCCAGATGGCCGCCCCCGACCCCAGCACAACCCCGGCCTAGTCGCGCCATGCCGGCTGGGGGGAGAAAGAGCTCCCGGTGAGCAGGAGAGGGAGGAGCAGTTTCACTCACACCTCTGGCCTCCTCTCAAGAGATGGTTTCGATCGCCCTCCCTGCCTGCTGCGTGTCTGGGATCCCTCCCGACACCGCCTTGAAAGGATCAAAGGACCGTGTGGCAGGAACCCCCAACAAACGACCCCCAGGGCTAAGACCCCTGCCCGTGAGGACTCCGGACATCAAAGGGGAGTCGACCTATAACAAGGGGCGCTCTGGGACGATCGGAAGACTGAACCTGGAACGAAGAGAGCCCTGCTGATGTGGTCGCGGCTAAAGGAACATCATCACAAGATCCGACGGAACTCTTGGAACCTCGGTGAGCCTTGCAGACAGCGTCGCGGCTCCACCTGGCAGAGACAGACTTCTGCCTAAGTCAGCTGAGCCCTGCAGACAGCGTCGCGGCTCCCCCTGGCAGAGACGGACTTCTGCCTGAACCAACTGAGCCCTGCAGACAGCGTCAGGGCTCCTCCTGGCAGAGACGGACTTCTGCCTGAATCATCAGAGCCCTGCTGACGCCTTCGCGGCTCCCCTCGCAACCTTGAGAATTCGATCCCGGCAGACTTGGTCGCTCTCCAGTACTATTCTGGTCCGGCTGGACCCCAAAGACCGTCCCGTATCCCCCGGCTCAAGGATTGAGAGCCGTGCGCCGGATACGCACCTGCATTGACCCTAATCCTAAGACTGTCCCGCTACCCCTACCCCCACCCCCACCGAGACTCTATGAGCCCTTGCTCTACTTGTACAGACGAATCTGCGGATCATAAAGTTCCCGATATTCTAGATAAAGAATACTTGCTTCAGAATCTACGGTGTGGTTTCTCTGTGTTGCATGGTATTAAGTCAGTGTGTACGATCCTAGATACGAGACCCATCCCTGAGGGGGTCTCCCGCCAGTGCACGGCTACATCTCCCGGGGAGGGTGAGTCGCAAGGCGGTCAGGTACACACTCTGTCCTTTCCTGAGGCTGGCACTTCTAACATTGGTGGCAGCGGTGGGATCCGAGCCCGCAATCTAGAGTTCGTACAGTGAACGGCTGACGCACTACCGAACAAAAACGGCAGAAGAAACCACCATGAGCACCACTGAAACCGATGCAAGTGCTACGTTTTGTGTAAAGCGGTTAGGTGAATACACACACAAGGAGCTGAAACAATTTTGCAGACAACGGAAGATCGCTACCACTGGTCTAAACACCAAGGAAGACATGCAACAAGCCCTGGAAGCCTGGGTAGAGTCCGGAGCCTCCCTTCCCCGACTGGACGAAGTCGGTGAGGAGAAAGAGCAGCCGGACGAGCTCAGGAACTTCCCGAGAACAAGCAATAAACCCCAGGCACAAAGCAACGCCACGAATGGGGTACGGTCCCCGGAAGACATCACAGACAGGGAAAGAGACCGAAGTCATGAACTAGAAATGGCCAAATTGAAAATAGAAGGCGAGATAAGGCTAGCCGAAAAGAAGCTAGCGGTGGAACAACTCCGAGTACAAGGAGAGCTAGAAGACAAGAAGCTACAACGGGAGCACGAGGAAAAAAAACTTCAGCTGGAGCACGAGCGCAGCTTGAAAGAGATAGAACTCCGAGCAAAGAGAGAAGGAGCTTGACCCCCGGGGGCCCCAGAACCAGCCCCCCTGGTAGAGCCGAAAGTCCACATCCCCAAGGATGTGGTCAAGGAGTACTATCGAAATGATGACATCCAGCAGTGGTTCAAGGCCTACGAGGTAGCCATGACCTCCCACCGCGTCCCACAGAAGGACTGGGGGGCCGGGTTGTGGGGCCGAATTCTGAGCGAAGGACGGGACACCCTCCTCGACCTACCAGCCTCTGCGCAAACCTCCTACAGCCATATGAAGGAGCCCCTCCTCACGAAATACGGCCTCTCCCCCGATATGTATCGCCAGCGGTTCCGGGACTGCCGAAAGATCCCAGGCACCACCTGGGTGGAATACGTAAACGTTTACAGCCGAGCCCTGGAAGGGTGGATCAAGGGCAGCAAGGTAACCACCTTCGAAGAACTGACCGACCTCATTGCCTGGGAACACTTGTCCACAAATTGTTTTGTAGAACTACGACAGCACCTGCTCGACAGCAAGCTCGCAGACCCGAGGAAGCTGGCCGTCGAAGCAGATCGCTGGGTTAACACCCGGGTCCCCTGGAGCTCCGTAGGAGACTACCCCCGCAGCCATCAAGGACCTCCCCGGCAGAGGGGGGGCGAATCAAGGGAAACAGAGGGAGTTCCCATCCGGGCCCCCGCGGAGCCCCCCGAGAAACCCACCCCCGGGCTTCCCAGCTCCTCCGCCAGGCAGTACCGGCCCCCCAGGTAGACAAGGGCCCCGGGTGAATATCACATGTTTCCGCTGTCAACGGCTCGGGCATTACGCCAGTGACCCTCAGTGCCCCATGGCCCAGAAACCCCCCACGACAGCTCCCCCAGCCCGACATATGGCCACCGTAACCCTAGGGAAGGAGTTTGAGGACCCCGAGGGATGGGAACCTGCAGCCATGGCCCTAGTCTCTCTAGGAGATCGAGATATGATTCCCGGAGCACCCCTACCCGCAAACACCAAGAAGTACCGCCAGCTCGTAACGGTTAACGGCCACCCGGTGGAGGCCCCTCGTGACACCGGGACGAGCATCACTGGTGTCCTCAGCCACTTAGTCCAGGCGGACAAGATCATCCCCAATGTCTTTTGCCCTGTGATAGCTTCCGACAACACTGAGAGTTTGTGTAAGGTGGCCTTGGTACCATTCGAATGGGGGGGAGTAGCCGGAACATTTCGGGTGGCTGTCCGAACCGCACAACCTGTAGACTGCCTCCTGGGAAACGACCTGGAAAGTTCCCCCTGGAGACAGGTCGAGCGCAAGACCCACCTCGGGATGATGGGTCTACCAGAATGGGTGTGCGCGACCACCCGCTCCATGGCGGCCCGACTACCCCCCCGTGGGGGAGTCGAGGATGAAGCCCCCAGCACCCCCTCAGATGACGAAACCGGGGGCGACCCCGTTGAGCCCCACGACCTATCCCCAGGAGGAGAGCCCCTCGACGACGACGGGCCCGTCCATCCCGACCCCGCACAGATCACAGAGTTAGGGGATCTGCCCGAGTTGGCCCAATGGCGCCACGAAGGAGGCCCCTCCCGAGAGGAATTCTGCCAAGAACAAGCGACCTGTCCTTCCCTGGTCGGACCCCGGCAGCAGGCCGAAGCCCAAGCCGCGGGCGACCAATCGGGAACCCACTTACTATATTGGGAGAATGACCTCCTGTACAGCGAACAGCGGTCTGCCGAGCTAGGGTCAGGCCGGGTGCTGGTGGTACCCCTATGCTTTCGGGACTTCCTCCTGGGCTTGGCCCATGATGTACCCCTGGCAGGCCACTTGGGCCAGGACAAGACCTACCACCGCTTAGTAACGCACTTTTATTGGCCGAAAATGCGAGCCCACGTAGAGGCCCACTGCAAGTCCTGCCCCACGTGCCAGGCCAGTGGTAAAAGAAGAGGGAAGTGCAAGGCTCCCCTCCAACCCTTCCCAGTCGTTAGTACTCCCTTCGAGCGGGTCGGAATTGACATCGTGGGGCCCCTGGACACCAAGAACGCCCAGGGTCACCGCTTTATCCTCGTCCTAGTGGACCATGCCACACGATACCTGGAGGCCATCCCCCTCTGCACCGTCACGGCCCCCGTGGTGGGCCGGGCATTAATGGGGATCTTCTCCCGGGTAGGGTTCCCCCGAGAGGTCGTGAGCGACCGAGGCACCAATTTTATCTCGAAATATATGAGATCCCTGTGGCAACAATGTGGAGTATCATATAAATTCACTACCCCTTACCATCCCCAAGGCAATGGCCTAGTGGAACGGTTTAACCGGACTCTGAAGGGGATGATCATGGGTCTCGAGGAGCCCCTGCGGCGTAAGTGGGACGTCCTTCTCCCCTGCCTCCTGTTCGCCTACCGAGAGGTCCCCCAGAAGTCCTTGGGATTCAGCCCGTTTCAGTTACTGTATGGGCACCCCGTCAGAGGTCCCCTGAGCTTGGTCAAAGAGGGATGGAAAACGGCACCCCGGGACCCACCTCAGGATGTGTTCCGGTACCTTTTGACGCTCCGAAACCAGACCCGGAAGTTCCGAGAGCTGGCCGAGGCCAACCTCGAGGCGAGCCAGGAAGAAATGAAGCGCTGGTACGACCAGAATGCGACTCTGGTCGAGTTCCAGCCAGGCCAGCAGGTCTGGGTGATGGCCCCAGTGAAGCCTTGCGCCCTCCAAGACAAATGGACCGGGCCCTTCAAAGTGGTAGAACGAAAAAGTCAGGTGACCTACGTGGTGGACGTCCAGTCTGCCCGGAACCCCCTTCGGGTCCTCCACGTGAACCGCCTCAAGCCTCACTTCGTGCGGACGGAGTTGAGCTTACTCCTGGCCACAGACGACGGGGCGGAAGAGGAAACGGAGCCACTCCCTGACCTCCTGCGAGCCAAAGAAAAGGATGGCTCCGTGGAGGGAGTGAACCTCTCCCCCTCCCTCACACCCCAACAACACGAGGACTGCCGCCAGCTATTGGGACAGTTCTCCGACCTGTTCTCTCTCGTCCCCAAGGTCACCGACTGGTGTGTCCACGACGTGGACACCGGAGACAGCCCACCGGTACGGCACCGAGCCTACCGCGTCCCCGACCGAGTCCGGGCCTGCATCCAGGCGGAGGTCTCGAAGATGTTATCTCTAGAGGTGATTGAGCCCACAGACAGTCCCTGGGCCAGCCCGGTGGTAGTAGTCCCAAAAGCAGCTGCCCCGGGGGTTGCCCCCGAACTACGGTTCTGCGTGGACTACCGGGGGCTCAATGCGGTCACCCGAGCCGACGCTCACCCTATCCCCCGCGCAGATGAGCTTATTGACCGCCTTCGGTCTGCTCAGTTTCTCAGCACCTTCGATTTGACCTGCGGATACTGGCAAATTGCTCTCACAGAAGGAGCCAAAGAGAGGTCCGCCTTCTCCACCCCGGATGGGCACTATCGCTTCAGAGTGATGCCCTTCGGGATGAAAAATGCTCCGGCCACCTTTCAGAGACTGGTGAATAGAGTCCTGGCCGGGCTAGAAGAGTTCAGCGCCGCCTATCTGGATGATATTGCGGTATTCAGTTCCGATTGGGGTGAGCACCTCCGGAGGGTCCTGAGGGCCCTGCGCCAAGCCGGCCTCAAAGTGAAAGTCAGCAAATGCCAGATTGGGCAAGGATCGGTGGTCTACCTGGGGCACCAGGTCAGGAGCGGGCAGGTCGCACCCCTCCAACCTAAGATTGACGCCATCCTGGCCTGGGAACCACCAACCACCCAAACCGAGGTCCGCGCCTTCCTGGGCCTCACTGGTTACTACCGGAGGTTCATCCAAAACTACGGCAGCCTCGTAGGACCCCTCACTGAGCTCACGTCCAAAAGACAGCCTAAGAAGGTGCAGTGGACCCCTGCCTGCCAGGAGGCGTTCGACGCGCTAAAACGCGCCATGTGTACAGCCCCTGTGCTCCAAGCCCCCGATTACTCCAAGGAGTTTGTGGTACAAACTGATGCTTCCGAGCATGGCATTGGAGCCGTCCTATCCCAGCTCAATGAGAAGGGCCTGGATCAGCCCGAAGGTTACTGCCCCGAGAGCAACGATGGAGCACCATTGAACGCGAGGCGTTCGCCGTAGTCTGGGCTCTAAAGAAACTGCGGCCCTACCTCTTCGGAACCCACTTCCGAGTCCAGACAGATCATCGACCGTTACGGTGGCTCATGCAGATGAGGGGGAAGAACCCCAAACTGCTACGATGGTCAATCTCCCTTCAGGGGATGGACTTCACAGTAGAGCATCGCCCTGGCCCTGACCACGCCAACGCTGACGGCCTCTCCAGATTCTTCCGCCTCAGCGAAGAGAACCCCCAAGAGGATGGGTAGTTCTCTTCGACCTTCAGCTGGGGGGGACGCATGTTGGACCCGGCCTCGTGGCGTGGCCCATTCTGACCCGTAGCAACATCACACCTGATCCCCCACCCCGTAGTAAGACCACACCTGATCCCCCCACAGAACCCGGGGCTACCCCCGTCCTTCCCTCCATCTTCCCGACACCGGGCCCCCTCCCTACTCCATCGGCCTCGCGTCCTCCAGTGACCAGGCCCTGCACCCCAGATGGCCGCCCCGACCCCAGCACAACCCCGGCCTAGTCGCGCCATGCCGGCTGGGGGGAGAAAGAGCTCCCGGTGAGCAGGAGAGGGAGGAGCAGTTTCACTCACACCTCTGGCCTCCTCTCAAGAGATGGTTTCGATCGCCCTCCGGCCACCCTGAGGGCTGGCTCCACGCCTGCTGCGTGTCTGGGATCCCTCCCGACACCGCCTTGAAAGGATAAAAGGACCGCGTGGCAGGAACCCCCAACAAACTACCCCCAGGGCTAAGACCCCTGCCCGTGAGGACTCCGGACATCAAAGGGGAGTCGACCTATAACAAGGGGCGCTCTGGAACGATCGCCAGACTGAACCTGGAACGAAGAGAGCCCTGCTGACGTGGTCGCGGCTAAAGGAACATCATCACAAGATCCGACGAAACTCTTGGAACCTCGGTGAGCCTTGCAGACAGCATCGTGGCTCCACCTGGCAGAGACGGACTTCTGCCTAAGTCAGCTGAGCCCTGCAGACAGCGTCGCGGCTCCCCCTGGCAGAGACGGACTTCTGCCTGAACCAACTGAGCCCTGCAGACAGCGTCGCGGCTCCTCCTGGCAGAGACGGACTTCTGCCTGAATCATCAGAGCCCTGCTGACGCCGTCGCGGCTCCCCTCGCAACCTTGAGAATTCGAGCCCGGCAGACTTGGTCGCCCTCAAGTACTATCCTGGTCCGGCTGGACCCCAAAGACCGTCCCGTATCCCCCGGCTCGATGATTGAGAGCCGTGCGCCGGATACGCACCTGCATTGACCCTAATCCTAAGACTGTCCCGCTACCCCTACCCCCACCGAGACTCTATGAGCCCTTGCTCTACTTGTACAGACGAATCTGCGGATCATAATGGTCCCGATATTCTAGATAAAGAATACGTGCTTCAGAATCTACGGTGTGGTGTCTCTGTGTTGCATGGTATTAAGTCAGCGTGTACAATCCTAGATACGAGACCCAGCCCTGAGGGGGTCTCCCGCCAGTGCTCGGCTACATCTCCCGGGGAGGGTGAGTCGCAGGGCGGTCAGGTACACACTCTGTCCTTTCCTGAGGCTGGCCCTTCTAACACTCATCAGAACAGACAATATGACCGACGAGTGGGAACTGCAAGTCCTAGTCCTGTACTTCTTTTCGGGTTCGCCAACATAGAACTCTTCACCACCACAGACAACACCAAATACCCAAACTTCGCCTCCTGGTTCCCACATCCACAGTCCATGGGCGAAGCACTATAGGTGAATTGGTCAGGGATATTTGCCTACGCTTTTCCTCCTCTCCCACTCCTTCCATTCGTGGTCTAGAAGCTTCGGCAAATGACCGTCACTTTCATCCTAGTGGCTCTCGTGTGAGCCAAGCAACCCTGGTTCACCAACCTTCCCGACCTATCCCTAATTCTTCATTAGAAGCTTCCCTACTGGCCAGATCTTCTAACCGAGAACCAGGGCACCATCAGGCACCCCAGACAGCTCAATCTTGGGATTTGGCTCTTGAAGTCTAAGAGTTTGACTACCTCAATCTGTCTCCTGAATTTGTGTCCACCCTTAAAGAGATCCGCAGACCCACCAGGCAGGCCAATTTTGCTACCAATTGCTGTCTTTTCTAAATAAATTGATCTATTGAAGCCTACAGTCCAAGACATAGTTTGTCACCTGCTTCATGTGTAAACGTTAGTCCACGCCTACACATCTATCCATCTCCACTTAGCTGCAGTTGCAGCGTACCTTCTGAATTGGAAACATTTTTCCATGTTCAGGGTCCCAGTCATCAAATCTTTGAAGGAGAGGCTTAGGCCCACATGCATCAAAGCAAAAACCGGTCGCAAACGGGAAGATTCTCAGAATCTGCCCCTTTGCGACCGGTATTTTTGCATTTGGGATGCATCATCCCAAATGCAAAAATCGCAATTTAAGGAATCTCTAAATTGTGATTCCTTAAATTGCGATTGCATTTAAGGAATCTCAAATTGAGATTCCTTAAATGCAATGCATCAAAGTAAAAAAATTAGCGATTTCGCTAATAGGGGGAGCAAATACCATGAAGTTGAACTTCATGGTAATTTGCAAAAACTTTGAAAAATGCACTTTTGTGCTTTTTTCAAAGTTTCATGTTGCACACACACATGCCCTTAGAGCATATGTGTGTGCAACATATGTGCACAGATCAATTTCAGGGGTGCAATAGGGTGTCATTTTGACACCCTTGCACCCTTGAAATTGCATGAGCAATTTGCGAGTACCTACTGGCACTCGCAAATTGCTCATGCAATCTCCAATTCATTCCTATGGGCCTGGAGGCCCATAGGAACGAATGGGACGGCATTCCTTAATTGCGACTCGCAATTTGCGACTCGCAAATAAGGAATGTGTCGGAATCGCTATTTTTATAGCGATTCCTACATGCATAGGCTTTTGCAATTCCTTAAAAATCGCTATTAAGGAATCGCAAAGTCTTTGTTGATGCATGTGCCAGTTAATTCGGTTATTCAACCTAGGGTACCCCAGCCCCTATCTGTAACTTGAACATTGTCCTAACTCGTCTCATGGTCCCTCCTTTCAAGGCCCTTCATTTGTGCCCTCTCCAGTTTTTCTCTTGAAAGGTGGCCTTCCTAGTTGCCATAACATATCTCAGGAGAGTGAGTGAGCTTCAAGCTCTTACTCTCCAGGGACCTTTTTCCAGGTGCTCAAAGAGTTATCCTTAGGACTTATTCAAAGTTTCTAACCTAAGCTGAAATCTTCATCCCACCATAATTGGAATATTATATCCGTGGTAACATTCCCATAGCTAATTTATGTAAAGCAGCTACTTGGGGCACTCCCCACACACTGACTATGCACTGCTGTGTGGATGTTTTAGCATGCCAACAAGGGACGGTTGGCCAGGCTGTCTTCCATACACTTCTCCAAGCCTCTGCAACATCCTCCAGCTAGCCACGGCTTGGGTGGGGGCACTGCTTTACAGTCTATGTGGAGCATGTGTATCAACAGCTAGACATTCCATGAACTGAGAATGTTACTTACCTCTAAGCATTTGTTTGTGGCACTTGGTGCTGTAGAATCGTATGCGCTCTCCCTCCTCCCTGGAAACCTGGGGCTGTTGAAGATGCCTTTTTCTTATTTCATTAGCAAGGTCATCCTCTTATGCTTTTCTATGATCCATCGTCATCCTCACGCGCCATGCGGAACATAATGGAGCCAATGCTCATGCACATTACCAATCATGGGAGGAGTCACTGTACCTTCTTCAAAGAAAAACAACGTACTCACGTCTGAGCCAAACACTAGATGGCAGGAGTATGCAGAGCATGGGAATTTACAGCACTGCATGCCTCAAACAGATGATTACAGGGTAAGTAACCATTTTCATTTCTATGTATTTGGAAAGTTTTCCTTGCTCCCATGACTACTTTGCCTACTTAAAGTTTTCAGGTAGCTAAGCAAATGTTCTTGGTTTTCATCAAGTGCTTTAAACAAAATGCAATCATTGATTAGCTTCTTCTAAGTGATTTGTTTTTTCTTCATTTTCGGTCCAGACCCCCATAACCTCCTCAGCTTGTGTCTTTCCCCCCAACAAATTCAGTACAGAACAGTTATTCTCTTCTTCTTAAGTGTAGAAGTTCTTCTAACGATACGTCTCTGATTTGCTTTGTTTTCAGTTGTATCGCCATGGAGACCGGTCACCTATCAAAGGATACCCTACCGATCCCTATAATGAGGACACGTGGCCGCAGGGCTTTGGACAGCTGACCCAGGTGAGTGCAAGATCTGCACTATGGTGTTGGTTGTTGGTTCAGCAGCTGTTTGTGAAAGAGACGTGTGTACTCAATCCCCTATCTTTGTGCTCTGTCCTTTTGTGTGTAGAACAACCATAGTCCATTTAGTGTCGCTGGTCCTTGATGCTCTGTTGTAACTGAAGACCTGTACATGTTCACTCAATGTCGCTGGTGCTCCGGTGGCTTCTGAAAAGCGTATACAGGTTCACTCTGTCCTTGGTGCTTTGGTGGCCTATGAAAGCCCTGTGTATGTGGGTGCTGTGGCAAGGCATGAAAGAGCTGCCTACGTGTACTTGGTGTGCCATTGGGACCTGAAAGGCCTGGACACGTTGGAGCTCTGGTAGAGCCTGAAAGGCTTGGTCACGTTGGTGGTCTGGGAGTGCCAAAAAATCCTCTACAGGTTGATGGTCTGGTAGAGCATGAAAGGCCTGTACATGTTGGTGGTCTGAAAAGGCCTGTACTCGTTGGAGTTCTGATAGAGCATGAAAGCCTGTACTCGTTGGAACTGAGGTAGAGCTTGAAAGGCCTGTACACGTTGGAGCTCTGGTGAAGCATGAAAGGCCTGGACACGTTGGAGCTGTGGTAGAGCTTGAAAGGCCTGTACACGTTGGAGCTCTGGTGAAGCATGAAAGGCCTGTACACGTTGGAGCTCTGGTGAAGCATTAAAGCCTGGACACGTTGGAGCTCTGATAGAGCATGAAAGGCTGTACACGTTGGAGCTGTGGTAGAGCTTGAAAGGCCTGTACACGTTGGAGCTCTGGTGAAGCATGAAAGGCCTGGACACGTTGGAGATCTGGTGAAGCATGAAAGGCCTGGACACGTTGGAGCTCTGATAGAGCATGAAAGGCTGTACACGTTGGAGCTGTGGTAGAGCTTGAAAGACCTGTACACGTTGGAGCTGTGGTAGAGCATGAAAGGCTTGTACTCGTTGGAGCTCTGATAGAGCATGAAAGCCTGTACTCGTTGGAGCTGTGGTAGAGCGTGAAAGGCCTGGACACGTTGGAGCTCTGGTGAAGCATGAAAGGCTGTACTCGTTGGAGGTCTGGTGAAGCATGAAAGGCCTGTACACGTTAGAGCTCTGGTGAAGCATGAAAGGCCTGGACACGTTGGAGCTCTGGTAGAGCAGGAAAGGCCTGTACACGTTGGAGCTCTGGTGAAGCATGACAGCCTGTACTCGTTGGAGCTGTGGTAGAGCGTGAAAGGCCTGGACACGTTGGAGCTCTGGTGAAGCATGAAAGGCTGTACTCGTTGGAACTGTGGTAGAGATTGAAAGGCCTGGACACGGTGGAGCTGTGGAAGAGCTCGAAAGGCCTGTACATGTTGGAGCTCTGGTGAAGCATGAAAGGCCTATACACGTTGGAGCTCTGGTGAAGCATGAAAGGCCTGGACACGTTGGAGCTCTGGTAGAGAAGGAAAGGCCTGTACACGTTGGAGCTCTGGTGAAGCATGAAAGCCTGTACTCGTTGGAGCTCTGGTGAAGCATGAAAGGCCTGTACACGTTGGAGCTCTGGTGAAGCATGAAAGGCCTGTACACGTTGGAGCTCTGGTGAAGCATGAAAGGCCTGGACACGTTGGAGCTCTGGTAGAGCAGGAAAGGCCTATACACGTTGGATCTCTGGTGAAGCATGAAAGCCTGTACTCGTTGGAGCTGTGGTAGAGCTTGAAAGGCCTGTACTCGTTGGAGCTCTGATAGAGCATGAAAGGCTGTACTCGTTGGAGCTGAGGTAGAGCTTGAAAGGCCTGTACACGTTGGAGCTCTGGTGAAGCATGAAAGGCCTGGACACGTTGGAGCTCTGATAGATCATGAAAGGCTGTACACGTTGGAGCTGTGGTAGAGCTTGAAAGGCCTGTATACGTTAGAGCTGTGGTAGAGCATGAAAGGCTTGTACTCGTTGGAGCTCTGATAGAGCATGAAAGCCTGTACTCGTTGGAGCTGTGGTAGAGCGTGAAAGGCCTGGACACGTTGGAGCTCTGGTTAAGCATGAAAGGCTGTACTCGTTGGAACTGTGGTAGAGATTGAAAGGCCTGGACACGTTGGAGCTGTGGAAGAGCTCGAAAGGCCTGTACACGTTGGAGCTCTGGTGAAGCATGAAAGGCCTGTACACGTTGGAGCTCTGGTGAAGCATGAAAGGCTGTACTCGTTGGAACTGTGGTAGAGATTGAAAGGCCTGGACACGTTGGAGCTGTGGAAGAGCTCGAAAGGCCTGTACACGTTGGAGCTCTGGTGAACCATGAAAGGCCTGGACACGTTGGAGCTCTGGTAGAGCAGGAAAGGCCAGTACACGTTGGAGCTCTGGTGAAGCATGAAAGCCTGTACTCGTTGGAGCTGTGGTAGAGCGTGAAAGGCCTGGACACGTTGGAGCTCTGGTGAAGCATGAAAGGCCTGTACACGTTGGAGCTCTGGTGAAGCATGAAAGGCCTGTACACGTTGGAGCTCTGGTGAAGCATGAAAGGCCTGGACACGTTGGAGCTCTGGTAGAGCAGGAAAGGCCTGTACACGTTGGAGCTCTGGTGAAGCATGAAAGCCTGTACTCGTTGGAGCTGTGGTAGAGCGTGAAAGGCCTGGACACGTTGGAGCTCTGGTAGAGCAGGAAAGGCCTGGACACGTTGGAGCTCTGGTAGAGCCTGAAAGGCCTGTACACGTTGGAGCTGTGGTAGAGCTCGAAAGGCCTGTACACGTTGGAGCTCTGGTGAAGCATGAAAGGCCTGTACACGTTGGAGCTCTGGTAGAGCTCGAAAGGCCTGTACTCGTTGGAGCTCTGGTGAAGCAGGAAAGGCCTGTACTCGTTGGAGCTCTGGTGAAGCAGGAAAGGCCTGGACACGTTGGTGGTCTGATGAGCCCTGTACACATTTGTGATCTTGTAGAGCCTGAAAGGCCTGTACACGCTGGAGCTCTGGTAGAGTCTGAAAGGCCTGCACATGTTGGAGCTCTGGTGAAGCATGAAAGGCCTGTACACGTTGGAGCTCTGGTAGAGCTCGAAAGGCCTGTACTCGTTGGAGCTCTGGTAGAGCAGGAAAGGCCTGTACTCGTTGGAGCTCTGGTGAAGCATGAAAGGCCTGTACTCGTTGGAGCTGTGGTAGAGCTTGAAAGGCCTGTACACGTTGGAGCTGTGGTAGAGCTCGAAATGTCTGGACACGTTGGAGCTGTGGTAGAGCTCGAAAGGCCGGTACACGTTGATGGTCTGGTGAAGCTTGACAGGCCTGTACTCTGAAAGGCCTGTACATGTTGGTGGTCTGATGAGCCCTGTACACATTTGTGATCTTGTAGAGCCTGAAAGGCCTGTACACGCTGGAGCTCTGGTAGAGTCTGAAAGGCCTGCACATGTTGGAGCTCTGGTGAAGCATGAAAGGCCTGTACTCGTTGGAGCTCTGGTAGAGCAGGAAAGGCCTGGACACGTTGGAGCTCTGGTAGAGCAGGAAAGGCCTGGACACGTTGGCTCTCTGGTAGAGCAGGAAAGGCCTGGACACGTTGGAGCTCTGGTGAAGCAGGAAAGGCCTGGACACGTTGGAGCTGTGGTAGAGCAGGAAAGGCCTGGACACGTTGGAGCTCTGGTGAAGCAGGAAAGGCCTATACACGTTGGAGCTCTGGTAGAGCAGGAAAGGCCTGGACACGTTGGAGCTCTGGTGAAGCAGGAAAGGCCTGTACTCGTTGGAGCTCTGGTGAAGCAGGAAAGGCCTGTACTCGTTGGAGCTCTGGTGAAGCAGGAAAGGCTTGGACACGTTGGAGCTCTGGTGAAGCAGGAAAGGCCTGTACTCGTTGGAGCTCTGGTGAAGCAGGAAAGGCCTGGACACGTTGGAGCTCTGGTGAAGCAGGAAAGGCCTGTACTCGTTGGAGCTCTGGTGAAGCAGGAAAGGCCTGTACACATTGGAGCTCTGGTGAAGCAGGAAAGGCCTGTACTCGTTGGAGCTCTGGTGAAGCAGGAAAGGCCTGTACTCGTTGGAGTTCTGGTGAAGCAGGAAAGGCCCGTACTCGTTGGAGCTCTGGTGAAGCAGGAAAGGCCTGTACTCGTTGGAGCTCTGGTGAAGCAGGAAAGGCCTGGACACGTTGGAGCTCTGGTGAAGCTTGAAAGGCCTGTACACATTGGTGGCCTGATAGAGCATGAAAAGCCTGTACACGTTGGAGCTGTGGTAGAGCTTGAAAGGCCTGTACACGTTGGAGCTCTGGTAGAGCTCGAAAGGTCTGGACACGTTGGAGCTGTGGTAGAGCATGAAAGGCCGGTACACGTTGATGGTCTGGTGAAGCTTGAAAGGCCTGTACTCTGAAAGGCTTGTAAATGTTGGTGGTCTGATGAGCCCTGTACACATTTGTGATCTTGTAGAGCCTGAAAGGCCTGTACACGCTGGAGCTCTGGTAGAGTCTGAAAGGCCTGCACATGTTGGAGCTCTGGTAGAGCATGAAAGGCCTGTAGAAGTTGGTCGTGTGATAGCGCCTGAAAGGCCTGTACACGTTGGAGCTCTCAAGCATTAAAGGCCTGTACACGTTGGTGGTCTGATGAGGCCTGTAGACGTTGGTGGTCCTGTAGAGCATGAAGGGCCTGTACATGTTCGCTCTGTGTACACGTTGGTGGTCCGATAGTGCCTTAAAGGGCTCTACACGTTGGTGGTCTTGTAGAGCATGAAGCGCCTGTAGACGTTGGGGTCCGGTAGAGCATGAAAGGCCTGTACATGTTCGCTCTGTTTACACGTTGGTGGTCTTGTAGAGCATGAAGGGCCTGTACATGTTCGCTCTGTGTACTTGGTACATGATGGTGGTCTGATTGGGCCTGACCAGCCCGTACGCACCCCCCTCCCCCCCCCCCCACTCGTTTTGTTTGCTGTTGTTGCTCCAGCTTCCACTCATCTCGTTTCACACTGTTCACAGGTGGGCATGAAGCAGCACTGGGATTTGGGTCAAGCGCTACGGAGCCGGTACCGTGGATTCCTGAATGATTCCTATGACAGAAGAGAGGTGAGGCTGCCATTTTACCTGCTCTGAATGCTCTGTCCGAAAACCTCCCGGACATCGAGCCTGTGGTTTCTGACCGTGACATTGTTTTACAGCTCTTCACTCCCCTGTGTCTCTGTCCCTCCACTTTCCTTCTTCTTATCTTAAGCTCTCTCTTCTCCAGTTTCCTTCTCTCTTCTTCTTTCTTTTGACAGATTTAAAACTATACAGAACGGCTTTAGTGCAAATAATGCAAAAAGAACTGCTTCTATTGGCTATCCAGGTGGCTTTCTGGGGAAGTCTGGCCTTTATTGCTTCCAGTTTGTTAACAGTTAGTCCTGACTTTACCTCTGGGCCGTCCTGGTGGCACTCTGGCGAAGATTGGCCTTTATTTATTGCTTTAAGTTTACCAGTCTGTTTTGACTGTACCTCTTCGCTGTCTCGCATTAGACTGCTCTCTGTTCACCCAGATCACCCTGTCTACAGACGTCTTAGGATGATATCAGCGTTTTTGCCAGAGTTTGCCATATTTTATAATAATGATGGTCACCAGGCTTTTTACAAGCTCACAAACAAGCCAAGTCTTTCGAAAGGAAAAGCATCACAAGTAGAATTTTCTCTCCCCCTCGATCTCTTTCCCTATCTCTCTCCCCTTCTCTTTCCCTCTCTCTCTTTTCCTTCTCCTTCCCTCTCTCACCCTCTCTTTCTCCCTCTCTCTCTCCCCCCTCTTTCACTCCCTCTCTCTCTTTCCCCATCTCGCTCCCACTCTGTCGCTCTCTTTCCCTCTCTCTCTTTTCTTTCTCCTCTCTCTTTCCCTACTCCTTCCCTTTCTCCTCCGCTCTCCCCCTCTCTTTCCCTCTCTCTCCCTATCGTTCTTTTTTCTATTTCTTTTTCTCTCATTCTTCTTTTTTAGCTCTGACAGTCACATGCTACAGTAATCCATGTCTTTCTCATCACAAGCTTTGTCTGTACATATGTGCAAAAGTGAGCTTAAGTATAGTGTTCGAGGCATATGAGCTGCAGAATTCATACTTTTGCATTGATCGCCATCTGGTGTGGGGATCGGATGATTGCAGTTTGTTGTCTTGGAAGAAGTCTTTGCAGTCACGAGAGAGGTGACTCCTCCCTTGGATGAAAGTGCATCGACTCCATCCTCAGATTGTTTTTTTCCCCTATTGGGTTCGGATGTAACTTCGGCTCCGGCTCCGGTTCAGTACCGTGTTTCCAAACCATCACAACTCAACGGTATTGTTTTCGTTCGCGTGCCATTCGACATGCTAAATCAAAATGCTCGATTCCGGTCGTCGACACGGGCCGCTGGGGCTATCGATGCCATTCGGGCCTACGGCTAATGGAAAGGACTCATTTAAAAAAATGCCCCCAGTGTGGAGCTAAATTGCCACACAGTGACCACCACAAGGTCTGCAACCTTTGTCTCTCGCCAGAACACGAGGAAAAAGATTGCCAAGCCTGCGTCTCCTTTTGATCCAAAAAGACTATCCGTGATTGCCGGGCTCGATGACACGTTCTGGTGCAACAGGCTACACCGGTGCCAGAAGACATCTTCGATGAAGGCCCGACGTTCCAGAGGCAGAGGATTTGAAGTAGCTCGACATCGTATCCGAAGCTGATGACTACGACTCCGATGACCACATCACTCCAGGTCAACAAGTGAGTACAACTGCCCCTGCCCCTACCCCACCCGAGAAAAAGAAGGCTCCGGTCAAAACTTCGCCTGAGGGCATTAGTCGCAACCGAAAGAAAACGTCAGAAGCCCCGCCTCCAGGCCTGTCTCCGAAGACAAAGGAAAAGCCTTCCGGTGGGTCTGGAATGAGCAAGCCGTATATCGGTGCCCAAAAAACACCGTTGGTATTGAAATCGGGGCCTCTGCATCGAGCTCTTCGGCACTGAAAGACCAAAAGGCCTCGGATCCAATCAAACTCCGAAAACCTTCGGATCCGAAAAAGATTACTCACTCGACATCGAAGCCGAAAGAGCAAAAAAAAACCTTCTAAAGCTCCAGAGCAGAAATCAAACCACGTTCGGAACCAGAAAAATCGCACCTAAAGGAGACGCCAACCAAGAAGAACTGTTTCAACCAGATCCTATCGATCTGAAACAAAAGACATTGCATGTGGACCCTAAAACAGGCCATATTGTCAGTCTCCCAACAAAGAAGAGGAAATTAGACACCTCACGCTCTCCTGAGGTGCCTGTGAAGAAAAGAGACTTTGCAACTTCACCCCTACAACCCTCTTCTCCTGTTCTTCCTACTAAGCCTTTGTCCCCAGCAAAGTCTCCCATACACTCTCCTATACTCTCTCCACACTCACCACCACAGGATGATGATGACCTAGGGGACGGGGGTGGACATAATGACCCTTTAGATGACCCTGATGTGGACACTGCTATACCACAGGACACATGGGCAGATTACAATGATCCTGCAGATCCTCAGACCTTCCTAATCCAGAGGCATACCCAACACGGCCATCTCCCCCAGATGACAACATAGGGTTTAGTCAACTTATTGATAGTGCTGCCCAATATAATGGCGTACAAATGCATTCAGACCCCATGGAGGAAGACTCCCTGGTAGATACTTTTGCCCGGTCACAAAGGACAATACAAACATTGCCCATGCTCAAAGGTGTCATTAAACATGTACCAGACATCTTCAAAGACCCTGTCAGGACGAGAATTCTCAATCCTCGCATTGATAAAAAATATAAACCCGCCCCCAATGATTCCACATACATTAAAGGACAACTCCCTCTAGATTCTTTGGTAGTATCCAATGCAAGGAAACGTGCCAATTCTCAAACCTCCGGTGATGCTCCACCTCCAGTCAAAGAGTCCAAACTACTAGACGCTTCAGGCAAACGAGTTGCCTCCCAAGCAGCTAATCACTGGAGGATAGCTAATGCACAAGCACTGCTTGCCAGGTATGATAGGGCTCACCACGATGGGCTTGAGGACCTAATTCAGCATTTGTCTGACCATACAAGGCCAAAGCCCATGATCTGGTCTAGGAGGGCAAGTTAATTACAAATGCATCCATTAAATGTGCCCTCGATGCAGCAGACACCGCATCTAGATCGGTCAACACCAGTGTCTTACTACGCAGACCTGCATGGTTGCGCATCTCTGGTTTTAAACAAGAAGTGCAAACTACTATCTTGAATCAGCCGTTCGACCAAGAACATCTGTTTGGCCCAGCTGTAGACACAGCTTTAGAAAAAATGAAAAAAGACACGGACACTGCAAAATCTATGGGAGCATTACAGTCTCCATCAACACGAGGCTCCTTTCGTCACTCCTTTTATAGGGGCGCATCCAAAAACATCAGCGCAGACACATACCGCCCAAACAGCGTCCCATGTCCATGGAACATCTAACGCTCCTCAAACAGGAAGTTCTCTCACTGCTTCAAAAGCATGGAATAGAACCAGTTCCTCTACAGCATCACGGGACAGGGGTTTACTTCCTGTACTTTCTAATCCACAAAAAGGACGGTACTCTCAGACCAATACTGGACCTCAGACCTCTCAATTTCTACATACTGTCAGATCATTTTCACTTGATCACTCTTCAACAAATCCTTCCACTACTTCAACAAGGCGACTTCCTTGCCACTTTAGATCTCAAGGACGCCCACTTCCATATTCCCATACACCCTGCTCACAGGAAATATCTAAGGTTTACAGTGGACGGCCAACACGATCAGTTCAAGGTTCTCCCATTCGGAGTAACCACAGCACCCAGGGTCTTCACAAAGTGTCTTGCGGTAGTAGCCGCACACTTTCGGAGACAACAGATTCATGTTTTTCCATACCTGGACGACTGGCTGATAAAAGTCAAGTCACACAGCCAGTGTGTTCACCACACTTGCCAAACAATTCAGCTGCTCTACGACTTGGGGTTCACAATAAACCTCACCAAGTCACATCTCCAGCCCCCCTACCTACATCAGTATCTAGGGGCCACAATAGACACTTCCAAAGCTCTTGCACACCCCACTCCAGCCATGATAGCCAGTATGCAGACCCTCATCACAAAATTCCAACCCCAACACTCCCTACCAGCTCAAGTGTTTATGCAGCTCATAGGAATGATGGCCTCGTGCATTTTCATAGTACCTCATGCACCACTTCAGATGCGCCCTTTACAGGAATGCTTAGCACGTCAGTGGAACCAGGCTCAAGGTCAACTTTCAGATCTGGTGTTGGTGGACAGCCGCACACATTGCTCTCTGCAGTGGTGGAACACACAAAACCGTTCCAGAGTGCAGCCGTTCCTGGAGCCGGTTCCACAGATAGTGCTAACAGCGGACGCATCGCTCACCGGCTGGGGATCCCATCTCTTAAACCACACCATTCAGGGCAGGTGGACCCCTCAACAAAGTGTTCCACATCAATCACCTCAAGTTACTAGCAATCTTTCTCACATTAAAATCATTCCAGTCACATCTCACCAACAAAACTGTCCTTGTCCGCACAGACAATATGACAGCAATGTATTGTATACAAAAACAAGGAGGGACACATTCTTTGCAACTTTCTTAACCCCTTGAGTGCCCCGCCCTTTCCCCGCCCTGTGCCGGCCCTTTCATTAGCGGGCGGGGTTCATGACGAGATAGTCTCGTCATGGGCACAGCGCAACCGCGCTCCATGACGAGACCATCTCGTCATGGGCACTGAAGGAGTTAACTAGCCCAAAACATATGGCGATGGGCCATTCCGCAAAACATATATCTTCTGGCGGAACATCTGCCAGGAATGAACAATCAGATTGCAGATCTGTTAAGTCGTCAAACTCAACAGATACATGAATGGGAACTTCATCCTCAAGTTCTTCAACCATTTTTCAAAATCTGGGGCCACCAAGACATAGATCTGTTCGCCACACACGCAAACGCAAAATGCCCAACCTTCGCCGCCAGGTATCCACACCTATTGTTCAAAGGCAATGCGATATGGATGAATTGGTCAGGCAGATTTACGTATGCTTTTCTGTCAATCCCACTCATTCCATTAGTAGTAAGCAAGCTCAAGCAACAGTCTCTCAAAATGATCCTAGTTGCTCCAACATGGGCCCGGCAACCATGGTTCACAACACTCCTGGAACTCTCAGTAGTTCCATACCAAAAACTACGGCTCTCCCCAAAGCTGCTAATGCAGAACCATGGAGAGATAAGGCACCCCGATCCAGCTCAACTGAACCTGGTAATCTGGCACCTGAAGTGCTAGGGTTCGGTTACCTCAGCCTCCCACTGGACTGTATGAACATTATTAAAGAAGCCAGGCGCCCTACTACTAGAGCTTGCTATGCAGCCAAATGGAAGAGATTTGTAATTTACTGCAACAACAACAAAATTGACCCACTAGATTCTTCAATTCAGAACATTATTTGCTCTTTGCTGCATCTACAAAAATGTAATCTAGCATACATATCCATCCGATTACATCTTGCTGCCCTTGCCGCTTACCTGCAAAATAGACAACATCTGTCATTGTTTAGGGTACCCGCTATCAAAGCGTTCATGGAAGGTCTTAAAAGAATAATTCCTCCCACAATCCCACCCTCTCCGGTGTGGAATTTAAACATTGTCCTTACTAGGGTCATAGGTCCTCCATTTGAACCTCTACACAAATACGAACTGCGGTTCCTTACATGGAAAGTAGCTTTCCTTGTCGCAATCACCTCTCTCAGGAGAGTAAGTGAGATCCAGGCTTTAACCATACAAGAACCATTCTTACAAATACATCAAAACAAGGTGGTTCTTAGAACAAATCCAAAATTCCATCCCAAAGTAATCTCTGCTTTTCATCTTACTCAATCTGTAGAGTTACCCATTTTTTCACCAAACCCTGATTTCATAGCAGAAAGAGCTCTTCACACACTTGATGTTAAAAGAGCCCTACTTTATTACATTGACAGGACTAAACCCTTTAGAAAGACAAAACAACTGTTTGTAGCTTTCTCTCCACCGCATGAAGTAAACCCCATCTCCAAAGCTGGGATTGCCAGGTGGATGGTCAAATGCATTCAAATTTGCTACCAGAAGGATAAAGGCGCATTACCAATTCCCCCTAGATCGCACTTCACACGCAAACTAGGGGCTTCCATGGCATTCTTAGGGAACATTCCCTTAGATGACATTTGTAAGGCAGCAACATGGTCTACACCACACACCTTCACCAAGCACTATTGTGTTGACGTGCAGGCGAAGCAACAGGCTTCTGTAGGCCAGGCTGTTCTTAAAACACTTTTTCAGACTAGTGCAGCGGATACAGGTGACCACCGGTAGGGGAGACACTGCTGTACAGTCTATGCAAAAGTATGATTTCTGCAGCTCATATGCCTCGAACGGAAAATGCTACTTACCAGTATGTATCTGTTCTTGGCATGTAGAGCTGCAGAATATCATACGCCCACCCACCTCCCCGGGACCTGTATCTGTTCCAGTGTTATCCTACTTAGATACATTCACATGGACGTCTTTTCTGTTTCTTACAAACTCCATCATTTCCCATCATGGCAAAAAACATGGATGGAGTTGATGCGCACTATCGTCCAAGGGAAGAGTCACATACCTCGTGACTACAAAGACTTCTTCCAAGACAACAACAAACTGCAAACATCCGAACCCAACACCAGATGGCGATCTATGCAAGAGCATGATATACTGCAGCTCTACATGCCAAGTACAGAGATGCATACTGGTAAGTAGCATTTTCCTTACATTCTTGCTTTGGGACGGGGAGGTTGGGACTATTTTGAGAAATCAGAATTAGCTTACACAACAGTACTAAACATACTTAGTGAATACAATATGTATCTGCGCTTCCACAGGAGGTCCAGAAGGTTCACATTCTAGGGGTTCTGGTAAGCTCACATTGCAGGAGTTTAAGCCTGGGATGGTAGAATGATTCTGAATTAGTGTTTAAATAGTAGGTTTTTCAGTCTGTTATTTTTTTAAAGATTCTTGCAGGAATCGTTCTGATGTCTTGGTGTAAGGAGAAACAAAATCTAGGGGTGCTTCCTAAGACAATTGTGTCAGTGTTTTTGATTTCTTAGTGCTGCATTTCGAGGCAAATATGTTTGAGCTCTGCAGTCAGCGATGACTACCTGATATCTAAGCTTTCTGATGGTGGAAGGCGGGGTGTGCTCATGTAGTTATGAGTGATGCATGCCAGTTGGAACATGCTCCTTGCTTCAGTGGAAGCAACTCCACGGAATAAGAATGGGTGAGATGTTGTCAAAGTTTTTGCTGTGGGTTAGGTGCAGTACTATATGGGGCCTAATCCAGCTGGTGGTTTATTGCTGGCCCCCAAGTGTCTTTTTTTTGGGAGTTGAGCTGGAAAAAGAAGCGACTTACCAAATATGTGACTTGGGCGTCCTGAGCCATATCTGCATCAAAACGTCTCTTGATCGTTTACTTTGGTAACTGGGGTAAAAGTCACCGCTGATAGCTGTAAGTTAATTCCATTTCTATATTCTACTCTCTTTCACCACTAACTGTCTCTCCTGTATCAGTAACTCAATCTTTCTCCTTGCTGCTCTACCTCTCTCAATCACTTTTTGCCTTTTTATCCTCCATTAGATCCATGTGCGGAGTACAGACTCGGATCGCACTCTCATGAGTGCTGAGTGTAACCTGGCCGGACTGTACCCACCAGGAGAGAGCCAGACCTTCAGTGCGAACATGTCGTGGCAGCCGATCCCTGTTCACACAGTGCCCGAAGCTGAAGACCGAGTGAGCCGAACATAGTATCCACTAGGGCTGTCATAAGCTTTTAGTGGGGGCGAGGGGCATAACATTTGCTGGGGCTCCCTCTGACCTTTTGGCACATCAAAATGCCAAGAAATCTTAATTGTTTTCCAATATAATTTGTATTCCCATCCTTTGCAATCCCTGTAGCTTCCCTCTCTTATTATTGTTTCTTTCTTGGTGCATGGTCACTTCTCCACGCCCCGCTCTGTCTACCCTCTCTAGATTTCCTGCTCTTGCACAACTCCCATTCACGTGACTCTGTATTGCTGTCATGTTCGCCCGTGTTGTACTTTACCCCTTCAGCCATGTCTTGCTGGCTTGGATGGAGCTTGCAGTTGCCTCGTGTCCTCCTTGACCTCTTCAGCCATGCCTTGCTTGTCTGAAGTTTGCAGTTGGCTTGTGTCCTCCTTGCCCCTTCAGCCATGCCTTGCTAGCCTTGAGCTTACAGTTCACCAGTGTCCTCCTTGACCTCTTCAGCCATGCCCTGCTAGTCTGGAGCTTGCAATTGGCTTGTGTCCTCCTTGGCCCCTTCAGCCACGCCTTGCTAGTCTGGAGCTTGCAGTTGGCTCATGTCCTACTCAGCCATGCCCTGCTAGCCTGGAGGTTGCAATTGGCTTGTGTCCTCCTTGACCCCTTCAGCCATGCCTTGCTAGCCTGGAGCTTGCAGTTGCCTCGTGTCCTCCTTGGCCCCTTCAGCCATGCCCTGCTAGTCTGGAGCTTGCAGTTGGCTCGTGTCCTCCTTGGCTCCTTCAGCCATGCCCTGATAGCCTGGAGCTTGCAGTTGGCTCATGTTTTACTTGGCCCCTTCAGCCATGCCCTGCTAGCCTGGAGCTTGCAGTTCGCTCTGTCCTACTTGGCTCCTTTAGCCATGCCTTGCTAGCCTGGAGCTTGCAGTTGGCTTGTATCCACCTTGGCCCCTTCAGCCATGCCTTGCTTGTCTGGAGCTTGCAATTGGCTTGTGTCCTCCTTGACCCCTTCAGCCATGCCTTGCTTGTCTGAAGCTTGCAGTTGTCTCATGTCCTCCTTGGCCCCTTCATCCATGCCCTGCTAGTCTGTAGCTTGCAGTTGGCTCATTTTTACTTGGCCCCTTTAGCCTTGCCCTGCTAGTCTGTAGCTTGCAGTTGGCTCATGTTTTACTTGTCCCCTTTAGCCATGCCCTACTAGTCTGGAGCTTGCAGTTGGCTCATGTTCTACTTGGCCCCTTCATCCATGCCCTGCTAGTCTGGAGCTTGCAGTTGGCTCATGTTCTACTTGGCCCCCTCATCCATGCCCTGCTAGTCTGGAGCTTGCAGTTGGCTCATGTCCTCCTTGGCCCCTTCAGCCATGCCTTGCTTGTCTGAAGCTTGCAGTTGTCTCATGTCCTCCTTGGCCCCTTCATCCATGCCCTGCTAGTCTGTAGCTTGCAGTTGGCTCATGTTTTACTTGGCCCCTTTAGCCATGCCCTGCTAGTCTGGAGCTTTCAGTTGGCTCATGTTTTACTTGGCCCCTTCATCCATGCCCTGCTAGTCTGGAGCTTGCAGTTGGCTCGTGTTCTACTTGGCCCCTTCATCCATGCCTTGCTAGCCTGCAGCTTGCAGTTGGCTCATGTTCTACTTGGCCCCTTTAGCCATGCCCTGCTAGTCTGGAGCTTGCAGTTGGCTCATGTTCTACTTGGCCCCTTCATCCATGCCCTGCTAGTCTGGAGCTTGCAGTTGGCTCATGTTTTACTTGGCCCCTTCAGCCATGCCCTGCTAGCCTGGAGCTTGCAGTTCGCTCTGTCCTACTTGGCTCCTTTAGCCATGCCTTGCTAGCCTGGAGCTTGCAGTTGGCTTGTATCCACCTTGGCCCCTTCAGCCATGCCGTGCTTGTCTGGAGCTTGCAATTGGCTTGTGTCCTCCTTGACCCCTTCAGCCATGCCTTGCTTTTCTGAAGCTTGCAGTTGTCTCATGTCCTCCTTGGCCCCTTCATCCATGCCCTGCTAGTCTGTAGCTTGCAGTTGGCTCATGTTTTACTTGGCCCCTTTAGCCTTGCCCTGCTAGTCTGTAGCTTGCAGTTGGCTCATGTTTTACTTGTCCCCTTTAGCCATGCCCTACTAGTCTGGAGCTTGCAGTTGGCTCATGTTCTACTTGGCCCCTTCATCCATGCCCTGCTAGTCTGGAGCTTGCAGTTGGCTCATGTTCTACTTGGCCCCCTCATCCATGCCCTGCTAGTCTGGAGCTTGCAGTTGGCTCATGTCCTCCTTGGCCCCTTCAGCCATGCCTTGCTTGTCTGAAGCTTGCAGTTGTCTCATGTCCTCCTTGGCCCCTTCATCCATGCCCTGCTAGTCTGTAGCTTGCAGTTGGCTCATGTTTTACTTGGCCCCTTTAGCCATGCCCTGCTAGTCTGGAGCTTTCAGTTGGCTCATGTTTTACTTGGCCCCTTTATCCATGCCCTGCTAGTCTGGAGCTTGCAGTTGGCTCGTGTTCTACTTGGCCCCTTCATCCATGCCTTGCTAGCCTGGAGCTTGCAGTTGGCTCATGTTCTACTTGGCCCCTTTAGCCATGCCCTGCTAGTCTGGAGCTTGCAGTTGGCTCATGTTCTACTTGGCCCCTTCATCCATGCCCTGCTAGTCTGGAGCTTGCAGTTGGCTCATGTCCTCCTTGGCCCCTTCATCCATGCCCTGCTAGTCTGGAGCTTGCAGTTGGCTCATGTTCTACTTGGCCCCTTCATCCATGCCCTGCTAGTCTGGAGCTTGCAGTTGGCTCATGTCCTCCTTGGCCCCTTCATCCATGCCCTGCTTGTCTGGAGCTTGCAGTTGGCTCATGTTCTACTTGGCCCCTTCATCCATGCCCTGCTAGTCTGGAGCTTGCAGTTGGCTCATGTTCTACTTAGCCCCTTCATCCATGCCCTGCTAGTCTGTAGCTTGCAGTTGGCTCATGTTTTACTTGGCCCCTTCAGCCATGCCCTGCTAGTCTGGAGCTTGCAGTTGGCTCATGTTCTACTTGGCCACTTTAGCCATGCCCTGCTAGTCTGTAGCTTGCAGTTGGCTCATGTTTTACTTGGCCCCTTTAGACATGCCCTGCTAGTCTGTAGCTTGCAGTTGGCTCATGTTCTACTTGGCCCCTTTAGCCATGCCCTGCTAGTCTGGAGCTTGCAGTTGGCTCATGTTTTACTTGGCCCCTTTAGCCATACCCTGCTAGTCTGGAGCTTGCAGTTGGCTCATGTTCTACTTGGCCCCTTTAGCCATGCCCTGCTAGTCTGGAGCTTGCAGTTGGCTCATGTTTTACTTGGCCCCTTTAGCCATGCCCTGCTAGTCTGGAGCTTGCAGTTGGCTCATGTTTTACTTGGCCCCTTTAGCCATGCCCTGCTAGTCTGGAGCTTGCAGTTGGCTCATGTTTTACTTGGCCCCTTTAGCCATGCCCTGCTAGTCTGGAGCTTGCAGTTGGCTCATGTTTTACTTGGCCCCTTTAGCCATGCCCTGCTAGTCTGGAGCTTGCAGATGGCTCATGTTTTACTTGGCCCCTTTAGCCATGCCTTGCTTGTCTGGAGCTTGCAGTTCGATCTGCTCACCTGTAAGGGCTTAAGATTCCCTATAATTCAATGGATTGTTGGCTGTAAAGTTAGGAGGGTGTCAATACGTAGATGGGAGACACTTGCACCTCCCTCTTACCTCTTGGGCGCACCATGTTCTTCCTTCATGTTTTTACCCATTCCCTGGTCCTCACCCTATCACCTGCCCCATGATGGCATCCCTTAAACATGTGCCTCAGTTGAGATCAGATTTATAATAGAGACACGTGAATTTTTACAGTCTTGACTTCATAAACTGTACTTTGCTTTTGCTCTGCACTATCAGCTTTCATACCCATATCCCCCCCACCTTGACATTCACTCACCCCTCTGGCGCATTATTGCAGAGGCGTTCATGTGACACCGATGCCCGTTAGTGGAGCTCTCGCAGACCTGTCACTTATTCCCCTCTGCCACTGGCACAGACTGTCACGTTTCTCTCTCTGCTCCTACGACTGAACAGTCTTTCTCCCTGTAGCATGGTTCTTCTCAGTGGTTTCTCCAACTCCCTGCAGCCCTGCTCTGTTATGCTCCCTCGTTCCAACATTACTCGTATCCTTGGTGTCGCCTTCCCCCTGCACCAATGGTCACATCTTTCTCCACTGCGCTTTGTCTCATGCCCCTGTTTCTTCACCACTGATTCATTCCAGTGCCAATAGCACTGCTTTTTCAGACTCCTTCCCCTTCTGCACTGCTTCCTTCCTCATCCAGCAGCCCTGCTCTTGGTTACATGCTTCCTACCAGCTGTTACCAGAGGCATAGCTCTGTCACATGTCTCCTCCCTTACCTAAACCTTTCTAGCACTGCTCCCTGCCTTGCGCTGCAGCACTCCCACCCTTTCATCTATGCTCTCTGCCTTTTACTTTCTGGTCAGTAGCATTTCTTCTTTTTCTGCAGCTGCTGAAGTTTCCGTTACTTCCCTGTCCACGATATGAGGAGTTGCAGAATGAAACTCGTCAATCGGCTGAATACGTGAACAAAACGAAAGAGAACCTGGTAAGATTCCTGGTGGGGTCATGGGGGGTCTGGGGAGGGTGCAAGAATGGATACAACAGGAACTAATGAAGATCAGAGAGGTGGATATTAGAAAGAAGCCTCTAAGAATATAGAGTAGTTAACAGGGTGTCGGAGGAGCAGGGGAGGGGAGGAAGAATTCAGCTGAAGGTCTGTAGAAGGAAGGCGGGAGTTGGGGAGGTGGACATAAGACACTGGTAAGAATAAGGGGAGGATTGCAGGAAACTAGTGGGGCTAAAGGATGGGAGCTTGAGGTCTAATGGGAGTGTATATTAGCAGAACAAGCTTTGCCATCATCTTTTGGCTTTACTAGTGCTGGAAAAAAAAACTCACCCGGGAGGGTATCCAGAAGCTGTATGTTTCAGAGCTAGGTTTCTTGCGGAATTCACTCACTATCACTCTCCCTCACACACCGACATGCACACGCTCTTTCATGCAAGCTCATCCGCAATCAAGCACACAACTTCTGTTTAAAAGCTCAGCTGCTAGTGAAAGTCCAGTTCCGGCTTCTGGTGCTCCTTTTATGGTCAAGCCTGTGAGAGCATGCTTTGGCACATGAGCTCTCGATTGCGTGACGCTGCTGTTTACAAAAACGGTTTGGAGCCTGCTCGTTTCTTACCAGCTGTTGGCTCCTGTGTCACTCTTCTTTGCAGCCTCCTTAATTGGCCAGTTCTGGCTAAACGTAACTTCCAATCCATTCTGTGGAGCAGGGACCAAGCACCGATTATTTCAAGTTAATCGCTGCCCGTCTGCTGCTCCATAATGTGATTGAGGTGCCTTTCCCCCCCCCCCCCCCTCCCCCCCCTGTCTGCTGCTACCTCCAAATCATTTTTTACCCTGTTTATTATACTTGTTGCACTCCATAAGAGTGCTTGTATTTGAAATCACTCCCCACTCCGGATTCTTGCTTGTCTCGTTCCCTATTCACCCTCGTTCCTCTGTTGCTTGCTCCCTCCTGAACCCCGTGACCGCTTGCTCTGACCCTCTCCCACCGTCGTGGGGTGTTGCTTGCTCCTTGCCTCCCTCCTCTTGCTACCCGTCGCCTTGCTTGCCTTCTCCTCCATCCCTCATGTTTCTTCTTTACTCTTTCTTCTGTTTATTGTTGCACAAACCACCCACCACCCATGTTACTCCTTACCTTCTACATTCTCTGCTTACCATTTTGTTATCAAAAATAAAAAACCTTACCCCTCAGCTTTTTCCATTATGTGTTTATACACTGTCTGCACCCAATCATCTATCACTTTATTTCAGTTTAGTGTATTACGGCCAGCAGCTACTATGTGCTTCTACTCCGTTTTAGACTTCCGTATACTACCTGTGTCGTTTTATACTGCCTGTCCATTAAGTGTCCACTTTTCTATTGAGCTATTCTTATGTGTTATTTTCAGGACTATGTCCTTTTTATCACATATATTTCATTGTGTACGCCAAGTTTCCTGACTACTTTATTATTCTAGCGGAAACAGCACATTATATTCAATCTTGTTTCTACAGTTCTGGCGCCATCCTCGTAAACAACCCCGATAACAAAGTACTACTTTTCCAATCTCTGAAAGATCGCAAACAATGGCACTGATGTATTTCATGAACAACTCAAAGGTACAACTTGTTCACAATTATTGGGAGTTTTTCAGGTATCGCGTGCACTTTAAAGGCGAACAGTATTTTTCGAAATGCTCGCTTTCATTATTTTTTCAATCTTTTGCACACCACTGGAAGTGAAGCGTATTCAGATGAGCCTCTGTGCTTGTGAACACACTGGATTCTCCATGTCTAGAAGTCTTGCAATTTGTTCACTTCAGTGATGTCACACAGTTTCACTGCTCTGCCTTGAAGCCCAAAGCTCCAGACAGTGACCCTGGCACTTCATTCAGCAGATACTTGACATTCTGCACCTCTAGGCACCTTTTCGACACATTTTACAAAGCCATGCACACTTCAAGGAATCCCTGTGTTCTTTCAGATTTGATGTTGTACCTGAAATTAGCAGAAGATGTTACCTGCTTCATCTGTTACCGTGGCAAATGCGTGTACATGAGTATTATGTGAGAGATTATTCTCTTTGAAAAGGCTGTTGCCCCCTCTCCGTATTGGTGGGTCATTCATGTGATTTCCCCTCCAAGCTGTCCACCCAGCTAAACCCACCCCCTTCTTCCATTTTTTGCGCTACATACCTGCCTCGCTCGTTGAATGTTACTTTTCTGCTAGTGTGCTAGTTGTCCCCGCAAGATTATAACAGAAATTTTAAAACCTTGTGCGTAGATGGAAAAGTACATTTACCACTACTGAATACTGTTAAAAATAAATACTAGAATTTAACACGTTTATTTGCAGATACATTTAAACATTAGGAGATTTCTAACGTTTTGTGAGTTTCTAAATAAAACTGCATTAAAAAAAAAAGTTATTTTGCTTTCTGCAGTCTGTATCCATTAACGCAATGACATTAACATTCTGTACTGCACACATTACCTAATACATGTTCAGTTCTTCCATGGCTTATAACATTTACTAAAGCGAGACCAATTTGCTTTGCCAATGCTTGATTTTTATTACACTAGTATTGAATAACAGGATAGTATTTGCTATTAGTAAAATGAAAAATGGGTAGATAATGATGGTGGAGCCCCAAGCCCCCTGTGTTCTTGGGACTAATTTTGCTACCTCTGAGGCCAGGAGTCGCAAAGGCAGTACCAGGGGTTTTAAAAGCCAAGCCAGTGGTCGCAGCTGCAGCCCGCAGTGTCGTCTATGGAGAACACTGTCCATTATCCAACCACTTAGGATGTGAATCTGGATTTAGAAAGATGGGTCTGTACAAATACAGATGGTCCGGGTTCTTGCTGCTACCAAAATGAGCTTTTTTTTGTATCCTGCTGAGAAACACTTTGCTGTTCTCAATGCAGATCTAGTGCTGATCAAAATTAGGGAGCTGCTGTTCTACTAATATCCGATATTTTTTAGCATTGTTTTTTTTTTTTAAATAGAACCTGGAAATTCATGAGCTATGGCAGAACCAAGTCCTAGGGGAGGCTTTAGCAACATATACAGTGCCCGGACTAAAACATCCTGTGCTTGCACTGGGAGGATCCTGGGTAAAAGGAAACAATGAGTAAATATATGCATCTTTCTGATTCACGGCATTATGAGTCCTTTTAGTCTATCGGGATGCCTCCTCATTCTTCCAGGTGAAGTGGGTAAGTCCAAGGGAACAACATTCATCTATCCTGTTGTTTGACATCGCCAGTGGTAGTACCGGGGAATGATTCAGCAGGAAGCCTGAGCTTCCATTACCATCTGCACAGATGTGTGGGAACATGAGGTTATGAATACATCATCCTCAACAGGGCAGTCTTGAGCGGATGTATTACTGTAAGAAATTGGATAATTATTTAGGATGGGTGACTACCCACCTCAAGGGATACAACACTGTCAGGCTGAAGCCTCAAGGTAGCTAAATGACCCTGACCTTAAACCCTGGTAGCTATAGTACAGAGCAGACCGACTTACCTGAGAGCAATGAGTACATTATTTATGCAGTCACAAAAGAATAATAAGGTCAAAATGAAAAACAATCAAATTCCTAAACCGAATTAGCAAAGTACCGTACAATTTAATTAACAAAATGACACCAAAATGACAAATTAAATAAGGGAATATAGAGATTCGAATTTTGAACGTTTTCAGTAGAAACGGCGCTAAAGCATAAAGTGCCATTGCTAGTCAATGGTCGTGGTAGACTGAGATGCTGCGCAATCTGAGGCTGACTGCAATGGAGCACAGGTCTGATACACCAACCATTCATGTCCTGGTCAAGGATTTTACCTTCTGGCTTAGTCTTTAAGTCTCAACGAACCACAGGAGTACACTTCCAAGGACCTCAGAAGAGCCACTTAGAGGCTCACAAGGGGTCAGGGAGAGGCCAACAGCATGGTCCGTTCCATGTGCAGATGCCACTAGCTGGGTACTTCCAGGTAAAGCAGCTTGTTGTCTCTCTATGGCCACACAGGAGGTCAGCCAACTGATTTTCAGCAGTTCCATAAACTTTCCCGAACTTGGTGGCTAGAGGTACCGCTTTCATTCCTGGCATTAGCTGGTGGGGGGGAATGACTCCTTGGCACACCAATGGGATAAAAGTTCCCATGGGTAGCCCTATCCACATATTCAGCAGTTTCTTTTTGCCTTACTACAAATAGGGTCAACATTCCATATGTCACTGCATTTTCAAGATGGCTGATGTCTCCAGTCACATTAAACTTTGGTCACGGAAGTCTGTTGTGGGGGGTAAGTGCAGCACTGTGGTAATTTTAATGTCTTCTCACATCAAACACTAAAATCCAGTTTGAGGCAGGCATTATACCCACAACAGACAGATATTTAGTAGAACAAAAGCAGGGTACTCCATCAACCAGGCAGTGGATACCCAAGAATTGTCTTAGTATCTGTTCTCTCCCTTTCAAATGTGCCTCACATGTTACACGTGGCTCTACAGACCTGTCAAGCAGGATTTGACCCTGCCCTTTCAGAAGGAAGTGTACAGCCACACCCCATGTGTTCTGTGGAGTTCAGAGGAGTCCTCTCTGCGTATTCACGTCAGCCTATTGTTTGCTCCTGGTACGCATTTCACACCTTTTTCACACCAATTCAAGGGGAATCACTGGCTGGGAGAAGATGGGGACCCAATGCAGGTGAACTTCCAGGCAAGGAAAAAGTAACCTTCTAGACGTTACTTTTCCTAAATATTTTTATTTAATCCAACTGTACCCTTGAATCGACTTTTTAATAAATGTTACAAATTTAGATAATTTAAACAACTACGTGGTCTCACTCCTGAGTGGCAGTGTTAGTAGTTAACATCACTTCCAAGTGTTACTCTATGTGCCAGTCAGCCTGAAAATAGGTGTTATTCACTGTAAGGACATGGTAACAATATATTTGTACATGTCCTATGTTTAAATACCATGCACCATGCCTTGTGGGTTACACGGCCTCTATAGGGGTGACGTATCATCATTTAAAAGGGAGGGTTTGACAGGTTGAAAAGTAGTTCTTACAATGCTCTGGTCAGGCTATAGTAATATTTCTGAAGCAATATTTGCAATGCCACTGTTGTAGATGGCACAGCAGATGCTTTTGTCCACTAGTAGCATTTAACTTCCAGGCGCTGTGTACACTGTGTAGCATCTAGTAGGGACCTGTGTGCAAGTTAAATATGCCTTTTGGGAGTATGCCAATTCAACAGTGTTTGAAGGGGAGCACAGGCACTTTCTACTGGTTAGCAGGGGTAAAATGCACAGAGGACTAAAGCCAGCCACAAAAATATAGTCCAGCAAAGGCGGATAATCCAGGGTGGCCATGCAGTAAGGGTGGGTTTTCTACAAGTACTCTTAGTAGAGGGGTTCAATCTAGCGCTAGAAGCAAAGGCTTTTTTGACCAGGAGAGCATACCTGTCTGGGACCAAGGTCAGCAAGGTACCCTAATTGACGTTGCCACCTCTAGACAGTCCTACAGGTTCCAAACCAAAGAGAGGGAGGTAAGGTTAATGACGGTATTTATTTAGTGTTGATTAATAGAAAGACCTTTCCACCTGATCAAATGCTTTCTCACCATTGAGGTAAAGAATGTGCATCTCCTCATCGCCCTGATCTGGAAAATACATGTGTGTAGGTTGTGAAGAGCACTGTCGGAACCTCTCCCTCTTCACAAATCTCTCCTGGTCTCTATCTGCTGGTGAAGAACGGTTTCATCCCTTGTGGCATTTACCACACCCAAGGCCTTCATTACTGCATTCAGGAGCCATGTGGACATGTAGAAGGATCCGTGGCTAAATAACTCTCATCCTTTGGAATGACTGAGATTATAGCTGTAGACTTCATTCGGGGACAGCACCCCTAACAGAACAGGTACACTTTCATTCATTGCGTAACCAATATCAAGTTACATGTCTTCTGAAAGGATGAAGTAAAAGCTTCCTCAACAGGGACTTTTCCTTTGGTCATTGTCTAGGTAGCATCAGCTTCAGTAATCTGGTGCAACTATGCAGATCGAATCTTTCAGATTGAGTGAGTGACGGCTGAGAAGGACCATCCAGGCAGCATGCTTGTCATCCCACTGGCAGGTATACAGTTAAGATTAGTAATGACACAAATAAGAGGGTGGTTGTCTAGGAACCCTCCTGTAGTCTCCATGGTCGTTGAGGACCCATGCTACTATCCACCTTTGCATTCCTGCCTGAGCTCTAAGCCAAAAGCTTATCAGCCTTCACTCCTCTCTGATAGCCCTGCTGTTTATTTATTTATTTATTATTTTATTTTTTAGTTTGTAAGGCGCAACAGCTACCCAAAAAGGATTTCCCAGCGCCGGGCAGACTAGGTGTAGGTTAAGGCAACAGTAGATGGAGTTACTGATTAAATAACCAGGTCTTGAAGGATCTGCGGAAACGTGTGTAGATGGTCTCTTTGTGAATGGCGGGAGGAAGAGTGTTCCACAGTGACGGACCTAGGTATGCGAAAGATCTTCCCCCCCCATCCTGGAGAGTTTGAACCTGGGTACTGTGAAATTTTCATGAGTAGCAGACCGTAGATGGCAAGTGGGGGTATAAGGACGGACGAGGGATTGCAGATACTGTGGTGCCGTTCCCATTTTGATCTTGAACATATAGCTCAGGGTTTTAAACTTAATACGGCTCTCTACCCTGAGCCAATGTAGGTCACGGAGGTAGCCAGAGATGGGGGGGGGCTTTGGGAACCCTGCAAAGTAGTCTTGCTGCAGAGTTCTGTACCAACTGTAGTCTTCGGGTCACTGCCTTGTTGGAACCCAGATAAAGGACATTTCCATAGTCCAGCCGAGAGGTGATGAGGGCATGGAGCACTGTTTTCTGGGTGTCCCTTGGCAGCATCCAGATGATCTTCCTGAGCCATTTCAGGATGGTGAAGCAAATGGCTGTGACCTTAACTGCCTGATGGTGCATGGTTAGGGAGTCGTCAATAGTTATCCCCAGATTACGGACATGGCTGGAGGGCTGCGGGAGGGCTGTTTTGACAAGTGCAGGTTTCTCTCCAGGTGTCCATCATATGATTTTTAAGCTCACACATTGCCACCTGACAGCTAGTCCACCTCTGGTGTTTGCACGATCTTTCTTGGAGTTGAGATTGCAAGCCCAGAAGCGGTGCTCTCAGTGTAGTCCTTTTGTGAGGTGTCCCCTTTTCAAAGATTACTCGTTCACCAGCCCGAGGAGCCTTTTTACAGCACTGCTTTAGGGACAGGGATCTTGTCATTCAGGACAGAATGTTCAGTAATGGTTTCCAAGTGAACATTGAATTGATGGAATTCCAAAGGAGGACATTGTGTTTCCAGCTTGTATTGTAGACTGTGGAATGCAGCATGGCAATATTAACATTCACCGCAGAATGGTCCAACCACAGCGTGGATCTTAAGCCCATTCCTGCTATGAATGGCAGCAGGTCACCTTAAGAGAAAAATCATATTTGTATTTGAGAAGCTCCTATGTGAAGGGGACCAGTGTATGTGCAATTTCAAGAATGAAAGTACCTAAATGTCCCATTCAGACCACCCTCTACCACCAGTGCTGTGAAACTTTTAATTCCATAAGAAATTGCTAAATTCCACAGGAGAGTGGAATTTGTTCCAGGGAGACATCTAAGACTTAATTAAAGTCTGCCCTTAATAAATAGGAAGCGTCCTTCGCTCTACACGTGATGGACTTAACTCCAAGGGCAGAGTTTTTGGAAACTGGTATTCCAACCCCATTCTATTCCACCGGGCCTGACGCCCAGCAGTATATTCTATCTTCTGTTGTTACTGCTACTGTATCCCCTCCGGAAACTTTTGTTTTTACTGAAGTAATATTGCCAACTGTTTGCATCTTATTTATTCTCTCTCTCTCCCTATAGGGACCTTTGTAACATATGAATTATGGCTTTTGACATTAATTGAATAGACTGATTTCGGCCAGATGTTGGGGATCATAAAGAGTTTGCTAAGTCTGAATGGACTGTACGAGAGGCATGGCATAATCCTTTCCGGGCAACCAACATGGAAGAGGCAATACCTCGGCTATTCCATGAATGTGTTAAGTATAGTTACTCCTAGGTAACTTGAAAAGGAATGGTGGTCAGCTGCTGAACGAGAAAGACAACAGAGTCTACTGTGCAGGGCTTCAGTATGTCCTTGGGTTGGGTGCATGTTGCAGAAGTCAACCATGACCAGTTATTTGACGGGTTTGAGTCCAGCAGGGCTGAGTGTTGAGGTTGAAAAGGATGCCTCTATAGTTGCGCAAATAGTATGGGCTAGCATCTCTTCACTCGCCCCCATGCGTTGGTAAGTGCTTTGGTCTTCAGTGTATGCTGTCTTCAAAGCCATAAAGATGCTTTCATCACAAGAGCTAAATATATTGGAGTGTGGCTTCTTAACCATTGGGACGGAGGCCTCCAAATAGTCCGCTTTTAACACAAGTTTCTCTTTAGACGATAGGCACACAAACTTGTCTATAGTGCTTATTTTATTTATTTATTTTATTTTAAAAGGTTTATATAGCGCGAACCAGACCCTGGAAGGGTATCAGAGCGCTTTACAAATGTGACATCAAATAGATTGCTTGCTACAATAGGTACAAGAATGAGAGTAGATACAAGGGGGAAGCATACTTGATGTCACACATTAGTAGTGGGTCTGGGTGTACTCAAGAGTGTGTCAGCCATTGCTCCTTAAAATCTGGTCCTGTTTGGTGAGCTCAGTCAATTGTTGGGGTCTGGTAGGGATTTGTTAATTAAAACCAGTTTGACTTCTTTTTTGAAGGAAGTGCTTGAAGAGTTCATTCTGATTTCTGGCGGCCGGGCATTCCAGATTCTAGGTGCTAGTCTGGAGAAAGTATAGTTCTATGTTTGCTTTTTCCGCAATTTTTACGGTTTCAATAACCAGGTGCTGGTGCTTCTCGATGTTCTGCCGCTGCCTGATAGTTCCAGTTTATCGGCTCGATACCTTGGTGTGTTGAAGTGCAAGGCTTTTTGTGTCATGCAGGCGATTTCTAGCTGAGTTCTTGCCTCATAAGGGAGCGAGTTCAGATCAGGGGTGATGTGGTTGTTCTTTTTGGAACCAGTGACAAGTCATGTGGCCGCGTTAAGAGAGGCTCTTAGTGGTGCCAGTCTGCATCTCGGCAGACCACATAAGGTTATATTCCCATAGTCTATTCAGAGTATCACTAGAGCTTGCATTGCTGATTTGAGGTCGTCGGCGGGCAGGAGGGATTTTAGTTTTCTAATAATGTTCATATGAAACTTTGCTCCTCTGGTGCCTGTGCCTATGTGTTCCTGCATGTTGAGATTTTAGTCGACTGTTAATCCCAGAGATCTTGCGGAATCTATGATGTGTGGTTTGCAGTTGAAGGTTGGTAAGTGTTTCATCTAGTCTTCAATGTCGACGCGTCTTTGTGAAGGGGTAATTAGGAGGAATTCGGTTTTAAACGCATTAACTTTGAGTATATATACATATTTTACATTTTGCCCAGTATACATACATATATTATATACATTTTAATTTGAACTTCACCAATGCTTGTAATGTAGCCCAACACAACCCTTGGTTCCAAATACTTTCCCCGTTTCTTGTTCTTTTTCCTTGTATAGGACCAATCCTATCTCTTCGACAGAGTGCAAGTTGAAAATTAAACTAAGAAAGGCAGAGAAAAAATGACAGAGGACGACAGCCAAAAGCCATGCCCAGTGGTGGTTGGGCACATCAGGGTTAGCCATCTAAAGCAGTTTAGGAGAAGGCCATGTCCTATGGCCCCTCTCTTGACTATGGGCCCTCTGTGTGCTGCTGTGAGTAACGATGGCAGTGTGCTGCTGGGTTAGGAGAACGCCATGTCCTACGGGCCCTCTGTGCACTGCTGTGAGTAACGATGGCAGATGGCAGTGTGCAGCTGGGTTAGAAGGCCATGTTCTACGGGCCCTCACTGCACTGCTGTTGGTAACGATGGCAGTGCGCAGCGGAGTTAGGAGAAGGCCATGTCCTACGAGCCCTCACTGCACTGCTGTTGGTAACGATGGCAGTGCGCAGCGGAGTTAGGAGAAGGCCATGTCCTACGGGCCCTCACTGCACTGCTGTTGGTAACGATGGCAGTGTGCAGCGGAGTTAGGAGAAGGCCATGTCCTACGGGCCCTCACTGCACTGCTGTGGGTAGCGATGTCAGTGCGCAGCGGGGTTAGGAGACGGCCATGTCCTACGGGCCCTCACTGCAATGCTGTGGGTAACGATGGCAGTGCGCAGCGGGGTTAGGAGACGGCATGTCCTACGGGCCCTCACTGCACTGCTGTTGGTAACGATGGCAGTGTGCAGCGGGGTTAGAAGGCCATGTCCTACTGGCCGTCTGAGCACTGCTCTGAGTAACGATGGCAGTGTGCAGCGGGGTTAGAAGGCCATGTCCTACTGGCCGTCTGAGCACTGCTCTGAGTAACGATGGCAGTGTGCAGCAGTAGTTGGTCATCCACGTGGACTGGGTGCACAGTCTGTCTGCAGCTGACCGCCTATGTAGTTTAGGTTCACTCCTCACTGAGAGAAGTATGATTTTTGTATCCTTAAAAACCTTAAAAACCATTCCCCCCCCCTTGATCAATCTACATCAACTTGAAGGCTGGATATTTTTGGAAATGTTATAAGGTAGTCCCAAAATCTCTTTAAAAAAAATGTAATACTCTCCTTTAAAATGGGATTTCCCATAGCTGTTCTTGGTTTGTTGGGAATCCATTAAACACCATTTTCGAAACGTAAGGCAAAATATGAACGCCTTGTGGGAGAGGGGTCTGTATTTGTATTTGGGGAGAATGGGCAAAGGAATAATACAATATCTTTACATCTTATAGTATGTTCTTTTGTCCTGTCTGCGTCTTCTGTTTTTTCAATAGTCTTGCCATGTCCAATGTCTGTCTCTGCAGCAGCTGGTATCTGTTAGTGCACTAGTAACGTGAAAACTTCACCTCCCTTCTTCCCCCCTTCAACTAACAAGGTATGGAAAGCCCCGGAGTGAGACAGTGTTTCTGGGCACTGAGGAACCTCCGCTTTGTGAACAGAAAATGAGTTCTCATGGAAAGCATCTGAAAAAGTTGGTCTTTAGCCTCTGAAAGTGCCCACTCTTCACAGGTCCACAGATTACAGATCCTTCTATTGGGAGCGCCTCTGTGGTCCTTGCTCTCGTTCTCTTCTTCTCTGTAGCGGTCACTCTGCCAGTCATGTACCTTCTTTCTTCAATCAGAAGTCAAATCCCCCACAACCCTTCCAACAAACACAAAATGAAGTAATCGCTCCTTCCAGGAAGGTCAGACTCTAGCTCCCTTTGACCATTTCCCTTTTTCTGGCAGAGCTTCTTGGCGATGGTGGCGAACAAGACTGGGATCAAGGAGATATCATTGGAATCTGTCTGGTCCATTTACGATACTCTCTTCTGCGAGGTTAGTGATCCCTCACGTGGTGAAAGTGTCTCTTCTACCACTGTCATTCTGTGCTCCTGCTTAAAACCATGCACTCCCACACGGCACTCCACAGAGTAATTACATTTGCTGGGGGATTTGAATCTCTTTTTAGAGTCGCCATAACCTGAGCCTGCCCTCCTGGGCCACCACGGAAGTCATGAAACGCCTGGAGGACCTGAAAAACTTCAGCTTCAAATTTCTTTTTGGGATTCACAAGACTGTGGAGAAATCTCGGCTGCAAGGGGGTGAGTCAGGCATTCCAACAGGGAAACCAGCACTTGCAGGGTGTGGAATGTGGGCATGTGCTGTGAGTGGAAGTATAGATACCTGGAGCAAGAGTCTGGCACACCTGCAGGGAGAATGTCCGATAGACAGCTGACTGGCACGACTGAGGGATGTGAGTGAGAGGTGTGTGCGAGGTGAGGCCATGCTTACAGAGAGGAAGCTTCAGTAGACATCTCTAGATAGAGAGCTGCCTGGCACGGCTGAGGGATGTGAGTGAGAGATGTGCAGGGTGAGGCCATGCTTACAGAGAGGCAACTTCAGTAGACATCTCTAGAGAGCTGCCTGGCTGAGGGATGTGAGTGAGAGATGTGTGGGGTGAGGCCATGCTTACAGAGAGGCAGCTTCAGTTGACCTCTCTAGATAGAGAGCTGCCTGGCACGGCAGAGAGATGTGAGTGAGAGGTGTGTGCGGGGTGAGGCCATGGAGAGAGAGGGAGAGAGAGAGAGATTGGTTTCAAGCACACCTCTCTAGAGGTGAAACATGGATAACTGCAGGGTTAGAGTCCGTTAACCTACATGATCTTTAGTTAGTTGAGCCAGGAGGGCAAGGTTAGAACAACAGGACTAAAGAATGTGAAATTGAGCTGAGGGCTATAATTGGGGAACAGGACGGGGTGAAAGTTTACGTGGCTTGGGTGATGGATGGATGAGAGGTTGGGGCGGATAGAGTAAAGGGTTAGATAGACGTAGGAGGTTGTCAGAAATAGAAGAGAGTGGTGGGAGATGGAGGGGGCTAATAGGTGAATACTGTAGTGGGGTAGTTGTAGGAGGTAGGTTGATGGAGGATGCATGGAGATGCAGAAGGTTGATGGAGGATGCATGGAGATGCAGAAGGTTTATGGAGGAGAACTGTGAGCGATTGCGGGCAGTTAGTGGACGGAGAAGGGTAGGTGGCTAAGGAGAAGGGCGCTAATTGAGTCCGTGGAATGTTTGATGGTTCGATGAAGACACGCGCCTCTGGTCTGGGATAGAACTGCTGACTGGTGAAGAGATTCTAGGATAGCTTGGCATGCACCTCCCTAATGTGTGTCATGTGTATGCCAGGCAGTTGTTTGACCGTAAGGTTCACCTTGTGATTGCTGCACGGGTTGTAGATGTTGAATAACACGTTGTGCTTTACGTGTTCCATTGTGTTGGTACAGTGCCAGATCATGGAAGTGATATTACTACCTGCAGAATGACCTGCATGATGATGAACTGCGTAGGACAGGAGGACTACATTGATTAAATAAAAAAGAAAATATTCTGGGACGAGGTTGCCAACATGCACAAAGTCTTTGTGATCAGGTGTTTGAGCCATTAAAATCACTCTTGTGTGGTAGATTAATCAGCCAGTGATTCAGCTGAGACCGGCGGGTTTAGTGGTTGCATGGTTGGATTCAGAGCTTGGGAAAGCAGAGAACTGCCAGTAATAATAATAGATTTATTTGCGCGATTACTTAAAACCATTGCAACAATAAAACAGCAGTATTGGAATTTTCCAAGTTAAAACCATGAATGTGTACCAAAGTTTACCGTTGGTTTTGCACCAAGGCTACAGATACCTCGGTCAGACCATGCATAACAAAGAGCATTTAAAAATGGTTGTTAAAAGGGTTAATTAAGTCAGTGGCTGCGGGAATATAAGGTCCGTAGTCAATGGCAATGTGCAGAACCCGCAGTGTGTGAAATATCTCCCTGAGCAGCACGTGCGGGGAATGAGCAAAGTCGGTTGTGTGCAAAAATAGTGCTCTATTTGTCAAAATCGATGGAAGCTAATGGCCATTGCCCAGCTGGATTGTGCCAAGCTGGCAGCATATGGAATGGATCTCCAAACAGCCCAAGTGGGCAATGTGCAAAGTCTGCAGTGGGTAAAGTAGTTCTCTGGGAAACACAAAAGCAGTGGCGGCTGATTATTGCTTGTCGAAGGTGGGGGACAGGTTGGGCAATTGAATACTGGTATTGAATATTTTTCCCTCTTTCCCTATAGATTGCGCGAGGCGGCGGGCTCGCGTGCTTTCACTGCCTGCCTACATGCTCTTTTCCCCTTGATCTTTAGGGCGGGTTTTAACAGAAGTCTGCTTTTGTTTTTTAGTCTTTGGCATATGTACAAAAATGTAGCCCATCCTATTTTGCGTCCCCACACAGTCAACAGTTAGTTGTTGTCTGTGGTCGTTTCCATGGAGGCAAGTGGCGCAGCGATGGAAGACGCCTGGTCGAAGGTGAAGATATGTTTCCTTTATCGCTTTCGTGAAACCTGCTCCTAAGTAAGATTGAGTGGAGGCCTTGAAGTCACTCTGCAGAGCGAACCAACTGTGTGCCCTTTCTTTTAGTCCAGCTTTATCCTCCACCAAGGACACCATTTTACTGTTTTATTGAAAATTTGTTTGAAGCTCTATTGAGTCCCAGTAACCTCCCAAAGTTCCCGTAGACCCAGTTGATCTAGTGAAGCTTGCAAATAGATCATGGCCGCACTGTCTTTTTTTGACTTGAGTTCCTTCCAAAGATTCATTCAGAGTCCCAGGTCCGCCTCCCTTGATGTTGTACCAGCATTTGACGAAGGCGCCTTTGTGTGCTATTTGTTCGTCTGCAGGCCAAATTCTAATGTTATTTACGCCGGCAAGGTATATTTAGGTAGACTGAATATTATTCTGGGGGCTCTTGCTACCGGACCGTCCAGTGTACTTGCGTCCCTTCCCCATCGACACTCTCTCCCGTAGGTGATAGTTGAAATGAGATCCGCTTGAATCACCTGGAGCAGAGGCTTGAGGCTCGGGCGCGGTTTAATGCAACTGCGAGTGCGTTACCTCTTCTTGCTCTGACCTTTTTTGTGTGCCACAAACATTTGCTATCCATTATACTGCCCAGATATTTATATTCTTCGACCACTGCTAGCGGGAGACCTCCCAGATGCCAACGCGTCACTTTGGATTTGTCTAGGTTAATGTGTAATCCATTGTCACCAGAGAAGTTGTGCGTGGCGTCTAATAAGTGTTGGAGGCCAATCGGAGTGCAGCTGATCAGCACAAGATCGTCGGCATAAAGTAAGTTTGAGAGAGTAAATCCTCCCATCTTTGGGGTTTGGGAGTTGCATTTGTCCAGCTCTGTTGAAAGATCTGACATGAAAAGAGTGAACAAAGTCGGGCCAGTACGCAGCCTTGTTTCAGCCCCTTTGTCGTTAGTATCTTTCTAGATAGACAGTCGCCAGGCTCCACCTTTATTTGGCCCCAAGTATCAGTATGTAGGAGAGTCAGGAGAGCAGATGGAATTTTTCTTTTGGACACTTTATTCCAGTTTCTTCCTGTCAATATTGTCAAATATGGTTGGATAATCAATGAAGCAAATGTAGAGTGGCAAGTTGGCATCTATCACCGCATCTATCAGAACGGGGAGGGTAAGTATATTTGTTGTCGTTCCTGAGAGCTTGCGTAGTCGCGTTTGGTTGAGGGCAATGATTGCCTTTTCGGTTGCCCAATCTGTGAGTTCTTCCAATAGAAGGCCGGCGTATCATTTGGCATCATTGTCTATTAAGGTTTCCAGCCTGTAATTTTTTGCTTCATTCTTATTGCCTTTCTTATGTATTGGGGATATGATTGACCCTTTAAAAAGTGGTAGTAATGCTGCCGCCCAATAATTCGGGTCTTGTTTGTACAGGATCGGGGGGGTGGATGCCGTTGGGACGCAGCGCCCCCTCTGTCCTGCCTTTCGTTATCCTTTTAGTAATCTGTTTGCCCGTGAATGCAAAATGGGCAATTGCCAATGATTTATCCGAGTCAGATAGTTTGCTCCTGTTTCAAGGTCTCTGCTCTTCGAGCATAGTGTCGGCTGGTTCTGTGTTAAAGTGTTTGCAGAGATAGTTGGCCCAGGCTTCTTCCGTCAAGTGTGAGTTGATTCCATGTGCACTTGGGCTCTTTAAGCTGTTAATTGTGCACCAGAATCTTGCACTGTTTGTTTTTGTGTTGTGTAAGAGCTTGGCCCACAACTTGTCTTCTGCTTCCCTTTTTGATTGCCAAATGAGCCTCCTCTTGCTGATTTTTAACTGCCTTACTTAATTTGGATGCCATCATCTGGGCCTGTTCGGTAGAGCCTCTATTTCGATCTGTTTACTGCTTTCTTGAGATGCTTTAGACGTGCTTTTTGCATGATTGAAAGATGACTGCATCTTATACTTTGTGGCATGAGAGGGATCCTCCGTTTGAGTTTCTCCTGTTTTTGAGCGAGGCTCTTTACTTGTTGTGTGGGCTTTGCAGAGTTTTTTAATAAAGATTTCCCAGTAAGTTAGCATGCTTGTATTCGTCCCTTTGTTTTCTTCCCAGAGAGTTTTTGCCAGGAAGCTTTCCGGTGGCGCGGTTTGCATTTGATTCTTCTGCAGTTGATTGTATGGATTGAGTTTAGATCCTCCACAGGTTGGGTTAATATTGTGCCTTGTATGTTCATTGGGATTTCTTGTGGTAAGTGGTCGCTGTGGTCTGATGCTCCTATCCGAAAATCTACGATTTTGCTGATCCAGGGTAGAGTTATGAAGGCTTGATCTGTGGTTGTGCTGAGTGATGCATTATGGAAGGTAGCCCGGAGGGGTGGGGAAGCGGTAACATGGAAAGCACCCATTTAGTGAGACCAAGCTCAGATGTTCCAGATCATTTAGAAATTCTTTTGCTATCCTGGTTTGCTTGCCCCATTTGCAATCTTCCTGATGGGGGATGCTCCATGCAGAACATTGTTGGTCCCTGTCGATGGACCCTGTTAGGTGCATGTCGAAGTCGCCTGTTGCCATAAGATTTGGCGTGGGCTCCTCTGATAGTGTCCTTGTTATTTCTGATCCCAAGAGTTTCACCTCATTGCTTTTTGTCTCGTGGGTGGAGGTGTATATTTAGCAATATTAGTTGTTGTTTGTTGTCCATTTTGATTGATTTTATGGCATTTTTTGGTTTAGTTTTAACATCCAGTTCCTTAATTGCGTTTATACTCTTGATTGAGCTGTAGATTATGAAACCTCCTTTTTGGTGCCCAAATGTGGTGCTTTTTACAGCTGGGAGGTGATCTGTTTTAAAGCCTTGTAGCTAGGCCTCTTGTAGAAGGATGAGGTTAAAGTTTTGATAATACAACAGGAGCTGTGTGTCCATTGTTTTATTTCCCAGACCATTTATATTCCAAGAACATAATCTTAGCTGAGGACTAACTGTTGGGGATTGTTTTGTCCACAGACAAGTGTTCTTGCTTCTTAGATTTATTGTTCTGGCTATCCAGGGCCAGTCGTCTGTTCTGGTGCTTGTCCTCGATTGCCAAGACCTCCAGTCTTTTGTCTTCTTCTGCGGTACAGAGGTACTGCGTGCCCCGATGAGCACGGATTGTGTCTTCCTCCTGATGTACGTGTGTGTGGGGCGGAGGATTTCCTGCTCCTTTTTATTTGATAGCAGGGGCTCCGGGTATCCTGTTTTTTGATCAGGCTTTAGTTAAATCCCCCAGGCATGCAGGTGGCATTCCTCATTGAAAATCCTCTTTGGTATTTCCTGTGTGGCCCAGGTTGTCTTTGTTACCTCTTGCTCTGACAGATGTTTGAGTTCCTTGAACTCGATAGATTCCAAATCGTGCGATCTTATGTCAGTCAGGTTGCTAATTGATGTTAGTTGTTGCAGGATATTCCCTCTAGTCAGGATGTCACCCTGGCCTTTGGAATTATACTCGGGGATGGTGGTCACTTGGGGAGCTTGCTGGAGCTGCCAGTTCATCCTGATTGGGGGGACCGGTTTCTGTAGGTAATGATGGCACTTCAGTCCTTAGAGTGATTGAGCTGTGAGAGATATCCCCGTTTTGATCCCCCTCCGTTTGATTGCGGGTGTAGTCGGCCTGGCAGTCATTGCTCCTGTTTCCTCCAGGTTCTATGCACTCTGTGGTTGTGGGTCCAGCTGTTTAGGGGTAATTTATGTGGCCAATGAGGTTGTTGGTGCCTTGGAAAACCTCTGCAGTGAGCTTTCGCTTGTTGGGGTGTCAATGCCAGTTTGAAAATATGCCATCATGTTGATCTTCCTCTTCCTGCCCTTCCTCCTCTGTTTCCGGTGATGTTTTGTTTCATTCAATTTTTTGTCCCCTTCTTCTTTTCCATAAGGCCGCTCTTGCGGGCTGGGGTTTGTTCTAACTTCTTGTTCACTCGCCAGTTGCTGTGAGGCACCAATGGGCTCTGAGTCTCTGATGCCTAAACTTGCCCCGGGATGGTCTTTAAAGCTATGTTCGATTCCTGTGCCCACGCCTACACTGTAGGCCTTTTTGCTGGTGTGTTCCAATGACTTACTGCTCGCCCCAGGGCTGGCCTAGTCTAATGCCCCTTTAGTTTTAGGGTATTCTTCAAGGGTGGATTGCACCTGGCGCAATTGAGATGTAGCCCCTGTGGTGTTAGGGGTTTATTTATTCATTTATTCGAAAAGTTTTATATAGCGCTGGCTAGACCCGGAGGTATCAGAGCGCTTTACATGAGTTACAGCAAGTTACTGGTTACACAGTTACATCACTTAAATCAAAGAGTCACAGGGGGAGGAGGAGGGGGAGGGAGGGAATACGAGGAAAACAATGTCATATGTCCGGCTGGGTAGGTGACGGCCGAGGGGGTGAAACCAGGGCCAGACTCCTCTTTAGCTGCATGTGACAGCTCTATCGGGCATCGGCCAAGGTTGCTCGTGCATCGAGGTGAGTACAAACAGTTTTGACGCCCATGGGGCGTCGTCAAAGGTCCAACAGAAGTTCAAAGGAACGTTATGTTCAAGGCATATGAGCTGCAGATCACACACTTAGGATAGTAGATCGCCATCTGGTGTTGGGCTCGGATGCTTGCAGGTTGTTGTTGTCTTCGGAAGAAGTCTTTGGTCACGAGATAGGTGACTCCTCCCTTGGACTACAGTGCACATGGGCATCCACTCCATCCTCAGATTGTTTTTTTCCGCCATTGGGTTCGGATGCAACTTTTCCACTCCGGTAGAAAACTTCAAAAACAAGCTTTCGAAGCGAAAAACTTTTACAATACTACATCGAGGCACCTTCACTCGACATCGAATTCATCGCACCGGTTCCGGACGTCGACGCGGGCGATTGGACCTATCCGCGCCGTGAGGCCTACGGCTCATGGAAAGGACGCTGTTTAAAAAATGCCCCCAGTGTGGAGCAAAATTCCCACACAGTGACCATCATAAGGTCTGTAACCTGTGCCTGTCGCCGGAACACAACGAGTCCAGCTGTCCAGCCTGTGCCGCATTTCGATCCAAAAAGACCATTCGGGATCGAAGAGCTCGACGCCATATCATGGCACACAGACCAGCCCCGGAACCAGAAAACATCTTCGATGAGGGTCCCGATGTCCCGGAAGAAGATTCCGAGGAACTTCAAATTATCTCAGAAGCAGACGACCCCATTACTCCGGGGCAATGCCTGAGTACCACTGCCCCTACCCGAACCCCTCCAAAACCAAAGGCATTGGTCAAGACTTCGCCAGCTGGCCCCAGTCGAGACCGAAAACACCCTTCAGAAGCCCCGCCTTCGGGCTCAGCACCGAAGAAACACAAGCCTTCCAGTGGCTCGGGCCCGAGCAAACCACATATCATTGTGCCACCGGCACCTTCGGCACCGAAGACACAAGACCTCTCGGCACCGAAACCGGCTCCGGCGCCTTCGGCACCGAAAACACCGAGGCCCTTAGACAAACCGGCACCGAAAGCTCCCAAGCTCAAAGACTCAACTTCGGCACCGAAACCTTCATCGGCGCCTAAACCTTCATCGGTACCAAAACCACCAGCTAAGGACTATAATAATCCTAAAGCCAAAGACTCTACCGATCACCCAAAACCTCGATCGGAACCGAAAAAATCGGCGCCAAAGTCTGTTCCTGAAGACCAAGAACTTTTCCACCCAGATCCAACACAAAAAAGGATCTATATTAATCCAAAAACTGGACATGTCACTGCTGTACCTTGTAGGAAACGGAAACCGGATACAACACCTGCCCCTGTTCCTATAAAGAAGAAGGACTCGGCAACATCATCAATTCCTCCTTTCTCTCCTGTACCACCTCCTACGCCACCCCCTCTGCCTACACCACCATTACCTCCACCATCTCCATCACATACACCACCCCTACAGGATGATGATGACGACCTAGGGGGTGATCCGGGTGATCCTGATGATCATAATAATCCGTTCACAAATCCAGATACCGTACCATTGGACGACTGGGCATACCCTCTACCAGTTATGCCTGACTCTACACCATATCCCTCCAAACCATCACCTCCAGATGACCACCTGGGGTTTGGACAACTAGTACACAGAGCAGCACTTTATCATGGCGTCACCATGCACTCCGATGCACCCGAGGAAGACTTCCTCTTAGACACTTTTGAACAGTCTCAGAAGTCGGTTCAAATTTTACCCATAATTAAAGGGGTCATAAAACACGCCACAGAAGTATTTAAAGACCCCGTACGGGCCAGGGTACTCAACCCAAGAATTGAGAAAAAATATAGACCTGCCCCATAAGATCCTTGTTGCATCAAAGGGCAGCTCCCTCTGGATTCTCTGGTCGTTTCCAACGCAAGGAAACGTGCCAACTCCCAAACTACGGGAGATACACCGCCTCCCGACAAGGAATCCAAACTATTAGAGGCATCGGGCAAAAGAGTAGCAGCACAAGCCGTTAATCATTGGCGTATCGCCAACACCCAAGCCCTATTAGCACGCTACGATAGGGCTCACTATGATCAGTTAGAAGACCTGATACAACACCTACCAGACCAATACAAGGCCCAGGCAAATGACCTTATGCAAGAGGGAAAACTTATATCAAATGCCTCAATTAAATGCGCACTTGACGCCGCAGACACTGCCTCTCGAGCACTAAACATAAGTGTACTCCTTAGACGCCATGCATGGCTACGCATTTCAGGCTTTAAGCCAGAAGTACAAACTACTATACCTAGCCAACCATTTAATCAAGAACAATTGTTTGGACCAGCAGTAGACACTGCACTTGAGAAAATGAAAAAAGACACAGAGACTGCCAAATCCATGGGAGCATTGCAGTCTCCACAACCACGCGGCTCCTTTCAACGCTCCTTCTACAGGGGCGCCTCCAAAAACACTGGAGCAGACACCTCCTCCACATTCAAACCCTCTACACAAACATCTCCCAATAGAGGATATTTTAGAGGAGGATATAGAGGAAACAACACCAAGGGACGAGGTCGAGGCAGTACCAACACTCGTACCTCCCCCGCCACAAAACAGTGACTTTCCTCCACTCCCCCCAGACCATTCCACTCCAGTCGGGGGAAGACTCAAACAGTTCCTACCTGTCTGGAACTCCATCACAACAGACAAGTGGGTAAGACAAATTATCCAGTATGGTTACTGCCTGGAACTCACCACTACCCCCCCCACACATACCACCCAAACAGCGTTCCATGTCACCAGACCATCTTACGCTCCTCCTCAAACAAGAGGTTCTCTCACTGCTTCACAAACACGCAATAGAACCAGTTCCCTTACAACATCAGGGTACAGGGGTTTACTCACTGTACTTCCTAATCCCCAAGAAGGACGAGACGTTACGACCAATACTCAACCTCCGACTCCTAAATCAGTACATAAACTCAGATCATTTCCATATGATCACTCTACAACAAGTACTCCCACTACTACAACAAGGCGATTTCCTTGCCACACTAGCTCTCAAGGATGCCTATTTTCACATCCCCATGCATCCTTCTCACAGGAAGTATCTAAGATTTGTGGTGGACGGACAACACTATCAGTTTACAGTCCTTCCATTCGGGGTAACAACTGCGCCCAGAGTTTTCACCAAATGCCTAGCAGTAGTAGCAGCACATCTCAGGAGACAACAAATTCATGTCTTCCCATATCTGGACGATTGGCTCATAAAAGCCAAGTCATTCAACAAATGTGTTCTACACACTCACCAAACCTTCCAAATCTTACACAACTTGGGATTCACAAAAAACTATACCAAATCTCATCTCCAACCCTCTCACATACATCAGTATCTAGGAGCCACCATAAACACCTCCACAGCCCTAGCATATCCCAGCCCAGCCAGGATAGCCAATATACAAGCTCTCATCGCAAAATTCCAAATCCAACACTCTCTTCCAGCAAGAGTGTTCATGCAACTCATAGGCATGATGGCGTCATGCATCTTCATTGTGCCTTATGCAAGACTTCAAATGCGTCCCTTGCAAGAATGTCTAGCACGTCAGTGGAATCAGGCTCACGGACAACTGGCAGATCTGGTGTTGGACAGCCGCTCACATCGCTCTCTAAAATGGTGGAACACAATAAACCTGTCCAAAGGGCGGCCGTTCTTAGAGCCTCTTCCACAAATAGTGCTGACAACCGACGCATCTCTCACAGGATGGGGAGCCCATCTCCTAACACACACCACTCAGGGCAAATGGACCACTCAACAGAAAGGGCTCCATATCAATTACCTGGAGCTACTGGCAGTATCCCTAGCACTAAAATCATTCCAATTACATCTCCAGAACAAAACTGTCCTCATCCGAACAAACAACATGACAGCCGTGTATTACATACAAAAACAAGGAGGCACACATTCTCTCCAGCTGTCCCAGCTAGCACAGAACATTTGGAGATGGGCCATTCCCCAGAACATATACCTGCTAGCAGAACACCTTCCAGGAGTTCACAATCAGGTTACCGACCTGTTGAGTCGACAAACTCAACAGATCCACAAATGGGAATTACACCCACAAGTCCTACTCCCATTCTTCCAAAAATGGGGCCAACCAGACATAGACCTGTTCGCCACACACGAAAACGTAATATGCCCAACCTTCGCCACCAGGTTTCCCGACCCACAGTCAAAGGGCAATGCAATATGGATGAACTGGTCAGGCAGATTTACGTACGCTTTTCCGCCTCTTCCACTCATTCCATTCGTGGTACGCAAACTCAGGCAACAGTCTCTCAAGCTGATACTAATAGCTCCCACATGGGCGCGTCAACCCTGGTTCACAACACTGCTGGAACTCTCTCTAGTTCCACACCAAAAACTGCGCCTCTCCCCGTCCTTATTAACCCAGAACCATGGAGACATCAGACACCCAGATCCACATCAACTGAACCTAGCGATCTGGCTCTTGAAGTCCTAGAGTTCGGTTACCTCAACCTACCACCAGACTGCATGAATATTATAAAAGAGGCCAGACGGTCTACTACTAGAGCCTGCTACGCTACAAAATGGAAAAGATTTGCCATTTACTGCACTAACAATGATATACGCCCACTGGATACATTCATCCAGAGCATCATTTGCTACTTACTACACTTGCAAAGATGTAATTTAGCGTACTCATCCATATGTCTCCACCTAGCAGCATTAGCAGCCTACTTACAAAATCGACAACACTTGTCATTATTTAGAGTACCAGCAATCAAAGCCTTCATGGAAGGTCTTAAAAGGATTATTCCTCCCAGATTACCACCCTCTCCAGTGTGGAATCTAAAAATTGTTCTCACAAGGCTCATGGGTCCCCCATTTGAACCTCTGCATAAATGCGAACTACAGTTCCTTACATGGAAAGTAGCGTTCCTTATTGCTATCACATTCCTTAGAAGGGTAAGTGAGATCCAGGCTTTAACCATACAAGAACCATTCCTACAGCTACACCGTAACAAAGTGGTTCTTAGAACAAATCCTAAATTCCTACCAAAAGTCATTTCTCCGTTCCATCTTAACCAATCAGTCGAGCTACCAGTGTTCTTCCCAAATCCAGACTCTGTAGCTGAAAGAGCTCTTCATACCTTAGACGTTAAAAGAGCCCTGCTTTATTACATTGATAGAACCAAATCTTTTCGCAAAACCAAACAATTGTTTGTTGCTTTCTTTCCACCACATAAAGGCAACCCCATTTCCAAATCTTGAATAGCCAGGTGGATAGTTAAATGTATCCAAATATGCTACCACAAGGCTAAACGCACTCTAACAGTTCCCCCTAGAGCGCATTCCACACGCAATATAGGGGCTTCCATGGCATTCTTAGGAAACATTCCCTTAGAAGATATTTGTAAGGCAGCCACATGGTCTACAACACACACCTTCACTAAACACTACTGTGTTGACGTGCAAGCGAAACAACAAGCTTCTGTGGGTCAGGCTGTCCTTAAAACTTTATTCCAAACTGCTGCAACTGATACAGGTGACCACCGCTAGGGGAGACACTGCTATATAGTCTATCCTAAGTGTGTGATCTGCAGCTCATATGCCTCGAACGGAATATGCTACTTACCAGTATGCATCTGTTCTTGGCATGTAGAGCTGCAGAGCCACACACGCCCACCCACCTCCCCGGGACCTGTATCTGTTCCAGCATCGTCTTACTTAGACATTACACATGGACATCCTTTCTTTATTTTTACAAACTCCATAATTTCCCATCATGGCGAAAAACAATCTGAGGATGGAGTGGATGACCATGCGCACTGTAGTCCAAGGGAGGAGTCACCTATCTCGTGACCAAAGACTTCTTCCGAAGACAACAACAACCTGCAAGCATCCGAGCCCAACACCAGATGGCGATCTACTATCCTAAGTGTGTGGCTCTGCAGCTCTACATGCCAAGAACAGATGCATACTGGTAAGTAGCATATCCCTTATGAGTTATATATAGTGCTGGCTAGACCCGTAGGTATCAGAGCACTTTACATTAAGCTACACAGTGTTACAGAGAATGAAACCAAATACACATTACGTCAAAAATTAAGCAACACATTGGGAGAGGAAAGAAAGGTGAGACAAATAAAGAGGAGGGGGGAAGGGTAAGTGTGAAGGGGATGAGGGAAAAGACGGCAGGAGAGGGGAAAAGACGTCAGGAGAGACAAAAAGACGGCAGGAGAGACGAAAAGGAAGTCTGCCCAAAGACCGACTGGGTAGGTGACGTCCGAGGAAGGAATCCACAGCCCATCACCCCAATAGCTAAACAGGTAGCTCCATCGGGTGTCAGTCAGATAGCTAGGTCTCAACTGACGAGGGAAAGTTCACAGAAGAAAGTCCAGAGGATAGACAGGGTGGGAACTATGAGCAAGGTGAGGGCAAAAGTCAATTGCAGGAAGGAGCAGAAGAGTAAAGAGGAGGGGGGTAGGGGGTATGGTGAAGAGGGGAAGGGAGAAAAGTCCAGTAGAGACACGCAGGAGAGTTTGCCCAAAGACCGGCTGGGTAGGTGATGGTCAAGGAGGGAAATCCATAGCCCATCTCCCCTTTAGCTTGCGAGGTAGCTCCACCGGGCGTCAGTCAAATTGTCTAGGTCTCAGCTGCCAATGGACAGATCTCCGAGTCAAGTGAGGGTGTGCAGGAGCAGGGTCGGGTGAGGGCTGATCCAGAACAGGACGATGACCAATGATTTTAGATCAGGAGGGATACTTGATCCTGTGGAATGTCCCACCAGCTCAGTTTAGGAGTGCCCCGGTACCTCAGGAGTCCCCCGCGGCGGTAGTCAGGACTGGCCCCAGTCGCCATCTTGGGGACAGGCAACTGCAGCAAACTCCACCTCCGTGTGAGATGTAAGCATTGTTGATCCTTTGGTGCCCTTTCCTTGGCCTGGGATGCTATTCTTGTGGCGTTTGTTATCTTTTTATATCAGATAGGAGCTCCCCCATCACGGAGGGTAGAGTTGAAAGTTTGTCAACGATGGTGAAACAGGTGCAGCATGGCTGCATAGCTGGATTATTTGTGTTTCTGCTTGAGCCCTCTTAATCGTGTTATTCATGTCAGATAGTTTAGTGTAGATGTGCGAGACATATATTGCCAGGAAATTGAGAAGAGATAATTGAATGTATATTTTATCTGAGCGGTACTGCATTACTTGTATGGAAAGTTGCAAAGTATTTAATAGAGATGACCATACATTTTCTGTGCCTGTTGGCTTTTCCTCTGCGTTCGTGATTTGGTGGGTTTTATTGTCATCCTCCTGAGGGGAGTCAGGGGAGTATGAGGCTTCCAGCCTTTCCCATTCTTCCGTTGTAGGATATATGATATGATAATATTTCGCCTTTTGCAGCTTTCACAGCTTCGGTGTCTGCCTTCTCTGAGCCACTATCCGTTTTATGGAGATGGTTCGTTGCCTGGGGCCTAGCTGTGTCCAGGGCTGTCGCACTGGCAAACACGGTCCTTCCCAGTTGGCTGACGGGCCGCTACTTGGGGGAGCTTTTGTTCTCCTTGCAGTTGATGTTGTAGATGTTGTTGTAAACGTGTGAGACATCATTACAGGGGTCATATTGGACTTTGAGTTTTTACATGGCAGGGTTATCATTCTTGGTTCAAGCGATGCCTCTGGAGCACCAGGGGCCTCCTCATACTTGGAAATAGTGCCGTTGTGGTCAGTGTTTGATGTAGATGTGATTGCCGCAGGTGTCTCTGAGTGAAGTGCAGTACGTTTGTGTTATCTGTTGCCGAGTCGTAGCTTTCCTTTTTGTGTGCTATGGTTCCTTGATGGCGGCCTATGCCACAAGCTTCTTGGTCCGCGCTTCCAATGCCGTTGATTACCAGCATTGGCATATCAAGTGCAGCTTTTGGTTGTTCTAAAACTTCTGGGTGCAGTGGAGAGGGGAGGTCTTTGATATTTGAGCATAGTACTACCCCCGCATCCTTCTCAAAAGAACCTTTTGTGTAATTCTTTGGTTGGCAGTGAGTTCTTGTTTTGGTAGTTGAGATGGAGTCTACCGCCACTAAGGCCGAGTGGTGCAGTGAAACGTGCTCTGCCATTACTGAATTTTCCTTGCCAGATTTACTGAGTCCTTCACACTTCCTTTTCCTTTTGTTGGTCTTTGTTGTAGCCGTTCGCCTTTCCATCCTATACCTCCTATTTTACCTGTAGGCTTGAGTCAATTGCCCTTCCTAAGAATCAGCCAGACATCTGGTCATCTCGCTCCTGACTCCGTGCAAGGTGCGGGATGTGTTTATCAGACTCAGCAGGCTGGTGAGTCAGTATGTCTCTGTTAGCTGGAGTGAGTAGTGGCTTTTTGGGCCTGCAAGTCAGGGTGAGTGGGCCCCCAGTGGGACAAGCTGCACTGGCCTATCACCGGCCGCCTCCGCCCCAACAGGATTGCCCCCCTCCCAGCTCTAGCCTCCCCCACCGGCCTCTGCTGCTTCTGTAAGAGCTGTGGCTGGCAGACCGTATCAGGGTGGGGGGAGGAGGAGGTGGCGGCCAACTCAACCTTAAGGTGAGCTGTGAACTGAGTGCAGCAAGCTGTGGCTGAGTGCTGGCAGTACAAGATCAGCAGATGAGGTGAGGAGTGTTTATTGGCTGCTGGCTCTTGGCTCTGACCAGAGCGGTGCTGTGCAGTGCAGGAAGGGCAGGAAGTGTAGTGGGGTGTAAGCAGGTGGGCCACCCTCTGGTCTCCCAACCGCTTACCTCCTCCTTCAGGAATAACCGTCTCCAGCTCTGCCTCTGCTGTGGAGACGCGGAGTGTTGGTTCGTCTGCTGATTTTGTTGTTGTTGCTGTGGCGGGCTGAGCGGCTGGTCGGACAGTAAGCAGATGAGACCTGAGACCCGCGGATCACAGGCCCTCTAGTCCCCTTGTTGCCCCGCAGCGTGATGGTCCTCCACGGCCAGTCACAGCAGCAGATTTCTCACGTTCTGAGTCCTTGACCCCGACCTGTGGAGGTGCGAGCATCAGAGTTCTGCAACAAGAGACTGTAAATGGGTGGCCTGAGGTGCAGATGAGCGTGCACTCCTGAATTCCAAGAAGGGAGGCTGTGACATTTCTGGCCTGCTGGGTAGGACTGAATTGATTAATCTTAACAAGGTGTGAGGGTTTTCAATGTGTGCAGAGCTTTCCATGTGGTGCAGCAAATTTAAGTGCATTTTTTATTTTGATTGGTTCCCAGTGAAATTGTCAGAGTGAGTGAGATTTGGTTCTGACATGAAAACCTAGCTACTAGTCTCGCTGTAATAGGGACAAGTCCCAGACCACTGAAAGCATGTGATCATCAGACCCCTGCTGAAATAGCCTTACTTAGATCCTGACAAGGCAGATGACTACAGGCCTATATCTCTGCTCCCAGGTGGGTCAGTAAGATCAAAGAAAAACTGGTCAATGGTTATTTGACCAATTTTTTTGCAAATTCATAACCTTCTACATCAGACCCAAACTGGTTTCTGTCCCGGATATAGAACTGAGATGGCTCTCTTACTGGCCCCAGAATACCTCAGGAAAACATCATGGTGGCTGTGCTGCACTCATCCTACTTAATTTGAGCGCAGCCTTCGACACTGTATCCCACGATATGTTTCGCTATAGGCTAGAGTTGCTGGGCATCACTGCCAGAGTCCTGCTGAGACTTCCAAGAACGCAAACTGCAACTCCGGCCCTGATCAGCCTTCATTGGCTACCAGTAAGGAAAAGAGCTGAATTTAAAACACTCTCATTGTACAAAACTTAAAATATGCCCAGAGACCATACATCCTTAGTCACCTCCTCGTCCTGCATAACAAAGTACGAGATTTAAGGTCGAACAATCACTTTCTTCTGGCCACCCCCAGAATCAAAAGGGCTAAAAGTGGAGGGCTGTTGCCTGTCTAGCATCCAAGCTCTGGAATTCCGTCTTTGTTCACCTAAGAGCTAATGTCAATTCGCACAGTTTCAACAGTCAACTAAAGACCCATCTGTTTGCAAAACCAGTGTATTATGTCTCTCACGGCTCCTGTTACCACTGGGAAGCCTGTTTCTGGTAGCCTTGCGCTCTTTAAGCATTTGTAACATAACATACTGCCTTTTGTGGCAGTGTGCGTAGGTCAGTGCCTTTTGAGGGCCTGATAAGAGAGAACTACAATAATTCAGCGGAAACAACACAAGGGCTTTTTTGGCAGTTCTAAATTGGCCTATAATGTCACAATCTTCAGTTTGCCCTGTTTGGCGAGCCTTGAAAGGCTCAGGAGGTTGTTGCATGGCACAAGCCTCAGTTTGTCCTGTTTGGGGTGCCTTGCAAGGTTCAGGAGTTTGTTGCATGGCACAAGCCTCAGTTTGCCCTGTTTGGGGTGCCTTGCAAGGTTCAGGAGTTTGTTGCATGGCACAAGCTTCAGTAAATCCAGATTCCACTGATGTCAACTGCAGCGTAGTTTCCGATGCATGCGAGACCGGAGCACCGTTGTTAAACACTGCTGCAAGGTCTTTTCTTAGGTCGTCCAATAATTATAAATTTGTTGTGTCTTTAAAATGCAACCAATTCGAAAGCAACCATTTTCTGATGGTGCTGAGGCCATAGGCTGGGGTTTTTGATGCAAGTTCATGTGGATCGGGAAACGTCCTTTAGGGCGAAGCCGGAATCGCGCTGTGCCTTCACAGTGCCGTCATTGGAACAAACGCGTCTTTAGCACACATTCATTCAGCACGCAAGTAGTTACAATGACATGCTTTAGGGGGGCCCATTGGTGGAATGGTGTTGGAGTTAAAGTCCAACCCCTTTATTTTTTATTTATTTATTTGAGCTTATAACGCGCAACAGCTACCCACAGTGGGTTTCCCGGCGCGAAGGGATAGACTCAAGAAGAAAAAGCAGACCACCTAAAAGGCAACATCAGAAAACAACTAGGGCGGCGGCAGATCAATTAAAAAGCAAAGTCTTCAACCTTTTTCTAAAGATGAAAAAATTATTTTCTGATTTCAAGGTGATAGGTAAGGCATTCCAATATTTGGGGGCAAGATGGGAAAAAGCTCGTCCTCCCATTTTTACAAGCTTAAAACGGGGAATGACGAAATCACAGTTAGCAGAAGATCTAAGAGTGCGATTCGGCTTATACAGTTGGACTAGGTATTGCAAATATTTAGGGGCTGAACCCTGCTTAATTTTAAAGAGATAACAAATAGCCTTGAAATTAATGCGGCTAGGGATCCGGAGCCAGTGGAGGTCACGCAGAGCTTTAGTGGCTGAAAGTCTCCTAGGGATGTTACAAAGAAGACGAGCAGCTGAGTTTTGAACCACTTGAAGTTTATTTATAGTGGCCGCATCGGCACCAAGATAAAGGACGTTTCCGTAGTCCAGGCGAGAGGTTACTAACGCCTGGACAACGGTTCTCCTAGTGGCTAGGGGCAGCATCCATAGAATTTTCTGAAGCCACCGCAGAGTGGTAAAGCAGATGGCGGCCACCTGAGTGGCCTGCTGCCTCATGGAGAGTTTATCGTCAATGAGAAAGCCGAGATTACGGGCCACAGGGGAAGGTTGAGGGAGCGTTCCCATCTCGCTAGGCCAATGTTGTGGGCCCCATAGGTCTTTCTGCTTCCCAAAAATAAGGATTTCAGTTTTGTCACCGTTTAACTTGAGAAGATGCCTCTGCATCCACTCAGCTATACGTGACAACCCAATTTTCAGAACCGAAGCATCATTACTCTCACTGCTGGAGAGGGAGAAAACAATTTGAGTATCGTCGGCATATGAAAAAATTGTCAGCCCAGCATCTTCTGCAATAGAGGCCAAAGGTCTCATATAGATGTTGAACAATAAAGGGCTGAGTATAGACCCCTGAGGGACACCATATGCCGATGGATAAGTGGAGGAAGTGGCTTTCGTGGAGAAGACTTGGAAAGTGCGTTCACTTAAAAAGGAAGCAATCCAAGTCAAAGCCGGACCGTCCAGTCCCAGGGATCGAAGAGAGTTCAAAAGAGTAGAATGGGACACGGTGTCGAATGCCGCACTTAAGTCCAAAAGGATTAGTGCAGATGTTTCCCCGTGGTCGACACCGTGTCGTAAACTCTCAGTTACCCCGAGAAGGGCGGTCTCAGTAGAATGGTGAGCACGAAAGCCAGACTGGGATGGATGCAAAAATCCAGAAGATTCCACTAAATTGTATAGTTGAGTGTTAACATGCCTCTCCAGCACTTTAGAGAGTACAGGTAGTAAAGATATTAGTCTGAAATTGGCAAGATTGGACGCATCCGCTCCAGCTTTTTTCAGGAGGGGGACAACCATTGCGTGCTTCCAATCCTGTAACACCTGGGATTCAAGTAATGAGGCATTTAGAAGTCTCATTAGAACTCTCCGCGGTTCAAGATCCAGTAATTTAAGAATTTTAACTGGTACAGGGTCACGTGGCGGGCCAGATTTTATACTGTTTAAGCAGATAGAAAACGAGATATCATCGAATAGTTGCCAATGTGTCATCTTCACAGGGGAAAGCAATTCGATCCCTACAGCCTGTGTAGAACCAGGTTCTTCAGTATTCAAGGAAGGGCTCATGGAGTCATATATACGTTTGACCTTTGTAATAAAAAATTCCGCAATGGAATTACACTGGGCCTCCTCTAAAGGTCGAGGTGTTGGAATGGTATCCACTCCTGTCAATTTTTTGACTACAGAAAAAAGAGTGCGAGGGCAGTTCTGTGCTTGTCTTACAGTGTTTGAAATGTAAATAGCTCTAGCAGTTTTACATTTTAGATGGTATTCTTTTAGAGCCTCGTTGTAAATAGTTTTCTGTACAACAGAATAAGAGTACCTCCATTTACGTTCTAAAGCCTTGCATTTAGTACGTAATGTCTTCAGATCAAGGCACAGGGGGGCGATGAGACCTGGGATGTTTAGACGTGAGCGGGAGAAGAATGTTAACAGCATTAGTGAGCCAGTAGGAGACAGCAGTATTCATCTCCACAACCGAGCTCTCGCACTCCTCAGGACAAGTTGTTGAAAGATGTTGATTAAACTTGTTAATGTCAAGTTTACCCCAACGATAAAAAGGTGCGCCCATATCCAAGATTCTGTGTTCAAAGTTCTTAGTATATATTAAAGAAAAATGAACAGCAAAATGATCAGACCATTCCAGAGGACGAGCTCTCAGAGAGCAGTCAAAAGCAAGATTGAATAAAATAGGATCCAATTGATGACCAGCAGAGTGGGTGGGGCCAGTATTAAGCAAAGAGAGGTTGAAAGCCTCCAAATCAGACAAAAAACGTTTGCTATTAACACACTGAGGATCTTCAAGATGTAGATTAATGTCGCTAATGATAGAAAAATTGGCTGCCCTAAGAAGTAATGGAGCTATGATGTCAGCTAATGAGGATGTCCAAGAAAAAGCGTTCCCAGGAGGACAATATATCAAAAGACCAGATAACGTGAGTTGGGGATTAATAGTTAATTTAAAATGTGCGGTCTCACTACCAGACATAGGAAAAGCTACAAACTTGCATGTATATGAAGCCTTGAAAATAATGGCGATCCCTCCCCCTTTTCCGGTATTGCTATCCCATCGTACTATTGCATAGTTGTTCGGCACAGCAACGGCAATATCAGGGCCAGAACAATCCTGAAGCCACGTTTCGGTAAGAAACAAAGCGTCAGGCTGCTCATCTACAATAAAGTCATGAATATAATACTTATGTTTAGGGAGGGATCGGCAATTGATACTCCAGAACTGGAGTGAAGGGCAAATAGAATGAGTATTCCGTCTCCGACGTTTACCCCAGAAACGACCGCATTGTGTAGCTTTACACTTAGGCATATTACTAGGAACAAAGCCACAGCCAACACATTCAAACCCATGTCTCGGGAGAGAACATACAGTGCAGTTACTATGCCGAATAATTCGTAAAGATTCCAAGGCCTCACCTGAGTATAGAACTCTGTCACCGGAGCTACTTGAAAGAGTCATGGCCCCTGGGCCCGATCTGGCACGGACGGGCACAGACGGGCTGAACTCTGGCGTAACTCCGGCGGGAGGCCAGCGATCCGCTGCGCGTGTCCGCTGCGCGTGAACGTGGCCCCCTTAAGTATATGTCTGGCGTCCTTGTGACGTCAGACCAACAAGCAAAAAGTGGCGCTGTGAAGCATCAGACTCACCCAAGATGGCCGCTAAAAAATACCACTGCCAGGACAAGGGCCCGCCAAATGCGGTGAAAATACAGTTTTATAGTGCAAGTGAGGGCGGTTCTAAAAGCAGGGGCAAACAACTAAGGAACAAATAAAATATCACAACAGGTAAGTTAAAAGCGCGATTAGCGCGGAGATTGCAGCATTTAAGTATCGAAGGCGCAGCACGCACTAAGCTAGTGGGCTTCAGGTGCAACCAAAAGAAGTGGTCCTTCCATACTCTTGCTCAGACTGGAGTTGGAATAGCAAATTAAATATTCCAAAGTCCAGCAATCCCATAGGGCAAGTCGTTATGAGCAAATGCATGCTAAATATTCGCTCGTTCTAATGACTGCGTTCAGAAGGCATGCGTGCTGAACGCATGCGGAATACCGTCATACATTCATATGGATCATTGCTGGGACAGGTAATGGGGAAGGGGGTGTTGTGTGTCTGTCTCCGCTGTTATATTGCGCTCGCCTCCTCTTCCATTCAGTGAGCCTCAGATAGTCCTGATGGGTTACAGACAGCGTTGTCTCTGACTGGTGTTCATAGTGGACTGAAAAACACATTTGGGGTCTGGACGTCGTGGTATTCTGGTATTTACAAAATCATGCGTATGGATCTTCCTGGTCTCTGATTGACTTGCATGCTATCGGAATGACAGTATTGTTGCAGATCAAGAGGTTTTGTTACTCGTTTAGGTTACAGGGGATTATCAACTGATGTGTCCTGGAAGAACGGCTTTTCAGTCCTCGAAAGTGGCTTAAGGCAGTAGCTAAGTAGTGATGAGCAGAAGGATGTCCCTTATCTTATTTGCAGCTACAAGCAGGAACAGCTGCTAAGATTGTCTGAAGTTCCAGCTAACGCCGTGAACTACAGAACGGCATCAAGCTGCTGGTGAACGAACGAAGAGCAAATCTAAGGAGTACCTTAAAAGAAGTCGCTGATATGGAAGTGGCTTCTAGTTGGTGCTTCACTTGCCAGAGGTTTCTTTTACGAAGTCATTTATCGTTCTTTACTAATAACCATGACCTTAATTATTTTAAATGCAACATGATTAAATAACTGTCCTAAATATATCCTTTAGTCTAACCTTATTCCTTGTTTTTCTAAATTAATGACATTTAGTGAAAAGAAACTCCTTCAATTTTCTTTTCCATAGAAATAAGTTCCTCCTCAAGTGCCCTTATCGGCCCTCGTTCAGGAAGCATGGGGTGTGCAGGGGCTGCTGGGCCCTAACCATGGTGTTAGCAAGGGCTAGTAGTCAAATGCTTCTCAGTGAGGTTAATGTTGGGTTACCCCCCTGAACCCCTGCAGTGCAATAAGACAATGTCCAGTGCAGCGCTTCTCTTTGTATGAACAACACGTACATTATTACACCGATAACTCCAATTCTACTATACATACAGTAACACAAAGATACCCAATTTAAGGGTGTGAGACTTACTGCTTCCAGGGTCCTTTTATGTCCCTTTTGCCCCCCTGTTCCCCCGCGGTATACCCCTCCCAGATCCAGAGTTCGATGTACAGCATACACGTGCAGCTCCTAATCCTCCCCATTTGGTCTTTGCACGTAGTTTCTCGGCCTAGGCCCTTTTAATATCTCACCCGTTTGTTGGACCAACACCGGTTTGTGTTTGGCCCTCCTGCAGCAGCGGGACCTCACCCGTAGCAGGAAGCTTTCAAGCAGGCATTGGCAGTCTACAAGGGAGCTGAGCAGCAGCATGCCGCACAGTGCAGCTTACTTTGGCAAATACTGGGCGCTTCTTCTTGAGCACGACAACAACATGCCCTCTGTGATTCTTTTTTGTCACGGTGGTCATTGGGTGCTATCTTTGGTATTCAGTGCCTCGAGGTGCGGTCCTCGATTCAGCATGAGGAACCTCGGGGTAGTTCTCTGATCACTTGGGCTTCAGGACTGGTCCTGGCACAGAAGCAGACGGCAGTGCCTCGAAGTGCAATCCTCGGGGTAGTTCTCTGATCACTTGGGCTTCAGGACTGGTCCTGGCACAGAAGCAGACGGCAGTGCCTCGAGGTGCGGTCCTCGGGGTAGTTCTCTGATCACTTGGGCTTCAGGTCTGGTCCTGGCACAGAAGCAGATGGCAGTGCCTTGAGGTGCGGTCCTCGGGGTAGTTCTCTGATCACTTGGGCTTCAGGTCTGGTCCTGGCACAGAAGCAGACGGCAGTGCCTCGAGGTGCGGTCCTCGTGGTGGTTCTCTGATCACTTGGGCTTCAGGACTGGTCCTGGCACAGAAGCAGACGGCAGTGCCTCGAAGTGCGGTCCTCGGGGTAGTTCTCTGATCTCTTGGGCTTCAGGACTGGTCCTGGCACAGAAGCAGACGGCAGTGCCTCGAGGTACGGTCCTCGTGGTAGTTCTCTGATCACTTGGGCTTCAGGACTGGTTCTGGCACAGAAGCAGACGGCAGTGCCTCGAGGTGCGGTCCTCGTGGTGGTTATCTGATCACTTGGGCTTCAGGACTGGTCCTGGCACAGAAGCAGACGGCAGTGCCTCGAGGTGCGGTCCTCGGGGTAGTTCTCTGATCACTTGGGCTTCAGGACTGGTCCTGGCACAGAAGCAGACGGCAGTGCTGCAGTCGACTCACGCCGTCCACTTGCGGGGCACAGAGGCCGCCAGCAGGCGCTTATCCCTGCTTCAGTTAAGCCTACCACTTGGGCACACAGCTCCATGTGCTATGGTTGCTGCGATGGGGATGAATGATGATCGCAGAACCCCGATCCCTTCAGCGTAGCTGCTTGGCGAACTTCTGACAGACGAATCCGACGCCAAGGTCTGCTCTGGAAGTTGCTTCCACAATCCGCTCCTCCTGCAGGGTTGGTACTTCCTACCCTTGTTCATAGCAGGATGTGTTGGCAACCAGAATACTCCAGAAATGTCTTCCATAGATTGGACCCCAGGTAATATTTATTTGCCTCAAGGCGGGGGGGGGGGAGGGCTGCTGACTAATCCCTGAGTACTGTGGCAAGTACCCTCCCTCGGCAGAAAAGATGACAAGAACGAAGACGGGTAGGTCTTTTGCTCCCATCTTTATACTGATCTTCCAGATGAAGGCAATGTATTCCATGTCTGCTGCCTTGGAACCGGTGTGGGTCGTTCCCTTTTTGTGTCCTGGCCAGGTTACCTTTCAGATGTGGCCTTTGCAATGATGCTTTGCAGTCTGTGCCTGGAATACCACCCGCAGAAGTACTAAAAGGTGTGAGCAGGCTTCACCCAGCTATTTACAAATGTACAACCCCGCCTGACGGAGAACAGGAGAAGAGACCAGAATCTGTGCCCCTTCCCTAGCAACATATGCTGTGGGCCTCACCCTGCACCCTCTGGCAGCTGTAGTCAGAGTCCTTTACAGCCCACTGTATCAGGAAGGGCCCTGGCATTTTTAACGAAAGTCTGTCTCTTTGCTATCGGTAGCACCTGGTGTTGCCACTCCCTTCTAGGAGATGCCAGCAGTACACATCTGGGGAAAGCAAGGCCTCCTCCATCTTGTACTCTGGTGCAGGCTATGGGCTTCCAGAGTGAAACCACAGGCCTGTATCACTTGTGCACATTATACTATCAATCCTAGCACATACCACATGTATAATGCCCTGGATGTTGACATTCAGGATTCTGAGTCCATTGTGAGCATAGGAACTTTAGGTGGATGGGCCTGTCAGAGCGCGTTCATGTCTCACCGGTATAAAAGACCTGTCACTATAATTCACCAATTGAGGTATGCTGCCACAGCTGCTCTCCACGCATGAAACCTGTGACGGGGATGGTGCTACTCGGGCACTATGTGGGTGCACTTGGGGTGCCCCTCCTGGTTCAGGACACTGGATTTGTGTCTGGCATTACCAAAAATCAAAAACCAGAATCACAATACATGCAGTTTAGACAGGCAGGACAGGAGACACAGCACTTCATCATACTGGAATTGTTCCTGTCCCAATAACCCTCCTTTTCTAAATGTAATTTAAAGTTTTATTAAGCATTTGAATAATGTGGTAATTAGTACTTTTTATCCATAATTTAATCGTATAACTTTAGTCAATATAGTTGCTACATCAAGACCCTCCTGGACTCCTATCACCTCCACTCATGTTGCTAGTCGGATTGCAAAACACTGGTGATTTTAGGATATGTTTCAACCCGTCTTGTCTGAAGATCTGTCAGCAATGGACAAAAACATCAAACTGACCCCATACTTCAACGACCGCATCCTGCTAAGCATCATTACAGGCTGCTTCCCTTTGCTGAAGTCTGGTCCAGTATTTTCAGTGCTTCACTGAATCGTGGAGCTTTCCCAAACCCACTAAAGCTGGGTTATATCGCCCTGTATTGAAAATATCCAGCCTCGACTCTAGACATCCATCCAACTACTGCTCCATTTCCAACCTGCCTTGATTGGGCAAAACATTTGAAAGATGTATCGCTTCAAGGTGTTGATCACATTAACAGAGCCAATTCACCAAAATGGATTCAGAGATGGTCAAGGCATTGAAACAGCTTCTCTGAAGATCCCTGATGGCATCCATCGTAGTCCTGAAGTTGACGATGCATGCCTCCTTGTCCTCCTCAACTTCGCTGCTACCTTGGACTCCATGGACTATGTTCTCTGCTCACCCTACTTGATCAGCGCTTTGCTATCAGAGCTCAAATTGTTAGACTCCTTCATAATCAACTGCTCCCAAGTTCGAGTACATCAACAATTCATCCAATCTTACTCCATCTGCAGTGTCCCTCCAGGTTCCTTCCTGGCACCCATCTGCAGTGTCCCTCCAGGTTCCTTCCTGGCACCCATCTGCAGTGTCCCTCCAGGTTCCTTCCTGGCACCCATCTGCAGTGTCCCTCCAGGTTCCTTCCTGGCACCCCTTTGAATGTGGAACTGTTGGCTGCAATCTGCCAAGACACTGGAGTGTCTTTTCACAAAAATAGAGACAACACACAAATGTAACTTAAAACCTCTTCTGTACCTTACATTTACCCTTTGCTCTCCACCCTGTCAGAGCACATTTAGTCAGGGTTCTTGTGTATTATGAACATACCTGATAAGGTTGTGCTCACTTTTAAATATCTCAAGATTCTTATGGGAAGGAGCAGATTTGTTTTTACTTTGTCAAACAGTGTAACTTTTGTTTCATAATTGATTCCAGAAGAAACATTTTTTGAAGCACGTGTGGCTGTAGGTACATATTCTCTGCATACTCCTGCCATCTAGTGTTGGGCCCTTTGAAAGTTTGCAACTTGATTTTTCTTCAAAGACGTCTTTCAAGTCAAAAGGTACAGTGACTCCTCCCTTAATTGGCAATGCACATGAGCACTGGCTCCTTTGTTAGATTGTTTTTTTCCCCCACCATCTGGTTTAGACATGTACTCGTGGGACTCAATGTTTGACGCCTAACAGTGCTTACCGCCGGGCCCAATCAATCGCTAGTCTCCCAAGCTTATATTAAAATTCACTGCATCGGATCCTCGGTCCTGTTTTTGTCTCTACCCGATGTACACTGAAAACTGAGCTTCTCTCGACGTCTCAACGCTGGGACACTCTGCCTCTCCTATCAACGAGATTGCGAGGTCAGTGATGGAAAGGATGCACTTTCAATAGTGCCCCATGTGTCATTCCAAGTTCTCTTGATCATCATCAAGTCTGCTGTCTTTTCCTCTCCCCGAGCATGACCACACCATGTTAGAGGTCTGACTCGCCTCCCGGTGAAGAAACCTTGAGCAGAGGTGGATCCATAGGAGAAGGCAGTGGCAGCAGTCTGAGACCAGGACATCTTTGGGTATCATGCAGTCAAAGTGAAGGAAGAAGCCAGCCCCCCAGAGGCCGTGCTGGTCCAGTCCTGCTCAGGGGCGAGCTCCCCTCAGAGTCAGAGGGAGAACATTAGCAAGATACTGGTGCTCCACAACCATGTAAAAAGACTTAGACCGGGAGTATGGTTGGCACGCACACACAACCCATACCCACTCATCAGCTACATGTAGACGCAGAACACCACCCGAGAGGGGATCGTGCATCAAACCTTGTGAGAAGCTGGCCTGGTATATGATGTACACTTATGTAAGTGGAAACCCTGCACCCGTTCAAACAGCCTTTATGGTGAGAACGTTCGAAAGTGGTAGCTGTGGAGAGCAGCCTTCAGGCTTAGTCCAGACGGAGTGTAATGCAGCTTGTTTTACCAAAATACAATCTTATAGTATAGATTAAGTGAAAAAGAACCACAGTATTTATAAAAATATGTATTTATTATATAATACTCTCTAACACATTGAAATATCTCCTACCCGGAGATATGCACAATGCACACAATACTTCAGCAAAGAAACACCGTAAATAGCACCAAATACACAGTGGACCCCAGGAGGGACCAAACCATATACGAAGAAAGAGGTATAAGAACCACGACTTGGGTCAAGACAATGTCGAGAGGACGTAGAAGTACTGCGTACCCAAGGAACCTCCCAAGGTGAGGAGATAGGGACCCCACAGAGAGCGTGTGCAGTGTGGGAACACAACTGCGTGCTCGGTACAACTCTACGTGTGAGGTGCAGTAGGATTTTTAAAGATTAAGGACTCTTCCCAGTGGACCCTGAGAAACCCTTGGAAGACAGAAGGTTGGAGAGCCGACCCACCTGTGGATACCCTACTACCTGCTTTATCTACACCAGGGAAGCCGGGTGCATACGTGTGAAGTGGTGTCGGAAACCGCCGTCGAACCCAATTGAGGACTTCAGTAAAGTGCTGCTGTTGCAGAAGGAGAAAGTGTCCGGTGGAAACCAAAGGTGAGTTTGAGATGAGAGGTACCTGCAAGCAGAGGGTACAGAGTCGCCCAGGATGTGCATTGTTGCAGACCCATGAGAGCGGATGGCTCTATACCCAGGGGTCCAGCAACATGTCTGCTGGGTGGCAGGCTAGGCAGCCTCTCAGGCAGGATGCTGGTTGTTGGTTAGGTTCAAGGGGGCATCTCTAAGATGCCCTCTGTCGTGCATCTTACATTAAATCCCACACTGGCATCAGCGTGGGTTTAATGTGCTGAGAAGTTTGATACCAAACTTCTCAGTCTTCAGTGTAGCCATCATGGTGCTGTGGAGTTCGTGATGATGACCTCCCAGCACCATATAGTCTTAATGGCAGCACTGCACTTACAGTGCCCAGGAATGAATCTGGGTACTGTAGGGGTACAGGGCTCATGCACCTGTACCCTCACCACTGGCATAGGGCACCCAGCTAGAGGGTTGACTGAGGTATGCCAGGGCAGTGTGATTGTGGGCATGGCACACAGGGATGTGTGCCATGTCGACTCTGTTTTGTTCTGCACCAAGATACTCAGCCTGCAAGGGCAGTGTGTGTGTGTCAGGGTACAGGGCTTCTAAGGGTGGCACAATAAGTGATGCAGCCCTTAGAGGCCTTCTCTGGTCACAGTCCCCTGGGTACCTATGGTACCATTTACCAGGGGCTGACATGTGGCCAGAGATGCCAATTGGGTTAAGGCGTCAATGCAGTTTTAGGGAAGGAACACAGGAATTGGGCACCTGATTGGCAGGAGCCCAGGGCACACTCAGTCAAAGTACATCAGCAATTCAGCAAAGAGTGGGGGCATACCATGCAAGAAAGATGGCACTTTCTCACACAACCCCCCCCCCCCCAACGAAAGGTGATGAGACTAACCTTGCCCTATGGAGTTTTCATTGTCTAAGTGGAAGAACCTGGAAAGTCTATCTGCATTGGCATGGGCAGTCCCAGGTCTGTGTTCCACTTCAAAGTCCATTTCCTGTAGGGAGATGGCCCACCTTAGTAGTTTTGGATTTTCCCCTTTCATTTGCTTTAGCCATCTGAGAGGTCTGTGGTCAGTTTGAACCAGGAAGTAAGTACCAAACAGGTATGGCCTCAACTTCTTCAGGGACCAAACCACAGCAAAGGCCTCCCTCTCAATGGCACTCCAACGCTGCTCTCTAGGGAGTAGTCTTCTGCTTATAAAAGCAACAGGTTGGTCTTGGCCTTCATCATTGGTCTGGGATAGGACCGCTCCTATCCCTAGCTCAGAGGCATCAGTCTGCACTATGAACTGCTTGGCATAATCTGGAGCTTTTAGAATTGGTGCTGAGCACATTGCTTCTTTCAGGGTGTCAAAAGCCTTTTGGCAACTAACTGTCCAGTTAACCTTCTTGGGCATCTTCTTGGAGGTAAGTTCTGTGAGGGGGGTCACAATGGACCCATACCCCTGCACAAACCTCCTGTAGTACCCAGTCAAGCCAAGGAATGCCCTGACTTGGGTCTGGGTTGTTGGAGCTTCCCAGTCCAGGATGGCCTGGATCTTGGGTTGTAAGGGTTGTACCTGGCCACCACCAACAAGGTGGCCCAAGTACACCACAAAAAACCCAGTCCACCCTTTGGGGCCTTCCACGAGTAGAGGGAAATTACCCGTGTGGATCATGTACCTTGTGTCTGTTCTATATTAATGCACAAGCCATGGCACCTTCAACCACACGAGGGGCCATGTTTATTTCTAGCCACTCTAAGTAACTTTGATACTCTGCCATGTCGATTCACTGAAGGAATTAGGAGCATTAACATTCTAAGCTTCCTCATTTTGCCATAATACCGCCAGCTGTGAGCCGTTCTCCTGCCTCTCTGGTTGTTATTTTTTAATGTGTTCACCGGTTATCGTTTTTTCTAATATATGTATTTGTATCTGCTTCTTTAGGTTGGATCAATACTTTGAAGTGTTTTTGAACGACTATTCCTAGACAACACAACCACAAACTGGACTAGGTTCATGTAACAGGCTGTATATTTTTCTTTGAACCCGGTTTGTCTTTTCACATTCTACACTTGCTGTCAGTCCTAATAGAACACCAAAGATCCAGTATGAACAGTAGGGCGTGAAACATGTCGACCCCATGAACTTTTACACTCCTCACTTTTCATGAATTGAAGTTACCCTCCTTATTGGTGGAAGGCCTGACAGTTCCTTGTTGTATTTAACCATACCAAACAGATCCAAGAATAAATACTATTAGAGGTACCGCTACAATAGCACTCACCACTACGGCGTTTCTCTTAAAAGATCTCCGCTAAAGAGCCAACTCGCAGGGCCCATGGAGGACTGCAGCGCCAACCCCACGAGGAGCAAAAACGCCCTATGACACCTTAACGGGTGTGTGAGGGGAACTCTTCAAATTTGAGGAATTTCCCCGCTAGTTATTCTATCCAACCTGACACTTATCTACTTGAGATAAGTTACTTTCCATTTTTTCCTCTATCAACACCTTCTGCAGCCTATTAGGCCAGCATTCCTCTATAGGAACAGTTGCCCTTTAGTGAAGTCGTGAGGTTTAGTAAACCTGGCCACTAGGAGGAAAAGGTGAGTAACTGGCCCCTGGGGTTAGTATACGGATAAGCACAGTCTTCTCCAGCCACTCCCAACAAAAGCACCAAAGGGTCCCTTGGAAGGGTTGCTGATCATATCCGGTAATCAACACAAGCTCCTCTGCCTAAAAATGCCTAGCATGTATGCATTCCCACCACATGTGCAAGTAAGTACCCCTAGAGTCACTGCCCCACCAGCAGAGATTGGAGGTGCCAACCATAGCGTGCAGCCTAACTGGGGTAAAGTACCATCTTGTGAGTGGTTTATAAGAATTATTCTTGTGTTGTAGGCAAAGAGAGGTCTTGGCTGCTCGCCCCATAGCTTTATTTATTTTTATGTGTAGAGTTTTTTACATGACCCAAAAGGGTATCAGAGTGCTTTACAAATGATCAGGGACAAAAGCAAGGGAGACAAGTAATACCTGCTGCATAGTTTCATCAGTTATGGATGTTCCCTAGGTCCTCTTTCCACCATGACTGGTATGAAAGTTTGTAGAGAGCCCGGTACAGGCGGGTAATGCCTTTCTCAGTCGACCCTTGTGCAGAAAGGTGTTCCAAGGTAGTCTCGGGTCTACTATCTTTGTTTTTTTCAAGAGGGGTGAATTAACCCAATGTAATAATTGTCTGAGGCGGAATTCATCGGAGGAAGTCAATTGGAAGCGTTGTGTCCAGTTTTTTTCTATCTAAGATGACTCCATTATTATATAGGTCATCCTGTACGGCGGACAGCCCCCTTCCACAAAGCAGGCATCTATAGTACCTGGTACAAAATCTGAATTATGGACTATGGGAAACGGTTCGGAGGGATAAGTAGTGGCTGCCCGACTGCTGTTGACCCCATCCCTGTGCCGTAGAAGGGTTGTGGTAGCATAAAGAGGTGATTGGTGCAATGGAAAACGATCACGAGTTCTCAGCTACAGGATGTGTTGTAGGAGAAGGGCCGAGCATCCTTGCTCCAGGAGCACTCAAGGCTTTGTGTAGGGGGGGGCTATGCCTTTCCAGGGCATATTGCATTGGGCTGTGTGTATATAGTTTTCCATGTCAAGGTAGCCTACATGGGCCCTACTTTTGAACCACTACATTTATGCCCTTTACAATTCCTCTCCTGGAAGGTTGCTTTCCTTGTCGCTATTAGATCCTTAAGGCATGTTAGCGAGTTACAGGTCCTCATCCTGGAGGGCAGGGCAGGACTGGCCGTAAGGGGCACAGGGCATTTCCCCGGTAGGCTGGAGGGGTGAGGGCCGGTTTTGTGGCCGCAGGGAGCCGCTTTTCTTACAGGGTGCCGGTTTTGCAGCAGTGCTGCAAAATCGGCCCTCTGTAAGAAAAGCGGGAGCAGTGCTTGGCGGCTAACGACCCCCTCCCCTCCTGTTACCAGGGCCGGTGGGTAGGCAACCTGCCAGAGCTGGTTGCTGGGCTCAGTCCGGCCCTGCTGGAGGGAGGAGCCTTTCTTTCAATTTCATAATGACAGAACTAACCCTAGGTTTTGTCTACAGGTGGTATCTCCCTTGCACCTCAACCACACCACAGAGCTCCCTGTCTTCTTCCGTCAGTCAGACATGGTTACATACCCTTGATGTTTCGTGTGTGTCCTCATGTGCTACCATACCTTTGCAGGTGAATTGACAAATGCATCCAGACCCACTGAATTGGGGCTAGAAGAACTTTGCCTGCCTCGCCTAGACCGCATTCCACACTGAAGGGACCACTATGGCTTTCCTAGGAAATGTCCCCAAAGCTGATCGTAGTCCACTCCAAGCACGTTTACCAAGCATTACTGTGTGGATAACTTAGTTGGCAAGACTGTTCTAAGTACTTAGTTTAGATCTTCTAGAACATCCACTGGCTCACCACAGGTTAGGGAAACACTGCCTTCCAGTCTCTGCAGAGCACGTGTAGCCACAGCCACACATGCAGTGTAAGTAGGGTACTTACACGGTAAGCATCTTTTTGTAGTTTGTAATGCTGTTGATTCAGATATGCCCACCCACCACCTCGGGAGCCTTTGGTTGTTGCAGTTGATCACTTAAATTCCTTACTTAAACTCTTTATATATACATTGATGCATGGTCACCAGAGTGTCTGATCCTCTGCTCCATCTCTGCGCTCACCTCCTGTGTGAAAAACAATCTAATATAGCCTGTACCCATGTGCATTGGCAGCTAAGGGAGAAGTCACTACACCTCGTGACTCGAAAGACTTTGTTGAAGAAAAACAGCTAGCAAACATTTGGACCCAACAGTAGATGGCAGGAGAATGCAGAGCATGTGAATCTACAGCACTGCACGCTACAAACAGATGCGTACAGGCTAAGTAACATATGTCATCTTCATGTTATTATTCTCCATGCTTCATCCTAAGGTTACTGGGTTATGGTAGTGATGTAAATGAAAAATAAAAATTGTGTTCTTTCAATAGGCCTTCTGCTGGATCAAATACTGAAGAATTTCACTGAGGTGGCCAAAAGCACGAAAGAGCAGCATTTGAAAGTCATCATGTATTCTGCAGTAAGTACCTGCACTTCATTCATTTTATGGATCAATTTTCTTTTATTGTTATTGTAGAGAAAATAGGTGCAGGCGATGGTGCCTCCAACCTTGAGGGCAGCAGATATAATCAAACCACTTTAAGCAGTGCTTCCATCTCAACACCTCCCCCCACTGCCACCCAACTCCCTACCAACCTCATACATCCAATCAACATGCTGACCGCCGAACAGGGATCTGTGTCTGATTGGTAACTGCCACTTGATTACTAGTCTAAACCCAGCCATGAGGTTCATTGGATAGTCCATGTAACCCTAGCCGCCAGGGAGACCGAATCACTAGTAGTCCCAAAGTGTTACGAATGCTTGCAGATTTCAAGGGCAGGTGAGCTCTCTGAACTCGGAGGGAAGTAATTTAAGGAACTGGCCCCGACCTCTGAAAGCTCCTTTGCCAGAGGGTTTCATGGACATTGTCAGTCTTTCCATGCACATCAGTCCCCGCACCCGGTGTAACCAGGCTGTATGTTCTCGGAGCTTCTCTACCCACCAATGAGAGAATTGTTTGGGTTGATGTACATCCTTCTAGCACTATTTGTTTCCCTCTGTATGCAGCGGGCACGTTAGCCTATTTGAGAGAGCCAGTAAACGTACGCCGGGAACCTTTGGATCTTATTGTCCACGATCTTTTCCCGATCATCCAACACCTCCTTCCATAGTGTGTCAATCTGGGGCAAGGCCAGAGAAGACGAACTTATCTCCCATGTTCCTACATCCCCTCCAACATTGATCTGACCAGTGTGTAGTTATTTTTGTCGTCATTTCTTGGCTGGCTGCGGGGCACGCCATTGTGCATGTTTTGTGAAATATATTCACCCATTCTTTATCGTACAGCGTACAGCCTAAGTCTTAGTCCGATCTTAAATGTCCCTGGAATTCAGGCTGTACGGGAGCTGCTTGTAAGTGTCGGCATACGTCTGATAAAATACGCTTCTTACTGTTTTTGGAGAGGACCCACCTCTAGCTGCTGTTTTTATCGCTCTATTTGATACCCAGTGTGAAGTACGTGCTCTGTCTTGGGCAGGGTCCCATCTATTTCTTGAGATGCTCAAAGGTACGCCTTACCTTTTGGCTCTTCATCTCGCCTATGCATTCACAGCTTGCTTGTCGCTAAGCGCACCACTGGTTGCCTTAAAGGGCCTGTGTAAACTCTGGATGGGAAATAAAGGGGGTAAATGGGAAGCGAAAAGTTGTGAAACCGGATTTCTCAGATACTGAATCTCATACTGATGGTGTGGTTGTGTTCACAGAGAAGGAGTACAAGTCTATGTAGTCTGTTCAGCCGTTATACTTTTCAGATGTGTCCCTGCGCCCTGCTGGGCCTTCAAGCAGCACCAGTGTTCTTCTATTGTTTCCTCAGGCCTCTCAACCCATGGACATAGTTGGGCTCCTTGGTAGTATCGTGATGCATGCGGAGCTTCCAGTGCCCCTTCTCTTGAGTTTGTCGATATGAAAGGGCCAGGAACATGCACGGCTCCTTAGCTTCTCACACCACACCTTCCCACACCACAGAGTTTATTTATTTTTGTTGTGGTGGCAATAGAGCTTGGAGGGCTGCAGTGGGAGTGATTAAAACACCTAGTATTCTAGGGAGATTTGTCCTTTTAATGGCTGCTATTCTAACAAGCATAGGACAGACCATTTTTTGGCCGCACCCCAAGATCCTCGTGCACCTTTTGTTTCTTTATTTACACTATGGAGCCTAGAGCGGTTCCTAGTTGGATCCATAATTACGTACTTTGCTTGGCGGACCAGAGTATTGGAAATGGTGCCTGAAGTGTTTCTGGTTATGATTTTGGGAAAGAGAGATTAGGAATTTAGGACTTCTGTAGGCTCGAGTTGAATCTAGAGACTTCACCAGAATTATGCATCTCATGAGACTGTGGGGACTCCATCAGGATCTGCTTTCGGGGCCTGGGTGATCGATTTAGTCCCCTCTTTCTACATCGCTGAAGGGAACTACCACTCTGTTTGTGTTCCCTGTGGAGGAACCTCCAAGTCTCAAGGACCAGGATAATGCGCACCTCTGTGGGCGACCGTATTTGGTGTAAGAGTTTGCCATTTAAAAATATTTGATGTCCCACCCACGAAGAAAATCTGTGACTGGTTTAAAATCCCTACATCTTTGCAAGGTAATTGATAAGAGGTCTTGAAATAGAGATATCTAATGTCCTTGGTATTCAGCGATTCCCTTCTCACATTTGACTTGGAGAATGTCTTCCTTGGTGGTGAAGTGATGTATACTTGCAAGGATGACTATGCCCTGAAGCTTGTAGCGTCGGTGTGTCTGACTATTGCACCCTGTAGATTTTGATCTCACTGTTTCTGTGTTCGGAGAGTTTAAAAAAAATACTTTGCCTCCTGGAGCAATTTATAAGGTCCTCTGTGTGCGTCCATAGATCCATTTGATCTTCCTTTAAAAACAGTAGTTCCTGTTTTACCATCTCCGTTTCCTCTTTTTGCATTGCCAACATCCTCCAGAGTTGCGACCCAGTTACTGATTTCTGTAAGATCCTGTTTGACTTTTTTTTTCATAAGGTTTCGCTATACTGCGTGTATGTCCACTCTGAGCATGCCGTACAGGGCTTCTTGTTAATATGTCTCTGACATTTGTGTCTCTTTTTTACTTTCCCCGATGCCATTACAGCAAAAAAAGCAGGGCAATTCACCACCAGCAGGATTGGATTGCCGATTTCTGTGCCTGCGCACTCCTTTCCATCACACATTTATATGTCGCGTGGGAGAACGACTAATCCCTATTGACTGCACCCCAGGGGGTTTATATCATGCTGAGATTTCAGCAGGGACTCCGCAGTATTGCCTCTCGGGCATAAAATCCCTTGTTGGCGGTATCACTCTCTTCTCAGCATTAGCCAACTGCTTCTAATTCGTTAGCAAGGGAGGTCATTTACCATCCATTCGCTGTCCGATAGCAGCGCGGGCTTTTTGAGATATACTTCCTTGCCCCATGCTACATATCTGCCAACCTTTTTCTGGACTCCTGCGCTTTGAGCTGCTTTTACAGCAGCTTGGGACTGCTGGGACTCTACCCCAGCAGTCGCCAAGGAGACACAGTGTAACTCTTCTCTTTGCTTACATTGAGCGGGTGCTAACTCCCAAAAGGCCTACCTTTCCAGGACTTCTCCTCTAGGCCCAAGTCACCAATTGCCTTGTGTCCCAGGTTGGTGTCCAAGTGCAGTCAGATGCAGATGTGCTGTTCTTCAATCCACCTGGTATGCAGGGCCGTCAGGATCCGTCGTTCACTCTCTGGGCTTTAGCTGCCCAAGCTGTGGTCAAGGAGACCCTGTTGGTGTTACCTCTTTAGCACTGCAGGCCAGATGCTACCTGTTCGGGCCTTTTCTTTGAGTGCCAATCTTTGATGGGATGCATCAGATCTTGATGCCACTGGGCCTGCTCTGCTGTCTGTTCCTCTGCGCCTCGGGTTGGGATCAAAGTTGTCCAACAGTGGCCTCACTCTGATGGCGCAGCTCGGCTCTGCTCTCCATAGTCTCCAGTTGCCCCTATCCGGAGACCTGGCAGGCTCCCCACTGCTCAAAAGGCCCCCGTCAGCAGCAGATAGCCATTTTGCAGTCTGGCTGCCTTGCAATCTGCCAAGTATGCGGTGCCTGGGGCTCTGCCGTACACCTCCTAGACTTAAGATGCCTGCCAGTGCAGTCTCCGCAGTGCGCATCGGGGCCCAGCCAACCCCCGCAGATGGCTTTATATAGCTTTGTTGGCTGGTGGTGAGAGGGAGGACTGGGAAAGAGTCTTACCAATACGCCATCTTGGCCACGTCCCACTCGTCATCTGTTTTACACCCAGTCCTAAGTCACTGCTCGTCATAGATCCACATCAAGCCCCTGTACTTCACCCACTTCACTCTCCACGCAAGGGGCCTATGAAGCCCAAAGGAGGCAGGACAGCACACAAGGTGTTGGAACTCAACTGTTTTCCTAACCCTGAAGGCGTTCTAAAAACAAGTAAAGGAAAGGACAGTATTAATCCAAACAGACAGCACACAACTCTGTCCTACTTTAGCAAGCAAAGGGGAACAAGGTTGCACAAGGTATGAAAACTAGCCCAAGACGTATGGAAATGGGTTACGCGAAAGGGATCTTAGTAGTGCCAATACACTTACCAAGAAAGCTCAGCACAGAAGTAGACAGGAAAACACCACCCATGAGTGGGAGTTCAAAGAAGTAGTAGTAAAGGGCAACTCCCACCTGTAGCGCATGCCACACGTGGACCTGTTCTCAAGTCACAAAAATGCTAAATTCAAAAGCTTCGCATCCAAGTTTCATCACCCAAGATCTCTAGGGAATGCCCCATCGATATAATGGTCAGGGAGATTTGCCAACTCTTTTCTCCAAAATGCGCTTGACCTCTTAACGATACAGAGGGGACAAGTGGCCACCCAATCCCAGCTACTCTGAGCCCGGCAGACTGGCTCCAGAAGACTTTGTGTTTGGACACCTATACCTACCAGCGAGGTCTGTTCAAATAATCAAGGAAGCAAGGTGACCCTTGCACTTGAAGCAGAGCAACTTGATCTCCAGAGTACACTCGCATTCAACCTTATAGGTTTATCTGTGTTGCACATTATTTTTGGGGGCTCCATGCGGTTCCGTTAACTAAAACATTTCCACTTAACCGCATGACTAAGTCGCTTGGTTCATATTTATTTGCGACTCAAAGGAACACAGGTGCTTTTTAGGAAGGAGCACTTGAGGAGGGATGAGGCCTATGAGGCAGTAATTCTCGGTCAGTTGGCCCTCAAGATGCTATGCCAGTTGGCTATAAAGGCTTGCGGGTACAGGGACTTCTGGTTTCTTTGGGGCGGGAGAGCTCGTTGGGGGCAGAAAGTGGGAGGGCAGGATCTTGTGCAGTGTGGTTGTCTGCATGAACATCAAATGTGTTAGTGCCATTTAACCAATAAATCTGATCTGAATTCTCAAAAAAAAAAAAAGGAAGCAAGGAGACCGTTCACAATTTGACATTTCACTAACAAGTGGAACAGGTTCAAACACTGTTTCAAAGGAGGAACAAGCATTTTTTCAATTCAATAGGTCTCGCATTTGCGAGAGTTTAAGCTATTGGCATTGTAAATGACAATGCCTTTTATTTGTGTATTTTTAAAACCAACACATATATAAACGGCATTGTCATTTCTAATACTAATAGCTCAAAATCTTGCAAATGTGCAGCCACTTTAATGGTGGCCGCGCCCCTTTATTTAGGCGCTACTCGCCATATTCAGGTTATAGTGAGCAGCGTCTAAAAAAAGAGGCGCGGCCAACATTAAAGTGAACGCTGGGCATGGGGGGCTTTCACCCAAAAAGAAAAAATAAATATTTAAAGAAAGGTTCTTTAGAGCTGACCGCGCTGTAAATAAAGTCAATAAGCGCGGGCGCTAAAGTGAAAGTGGACCGCGCTGTAAATTAAATAAATAAATAAGCGCAGCCGCTTAAGTGAAAGCAAAGCTCGCCGTAAATTAAATAAAGAAGCACAGCCGCTATAATTAAAGCCCACCACGCTGTAAATTAAATACATTACTAATAACAATATAAAAGTGGGCGGCATGCTGTGATGTGGGTGGAAGATCATTAAAGAAAATACTGCTCACAAACTACATAAAGCCGACCGTGTAACAACACAAGTAAAACGTCCAGTCCTCATGGGAGGTTACAAATGCAGACAAGGCGGTACCAAGGAGGGACTACTAAGCCTATTCATGAATCAAATGCAATGATTTCGAAAGGACAGTAACAGGAGCCAATTGAAAAGATGGGCGGGAAATGGGCGGAGCTTCTATTCCATACCTCAAAACAGCATATGACTCTAGAAAAGATTCATGCTGCAAAACGGAAAGGCTACTTACTGGTATGAGGTGTTTTGCAGCTTGAAAGATTTTCTAGATTCACATACGATCCACTCACCTCCAACAGAAACGAGGAAAGCAATGAACACACTAAGGTCACCAATGGATAAAAAGAAAAGACTATGAAGGTGGCGACTACGTTAAATGAATTTGAGGGCTTGCATCTGTCGTCGTACAAGGAGAGACATAGCATGGTCGATGGCACCAGTAGGCCTGGCTTTAAAGGACGGTTGCACGGTAATGTGAAGAAACACTAGTAGGGAGCAAGGGGATGGATATGCATCTGTGTAGAATAACATTGGTGTAGGTTGAATAGTCAGGGGACAGTAGCATGCTCCCGTCAGACCTAAAAATGCATGCAGGTTAATGACTGCCCTCCTTGCACCTGTGCTGCTGCCAGAGAAAAACACCATAAACGATCTAGTTACCGAAGACCGTTTAATAGCTTTACCATATAATGTGTGTGTCACAGAAACTTCAAGCTCAGCAGCTGGATAAATAAACAATTATCACAGATGCGTGGAGGGCAAGCACTTTTTTGTGGTAACACACAACGTCAGCCCAAACAAAACGTACTCCTGGCTCCCAAGAGGTGGGTGGAGCCAAAGCCCCTCTCTAGTAATGGTCACATTATTGTCTAGTGACTGCTAAGCTGTCAAGCCAGACCATAATGAGACTACGAATGATCAGTTGCAGAACCAAGCAATAGATGGAGGAATAATACACAGCATGTGAACACAGAAAATTATTCAAGCTGCAAAACTACTCCTGTGGGTAAGTAACCTTTTTGTTGCTTACGACATTTGTATGTTTGCCAAACCAGCCGTTCTTGTTCAAATCACTTGTGATGAGATTCCTTAAAAGTCTACAACATATGTTTGCTCCAAAAACCTTTGTGATGCGACAGTGGGACTTAGATTTGCTTCTCACTTCCCTAATATGTAGTCCTTTTGAAACATTGCACATTTGTTCATTACACCTCTTAAAAACTATCTGTTGAAGGCATATGATCTGTAAATCCTATGCTTTAGCTTTGATCACCATCTGGTGTTGGGTCCGGATGTACTTTATTTTTGTTTGAAGAAGTCTTGTAGTCGCGAGGTAGGAGAATCATCCTTTCGGTGATAGTGCACATGGGCATCGACTTCATCCAGATAGTTTTTTTCCACCATCGGGTTCGGATGTGTATTGCTGTGCTACGGTTCGGTACCGTTTTCGGACCCCTTCACCGTGCAATCCACTACCCTCGACGGTATTGTTATCGATCCCGGTTCCTCATTCGACACGCATCGTCCCACTTCGAAAAACTTTCTATTGGAAACCTCGAGGCCGGTGCCGGTGCCAACCGCGCTAGCAGTCGATGGAACGGACTCCATTCAAGCTATGTCCCAGGTTTTGTGCTAAATTTCCACACACCGACTTACACGAAGTGTGCAACCTCTGCTTGTCCCTGGAACACGGTGAGACGGATTGTGATGCGTGACGATCATTCCGATCGAAAAAGACACTTTGGATCGTCGGGCTCGATGCCTCGACATGCAACATCAGAGCGACTCTGTTCCGGACATCTTTGGTGAAGATTCCGATACCCAATACCAAAGGGGCAGAGGAAGAAGAGCAGATCTCTGTGTCCGAGGCCGACTCCGAAATGGAAGAAAAAGACATCACCGCGGGTCAGCGTACCGTGAGTACAGATCCCCCTGTGCCCATTCACCATGAGACAAAGGCTCCGGTCCCTCCTTCGCCCTCGGGTTCAGGTCGACACTGACAAAAAGTTTCCGATGCCCCGCCCTCCGGCCCGGCTCTGAAACAAAAAGAGAAGCCTTCTGAATCAGGCTTGAGCCAGCCCCTCTCTGATGCCGAACCGACACCTTCGGCACCAAGACATAAGACCAAGCATCTATTGGTCAACATACTTTCAGAACCGAAGATTCCACCTTCGACACCGAAAGGCTCGGACCCGAAACCCTCCAAGGCCAAAGACTCGGACCCGAAACCCTCCAAGGCAAAAGACTCGGACCCAAAACCCTCCAAGGCCAAAGACTCGGACCCAAAACCCTCAAGGCCAAACTCTCAGAGCCGAAACCTTCAACGCCCAAAAGCTTAGAGACAAAACCTTCGGCGCTGAAATCACCACGTAAAGAAAAAGACACTCTCCCCAAAGAGCCTCTGTCCGAGGAACCAACTTTGGACCTGAAACAGAAAAAGCTGGTGATAAACCCTAAAACAGGACATAGTCAGGCTACTCTCCCAAAAAAACAGAAAGTTGACCTACCAGAGGACTATCATATCCCTCTTAAGAAGAAGAATGTGGGTACTAACCCATCTCCCCCTTATATTCCACCTCCTCCTCATCCTAACTTGCTCATTACACCATTAAATTCCCACCAAGGACTATTACACCTGACCCACAGGAAGAAGGGGATGGGGATTAGGGTCAGGACTCTTGGAGGATGACCACGCAGATAATGACCCTGATTTGTATCTCTCCAGACCCTCCCCACCGGATGACAACATTGGCTATGTGGAGCTCCTTAACAGGGCTGCTCGTTATCATGGAGTAGAGCTTCATGAAGAGCCTTTAGAAGAGGAGAACTGCTCATACCTTGCCAATGCTGAAAGGCATTTTAAAGCACACAGACGAGGTCTTTAAGGATCCTGCAAGGGCAAGAATAATCACGCCCGGAGTGGATAAAAACTACAAATCCGCTCCTACCGATCCTATGTGTATTAAAGGTCAGCTGCCCTTAGACTCTCTTGTAGTCTCCAACGCACGCAAAAGGGCTAACTCACAAGCCACAGGAAACACCCCTCCTTCCGACAAGGAGTCCAAGCTTATTGATGCCTCAGGCAAAAGAGTGGCTTCACAGGCAGCAAACAACGGGTGCATTGCCAACGCCCAGGCGCTGCTAGCTCGTTATGACAGGGCTTATTATGATGAGCTAGAAAAAATCATGCAACATTTGCCGGACCAAAATAAATCTAAGGCTAATGACCTTATCTTGGAAGGTAAACCCATTACCAACACCTCCATTAGATGCGCACCAGACGCAGCAGACACAGCAGCTCGTGCAATTAAAACCAGTGTACTATTACGCAGACACGCCTGGCTCAGAATTTCTGGATTTGAGCCGGAGGTGCAAACCTCCATACTTAACCAACCCTTCGACAAAGCCCATCTTTTCAGCCCAGCTGTTGATACCTCGCTGGACAAGATTAAAAAAGACACTGAGGTCATAATGTCCATGGGGGCTTTACAGTTACCTGCCAGCAGGATTTTTTTTTGGCTGCTCATTTTACAGGGGTGGTTCAAAAACGGTGTCCACTGAGAATCCCTCCTCCTCTTACAAGGGCAACAACCAATCCCCCTCGTCCAGAGGTATTCTAGAGGAGGTTTTAGAGGAAACAGTGGTAGGGGAAGAAGTAGAGGTAAGTCCACATGCACTTCCCCGCAAAGAAACAGTGACTTCCTTCCGTTACCCCCGATCATTCCACTCCTCTCGGGGGACGTCTCTCCCAATTCCTACCTGTCTGGAATTCAATCACCTCAGACAAGTGGGTGCTATAAATTATCCAATATGGTTACTGCCTGGAGCTTACCAGCACTCCCCCAAATATTCTTCCAAGAGCACATGCAATGTCATCGGAACATCTCACGCTCCTAAAGCAAGAGGTTCTATCTCCCTTAGAAAAACATGCTATAGAGCCAGTCCCATTAATATATCAAGTGACGGAGTATACTCCCTGTATTTCTTAATTCACAAAAAGGACGGCTCTCTCAGGCCTATACTAGACTTCAGACAGCTGAATCTGCACATACAGTCGGACCACTTTCACATGGCCACACTCCAACAGGTGCTCTCATTACTTCAGAAAGGCAACTTTCTGTCCACTCTAGACTTAAAGGATGCCTATTTCCATATCCCATTCACCCTGTTCACAGAAAATATTTCAGGGTTGAGGTAGACGGACAACATTATCAGTTCAAAGTTCTCCCATTTGGAGTAACTACAGCACCCAGAGTTTTCACCAAGTGCCTGGCAGAAGTCGCAGCTCATCTAAGACAGCACATTCATGTCTTCCCTTACCTAGACGACTGGCTGATAAAAGCCAGATCACAACAAAGCTGCCTACACCACACTCGAAAGACAGTCCACCTGCTTCACGACTTGGAGTTCACTGTAAACCTCACCAAGTCTCACCTCCAACCATCCAACACACAAGTGTATCTGGGAGCCACAATAGACACTCGCAAAGCTTTAGCATACCCCGACCCAGTCAGGATTCGCAACATGCAAGCTCTAATATCACAGTTTCAGCCTCAACACTCATTACCAGCCCGATTGTTCATGGAATTGATCGGAATGATGGCTTCTTGCATTCTAATCGTTCCCTATGCAAGTCTTCAAATGTATCCCCAACAGGAATGCTTAGCACGTCAATGGAACCAGGCTTAAGGTCAGTTATCAGATCTGGTGTTGATAGACGGCCGTACTCATCGCTCTCAGCAGTGGTGGAACATACAAATTTTTCGATCCGGTTCCACAGATAGACTTCTTTGCCACATTGGACCTCAAGGACGCATATTTTCACATCCCTATGCATCCTGCACACAGGAAGTATCAACGATTCGTGGTAAGCACTATCAGTTCACAGTTCTCCCATTCGGAGTAACTACCGCACCCAGGGTATTCACCAAATGCCTAGCAGTAGTGGCAGCGCATCTCAGGAGACAACAAATCCATGTCTTCCCGTATCTCGACGACTGGCTCATAAAAGCCAATACTCTCGACAAATGCGTTCTCCACACTCACTGTACTATTCAAACCCTACACAACTTGGGATTTACGATCAACTATCCCAAATCTCAACTACAACCCTCCCACGTACATCAATACCTGGGAGCCACCATAGATACATCCAAGGCCATAGCTTATCCCAGCACAGCCAGGATAGCCAACATACAAAATCTCATCAAAAAATTTCAAACACAACACTCTCTTCCAGCAAGAGTGTTCATGCAACTCTTAGGTATGATGGCGTCATGCATCTCCATAGTACCCCACGCACACCTTCAAATGCGTCCCTTACAGGAATGTCTAGCACAACAATGGAACCAGGCCCACGAACAACTTACCGATCTGGTGTTGGTGGACAGCCGATCACTTTGTTCACTGAAGTGGTGGAACACCATCAACCTGTCCAAAGGGAGGCCGTTCTTAGAGCCTCTTCCACAAGTTGTGCTGACCACCGACGCATCTCTCACAGGGTGGAGAGCCCACCTCCTTCAACACACCACTCAGGGCAGGTGGACCACTCAACAAAAACAGCTCCACATCAATCACCTAGAACTTCCGGCGGTGTTCCTAGCACTCAAATCCTTCCAAGTGCATCTAAAAAACAGAACTGTCCTCATCCGCACGGACAACATGACCACAATGTATTACATACAGAAGCAGGGGGGGACACATTCTCTACAACTGTCACAACTTGCACAACAAATCTGGAGATGGGCAATTCCCCAAAACATCTACCTGCTAGCAGAACACCTCCCACGCGTTCAGAACCAGGTGGCCGACCTCCTAAGTCGCCACACATAGCAAATACACGAATGGGAATTACACCCCAGAGTCCTACTCCCATTCTTCCAAAAGTGGGGACAACCAGACATAGACCTGTTCGCCACACAAGAAAACGCAAAATGCCCAACCTTCGCCGCCAGGTTTCCACACCCACAGTCAAAGGGCAATGCAATATGGATGAACTGGTCAGGCAGATTTGCGTACGCTTTTCCGCCTTTCCCACTCATTCCGTTTGTGGTACGCAAACTGAAACAACAGTCGCTAACGCTCATCCTAGTAGCTCCCACTTGGGCACGTCAACCCTGGTTCACCACACTTCTGGAACTATCTCTGGTTCCACATCAAAAATTGCGTCTCTCCCCGGCTCTATTAACCCAGAACCATGGAGAAATCAGACACCCAGATCCTCAAACTCTGAACTTGGCAATCTGGCTCCTGAAGTCTTAGAGTTCGGATACCTCAACCTTCCTCCAGACTGTATGAATATCATAAAAGAAGCCAGAAGACCCACTACTAGGGCGTGTTATGCGGCAAAATGGAAAAGATTTGCCATTTACTGCACTAACAATGACATACGTCCACTGGATGCGTCCATCCAAAACATCATTTGCTATTTACTACACTTGCAAAGATGCAATTTAGCGTATTCCTCTATACGTCTACATCTAGCGGCATTAGCAGCCTACTTGCAAAATAGGCAACACCTGTCCCTCTTTAAGGTACCAGCCATTAAAGCATTTATGGAAGGTCTTAAAAGGATTATTCCTCCAAGATTACCACCTTCACCAGTGTGGAACCTTAATATTGTTCTAACAAGCCTCATGGGTCCCCCATTTGAACCAATGCACAAATGCGAACTGCAGTTCCTAACATGGAAAGTGGCTTTCCTTGTCGCAATCACATCCCTGCGAAGAGTAAGTGAAATACAAGCCTTAACTCTTGAAGAACCCTTCCTACGACTACATCGTAACAAAGTGGTTCTTAGGACAAACCCAAAATTCCTCCCTAAAGTCATCTCCCCTTTCCATCTAAACCAGTCAGTCGAACTGCCAGTCTTCTTCCCTAATCCAGACTCAGTAGCTGAGAGAGCACTTCATACCTTAGATGTTAAAAGAGCCTTGCTTTATTACATCGACAGAACCAAACCTTTTCGAAAAACCAAGCAACTGTTTGTTGCTTTCGCTCCACCACATAAGGGCAACCCTATTTCCAAATCGGGTATAGCCAGGTGGATAGTTAAATGTATCCAAATATGTTACCAAAAAGCTAAACGTACTCTTACAGTTCCCCCTAGGGTGCACTCCACGCGTAAAACAGGGGCTTCTATGGCATTCTTAGGGAACATCCCCTTAGAAGACATTTGCAAAGCAGCCACATGGTCTACTACACACACCTTCACTAAGCACTACTGTGTGGATGTGCAATCCAAACAACAAGCTTCAGTAGGCCAAGCTGTCCTAAAAACTCTATTCCAAACTGCTGCAACGGATACAGGTGACCACCGCTAGGGGAGACACTGCTATATAGTCTATCCTTAGTGTGTGATCTGCAGCTCATATGCCTCGAACGGAATATGCTACTTACCAGTATGCATCTGTTCTTGGCATGTAGAGCTGCAGAGCCACACACGCCCACCCGCCTCCCCGGGACCTGTATCTGTTCCAGCATTGTCTTAATTAGACACTACACATGGACATCTTTCTCTTTACTTCTTATACACTCCATCATTTCCCATCATGGCGAAAAACAATCTGACGATGGAGTGGATGCCCATGCGCACTGTTGTCCAGAGGAGGAGTCACCTATCTCGTGACCAAAGACTTCTTCCGAAGACAACAACAACCTGCAATCATCCGAGCCCGACACCAGATGGCGATCTTATCCTTAGTGTGTGGCTCTGCAGCTCTACATGCCAAAAACAGATGCATACTGGTAAGTAGCATATTCCTTTCAGGGCATGTGGACTCTGCAACAAAAACAACTCCACATAAACCGTCTAGAACTACTAGCAACGTTTCTAGCATTAAAAGCCTTTCAACTTAATCTAGTAGGCAAAGCTGTCCTGGTTTGCACAGACAACATGACAGCGATGCACTACATACAAAAGCAAGGGGAGACGTACTCTCTCCAGCTAGCACAGAGCATCTGGAGATGGGCAATACCGCAAAAGATATGTCTCCTTGCAGAACATATTCCAGGAGTAAACAACCAAATTGCAGATCTGCTCAGTTGTCAACGACAGCAGATCCACAAATGGGAACTCCACCCTCAAGTTCTCCTCCCATTCTTACAAATGTGGGGCTTCCCTCAGATATCTGTTCGCCACCCACCTAAATGCCAAATGCCCAAACTCCGCATCCAGGCATCCACACCCATTGTCCAAAGGCAATGCACCGTGGATGAATTGGTCAGGGATATTTGCTTACGCTTTTCCACATCTCCCTCTCATTCCGTTAGTTGTTCGGAAACTCAAACAGCACTCCCTGACGCTTATCCAAGTTGCTCCCACATGGGCCCAACAACCCTGGTTCACACTTCTGTTGGAGCTATCAGTAGTTCCCCACCAAAAACTACACCTTTCCCCCAAGTTTCTTACTCAGAACCATGGAGAGATAAGACATCCAGATCCCAATCAGCTCAACCTTGCGATCTGGCACCTGAAATCCTAGAGTTTGGCTACCTTAATCTTCCACCAGACTGTATGAATGTTATCAAAGAGGCTAGAGGCCCTACCACAAGAGCATGCTACGCAGCAAAGTGGAAGAGGTTTGCCGTTTACTGTAACAACAATCAGATCAATCCACTAGATGCTTCAATACAAGACACCATTTGTTATCTATTACACCTACAATGTTCTAATTTAGCGTACACATCCATACGCTTACATCTCGCTGCAGTAGCTGCATATCTGCAAAATAGACAGCACTTGTCTCTTTTTAGGGTGCCTGCTATTAATGCTTTTACGGTAGGACTTAAAAGACCATTCTCCCCAGACTTCCACCTTCTCCAGTGTGGATTCTCAACATAGTCCTTACAAGACTCATGGGTCCACCCTTTGAGCCATTGCACAAATGTGAAATACAATTTCTCACCTGGAAGGTAGCCTTCCTTATAGCCATCACTTCTCTAAGTCGGTGAGCTTCAGGCACTAACCATAGAGGAACCATTTTTACAAATTCATCAAAACAAAGTGGTTCTTAGGACTAACCCCAAACTTTTACCTAAAGTCATCATTGCCTTTCATATCAACCAATCTGTTGAGTTGCCTGTGTTCTTCCCTCAACCAGATTCAGTGGCAGAACGTGCTCTTCACACCTTAGATGTCAAAAGAGCAATACTGTACTGCATTGAAAGGACAAAACCTTTCAGGAAGACCAAGCAACTCTTTGTTGTTTTTGCGCCACCACATAAAGGCAATCCCATATCAAAATCGGGCATTGCACGGTGGATAGTCAAGTGCATTCAAACATGCTACATTAAAGCTAAACGCACTTTAACAATTCCCCCTAGACTGCACTCTACACGCAAACTAGGGTCTTCTATGGCATTCTTAGGAAATATACCCATAGATGACAGCTGCAACATGGTCTACACCACACACATTCAGAAAACATTATTGTGTTGATGTGTTAGCAAAACAAGAAGGTAGTGTGGGCCAGGCAGTTTTACGAACACTATTTCAAACCACTGCAACAGCTACAGGTTAGCCACCGCTTCAGAAATAACTGCTTTATAACAAAACCAAAGAGGATTTTGGACGGAGTGTTGAACATTGCAAGCACTCACCCCCCGGTCAACTGATCTGGGTTTAATCCATCATCATTCTTTAGCTCACTCTGCCACCCCAGTTCAGACTTGGCCATATGCAAATCAGTCTGACCCTGTGCCTCATGGGAACAGTGCAGCCCGAACTGCCAAGCCATGTCTTCCCTGGACCGGAATCAAGCATCTTAGGACCGGTTTCGCTCTCTCTCAGCACTTGAAACAAGAGAGTCTTCATGGATTAGATCAGTTTCTATATTTATGGTAATAGAGCCCACCGTCGTGGATCATCAGCTGTTTGTAGGATTCTCTGGAGCAAAGAAAGGTAGGGCACCTCGGGATGGATAGTCCCCTGTATCAAGAGCCGGTACGCTTTGGCTAAGAAGCAGCCTCCAGAAGGTCTGAGGGCTTGTCCTCCCCAAACAAGGCTGCTACTAGTGCTTTGGCATGTGAAGTTTCTGTACTGGATGTCTGCCAGGCTGCGACATGGGCATCAGTGCACCCATTCACACAGCAGTGCTTCTTGAAAGCGGGTCCATTGGATGGGAGTGGTTGACTTTTTCCACCTGGAAAGTTCCCAATGTAGAAGTCTGCACGTTCAAGTTTGTCAAGGGTGCGGACAAGCCTGTGGAAGAAATGGCGTTAGCGTGCCTCGGTGGCACTGATATGCGCCTCTCTTCATTACCACTACCTGCCAGCAAGCTGGAGCACTGTATTTTGAGTTTCTGGATCCAGTCTGTCACTTGGAGATATTCGCAAAGTGATGAATCTGCAGTTAGACGAAGAATACGCCAGAAAGAGTGTTACAGAAGGTAAGTCACTTGTTTTCCACTGCCATCCGATAATCCACAATGAGTGCGCGCTGTGAAATGCCTGTGAGGTAGGGTTACGGTGGAGTAAAGTCACGTACTTCATAGCCACCTTTCAGGAAGTTCCAGCTGTGTCTCATGAAGGCTTCACTTCACAGGTGTCTCGCTAGAGCCCTCAAACGTCGGCGGGAGCAGTCTCTGTAGTGGGATTGTGAGAGTCTCTGCACTCCACGTTACTGGGCGGAAGAATACTGGGTGCACTTTAGCAGATAACGAAGCACAGCCCCTAAAAGCCCGAGGGAGAGCCCCTGAGCTAGAGATGGGCTCGACATGGCTGCCCTGGTACCATTCAGAGGCTCAGGGAAGCCTGAGGCGACCCCCCAAGCACGTCCCCTCCCAACCCCTCCTCGTCGCACAGTGACCCCCACTCCCTCGGTGCAGGTGGTAAATCTGAGTGGAAACACCTGCAGACTTAGGCAAACCTCTGGCAATTCCGGGTCCCTAGGTGTATTCCCTAGTCCACATATCTACATTTATTATGAATACATTTAGATATAAAAATACTTCGAAATCCGTCATTCTAACCCTGGTATGTCACTGCCATCAATCTGGCTCACTGTTAATCAGGGTCGGTTTATACTAAGTATACTTGGTATTTAATCAGGATTACAGATTTGCATAGTAGGTCTGTACTTCTCAGCTATTTCAAATTGACTGCCCTTTAGAGCCGTCTCACACCTGTGAAAGTCTGCTTTTGGTTTGAGCCAGTTCGGTCTGTAAATGTGTGTCTGTGTTGTATTGTTCTTGCGTAGACTTGTGGCGTGTGCTCTGTACCTCTAAGATCTCATCCGCACTTTTCTTAGCACGACACCACCGTGGTTGCGCTGCAGGCTGCCCTGAATGTCTACAATGGGATCCAAACGCCCTATGCTGCCTGCCACATAATGGAGCTTTACCAGGAGGATTCTGGGTAAGTCCTGATGACCTGTGCATGGGATAGTTCTAGGGGTGTGCCCCGATGGGTTCTCCATCATACCAGGCTCTAACACGCAGTCTCTCCTTTGTTCTCAGTAACTTCTCTGTGGAGATGTACTTCAGGAACGACAGTGCAGCCGAGCCCTTCCCACTCGTGTTGCCAGGCTGCCCTCTCTCCTGCCCCCTGCAGGACTTCCTTCGTCTCACTGCAGCGGTCATCTCAGAGGACCGGGACCGAGAATGTCGAACCCCGAGCGGCCCTTCAGATACTGGTGAGAAGGTTTACCTTTTTCAGTTTATTTTATTTCACGAATGCAAGTTCCGCTGCAGAGAACTGTGATACAAAGCACATTAGTGAGTCCAAGAAGTAATAATGTATATTAATAAATGGAAAGCTACAAATACAGGCTATCCATGAGCGAAGGGAGCAGGTTAAAGAGAAGGATCTGACCTTGTGAATCAGCTCTGCAAATGCCAACAGGCAGCCACTTATCAACCCTCTGACTAATTCTTGCATTCATGGGCATATCCATCCCCAATAAACAAGCACAAAGTCCAAGAGCATGTGCAAGATAAGTCAGAACAATGTGCAGCTGCCTAAATTCGGTGGGCACATGCATGCAACAAAAAGTGCCATCTTGCCCTGGTGGTGTACATTGGAAGTTTCTGCTTAGTCGCCATGTTTGGAAGCAATGTGCAGGCCATCTTGGGATTTTACAGAGTAGACATAAGGTTTTTCAGAGAGAGTTGGCGTAGAGAGAATAATCTAAATTGTAGGTTGCAGCCTTTTTCTAAGATTCCAGAAGAATTTACTGTGGGGGAAGGATTATGGTTGCGAATGCACAAGAACATTCCTCCGAGCGCTTTGAAACTAGCATTTAATCCACTTAAGAGAGAGATCTGAGTTGTACTTAATGCAAACATAGCGTGCAGGAGGCATTTTCATTTGATTTATTGTAGGAGTTTTATATAGCGCCGACACATCTCGAGGGATGTCAGAGCGCTTTACAGTACATACACGACAGAACCATAAACAGTCACAGTACACTAATAAACACAGATTCTACATACTATCAGGTCAATACCTTGTGGTAAAAGTTCAGTTTCGGGGCTAGACAGTTCCCAATCCAAGGAGAGAAGCTCGATTGAGGATTTGCGCATCGGATCTAAGAGAAGCTTTGCGGCAGTCGTAGCGCTCATTAGTACAAGAAGAAAGGGAGCAGCTGTTACCCAGAGGGGTGGGGATGTCGGTTCAGGAGAAATTCTTTTAGTTGTCTCTTGAAGCTCGTGAAGGAGGGGTTAGTCCTAATATGTATTGGAAGAGAATTCTAGATTTTGGGGGTGATGCCTCAGAGAGCGGGAAAGGGCTTCTTGTTTGTCATTTGGGTGGGATGAGAAGGAGCGTGTTGGAGCTTCTTAGGTTTCTCGACTGTCCTACTTTAGTGAGTTTGGCTGCGAGGCAATCTGGTTTACCATGTGTAGGGCGTTATGGGTGAGACAGGCAGCTTTGAAACAGCAGTGCCTGGCTCCATTATTGTCACCAGGGCCACGAGAAGAGCAAATGCCTAACAGTGGACCACCTCCAGAGAGGGAAAGCAAACAGATGGATATGGTAGGCAGAAAAAGGGAGAAGGAGGCAGCGATGTAATGGCGCATCGCAAACTCAGATGCCCTTGAACAGGTACAGACACCAGCAATGGGATTCCATCAAGGAGCTCATCAACAAGCTCCCGGAAGAGGACAAGAAAAGGGCAAAAACTATTGTCCAAGAACCCAAACACATAGCAAACACATGCCTTAAATTAGCACTCGACACAGCAGACACTGCTTGCAGACAAATGTGCACAGGCACCACTCTAAGAAGGCATGCCTGGCTTAGAATAGCACTCGACGCAGCAGACACTGCTTGCAGACAAATGTGCACAGGCACCACTCTAAGAAGGCATGCCTGGCTTAGAATAGCACTCGACGCAGCAGACACTGCTTGCAGACAAATGTGCACAGGCACCACTCTAAGAAGGCATGCCTGGCTTAGAATAGCACTCGACGCAGCAGACACTGCTTGCAGACAAATGTGCACAGGCACCACTCTAAGAAGGCATGCCTGGCTTAGAATAGCACTCGACGCAGCAGACACTGCTTGCAGACAAATGTGCACAGGCACCACTCTAAGAAGGCATGCCTGGCTTCGAATATCCGGCTTTAAACTAGAGGTGCAGACCTCCATCATTAACAGACCATTTACAAGAAATGCACTATTTGGAAAGGAAGTAGAGGAATCTCTCCAGCAGATAAAAAAAGACAACAAAACTGCAAGAGCCATGGGAGCCCTGCAACAAAGAGGTACCTTAAAAGAGGAGGGTTCAACGGAAGAAAGCCCACAGGAAGAGGAGCCTTTGTTCAGCGACAGCAGATGTCTCATCAACATCAGGGCCAAGGGAATTGTCAACAAACAAATTAAGAAGCAGAATACCAAAACTGGCAACAACAGCCAAGGCAGTCCTTTCGAGGAGGAGGAAATGGCTCCAAATGGACACCTGCACAGAAAAAGACCCCCACACAACACCGGTGAGAGGCAGGATATCACAATACCTACAATAGTGACAAAGATCACAGACAATTGAATATTACATTTGGTAAAATACGGGTATTGCATAGAACTGACCAAAACGCCACCAGCAAACCCCCCAAGGATAAAAAAGTTCCTCAAATCAGAGCTCATAGAGTTACATTCAGAAACCAAGGAGCTTCTTCAAAAGAAGCAGTAGAAATTGTACCAAGGCCAGACCTTTCAAGGTAAACGTCTCTCCGTATTCCTAGTTCCCAGACAAGATCTCTCGCTAGGGCCAATAATTGACCTAAGGTTCATAAACAAATTCATTCTGATTCAGCACTTTAAAATGGCTACACTCCAAGAAATAATACCGCAAATTCAAAGGGCAGATTACATGGCAACAACAGATCTGTAGGATGCCTATTTACACATCCCCATGTACAAAATCACAGAAAATATCTCCCTTTCCTACACAAGGGAATACACTACCAGTTCAAAGTACTCCCGTTCGGAATAAAATCAGCACCACATCTCTTAACCAAGTGCCTAGCTGCAGTCGCGGCGCACCTGCGAAAGAATGGAATACACATCTACCCTTACCTAGATGACTGCCTTATAAAAGCCGACACAAAACCAAAATGTCTCAGTCATGTTCAGACAGCAATGCACACGTTCCAAGCATTAGGATTCTCAATAAATCACAAGTAATCCCCCACAAGGCTGGAAAAAGAAAAAACATTCTTAGGTGCAAGACTCAACTCAGAACTTGCACAGGCTTACCCTACACAAAAGAGTATACAAGCCATCAAACAAGAAACTTCCCTCTAACAGAAGGGTCAGTCTCTGACGGTCAGGAGAGTCATGAAGCTCATGGGCATGATGGCATCATACATCTAACTCATTCCTCATGCCCACCTCCATATGCACCCCTTCCTGGAATGGCTTACCAACAACTGGTCTCAAGCCACAGGGAGTTGGGAGGATCTAGAGGTTGTTACGCACAGACTGCAAGCAGAGATACAATGGTGGGCATCCCACAACATAACACAGGGAAGACCTTTCAAGAACCCAACTCCTTCTCTGACAATCACTACAGACGCATCCCTCAACGGATGAGGAGCGCACGTCCAAGATACGAGGCCAGTGGAACGACCTCAGTTCCATAAAACACATCAATTACCTGGAAATGAAAACAGTATTCTTAGCATTGAAAGCGTTCCAGAAACACATTCGCACAAAGACTGTCTTGATTCAAACGGACAACACCACCACAATGTTTTACCTCAACAAACAGGGAGGTACAAAATCATTCCCGCTAAGCAAACTAGCACAACAGATCTGGCAATGGGCAGTTTCTCAAGGAATCGATCTACTGGGAATGTACAACACAACAGCAGATCTACTGAGCAGGCAGAACAACTGCTCCCACGAGTGGGAATTGAAGCACGATACAATCCATCTTCAAACTCTGGGGACTCCAGAGATAGACCTGTTTGCTGCAATACAGAACAGGAAGTGCCAGTTCTTTGCCTTGAAGTTTTTTCACCACCTGTCGAGGGAATGCCCAGTCACTCGATGGGTCAGGGTCATTTGCATAAACTTTTCCACCAATACCCCTATTTCAAACAGTACAGGAAAAGGCAAGAAAACTGGGGACAAACCAAATACTCATTGCCTACACTGGCCAAAACAGACATGGTACTCCGGAACTGTTGAAAGGACGAATAATCAAACTCCGAGCAGTCAGGGACCTACTATCAGTGCAGCAGGGCCAAATCTTCCACCCGGAGCCAGCGACGTTACGCCTAGCGGCCTGCCACCTGAATGCGTAGAGTTTGGTCACCTAAACTTGCCTTAGAACAATGGAAATCCTAAAGGATGCAAGAAAACAAATGGCAAGACAATGCTATGCCGCAAAATGGAAGCTATACACCACTTGGTGCACCACAAACAACCAAACTAACTCAATCAACACACAAGAAACAGTGATCATATACCTAACTCACCTCCTAGACAGTCAGGTCAACTACTCAAGCATAAAGGTACACCTAGCATCCATCGTAGCTTACACCAGGGGAAAGTCATGCAAAGTTTCTTTAGAAGACCTGTCATTAAAAGGTTCCTAGTGGGGGCTAAAATAATTGTTCCCCCAAGGACAGCTCCAGCCCCCATGTGGAGTTTAAATACTGTCCTCAAACAACTTATGACGGAACCGTTTGAGCCCATGCATAAGGTAGACCTCAAGCATATCACTTTAAAGACAGCATTTTTAATTGCTATTACATCCTTAAGATGAGTAAGTGAGCTATAAGCGTTAACCATACAAGAACCATACTTGCAAATCCATAAAGACAAAGTTATCCTAAAAACGAATCCATAATTCTTACCAAAAGTTGTGTCCAAGTATCACTTGAATCAAAGTATTCTCCTACCAGTCTTCTTCAAAGACTCGCAAACAAGAGGGGTAAGGAGTCTCTATACCCTGATGTAAGGAGGGCTCTACTGTACCATCTACAGAGAATAGAACAAGTTTGCAAGAGCAAACAGCTGCTTGTTGCCTGCTAACGTACTAACACAGGGACGCCTGTCACAAAAGCAACAGTTTCAAGATGGAAAGTTCAAACCATCCAACTATGCTATGCCACTGCAGGGAAAAGCCAAAATGTACAACCAAGAGCTCACTCAACTAGAAAGAAAGGAGCAACTCTTGCATTAATGGCCAATGTGCTCATAGACTCTACATGTGCAGCAGCAACATGGGCATCCCCACACACCTTCACCAAACATTACTGTGTGGACATACAAATGAATAAGGAAGCACAAATAGGACAAAAGGTACTTCGACACCTGTTCGCAAAGTCTTCCTTTTACCACCGCCTCCCCAAGAAGGGAGAAACCGCTACGTAATCTGATGCACAGCATGTGAATCCAGAAAAGGATTCACACTGCAAAATGAAATGGTTACTTACCAGTAGGATTAGTTTTGCAGCTTGAAGTGTTTTCGGAATTCACATGCGACCCACCCAGCCTCCCCTATAAGGAATACAAACAGGTGGGGAAATATATCTAACAATTCTCTAAAGTACCATCTAAAGAGGTCTATTACTAAAACACAGAAAAAAGAATCCAAAGATGGCTACCATGCACAACAACCTCCAGGGCGCCGCCTGACATCACGCAGGGGACATGCCTGGCACCAAATGGTGGTGGACAACGACCAGAAGAGAAAAAAAAACAGAACAAAAACAAAGATTATTCCGGACCCAACCACTATATGGCGGAATAATGCCCAGCATGTGATTCCAGGGAACTCTTCAAGCTGCAAAACTACTCCTACTGGTAAGTAACCATTTTGTTGCTAAACACTAACTTCCCATTACATTTGGTGAATTAGTCCATCACATTTTCAATGCTTCCAAAACAGCCGGTCTTGCTCACTTTTTTAAAGTTATAGGTTCCGGCATAGTCATTTCCTTCGAGACAATCTTTTGAGTAATACCAGCTTTTATTCATTCCCTTTTTAGGTCTCGCGCCTAGCGTTGCAGGGCGCAGAACTGCTTGCGCAGTGCAAGACCTCATGTAGGGGGTTCTGAAAGCTGCCCACACGCTTGTGCGTGTGGGCAGGCTTTCGCAGGCTGCAATTGCCTTTAGCTTGTTTTTTTTTTTTAAATAAGGCACGCAATTGGGCAAAGGGGGGCGCATGTCCCGCCTTTGCTCCACCCATTCCCATCGGTGTCTATTACGCGCAGCAGCACACATTCGCATCGCTGCCGTGCTCCCTCGCCCCCGCTCCTCTGTGGTGCGTGCGCACCACTGGTTTTGCTTTGTTGTTACCTTTGGGACGTTTCCTCGGCGGGACCAGCCAGGACACTTTCCGATTGTTCTCATTGTTCTCAGTGTATCGAATTGCAAGCACACATTTAAGTCATGTTAAGGGGGCGTGCCTGCCTGCGAAGTTTTATTTCAGTTGTATTTGTTTTGTGTAGTTAAGCCACCCCTGGCACAGTTACAAAGTGTCCTTGGCTACTGGCATTCCGCTTGACATTTACGCTTTTTTTTGGCCAGCAGCACAACCACAACCGCTACCCCCAGGGCTTATCAAGCATGTCGCTTGCCCTGCCCAGTCAGGTGTTCCAGAGGAATTTGTAAATTAGGATCTAACAAATTGATCCTGAGTAATCCCAGAGCTGTAGAAAACTGGCCGCGAGCGGGGGCAGAGGCGCGAGTCGTAAAACAAGGGTTCTTTCTGCACAGCGCTAATTACCGGTGCTGTAAAAGGACTACCAGCACCGGACAGCGGACCAGGGCATGGGGGGGTGTGTGAGACGGAGGGGCCTTTGGATGCCAATACCTCTCTTTACAATATGTTTAGCTTCAGGGGTTTCCCTTGCACGGATTAGGCGATATGGAGGGTACACTGTAGCCCTCAACCACCCCCTCTGTAGGGTCAACAACGCACAGGAAGCGGATGCTCTTCAGTGCCGGGAGGGCCGCAGTGAGCAGGGCTAATGGGGCTGATCGGGAATATTCTGTGGATTCGCCAACCAATGAGTGACTGCAGTGGCGTCACTTCCTGTGGGATGTGAGTGATTTCTTTCTGACGCAATTTAAGCTTTTTCGATAGTACACAATTAGGGCCCGTTGTTTTGCAATGGAAATTTCGAATATATGAATGACATATGCAAGCAAATAGTAACTTACGTAACCCTACTTATATAACTGCAAAAACTGGCCAAAGTGTGTGGAAACGTCTGTGTCTGATGTTTCTCCCAGGAGTCATTTGTTTTTTTATTTTGTATCCTATTCTACGGAGTTTTAGCGCGTACTTGACCCGAAGGTATCGGGTATCAGAGCGATTTACATAGCACCAGTTGCGTTGGGGTCAGGTCCCCACGCTTACATGCACACTTATTTTACATCTTGAAGGTGAAGTGAAGATGTTTCTGCTGCAAGAAATATAAGTGAGGTATCAACCACCAAAGGGTTTGCAGGGACTGTGACTAAACAAAGGACATGTTATGGAAAATATTTTTAAGTGAAAAAATAAATTACCACCAATGATGATTGAAAAGTATGTATATGGATGGAGAAGTTATATTTCAACATTGTTTGCAGATATTTCTATTTAAGTATTGGCTCCTTCTAGCAATATTACTGACTGCAGTCTTTGCCTGTTGACCTATCAGAGGTGGGACTCGGAAGCCCCTAAATGCTTGAGCGTGTGTGCTTTATCCCCTATACTACCCTCCCCTCACCTTTAGCTGTATTCCACTCTGACTTTCAGCTCACCTGCCTGGCGTTGAAATTATGTAGTGGTTTTACTTTGCATGTTTCACTTTTAATAAAACAAGCATTTGCAATCCAATAGGTCATGCATTAGTAAAAGTTAGAGCTATTAGCGTTGCTGGTAATAATGCAACACTAATAACTGAAACATTTAGTAATGCGAGACCTATTGCATTGCGAAGGCTTGTTTCCATTGTGTTCGGAGGTTTCCCGCTGCTGTTATTCCTCATTTGCGGCATTCTAATGCTCTTTTTGTTCCTCCGCAAAGGATCTTGTCTTTGCCAGCCCACTGGAAATATCAGCGCTCTGGCTGTGCCGTGATCACATGCTTTGAATCTTTTGAATTCTCTTGCTTCAAGAATTTGACCTTGATTGGTCAGTGTCATTCTGACCAGCCTGGTTTACCCTTGTGCTACGTTTGTTGCACCACCTCTGGTGCCCCTTCGAATGGGCACTAGATATTTGCCTGGCTCTGCCAGCGCTGGCTTCCATGGACATAGACATGTTGATGAGTCCATTAGCGGCCCGTTTTCAAAGTTGTCCCTTGGGCCTGTGGCTGCTTCACAATGACCACTATGAGCCACGCGTTTCAACACAAACAAGGGCATCACCACATGGAGTTAGAACACCTGGCTCCAATGACGAGGATGCAGGTTACCCGGTTACTTTCTCAGGATCGGCTGAGACAGAGGATCATGCCTGTTCTTTGGAGTTGGTGAATTGGAGCGTCGAACAAACGCTGTCTGCAGAGATAGTATCCGTTCTGGATTCTGTGGCTTTTGAACTTGCAAAAGACATCATGGACAACTCCAACATTTTTTGAATTCAGCTACCATTTTTCTGAAAATGTGCATATTAGGTTATTACAAATTATAATCCTTTTATAACGCTCTTATTAGCAACGCTTTGGACTTGCTCAGTTTGTGTATATGATTAGTATTATTTCCTTAGTCATTACGTCATTGTCCCAACCAAAAGGGGCGTGTTGTGTGTCCCCTATGGGGCCCGCTGCAGTTTTCCGTTCTGTTAGCCCAACCACGCACGCTGCACATGTTTCAGGATGCGTTTGCTTTGCACATGTTAGAAAATATCACGCTTGTTCTTGTGCCACCCTGTTCTTTTAGAGCCAGGCTGCACATGTTTTATTATTCTGCTTTTCTACTGAGATTGTCTGAACATTTCGTCCAAGGTCAAACAACCTTGTGCCCTGTTATTCTCCGCGGTCGGACACGAACACCTAGACACAACAGAAGACACCCAGCTGCTGTTTACGAGTATGGCATTTCTTATCCTGTAAGCCTAGACTTGCCGTTTTGACAATAGAGTGGACGATTTCCAGCAGAGAAGAGGTCCCGGAACCGAAGCGCAATTTTTGCACAATCTGAGATGCCGTCCAGCTAACGGCAAATGCCAGGTATGCGGCCCGTCACGGTTCCGGAGATCTTTGCTATATTATAGTGAGGCTAGGTTTAGGCAGATGTCCCAATAACCATGATAGGGCTATTCATTCTGTTTGGGTTTTTTGGTGATGCTAATTATGTTACTAAGTTTTGTATGTTTTCTAAGTGCAGTGCAGCTGCTTCATAACAAAGCATGAGAGTTTCAATAAATATTGTAAACTGTCTTCATGTCTCATTTCTGTTTATTATGGACATGCAGTGGTTAGCGAACGAAAGGTGATGACCTGCTACAGTGGTTCCCTGAAGGGACTACAGTGTTGTGTTCAGGGGTTCCAACTCATTTACTACTCTAGGAAGGTTAGGAGTGCAGGTGAAGGCACTGTGAGCTAGTCTGGATTAGGGTTCAGGGGTACTGATGTGGTATGGTGACTCAGTTCCTACATACTGATGTTCTCTGATCTCAAGCATAGTTCTGTTCCAAAACAGAATCCCTGCAACACAGCTACTACTAGACAAGTTTGTTGCCTTTATGGATAGTTTGGAGCTGGCAGTAAATGTCACAAAATCATATGTTTTGGTAGTAGGCCCTCGGTCCACCAGTTGCCAGACATTTAAGGTGGCTATCCACACCTTGGCAAAAGTCTCGACCTGTCCCTATGTAGTGGTAATATTTGATGTGAACAAAAACTGGAACCCCTGCTTCCCGGGAACAGTTGTGAGCTTGTTATGGCCCAGGGGCAGTGGCCAGCTGCGTGTGCAGGATGGGTTCCTGGTCGCCACGTATTTTACTCGAGATCTATCAGACCAAATGTGTTTCGCGGGGCCTGTATCACAGCGGGGTGTGTAGGGTGTACGATCAATGACAATATTCAGACCGCCGGAAAACTATTTTTATTATGATGTGAAATGGAGCGCTGTGGCTACGCTAGTAACTCGAACATACCTGCAGATCATGGGGTGTGAGACGCTAGTATTGCACTGTATGTATCATGACGATGGAAGAGATAGCTTGACCGCATTGTTTGTAACTGTCTATTCTTTGGTGTATTGTTATTAATCAAAGTATAAAAAAAAGAAAACCAAATTTTAGGACGCCTGGTGCAGGACCCTAAAAGCAACCTGGCCTTTTCTCTCCATGATCAGCTTGGAACAAGATATTTAGCGGACATAGTCACCCTCAGAACTTTGAGTTGGATCAAGAGCTGGACCAGAGAGGGACTTAAGCTGAACACACAGATTCTTTCAGACTGCTTGTCCCCTGATCACAAAAAGAGAATTTCCTGGATCGCTCACGTGAAGACAGTCTTTGCTAAACTAAGGCGAGCGGATATCTTTTTTAATCCCCATTCATTCATTGTCTCCCTCAGTTTGAAAGGGGTGTTCTTAGAACATGCATGGTTAACCAGAGAACAGGTAGAGGTGATGAAACCCATGATGAGAAGACATAGGCTTCTGAAAACTGTTATGTTATAAAAAAAACTATACAGCACACGTACACCCAGAGGTTTCATGGCGCTAACTCTAGAACTTTCCGGAACCAGAAGAGTGTTATTCGTGGGCCTGCACGAACAGCCAAGTTTTAAGCATTTTCCTAAAACTCTGTAGATCAGTACATGACCAAATCTCCAGAGGGAAGGAATTCCACAGTCGTGGGGCCAGGGATGCAGACCTGCATCCTCCCTGTCGTTTTAGCTTGAAGGCAGGGGTGGTCAGTAACTGGAGATGTGCTGAGCGGAGGTTGCAAGAGATAAGAGGCTGTTAATGAATTTGGGGCTCCGACCGTATAAAGACTTTAAAATAAGACATCCCATCTTAAAGGCAGTGCGTTGGGGGATAGAGAGCCAGTGTAGTTTTTTCAAAAGAGGTCTGGCCGATTGCCATCTAGGTTGCTGGTGGATCAGTCTCGCTGCTTGGTTCTAGACCATCTGTAGCTGCTTGATTAAGAAGAGTGGCATGCCTAGGTAGATTGAGTTGGCATAGTCTAAGTGTGATAGCACCATGGCTATCACAACCTGAATCAGTGCTGCGTGAGTGAGCAGATGACTGATTATTCGGATCTTTCGTAGCTGAAAGAAACATGACGAGACCACCGCACCAACTTGAGATCTTAATGATAGGTTGTTATTTTTAGTGACCCCGAGGCTCTTGACAAGAGGTAGAGGGTACGGGGGGATCCAAGTTCCAAAGGCCAGTAGGGTGGGCCCCAGAGGATCCGACTGTTCCCTGTCAGAACTAATTCAGTCTTGCCTGGATTGAGTTTTAAATGGTTTAGGTCCATCCAGTGGCGAATGTGAAGCATGATGGCCTGGAATTCAAGGGCTGAGTTAGGTGAGTTATCTATGGTGAACGTTAGCTGGAGATCATCGGCATAATTGAAGGTAGTCACATCCCTTTCCTTCAGGGAGTGAATCAAAGGTAAGAGGTAAAGATTAAACAAATGGGGGGACAGTGAGGATCCCTGTGGGACTCCACATGTGGATGTTAGCTTAGGGGCTGTGAATGGGGCTAAGCGTACCGCTTGGGTGCGTCCTTCGAGGAAAGAGCTGATCCAGCTGAAGGCTGAGCCCTGGATGCCCGCCTGCCTGACACGGTTCCTCAAGATGCCATGATCGACCATGTCGAAGGCGGCACCAGGCCTGTGGAATGCCTCTGTCAGCTTTATCTCGTAAAGCGTCCAGGACTGCCAGAATCACTGTCTCTGTGGAGTGGGCGGGACGGAATCCCGCTTGGTGTGGATCTAGGTAGTCAGAAAGTTCCATGATGCACTTTGCCACGTGGGCTTCCAGTACTTTGGCCAGGTAAGTGAGCAGGGAGATGGGGCGGTACTTTACCAAGTTTTGAGGGTTTGCTCCCGTTTTTTTTAGGAGAGGGACCACCATTGCGTGTTTGAATACTTTAGGGACACGGCCCTGCAAGAGGGACTCATTCAGGAGGGTCAAAGCAGACTCGGCAGGGCGGAGAGTGTGTCCTTTAAGATATGAGGTGGGTAGCAGTCGGAGGGAGATCCTTCTCCTTCCTTGCTCCGAACAAACTGCCCCCACACCTACGTATCATCAAGGATCACAGCTGTTTTCGCAGGAAGTTAAAGACATGGCTGTTTGACATCTAAATGCATCTAAGCAAGCTGATCTTTTGAGTTGGCTGCTAGCGCTACGAGACTTTCGAGTGATATGTGCGCTTAATAAATACCCCATGATTTGAGTTGCTTTGATTTGAGCAGTCCATGGGGAGCCGGATCTTACTCTGGACAGCAAGTCCAGGAAGGTCTCTGTGCTGATGGCCGGGAAGTGATCCAAGGTAGAGGGGTTCTTCGTCGTGACAAGGGGGGTCTCATTGGGGAAGGGCATTGGGATGGTAGCTTTAATAATGTAGGTTATTTCCAAAAAGTAGCTGTTTAAAGAATCGCAGAGTTCTTGGGTAGGTGTGGGTTTAGGTAGAACCCTGTCTGCGTTAGATAGTTCATGAACAATAGAAAAGATTTCCTTAGACCCATTGTTAGAGTTTAAAATTCATGAGGAGAAGTAGGTGGCCTTGGCTGTAGTAATAGCTTTTTTATATTCTTTCCGTGCTTCTGAATAGTGGCATTTTCCTTCTAGAGAATAGTTCAATCTCCATTTCCTTTCTTTTTGATGAAGGGAAAGTTTTTGCTCTTTCAGATCGTCAGAGAACCATTTCTGTGCGTCAGAGCGGCGAGCAAGTTTTAATTTTTTAAGCTGGGCATGCATATCACTAGCCGCTAATAGCCAGACTGAGATATTTGCTTCCCGGAGATCAGCATCAGGATCAATGGTCGGGTTGAACTGGCCAATGAGTCCTGAAATACCTGTTTTTTAAAGTCACTCCATTTCCTGATCATGCCCCCCTCGGCCGTGGGGGTCTTGCTTCTGATAGGCAGCATTACTGTAAATTTTATTAGGTGATGGTCAGACCATATGCATGGTAGGATCATGGGTGCAGACACCGTGAGATTAGTGGTCCAGACTTGGTCCAATATGTGTCCTTTGGTGTGTGTGGCTGATGATAGGTACTGAGTAAAGTTTAGATTGGTTAGGAGGTCAGTCAGTTCGGCAGAGTGAGGCCCGCCACCTGTATCCTTAGACCAGTAATTTATGTCGCCTATTAATAATACTTTAGCATAGTTCGTAACAAGGTTGGCTATTTGTTCACTCAGTGAAAGGGGGAACAGGGGCATGTACTGCGGGGGCCTGTAGACCAGTACGTAGATAAGCGGGGCACTGTTGGACTCTAATTTAATGACGATGTTATCCACTGCAGGGAAACTTAAGGAGCTAATAGCAGTGAATTTGTGGTCTCGATGGATGATCGCTGCTACTCCACCACCCATCTTTCCTGGTGGGCGATTCACGTGTAGGATGTAGTAGTCGTTTGGCAATGCCGCCAGGATGTCAGGGGTGAAGTCGAGAGTCAGCCATGTTTCTGCTACAAGAAAGATGTCTGGCTTTTCAGATACTAGGAGCAGGAAAACATCAAGCTGATGTTTGACCAAGGAACGGGTGTTTAGGTAATATACACGTAGAGCTGTGTGCTTAGGTTGGGTAGCACCTGAAGATCGGGGTGTGTGAAACATGGGTTCTGAGATTTCTCGAAAGGATCTCCATGTCTGCAGGATTTCAGTGACGCTTAAGCGCGTACAAATGGCAGGGTTGAGTGAGAGTGACGCCTGATGGAGTTTTATAAGTTCCTCCGAGGAGTTAGTGAGGTTTTGGGCATGGGTTGAAGCCCCTGTCCGGGTGCAGACGGGCTTGCCTTGGGCGCGCCTTTGGTGCGTCCGCTGCGCTCCCACGCTGCAACGGACATAAGAGCAGATTCCCCGCCTATGGCTCCTCCCCCACCCGGCGTGATTGGCTGAGGCCGAGGGGTGTGCTCAGGAGACCTCTAGGGAACCCGTGCCGCCAGCATAGTGCAAACGTTGGTATTTTAGTTTAAAATTACTTAAAATACATCAAATACGTCAAATTTTTTAAAAATAGTTCAGCGCGAGCAAAATAGCATTGTGCAGGGTAGCGACACACTGTTCAGGGCCTGAAGCCTTACCTAGCCCTGGTACCCAATTTGAGAGAGAGTTTTGTTTTGGCTAGGTTTAGGTTTAACCCGTTACACAGCGGTTGGTCTCATCGTGGCACCATGTTTCCCTGCGACAACTGGTCTCCGTAGGACACTTTGCATTTCGTAGTGTTCTGTAAATATTTTAGTGTGCCTAGAAAGTTTATTATTCTGTTATTGAAGCCCATGAAATTTTCACAAGTAGGTCCTGCACCCTAACGAACATGTTTTCTATGCTGTTTCCTGTTTTTTACGAGTTGCGCTGAGTTTGAGACTTTCCAGACCCATTTGATTATTGCATTGTTGTGAATGGGAGAGCTTTAACCTATTTTTATTGTTGTTTGGTCATTCATTTTAAACATTTGTATTTTTCTGCACGTTTTAAGTCTGTGTGATTGTATGTGCTGTGGTGTTTTATTCTTTTATGGTTATTTTTACAACCGAATAAAGATTTTATGATGATGAGTATCATTGATTTGGATAATAATAAACACCGGTTATGAGCACCAGGATGCCCCGTGCTTTGAATCTGTGCTTTTCAAATGCATGTGCTATGGTATGCCCTCCCTCGTGACCATCACAGGTAAGTGCGAAGGGTGTAAATGGCGGTCATGTAGTGCAGCATTCCATGCCTCACGGCCTTCTCTGCTACAGACTCACATATATGTTTGTGGTTCTTAAAGAAATATGTGAACCAGATTTCAAGATAGGGAAAAACTGCACAGCCTGTGAATCTAGAAAGCTCTCAAGATGCAATTCTTGTTGCTGGTTTTTACCCTTCCACACACCTGCCCTGAAGAGTCCTTCACTCCCTAGTGGTGTTTGGCCACTTGGCATCCGCCCCATTGATTCGTGTATGCCGTCATTTCCTGATCGCTGCTTGAAGTGCCACTTGTTTTTGTTCTTCTGCTGCTCCAGATGATTGACTGAATGTTGAGAAACATCAACCCAAGCCTCACTTAAGTTTCTTTACATGATGTTTTAATTTTTTATGGCTCGATGGTTTCTAGCAGTCTGTTTAGTTTCTACAGAATTATCTTATCTTGTTTTCAATTCTATTCAGAGAAAATATTTCAGAATATGAGAAAAATGTGCACATCTCTCAGATTTTCCAGACTATGTGCATCATGGCAACCTTTACAGGTGGCACTGTAAGGAGAGGCTGAGAGCACTAACTTACTGTAGCACCACCCTATTGCCATAGTAGGCATTGTAGTAGATAGGATCCACAGTGCCTCCTCACCAGATGCGCTGCTGTACTTGTGTCTTATTGTAATATATTGCAATACAGATTAATAATTGTTTGTGACAATCCTAAAATTGTTGAGAATAAAGCATTTGGTCTCTGATCCAGTTTCTTCTTTTTCTCTGTCTCTTTCTCTCATTTCCTCTCTCCCCTCGTGCTTCCCGTCACCTCTCCTGCTTCCCGTCACCTCTCCTGCTTCCCGTCACCTCTCCTCCTTTCCCCATCACCTCTCCTGCTATCCCCGTCACCTCTCCTGCTTTCCCCGTCACCTCTCCTGCTTTCCCGTCACCTCTCCTGCTTTCTCCGTCACCTCTCCTGCTTTCTCCGTCACCTCTCCTGCTTCCCCGTCACCTGTCCTGCTTCCCCGTCACCTGCCCTGCTTCTCCGTCACCTGTCCTGCTTCCCCGTCACCTCCCCGTCACCTGTCCTGCTTCCTCGTCACCTCTCCTGCTTCCCCTGTCACCTTTCCTGCTTCCCCTGTCACCTCTCCTGCTTCCCCTGTCACCTCTCCTGCTTCCCCTGTCACCTATCCTACTTCCCCGTCACCTCTCACCTTTCCTGCTTCCCCCATCACCTCTGCTGCTTTCCCCGTCACCTCTGCTGCTTCCCCCGTCGCCTCTGCTGCTTCCCCCGTCGCCTCTCATGCCTTCCCCGTCACCGCTCCTGCTTCCCTTGTCACCGCTCCTGCTTCCCTTATCACTTCTCCTGCTTCCCTTGTCACTTCTCCTGCTTCCCCCGTTGCCCCTGCTGCTTCCCCGTCGCCTCTGCTGCTTCCACCGTCGCCTCTGTTGCTTCCACCGTCGCCTCTGCTGCTTCCACCGTCGCCTCTGCTGCTTCCACCGTTGCCTCTGCTGCTTCCCCCGTCGCCTCTGCTGCTTCCCCCGTCGCCTCTGCTGCTTCCCTTCACTCCTGCTGCTTCCCTGGTCGCCTCTGCTGCTACCCCCGTCACCTCTGCTGCTTCCCCGTCCCCTCTCCTGCTTTCCCGTCCCCTCTCCTGCTTTCCCCGTCCCCTCTCCTGCTTTCCCCGTCACTTCTCCTGCTTTCCCCGTCACCTCTCCTGCTTCCTTCTCTCCCACAGAAGTAGTAGTTGGACTGGCTATATGTGGTGTCGTCCTTTTCCTGGTCATCGCCGTGCTTCTGGTGCTGGTCTTCCGCCTGCGGTCCCAACCCGATGGCTACCACCAGGTTTCCCATGAGGGGGAAGCCTAAGCATGACCAACATCCTTGACCCTCCTCTACTAAGTGCCGGCGATCAGTCTCTCGTGGTGAGGATGGTCCAGTCCCTGCCCAGCTGTGGTTGAGAGGCTTATCTGCACTGGCTGCTCAGCCCTGGAGGCAGCACAACTTTCATTTTTATAAATTTTATGAGGTTTTAACATGTTTTGGGAGATTTTGAGTCTTAAACGTAGACCTCCACTATGAACATCTAGATCTGTGTGACAGATCCATTCTTGCACCATTCCTGAACTGTTATTCTTGTCTTTTTTTACTGTTGTGAAGCCCTGCAAGCAAGTGGGAAGTGGACGTGAGAAAATATGGGAGTAACAGGAATGAACTGGCAGAAGACTGTCCTGTCCACTGTAGTCATGCATCCAGGGGGCACCTTTTCAGTTTTTAAACGATTGGTTTTCTTTAACTTAAATGCACTAAGGAGGATTGCTGCAAGGCATAGGGTGGCCTCAGAAGCGCTCTTAGCAGTTATGAGAAGTTCAGCGCTCTACTGAACTGCATGAGCTACCGGGTATGGCTGGGCTTTAAATCCCCGCCAACGAAGTGCTTCAGAACTCTGTGGAGTAAATTAGGCACAAAGTGAATGGGACAAACCTGGCTCCATGCAGTGGGATACATAGAGAGCTCGGCAATGCTCCGTGAGGCACATATTGCATGGCTCCATCCTGCACGAGAGGTACAGATCCCTGTGAGGTACACATTGCATGGCTGAGCCCTGGCTCAATCCCATGGGAGAGGTACAGCGTACATTCCTGAGCCCTGGCTCCATCCCATGGGAGAGGTACAGAGCTCTGCTGAGCAGCATGAGGCACACAGTGCGTAGCAGAGCCCTGGCTCAATCCCATGGGAGAGGTACAGAGCTCTTCTGACCAGCGTGAGGCACACAGTGCATGGCTGAGCCCAGGCTCCATCTCATGGGAGAGGTACGGAGCTCTGCTGAGCAGCTTGAGGTACACCGGTATATGGCTGCGCCCTGGCTCCATCCCATGGGAGAGGTACAGAGCTCTGCTGAGCAGTGTGGGGCACAGAGTGCATGGCTGAGCCCTGGCTCCATCTCACGGGAGAGGTACAGAGCTCTGCCTAGAAGCGTGAGGTACACCAGGTTATGGCTGCGCCCTGGCTCCATCCCACGGGAGAGGTACAGAGCTCTACTGAGCAGCATGAGGCACACAGTGAGTGGCTGAGCCTGTGGCTCCATCTCATGGTAGAGCAACAGAGCTCTTCTGAGCAGAATGAGGCGCACATGCTTGGATGAACCCTGGCTTCATCTCATGGGAGAGGTACAGAGCTCTGGTGAGCAGTTTGAGGCACACAGTGCGTGGCTGAGCCCTGGCTCCATCCCATGGGAGAGGTACAGTGCTCTGCCTAGAAGCGTGAGGTACACCAGTATATGGCTTAGCCCTGGCTCAATCCCATGGGAGAGGTACAGAGCTCTGCTGACCAGCGTGAGGCACACAGTGCATGGCTGAGCCCAGGCTCCATCTCATGGGAGAGGTACAGAGCTCTGCTGAGCAGCTTGAGGTACACCGGTATATGGCTGCGCCCTGCCTCCATCCCATAGGAGAGGTACAGAGCTCTGCTGAGCAGCTTGAGGCGCACAGTGCATGGCTGAGCCCTGGATTTATCCCATAGGAGAGGTACAGAGCTCTGCTGAGCAGCATGAGGCACACAGTGCATGGCTTAGCCCTGGCTCCATCCCAAAGGAGAGTTACAGAGCTCTGCTGAGCAGCATGAGGCACACAGTGCATGGCTTAGCCCTGGCTCCATCCCAAAGGAGAGTTACAGAGCTCTGCTGAGCAGCATGAGGCACACAGTGCATGGCTTAGCCCTGGCTCCATCCCATAGGAGAGGTACAGAGCTCTGCTGAGCAGCATGAGGCACACAGTGCATGGCTTAGCCCTGGCTCCATCCCAAAGGAGAGTTACAGAGCTCTGCTGAGCAGCTTGAGGCGCACATGCTTGGCTGAACCCTGGCTTCATGCAAAGTGAGGTGCCTAGAGTATATCTGACACAGATCTAAATGCCTCAAGAGAGACACTCTGCTGCTGATTGTTACTATGCGGGGTTGATGTGCACTATACAAGATACAGTTTTACAGCTTGAAGCATTTATCGACCAATCACTCTTTGTATCACAATCGTTATTTAGTGTTGCTTTTGTGTGGGGGTACCTCTTGATCTCTAGGAGCAGAGGAGGCAGATTCACCCCAGTGGCTCTGATTTCTGCCATCAAATCTTCTCTACAGCTAGAGTAGACACCGACAGCAATGATTTTATAGAAAAGCTGCTAGCAAAGGATTCTGAAGGACAAGTCAGTGAACCTGAAGTCAGGATCCTACTGTGGGGCATTATAAAGCTGCAGATCTGTTGTACACTCGGTCCGATGCTCATCATCCCACTCTCTGGCGGTGAACACCGAGACGTGCAGCTCCGACCTTCTGAAAGGTATTCACTGTGCTTGACTGCCCTGGCGTTTCATTTGTAACGCTTATGTTTTAATTCATTGTTGTTCATGATTTCATTGCCTCCTGAGGTCTGTCGGCTGTGGTTCAGCATGTGAAGGTGCGAACAACGACAGCACTTCTGGCTCTCTCCGGGACAGATGTGGGCGCCGCTTGATCCGTTCAAGGCGGGAGGCTGTGATGGCTATCTGCTGTGTATATAATGGGCATTTCCCTGCGCATTGTAGGTCCCGTTTATTTGCACTCTGAGGCCAGAGAAAGACCACAGATCTTTGCAGCTATAGCAGAAAAAAGCCCTGGGCCAATGAGGGTGGATATGTGGGATGGGTAGAGGTTTCACTTTTTATGGGGAAATCTGTGTTTTTACCAGTAATATTGATGACAGTTGAGTGCAGAAAACACTTACCAACATGTTTGTCTTTCTTTCTTAGAGACTGTATATTGCAGTTGTATTTTTGATTGTTACTGGCCTAGAATAGCAGTAAAGTGCCAGACATAGGGCTTGTCTTGGAATAAAACATCCAGCCCCAGACTCTTGTATGAAGCGTGGTTTCTGAGCTCCCATCCAGGTTGAGAGGGCTTTGGCTGGCCTCGGAGGATTCCCCCCACAAGGCTCTGGACAGCGAATGAGGAGATCCCAGTGGTATTGAGTAAGAGCACAGCAGAGAGACTCCATCTCTGAACAAGGGGAGCGGCCTTCGGTGCAGTTTTTCCCAATGATGTTTGACAGCTAACTTGGTCTTGGGGGCCGGTGCTTGAGTATCACACCGTGGAACACCGACCCTACAGGGACCGGAGTCCACTTGAGTAAGGAAAACTACTCTCCGATCATGCTAGTAATCTGCCTTATTGACAGATGAAAACTGTGAGACAAACTGCTTGCATGGCAAACAAACCTGTATAAAATGACCTAGTCCGCATTCTGACTTTCAGAAACCTCCTGTGTCCTCAGCACATGCTGGAGGGATTCTACATTCGGCAAACCTGTGGGTTACGTTTCCTTTTCTGTTGACTTTCCATGTCTGACATGTTACACTTGTTCTGAGTGGCCTCTGAACTCAAGGGTGCCCTGCAGGGGACCTGGGAGCTGTTGTGAGTAATGGTGGCTCTTCACGCAGGATTTTCGCTGGTATTCATAAACCGCTTAATATATATGTGGCTGTAACCCAAATTCTAAATAAATATTTTTTTATTAAAAATAATTTCAAGTAAGAACATACGTGTTCAAGGCCTGTGCGGCTGTAGGTATACATGCTGTGCATACTCCTGCCAACTTGTGTTTGGTCAGAATGTGTGGAAGTTGTTTTTCTTCGAAGAAGTCTTTTGAGTCATGTGGTAGTGTGACGACTCCTCTTGATCGCAGTGCACATTGTTATCGGCTCCATTGTTAGATTGTTTTTTTCCGCCTTCGGAGTTAGGGCGAGTGCTTCTTTGTGAATCAACACTGTCGCAGTGCTCTCTTCGATCTTCATGGATTCCTACCCTCAATCGATACTGTACTTGGAACACGTTTCCTCTACTGTCTGTCTCGGGTTGACGTTTGGCTACTGCCCTCTCACGTGTTTGGGTCGATCCTGGCGGGCCCTTGTCCTTTGGGGCTTACTTCCGTCTCGGCCGCGTCACTCCACCATGCCTCGACGGTGATGGAATAGACACAATTTTTATACTATACTTGCTGCCCCACAAAGAATCCTTGAAGCAACCTCCATCATGTCTGTAATTCGTGCCTATGTCCCAAGCACAACGGAGCTGCTTGTGAAAACTGTTGCGCATTCTGTTGTAAAAAGACTCTGCGATCGTCAAGCTTGTCGACTCGAGCTGTTGCACAGGAGCGGCGATGACACCGCAGACCTCTTCGGTCCAAGAACCTCGAGGGAGACCATCCACAACTGTCGTCTGCAGATGAAGAGGCACTCTCCCCTGAAAGAAGCTCCCGTTCCGAGCTAGAAATAGAGGATCTTCCGCCAGCCTAGCAGCCCGTGAGTACAGCCCTCCCTCCACCAAGCTATCAAGCCGAATCATCCTCCACCAAAGGTCATACAGCCACTCTGGAGTGACAGTCAGGCTTTCGGACTGCCACTTGACTCGGACCATGGTCGTCACTGAGAAACCACTATAGTCGTTCGGCCCAGCTCTGGCTTGGCTCCGGAGAAACCTTAGAAGCCGACTGCTTTGGCACTAGCTACACCGACGCCGGCACCGTGCCAACCCATGGCGCCGATCACATCTGGTTTGGCTGCGACCAAAATCTCAGTGCCAAAGCCAATCTCAGAGCTCAAAATTTCAGTATCGACCACCAAGTCTGGCGCCGGCACAGTCGAACCGATCCTCCATAGACTGCAAGAGGATTTTGACGCAAGGGAGAAACACCTGAATATTGACCTCTATATGGGCCAGATTCTTGCCCTCTCTCCGGGGTCCGCTGCAGTTGCAGCCTCAAAGCGCCAGCTACGCTCTGAGGAAGCCTTGGACTTTCCTGTTGCACCAGAGCAGCACAAGCAAACAGATATGGTGACCAGGCCCCTGTCCCACACACAACCCTCTCTTCATCATCTTCTCAGCCTTCACCATCCCCACCTGTTTCTCCCAGGGATCCCCTTGACATCACACACCAGGGGTCTTCCCACTCTGACATAGACAACTCTGAGGTACTCACGACTTACACAAACCTTGCCCGGATTCAGTCTGTCCAAGCATTGCTCCCTCTTTTCCAGCCACGTCAATAGGTCACAGTCAGAACAGTCATGTACCTTATAGGCATAATGGCCTCCTGCATCTCCATAGTACCTGACGCCAGGTTACACATGCGTCCGTTGCAGGAGTGGCTAGTGCAACAGTGGTCTGAAGAGGAAGTCATTTGAACAATCTTGTTTTGATCAGATGCCGCGCTTGTCGCTCTCTAAAGTAGTGGAACACCAACAGCCTGTTACAGGGGAGACCTTTTCTCAACCCTGTTCCACAGAAGACCGTTACAATGGACGCTTCCCATACGGGATGGGGTGCACTTACAGGATCTGACCGGGGCCTCCATATCAACCACTTGGAACCTCCGTTTAGCTTTGAAGACTTTCCTACCTCACCTGATAGATAAGGTTGTTCTTGTCCAGACGGTAAATAGGATAGCCATGTATTACCTTTAGACACGCTCTCCACAACTCTCACAGTTATCCCAGATCATTTGGCAGTGGGCTCTCCGGCACAAAATTAATTTGCTTTCGGAGTACCTTCTAGGGATGGACAACGACTTAGCCGGCCCCCTCAGCAGGATGTGGCAACAAATTCCACGAGTGAGAACTCCACCCGTAAGTCCTCTTCCACTCCTACCAGAGGTGGTGCTATCCAGAAATAGACTTGTTTGCAACAGCAGAAAACGCCAAATGCCCAGACTTCTTCTCCAGGTTCCCTCACTCACAGTCCAGCAGCAATGCACTATGGATGAACTGGTCAGGGATTTTTGCCTATGCTTTTCAGCTTCTCTCTCTCCTTCCATTTGTAGTTTGGAGGCTTTGACAGATCTCCCTCACACTCATCCTGGTGGCTCCGGCATGTGCTTGCCAACCCTGGTTCACGACTCTGCTCGAACACTCTGGTTCTGCATGAGAGGCTCCCCAACAGAACCATGGAGAAATCAAACACACATACCAGGGTGGCTCAACCATGCGATCTGGCTCCTGAATTCCTAGAATTTGGGTACCTTAACCATCCACATGAATGCATGAGCATTCTTAAGCACTCAAGCTGACCACCTGAGCCTACTATGTGGCAAAAGGGAAAATATTTGTGTGCTACTGTCACTCAAAACATATTGAGCCCTTTGAGGCCACAGTGCAGGACATTTACCTACTATACCTGCAGCGTTCTTATCTAGCCTTCACCGCCATACGACTACACTTGGTTGCTGTGGCTGCCTACCTTCAGCATAGACAACATATCTCTCTTCATGATTCCAGTCATTGAAGCTTTTATGGAGAGGCTCAAAAGAGTAACTCCTTCTCAAGTTCCACCAGCCCCGGCATGGAATCTTAACATTGTACTTACACGAGTCATTGGCCCTCAGTTTGAGCTCCTCCACTCCTGCCCCCTTCAGTTCCTCTCTTGGAATGTAGCATTCCTTGTTGCTATCACTTCACTCCGGTGTGTCAATGAGCAACAGGCGATAACCCTGGAAGAACTCTTCTTCTAAGTTCATAGGAATAGGGTTGTCCTCCGCACCAGTCCCAAATTTCTCCTTAAGGTGGGCTCTCCCTTCCACCTTAACCAATCATTTGAACTTCCTGTGTTTTCCCTACAATCTGCTTCTATCGCAGAATGGGGTCTCCATACTTTGGACGTAAAGCAAGCCCTCATTTACTACGTTGACCGAACAAAACCATTTAGGAAGACACATCAACTCTTTGTTGCTTTCTCCAAACTCCACAGAGGGAAGACTCTATCCAAGTCTGGCACTGCTAGATGGATCGTCAAATGAATCCAGACATGCTATGCTAAAGCTAAAAGGACTCTGCCCATTCTTCCTAGAGCTCACTCCACTCGAAAGAAAGGAAACTGGCCTTCCTGGGAATTGTCCCAATAGTTGACATATGAAAAGCAGCTACTTGGTCCACACCTCACAGTTTAACAAATAATTATTGTGTGGATGTGCTAACCCACCAACTATCTAATGTTGGTCAGGAAGTACTCCGTGCACTTTTTCAATTTACTGCAACACTCGCAGGCTAGCCATGGGCTTTTTGAAAGGGGACTGCTTTACAGTCTGTGTACAGCATGTGTATCTACAGCCACACGTGCCTCGAACGGAAAATGTTACCCTGTAAGCATCTGTTGGTGGCATGTAGTACTGTAGATTCACATGTGCCCACCTTTCTCCCCGGATGCCTGTGGCTGTTGCAGTATCCCATGCTATTTGCTTTTCCTCTTTTGCATAGGCATCTTTCTATACATCACTTCGCTTCACATTCCATTCTCCCCTGCCATGTGGGAAAACAATGGAGCAGATGACCATGGGCATTACCAGCAAGAGGAAGTATCACACTACCTCGTGACTCGAAAGACTTGTTTGAAGAAAAACAACTTGCACACTTCCGGGCCCAACACTAGTATGCACAGCATCTGAATCTACGGCACTACATGCCACAAACAGATGCTTACGGGGTAAGTAACATTTTGCTTATTTTCTTTGTTTAATTTTTAGATACAGCTAATTTAAAATCAGCCATGCAAAGTGCGTTAGACTTGAAAACAAACTCACCCGAAAACAGTATGTTCGAGGCATGTGAGCTGTAGATCACATGCTTTGCATAGGCCCACCATCTAGTGTTGGATCCAGATGGTTGCACTTTGTTTTTGTTTGCAGAAGTCTTTTCCAGTCCCGAGGTAGGTGACTCCTCCTTTCGGTGATAGTGTGCATGGGCATCCGCTCCATTGTTACATTTTTTTTCCCACCATCGGGTTCGGATGTGAATTGCTGCGCGCCGGTTTGGTACCATTTCTCGGGTTACCTTCGATGCGCAATCCACTAATCTCAACGGTATTATCTCTATCACGTTTCTCATTCTCCGCGTATCAAACTCAAAGATCTTCGATCAGAAAACTTATGGTGGGCCGTTGGGCCTACCCGCTGCAGGCTCGCTAGCAGTCGATGGAACGGACTCCATTCAAGCTCTGTCCCGGGTAATGCGCTAAGTGTGCAACCTCTGTTTGTCCCCAAAACACTACTAAAAAAGACTGTGACGCGTGCCGATCGTTTCGATCAAAGAAGACGCTTTGTGACCGTCTGGCTCGATATCATGAGATACAACACCAAGGCGGCTCCGTACTGGACATCTTCGGTGAAGATTCCGACCGAGAAGAAACACAAGTAGCCGAGGAAGAAGAACACATCTTTGTGTCGGAAGCCAACTCCGACATGGAAGACAAGGAGCAAGTTATAACGGGTCAGCCTACCCTGAGTACAGAAACCGCCTTGCCCCAACAACACAAGACAAAAAAGGCTCCGATCCTTCCTCTGCCTGCGGGCCAAGGTCTGCACCGAGAAAAAGTTTTGAGCACCCCGCCCACGGGCCCGTCGCCGAAACACAAAGAGAGGCCTTCCGGCTTGTGACCGAGTAGGCCCCATATCGGTGGCAAACCAAAATACTCTGCGCCGAAATACAAGCATGTCCTGGTCCACGTTCAAACTTTGTCGAAGGCTAAATCTTCTGTACAGAAGACTTCGGAGACGAAACTTTCGACTCCGAAAACAAGTCAAGATAAAAAGACTCTGCCAAAAGAGCAGCGGTCCGAAATCCCACCTTCGGATCCGAAACAGAAAGAACTGGTTATTAACTCGCATATTTTATTTATTTATTTTTATTTGAAAGGTTTTATATACCTCTGGCTAGACTCTGGTGTATCAGAGCGCTTTACATGTGCAAAAATCAGATTACAGGAATTGTTCAAGAGCATAGTATAAACAATATATAAGATAAAAAGCTCCTTTGAGGTCTAATAAACAGAGACACAGCAAAAGCAGATACATTTACATATGTAGTGGCAATGGGGGGGTGGGAGAAGGTTCTGGGCTGAGCTGCGGGTGAGGTAGAAATTAGGAAAAAGGGGTAGGCGGGGGGAAACCAGGAAGGGGGAGAGGGGGATGGTCAGCTTGACGGGGTTTCAAGATGGAGGAAAGTAAGGTGGGAGTAGTGGGGGGGAGAGTATGAGGTGAGGGAGAGAAGAGGGGAGAGGAGAGAGGAGGGAGTGAAGTAGAGGAGGGTGAGGACGGAGAAGGTCAGAGGTCCGATTAAGGACCCCAGTATTTGTCAAAGAGGTGCAGTTTAAGGTCTTTTTTTTAAGGCAATGTAGGAGGGGCTGCAACTCAATTCTTTTGGGAGGGCATGCCAGACGATCGGCGCGTTTCCAGAGAAGGAGCGCGATTGAGTGGTTTTCTTTTTGAATAAGGGGGGATGAGGAGGAAAGTGTTAGTGCTCCGCATCGTTCTGGAGCCACCCGCTTTTTTAAGTTTGTGAGGTACCGCGGGGCATTCTGGTGTAGGGCTTTATGTGATGCTTGCTGTCTTGTAGGAGGATCTACCTTCAACGGGAAGCCAGTTCAGTGCCTTCAGGGCTGGGGAGATGTGGACAAAACGTTTATAGCCAGTGGTAAGCCTGGCTGCTAGGTGGAGTACTGGTCTGAGTGGGGATATGTGTACTTTGGGGGTTCCTGTGAGGATAGCGTTCCCGTAATCGACTTTTGAGAGTACCAGGGATTGGACAACCCATGTGATTGTCAAGTGGGATGAAGGGTTTGATTTTCTTCAGGTGGCGGAGAGTGAAGAGTGCTCCTTTAGCGGAGTTTTTTATGTGGTTGTTGAGGGTTAGATTTTTGTCAATGCTAATACCAAGTGACAAAGAGAGCGAGCATTTGAGTGCATTGATGTCGGGGATCCAGGTTTTGATGGGAAGAGGATGATTTCAGTTTTCTTGGGGTTAAGTTTGAAATGGTTGGAGTGGAACCAGTGTTGGATCTTGTTTAAGGTATGGTTAAGATGAAGTACATCAGAGTGGGACCTAATCTTATAGTAAAGGTGGGTGTTGTCAGCATAGAGGTGGTAGTTGATTCCGGCTTGTTTCAGGATAAGAGGTTCCATAAAGAGGTTAAAGAGAGAGAGGGAGAGAAAAGAGCCTTGGGGGACGCCTAGGGAAACCTGAGAGGGGTTGGATAGACAGTCATTCATTTTGACTTGTGTTCTGTTTTGGAGAAATTATGTGAACCATTTAAGGACCTGACCGTTTAGGCCAAAGGGGGATTTTAGTGTGTTGAGTAGGGAGTTTTGGTTGACTGTAACAAAGGCAGCAGAGATGTCAAGGGGAATGAGTAGGCAGGATTCACTGTTGTCAATGGAAGAGTGGATGTCATCAATTATATTTAGCATGGTGGTTTCCGTGCTGCAGCCTTTTCTGAAGCCGGACTGCAAGGGGTCTAGAAGGTTGAAGTTTTTAATGTGTTCATCTAGTTGAAGTAGAGCACATTTTTCCAGGGCTTTGGAAAGAAGTGGTAGGTTAGAGATAGGGCGGAGGTTACTCAGGTCATTAGGGTCTGAGGTGGGATTTTTAGGGATAGGCGTTATTTGACCGAGCTGAAGTGAGTCCGGGACACAACGTATGGCGAAGGAAGCGTTGATGGGGTTGGTCCAATGAGGGGCAATAATATGGTTAAGATTCTGGATAAGACTAGAGGGGATAGGGTTTTTGGTGTGTGAGGACGGCTTAAGTTTGGTGATGATGTTGGAGACTTCGAGCTCAGTCACGGGGTGGAAGTTAGTCCAGGATGCATTGTTTTTTAGTTGCAGGGGGAGGCTGGATTCAAGAGGGGTAGTAGCGGGAGGGAGAGTGGAAGGGTAAGGGGACAGTCAGGACTGGAGGATTGTTTAGTGTAGTGTCAGCGACGAATGATCGTTGGGTGGGATCTCAGTTAAATGGAAGGAGCGATCGATTTTGGTGATTTTATCAGAGAAAAAGTTGGCAATTTCCTCACATCTATTTGTTGAGGCAGTAAGTTTGAGGGGGGCTGTGGATGTTTGGTTGCAGACAGTGTTACAAAGTTCTCTGGGTCTGTTTTTGGCATGATCGAGCTGAGTTCGAAAAAAAGAAGCCTTTTCCTTGAAGATGTGTTTTTTTTAGGATGATCTAGCGGCCCGGAGACAGGTAAGGTGGGCGGCGGAGGGGTGTTGTCTCCAGGATCTTTCAGTCAGTCTAAGTGATCGCCTATCATCATTGAGGTCAGAGTTAAACCAAGTTTTAGATGGCATGGTTCTTTGCTTTTTTAGTTTGGGAGGGGCTAGGAGGTCTATGACCTCGCTAGCAGTCTTGTTGAAAAGTTCGGTGAGCTCATTTGTGTCTTGGGAGAGAGGGGTGAGAAGAAGTAGAGCTTGTAGCTTAGATTCAAGTTCACCAGGAGGGATTTGATTGAGGCTTCTGGTCCATTTTAAGGGTATGTGATTTTTAATAGGGGGGAGGGGGAGCGGATTCGATTTTAAACAGGATGACGTGATGGTCAGGCCAGTCAGTGGGGAGGATGCTGGAGATGGAGGCCGGGTCATTATTGGATATGATGGCATCGAGAATGGCACCTTTGGTGTGAGTGGGTGAGTGACAAAGTTGAACAAGGCCATTGATCTTTAGGAGATTGTTGATGTAGGTGACTGTGTGGTAAGCAGCATTGTTCCAGTGATGTTAAAGTCTCTAAGGAAGAGGTTTTTCGAGTTGGAGAAGGAGAATTGAGAAAGTAGGTCAGATAGTTCCTCAGCGAAGGGAAGTGGGTCACCCAGAGGGTGGTAAATGTTATGTAGGCGAATTGGGGGGGGGTGGCGGGGGGGCCCTGTATAGTGAGTTCTGCGCCAAGATATTCAAAGGTTAAGTGGTCGGAGTTTTTAACACAGGAGAGTTGCAGCTCATTTTTGTAAATAAGAGCTAGGCCACCTCCAATTCTGTCTGATCTATCTTTCCTCATGATGGAGTAGCCAGGGGGGGTAAGTAGGTCAAGGATGGCAGTTGAATGGTCATCAAGCCAGGTTTCTGTAAGGAAGGCGATGTCAATGGATTCACTGAGGAGAGTTTCTGATATTTCAGTTGCATGTCGGGCAGCCGAGCGGCAGTTAGCGAGCATGCAGGAGAAGGGCTTAGGGTTGGTGTTGGTGGTAGGGCACGAGTGTATGGTGGTAAGTTGGGGGTCTGGGTGAGGTGGGAAAGGAGGGGGTTCTGCTTGTTCCCAAAATCACTGGGATGCTGGAGAAAGGAGGGGTATGATCAGGGGTCAGGAATTTGGGAAAGTTAGAGTTGCATAAGTCTGTAGTGTCAGAGGTGGAGAGACCGTTCTTAGAACAATGCAGCCTAAAAGATCTGTTGCGGAGGGGAATAGTCTCCCAGAGGTTAGGTTGGGAGAGATAAGTGAGGCAAGGGCAGACGGAGCCATTCTGATTGAGGAGGGTCAGCGTACCGTGAGTCATTCTGATTGAGGAGGGTCTTGGTGTTAAGGGTGTTGAAATCTTCTCTGAGTTTCATAATTTCAGTTTGAACTGACGAGAGATTTCGTTCAATGTTGGAAAGTGTCAGAGCAATAAGGTTGAGTGTTAGCTGTGGCGGCGAGGAGTGGGGAAGCAAGGGGGTTCAATGTTGGCCGGAGACGATAGCCTGATGGGTGGAGGGGGGAGATGCCGCGTGGAGGGGAATCAGAGGGAAGCTAGAGAGGTTGGTCGTTGAGGTGGAGGGATCACTCATGCAGGTAGGTCGCGAGACCGGGGGAGGAGATATGATGGAGAGAGTGGAGGGGGGAGGTAAGATCATGATGAGGGGGAGGAGTGTAGTTCGGTGGTGGATATATAGGTACAGCGGTTGGAAGCAGTGAGTGAAGGAGCCGGGGCTTAATTACCTACACGTGCGTGGGGCTAGTGTAGTTCGTAGAGGGTGTTGTAGACACCAGGATATTTAGGGTGGAGAGCATTCTGGCCAACTGTACCTGATTCCTGCTGCCCGTTGACCCGCGACCCGCGTCTGCAAATTCCCCGCTGCCGCTGCCTTTCTCCATCCCGGCGGAGCAGCGAGGACTACAGCTCCCAGGTGCCTTGGGGCAGGAGCCAATCATCGAGGGCGCGCCAGGTGGCGTTTAAAAGGCAGCCAGCCCTGCTGATGAGTGGGAGAGCATTCTGGCCAACTGTACCTGATTACTGCTGCCCGTTGACCCGCGACCCGCGTCCGCAAGTTCCCCGCTGCCGATGCCTTTCTCCATCCCGGCGGAGCAGCGAGGACTACAGCTCCCAGGTGCCTTGGGGCAGGAGCCAATCATCGATGGCGCGCCAGGTGGCGTTTAAAAGGCAGCCAGCCCTGCTGACGAGTGGGAGAGCATTCTGGCCAACTGTACCTGATTACTGCTGCCCGTTGACCCGCGACCCGCGTCCGCAAGTTCCCCGCTGCCGCTGCCTTTCTCCATCCCGGCGGAGCAGCGAGGACTACAGCTCCCAGGTGCCTTGGGGCAGGAGCCAATCATCGAGGGCGCGCCAGGTGGCGTTTAAAAGGCAGCCAGCCCTGCTGACGAGTGGGAGAGCATTCTGGCCAACTGTACCTGATTACTGCTGCCCGTTGACCCGCGACCCGCGTCCGCAAGTTCCCCGCTGCCGCTGCCTTTCTCCATCCCGGCGGAGCAGCGAGGACTACAGCTCCCAGGTGCCTTGGGGCAGGAGCCAATCATCGAAGGCGCGCCAGGTGGCGTTTAAAAGGCAGCCAGACCTACCGCCTCGTGGGACGCGCGCGGGCGGCGCCGGGCTGAGCCCGGGCAGAGGGCGGGCCGTCTGTGGCCGTCCGGGGTCGACCAGGGTCGGGTCGGCTTACCCTCTGACATCGCGACTACGGAACTATAAGGTACTGTGCTTACTGTTGAATAATTCTCTGAGCCATGGGCAGGAGGAAAAATCCGGAGGGCGAGCCTGAACTAACTAGCTCATTACCTGTCAAGTCTAAAATGAGGAAGACTAAATCTAAGAAAAATCGCCAACTGTGTAATGGATCGCATTGATGACATTATTGATGAATGCGGGGAGCTGCTCAATGTCCCCCCTACGTCTGTTACAGGTGGGAGGAGGGAGGTTACTAGAGGTTCTGTTACGGTCCCGGATATGTTTCTCTTGAAGAAGGGTGGGGAGGAACAGACAAATGGGGTGAGGGGCAAAGTACCCGTTTGTAGTGCTCCTGTTGTATCGTTGGACGAGGGGCAAGCTGTTCCCCTTAAGATTCTACCCGTCTCCAACCAATCACCTGACATTGTTTGCAGTAATAGGTTTTCTCTTTTGGGTGAAATTGATACTGATACTTGTAGTCCTGCCCTGCCTTCCTCTGTATTTTTGGACTCCTTTTCGGGTACCTCTGCACTTGAGGGTAGTTCTACCACTAATCTTTCTGAGGGTCTTACTGTTATTGAATCAAGTAATCCTGATATGAAATCTCTACTGGTGGTAGTGAAAAATCTTTGCTCCTTGATTGAGTCTATGCAAACCAAGATCGAAATCCTAACGGTTACTGTCAGGAAATTCGAAGAATCTAAGTTGGGCTCTGGCACCTATTCTAAAACCGATCTTTCTACGTCTAGGGGGGGTTTGACCAAGGCCCCTTTAAAAGTGGCAGATAGGCACAGCGTGCTCTCTAATATTTGTGGAAAGACTTTACCCCAAGACTCTCATTCCCTGAGTAATCAGTCTAGTTTCTCAGTCTCATCAAGGGTTGATCAATCCTCTGATTGTACCCCGACCACTGTCGGACGTTCTATTAGAGCCCCCCCTGGTATTTGTCAGGCTATTAAGCGCGCTGGAGGTCCTCATTCTGTAAACGAGAGATCTGGTATTATCTCTAGAGGTAACCCTTATCATCGAGCCCAAACCTATGGATCACACACTCGCACTCCTCACTCACAAAAAATTTATATGGTGAATGTCCCTAGTTTGCCATCTGGGTCCGACCATGAAAGCAGTGAATCCTTGATTAACAAGGTTATTCACTGGATTAGATATGTGAGGGGCTGCCGCTCAGTAATTAGAGCTGATATAGGATAGGATAGGATAGGATGGTCATTTATAGAGCGCATACGTATGCCGGAGCGTCTTGGCGCTGGTAGAGAGAGAGAGAGAGAAAGGATGTCTTCATCCGCGAGTTTCGTCAAAAAGCCATGTTTTTAACTGTTTCCTGAAGGCCAAATGATTGCCTAATGATTTCATAGAATGAGGAAGCCTGTTCCAAAGACTAGCAGCCCGGAAAGAGAAGGCTCTGCCACCCCATCTGACTTTACGTATCCGATTTATCTTGATGAGGCTTTGTGTGGTAGACCTTAAAACCCGGCTGGGCACATACGGAACGAAAAGCTTCTGAACGTCCTTGGCTCCTCCTCCAAATATAGCCTTGTGCACTAAACATATTGCCTTAAATTCTATGCGCTGCTGGATCGGGAGCCAGTGTAATGTTTTGATGCCGCCAGAGATAGAATGGTCTCTGGGTACAGCAATTAGGAGTCTAGCAGCAGCATTTTGCAGAGTCTGCAACCTCTTTATCTGGGTCTTATTTATGCCTAGCAGCAAGGCGTTGCAGTAGTCAAGTCTCGATAGTACAAGAGCCACCACCACCATCTTGCGAAGGTCAAATTCGATGAGAGGAAGAGTCTTCCGCAACGTCCTTATTAAAACGGAACATGCTGAAGCAAGATTGCTGACATGTGCTGAGAAATTGAGTTGATTGTCAAAGAGCATAGGACTGGGGGTCTAAATGAAAGCAAACTTGGTGATGTGTGTCCCTATAGAAGGATAACTGTTCTATCATCCCTGGCAAACCGAGCTGAGCAGGATTCCCATCAAATTCCTTCTTAATATTAGAGCTAAAGTATTAAGCTCTGTGGATCAGTGTTATCATATGGTTATCCGCCACCTCCTAGAGGGCAACCTCTTGATCATAAGGATTCCCTCTGTGGAAAGCTCGTATGCTCTTAGTGGATGCCAATCCGAACCAAGGCAAACAATAGATGCCATCAAGTGTTACAAAGTAATGAAAAATATATAATGTGATGCAGTGCAATATAACCATTAAAAAGATTGTGTGGAGAGACTAGAACACCTAGACAATAACTCTCTCCTCATACCTAATAAAACAAGGGGAGTTGACTTTTGTCCCCGCTATTGATTCATAGCAGTAAACACGATAACTCCTACTACACGGTCAACATGTTTCAGCCTTATCGGAAATGATCCAGGCTTTCTTCAGGACCTATTCATAGCTACTGCACATGTTTCAAACTCTTCATATATAAGAGCACAAAAATAATGAGAACTATACAACCTCGCTTGGTGCGAAACCTTCAATTACAGGGTGTGATCATCACCTATGGAGATATAAAGCAATCATCATACTCCGTACTGAGCAGTAAACAGCCAATAGACACAGTATATGCCCATTTAGGGCTGCAATCTTTTGCTTACCCTGCATGATCAAGGCTCAAACCTCACCTCTCAGGAACCTGCCTCTGGTAGAGATGAGGCCCCGCTCTACAAAAAATATTAAATAATAAATGAATAAATCAATAAAGACCCTGCCACAAGTCCAGAATCTTTAGTCAACAGGTAGTATGCCAAGTGTGTGTCCCTGGCATTTGAACTGACCAGCCCCTCAACTCTCAAGACAAAAGAAAAAACCAGGTGTCGGTCAGGAAAGTCTAAAAGGTTAGCAATAGGTATAGCTAGTGGCATAGGAGATTCAATCCCCTGACTATTATGGATACAATGGCGCCGACACAGATTGCTATCTATATCATGTCTTATTGTTCATTTTTTGGGCAATATAGTGCTGCTATATCGTGTGTATGTGCCCCCAAGAAAATAGACACTATCAGGGCACAGTTATGAATGTCAATGTCTATGACTACCTGAGCTACAGACGTTCATGCCATTCTTCACCCTACTACACGTCTAGCAAATGTGCATAAACAAAAGCATTCTATAGTGTGTGGAGGCAAGTTGAAATAATACCATCCCCATTCCTGACGGTCTTCATGCCGCCAATATCTAGCATGAGAGGACCAAGGGTTGCGGCGTTGGAGCATTACACCGCAGCCAGCGAGTAACCTGTACTTTAAAGTGTCAGACCCCAAATCGTATAGAGCCAATCTCGGTGACCGAATCCAAGAGAGCAATATGTAGTTCTTAACAAAAAAGTTACAAACCCACTCTTTCCACCCGTGAACTTAGTTGTCAAACTGACCTGTCCGTCGGTACCTCTGTGTGTCACCGAGTCAGGGAGGGAGGCACTGAGGTGGCGATCACCTCGGTTTAAATACGCCCAACTCGTTCTCGTCAGCTTATTTCCGGTATCAGATTTCGCGCCTCACGCGCCTTGTCAGGGACAACGTTGGGACGTGGAACTACAGGATGACATCACGCGTCAATCCTTTGTAGTTCCAAAAGCAGGCGTTAACGGCCTGCGGGATATAAAACCTAGTTGGGACGTGGAACTACAACATGACGTCATGCGTAAATCAATTGTAGTTCGGAAAGGCCAGCGTTACCAACAAACGGGAAATCAAACTCTGTAGTTCTTAACTGACCAGGGAGCTCTACCGCCTATGGTTCCCAAGCAACACCGGCAGAGTGGCTTGTTGTATCCTCGGGTATGTGACTCACAACCACTCAATACTAGTCCACCGTATCGGCAGGTATTCGAAGTAACTAAGTGCATAAATCATTATCCCATCATATGTTATTAATTGTTCGTCTTTTATTTATTCCAAACTCTTGTAACATTGAGTTTTGTATGTAACTGTCATGTGCTCATATTCCACATAGGAGTGTCATAGTGTACTAGGGATAATGCTCTCTAGACTGTTATACCAGGGTGTAACATTTCCATATCAACCATATAACATATGGCTCCTAACCAAACATCCATAGAGAGTTCTGATGTATTCTCAGGTTTATGACTCACAATCATTCGATAATGACAAACCTCATCAGCGAATACTCGGAGAATATAAATGCATCAGTCATTCTCACATCGTTAGCTGTCGAGTGGTTGTCATTTCTTCAGGTGTTGCAAGATAGAATTTAGTGTATAAATATACTGTATTTATAATACACAAAAATGTGCCATTGTGTACTGGGGATAGTCTTCGTTGGACTCACATGCCGAAAGTACAACATTCCATATTGCCCAGAAGCCCTCTAGTTTCAGATGTCAGGCCAAGAAAACAGATATTGGGACCAAAGAATGTGTAATAGTACACTGCTGGTTCAAATTCAAGCGTGGAGATTTGGTGGATTAGAGACTCACCCACGGAATGTCATCATTCAGACCCAGAGTATCGCTATGGAGTTTGTAAACCCATTTCTGCTCTTTAATAAACAGGTATCTAGAGATGTCACTGACAGATAAGGGTATGTTAGGTTTTTCTAACACTGTCCATTTGAAATCCTCTGGTCCATGCTTCTTGGAGAAATGTCTCATGAGTCTTGTGGTTAGCTTCTTGCATTTTAAATGTACTCTTATGTTCTAACATCCGAGCCTTTTTTGTTAAGAACTACATATTGCTCTCTTGGATTCGGTCACCGAGATTGGCTCTATACGATTTGGGGTCTGACACTTTAAAGTACAGGTTACTCGCTGGCTGCGGTGTAATGCTCCAACGCCGCAACCCTTGGTCCTCTCATGCTAGATATTGGCGGCATGAAGACCGTCAGGAATGGGGATGGTATTATTTCAACTTGCCTCCACACACTATAGAATGCTTTTGTTTATGCACATTTGCTAGACGTGTAGTAGGGTGAAGAATGGCATGAACGTCTGTAGCTCAGGTAGTCATAGACATTGACATTCATAACTGTGCCCTGATAGTGTCTATTTTCTTGGGGGCACATACACACGATATAGCAGCACTATATTGCCCAAAAAATGAACAATAAGACATGATATAGATAGCAATCTGTGTCGGCGCCATTGTATCCATAATAGTCAGGGGATTGAATCTCCTATGCCACTAGCTATACCTATTGCTAACCTTTTAGACTTTCCTGACCGACACCTGGTTTTTTCTTTTGTCTTGAGAGTTGAGGGGCTGGTCAGTTCAAATGCCAGGGACACACACTTGGCATACTACCTGTTGACTAAAGATTCTGGACTTGCGGCAGGGTCTTTATTGATTTATTCATTTATTATTTAATATTTTTTGTAGAGCGGGGCCTCATCTCTACCAGAGGCAGGTTACTGAGAGGTGAGGTTTGAGCCTTGATCATGCAGGGTAAGCAAAAGATTGCAGCCCTAAATGGGCATATACTGTGTCTATTGGCTGTTTACTGCTCAGTACGGAGTATGATGATTGCTTTACATCTCCATAGGTGATGATCACACCCTGTAATTGAAGGTTTCGCACCAAGCGAGGTTGTATAGTTCTCATTATTTTTGTGCTCTTATATATGAAGAGTTTGAAACATGTGCAGTAGCTATGAATAGGTCCTGAAGAAAGCCTGGATCATTTCCGATAAGGCTGAAACATGTTGACCGTGTAGTAGGAGTTATCGTGTTTACTGCTATGAATCAATAGCGGGGACAAAAGTCAACTCCCCTTGTTTTATTAGGTATGAGGAGAGAGTTATTGTCTAGGTGTTCTAGTCTCTCCACACAATCTTTTTAATGGTTATATTGCACTGCATCACATTATATATTTTTCATTACTTTGTAACACTTGATGGCATCTATTGTTTGCCTTGGTTCGGATTGGCATCCACTAAGAGCATACGAGCTTTCCACAGAGGGAATCCTTATGATCAAGAGGTTGCCCTCTAGGAGGTGGCGGATAACCATATGATAACACTGATCCACAGAGCTTAATATTTTAGCTCTAATATTAAGAAGGAATTTGATGGGAATCCTGCTCAGCTCGGTTTGCCAGGGATGATAGAACAGTTATCCTTCTATAGGGACACACATCACCAAGTTTGCTTTCATTTAGACCCCCAGTCCTTTGTCGTAGTTGTATAAGTGTAGAGTAGGGGATTAGGACTTGGTCAGGTCTTTAAATATTATTTCCCTTAGACCCTTCTCCTAATCTGTGTTTTTGATGTCAAAGAGCATACCCAGATTCCTGACTTTATAGACGGGACTAGGACATTCCCCCGCCTCCACCGGCCACCAAGATCCATTCCACACCGGGCTGCCCTGGCCAAACTCAATGATCTCGGTCTTCTCTGTATTAATTTTCAGGAAACTCTCCCGCATCCAGCTCATAATCTCAGACAGGCAGCTATGGAATTTAAGAGCCACCTTTTCAGAATGATCCATGGTCGAGACTCTGAGCTGGGAATCGTCAGCATAGGAGATAATGGTAAAACCATATTTCCTGATGAGCTTGGCCAAGGGGGCTACGTAGATGTTGAAAAGTGTTGGTGATAAGGCAGAACCCTGCGGTACCCCACAGGGTAGCTGGAAAGTGCTAGACTGTAGACCATCCCATAGCAGACTCTGTTCCCTACCTTCGAGAAAAGAAGAGAGGAGCGACAGAGCGGTTCCCTGCACACCAATGTTCTGAAGTCTGCGCTTCAACACCGTGTGGTTAACAGTGTCGAAGGCCGCAGACAGATCTAACATCACCAGCACTGCCCTACCTCCCCCATCCACGAAGCTACGAATTTTCTCCGCTGCCACCAGGAGTGCTGACTCCGTGGAATGCTGAGCGCGAAAACCGTGCTGAGAAGGGTCGAGCAGCTCATGGGAAACCAGATATTCTGTTAAGGCCCGGTTTAACTCCCTCTCCATGACCTTAGCCGCCAAAGGGAGTGCAGAAATCGGACGGTAGTTCTTCAAGATGTGAGGATCCAAAGTAGGTTTTTTTAACAATGGTCTAATTATTGCCCTCTTCCAACTTGAAGGAGAACTACCAGACGCGATTACTTGATTTATCAGCGGGGACAGCTCTCCAGCGATAACCTCAGCCGCACGATGAAATACTGCTGGAGGGCACGTGTCGAGAGGTGATCCTGATTTCGTTATGGTAATCAACCTACACGTTTCCTCCACAGAAATGGGAGCGAAATTACTAAAGCCGGTGTCGTCCTTGAGATTAGCTGCCTGCTGCTGGTCGCCACAGTCCACATTGGTAGAAGAGCTCATAAAATCGCTATGGATGATCTGAACTTTCTCCTGAAAGTACAGAGCTAATTTTTGGCATGTTGCTAGGTCAGGCCGATATGTGCTGTCTTGAGGAGGCTTAGAAAGAGCCGATATGGTCTTAAAAAGCTTTTTTGCTGAATTACCGGCTTCCCTGATCTTGGTGGCAAAAAAAGCGCTTTTAGCTGCAATTATTGCTGCCCTATAGGCTGTGAGAGCGCAATTATACTGTTCTTTGCCCACCACACTATAGTCCCTTCTCCACCTGCGCTCTGCCCTTCTGCAAATGCTCTTCTGGGCCTTAAGCTCCTTGTTATACCATGGCGCAGATGGTTGAGTTCTTCTGGAACCCAGCAGCTTCTCGGGTGCTACTTTGTCCACCGCCGCCGCCAGCCAACCCTTGAGCTATGAGTAAGACGCAAACCTCCCAGAACAGAGCAGAGATTGTCAGTGGTCACCTGAGACCATGGTCTTATCTTCTGGTTACCTGGCCTAGGGCCCTGGGCGCACACTGGTGCTCCGGTTGCAATGTTGAATAAAACAGCCCTATGGTCAGACCAGGGGAGAATCATAGTATTCACTATTTCCAGATTCATATTGTTAGTGAAGATACCGTCTAAGGTATGGCCCAAACTATGCGTCGGGCTCTTGACTACCTGATTAAAATCTAATGCTGCTAGATTTTCAATTAGCACGGCCACATCTGGCTGATCCGTAAGCTCTAGATGATAGTTAAAGTCACCTAGAATCATAAACGGATGGTAGTCTATCCGGGATTCTAAGAGTTGCATGAGCTTTTCTGGAAAAATGGTCTTGGGCCCAGGTGTGCAATAGACTAATACTCCTTGACACTTATAAGAGTTGCCAACATAGATAGTGAAGAAGAAAGCTTCTGCGGGAAGATCTAGGTGTGTCTCCGTACGAATTTTTAGATGAGTTGCATATGCAATAGCTATCCCTCCCCCTCTTTTGCCTATTCTATCCTGGGAGGTAACCACATATCCTGTAGGCAAGGCAGAGTTCCAGTCTGGACCTGATGAACTATCCGTCCAGGTTTCGGTTAAAAAGAGTATGTCAGGCCCGCTGCGTTCGATCAAGTCATAGATTTGATAGCTGTGTTTATGCAGGGAGCGTGCGTTTACCAAGATGCAGCTAAGTGTTTGCGATGTTCTAGCTCTTGTTGTAATGTGCTCGTCCTCTGGGTGCTTACTCACTGCCACTGCTATGTGCTGGCTGTTCCTCGCACACTTCATTCCCACCCCTATATGCTGCCCCTCCTTCTGGAAGTCACATCTAGTGCAGGGTCCAGGCTCTAAGGATTCCCCACATGGGTCCCAATCATGGAACCTACATGGTACAGTATCCAGCGCCAACAGCTCGCCTCTACTGTAAAGGTGAATATGAGCGGAGGCAGGGGTTTCGGCGCTGGGCGCTGAGCGGGCGCGGACGGGCGCAGACGGGCTTGCGGGCTGCGCGGTCGTCTCAGCTCCACTTTTAAATGTATTGGCCCCGCCCACCCTAACTAACGCGTCAAGCCCAGGTGCGATGCAGACCCGCCTAGCCTGGTCCGCTTGGGTCGAGCGTCAAGATAGCAGAAGGAACAATCGGCGGCCACAATACAGTCAGTGAGTGGTATACAGTGTGCAAAGTTATGCTGTGTGCACAAATGCGTTCGGCGGCAGTTCACCACCTATAATTCTGCTGTTAGGAACAACCCAAGCGCGCTTATAGGAAAAGAGCAGTCACTGATTAAAAATCCAACTGTGATTCCAGTATTTAAAAACAATACAAAAGCGATTTAAAAAAGCATGCAGTCGCAATGTAAAAGTCGCCGCTATAAAAACAACACTTTCAGGCAATATTTCAAACAAGGATGGGGGAGCGAACTAATATTGCAATGCAGCCCTCTCTACTACCGCTGCGCGGTCGTCTCAGCGCCACTTTTAAATGTATTGGCCCCGCCCACCCTAATTAACGCGTCAAGCCCAGGTGCGATGCGGACCCACCTAGCCGGGTCCGCTTGGGTCGAGCGTCAAGATAGCAGAAGGAACAATCGGCGGCCACAATACAGTCAGTGAGTGGCATACAGTGTGCAAAGTTATGCTGTGTGCAAAACTGCGTTCGGCGGCAGTTCACCACCTGTAATTCTGCTGTTAGGAACAACACAAGCGCGCTTATAGGAAAAGTGCAGTCACTGATTAAAAATCCAACTGTGATTCCAGTATTTAAAAACAATACAAAAGCGATTTAAAAAAGCATGGTCGCAATTTAAAAGTCGCCGCTATAAAAACAACACTTTCAGGCAATATTTCAAACAAGGATGGGGGAGCGAACCAATATTGCAACGCAGCCCTCTCTACTACCGCTGCGCGGTCGTCTCAGCGCCACTTTTAAATGTATTGGCCCCGCCCACCCTAACTAACGCGTCAAGCCCAGGTGCGATGCGGACCCGCCTAGCCGGGTCCGCTTGGGTCGAGCGTCGAGATAGCAGAAGGAACAATCGGCGGCCACAATACAGTCAGTGAGTGGTATACAGTGTGCAAAGTTATGCTGTGTGCAAAAATGCATTCGGCGGCAGTTCACCACCTATAATTCTGCTGTTAGGAACAACACAAGCGCGCTTATAGGAAAAGTGCAGTCACTGATTAAAAATCCAACTGTGATTCCAGTATTTAAAAACAATACAAAAGCGATTTAAAAAAGCATGCAGTCGCAATTTAAAAGTCGCCGCTATAAAAACAACACTTTCAGGCAATATTTCAAACAAGGATGGGGGAGCGAACTATTATTGCAACGCAGCCCTCTCTACTACCTATAGCTGGAGCATGTAGGATTTCTCAGCCTGGTAGAGAGGTGGATTATATAGAGGTTACTTTTATCGATCCTACCATTGCAGGGAACTTAATTAATCTCGAGTTTAGAAGCTGTTCCCCGGATTGTTCTGCAATCCATACTGAGTTGGGTACTCCGGCCAGTGCAGAAATTCAAGGTCTTCCAGTAGATTTGGCAAGGATAAATCAACTGAGTAGTATCTCGGAGGTCCATCAGGAAGATAGTGTAACCTATCCAGAGTTTGGGACGCTCCTGTCCTGGAACATCGCAGGATTAAAATCTAAGTTGAAGGATCCAAACTGGGCATTGTTTATTAATTCTTACGATGTCTGCTTATTTCAGGAGACCTGGCTACTTGAGGCCCAGTTTTTTCCAGGTTTTTTGAACTTCAACGTTCTGGCAGTTAAGAGCAAAAAAGGGCGCCCTTCCGGCGGTCTTACTATCTGGGTCAGACAGGACCTTGGCATTGTTGTCAAAGAGCTTCCTACTTCGCATCCAGACATCCAGCTTCTTAACCTCAAGTTTAAAAATGGAAAATCGCTGGACATCTATAATGTTTATGCTAGAAGTACTGGTGGAAAGAAGTCTGACACAATAGCTCGCCTGGATGAACTTCTGCTTCTTTACTCTCAGCACTCCCATGTAATTTTAGGTGGAGATTTTAATACTACTTTTGAACCCCTACTTGGTGTTGATTGGAGCATTTCGGAGGTAGAGGATAGTTTATGGGGTGTTCCAAAACTAGATCTCGAACCTGTCACCCGTTGGTCTGAACTGGCATTCCAGATCAACGCCCTTTGTTTGAATAAAGGGCTTCGTGCAACAAATGGCAGGTCTGAGCAAGATAAATCAGGGTCCATTACTTTTAAGAGTGGCTCACGTGCTAGCAGAATTGATTATATTCTGCTATCACTAGATCTATGGGATGTCCTGAGGGGTATGGTGGTTATAGATAGATTGGAGAGTGATCACAATCCTCTCTCTCTGTCTACCTTGTTTTGGGTGAACCCCATTGCCCCTAGTGATTTTTCTCCTCAGTATCACCAAGATGTAGTCATCACAAATGATATGCGCCATGTTAAATGGGCCAAGGTAGCTCAAAGTCAAGAATGTCTTACCCGTATTTTCAATAGTTTAAAGCTTGCCATTCAGGATTTAGGGGTTGAGTATAACCAATGTCCTTTGGAACCATCTTGCATACCTGGAATATTGATCCATGACTCCTTCTCTTTAGAACTTAAAGATATTTTTGTAAGGCCCTGCAAACCATCTACGCCTAAGTATGATCCTTCGCCACGATGGTATACTGCTGAGTGTAAAGATGCTCGTGCGAACCTGGGTATCGCCCTGAAAACTGGCGATAGTCTCAAAGTTCGCTCTGCTAGATATGCTTATAAGCAAGCAATCTCAAAATCTAAGCGAGCGTGGGACTACCAAAGATGGCAGGATCTTAGGGAAGCAGGTGCCCAAAAGGACATGAGACGTTTCTGGTCCGTCCTAAAGTGGGGGTATGGGGGCAACCCTGATCAACCCCAAAATTGGGTTTCGCAAGACGCATGGGTCAAGCATTTTGAGTCCCTCTATGCTGTTGGAGAGGATTTGTGTGCCTCCCCCAAGTACCAATTTACCTTTTATAAGGAAGATGCTTTCACCTTGGGTGACGTTGCTAACGCCCTCAAACTTCTGGTTCCAGGAAGGGCCCCTGGGATGGATGGAGTCCCCGCAGATATTTTTCTATGTAACAGCGAATCTTGGGGAAATTATATCCTAATTTTAGCTAATTTGATTGCCAGAGGTGCCCCGATTCCTACTTCCTGGAAAGGCGCCGAAATTATTCCGGTGTTCAAGAAAGGGGATAAGTCCCTCCCTGCAAATTATCGACCAATCAGCCTGATTGATACCATGCAAAAAATTCTAGGCAGGCTGATCTTGAACAAAGTGTTGGATTGGGCTTCTGAAAATGCAATTCTCTCCCATTTACAAGCAGGTTTTAGAGCTAGAATAAGCACCATTGATCAGGTGTTGCATTTTGCTATGCTGTACTGGAAGGTGGTTTACTTGGGGGGAGGCAGTCTATATGCTGCCTTTATTGATCTTAGGGCAGCCTTTGATCTTGTCCCCCGGGCATCTCTATGGGCTGTCTTAGATAAAATGGGTATGCCACCTGTTCTAATTTCCCTAATTGCTAGACTCCATGTAGATAATTTTGCACAGATTAGGTGGGGTGGTGTAGGTCAAGTGACTAGTCAGTTCCCTATCCAGAAGGGGGTCAGGCAAGGCTGTGTTCTTGCGCCAACCTTATTCTCCCTGTATATCAATGACGTGGCCAAACTATTAATTGATGCAAACGTAGACGCCCCCACTTTGGCAGGTGCTAAAATTCCTATTTTAATGTTTGCCGACGATTGTCTTATTATTGCCAAAACTCCGAGTGGTTTACAGAACTCCCTAGGTATTTTCGAGGACTTCTGTCTAGCCCGTGGGCTTGAAATAAATGTTTTAAAATCTAAATTTATGACCTTCAACCAGTCCAAATCTTTCAAAGGCAAAATATATATGAACAATCTGCCATTGGACCAGGTTCAAGATTTTATTTGCTTAGGTATCTGTATCCAACATGATTTGGGATGGAAAAAGCAAGTAGATCTGGCAACCCTCAAACACTCTCAACTCTCTGGTGCCCTGAGTAAAGAACACATCCAATCTCTGACTAAACCTATTGACCCTGCACTTCGTGTGTACGATGGGAAAGTGGTTGGTGCCGCGCTCTATGGAGTTGAGGTATGGGGATTCGATAATTTACACAAACTGTCTACCTCTGACAATAGATTTCTGCGAAACCTTACTAAACGACCTCAGAGTACTCCCCTGTGCCCTCTGTTTTATGACTTAGGAATGAGACCAATAGCATTAATTGCCTCGTTTCGCCCCATATTGTATTGGCGGCGCCTATGGGTCACTCCAGAACTTAGGCTCTTTGCTCTTGGTCTTATGGATATTATTAAATTGGACACCTTCCATAAGGTAAAGTGGCTCCGTAGGATATATGAGTCGCTTAAGGACTTGGGCCTAAAAACCTTGTGGGAGGATCCACTAAATGCTAGCTTCCCGCCTAAGCAAGTACTGAAGGCTTTGTATTGGAAAATGGTGGCTACTCGAGTCTACAGAAGTACAGCCCCGTTCTCATTGTCTGGTGTATTTTTTGACTTCAAGGATACGACCTCCTTGGCAACCTTTTGGGATGACATTACAAATCCTTTGGATAGGAAGCTCTATTTTCAATTCAGAGTTGGCAGTCTCCCAGTAAGAGAGTTTTCATCTAGATGGGCCTTGACTAATGTGCTCAATTGTCCTGGCTGTACTGCACCTACTGAATCTGTCAACCATTTCTTGTTTCAATGTCCATCCTATGCAATTCCGCGCCGGACCTGGTTAAAATCAATGTGCCGGCAGTTGGGCACGAGGAATGCCAAGGTGGCAGTGCGAATCTTGCGTTCTGCTGAAATCCCACTTGTTTATATTTCTGTCGCAAAGTACTTGGAAGGGCCTGGGTGATTAGGAGTAAAATGTTGGCTGGGTAAATCATCCTAGACCCTGAAATGTTAATCCTTCTGCAAATACCTTTATTTATTGTTTTAAACTATTTTATTATGTCCTGACTATTTTGTACATATACAAATTTTTGTACGCTTTTATGACAATTGTCGAATAAAGATATCTTGACTTGAGGGTGGAGGGATCCGGGACATGTGGGGAGGTCATCGGCAGTGAGGTGGGCTTGGGGATGTCGGTCATTAGATAAGGTGGGAATTTGGGTGGTGGGGTGTGAATGTAGGGTGTCGGCTCCGGGCTGGGGGGAAGTCATATGGGTGTCAAACGGTTGAGAGGGAGAGGGTTTGGGGGCAGGTTTGGATAGAAGGTCTGTAAGGGAACTGAAGTGGTGGTCGAAGGTGTTGAGGTGGTGTTCGGATGCTTGAATGAGAATGTTGCTGGTTTTGAAAATGGAGATGTAAATTTCTCCTCTAAAAGCTGGGGATGGGGAGGTAGATAGTTTGAAACCATATGGGATATTGCCGGATTTAGTGATTGTGAGATGGCTCAGGAAGATGCTTTTCCATTTGGAGGGGCGTTTGGAATAGAAAATAAGGTTCGTTTTTACAGGCGAGGTGAGGCTATGGTAGGAATCAGCTATGAGAGTTTCGGGGTGATAAGTCAGTAATTTATGCTTAAAGTTTTTCTTGTCATGTTTGGACTGATTGGATGGGTATGCTTTGTTCCAGGAATTGGGACTATGTTTTGAGAGTACGGGATCTGGGGGAATGGGGATGGGAGAAGGGGGGGACATGATGGGTCGGCGGGGGGAATTGGGAGGAAGAGAAGGGAGGAGGGTGAGAAGTAGGAGGCAGTTGAGAGGGCAAGCTAGGGGGGAGAGTCATCAGAGGGCGAGCGAGGGAAGGTGTTGCGGAGAGGGGGAATGCATAGGGTAGATCAAATGTCAGAGATATAGGAGAGAAGGTGTTCGGAGGGAGGCCAGGAGGGTATGTCAGAGTATGAAAATGTTGCTAAATATATAGGGTGGGGAACAAGTGCTTAAGGAAACGAGCGTCCTTGGTCGTTTAGATGAAACTGGGGTAAGTGAGACAGGGGTAAGTGAGGGGGGAGAGGAAGAGGGGCTTTCGCGCCGGGACACTTTCGAGTATCCATGCGCGTTACAAATGGCGGATAACATAACAGGAGTAAGGGGAGGGTGGATATTGTAAGAGGAGGAGAGCGACAAACTTGCTGCAGAAAGATAGGGAGAGGCTTGTAACATTCTGGTCTAGAATTCAAATACTCTTACTCTTGCTGAAGGCTGCTTTACATGAAAAGACTTGCCCCATGCGTGTTTCCTCGGCTACTCCCCACAAATCCACACACACGTCATGAACCAGGCGTGCAACGCCCATTGGGCTCAAAGGGCTTCAGCCCCCCGCCATGTGTGGCATTCCGGGCTGAGACAGCTTCCCGGGCACACACACAGCCGCACCTGTGTACTTCACAGCTCTTGAAAAGACCATTTACTTGCTAATGACACTCTTGATTTTTCACCCCTTCTTAGAGTCCCTGCATCTCCACTGCTGGAAGAACCGCTCACCCTTCTTTCCCTTTCTAGGATATTGGCTTCTTTTACTCTCCATTACCCTTTTATAACTGCTGGTGTCTCGAATGCGCATGCCCCTTCCAGCCACCAGTGCACCTTCTCCATGCTTTAGACACTCGGCTCACCTTGCTCTCAACTACCAACCTTTCCTCTTGTTGACCCATTTGCTTTTTTTTTTTTTTGCTTCTCCTGACCGTTCACAGTCTTCACCCATGGCATCCCAATGTCTGTCTTCTTATCCAACGTCTTCCTCTCTCTCAATCCATCTTTTTAGGCTTCCCCTTCTTCTTCCATGCCCAAAAATGGCCCCAACAAACAATGGTTTACCACAGAAGACCCAATACCTCCGCGTGGTCTGCTCTTCATCTGGTCTTCACTTGCATTTACACGTTTGACCAACCTAAAAAAGTGTTTGCATGATTCTGTGCAACCAGAAATCTTGCCCTTAATAACTTTTCTGCACTGGCCCCAAACAGATCCTTTCCAGTCATTCCCTTTGGTGAATCCACCGCGCCCACCTCCAGGTTCAATGAACGCATGTCTGAACTTGACATAGGTGCTCCCTTAAGGAGAAAAAGAAAAATACATAACATTTGCTTCCTGCGCCTCTAAAGATCTCTTCAGTGAAAGCAGTTTGTTGAGAAAAAAGTGGAGACTGGTGCCTTCTATTCCCATGCCGGATCTTCTTCAGACGATACAAAAGAAACGTTTTCAATTTTAAGGCCACCCACATAAAAATGTCTAACCAGCACAGCTAATGATCTCCTGAAACAACTCTTCGGTATAGTTGAAAGTGGGGAGTAGTTGCCTGTTTTCCCCATTAGACTCCACTCCTTCTGCCAGCTCTGAAAACTTTGCTAAATTCTTTGATCTAAAAGTAAAATCATTGATCAATCATAACCCTGTCTTGCTGACCAGCAGTTAAAACATGAATCTTCCATGTAAATCAAAGGCGGCGTGGAGCCACTTTGACTTGGTGCCTAAGATGAATTGTTAAACATCATCACTAAAATTAAAACTTTAATCGGTTGACTTCTCTTCTTCCTGGAATGTTTCTGACGGTTTGTCACCAGATTTTACCTCATGGATCGAACAAGTTCATATCTTTCCCAGACACGGTGTGCTCCCTGACCGCCTTGACATTGGCCAAGTGCCCCAGTAATGAAGAAACCTTCAGCAGGTTTGGGTTTTTTGAGTAACCTTTATCCCATAGCAGGTCTTCCTTTCATCTCTACAGTTCTTGAGCTGTATTTCGACAAACCTTATCCAACATGATCTCATGAATGAGTTTGAGTCAGCGTTAGACAAGGGTGTTAGCACGGAAAACACCTTGCTCCAGGCAGTTGTGGGGGCACCCCGATTCCTTACATTGGGTAATTCCCGTCTTCCCTTCATTCATGATTTATCTGCTGCATTTGATAGAGGGGATCATTCTATAGACATGATGACCTTATAGGACGCGATGGCATGTAAGGCTTTTTTCCTGAATTGCTTTCCCTCTTACCGGACTAATCAGTTACAACGGATCAGAAGTGACACCGGGTCTTCAGGTTCGATGGCTTTAACTCGCCGGGCACTGCCGGCTCTGATCTTGCCTTCACCCCTTCGAAGCCATAATCCGGATCCTTTATTAAGACTTGATTATGGCAACTCTATACTGGACTCCGCAAGGTGCACCAAGCCACACTGGAAGTAGGGCTACCGGCTGCACCATGCCTCCTCTCTGAACCAACCGATATGACCACAAGAAACTGGTGCTATTAACTCTTCAATAGCTTTCCATTGCAGCCAGATTATCATACAAGACATAGTGTTCAAAACCATAACAATGAATTAAACAGACATGCAGTAAAGTTCAAAGCTGCGGTGGCGAGAGGGCCGCCTCCATGGGTGGCTGACCCAGAGCCTAGCACGGTGCAGGGGTTTTTATACCCTTTTGATAGGTCTGTCCTCATTAACGCAGCCAATGAGGGCATTTTACCAAATGTGGAGCTGGGGACTTCCAGGCGCTTATCAGTCATTAATCGGCAATAGGCATTTAGCTAGATTTATATATTGACTTCTGAGATGTTCTGCGACCAGTACTGCGGCAGTACTCCGTCGTACGATTTCCTTTATTTTCAAGGCCTTGCGGCCACTGCAACCTCAACGCAGGTCATCCGGCCTTCGGACCTTCTCCCAGCTCCTTATTAAGTGTCACAAATGGAACCGGAAATAAAATGGATTCTGCAGTCTCTAGTGAGACACCTAATAGTGTCATTTATTCAGTCTAACTGGCCATCGTTGCCTTTTCCCCCAATGAGTGGTATCTTCTATTAAACACAATTCACGTCTTAACATTGAATTGCGAGCTACAGGGCCTACGCTTCTGGGTGGGCAATTGAAAAGCTATATTAAGGTATAATCTAGGGGGGATGCTTGACATTTTTTGCCAGGTTGCCTTGGTAATCTATATTTATTTTCTGGTAATTGCCAGATATGCATTATTTTGAGCATTCCAAGGGCCTCTGGTAATACAGGAAGTGGAAGTCTCTTGGCATTGCCTTTCTTTCACTGAATCTGTGTGGTATTATCTCACGCAGCATAAAACGTTTCCTTTGTAAAAGCACAGCTCTTGTTCATAGCACTACAGTGTACGTCATAGTCTTTGGTGCTGGTGGGCAGATGTATGCAAACAACTTCATATAATAATCTCAAACTAAGGCATATCTCTCTGACAATGCAAATTCAATGTATGCATATATATGTTCTAACTTGGTCCATTCTTCTGCTGTACTCATGGTAGCAGACTTATAAGACATTAGGTTTTTCATCACTCCATCAATCTCCGAAATTGTGTTCTTGATGCAATGGGCAACACAGTCACTATTATGGTCGGGACAAGGTACACAACACTGCTCCTGCCCAGGACCCCCCCCCTGTTGTTTCTTGGGACGGTGTCCGGCATCTCACACGGTAGAGGTGCGCACTGCAGCCTTATCTCCCTGTTGGTTGCAAACAACGGCTTTCTCGACCTTGAGTTGTAGCCTCTTGTAGTAAAGGATGCAGGGTACTCTTGCTTAGAGCCGAGGATACCCTCCTGTTGCTCTAGTGTAATGTCTGATTGTTTGAGCGCCATGCACTTACGAACTCAGTCTGACACATTTTACTGCAGTGTCTGTTTTTATTTTAAAAGTTTTATATAGCGCTGGCTAAACCCGTGGGTATCAGAGCGCTTTACAACATTAATGAATAGAGTAGTGAAAAACATGGTATAGGAAACAAGATGAGGGATGCATAACAAAATAAACATTTTGAGACAATACATTGGAGGAGTGAGTCAAGAGGTCGCTTAGCTAGTCGAAACTGTCTGACAAACTACCAGTCCTTGTTTGTCACGATAGTAAGGATAGTCAACTGGGTAGTCAGAGTCTGGTTCAGTTGGCTTTGTCGGAAAAGTATTTGTCGAGGAAATGGAGTTTCAGGTCCCTTTTGAAGCAGGAGGGGTTGCATCTCAGTTCAAAAGGGAGAGCGTTCCACAGCCTGGGTACATTACCTGAAAAGGATCGAGACTGGGTGTTTTTTTTTTTCAGTTTTGGAGGGATGAGAAGAAGTGAATTAGAGCTTCTCAGAGTTCTGGCGCGTCCTGCTTTCACAAGTCTGCTGTTTAGGTAGTTGTGGGGATAGGTGTGAAGGGTTTTGTGCATCTCCCTTCAATAGGAAGCCAGCTAGGTGATTTAAGAGTTGGTGTGATGTGTTCAAACCGTTTCATGCCTGTGACGAGTGGGGCTGTCATGTTGAGGACTGACCTTAGTGGGGCTAAGTGGGATTTTGCTGCCCCTGTTAGGATGGCGTTCCCATAGTCCAGTCTAGAGAGGACTAGGGATTGAACTATTGTCTTGAAATCATCTTGGGGGGATGAAAGGTTTAATTTTCTTGAGGTGTTTTAGGGAGTACGGTGCACCTTTAGCAGATTGTTTAATGTGATCTTTCATTGACAAATTCTTGTCCAGGGTAATGCCTAGTGATTTTACCGAATCGGATAGGGAGCAATTTAGAGTGTCCAGGTTCTTGAGACAAACTTGTATTGGTAGGTGGTTTATTTTTCGGTGATAACAATATTAATTTAGTCTTGTCCAGGTTCAGTTTTAGGCGGTTGAGCGAAACCATGATTGCATCTTGGTTAGAGTGTCATTGAAGTGTCGGATCTCACTGGGAGATTTGATTTTGTAGTAGAGTTGTGTGTCATCTGTATATAGGTGATATTTAACTCCAGTTTGCTTTAGTATGCTTGTGATTGGTTCCATGAAGAGATTGAAGAAGGTCGGGGAGAGGATTGAGCCTTGGGGGACACCAAGAGTGACTCGTAAAGGCTTAGAGAGGCATGAGTTAATTTTAATTTGTTGTGACTTGTGTTGAAGGTAGGAAGTGAACCATTTCAGTACTGTACCGTTAATGCCAGAGCGTCTTTTTAGAGTCTCAAGTAACGCTGTATGATTTACAGTGTCAAATGCCGCAGACAGGTCAATAAGGATGAGAAGACACACTTCACCTTCATCTAGGGCTTTGTGGATATCATCGGAGATGTTGAGCATAGCTGTTTCAGTGCTACAGCCCTTTCTGAAACCTGATTGAAAAGAATCAAGGAGGCTGAAATCGTCAATATGTTTGTTGAGTTGCTGGAGTACGCATTTCTCTAGGGTTTTAGCTAGGAACTGGAGATTAGAGATAGGTCTGAGGTTGTTTAGATCATTAGGGTCAGCTCCTGTTTTTTTTAGAATCGGTTTGAATTGTCCAAGTTGGAGGGAGTCAGGTACACAGCCTGATGCGAGAGAGGAGTTAATGATTTTTGTCCAAAAAGGGGCGATGATGTGGTTGAGATGTTGTACTATTGTGGAAGGGAGGGACTCAGTAGTGTGGAAAGTGGGCTTCAGGCTCGCAATTATGTGAAGACTTCTATTTTGAACATGGTTTTGAATTCTGACCAGTTGGCATCATTTTTCGTATGGGTGTGTGTCGGGTTATCCTTGGCATGAGTTGGCACAGATTGGTCAGAGTCAAGCATGGAGGGGCATGATCGAGGGGTGGGGGGTAGGTTTGTGGTTTGGAGGAAGGATTAATCAAATTCTGTGATCTTCTCTGTGAAGAACCTGGCGATTTCTTCACAGCGTTCATTGGTAGCTATTAGTTCCTGCAACGATGCGGTTAGTTTGTCTTTTAACAATGTTGAAGAGTTCTCTTGGTCTATTCTTAGCCTGGTCCAGCTGGCTGCGAAAAAAGGATGCCTTTTCTCTGAAGATGTGCTTTTTATATACCATCCGAGCGGCTCGAAGTAGATCGAGGTATATAGTCGAGGGGTTTTGTCTCCAAGACCTTTCTGCCTGCCTGAGTTGTCGTCTTTTATTATTGAGATCCTCATGGAACCTAGAGTTAGAATTTTTGGATCTCGGTTGTTTGAGTGGAGCAACTTGATCCAGCACTCTAGTCATTGTTGTGTTAAAATGTGTAGTGAGGTCCGCGGCTGTGTGGGTAAGGGTGTGGAGTTGTAGTAGGCCTTGAATCTTGGAATCTAGTTCCGTGATGGGGACTTTTTTGATGTTCCTGGTCCAGTGTTTAGGGCTGGCAGATTGTGTTGGCTTGATTCTAGCGTGTGAATCGATAGTGAATCGATATTAAATAAATGTGGTGGTGATCGGACCAGTCAATGGGAGAAATCGATCTGAGAGAGACCAGTTCATTTCTGGTGATGATCGCATCTAGAGTGGCTCCTTTGATGTGGGTTGGTTCATTGCAAAGTTGTTTAAGGTCATTGATTTCGAGCACGTTGGAGAAGTTCAGGGCTGTAATGTCTTCTGGGTTATTCCAGTGAATATTGAAGTCCCCCAGGAATACGTCTTTTATATCAGTTAGTGAGAAACGTGTTATAAGGTCGGTTAGTTCTTCGGCGAAGTGGGCACGTGCACCTGGAGGGTGGTAGATGGTGTGGAGTTGGATGGGCATGGAGCCTTTGGTTGTAAGTTCAACACCAAGGTATTCAAGCGTCAGGTATTCTGTATTTTTAATGTAGCACGTTGTATACCTTCTTTGTGAATGATAGCTAGTCCGCCACGTGTTCTAATCTGTCTGTCCTGTCTGATGATATTGTAGCCTGGCGGGGGGAGTGTATCTAGTATGGGGCGATATCTATTTCTTCACTTAGTATAACGTTATCGGTATCTGTGGCCTGTAGTACTGCTGATCTCCAGTTGAGAAGCATGCATATTAAAGTACAGGGAGACTCATTGCTGGAATTTACCGTAAGGATAGTAGTGTATTGAGCTGGTAGTCCGGGGGAATCGACAGTCCTGGGGGTTCTGTTTGTGCCGAGTATTACCGGGATTGAGGAGGGAGCTGTTGATCTGGTTCATTGGTAGGTACAAATTGTTGCTATCATCTATTTTCATCATAGGAGCAGGGATGGAGCGCGCAGGGGGGACATTGAGCTTGATCCTCCAAGGACATAGGGAGATGTGTGGAGTCTTGTGGGGCAACGGGGGAGTCAGTATATGGGTTAGTGTGTAGCTACCTTGAGTGTGTGACCTGGATGATTTATTCAGGCATGGAAGGTCTTGTCTAATAAGGAGGATGTTAGCAGCTAGAGAGTCGGTTTTTTCTTCCATTCAAATCAGTTGTTGTATAAGAGAGTCAATTGAGCTGCTAGCCTTAGGTCGGGGTATTGTATGTCTAGGATCAGTGGCAGCGGAGAGTACTTTGGGAATTGGCTTATGTGGGAGGATGGTGTTACTGGGACTAAGAGTGGGTATTGGGTGCACTGGAGAGGTCAGGATACTTGGTGCTTCCAGGTTTAGGATGAGGAGGGAGCGATGGTGATCTTGCGTCAGTCAGGTGCCTGTGCGGTGCTCAGAGGGTGGTCATTGTCCTTGGAGTTAGCAGTGGCTATGGTAGTGGGGAGGGTTAGGACATGTGATGATGATTCTTTATTAACTGTGTGATTACTTAAAATCTTTACTATATAAAACACATGAACAAGTCGTGGAAAGGGGAGGGTTTTGGGCCTAGAGCACACGGAGTCTGGTCTGATGTCATCTGGAAGGGAGTGCCTAAGGCGGGTGCACTAGTGGACCGACTGTGGTGGATGTCGGATCTGCCTATCACTGGAAGAGCTTTGGGGGGTTTATTAACAGAGTAGTTGTCTGTGGGGGTAGGGTTTATTACAGTCAGTATGGTGGTAGTTTGTCGGGTGAGTGCGCTAATGGGGGAATAGTGATTGTCATGTGTGAAGGTGGATGTTACTTTGTTGGAGAGTGAGTCAGCTGAGGGGGAAAAGGTCAGTTCTGGGTTTGAAATCCGGGGGGACGCGGGTTTAGGAGAGTGGGTTAGGTGCTTCTGTTGAGCTAATGCGGATAGTAAAGCAGGGAAGAGACGGTCAAAGGAAGTGAGGTGGGGCTCGGTGGCCTATATGAGAATTATTCCAGTTCTGAAGGTGGAGATGGTGAGTTCCCCTCTAAAGATGGTGGAGGCTGATGTGGATATTTTTTAACCATAGGGAATTTTTGGTTGACTTAGTGACTTGGAGGTGGAGAAGGAAGATGTGGGGCATTTAGGGTAGAAGGCAAAGTCAGTATTCTTCTTGCCATTTGTTGCACTGTGGTAGCTGTCTGCTAGAAGTGTTTCCAGGTGCTGTTTCAAAATTCTGTGCTTGAAGTTTTTTTTTGCATTATTGGACATATTTTCGGGGCAAGATATGGTCCACAGCGTACGAGGGCCACATTGATGGAGGGATTGCGTGGAAGCATAGTTGGCGATTGGGTGTGAGGTTAAATTATAACTGTAACACTCCGTGCGGTTTACAACATACTTTGGTTCTTTGAATCCTTGACAGGGGGTAGCAATCTTCTTATGTGGAGCTAGCTAAACCAGGATAATCACAAAAAAATATGCCCGGTGCGGGCTTAGGTTACTTAGAAGTGGGTTGGAAGGGTAAAATACTTTGGAGGTTAGTTAATAGTATTTAAGTAAATTGGGGTAAAGTACGTGAGCATCGGTGGTTTGTTGGTCCATCGTAAGTATGAGGGCTGTGCCATTCAAAGATGGCCGCCGTATTAGAGAAGTACTAGATGCAGAGCGGTCATTTGTTTATATTAGTTGTTGGGAGAGGAAGGAGTGATAGTGGAGTTATCAGGGCTTCCTTAGTCGGTTTTTGATGCAAGGAGGAGGTGATGGTCTGTTGTTAACAGTCCCTGGACTGAGCCCCTCTGCTGAAGCTGACGACAGTGGCTTCTGTTGTGGGGGAACCGTCACATACACCCGATCTTCTAGGTGCAAGACGTGCCCTGTAGTCGCAAGGTCATCGGTGAGCAAGGCTTCCTGGTAGTACATTGGGTGGGTTTGTTGATCGTCCATCAGATGGCAGTTGTTGACAAAGGCTGTGTCAATGCAGACGTCTTTACCAAGTGACACCTTGACATTCTGGATGATAGACATGGAGAGGTGGTCATCTACAGTCATCACAAGAAAAAAGCGATGGACCCTCTAAGAGAGAGAGAAAATCTCTGTGCCAGATGGTCTTGTATCCAAAGGACCCGACCCCTCATTCCAGACTGTGTGGGACATCTGAAATTCACCTCAAAAAGGTTTTATGGCCGATTTTGGAATCTGAGATGAACGTAAATTGGTTTAGGGCAGCGATTTTCCCTGTTAGCTTCCACCAGATAATACATGGAGTAATTCTTGTTAGGAGAATAGGCCAGAGAGGGGAATTGCATGTCGTTTTATCGCTTCGTTATACTAAAATGACTTGTTAGTCCCATTGCCACATGTGATCTCTGACTCCGGATGTAGATCCACCCAGGGTAGTACATGAACCATACAGTGTTACTATAGAATAGAACCCAACATTCCAGAGTGAGGCTGTCCGTCTATGGAGCACTCTTGGATGCATTCAAGAATTGCGTCATTTGAAAGATTTTATCCCAATCACATCTTGCGTGATCTAACGAGAAACTGTGGTCAACGGGAAGGAGTTTCGTGTCAATGGGCCTCAGTCCCTCGCAGTGCCAGTCTCTAAGTCCCAGCAGCGGGAATAGTGAGAGATGAGCAGGGCGGCCACAAGAAGGGAGCTGGAGGAAGAAGGCAACTGACAGGAAAGGGGCAGAGAGAGGTCCAGAGAAATAGGATTGAGAAGGGAGGAGGTTGAGGCAGATGAGGAAGAGAAGGGAGGGGAAGGAGGAGAAAGAGAGATGGGGTGGCATGATCCCAATATGGCCACCCAAAGTCGTGCAAGATCACAGCTTTTGTTGTTGATATTGCAAGACTTTGAGACACCTATCTTGAGCGGTGGCCATCCTGATATACAGAAAATAAAGGCTATAGAGGGTGACCATGTTTCAATCCTATTCCAAAGAACAAGGGAAACCCAAGGATGCCTAGGGACCTAGGGTAATTGAGAGCTATAAGAAACAATGGACCCTAAAATGAGAGTATAATCCTAATAATATTCTGGGTGCACTTCAGTACTAGCGAAGGATTCTTCAATCAAGAGGTCAAAAGGTCATATTGTATATAAAAAGAAAGCATTATAAAACTGGCTGAGTAGGAGTATGTAACCCTACAGAACGTGCCTGAACAGGTGTACCTACACAAACCAGGCATGGGGAGGGGTCATTTGTGACAATATTTACACAATCAAACATCACAATTTTCATAGAGACAACACTACTGCACCCAAAGAAACAATTTCACATAATCATGCGGGTCAGAGTGATTCAGTCGACGATGTTTCGATCCACTACACGTATGGGATCATCATCGGAACAGAACAATGTTTATCTGTATACATAACTCACTGTAAAAAACATGTAAATACAAATAGAACCCAGTTCGACTCGCTAAACCAGTCTTTTCATGTAAAATATTCAGACTTCCAGTCAAGGGAATCCCAATAAGCTCTATTACCATTACAGTGTTTTGAGTAGTGAAGGTGCCCAATTGCGCCCAACCACAGATACTGGACTTAATTGAGCCAGCATGCTAACAACCAATGGGTGCTGCCGTCAATGGATACAAACTCCTGGGGGCATTGCCACCAGAACGTCACTTTTTTTATATTCTGTTAGCAATAACCTGTATGCCTTATTTAAAAGATGGCATTATGCCACTTAACGTGACTTTATGCCACCTCGTAAATAATACCCCTATTTATGCAACACTTAGCGTGAAAGGGGTGGGCGATGCGTGTTGCAGTGGGCGTTCAACCGCAACACCCATTGTTTTTTGACTCTGCTCCCTATTTACAAGGTTGGTGTTAATAGGGGGCATCGCCAAAATTAAGACCAGGGAAAACCTGGTCTTAAACTGGCACAAGAAGGAGAAACGATTAATTTCTCCTCCTCGTTTTGCTGTTTCTATGTGTGCTGTATGAAGTACACACAGAGCAAATCGCATTAGTGGTTGTTCATGTGCAGGAAGGTGTCTTTTCCCGCACATAACCAATCATTAGATAATGACGAGTTGCAACTTCTTTATGTGCTGCAGAATGCAGCATACATAGACCTTATCCACCTGATATGCATCTGCAAGAAACTACATTCAGCCCGAGTCACCTTATTAGGAAAAGCATTTCTAGACAGAGGAACACAAACTTGCCGGACGGCTATTATCAAAGGGCTGCATCCAGGGGATCCTCAGATGAGGTTACGTTTCTCCGCATACACAACCAGGCAGTAAAGTTAAAGCTGAAATGAGAGGGTCCACTCTCAGAAGGCTTGAGGTCGACATTTAAAGCAGCCAGCAAGTGGTCATGACCCGCCCGGAGGTATAGACTTCAAACCTTAACTACAACGAACCCTGTGCCGGAAATGAAACTACTAACTTTGACGCCTGTTAAATTCTGGTTAATGTATGCCCGTCTTGTACAAAACAGCAGTACATCTGTTCTAGCACCTTTGCACTGAATTTAGAGTGTTCTTATCGCTAACATTAGATTTTAAATTTGCATTATATCCCACGGTTGATACACTGAACTGATGAATGATTTTAAAATTCAATTTTTAATTACGGTTATGACAAATAGTAAAATTGTTAAGGTTTTAATCAACTAAACAATAAACCTTACCATTACTGATTGTTTATGTGTAGGAAGGGACACCTTCCTGCACATTAACAATCATTCCCTGAAAAGCAGACACCCTTGCACTATGGTGCCAGCGCTAGGGGAAAAATGGGTGCGCCTAATTATTCTAAATACGGTGCATCCCTGCATTGTCGGAGAGCAGCGTTACCAATTGTGACGTAACACTGCGCTCCACCATTCTGATGTGGATATATGCCCCCTGATGTGCCGATTCTGAAACCCTATTCAACCATCATGGTTGATTGGGAGTGTGTAAAGAAATAAACGTGGGGTCCTCTGCAGGCGGAATAACAATCGGGCCACATCTGGATGTAGCGTATTGTGCCATGGTCAGCTGGCATGTGTGTGGACAGAATCAGCACACTGGGAGTTTGTATCCATTGACGGCAGCGCCCATTGGTTGTTAGAATACTCGCTTAATTAAGCCTAGTATCTGTGGTTGGTCGCGATTGGGCACCTTCACAATTCAAAACATTTCAATGGTAATATAGCTTATTGGGATTTCCTTGACTGGAAGTTTGTATATTTGGCATGAAAAGACCATGGTTTAGCGAGTAGAATTGGGTTATATTTGTATTTACATGTTTTTTGAGTGAGTTGTGTATACAGGCAAACATTGTTCTGATGTGATGAAGATCCCATAAGTGTAGTGGATCGAAACGTTGTTGACTGAATCACTCTGACCCGCATGAGGATATACAATTGTTTCTTCGGGTGCAGTAGTGTTGTCTCTATGAAAATTGTGATGTTTGATTGTGTAAATATTGTCACAAATGACCCCTCCCCTTGCCTGGTTTTATTGTATATGAGAAGAAATCATTATAGAACAGGGTGAGTAGGAGTATGTAACCCTACAGAACGTGACTGACAGGTGTACCTGTCAGTCACGTTCTGTAGGGTTACATACTCCTACTCACCCTGTTCTATAATGATTTCTTCTCATATACAATAAAACCTTTTGACCTATTGATTGGAGAACCCCAGGGCATGATTGATGTGCACCCAGAGTATTGTTAGGATTGTATTCTCATCTTTGGGCCCCTTGTTTCTTCTCGCTTTTAATCACCCTAGGACCTTTTGATTGAGGAGTCCCTGGGCATCATTGATGTGCACCCAGAGTATTGGTAGCACCATGTTCTCATTTTTGGGACCCTTGTTCCTTATAACGCTTTAATCCTGACAAAAGTATTCAAACATCCTGCTGCAGCGAAAACATACTACATTTAGGCAGTGAAGATTGAATGTGGCATAATGTGCGATGATTGAGTGTACTTTCCAGATGTAAAATACTGCATGTATTGCAGCGGAAGCAGAGTTTTACACCAGACAGCCATCAGCTTGACAGTGAAATAAAATGCTGCTCTCAACTGATCCAAGATGTGATTCATGTGTTTCAGAGCAGAGGCTCAAGGTAGCTGACCCAAAGAAGCCAATGGTTGAAGATGGCTGACTCTTCCTTCCTGCTATGTATGTTGCAAAGAATGGGTCTTGCAGAGAGCAGGATGAGGGCAGTGACTGAAGAGATGTGGTGCAAGATTTCCCAGGCCACATCATGCAAATAGGCCCTTAAGGGGAGCCCGAAGGACTGCAGCTGAGAGTGGGAAACACACAATGAAGAAAGAGGACCCACCACCCCATAAGAGCCATATCTAGTCATACACGACGAAGGTGATAGGCGACAGTAGGGTCTTCAATCCATCTGCTGTCTGCAGTTGGTGAATCTACAAAAGAGCAGAACTCACATGGAGGACTCCCATCACATGACATGTCATGGCTGCAGGGAGGAAACCTCTACGAGAAAATATGAGGCACCCCAAGTCTTGGCTGTCCAAGCAGGACCTGCCACTGCTTCTTGAAAATATGAGGCACCCCACATCTTGGCTGTCCAAGCAGGACCTGCCACTGCTTCTTGAAAATATGAGGCACCCCAAGTCTTGGCTGTCCAAGCAGGACCTGCCACTGCTTCTTGAAAATATGAGGCACCCCACATCTTGGCTGTCCAAGCAGGACCTGCCACTGCTTCTTGAAAATATGAGGCACCCCACGTCTTGGCCGTCCAAGCAGGACCTGCCACTGCTTCTTGACTAGCTGGACGATGGTTCACTTGACCCATCCTCAACAGCTGACCGCCCGGCTGCCCAAGAGTAGTAGAAGTGTGCACATAACATGTCACCATACCCTTAGTAGACTAACAGTTGTAGTGACAAGGTATAAGACAGGTGGTAGAGCAGTCTCATAAGTACATGTATAAATGCAGCGTCATGTACCACGTCACCTTTCGCATTACTCGTAGCACAGGCGTTCCTAGCGCCTAGACACCACACTGGTAATGGTGCACCTTTGTAAATGAATAAACCAATACATGGGACCCCCTTAACATGTCAACCGGAGCTTGACGTATATCAGAAGCAGGAGTGCAACCTCCTGTTATAAGGTGTTCCTACTTCTAGGAGACTAACATTGCAGTGTAACTCCTTTTAATTTAATTTACCACAAAGATTCGGAAGCAAAGGCATTGAATGGTCTTCTTGGGAGCACAAAACTAATCTCAATAACTAATACTAACCACTAACCTTGGGTTCCAGAGTAAAGTATTACCCACTGCTAGCGTTTCAACGCCACTTTAGGGGTAGTGGGCACTGCTTTATAAGTACAATACAACTTAAGCAATAAGACACCATACTAGTGATAGTTACATTTTATAAATAAATTAATGTGACAGTCCGCAACACGCCAATCATAGCATGAGTCGACCTTTTGCTATAAGGCAGTTATACTCCGGGAGACTAATGCCGGAAGTGAAGGCGCTTCTAGCGACCTCTCGCTATAAAGCAGTCGTACTCCAGGAGATTAACGCAGGAAGTGAAGGCGCTCCTAGCGACCTCTCGCTTTAAGGCAGGCGTACTCCAGGAGATTAATGCAGGAAGTGAAGGCGCTCCTAGCGACCTCTCACTATAAGGCAGGCGTACCCCAGGAGATTAATGCAGGCAGTGAAGGCGCTCCTAGCGACCTCTCGTTATAAGGCAGGCGTACTCCAGGAAATTAATGCCAGAAGTAAAGGCAATCTTAGCGACCTCTCACCATAAGGCAGTCGTACTCCAGGAGACTAATGCCGGAAGTGAAGGAGCTCCTAGTGACCTTTCGCTATAAGGCAGTCGTACTCCAGGAGACTAATGCCGGAAGTGAAGGCGCTCCTAGCGACCTTTCGCTATAAGGCAGTCGTACTCCAGGAGACTAATGTCGGAAGTGAAGGCGCTTCTAGCGACCTTTCGCTATAAGGCAGTCGTACTCCAGGAGACTAATGCCAGAAGTGAAGGCGCTCCTAGCGACCTTTCGCTATAAGGCAGTCGTACTCCAGGAGACTAATGTCGGAAGTGAAGGCGCTCCTAGCGACCTTTCGCTATAAAGCAGTCGTACTCCAGGAGACTAATGCCGTAAGTGAAGGCGCTCTTAGCGACCTCTCACCATAAGGCAGTCGTACTCCAGGAGACTAATGCCGGAAGTGAAGGCGCTTCTAGCGACCTCTCGCTATAAAGCAGTCGTACTCCAGGAGATTAATGCAGGAAGTGAAGGCGCTCCTAGCGACCTTTCGCTATAAGGCAGTCGTACTCCAGGAGACTAATGCCGGAAGTGAAGGCGCTTCTAGCGACCTCTCGCTATAAGGCAGTCGTACTCCAGGAGACTAATGCCGGAAGTGAAGGCGCTTCTAGCGACCTCTCGCTATAAAGCAGTTATACTCCAGGAGACTAATGCCGGAAGTGAAGGCGCTTCTAGCGACCTATCGCCATAAGGCAGTCATACTCCAGGAGACTAGTGCCAGATGTGAAGGCGCTCCTAGCGACCTCTCGCTATAAGGCAGGCATACTCCAGGAGATTAATGCCAGAAGTAAAGGCAATCCTAGCGACCTCTCACCATAAGGCAGTCGTACTCCAGGAGACTAATGCCGGAAGTGAAGGCGCTCCTAGCGACTTCTCGCTATAAGGCAGTCGTACTCCAGGAGACTAATGCCGGAAGTGAAGGCGCTTCTAGCGACCTATCGCCATAAGGCAGTCGTACTCCAGGAGACTAGTGCCAGATGTGAAGGCGCTTCTAGCGACCTCTTGCTATAAGGCAGTCGTACTCCGGTAAACTAATGCCGGAAGTGAAGGGGCTCCTAGTGGCCTCTCGCTCTGAGGCAGTCGTACATTGGGAGACTAATGCCGGAAGTGAAGGGGCTCCTAGCGGCAGCTGTACTCCAGGAGACTGATGCTGGAAGTCAAGGCACTCCTAGCAGCTTCTCGCTATGAGGCAGTCGTACTCCGGGAGACTGATGCCGGAAGTCAAGGCGCTCCTAGCGACCTCTCGCTACGAGGTACTCGTACTCCAGGAGACAGATGCCGGAGGTGAAGGCGCTCCTATAACCCCCTCGATACGAGGTAGTTATACTTTGAGAGACTGATTCCAGAGGTGAAGGTGCTCCTAGCGACCTCTCGCTCCGAGGCGGCCGTACTCTGGGAGACTGATGCCGGAGGTGAGGGTGCTCCTAGTGCCCTCTCGCTACGAGGCAGCCGTACCCCAGGAGACTAATGCCAGACGTAAGGCGCTCTTTGCAATAGCGCAGTCTGTAAATAAATAAATATGAGACCGTATGGCAGTAATGGTAATGGCAGACTTGTCAGTAAAATGTCACATTATAAAGCAGCCTTACCTCTTGGAGGCTTACAGTAGAAATATAAGCGCTCTTAACATCAAGACACCGTGCTGCTGATAGTGCACTCTTATCTGAAAGAAAAAGTGCAAAGACCAGTTATGCATCAGCTGTAGCAGAAGCGTGAGAGCGACAGCCATTACAGGCTTGGGAGGGAGGGGTGGGGGGTTGGGGGGGGAAGCAGGCCACTGACAAAAGTTTGTGTGTAAACGGCCGCTTTATTGGAACAGGTGCACATTACAATTTTAAAACCTTGGCCAAACGCCTTCCAAACCTAGACCTCACTAAATATAACATACCTAACCCCGCACCCCACCCCCTCCCCTAAATTCCTTCGAACCCGCCCCCGCCCGTACATTACAACATTACAACAATATCAAACATTACATTCCTGTATAACCCCACCAACAATCTCTAAATACAAACCTTCCGTTAACCAAACTCCCCTGCCTGCCCCTTTACAGCTATCGACCACCCAAACTGTGGAACCGAACTAAACTTACCAACCTATCCTTTCCCTGTCGATAACCCAACTCAACAAAATAACTCCACCAACCTCCGGTAAAACTGTCCAAAATAACCCCCGCCACCCAGAAAGAAAGGGGTGGTGTAACCACTAACCACCCCTCTTTCTGCCCCCCAACAAAAGAAAACTTTAAACTCCTCGAGCATGATTCTGCACGTTCAAACACCGGGACAAAACCTCCCTAATTTCCAACAAATAAAGGTCCATGCCCAACCTTGACAAATGCACCCCATCACCCCGAAAAAATTCTACCGCCTCAAAACGAATATCCTTGTGGGTCACTCTCCCGAAACCCAAATCGCGGCAAAATCTGGAAATCTCCGCATTCACCTTCTTCCGTGCCCTGTCAATAGCTCTGGGGTTCAAAGCCCCTCTCCACACTCTCCGCGGGACCAATTCCGTCCAAAGCAAATGGCAACCCGACCAACGCTCCTTCAGCAAAGCCAAATCACTCTTCATTGCACGCAATAAGACCACCACTTTCACACCGCAAAGATCGTTCTCTCCCAAATGTATCAAAAGAATATCAGGGCATTGTCCCCACACCATGGCATTATTTAAACATGGAATAAGCTCCCTCCAAAGCATACCCCCATTTCCTTTCCAGAGGATCTGAAAAAGACTGTCATTGAACCCCAACCTTCCCCCAAAATAACTTTTGCACGCTTGTACATGTGCCCACTTGACGAAGGAATGCCCCATAATCCACACCGTCAATTCCTTTGCGTGGGGCCCAGCTACCGAACCTGAAAAGAAAAACAAGAATGAGACTCACACCAAAGAGGTTGACGCATGCGCCTCCGCTGCATTCGCTCTTACATATTTATGAAAACAGTCTGATGACCAACACCCTAAGCGCATGATGTCACCCTGAGACCAACCCCGGTTATGCGCTTCAGTCGCTGCCCCGATCCTAAAAGAGTGAGTCCCAAACTGGGCCCCATCCAAACCAATCCGCTGTAACCCCTTAGGCAAAACCATACGCAGCTGATAGTCTGTGACGCGTGAACCATTCATATGCTTAAAAACCAAGTCGCCCCCATCTCCTCCTGATAGGATCTTCCATTGCTTCGCCAAACGCAGCAGACAAGTACAACTGGGGGTTCCTGCCTCTAACCACACCCCCTTTCCAACACCCCTCTGATCCGTTTTTGAACTGGACAGCCAAATGTTCACACCTGTGTCCGTGAAGAACACGTCCTGCCAACAAATGCCCCGCTTTACCTTGGTCCCGAGGAGCTCAGAAACCCGAAAAGCCCCAAAAAACATAAACACCATAAGGGTAGCAAACAATGAAGCCTCAAAATCATCCCTGCAAACTGCAGGCAAAACTTCCAACAAACGTGCTAACGTCTGCCAGGAAATAGGTAAACGGGACATAACGGTCCCACCCGCTCCCTAGCCCAGCCCTCAAGCATCCTCCGTCCTATTTCCCCAGCAGAAGGGGAATAACCCCAAAAAAGCTTACCCATGAAGGAAATCCCCGCCAGCTTCCCAGCAATAGTGACTCTAGACAAACCTTTCTCAATGAGGTCCAGGATAAAATGAACTACATCCTCCGAACTGCGCCACGACTCCTCCCTCCTACAAGCTCCTGATGACAAAAATTCTTTCCATGCCAAAGCATACGCTGCACGAGTGGAAGCAGACAAAGAACCTACCACCAGTTGAAATACCCTACGTTGCCAACAGACCAGAGATGCTCTGGCATCGGGGTCGGTGTCCTGTCCGCCTCCTTGGCCAGCCCATGGAATCTCCCCCACTGCGAACGAGACAAAGCATCCGCAATGTCCTTGTCCACACCTGGCACGTGCAAAGCCCTGAATGAAATGTCGTAGCGCAAACAGCCCAGCACAAACACTCTCATCAATTTCAAAATCTGCTCATCCCTTGCTGACTGCCTGTTGACTATTTGCACCACTGCCATGTTGTCCACACGGAACAGGACCCTCTTATGCTCCAGCTCCTTGCCCCAAATGGTCAAAGCAACCAGGAGTGGAAAGAGCTCCAAAAAGGTAATGCTCCGCCCTCCATTCCTCCAATCCTGCGGCCATTTCTCTGCACACCATCGGCCTTGCCAGTAAATACCAAAACCATCACTGTCTGCTGCATCCGAAAACATTTGTGTGAGAAGTTGGCCTGATATGTAGTGCTCACTATTCTAGTGATCACTGTGTATCATTCCAAACGACCCTTATTGATGATTGGTTGTAAGTCAACCATTTAGACCAGCTATCCTAGTAGCGTGGATACGAGCAGTCTTTAGGCTAAACTCTAGAGGGCGTGTTAAGCCAGCTGTTTACCATCACATATACCCCTTGAACGTCAAGTGAAAGGACACCACACAAGTTGTTATAAAATAAAAGATATTTATTTATAACAAGACTACCCTGGCTCTTTATGAGTCAGGGAGCTAAGCACACTACAAAACTCTTAGAAAATACTTCAGTTGCACAATTTACACAAATGCCCGAAGGCACGAGAAACCATCTATGCTAACAGTGAAATGCGAGTGGTTAGAGTCTGGAGTTACTGATTCCGGAGTGATCCGATCAGTGGGACTAAACGAAAAAGGAACTGGACACTTGGAGAGCGATCCTGCGATGGAGCACCGAAATGCTCGAGTTACCTAGCCCAGAGGCTGCGGCTGCGTGAGGTTCGGCAAGGTGTCGGGAGTCCTCGTTGTAGTCTCAGGAGCCTGAAAGAAGAAGTTGCTGGCAGGCGACCAGTGTCGATGTTTCCGCGAGATCCAAGCCTGGATCGGTGTTGAAGGAAACCTGAAAGCAGATGGGACTCAGTTCTCAACCGCTAGCCAGCGATCGTGTGGGTACCAGGAAGGTACCGGCTGAAGTCACCTCGACCAGTGAGTGGTTGACGTCGGACTCGGCTGTTCCTCGGACCAGGAGGCGCGGCGGCGACCAGGATGGAGGGCGAGCTGTCCCACGAAGGTGTCTGCTGTCGATGATGCTGGGCCCAGGAGTGGGGCAGCAGGTCTTGGCAGTTGCAAACCCACGCGGGGGAGTCAAGATGGCGTCTGGAGTGGGCCAGGAGGGTCCGAGGTACTCCTCTGTTGAAGGGGAGCAAGGGCCAGTCTGGAGCAACCAGACCAGTGATGAAAAACAAACTATCGTGGTGCGTCGTGAAGAGGGCCACAAGCCGGTCGGCGAGTGGTCGGACAACGCGGTGAACAGCAAGGAGCAGAAGGGCCCCCACGCAGATCTCGTGGATGCTGGGGAGGCGGACTTCGGTGCTGGAGCCGCTCAGGGTTAGGGCTTCTCAAACCCTAGGTACACTCACTCGAGGGTCCCTCGGTGGGCGTGTTAGGTAAGCGTCTTGCAGGTTCTGAAGATGGCCGGTCCCGCAGGTCTCGTCACACCTACGAATCTCAGCTGGGCTGACGATGTAGGTAGAGGTCAGAGATGGCAGGGAACCCGGGTCTCGTCGAGCTGGGCAGTCTTGATCCGTGGGGGAGACGTACAGCAAACCGCAAGCGCTTAGTTGGTGCCTGCTGGTGCAGGGTGGCTACTCCTTAGCCACAAGGGAGAGTCTTCAGAAAAGTCAAGAGTTCCTTTCGAGGAAAGTAGTTCAAGATTCAGAATTATCCAATTTGGGAAGGGGACCCGCTCCCACCTTCATTCTAGGAAAAAGGGGCTGGCCTGTGACTAGGTCCTACCTATGGGTGGGACCAGGAGGGGGGTGGTTACACCCCTATCCTTTGTCCGGCTTCGCCCCAGCTCAGGGGCTGGTGTGCCCCCGAAACTGGTTTGAGCCGGGCTATGCACAGTGAGCACCGGGGTGCCACTTGCAATCACCTTCCTTTCAGCCCTGCCTACCTGGGATACACAAACCCTGTCTGGGATGGTGCTAACACCGCCCTCGACAGGAAACCCTTTGTCCAAGCTCCCTTCGCTGGAAGGTCTCCCAGCAGCAGGAGGTCAGACTTGTGTCTGGTGGCAGCATCCATTTTGTGATGCTGAGGCTTGAGTCAACTTTAACCGGGGTTCAAGGTTACTTCCATGTCGGGCCCCTCTAAAAGGGGGGAATGCTAACCCCGTCGCCAGAATTGGCGAGGGGTTCGTATTCCAATTCGTATGACACCTTACTCGACATGTGTAGGTGATGCGATGCCAAAGTTAGCAAATAACCGCAAGGATTATAATGCATTTTAAGGTAGTTGGCCCGCGTCACCATGGAACGGCTATTTAGGACTTGGTTCCGCAAGCCGTCGACGGGCTCAGCTCGCGCCAGAGCACCGTCCCACATGATCCCCAGCACTCTGCCTTCAGGATTGATAAGGCCTGCCATAGGAGTGACTGATAGGAATCCATGTGTCCATTTTAGGGTTAGGTATAGGAATACTACACCTACAGCAACGGGTGATTACACCACCTTGCCCCAGCTGTCGTGCAGCCAGTTGTGTCAGATTTGGGCGGCCATCCAGGGGTGGCATAATACATGCTGCAGCCCCCGGTAGGCCCTGGGTACACCGATGCCCTGGATACCTGTGGTATGCTGAGACAGGGACTGACAAGGCGGCCCAGTTCCAATTAGTGGATGCACCTAATGTACATGTGTGTTAATTTCGAGAGAGAAAAGCTAGGCTGTGGGTCTGATTGGCAGGCCCACAGCCAGGGAAAGTCGTAAACCAATGAAGCAAAAGCAAAAAATCTGGGTGATCATAGGATTGCAGACCCTACTCTCCTACATGACCCCCCCCCAAACTTTGGGACAATAAGCTAACCTTGACCAGGTGAGTCTTCTTGCTCTAAGTGGAAATACCTGGAGAGCCCATCTGCATTGCCATGATCAGTGCCAGGTCTATGCTCCACTGTGAAGTCCATCCCCTGTAGGGAAATGGACCACCTAAGTAGTTTGGGGTTTTCACCCTTCATTTGATTTAGCCACAAGAGGGGCTTATGGTCGGTCTGAATCTTGAAGTGAGTGCCAAACAAGTATGGCCTCAACTTCTTCAGGGCCCAAACCACAGCAAAGGCCTCCCTCTGAATAGCTGACCAATTCTTCTCTCTGGGGGTCAGCCTCCTGCTAATAAAAGCTATGGGCTGGTCATGACCATCAAAATTCAGTTGAGATAGAACAGCTCCCACACCCAACTCCGAAGCGTCTGTTTGGACAATGAATGGTTTGGAGTAGTCTGGACTCTTTAGGATAGGTGCTGTGCACATGGCCTGCTTTAGGTCATCGAATGCCTTCTGACAGCTTGCTGTCCACTGAACTTTTTTTGGCATCTTCTTACTTGTCAGATCGTTTAGCGGGGTCACAATGGATCCATAATTTCTGACAAATTTCCGGTAATAACCAGTCAGGCCCAAGAAAGCTCGAACCTGAGTCTGGGTGGTTGGAGGAGCCCAGTCCTGTATGGCCTGTATCTTGCTCTCCAATGGCTGAACCTGGCCTCCACCTACACGGTGGCCCAGGTATACAACCTGTGTCTGCCCTATCTGGCACTTAGTGGCCTTGATAGTGAGGCCTGCCTTTTGCAGGGCCTCTAACACTTTCCTCAGGTGGACCAGGTGATCCTCCCAGGTGGAGCTAAAGACAGCGATATCGTCCAGATACGCCGCACAGAAGTCGTCCAACCTAGTGAGAACTCGATTCACCAGCCTTTGGAAGGTGGCAGGTGCATTTTTCAAACCAAAGGGCATTACCACGAACTGATAATGCCCACCCGGGGTAGAAAATGCTGTTTTGGGCTTGGCCTCCTCAGCTAACCTGATTTGCCAATACCCAGCTGTCAGGTCAAACGTACTTAAGTAGTTGGCCGAAGCCAACCGGTCTATAAGTTCGTCTGCTCTTGGTATTGGGTGGGCGTCAGTCTTAGTGACTGCATTGAGGCCTCTGTAGTCCACGCAAAACCTCATCTCTTTCTTACCGCCCTGGGTGTGAGGTTTCGGCACGAGAACTACGGGACTAGCCCAGGGGCTGTCCGAGGGCTCAATGACTCCCAGCTCCAACATTTTCTGCACCTCTGTCTTGATGCAGTCTCTGACATGATCAGGCTGTCGATAGATTTTACTCTTTACGGGCAGACTGTCCCCAGTGTCGACCTCATGGGTACACCAATTGGTCTGACTGGGTGTCAGAGAGAACATATGTTGAAAGGATTGAAGAACCTGTTTACAATCCTTTTGTTGATGTCCAGAGAGGCTGCCGCAAAGGACAACACCATCTACTGACCCATCGTCAGGGTTCTGAGAGAGCAGGTCCGGGAGAGGGTCACTCTCCTCCTCCTGTCCCTCATCTGTGGCCATGAGCAAGCCCATGCCCTCCCTGTCGACATATGCCTTGAGCCTGTTTACATGGAGCACCCGGTGGGGGCTCCGGGGAGTTCCCAGGTCTACCAAGTAGGTGACCTCTCCCTTTTGCTCAATGATCGTGTGGGGCCCAGACCATTTGTCTTTGAGTGCTGCTGGGGCCACTGGCTCCAGCACCCACACCTTCTGTCCAGGCTGGTACACAGTCAGGACAGCCTTTTGGTCGTGCCAAGCTTTCTGTAATTCTTGGCTCGCCTCAAGGTTTTTAGATGCCTTTTCCATGTACTCCGCCATCCGCGAGCGGAGGCCGAGCACATAGTCCACAATGTTCGATGCCGGCTTTCTGAGAGGTCTCTCCCATCCTTCCTTTACCAAACAAAGGAGTCCCCTTACAGGATGTCCGAACAGAAGCTCAAAAGGGCTGTAGCCAACCCCCTTCTGCGGGACCTCTCTGTAGGCGAACAAGAGGCAGGGTATCAGGACATCCCATCTCCGCCGAAGCTTTTCAGGTAGTCCGTGAATCATCCCTTTTAGGGTCCTGTTGAATCTCTCAACAAGCCCATTGCATTGCGGGTGATAGGGTGTGGTGAACTTGTAGTTGACACCGCACTCCTTCCACATTGCAGTCAGATATCCCGACATGAAGTTTGCACCTCTGTCTGAGACAACCTCCTTAGGGAAGCCTACTCTGGAGAACACTCCAACTAGGGCCCGTGCCACCACAGGGGCTGTAGTGGTCCTAAGGGGAATAGCTTCAGGATACCTGGTGGCGTGGTCCACCACCACCAGTATAAACTTGTGCCCTGATGCTGTCTGGGGTTCCATTGGTCCGACAATGTCGATCCCCACTCGTTCAAAGGGTACCCCCACCACCGGTAGTGGTATGAGGGGGGCCTTTGTCGTGCCACCTGACTTACCACTGGCTTGGCAAGTGACACAGGAGCGGCAAAACTCCTTCGTATCTTCGGACATGTGGGGCCAGTGAAAGTGTGGAACAATTCTGTCCCAAGTCTTATTCTGGCCTAAGTGACCTGCAAGGGGAATCTCGTGGGCCAAGGTACGAAGGAAACCTCTCAGAGACAAGGGGATGACCAGCCTCCTGGTCGCGCCAGGCTTGGGGTCTCTTGCCTCGGAGTACAGGAGTCCATCGTCCCAGTACACTTTGTGGGTACCTGTGGCGTTCCCTGCAGCCTCAGCAGCAGCCTGCTGTCTGAGGGGTTCAAGTGAGGGGCAGTCTAACTGTGCCTTTCCCAGGTCTTCCCTGGAGGGTCCCCCTGAGCCCAGAAACTCAACCTGACCAGGTTCAAGCTCTTTCGGCTCAGTTTCCCTCAGTTCTTTAAGGTCAGCCTCCTCAGAGACTTGATCCACGACCTGGGGCAAGGGGGAAGGCGAAGCCTTACCCTTACTGCTCCTTTCCTTGGAAGGTGTCTGGTCCGTTCTTCCAGGATCCAGCACCTGTTCAGTGGGGCATCTTCTGGCCTGTGACCTGGTCACAGCAAGGACATGTGCTGGCAAGCCTAACATTTCCATGTGAGTCCTCTGCTCCACTTCTGACCATTGTGACGTTTCCAAATCATTGCCCAACAGACATTCTACGGGGAGGTCTGAACTAACCACAACCTTTTTCGGGCCACTTACCCCTCCCCAGGAGAAATCAACAACTGCCATACTGTGATTGGTAGTGACATTGCTGGCATTGGTCACTAGGTAATCGGTACCTAGCATGATCTGTCCAGGGTCCACAAAGTTAGGCGTCACCATGGTGACACTGGCACAAGTGTCCCTGTAGGCCTGAGCCACTTTTCCATTGATCAAAGGTGTCTGTCTGTATTTGCCCAAAGTATTGGGACTGGCATCAGGGGACATATCCATATCCCCTGTACAGACAAGGACGGCCTGAGTGAGCGTGCTGACTAAGTCGTCACTCCCCTCGGTTCCCAAGGTTAACCCAACTAATGCCTTGGGAGGCGCACTACCACTGCTGACTGTACTAGGGGGTGCAGGTGCCTTAGGGGCTGCAGTGGCAGGAGTTTGCCCTCCTTTCTTGGTGCACTCACTAAACCAGTGAGTCTTACTTTTACAGTATTGGCACCACCTTTTTGACTGGCCTTCTTGAGTCTTCTTCTTCTGTGAAGCCTGACCCCCACCCTCTTTGGTTTGTTGGGGACCTGTCGAAGACTTCTGGTCATTTTGTTCGTTCTTGTTACTACCCTTCTGGTCTGCTTTCTTCTGACCACCCTGGTTCTGAGTCTGGTTCTGCTTGACCCTTGTTCTGACCCATCTGTCTGCCTTCTTTCCCAATTCTTGGGGAGAGGTCAGATCCGAGTCGACAAGGTGCTGATGCAACAATTGGTTCTGACAGTTGTTTAAAATCTGTTCTCTCATGATAAGATTGTACAATCCTGTGTAATCAGTAACCTTGCTACCCAGCAACCAGCCCTCCAAAGCCTTAGTGGCACAATCGACAAAGTCAGTCCAATCCTGAGACTGGATTTTCTGGGTGTCCCTGAACAGCAACCTGTACTGTTCCGTGGTTAAGCCAAACCCATCAATCAGTGTATTCTTCAGGACTTGGTAGTTGTTTGCATCCTCAGCTCTAGTAGTGAGGAGCTTGTCTCGACCTTTACCTTCAAAGGAGAGCCACAGTATAGCTGCCCACTGACTCTGGGGGACGCACTGGACAGTGCAGGCCCTCTCCAAAGCAGTTATCCACTTGTGGATATCGTCCCCTTGCTTAAAGGTGGGCACTATTTTACTCAGGTGTCTAGTGTCTATACCCCTGTCTTTCTCTCTAAGGAGAATGCTGCCACCAGTGGGATCTAACCCACTTAATTTCTGCTCTCGGGCTAAGGCAAGTCTTTCTTTGGCGAGGGCAAGTTCTTCCCGCTCGATCCTCAGATTGACTTCCCTCATCTTCGCTTCATGCTCCCTTCTCTGAGGGGACGTCATTCCTCTCTGAGAAGATGCCTGAGAGGCATGTGTTCGAACAGATCTGTTAGAGCCTCTGGAGAGAGACCTAGCTCGTCCGTTCCCAATGTTAGGCCTGCTTGAGCGTGGGCCCGGGGCTCCCCCAGTTCCACTCTCATGCCTGCTTAAGTTGGTCCTCGTAAGCCTACCGACTACCACTGGACCTTTGTTTGCCTCGTCTCCTGATAACTCCTCCTCGTCTTCCTCCTCTGTATGGAGGTCGAGGTCTGGGTCACCAAGGGTTCCCTCTAAGGGAGGCATGTTCCCATCAGCATCGGGGGGACCTGTGTTAGAGGACCTCCTGGCATCGTACGTCTCTAAGAGACCTATCAGAAATGCGATGGTAGGGTTAGAACCCTGGTTTAGCTTCCTGGAGGCACACAGTTGTCTCATCTCCTTGAAGCTAAGAGCTGCATATCGTGACATGACCTGTGGAGGGTCAATGACCACTAAGGGAGTCTCCGCAGACTCTCCGTGGACCGACATGCTTCTAGTGAGGTGTAAGTGATGCACCTACCTACACTATTTGTTTACCTACTGATCCCTTGCTAAGAGTTGTAGTCAGGGTGTGCTAAGCCCTGTTACGCTACAACAGCTGGTTCAGTAGAACTCCGAGTATTCTAAGTTAAGTTATATGTACCTGGGTACTTATGTGATCTTTCACTTCGATATTCTTAGGATACGTGTGTGGTAAAACAACAGCAAGCTCAAATCCCAACCGCTGCTCACCAATGTGAGAAGTTGGCCTGATATGTAGTGCTCACTATTCTAGTGATCACTGTGTATCATTCCAAACGACCCTTATTGATGATTGGTTGTAAGTCAACCTTTTAGACCAGCTATCCTAGTAGCGTGGATACGAGCAGTCTTTAGGCTAAACTCTAGAGGGCGTGTTAAGCCAGCTGTTTACCATCACATATACCCCTTGAACGTCAAGTGAAAGGACACCACACAAGTTGTTATGAAAATAAAAGATATTTATTTATAACAAGACTACCCTGGCTCTTTATGAGTCAGGGAGCTAAGCACACTACAAAACTCTTAGAAAATACTTCAGTTGCACAATTTACACAAATGCCCGAAGGCACGAGAAACCATCTATGCTAACAGTGAAATGCGAGTGGTTAGAGTCTGGAGTTACTGATTCCGGAGTGATCCGATCAGTGGGACTAAACGAAAAAGGAACTGGACACTTGGAGAGCGAACCTGCGATGGAGCACCAAAATGCTCGAGTTACCTAGCCCAGAGGCTGCGGCTGCGTGAGGTTCGGCAAGGTGTCGGGAGTCCTCGTTGTAGTCTCAGGAGCCTGAAAGAAGAAGTTGCTGGCAGGCGACCAGTGTCGATGTTTCCGCGAGATCCAAGCCTGGATCGGTGTTGAAGGAAACCTGAAAGCAGAGGGGACTCAGTTCTCAACCGCTAGCCAGCGATCGTGTGGGTACCAGGAAGGTACCGGCTGAAGTCACCTCGACCAGTGAGTGGTTGACGTCGGACTCGGCTGTTCCTCGGACCAGGAGGCGCGGCGGCGACCAGGATGGAGGGCGAGCTGTCCCACGAAGGTGTCTGCTGTCGATGATGCTGGGCCCAGGAGTGGGGCAGCAGGTCTTGGCAGTTGCAAACCCACGCGGGGGAGTCAAGATGGCGTCTGGAGTGGACCAGGAGGGTCCGAGGTACTCCTCTGTTGAAGGGGAGCAAGGGCCAGTCTGGAGCAACCAGACCAGTGATGAAAAACAAACTATCGTGGTGCGTCGTGAAGAGGGCCACAAGCCGGTCGGCGAGTGGTCGGACAACGCGGTGAACAGCAAGGAGCAGAAGGGCCCCCACGCAGATCTCGTGGATGCTGGGGAGGCGGACTTCGGTGCTGGAGCCGCTCAGGGTTAGGGCTTCTCAAACCCTAGGTACACTCACTCGAGGGTCCCTCGGTGGGCGTGTTAGGTAAGCGTCGTGCAGGTTCTGAAGATGGCCGGTCCCGCAGGTCTCGTCACACCTACGAATCTCAGCTGGGCTGACGATGTAGGTAGAGGTCAGAGATGGCAGGGAACCCGGGTCTCGTCGAGCTGGGCAGTCTTGATCCGTGGGGGAGACGTACAGCAAACCGCAAGCGCTTAGTTGGTGCCTGCTGGTGCAGGGTGGCTACTCCTTAGCCACAAGGGAGAGTCTTCAGAAAAGTCAAGAGTTCCTTTCGAGGAAAGTAGTTCAAGATTCAGAATTATCCAATTTGGGAAGGGGACCCGCTCCCACCTTTATTCTAGGAAAAAGGGGCTGGCCTGTGACTAGGTCCTACCTATGGGTGGGACCAGGAGGGGGGTGGTTACACCCCTATCCTTTGTCCGGCTTCGCCCCAGCTTAGGGGCTGGTGTGCCCCCGAAACTGGTTTGAGCCGGGCTATGCACAGTGAGCACCGGGGTGCCACTTGCAATCACCTTCCTTTCAGCCCTGCCTACCTGGGATACACAAACCCTGTCTGGGATGGTGCTAACACCGCCCTCGACAGGAAACCCTTTGTCCAAGCTCCCTTCGCTGGAAGGTCTCCCAGCAGCAGGAGGTCAGACTTGTGTCTGGTGGCAGCATCCATTTTGTGATGCTGAGGCTTGAGTCAACTTTAACCGGGGTTCAAGGTTACTTCCATGTCGGGCCCCTCTAAAAGGGGGGAATGCTAACCCCGTCGCCAGAATTGGCGAGGGGTTCGTATTCCAATTCGTATGACACCTTACTCGACATGTGTAGGTGATGCGATGCCAAAGTTAGCAAATAACCGCAAGGATTATAATGCATTTTAAGGTAGTTGGCCCGCGTCACCATGGAACGGCTATTTAGGACTTGGTTCCGCAAGCCGTCGACGGGCTCAGCTCGCGCCAGAGCACCGTCCCACATGATCCCCAGCACTCTGCCTTCAGGATTGATAAGGCCTGCCATAGGAGTGACTGATAGGAATCCATGTGTCCATTTTAGGGTTAGGTATTGGAATACTACACCTACAGCAACGGGTGATTACACCACCTTGCCCCATCTGTCGTGCAGCCAGTTGTGTCAGATTTGGGCGGCCATCCAGGGGTGGCATAATACATGCTGCAGCCCCCGGTAGGCCCTGGGTACACCGATGCCCTGGATACCTGTGGTATGCTGAGACAGGGACTGACAAGGCGGCCCAGTTCCAATTAGTGGATGCACCTAATGTACATGTGTGTTAATTTCGAGAGAGAACAGCTAGGCTGTGGGTCTGATTGGCAGGCCCACAGCCAGGGAAAGTCGTAATCCAATGAAGCAAAAGCAAAAAATCTGGGTGATCATAGGATTGCAGACCCTACTCTCCTACAATTTGCACATCCCACTGCACATCCTCGTTTCTAGCCAGTGGTACTCCGTTAAAGGAGTGCAAGAAAAAGGACCACATACGCAGGTCCTCCTTTACACCTGCCGATAAACGCACATGATGGTGAGGTAAATGCTGACCCGCCAAAGCCCGGCCCAGGCGCCTGCAGAAAGTCCGTCCCGCCCTTACAACCCTGCTGTCAAAATTCAAATGACCTAACAAAACTTGGATGTCCTTCACCGTCACTTTCCACCTAGACAACATCATGTCCAGCAAAGCCAACATTTTGCATTTCTTATCCTCAGGCAGACGAGCCTGCATTGCAACTGAGTCAAGCTCAATACCCAGAAAGGAGATGACAGTATCAGGCCCCATTGTCTTTTCCGGTGCTAGCGGCACCCCCAGCTCCTCCAAAAGCTCGTGGAAAGAGTCCAGAGCATGCTGGCACTCCGAGTAACTCGGGGAACCCACAAAAAAGAAATCACCCAAGTAGTGTGTGACCAAGCTGTGACCTGTGCGATTCGTGAAAAACCACTGGAGAAAAGTGCTGAATAGTTCGAACAGAGCACATGACACAGAGCAGCCCATTGGTAGAGCCTCGTCCACATACCATTTACCCTCAAATTGTATCCCCAGCAAAGGCCAATTGTCCGGATGAACCGGGAGCAGCCTAAAAGCCGACTTGATATCACACTTTGCCATGCCTGCAGCTGCGCCCGTGGTCACCACAAGTGACATGGCGACGTCAACTGAGGAATAGGACACCGAAGCAGCGTCTTCATCGATAAAATCATTGACTGACGACCCTTCTGGCCATGACAAATGTTGAATCAGCTGAAACTGCCCTTCCTCTTTTTTAGGCACCACACCAATAGGGGAAATGATAAAATTGTGAACTGGCCACTCTCCAAAAGGGCCTGCCATCCTCCCCTCATGCACTTCTTTACTCAATTTCTCACGCACCACCAATTTGTGCTCTGATGCGGATTTCAAATTATCCGCCCACCTTCTCAGCCGGGGCTCATGGTACCCCAAATGAAAACCCCACTTAAAACCATCCAAAAGTGTCTGTCTTGCCTCCAAATTCCCGTAACCCTTCAATGCTTCCTCAAGCTGAGCCAATTTAATTGGCGTAGGAGCCTTTTGGCCCAGAACCCTGTGCTCCCCTGCCCCCCCCCGTCCACCCTGCGACTGCTGCGCGTTGCCAGACATCCCTGCACCTGCCTGCTGCCCTTGCTGTCCGCCTGATGGTCTAACGCCCCAGCAGTTGACGAGAGGGTGCCTCTTCCCGCACTTAGAACACTCATGTCGGTATTTGCAAAATTCCCGTGTACGTAAGCCTTTGTTGAAATCCCAACATGCCTCAACTCCAGTTTGTGATGCGGCTGAGCCTCCCACCCCACCCCGGGTGGGCTTTCCCTGAAAGGGCCGATAAACTAGAGGCAGACCACTAGCTGTAAAAATAGTCTTACCCCCTGGCGCTGCACCCATGGTATGTTGCCACAAATCATTATCTAGCTCACGCCATTTTGCCTCTGAATCCCAAGCCATACGAGCCCTAAACTCTTCGGGAAAGCGCGAAATTGAAAACCCTACCGGACTGTCCTGCTCCTGCTCCTCGACGGGGGTGCCGTCCTTGCCCTCCCTGTTGCGCCGCTGGCTTTGTTGGTGCTCTGTTGGTGCTCCCTCGCTGGCTGTGGGCTGCCACTTCGTCGCGCTGACCGGAGCGGGGAAAACTTCAACTCCCAGGTGGCCCGGCGCTCCCTGACGACATCGAAGCGCCTGGAGGCGCATAAAAGATCGCTGCTTCCTTGGTGGGGCGGGAAAGCGCGAAATTGAAAACCCTACCGGACTGTCCTGCTCCTGCTCCTCGACGGGGGTGCCGTCCTTGCCCTCCCTGTTGCGCCGCTGGCTTTGTTGGTGCTCTGTTGGTGCTCCCTCGCTGGCTGTGGGCTGACACTTCGTCGCGCTGACCGGAGCGGGGAAAACTTCAACTCCCAGGTGCCCCGGCGCTCCCTGACGACATCGAAGCGCCCGGAGGCGCATAAAAGATCGCTGCTTCCTTGGTGGGGCGGGAAAGCGCGAAATTGAAAACCCTACCGGACTGTCCTGCTCTTGCTCCTCGACGGGGGTGCCGTCCTTGCCCTCCCTGTTGCGCCGCTGGCTTTGTTGGTGCTCTGTTGGTGCTCCCTCGCTGGCTGTGGGCTGCCACTTCGTCGCGCTGACCGGAGCGGGGAAAACTTCAACTCCCAGGTGCCCCGGCGCTCCCTGACGACATCGAAGCGCCTGGAGGCGCATAAAAGATCGCTGCTTCCTTGGTGGGGCGGGAAAGCGCGAAATTGAAAACCCTACCGGACTGTCCTGCTCCTGCTCCTCGACGGGGGTGCCGTCCTTGCCCTCCCTGTTGCGCCGCTGGCTTTGTTGGTGCTCTGTTGGTGCTCCCTCGCTGGCTGTGGGCTGCCACTTCGTCGCGCTGACCGGAGCGGGGAAAACTTCAACTCCCAGGTGCCCCGGCGCTCCCTGACGACATCGAAGCGCCCGGAGGCGCATAAAAGATCGCTGCTTCCCCCGCGTCGCGGGACGCGCGCGGGCGCCGGGAGAAGCCCGGGACAAGGGCGGGCCCTCTTAGGCCATCAGAGGCCGAGTGAGGCTGGGCTGGGACCCTTCTCTTTGGCGTGTGACTCTGGGACACCAGCTGTTATTCGAGAACGGACTGCACAAAGTGGGTAATGCTGTGTCAGTATTTCTGTTATTATTGAGGTGGTGATTTCAGGGGGCTGGTCGTGTTTCCCACGGCTAGTTATTGTACACTATCATAGTAGAAAATGAACTCTAAAACATGCAAAAGGACCGTGGGTTTGGGGACTCTTGATAGCTACCTGAAACATGCTGAATCTGCAATTGTTAAAGAAATTGCGTCAGTGGAACGTAGATTATCACTTGAACCACCTAGGTTAGCTGCGTCTCGTACTCCTCCCACGACCATTGCTGTTGATGCACCCCCCGATGTTGCCAACTCTTGTATGTCCCAAAATGGGTCAGGAACCGTGGAGACTTCTACAGTTACACCTGCCTTGTTACCCAATTTGAGTCCTGCCCCCTCTCCTGTGGCTGTTAGAACAAGACAATCAAGAGGCATTTCAAATCAGCCATCAAACGGGGGCAAAATCATGGCAGGTAAAAGAAAGGCAAATAACTCCATGGGAGCACGGAAACAGGCAAAAATCCCCAGAAAGAGCAATTTCGCTGAGGGGTTGGCTCAGGTTAATCTTAGTGTTCCCCAATTAGCTGGTGAGTCAACGTGTGGGGAATTTAATAACTGTACAACTCAGGGCCCCGATATTGGTAATAAAAGTATAGGGCTAGAAATAGCGACAATTATCGATGCCCGTCTTAAGTTACTAACTGTACCGTTAATGGCTACATTGAAACGAATAGAGGATCGCATCACTAAAATCGAGTTACACCTTGAAACTAAGGTTTTTAACGTTGAGCCAAGCTCTGTGGCAGTTGATTCTCTAATTACGTGTACAGCTACAGTTGATAATATGTTGGATTCTATGATTACAATACATCAACAACCAACACTTCCCTGCACTACCCCGGCTATAGGTTCTACTACCTTATCCCGACCTCCAATTGCTGCAGAAATTGCTCAGGGTAGGGAAACACACAAGCAGAACCCAAGAGGGAGGATCTCTTCTCCGGATCGGCCCCTAGGGAGGGACTCGACACTACACTTACCACCAGAGGCCTGCCCCTACTCTATTATTTTAGCCAATGTCCCAAAGCTTGTGGATGGGAATAGGGAACACTGGTCTTCATTAAAAAACAAAGCCCTCCACTACTTATCGAATAAAACTGTTTTGGGGCAACATTTACATAGTAATTTTTGGATGATAAGACGAGTTCCTTGGGTGGGTAAGATTAACAAGTGTTTAGATGGTGACTGCATTGTCATAAGTTTTAGATCCCCCAGGTTGGTTGAGGACATTTTGAGGCAAGCAGGTTCCGCTAGAATTCATCATGATTATGTTAATGTCCTCCCTTTGGGTTTTTTCTATCCCCCAGCTTTTGACATAAGGACGACCAATAACTTCCCAAAGAGTTGTGCCCCCCTTGATTATGCTGTCCCTATCTCTAATAGATACTCTGCCCTATCCACCTTGGATGACAATGAGTGACTAGGGCTGCAAGAATTAACTATAGCGCCTGAAACTCAGCCTGCAGTCCCAGATATAGTGCCATTGATAGCCAATGGCCCTAGCCACGGACCCACGGGTCCTTTAACTAAATTGGTCTCCTGGAACATAGCTGGGCTGAGAAATAAGACAGATGACCCAGCCTGGAGAGATCTTATCTGCTCAGGCGAAGTAATCTGTCTCCAAGAGACTTGGGATACGGATAACACCCTGTGTATAGATGGATATAAAAGCTTCTTTGCGTCTGCTGTACCGTCTAATATGGGGAGGGCTAAGGGGGGGTTGGTTACCTTGATCTCAGCTAGCATCTCTGGCTCGCTGACTCAACTTGACACTGGCTCATGTAATTGTTTGGCAGTTCAAATTTCCCTCAACGGGGGCAGTAATTTTTTAATTGTAAATTTTTATAACTCTTATCACAGAGACACCACGGTTGATCATCTCACCGCATTAAATTGTTTTTTGGTTAAATTCAAGGAGGAAACTGAGATTATTTGTCCCATCATTATCATGGGCGATTTTAATATCCATAGATGTCCAGAGAAATGTCCTTTGACGGATACCTTAGGCCCAATAGAATCACGGGAGGCCCATTTTGAGCACTCACCTCAGGGTGCTCTTTTGGAAATAATCCTTGCTGATCATGGCTTGCTACTCCCCGCCATAGTGGATGAGAATACCCCAACATTCAAAGGGAACGGGAAATACTCTGTGATTGATTATATTTTCATCAGTTCAGTATTGAGGAACAGGACTATGGAATATTCAGCAGCCTGGACATTTTTCAGCGACCATAATCCTGTGGTCCTCATTTTGTCTGATCTCTTTTCACAACTTGTTACGGCCCCTGATAGAACGGACAAATCTCACATTCGCCCCACAGATCAGGATCGCAGGATCAGTTGGAACAAAGTTATTCCTGATGATTTTTTTGCCAATTTGAAAAAGAAGGTTGGCCCTGAGTTGACCATGTGCCTTGACTCAGAAGCAGGGAACGTGGAAGTACTAGGGGCGTATTCCGTAATCTGCTCCCAGATCTCAGCAGATCTTCGGTGTCCAGTTAAAACAATGGACAAGGCAGAGTTAGGTTGGTTTGACAAAAACTGTTCATTGGCCAATAGAAAGTTGAGGGCGGCCTTGAGCAGTAACCCTTTGAATCGGTCTAACATAGCCCAACTCAGGAAAGAATATACTAAAACCTTGGCAACCAGGAAAAAGGAGATCCGGGAGGACGCGTGGGAAGAACTCTCTTCGGTTGACGTCCTTCGCAATAGTGCAAAGTTCTGGTCTGTCGTCAATAAACCCTTCTTTCGTGATCCTTGTAATAATCAATTAGATTGCGGTATCGGGGTACACCAGTGGTACTCTCACTTCAAGTCAGTCTACGAAGTGGGTATGAATGGTGGATCAAATCCTCCTCTTCCCACTGTGAAACAATATACTTTATTCGTAACCAAGGGCGAGGTGGCTGAGGCCATCGGCAAGATGACGAGCAATAAGGCTCCAGGACCCGATGGCGTCCCATCGGACCTTTTTAAATCAGACATCGAGACTTGGTCCACAGTTTTAACGAATATTTTTAACAGGGTCTGTGTCGCAGGCATTCCGGACACCTGGTCCGAGTCCGTGATCATTCCTATTTTTAAAAAGGGTAATAGAGGGGACCCTAGTTGTTACCGCCCTATCTCACTCATTGATTCCGCAGTAAAAGTCCTGGGGCGAGTAGTTTTGGGTAAATTAACAGAATGGTTGGAGGATACCAACACCCTTTCGTGCCTACAATATGGGTTTCGTAAGGGCCGTGGCACTATAGACCAAAGCTTGAATCTTTACCTTTTAATAGGTAAATACACTATAGCTAAGAAAGGGACGTTATACCTGGCCTTTATGGACTTATCCTCGGCCTTTGACCGAGTGAACCGGTCGAAACTGTGGGAACTCCTTCTCAAGCAGGGAGTAGATGAAAACCTTGTCTATTTTTTAGCAGATCTTCATAGAGATCTCTCTGCTACTGTTAGATTTGACCGATTGGGCAACTGCACTGGCAAGATCGGAATCTCTAATGGTGTTAGGCAGGGCTGTATTTTAGCCCCCCTGCTTTTTACACTTTATATCAACGACCTAGCCACTGCCTTAACTGAGTCTTGTAAGGACATTCCTAGGGCAGGGAAGTACCAAATTCCAGCATTATTATATGCAGACGATGCTGCACTGTTAGCGCGTACTGCAGTAGGGCTTCAAAGTCTTTTAGACACATTTGCTGATTTTATGAAAAGACTTGATTTAAGCGTGAATTTCGCCAAATCTCATGTTATGACTGTAGGTTGTAAACCCAAGAAAACCAAGACTATGCTTTGTGAGGGCCATGTCTTATCTAGAATCACCAGTTTCCCATATTTGGGGGTTATTTTTGATGATAAGTCATCCTGGGTCCCTCAATTAGCTGCAAAACGAAATGCCTTTGCCAGATCAATCATAGGTGTGTTGGACTTTGCTCGTAAACTGGGGGTGAAACCCATGCAAGCTATATTGAACATCTATGCAGCTAAATGTATCTCTATAGCTATGTATGGTGCAGACCTGTGGGGATTTAAAAATGTGAAGGAACTTCAGGTGGTAGAGGACAAGTTCCTAAAAACTATTCTATCACTTCCCCAGTCCTTTGGGGCAACTTGCTGGTGTGACGAGCAGTGTGCGACCAACTTTTGCATAATTCATTACGGCTCCCTTGAGCCAACGGGCTGACGAGCCTTGGATCTGCACCTGCGCGCCATGAGAGGTACTTGACCTGTTTTAATTACATTTTGGCAGTCCACACGGCACCCCTTTACACTGACCTGCTCCCTGCTGACGAGAGGCAACTACCTCGAAACACGTGTCCAGGGATGGCTAACGCAACACATACTGTTCTTTTTACACATCGTGGCATAGGCGTACCCGCCGTCGCCACTACATTTACCACAGTCCTTTGGGGCAACTTGCTGGTGTGACGAGCAGTGTGCGACCAACTTTTGCATAATTTATTACGGCTCCCTTGAGCCAACGGGCTGACGAGCCTTGGATCTGCACCTGCGCGCCATGAGAGGTACTTGACCTGTTTTAATTACATTTTGGCAGTCCACACGGCACCCCTTTACACTGACCTGCTCCCTGCTGACGAGAGGCAACTACCTCGAAACACGTGTCCAGGGATGGCTAACGCAACACATACTGTTCTTTTTACACATCGTGGCATAGGCGTACCCGCCGTCGCCACTACATTTACCACAGTCCTTTGGGGCAACTTGCTGGTGTGACGAGCAGTGTGCGACCAACTTTTGCATAATTCATTACGGCTCCCTTGAGCCAACGGGCTGACGAGCCTTGGATCTGCACCTGCGCGCCATGAGAGGTACTTGACCTGTTTTAATTACATTTTGGCAGTCCACACGGCACCCCTTTACACTGACCTGCTCCCTGCTGACGAGAGGCAACTACCTCGAAACACGTGTCCAGGGATGGCTAACGCAACACATACTGTTCTTTTTACACATCGTGGCATAGGCGTACCCGCCGTCGCCACTACATTTACCACAGTCCTTTGGGGCAACTTGCTGGTGTGACGAGCAGTGTGCGACCAACTTTTGCATAATTTATTACGGCTCCCTTGAGCCAACGGGCTGACGAGCCTTGGATCTGCACCTGCGCGCCATGAGAGGTACTTGACCTGTTTTAATTACATTTTGGCAGTCCACACGGCACCCCTTTACACTGACCTGCTCCCTGCTGACGAGAGGCAACTACCTCGAAACACGTGTCCAGGGATGGCTAACGCAACACATACTGTTCTTTTTACACATCGTGGCATAGGCGTACCCGCCGTCGCCACTACATTTACCACAGTCCTTTGGGGCAACTTGCTGGTGTGACGAGCAGTGTGCGACCAACTTTTGCATAATTTATTACGGCTCCCTTGAGCCAACGGGCTGACGAGCCTTGGATCTGCACCTGCGCGCCATGAGAGGTACTTGACCTGTTTTAATTACATTTTGGCAGTCCACACGGCACCCCTTTACACTGACCTGCTCCCTGCTGACGAGAGGCAACTACCTCGAAACACGTGTCCAGGGATGGCTAACGCAACACATACTGTTCTTTTTACACATCGTGGCATAGGCGTACCCGCCGTCGCCACTACATTTACCACAGTCCTTTGGGGCAACTTGCTGGTGTGACGAGCAGTGTGCGACCAACTTTTGCATAATTTATTACGGCTCCCTTGAGCCAACGGGCTGACGAGCCTTGGATCTGCACCTGCGCGCCATGAGAGGTACTTGACCTGTTTTAATTACATTTTGGCAGTCCACACGGCACCCCTTTACACTGACCTGCTCCCTGCTGACGAGAGGCAACTACCTCGAAACACGTGTCCAGGGATGGCTAACGCAACACATACTGTTCTTTTTACACATCGTGGCATAGGCGTACCCGCCGTCGCCACTACATTTACCACAGTCCTTTGGGGCAACTTGCTGGTGTGACGAGCAGTGTGCGACCAACTTTTGCATAACTTCCCCAGGCAACCTCTGGTTACATTGTACATCAAGAATGTGGGGTTGGTTATTTAACTGACCGGATAGCATTAGCCCCCCTTTTAAAATGGTTATCAATCTGGCAAAATCCGGAACTCGAGCTAAATCGTGAAATTATAATAGATTGCTTATCGCTCGAGTTCGGAAAGGCTATTCCTTGGCTGCGCTATGTTAAGAACCTAAGTGACGAAATAGGTCGCCCAGACATATTTGATAATCCCAACAATTTATCAAAGGGAGACTTTAAATGGATAAAAGACACACACAAGCTTAGAACCACTTTAGCCAGAGAAGAAAAGGAGTTAACAAAACCTACAGTAAAGGCCCATCAGTTATTAATAACTACAGGCAGCATAGAACCCTATTTGACCATAGTGAATAACATGAATCATCGCTTTTTATTGACAAGGTTTAGACTGAACAAATACCATCTTTTGCTCACTGATTCTGTTGGTTGGATGAAGGACAGGGACCTGGAGATCTGTTCTTGCGACAGATTCTCCCTCAAGGATACTGCCCACTTTATTTTCTTTTGTAAACATTTGTCCCCTCTCCGCAAAAAGTTCATCATCCCTCTTATTAAGAACAAAGGATTCAGACAAGTCAAACCTGCTCTTTTGTATCTCCAGCTGCTAGGTACTACTTGGGAGATTTTTAATATAGCAAATTTTTTGGCTATCGCGATGAGATTAAGGAAAAAAATCAAGTGGACATAGTGTTGTTTAAAATTAATTGTGAATTTTGATTAAACTCGACCTAGTCTTATTTTAAGTAGTGTTTTAAAATCATGTGTAAATGCTTATTTTAAATGTTATTTATTGTATATATTGTGATGTTTTGCACTTTTATGGTTCTTGATATGAGCCGAATAAAGTAATTTTGACTGACTGACTGACTGACTGATAAAATTGTGAACTGGCCACTCTCCAAAAGGGCCTGCCATCCTCCCCTCATGCACTTCTTTACTCAATTTCTCACGCACCACCAATTTGTGCTCTGATGCGGATTTCAAATTATCCGCCCACCTTCTCAGCCGGGGCCCATGGTACCCCAAATGAAAACCCCACTTAAAACCATCCAAAAGTGTCTGTCTTGCCTCCAAATTCCCGTAACCCTTCAATGCTTCCTCAAGCTGAGCCAATTTAATTGGCGTAGGAGCCTTTTGGCCCAGAACCCTGTGCTCCCCTGCCCCCCCCGTCCACCCTGCGACTGCTGCGCGTTGCCAGACATCCCTGCACCTGCCTGCTGCCCTTGCTGTCCGCCTGATGGTCTAACGCCCCAGCAGTTGACGAGAGGGTGCCGCTTCCCGCACTTAGAACACTCATGTCGGTATTTGCAAAATTCCCGTGTACGTAAGCCTTTGTTGAAATCCCAACATGCCCCAACTCCAGTTTGTGATGCGGCTGAGCCTCCTACCCCACCCCGGGTGGGCTTTCCCTGAAAGGGCCGATAAACTAGAGGCAGACCACTAGCTGTAAAAATAGTCTTACCCCCTGGCGCTGCACCCATGGTATGTTGCCACAAATCATTATCTAGCTCACGCCATTTTGCCTCTGAATCCCAAGCCATACGAGCCCTAAACTCTTCGTCATACTGCGCCCAAGCGTAACCACTACCTGTAATCTGGCCCTTCCTTATTACATCCATATACTTGAATATGGCCACGCAGCGCTCAGGGAACTTCTCACAGTACACACTGGCGTAAATTAGAAATGCCGCCGTCCAATTCTCAACTGTCAGCGGCACCTTAGGGCGCTTAGCCAATTCGTACTCCTCCTCCTGAGAGCCCTCCTTAGACCTCACCTCCCTGTGTAATAGCTTCAAAATCTCCACATATTCGCCCTTCCATATACGCTCCTTTGTTGCCAACATTAAGTGGGCACCTAAAGGCTTAGTCACCCCCATATAAGGAAGCTTTTTAATTTTCAACTCCTTGCTCTGTGGTTTCTCCTTAGTATCCCCTGCCTCTGTATTGGTCCCACTCTCCACCTTGGCCCCTGGAACCGCTCCCTCCGTTCCCGTGCCAACCCCTGTATCTCTTCCATACTTCCCTTTATACAATCTCCCATCCGACACACCCCCTCCCCCGTCCTCCCCAGACCCCACAGACACCATAATAGGTTTGCCCTGTGTTTTAGCGCTCTCACCTGGCTCTAAAGAGGGTGTGCGGACCGACTCCGACCGCCTCGCCGACCTCTCAGAAGAATCCCTTGGAGGATGAGCCCTCACCGACGGGCCGTGCTCTCTCTTGGATTTCACCACCACAGACTGTTTAATGGGTGCCACACCTGAAACCTGCAAAACTACGAGAAACATGAGAGTGTCCCCCCTCCTCATGACCCCGTATTTCCCCTTCTTCCGGGCTGTCCTCCTCATAATCGAGCAGGATTGGCTCTTCCACCTGCAAATTCTCCTCAGCAAAATCCACCACATGGGCCTTACCAGACCCTACATTACCACAACCGGCCTCCACGGCCTTAAAACCACCTTGCGGGGGAGCCGACTGTACTCGCCGGTCCTCCCCCATTCGTTGATTTACATAACAATCCATCTTATTTGAAAACTCCGTCCACCTTGACCGTCGTGACGTTGGGGCCAGCGAGGTCGCGCCGGACCTTCGTGAGCTGGCCGCGACGGGATCCCCCGCCGGTACGGAATGTGCCGCGCAAGGCCTCACCCTCCCTTCTCCTCGGCGATAGTGGGCCACACCTCGCCCTACCGAGTCTGCTGCTCTGCTACACTTCCTACCTTGTAAAGAGAAAATTTGGACTGGTGTGCTGGGACCTTGAAAACTACCTGACACCCGTGGCCCGAGACCACTCAAAAAACCCTCGCCTGACAAACCTCCTCTAGAAAAACCCGCTTGACCCGTCCCCACCGTAGTCGGCAAAACCATCCCTTCCTCATCCCCATTCCATTCCAACATTGCGTGTACCAAAGCGGACGCAGAACCCTCGCCCTGCTCCTCACCATGAATCAGCGAACTTCCAGAAAAAACTTCCCCACGCTCCTGAAACAGTGCCTGCCCCAAGCCTGCAGACCTGGCTTCACTCGTATCGCTTCCCCCCTCCCTCGCGCTACATAAAGGAGCCTCCGGCACTGAAGACGAGCGTCTCTTCGTGCCGCGCCCGCCCCCGCGCTTACTACCCGCCGCGGGGGATGAAAGGGAACGCGCTGCTGCTACTGATAAGCCCGCCCCGCGCACAGCCGCATTATCCACTACACCCGCCCCCCCGCCTCCTCCGACACACCCGACCGACACGGTTGGCCATAACGAGCGGGGGGCGCCTTTTTCAAACGTGGGCGGCCCCGCTCACTCACCGACATCTGCTTCGAGCGCTTTGGCGAGGTGCAAGCGGCCACTGCTGCCGCTACTCCAGCTGAGGCCTGCCGCGTAGGGCGCGACGGCCCCGCAACCTCCCCCACAACCAGGTCCATCCGGCCCGCCTCAGACAAGAGCCGGAGGGTCTCAAGAACTCGATAGTCATGGGACGCCATCACTAACAAGACAATTAACCACAATAAACAAAGACAAAATACACCACTAGCCTAGCTCCCAGCCACCAGGTCACCGAACCTAAAATGGTGTCCGGGAGCAGGCGCCCAAAGCCTTTATAATTGGGCTACATTTGGGCTACAAAAAGAAGCCCAAATTCGAAAATGGCCGCGCTAGGCCAGCCACGCCCCCCCACACGCCCCCTCCCAAACCGCCCTGGGGGGGGGGGGACTCCCTGCGGTCGCCTGCTCCCCCCAAACCCCCCTTCCACAGCTCAGGTACACTAATAACAGAACCGTGAGAGCGGTGTCATTATGAGCAGCAACTGTGATAATACACTAATAACAGAACTGAGACAGCGGCACCCACGAGTCTGATACACTAATAACAGAACCGTGAGAGCTGTGTCACTGCAGTCCAGCCATGACTCTCATACACTAATTATATGTAATACAGTGGTTCTGTCGGGTGAGACCACACAATTACTTTGCTTGACAACAACTTTACACAGAAAACTAAATAAATTGACAAAACACTAAATCATATTTAAAGAGAACACATGAAAAACCAACAAAAACGCATAAACTTGCGTGGAATCAGATATGTCGGGTGGTGAAATATTATTTATGTATAAATTGCATCATTTATATTCACACCCATATATTTCTTTTTTTAGCAAAGGAAGGCTGCCAAAAATGTAAGCATTATAGTGAATTCGTGAAAAAGTGACATAGTGACATATGTGACACAAATAGTGCGTAGTATATACAAAGTGATTAGGAAAAATATATGTACATAGTAAAACAGGCCAGTAAAAGAATAAACAAATGACAATGTTTCTGAAGGTGAATTCAATTAGTTAAGAAACAAGGTCTTGGACTGGACCTCAGGAATGTCGACGTTTCAACCCTATAAAAGCGATCCCAGATCGTCATGCGGGTCTTCATCAGGACAAAAGCTACACAATGGCAACCTGGAAATGCAAATGAAGCACATATCAAGGAGATTCCTCTATGAAAATAACATGTGTTCCACCAGCCCCCAAAATATGGAAGCATGATTGAATGGCCATGACTCACCTAACGGGCGGTTTAGGTCAGCCTTGAATTGGCAAAGTGTGGAAATAATCGCTCGTCCAATCAAGTTTCTACAGAAAAATTGGAATAAATGGTCTGATCAATTGCCCTATGTGCAGATATATGATATCAGACAATAATATTCCAGTTCTCACATGTTATGCGGTGTGAGATGACACATTAGACGGTCTGATCAAATTGCCCCATGTGCAGATAATTGAGATCAGACAATAGTTAATAATCCAGCTCTCACATGTTATGCGATACGGAATGACACATTAAACATGTATTGAAAGTGCTATCCAAATTATGACAACTAGAGCGAACTCGACCAGCCGAGCGCTATATTCAAAAGATTATCTCGCACTTAGTCCTGGGGCACAAACCACCACTCTGGCTCTACCCCCAACTTGACGGTGCTCGTCAATTAACAATGCCAAAGTAAAGTGGTTTCATGGTAAACGCGTTCAATTGAACATCGTCATGCGGGACATTGTTGGTATGTATGTGGAGCTCACCTTAAGAATAAATAACAGGAACTGAATTAGCAGCTCAGTTTGAAACGGGGTCAGCGTCAATCTCGGTTTCTCATGTAGGTGTCTCTAAAAGAAAACGCGAGCTTAAGGGGACGTCCTCTAAAGTAAGTTACTAATAGGCAATAGGTGAGGGAAAGGGTCACAGGCTCACCTTAATATACGAAAGCCATACACCAGCGTTGGACTTGATATGAGAGGTTTGTTTAGGTCCTATAGTCAGCGTCTGTAACAAAAAGCCAAGAAGCAGGCTTAGTTACTCGTGTATCAAGGACAAGGTAATGAGATGCCAGGGGGATAGCAGCTGAATGGCTCACCTTAATCAATTGGCGACCGGAATGAATGACGGTGAAAACGAAGAAGCAGCAATGAATCCTGCCATAGAACTTCCTTTACTGTGTTAATCGCCGCCACTGCCGCGTTTGGCAATCACTTAAACCGGTCGGTCAACTGTGATTGGTATTCGTAAGCACGTGAATGACGTGGGACGTACGCGGGCCCGGACTGGTTGTCATGTAACCAAGGCAGCGATAGACTGACGTATCAGCCGGTGTGTTGTAACGCAACGTAGATCGTGTTGCGTCGAAGAAGGCTGCTTTCGTAACCTAGCAACAGAGAAAAACATGCAAACCAAAGACTCTGAACGAGTCGTGATAGCATTGTGAATTAGTCTGGGAAATCTGAGTGGAAAAGATTACCCCAGGCAAACGCTTGATGGGCTGAGTGGCACTATTAAGTAAGTCATTTAAAAAAATTGTTTAAAGAAAGGGTGACTCCGCAATAGTGATGGCAATGTAAGTCATCATAGAAAGCTTTAAACTACAGATTGTTATAAGGGCTTAAACAATAAGAGCAACCAGTGAGCAAAAAACATTCCAATGACATTTTAACGTCCAGATTATGTTCTTACACACTGGTCAAAACGATTTGGTCCGAAATTGTAGGCAAAAAGTATTAAAACGATAGATGAGCCTAGCGAGCAAAGGTCATTCCAGTAAAGTTCCAATATGCAGTTGAAGGCAAGTCATGCTAACAAACATTGTTAAAACATTAGTAACATCAATCAAGTTGTGCTGTCAAACGATAGCAAAAACAGTTAGTTTCAACAGTATGTTTCAAACCTAGCTGAACCTTGGAAAAAGACCAGATAGAGACACAAGTACAATTATAAGCAAAATTATACATTGCATATCCATGGACAACAGAGCAACTACTTTTACCACTCAGATAAGATCTGGAGGGTGTCTAGCGTGTTAAAATACACAGAGCCTATATGAGTAAACTCCATGTAATGTCCCGCATGACGATGTTCAATTGAACGCGTTTACCATGAAACCACTTTACTTTGGCATTGTTAATTGACGAGCACCGTCAAGTTGGGGGTAGAGCCAGAGTGGTGGTTTGTGCCCCAGGACTAAGTGCGAGATAATCTTTTGAATATAGCGCTCGCCTGGTCGAGTTCGTTCTAGTTGTCATAATTTGGATAGCACTTTCAATACATGTTTAATGTGTCATTCCGTATCGCATAACATGTGAGAGCTGGATTATTAACTATTGTCTGATCTCAATTATCTGCACATGGGGCAATTTGATCAGACCGTCTAATGTGTCCTCTCACACCGCATAACATGTGAGAACTGGAATATTATTGTCTGATATCATATATCTGCACATAGGGCAATTGATCAGACCATTTATTCCAATTTTTCTGTAGAAACTTGATTGGACGAGCGATTATTTCCACACTTTGCCAATTCAAGGCTGACCTAAACCGCCCGTTAGGTGAGTCATGGCCATTCAATCATGCTTCCATATTTTGGGGGCTGGTGGAACACATGTTATTTTCATAGAGGAATCTCCTTGATATGTGCTTCATTTGCATTTCCAGGTTGCCATTGTGTAGCTTTTGTCCTGATGAAGACCCGCATGACGATCTGGGATCGCTTTTATAGGGTTGAAACGTCGACATTCCTGAGGTCCAGTCCAAGACCTTGTTTCTTAACGAATTGAATTCACCTTCAGAAACATTGTCATTTGTTTATTCTTTTACTGGCCTGTTTTACTATGTACATATATTTTTCCTAATCACTTTGTATATACTACGCACTATTTGTGTCACATATGTCACTATGTCACTTTTTCACGAATTCACTATAATGCTTACATTTTTGGCAGCCTTCCTTTGCTAAAAAAAGAAATATATGGGTGTGAATATAAATGATGCAATTTATACATAAAGAATATTTCACCACCCGACATATCTGATTCCACGCAAGTTTATGCGTTTTTGTTGGTTTTTCATGTGTTCTCTTTAAATATGATTTAGTGTTTTGTCAATTTGTTTATTTAGTTTTCTGTGTAAAGTTGTTGTCAAGCAAAGTAATTGTGTGGTCTCACCCGACAGAACCACTGTATTACATATAATTTATACCCAGGTTCTGAGGGACACAGGGTCACCCCATTGTTTATGAAACATCTCATACACTAATAGCAGCACCATGAGAGCGGTGTCACTGCAGTCCAGCCATGACTCTCATACACTAATAGCAGCACCTTGAGAGCGGTGTCACTGCAGTCCAGCCATGACTCTCATACACTAATAGCAGCACCTTGAGAGCGGTGTCACTGCAGTCCAGCCATGACTCTCATACACTAATAGCAGTACCATGAGAGCGATGTCACTGCAGTCCAGCCATGACTCTCATACACTAATAGCAGCACCATGAGAGCGGTGTCATTACAAACCTACAACGGTGAGGACACATTAATAACAAAAGCGTGAGAGCGGCAGCCACGAGTCTGATACACCAATAGTAGAACGTGAGAGCTGTGTCAATACAGACCAGCCACAGCCCTGATACACTAATAACAGAACCGTTAGAGCTGTGTCATTACAGACCAGCCACGGCTCTGATACACTAATAACAGAACCGTTAGAGCTGTGTCATTACAGACCAGCCACGGCTCTGATACACTAATAACAGAACCGTGAGAGCTGTGTCATTACAGACCAGCCACAACTCTGATACAATAATAACAGAGCCATGAGAGCAGTGTCATTACAGACAAGCAACAGTGATGATATACTAATAACAGAAGCGTGAGAGTTGTGTTATTACCGACCAGCCATGACTCTCATACAATAATAACAGAACCGTGGGAGCAGTGTCATTACAGACATGCAGCAGTGATGATACACTAATAACAGAACCGTGAGAGCTGTGTCATTACCGACTAGCCACGACTCATACAATAATAACAGAAACGTGAGAGCTGTGTCATTACAGACCAGCCACGACTCTGATACTCTAATAACAGAGCTGTTAGAGCGGTGTGACTGCAGTCCAGCCACGACTCTGATACACTAAGAACAGAACCGTGAGAGCTGTGTCATTACAGACCAGCCACGGCTCTGATACACTAATAACAGAACCGTGAGAGCTGTGTCAGTACAGACAAACCACGGCTCTGATACACTAATAACAGAACCGTAAGAGCTGTGTCATTACAGACCAGCCACAGCTCTGATACACTAATAACAGAAGCGTGAGAGCTGTGTTATTACAGCCCAGCCACGACTCTGATACACTAATAACAGAAGTGAGAAAGCGATGTCACTACAGTCCAGCCATGACTCTGATATACTAATAACAGAACCGTGAGAGCTGTGTCATTACAGACCAGCCACAGCTCTGATACACTAATAACAGAAGCGTGAGAGCTGTGGTATTACAGCCCAGCCACGACTCTGATACACTAATAACAGAACCGTGAGAGCTGTGTCATTACAGACCAGCCACAGCTCTGATACACTAATAACAGAAGCGTGAGAGCTGTGTTATTACAGCCCAGCCACGACTCTGATACACTAATAACAGAAGTGAGAAAGCGATGTCACTACATTCCAGCCATGACTCTGATATACTAATAGTAGAACCATGAGAGCGGCGTCATTACAAACCTACAACGGTGAGGACACATTAATAACAAAAGCATGAGAGCGGCAGCCACAAGTCTGATACACCAATAGTAGAACGTGAGAGCTGTGTTATTTCAGACCAGCCACGACCCTGATACTGTGGAAATGTGGATTTTCCTGATCAGTTATGTCCCCTATCTTGGACCCCAACGGTTCTATATGCATGTTACAAGTACATGTATGTTCCCTCCAGTTCCAGTTTCTAAGACGCAAACATATGTGTGTCTACCGTCGACATGTTCTCTGTCAGATCCGCCATCGATGGGCTGGATATTCGATTCCTAAGTATGAAAGGCCACCGACTTTATATGGCTAAGTTACTCCATTTTTACAGTTCAGGCAAGTAGGCCCGATTCTGTCCTCAAAGCCTTTCCCTGCTCTCTGTCTCTGACAGCTTCAGCTTGAGCTCGCATCTGTATCCATGAACTTTGTCCTACTCCCTGTGCAGCTAACGGTGCCTGCCTCGGCCAGTTTTCGCCTGCCTGCCAAGAAGCTGTATTTCACCTTCGAATTATCTATCTTGCTCTTCTGCCGATGCATTCCTGTCTAGTGATTTAGGTAAACATTTCCTTTAGCTCACAAGCAAAGGACTCAGCCTTTCCGTCCTCCTGCAAGTGATTCATAGCCCTGCTGCCATGGAAAGTTTTCTGCCCCTCGCATCTCATATAGACACTTAGACGCTTGTACACGCACACACAGTTAGTATAGAATAGATTCTGTCCGAGAGTCCTTCCTTGTGGATAACATAGTTCTCTAAACATAGGATGTTAGATATGATTTGGGATTAGGTTGACTTGACCCCCCAGACTTCTCGTCTCCACATATAGAGCTAAATGTCAAGTCCCCTTCACCCCCTAGTTGCACGTCACTCACACGTCATGCTGCTGCGCGCGCATCTATGCCAAGTATTATCTTATAGATCCACCTATGTCTGATAATCCTAACCAATCATGTTTCTTTTATTCCTTATTACGCCTAGTTTCGATTACGTACCTGTTTTGTCACTTTTCTTATCAAATGTTACGCCTTCTACATTCGTTTCATTGTAATGTACTTATTATAAAAATGCATGTCTGTCAATAAAGTATTGTACTTCACTTCCTGAACCCTCGTGGTGACGGAACCTGAAGGCCGCGACTCGAGTCGGCCATTTTTGATGGAATAAAGCCCATTTAGAAAACCTCTTATACCACGGATTCTGCCTCTTGTTATTTTGAGCTATTTTACTTTATTTTAAGATTCCGTATGAAATTCAGTCCGGTAAAGAAGATTTTATTTACCACATAATGGCGCCCGAACAGGGACACTTTCTCATCTCACGCGCCGGCGGTGCGTTGCAGGCCCGGTCTCCTGCCACAGCTGGACGGACCATAAACGCGTACCAGCAGGATTTCCTGTAAGCTCCCTCCGGTCAAGCGGGGGCGACTGAGGCTGCGATCAACCCAGACGAGGCGGTGAGAAGTGCGAAGTATCCCGACCAGAGCCTAGCTGAGAGAGCAAGATCCGAGGTATACAGAGGCCCACCAGGTTTCTCGTAATCCCGATGTCCAGAGGGTCCGCTGTCCGCAGTCATCGAGTCCTGTCCATTCTCTGAGGCCTTCCGTTTCAAGGAGCTACTCGGTGAGTACCATCGCCGGGGAGGCGTGTTGACGCGCACATAGGTTGTGCCGGTCAAGACGGATTTGGGTACACAAATCCGGTCTGCACTGTTTAGCAGTGTATATGTACTGTTTAGCAGTATATCAAGTATTCCGAAGTATGCAGTTATTGTCAAGAATTCAGCGTGGTGATTAGTTAGGCAGACTGTCATCATTGTCGGTCATTGTTAAAATATTTAATGTTCAATATTTAAAGTGTTTAAATGTCTTGCATATTGTGGTATGAATGATTGTTCATTGTTCACTGTTCATTATTGTGTTTTTCGTATTAAGTAAATTCAAGAGTAAGTATCAGATCAGTTGTCAATATGCCGCTTTTCTCGAAGTTAAGACAGATTACTACCAGAAAAGGGGTGCTTGAAGAAGCGGTTCCTATTCCTCCTAGGGACACTCCAGGGCATTTCATGTACCATAAGCATGGCTTAGATGCCATATTGTTTCTTGATCTATGGGTAGATTATACCAAGGGATTGCCGGAAAGTCAAAGGTGGCCCGTAGCGGGAACCTGGGATGCAGAGTGCATCATGAAAGTGGAGGAAGAGTTATGGAAAAGAAAGGTCAGACAGTCACAGAAAGACGCTGTTGAGTTATGGCGTAAAGAATCTCATAGACGAACAGAAAAAGCACGTAGACAAGAAGAGAGGAGTAAAGAAAGTTCAAATAAAGCTCAAGAAAATCTATTAATTGAGGAAGGTATCCGAGTGAAATCAGAACAAGTAAATAGACAAAGAAATGCTCTTATGAATGGTATGTATCCCCTTCTAGCCGAAGGACTACCTAAGGCTGCTCCAGAGATGCCAAAAGACTTGCCACCCCCATTATTTCCAATTAAGGTACATCCAAAAGGGCATCCCAGAACCGCAGAAGATGTTTTTCTTTCCTCATATCTAGACGACGCAGCTCCCGAGTATGCTAACGCCGCACCACATAGACCGTCTGGTGTAGGGGTTCAACGTCAGGATCAGGTATCTGTCCCCGTGCAACAGCAAGTCCCGACACAAGCTTCGGCAAGCACATCTGTTTCCGCATCTGTCTCCGCAGTCGACTCTACAGAGGTATCGACACCCATAGTTGCTGTGTCACGTTCAACGAACCCATTCACACCCGACGCCCCAGATGGGGCCACGGGAGGTGCTAGCAGTACCTTTACACCACCCAGAATAAATAAACTTGTCTTTCAAGAGTCAGCACATTCACGTACACCTAAATTCGTAAGTGAACGTACGCTTAAAGAACTCCTTGTAAATTGTAGATATGACCCGGTGGTTGGTAAAGAGGATGAAATGGTCCTGGCATCATTACGTATCAGGTGAGCCGCAGAGTATTTAGCGAGGTTACCAGGGATGATTACGCATCTAGATAACATATATCATTTTGTCCAAACAGGACGAGATCCAGGATGTATTAACAGAGCTATGGAATTCCAGAAAGTAGAGATACAGGGGGAACTGTTACGTTTCCTCATAAACTGTGTGATCAGAAATCAAGACCGTCCGGGGGTAGACCCGAATGCAATGCTTATTCTTACAAAATGGAGTCAGAATATATCAGAAGGGAGACACGATAAGCAAAATTGTATAATAGCCATGTGCCGAAAAATCCGTAAAGAAATAGAGCGTATTCATGAAGAGAGATTGGGAACAGACGAGTTTGAGCAAGATGAAGTGTCCGAATCAGGGAATTCCGCAAGACAGTCAGAGACCATAGCCTATGTAGGCAGAGGAAGATCCTGTGAAAATACTAGATGTTTTTCTGATCCCATACACTCTGTATGTCCAAATAATAGCAGAACGTATCCGACGCCTGTAATAAATCTGAAGTCTCCTGAACATTCGTTTCAAGCCGCAGATAAACTACTACGAGAACGAAGGGGTTACCACCTCCTCGATTCCATGGATGAGCAAGAATTAGCCAGATCAGCCGTTCACTGGATTGACAGTCCTGAAAAATACGGTGATGAGACCGTAGCACACACGTTTTTTAATCTCAGTACAGATGAACAACGTTTAGCTGGAATCTATATGATTCAGCAACTCCTCATATTATATAAGAGCCAACATGCTGACCCTGGTCCTTTACCTGATATATTAACGGAACTACTCACGAACAGATGGAGAGGTTCTAGTAACAAGCTAATTAAAGAGATATTAGTGTCACGTAAACAGTATGTCCTTTTTGTAAGTCCGGATTCTCTCTCGCTGCCCCGCAGGGAAAGAGCGCCGTACTATATGGATAGACAAAATCCCTTACGAGAAGTGCACCCAATAAAAGGCGAAGACAATGAGTTTCACCGTGTATTTGTTTACACACCCATATCAAAAATGGAATTATTAGAAATGAAGAAAGTAGTACCTAGTCATGATAAAGACCCAGCGGGTTTCCACCGAGAAATTAAAGACATGTTACTGATGGGAGAGTACACCTTTCCTGATATTATGACGATATTAAAGGTGCTTTTGCCTGCTGGCATTTATGAAAAATTGAAAGAAAAAGAGTGGGAAGTGGGAGACCAAAAGATAGACTGGACAGCATTAGCAGAGGAAGAAAGGGGCCGAACTGCAGGTTCAGGGCTCGGGGATAAAGTTAAACTGTTACCAGGTTTACTAGTACAGGTACTGCCACGTTTATTAACTACAAAAAAGGAAGATTGGGGTGCAATCACAGCCTGCAAACAAAAGCAAGATGAAGACACAAGCGATTATTATGCTCGATTTGAAAAATGTTTTGGTATAAATAGTGGTATAAAAGCAAGTAGTGACTCATATCCACATTTATTTGTGACAAAATTAGTGGAAAATGCATTGCCTCCAGTAAAGAATAGAATATTGAAATTCGAGAGTACCTGGCAAAGTAACACTCCGTCGCAAATGCTACAAATGTTACAGTATCATCACAATAGAATTAGGGATGAACAAGAACACGAGCATAGACGCATGAAGGATACAAAAATGAAAATGCTAGTTTCTCAGACAGTACCAGCAGATGGTCACAAAAAGGGTGTGACACATTCTGGTGATTCTGCAGTTCCTGTAAAGGGAACCTGCAATTACTGTAAACAACTGGGCCATTATGTACACGATTGTCCAGTCCTGAAACGTAATATAGCTACAGGCATTGCAAAGGAGAGACCACGATTAGTTAGACAAGATCAGAATGAACAAGGAGCTATGCAGCATGGACAGTCCATGCCAGTTCAACAACAGTCCATGCCAGCCTCACAGCAACCCATACAGTTTGTGCCAGCTGCGCCACCGTTGCCTGCTACTACCACACAAACCACAACACGACAAATGTATCAGACTGCACAGTATGAATACCCTGAGTATCAGCGTTACGCATGAACCAGCCTAGAGAGGGAAGTTGACTTACCGCTTATCGAGATCCCTGTAGATCAAGAAGGACCTTATGTACATAGTGAATTATTAGGTCAAGATAGAAAATTCTTACTCGATACAGGGGCAAGTCGAACAACCATAAAACGTAGTGAAGTTCCAGGGGCACCCCTCTCAGGCTCTCAAAATGTTTCCCTTGGTTTTTCAGGAAAACCTATTGTTAATGAAGTATCACAGCCTCTACCACTTACGATAGGACCTTTGACACGAACTACAGATTTATTGCTTACTAAATCATGCCCAGAAAATCTGTTAAAATCAGCTAAACAGACTGCTCAGAATCGCACATTAGACATGACAAAGCCAATAGTTCAGACACCAACACAGTGTATGACAATTAAGGATCCCGCACTTGACGTAATTGACATACAGACACATGCCACAGCAGAAGAAATAAAGAAGTGGACTGAACTAGGAGGGATCCAGACAGATCAAGGATGGATGACGAAGGAGAAATCTGTATGGTTTCTCCCTGATTCCATGGTTCAAGCCATTATAGCTACAGTTCACAGTCCAGCACATTTAGGAGAGAAGGCTATGCTAGACAGCATTCAGCACATTTGGTTCAACAAACATTTACGAGCAGCAGCTAAACAAAAAGTTCGTACCTGTATGATATGTTGTCAGTTTAATCCAGGAAAGAGTGTTCCCGTAGAGCAGGGTGGATTTCAGCCTCCTGACCATCCTTTTGAAGTCCTCCAGATGGATTATATTCAGATGGAACGTTGTCGAGGATTCAAATATGTTCTCGTAGTTGTCTGCGCTCTCTCCCGTTGGACAGAGGCGTATCCCGTATCAGATTACACTGCCCCGACTACTGCCAAGCAGCTAGTTCGAGAATTCTTCCCACGGTACGGTTTACCACGTGTTGTATATTCAGATAACGGTCAGCCTTTCTCATCCGAATTAATGAAACATGTCTCACTTTTGTTGGGATATCAGTGGAAATTCCACTGTGTCCGACACCCCGAGGCAGCAGGTCTCGTGGAACGACATAATCAACTTTTAAAAATCAGACTGTCTAAAATATGTCAGGAAAAAGGTGTGGACTGGATAGTAGCTTTACCAGTTGCGCTATTTTACATGAGGATGGTAGCACACTCTCGAACAGGGCTATCCCCTTATGAGGTGATCTTTGGTAGACCACCGAATATGTGGGGGACGCCTATACCCCGTAAAATAACTGATGTTGACTGTAATATGCTGACAGATTACCTGGCTTCCTTGATGTCTGCACTACAATCTTGTCGTTCACAGGTAGTCGCAGCTTTTCCCGACAACACCGAGGTGAAACCTCATGATGTAATTCCCGGCGATTATGTTCTCGTCAGGAATTTCGATCGGAAAACCCAACTGGAGCCAAGGTGGAGGCTTCCTAAGTTGGTCCTGCTGACGACCAGAACAGCTGTGAAGATCGAAGGGAGAAAAGGCTGGGTGCATTCCAGCCATATCAAGAAATTTCATGGACTTCCTCCTGACACAAACAGTACTCCCCGTGTGTCTTCCCCCATTGACTCAAAGCTACCCTTGGCTGAGGCCAGTAGCACCGAACTCTATAAGCAGAAACTCAGGTCCAGATCCAAACTGTCGGACGATTTGATTGTTTAAGTCCTCTCCAAGGTGAAGCGGTTGAATCTGTCCCGACATGTATCCCTTAGGTCTGAATGATGTAGAGTCCAGAATCATAATGAAACGACATGCTTATTGTAAATTACTGCGTAGCCACTGTATTGTGACTTTATTAATTTTGTTTTCCTTGAGTTTTTTAATAGTTACTGCAAGTATATTGTTGCATGTGTATTATCCTGTTTCTAAACGTGCTTTCAATATAACTGATGAACATTCTTTTAGTGACCTACCCCCACATGAGTTGTCCTATAGACTTGCGCTGCGCAATAACACATTCATTAGTATGTTACATCATTCCCATCAGACTAGTAATGCCACCAATTGTTGGGTGTGTGGCCGACTCCCTCCCTATCAGAATAACAAAGGAGTTATGCCTTTCTTTCCACATCCGTTCACACACAATGGCTCCTGTGGAGCATGGTTTAGTTTATTAAATTCCATAGACCCAGACACAGCAGTTTATCAACAACATTGGATATGGGGAAATCTGAATCTAGTTTTATTCAAAGTCTGTCACCCCAATAAGGAGGGTCACCCCAGTAGAACAGGAACTGATTTAGAAAATGAAGTGTATAAATTAGGTAATTTTACGCCTAATCTTATGATTTTGAATGTCAAATCCGAAGTTGAACTAATTCTGCCCACTATGTCAGTATTTCCAGTTAAGGGTGAATTATGTGTAAGAAAAGTTGGTTCCATACACATGGGCCATAGCCAATGCGTTACTACAGTAGAATATAGTGATCAAGGTAAATCTTCATTTAGAGCTTCTCGCCATTCTTACTTTATATGTGGTCAGACGGCATATATGCGTCTGCCTCTAGATTGGGATGGTACCTGTTACATAGCATTCCTTCTGCCACCTGTTTTCCTAGCTCCCCCTGATTATTATCGAAATGTTCATTTAGTACACAAAAGAGAGCGTAGAGATCTCCCAGTTGTCGATTATACTGAGACGGCATGGGACAAGTATGTAGATTTCAATAAAGGTATCTTTCCCTATATAGGTACCATATCAAATAGTAAGCTGATACGCAGACTCACCAAGACTCTTGAAGCTGTAGTAAACGAGACTATAGCCGCCCTAGGCAATCTGACAGAGGAACAATCAGTGATGAGAATTGTTGTTCTCCAGAATCGTCTTGTCCTTGACGTCATCCTGGCCGATAGGGGCGGAGCTTGCAGGGTCATCGGATCCAGCTGCTGCATATTCATACCAGAAAATTCGCCATCTGTATATAAAGCTATAACACGCCTTCATAAGATTGTAAGCCAGATACACGAAAATCCAGGCACTTGGACGTGGTCCGGGTGGTTTTGGAGTGTGATATCAGCCTGGGGATGGAGAGTTCTATCCTTCCTAGGTATTGGCCTTCTTATGCTCTTCAGTTGTTGTTTATGCCTGCAATGTGGACCAGCGATTTGTGGTCTGTGTGCCACATCATGCATTCCATATCACAGTTCTCGTTCAAAATGCTGGAAGAAGAAGGAAGAAGAAATGATGCTCCATGAGCAAATCGATGGAATGATGAAGATTGATATCTCTTGAAGGGCAAGTAGGGGACAAGGAGGGAATGTGGAAATGTGGATTTTCCTGATCAGTTATGTCCCCTATCTTGGACCCCAACGGTTCTATATGCATGTTACAAGTACATGTATGTTCCCTCCAGTTCCAGTTTCTAAGACGCAAACATATGTGTGTCTACCGTCGACATGTTCTCTGTCAGATCCGCCATCGATGGGCTGGATATTCGATTCCTAAGTATGAAAGGCCACCGACTTTATATGGCTAAGTTACTCCATTTTTACAGTTCAGGCAAGTAGGCCCGATTCTGTCCTCAAAGCCTTTCCCTGCTCTCTGTCTCTGACAGCTTCAGCTTGAGCTCGCATCTGTATCCATGAACTTTGTCCTACTCCCTGTGCAGCTAACGGTGCCTGCCTCGGCCAGTTTTCGCCTGCCTGCCAAGAAGCTGTATTTCACCTTCGAATTATCTATCTTGCTCTTCTGCCGATGCATTCCTGTCTAGTGATTTAGGTAAACATTTCCTTTAGCTCACAAGCAAAGGACTCAGCCTTTCCGTCCTCCTGCAAGTGATTCATAGCCCTGCTGCCATGGAAAGTTTTCTGCCCCTCGCATCTCATATAGACACTTAGACGCTTGTACACGCACACACAGTTAGTATAGAATAGATTCTGTCCGAGAGTCCTTCCTTGTGGATAACATAGTTCTCTAAACATAGGATGTTAGATATGATTTGGGATTAGGTTGACTTGACCCCCCAGACTTCTCGTCTCCACATATAGAGCTAAATGTCAAGTCCCCTTCACCCCCTAGTTGCACGTCACTCACACGTCATGCTGCTGCGCGCGCATCTATGCCAAGTATTATCTTATAGATCCACCTATGTCTGATAATCCTAACCAATCATGTTTCTTTTATTCCTTATTACGCCTAGTTTCGATTACGTACCTGTTTTGTCACTTTTCTTATCAAATGTTACGCCTTCTACATTCGTTTCATTGTAATGTACTTATTATAAAAATGCATGTCTGTCAATAAAGTATTGTACTTCACTTCCTGAACCCTCGTGGTGACGGAACCTGAAGGCCGCGACTCGAGTCGGCCATTTTTGATGGAATAAAGCCCATTTAGAAAACCTCTTATACCACGGATTCTGCCTCTTGTTATTTTGAGCTATTTTACTTTATTTTAAGATTCCGTATGAAATTCAGTCCGGTAAAGAAGATTTTATTTACCACAATACACTAATAACAGAAGCGTGAGAGTTGCATCATTATCGACCGCCAATGGAGATGATACACTAATAACAAGCGTGAGAGCGGCAGACATGGCTCTGGTGTGAGAAGTTGGCCTGGTATATGCTGTCCACTAGTTCTAGTGGGCACCTAGCACCAGTCCAAACAACCCTTATTGATGATTAGGTTAAAGACAACCTTTATTGAAAGCTATCCTAGTGGTAGCTATGGAGAGCAGCCTTCAGGCTAAGTCTTGAAGGAATGTAAAGCAGCTTGGTTTACCAGATTATAACCTCCTGAATGACCAAATGAAAGGAGAACAACACAAGGAATATATAAAATATATGTATTTATTACTAAACACTCTTTACTAACCTCTTTATGCACACACTTTCTGCGCGGTAAAATCCTGGAATAATTGCCTTTTCATTTAAGAAATGCCAATAATCTGCTTAGTTTCAAAAAGGATTTGAAGTCTTGGCTGTTCGTAAAATAACTCTCCCTGCCATGGCCTTGCCCTTGGAGAAGTAGTCAGCGCCAGGACACCTATCGGGTAACCGTGCGCTTTAAAAATCGCCATAACATAACATAACATAACACTATTAAATCACTAGAACGACAGTAAATAGCACAATACACAGTGGGCTCCAGGGGGAGACCGAACCATATACTAAGAAAGTGGTATAACAACCATGACTTGACTAGACACAGTGCCTAGAGCATGTAGAATCGCTGGGACCCCAAGGAACCACCCAAGGTAGTGACACAGGGGATCCACAGGGGACGCGTGCGGTGTGAGAATACAGGCGCGAGCTCCGTACAATCCTATGGAAAAGTCGCAGTTGGAATTTTAAAGATTAAGGACACTTCGGAGAGGACTTTAAGCAAACCCTTTCCAACATAGAAGGTTCTAAGGCCAGCACCCTTGAGAGTACCGAGACACCCGTGTTACCTATCCCAGAGGAGTCGGGTGCATAGGGGTCAAGTGATGTCAGAAACCTTCGACGTTTTCAATGGCGTGATGCGAAAAAGTGCTGCTGCCGGGAAGATGAAAAGTGTCCGGTGGGATCCAAGCCTGGATCCGAGGTGAGAAGAACCTGAAAACAGAGGGGACAGAGTCTGGGTTACTTCAAGGTGACCAGGGGCACGATAGACTAATGCCCACCGATGTTGGGTGCTGCAGGTGAGATGATGCGATGCTTGACTCTGCAGCCACGGGGAACAGGAGACGTCGACGATGACCAAAGTCTGGAGGTGAGCTGTCCCACGAAGGATGTCGAGTGCTGGGGGGGGTCAGTGTCCGGATGGAACACCAACAAGCCTTGGCAACTGCACCCCACACGGGCAGAGTAAATAAGCTTTGGTGAGGACAAGCAAGGTCCTGGGGACTCTCCAAGCAATGGAGAGTCAGGGCACGTCTGGAGCAACCAGGAAAGCCCACTTAAAGTCAAAGTTACCTTCACAGGGACCCACAGGCCAACGGACCAGGGGTCACGAAGGGACCTAGAGCTGAATCACAAAATACCAGCCCACGGAACACTCGTGGAGTGTAGGCCGGAAATCTTCGGTGAAATTACTGCTCGGGGTCAAGACTACAAGTAGCCCTCCACACACTCAACACCAGACAAGACCACCCCTGCTACCGGGCCACCGCAAAACGCACCCAGGGGCCTTTCACCTGCCGGAACTGCAGATTCACCAGCATCCAACCCTCCACACCACCAGCCAGAGAACCCAACCACCTCCGCTGCATCCTCCTCAACACCCGCTCCGCTCGCAAGCATGCCATCGAACTCTGGGACCTCCTAGACTCCACCGCCCCGACGTCGCCTTCCTGACGGAGACCTGGCTGAACGCCACCTCAGCACCAGACATCGCCATAGCCATCCCACAGGGCTACAAGATCTCCCGCAGAGACCGCAACAACGGTCTCAACGAACACCGATGACACCCTCACCACCGCCGAGCACATGCACTTCCAGATCCACACCGACCCCAACACCACCCTCAGAGGATCTCTCATCTACAGACCTCCCGGACCCCGCCCACAGTTCAGTGACACCATCGCCGACCTCATCAGCACCCACGCACTCGCTTCCACAGACTACATCCTCCTCGGGGACCTGAACTTCCACCTCGAGAACAACAACGATGCCAACTCCACCACCCTGATCGACAACCTCGCCAACCTCAGACTCAAACAGCTCGTAACGACACCTACTCACGCCGCTGGACACACGCTCGACCCCATGTTCTCCGCAAGCCCCCACGTCTCCTTCAACCACACCACGAACCACACTGGACCGACCACAGATGCGTCCACTTCACCTTCAGAAAACCCACCACACACCACTGCACCCAACAGCTACCACGCCGCTGCTGGGGCAAGGTCACCGAGGACCAACTGACTACCGCCCTCGCCCGGAGACCACCCACCGACCCAGACACCGCCGTGACCAACCTCACACAGTGGATCAATGACTGCGCCAACACCCTCGCCCCTCTCAAGACCTCTACAACCAACCACACCAACAAGAAAGCTGCCTGGTTCACCGAGGACCTCCATTCTCCAAGCACACCTGTCGGAAGCTGGAGAAGAAATGGCTCCACGACCGAACACCAGACAACCACACAGCCCTCAAGAGCGCCACCTGCAGACACCACCAACTCATCAGGACCGCCAAGAAGACCGCCTTCAAGGACCGCCTAGACAACAACGCACACAACACCAAAGAGCTCTTCAGCATCGTGAAAGAACTCTCCAACCCCAGCTCCAACACCAACGACATCCCGCCATCTCAAGACCTGTGCGACTCCCTGGCCACCTTCTTCCACCGCAAGATCACCAACATCCACGACAGCTGCAACTCCGTCCCCCCCGCACCCACCACCGAATCCACCACCCCTGCGACTGCCACTCGCACCAGTCGCCTGACCGTCTGGTCCAGCGTCAGCGACGAAGACATCATCAAAACCATGAACTCCATCCACTCCGGATCCCCATCGGACCCCTGCCCTCACCACGTCTTCAACAAAGCCAGCGCAACCATCGCGCCCCACCTCCGGAAACAATCAACTGTTCCTTCGAGACAGCAACCTTCCCAGAAAGCTGGAAGCACGCCGAGATCAACGCCCTTTTGAAGAAGCCCAAGGCAGGCCCCAAGGACCTCAAGAACTTCCGGCCCATCTCCCTGCTCCTTTTCCCGGCAAAAGTAATCAAGAAAATTGTCAACAAACAGCTGACCCGCTACCTCGAAGTTAACAACATCCTGGACCCTTCCCAATCCGGTTTTCGCAGCAACCACAGCACCGAGACCGCCCTCATCGCCGCCACTGACGACATCCGGACCCTGATGGACAAAGGAGAAACAGCCGCCCTCATCCTCCTGGACCTATCAGCAGCCTTTGACACGGTCTGCCACCGCACCCTATCAGCACGCCTCCATGACGCCGGTATCCAAGTGAAGGCCCTGGCCTGGACCACATCCTTCCTCTCCGGCAGAACCCAGAGCGTCCGCCTCCCACCCTTCCGCTCCAAAAACCACTGAGATCATCTGCGGCGTCCCACAGGGATCCTCCCACAGTCCGACGCTGTTCAATATCTACATGGCCCTCCTCGCCCACGTCGCACGACAACACAACCTCAACATCATTTACAGACTCGACTACGGGAACGCCCTCTACTCAGGAACTACAAACAAGCTCCTGAGACGACTCCAACGCATCCAGAACGCCTCGGCCCGACTCATCCTTGATGTCCCCTGCCGCAGCCACATCACACTCCACCTGAGAGGCCTGCACTGGCTCCCCGTCAACAAAAGGATCACCTTCAAGCTCCTGATCCACGCACACAAAGCACTGCACAACACCGGACCCACCTACCTCAACAACCGACTCAGCTTCCACACCCCCACCCGAAGCCTCCGCTCAGCCAACCTCGCCCTCGCCACAGTCCCTCGCATCCGAAAAACCACCGCCGGTAGCAGATCCTTCTCCTACCTCGCCGCCAAGACCTGGAACACTCTCCCCACCATCCTACGACAGACCCAGGACCTGCTGGCCTTCAGAAGACTCCTAAAGACCTGGCTCTTCGACCAGTAGCACCCCCTCCCCAGCGCCTTGAGACCCTCTCGGGTATGTAGCGCGCTTTAAAAATGCAGTGATTGATTGATTGATTGATTGATTGATTGATTGAATGGGAGCAGTGCACATGGCCTGCTTCAGGTCATCAAATGACTTTCGACAGCTGACTGTCCACTGAACTTTCTTAGGCATTTTCTTGGAAGTTAAGTCATTCAAAGGGGTCACTATAGATCCATATCCTTTGACAAACCTCCTATAGTACGCAGTCAGGCCCAAGAAAGCTCTGACCTGAGTCTGGGTGGTTGGAGAAACCCAGTCCACGATGGTCTGGATTTTGCTCTGTAATGGTTGAGCCTGGCCTCCTCCCACAAGGTAGCCTAGGTATACAGCCTGACTCTTTCCTATCTGGCAGTTGGTGGCCTTGATAGTGAGGCCTGATTTCTGCAGGGCCTCCAAAACATTTCCCAGGTAGACCAAGTGATCTTCCCAGGTGGAGCTAAAGACAGCGATATCATATAGATAAGCTGCACTATAGGCTTCCAGGCCTGTAAGGACTTTATTTACCAACCTTTGAAAAGTGGCAGGTGCATTCTTCAAACCAAAGGGCATCACCACAAATTGGTAGTGCCCACTAGGGGTTGAGAATGCTGTTTTTGGCTTTGCATCCTCAGCTAACCTGATTTGCCAGTAGTCAGCTGCCAGGTCAAATGTGCTCAGAAACTTGGCTGAGGCCAAAGTATCTATAAGCTCATCTGCCCTGGGGATGGGATGGGCATCAGTCCTAGTGACTGCATTGGGACCCCTGTAGTCAACACAGAACCTCATCTCTCTCTTGCCATTCTGGGTGTGAGGTGTTGGTATCAAGACTACTGGACTAGCCCATGGGCTATCGGAGGGTTCAATTACTCCCAAATCCAACATCTTCTGGACTTCAGCCCTGATACAATCCCAGACATGGTCAGGTTGCCTGTAAATCTTATTTGTAACAGGCAGACTGTCACCTGTGTCCACTTCATGAGTGCACCAGGTAGTCTGACTTGGAGTCAGTGAGAACATATGTCTAAACTGATTGAGAACTTTTCTGCAATCAGTTTGTTGCTGGACAGTGAGGCTGCCTCCCAAGGCTACACCATCTACTGATCCATCATCAGGGTTCTGAGAGAGCAGGTCAGGGAGTGGGTCATTCTCTTCCTCCTGTCCTTCATCAGTTGCCATGAGCAAGCCTATATCTGTCCTGTCAACATATGGTTTGAGCCTGTTCACATGGAGTACCCTATGGGACTCCTGGGAGTTCCAAGGTCCACCGGGTAGGTAACATCTCCCTTCTGCTCAACAATTGTATGAGGGCCACTCCACTTGTCTTGGAGGGCTGCTGGGGCCACAGGCTCCAACACCCATACTTCCTGTCCTGGCTGATAAACAGTCAACACAGCCTTTTGGTCATGCCAGGTCTTTTGCAATTCCTAGCTAGCCTCAAGGTTTTTGGATGCCTTCTTCATGTACTTAGACATCATGGAGCGGAGACCAAGTACATAGTCCACAATATCCTGTTTAGGGGGTTTGAGAGGTAACTCCCATCCCTCTTTCACTAGACATAAAGGACCCCTAACTGGATGTCCAAACAGAAGTTCAAAAGGGCTGTAACCAACCCCCTTCTGAGGAACCTCTCTGTAGGCAAAGAGAAGCCAGGGCAAAAGTATGTCCCATCTACGCCTGAGCTTTTCAGGGAGACCTTTAATCATGCCCTTGAGGGTTTTGTTGAACCTTTCAACTAACCCATTGCATTGTGGGTGATAAGGGGTGGTAAATTTGTAGTTTACTCCACACTCCTTCCACATAGCAGTCAAGTAACTAGACATGAAGTTTGCATCTCTGTCTGATACTACCTCCTTAGGAAAACCCACCCTGGAAAAGATTCCCAGGAGGGCTCTAGCCACAACAGGAGCTGTGGTAGTTCTAAGGGGAATTGCCTCTGGATACCTAGTGGCATGGTCCACCATCACCAGTATAAATCTGTGCCCAGATGCAGTTTGAGGATCCATGGGACCAACTATGTCATTCCCAACCCTCTCAAAGGGAAACCCCACCACAGGTAGTGGTATCAGGGGGGCCTTTGTAGTACCACCTGCCTTACCACTGGCTTGACATCTGATACAGGACCGACAAAACTACTTTGTGTCCTCTGACATGTGTGGCCAATGAAAGTGAGGGACAAGCCTGTCCCAAGTCTTGTTTTGGCCCAAGTGTCCTCCTAATGGGATATCATGTGCCAGTGTCAATAGGAAACCCCTAAACTTCAGATGTATAACCAACCTCCTGGTAGCACCCAGTTAGTTGGAGACCTCATCTCTCAACTCATAACAAACAATTCCAATGTAATGATAATTGGTGATTTTAACTATTGGCCCTCTGATCCTAACGAAACACCTCACTCGAGAATTTATAGACCTTCTCCGGGGCCTCAATTGCACTCAGCACGTTTGCACCGCCACCCACATTAAAGGACACCTCCTCGACCAGCTATGGACAGCTAATCTCTCCATCTCTTCTCTATCCATCTCTCCCTGTCCTTGGTCAGACCATTATTCCATCCAATTTTCCTTGGACTTGCCTCGCCCAGTTAAACCCCTTACCCCGGAAAAAATCTTAACCAGGAACTGGAGCCGAGCAAACAAAGAGAAGTTCTGTTCATTACTCTCCACCTCCCTGCCCACGGTTACTGACTGTCTTAATGTTCAAGAAATTGCCATCCATAACTGGCTTTGTGCAGCCAGTAATATCGTTGCCCCTTGCAAATTCTCCATAGTTAGGCGGCCTCATGACACCCAGCGGTGGTTTACAGAGGATCTCAAAACAAAAAAACTTCTTCTTAGACAGGCAGAACGCAGGTGGAGACGTAATTATTCCTCCAACACAAAAGACATCTGATCCACTAATAACAGAAGCGTGAGAGCGGTGTCATTACAGACCACCAATGGTGATGATACGCTAATAACAGAAGCATGAGAGCTGTGGTTAATTACAGACCAGCCACAATTCTGATCCACTAATAACAGAAGCGTGAGAGCGATGTCATTACAGACCAGCAACGACTCTGATACACTTATAACAGAACCATGAGAGCTGTGTCATTACAGACCACCAACAGTGATGATACTACGCCTCTGATGCAAAAAACACCTATCATGAAGCCAGGAATTTATATCATACTGCCTGTGCAAAAACACGTGCCTCTTTCATTTCTAATACTATCACGGAAGCAACAAATAAGCCGAAAACTTTGTTCAATATAGTCAAGGAACTAGCAGGCGCACAAACCACAGCCTCGGCTACCCCACTGAACACTCAACAATGCCAAGATCTAGCATGTTTCTTTACTGAAAAATCATCAGGGACATTAACACCAACAATAACGAACCACCCCCTTTTTCTGACTCGGAACATGCCCCCTCCTGCGAAAATACCCTGGAAGCCTGGCCTCCCATTTCGGTAGAAATACTGAAAACCATATTCAAAAACATCAAGTCCGGCTCTCCCAGGGATCCTATCCCGATTAAAATTATTAAACAATTGGATGATCATTCCCTGGGAGTCATCGTTGATACGCTTAACGCTTCGTTTGAATTCTCCACAGTCCTGACCCGCTGGAAACACGCCATGATTACGCCATTGTTAAAAAAGCCCACAGCAAATCCGGTAAGTCTAGCCAACTATAGACCCATATCCCTGCTCCCTGCCTTCTCCAAATGCTTGGAGCGACACGTCCACGCAGTCCTTTCCACCTTTGTCGAAGAAAACTCACTTTTGCACCCCTCACAATCGGGCTTTCGAGTTGGTTTCTCGACAGAAACCACTCATCTAGGAGTTACGGAACACATCCGAAATCTCCTCGATAAAAGCCAGACGGTCGCGCTCGTGCTTTTAGATCAGAGCGCGGCCTTTGACACCATATCCCACGAAACTCTCATCAAGGCATAATGGCTGAGGAAAGTTATTTGGATGCTGCCCTCTTCCACTCAAAAGACCGTAGTCAATGCCCTCATAACATCACGGCTTGACTATGGCAACATTCTGTACCTTGGTTCTAATAAAGCGGTAGTCAGTCGACTACAACTTGCCCAGAACGCTGCAGTCCGACTACTGTGCAGAATTCCTAAAAATTCCGGGGTCTCGAGCTACCGTCGGGAACTCCACTGGCTCAGGGTAGAAAGCAGAATCTGTTTTAAAGCCCTGAACCATATGTTCAGAATCAAAGCAGGTACAGCACCCAAATACCTTCTAGCTCTGGCTCACCCCTATATTCCCAAGCGTAATCTTCGTTCGCAATCAGCTGCCAACTTCTGTGTACCGAGATTTAAATTGGCAAGAATGGGAGGCAGATCTTTCACCGACCTTGGACCATCCCTCTGGAACGCACTCCCTCCTTTCATTCGAAGGGAGGAAAACCACATCAGGTTCCGAAGATACGTTAAGACCTGGCTATTCGAACAATAACAAGAATAGCTAGTAATTTCTCCTGACATTCTTATGCTGTGTCTATGCGCCGGGAAACCCTTTTTGGGTAGCTGTTGCGCCTTACAAGTTTAAAAAATAAATAAAATAAATAAATAACAGAAGTGTGAGAGTGATGTCATTACAGACCACCAACAGTGATGATACACTATTAACAATAGAGTGAGGGCTGCAGCCATTGGTCTGTAACATTAATAACAGAAGCGTGAGAGCGGAGGTCCATTACAGACCAGAAACAGCGATAATACACTAATAACGGAACCGTGAGAGTGGTGACATTACAGACCACTAATGGTGATGATACGCTACTAACAGAAGTGGGAGAACTGTGGTTAATTACAGACCAGCCACAACTCTGAGCCACTAATAACAGAAGTGGGAGAGCGATGTCATTACAGACCAGCCACGACTCTGATACCTTAATAAGAGAACCGTGAGTGGCTGTGTCATTACAAACCACCAACAGTGATGATACACTATTAACAATTGAGTGAGAGCTGCAGCCATTGGTCTGTAACATTAATAACAGATGCGTGAGAGTGGTGGCCACTACAGACCAGCCACAGCTCTGACACACAAATAATAAAAGCGTGGGAGCGGAGGTCAATTAAAGACCAGCCACGACTGATACACTAATAACAGAACTGTGAGAGGGATGTCATTACAGACCAGCAAGGGAGATGATACACTGATAACAGAAGCGTAAGAGCGGAGGTCCATTACAGACCACCAACGGTGATGATACATTCATAATAGAAGTGTGAGAGTGGTGTCATTACTGACCAGCAATGGTGATGATACGCTAATAACAGAAGCGTGAGAGTGGTGGCCACTACAGACCAGCCACGGCTCTAACACACAAATTATAAAAGCGTGGAAGCGGAGGCCAATTAAAGACCAGCCACGACTGATACAATAATAACAGAACCGTGAGAGTGATGTCATTACAGACCAGCAACGGTGATGATACACTAATTATAGAACCGTGAGAGTGGTGTCATTACAGACCAGCCACGACTCTGATCCAATAATAAGGGAACCGTGAGAGCTGAGTCATTAAAGACAAGCAACAGTGATGATACACTAATAACAGAAGCGTAAGAGCGGAGGTCCATTACAGACCACCAATGGTGATGATACACTAATAACAGAACCGTGAGAGTGATGACATTACAGACCAGCCACGACTCTGATCCAATAATAAGGGAACCGTGAGAGCTGTGTCATTACAGACCAGCCAGGACTCTGATCAACTAATAACAGAACCGTGAGAGCTGTGTCATTACAAATCACCAACAGTGATGATCAACTAATAACAGAAGCGTGAGAGCGGTGTCAGTACAGACCAGCCACGACTGATACAATAGTAACAGAATAGTGAGAGTGGTGTCATTACAGACCACCAACAGTGATGATACACTATTAACACTAGAGAGCTGCAGCCATTGGTCTGTAACATTAATAACAAGTGTGAGAGCGGAGGTCCATTACAGACCAGAAACAGCGCTAATACTCGAACAGAGTGGCGAGAGTGGTGTCATTACAGACCACCAACGGTGATGATACGCTAGTAAAAAGTCCGAGTGCTTCAGCCATGGCTTTGATACACTAATAAGAGACGCATGAGAGCAGCAGCCATTACAGACCAGCCACAGCCCAGTCTATTCCTACCCACAGGCAGGAGCACCATTCTTGAACTGGAAGGCTTGAGGCATGCTGACAAACCCTGCTGCATGTGGCGATTTGTGCATCACCCCTCCGTTTGTGGCAACTTATAAGGACAACCTTCTTTGTGTGAAAAAAAGAGAAATATATATCTATATATTCACTGAAAAAACCATAGGTTTTACAGACGTTATAGTTAGGAATTAGCATTTAAAAAACCTTTGAAATTCACTAAAAAACCATAGGTTTCAGGGACGTTATAGTTAGTTGGACATTTGACTCATATAAAACCATAGAAATTCCCCGGTTATAGTTAGTTGAGCTAACTATAACTTGCGCGCCCGCAATGCACTGCTGATAACGTCACATATTACATCACTCATGACATGGTCAGTGACACCACTGATGACATCTCAAATGACATCACTGATGACATCATCCAGTGAATGTGTGTTTCTGTAAAGTTTAAATATTTTTCATATATATCTATGCCAAGGTGTATTGAAGAATGAGTGGATTTACAAGTGCCTGAAGGGATTATTTAGTAGGTGCGTGACTGACTGTATAAGTGAGTGATTGATTGTGTCTTACTGAATGCATGGGTTAGTGACTAAACTGTGTGAAAGTCTGTATTAGTCTCTCAGTTGATGTGTAAGCAACTGCATGGGTTGGTGAGTAGCTACATGAGTGTCTATATGGGTTATTGATTTGTTGTCTGAGTATCTGTAAGAGCGCACTCAAGCCAGCGCCGATTTGTGGCAAAATCTTTATTCAGGATGCAACAGCAGGCACATGGAGAGTCAATACCGCCTGTTGTGGTTTCTGCACGACGCGTTTCGGGCATCCCGCCCTTCTTCTTGGTGCCTCACTACAACCTGCAGCCAAAACGCCACTGCCACCATTTTGACCAATCACATGCCCTCCAATGGGCCAATCAAAAGAATAGTCATCCCCCGCTGAATGTTGGGAGTTGCAGTGCGCTTCTAATGTAATGGCCACAATATATCGCTGCAAATGTCTTGGCATCAAGCCCTGGATGGGCCCCTCAAGGTACCGCTGTTACAAATCCATCCAAGCGCTGCTCCAAAGGACTCGGCAGATGCCGAACCCCCACGGCCCCCTTACAATCCTCGGGGTGGTGCGGCTCTCCGCGGCTGGGCGGCCGCGCATTATCTTCAAACACAAGTGCCCTATGCACAAGAGCGCACTCAAGCCAGCGCCGATTTGTGGCAAAATCTTTATTCAGGATGCAACAGCAGGCACATGGAGAGTCAATACCGCCTGTTGTGGTTTCTGCACGACGCGTTTCGGGCATCCCGCCCTTCTTCTTGGTGCCTCACTACAACCTGCAGCCAAAACGCCACTGCCACCATTTTGACCAATCACATGCCCTCCAATGGGCCAATCAAAAGAATAGTCATCCCCCGCTGAATGTTGGGAGTTGCAGTGCGCTTCTAATGTAATGGCCACAATATATCGCTGCAAATGTCTTGGCATCAAGCCCTGGATGGGCCCCTCAAGGTACCGCTGTTACAAATCCATCCAAGCGCTGCTCCAAAGGACTCGGCAGATGCCGAACCCCCACGGCCCCCTTACAATCCTCGGGGTGGTGCGGCTCTCCGCGGCTGGGCGGCCGCGCATTATCTTCAAACACAAGTGCCCTATGCACAAGAGTGCACTCAAGCCAGCGCCGATTTGTGGCAAAATCTTTATTCAGGATGCAACAGCAGGCACATGGAGAGTCAATACCGCCTGTTGTGGTTTCTGCACGACGCGTTTCGGGCATCCCGCCCTTCTTCTTGGTGCCTCACTACAACCTGCAGCCAAAACGCCACTGCCACCATTTTGACCATTCACATGCCCTCCAATGGGCCAATCAAAAGAATAGTCATCCCCCGCTGAATGTTGGGAGTTGCAGTGCGCTTCTAATGTAATGGCCACAATATATCGCTGCAAATGTCTTGGCATCAAGCCCTGGATGGGCCCCTCAAGGTACCGCTGTTACAAATCCATCCAAGCGCTGCTCCAAAGGACTCGGCAGATGCCGAACCCCCACGGCCCCCTTACAATCCTCGGGGTGGTGCGGCTCTCCGCGGCTGGGCGGCCGCGCATTATCTTCAAACACAAGTGCCCTATGCACAAGAGCGCACTCAAGCCAGCGCCGATTTGTGGCAAAATCTTTATTCAGGATGCAACAGCAGGCACATGGAGAGTCAATACCGCCTGTTGTGGTTTCTGCACGACGCGTTTCGGGCATCCCGCCCTTCTTCTTGGTGCCTCACTACAACCTGCAGCCAAAACGCCACTGCCACCAATTTGACCAATCACATGCCCTCCAATGGGCCAATCAAAAGAATAGTCATCCCCCGCTGAATGTTGGGAGTTGCAGTGCGCTTCTAATGTAATGGCCACAATATATCGCTGCAAATGTCTTGGCATCAAGCCCTGGATGGGCCCCTCAAGGTACCGCTGTTACAAATCCATCCAAGCGCTGCTCCAAAGGACTCGGCAGATGCCGAACCCCCACGGCCCCCTTACAATCCTCGGGGTGGTGCGGCTCTCCGCGGCTGGGCGGCCGCGCATTATCTTCAAACACAAGTGCCCTATGCACAAGAGCGCACTCAAGCCAGCGCCGATTTGTGGCAAAATCTTTATTCAGGATGCAACAGCAGGCACATGGAGAGTCAATACCGCCTGTTGTGGTTTCTGCACGACGCGTTTTGGGCATCCCGCCCTTCTTCTTGGTGCCTCACTACAACCTGCAGCCAAAACGCCACTGCCACCATTTTGACCAATCACATGCCCTCCAATGGGCCAATCAAAAGAATAGTCATCCCCCGCTGAATGTTGGGAGTTGCAGTGCGCTTCTAATGTAATGGCCACAATATATCGCTGCAAATGTCTTGGCATCAAGCCCTGGATGGGCCCCTCAAGGTACCGCTGTTACAAATCCATCCAAGCGCTGCTCCAAAGGACTCGGCAGATGCCGAACCCCCACGGCCCCCTTACAATCCTCGGGGTGGTGCGGCTCTCCGCGGCTGGGTGGCCGCGCATTATCTTCAAACACAAGTGCCCTATGCACAAGAGCGCACTCAAGCCAGCGCCGATTTGTGGCAAAATCTTTATTCAGGATGCAACAGCAGGCACATGGAGAGTCAATACCGCCTGTTGTGGTTTCTGCACGACGCGTTTCGGGCATCCCGCCCTTCTTCTTGGTGCCTCACTACAACCTGCAGCCAAAACGCCACTGCCACCATTTTGACCAATCACATGCCCTCCAATGGGCCAATCAAAAGAATAGTCATCCCCCGCTGAATGTTGGGAGTTGCAGTGTGCTTCTAATGTAATGGCCACAATATATCGCTGCAAATGTCTTGGCATCAAGCCCTGGATGGGCCCCTCAAGGTACCGCTGTTACAAATCCATCCAAGCGCTGCTCCAAAGGACTCGGCAGATGCCGAACCCCCACGGCCCCCTTACAATCCTCGGGGTGGTGCGGCTCTCCGCGGCTGGGTGGCCGCGCATTATCTTCAAACACAAGTGCCCTATGCACAAGAGCGCACTCAAGCCAGCGCCGATTTGTGGCAAAATCTTTATTCAGGATGCAACAGCAGGCACATGGAGAGTCAATACCGCCTGTTGTGGTTTCTGCACGACGCGTTTCGGGCATCCCGCCCTTCTTCTTGGTGCCTCACTACAACCTGCAGCCAAAACGCCACTGCCACCATTTTGACCAATCACATGCCCTCCAATGGGCCAATCAAAAGAATAGTCATCCCCCGCTGAATGTTGGGAGTTGCAGTGCGCTTCTAATGTAATGGCCACAATATATCGCTGCAAATGTCTTGGCATCAAGCCCTGGATGGGCCCCTCAAGGTACCGCTGTTACAAATCCATCCAAGCGCTGCTCCAAAGGACTCGGCAGATGCCGAATCCCCACGGCCCCCTTACAATCCTCGGGGTGGTGCGGCTCTCCGCGGCTGGGCGGCCGCGCATTATCTTCAAACACAAGTGCCCTATGCACAAGAGCGCACTCAAGCCAGCGCCGATTTGTGGCAAAATCTTTATTCAGGATGCAACAGCAGGCACATGGAGAGTCAATACCGCCTGTTGTGGTTTCTGCACGACGCGTTTCGGGCATCCCGCCCTTCTTCTTGGTGCCTCACTACAACCTGCAGCCAAAACGCCACTGCCACCATTTTGACCAATCACATGCCCTCCAATGGGCCAATCAAAAGAATAGTCATCCCCCGCTGAATGTTGGGAGTTGCAGTGTGCTTCTAATGTAATGGCCACAATATATCGCTGCAAATGTCTTGGCATCAAGCCCTGGATGGGCCCCTCAAGGTACCGCTGTTACAAATCCATCCAAGCGCTGCTCCAAAGGACTCGGCAGATGCCGAATCCCCACGGCCCCCTTACAATCCTCGGGGTGGTGCGGCTCTCCGCGGCTGGGCGGCCGCGCATTATCTTCAAACACAAGTGCCCGATGCACAAGAGCGCACTCAAGCCAGCGCCGATTTGTGGCAAAATCTTTATTCAGGATGCAACAGCAGGCACATGATTTTACCATGGTAGAGGACATACCAGTGCACCCGCCATCATTGCAGGTTGCACACCCGCTCAGCCCTTGTGGTGCCACTAACTCTGTGACCAGTGAGGCCACGCCACGTGGCGTTAGGCCCATGCTGTTCGATGGCTCAGGCCTACACTGCGGTCTAGCAGGGCACACAAAACCTGACCTGTCCGGACCGCCGGGACAGGGCGTAATCGCAGGTTGCACACCTGCTCAGCACTTACAGTGCCCCTACCTCACTGCACCAAAAGTCACCGCCCCGTGGCGGTGCGCCTGTGCTGGCTGCAGTGCATCTGGTGCCACCAAGTCTGAAATTGAAATGGCGTGGAGCACGTGTGCCCAGTCCTTTTTATTGGCAGTCACGTGTCCTGAGACACCTGTGCTTGATGGGTGTGGTGTAGGTGTAAACCAGCCGTCAGGGAGTGGCTGTGGCGTACTGACAACTAGACCTGGGAGCAGCAGATCACTACAATGAAAATCTGGGCCGTGTAGCGTTGTTGCCCCTCCCTGTATGCGTAAGCGGAGTGGGCTGGCCTGGCGTATGCCAGTCCTGCGTGAGGCTGTGAACAATGACTCCGGAACTCTGGGCGTGGTTCCGTCCTGGGCTGTATGAGGAATCAACTGATGCGGGTGTCCCTGTTGTAGTGCTGCCGCCACCCAGGCCGCAAGCGCCAATGTGTCCCTCTGTGACCCAAGTCCTAAAACATGGCCAACATGGAAGGTAGGGGGAATCACTGACCCTACATTCATCCATACTTCCACACATGAAAGATCGTGCACATGACATATCTGAGGGGTTATGAATGTTTATTGCACATTCCGTGGAGTGTTGCAGCTGTAGCAATACAGGGCCATGCAAAGCCCAAATTTCCACTTTTGGCACATGGAGGGCAGCCAATTATAGCCAAGCTCGGGCTCGGGGGTTAGGCTCCGCCAACATATATACTTATCGAATCACTCTGCCAATTCCGAAGCGCTTATAAATTCACTATACACTCTCCTTGCAGTAATCTAATGATCCAGTCTCTACCCATGTACTTATATAATGACCGAGACAAAGTTACATAACCAAAGTTTTCCCCACTGCCAGTGGTAACATGGTTGCGAGCGCTGTCCACAGCAGAATGTAATGTGGTAGAGCCCAGGGGCAGCATCATGCATACGTAATGAACACACGGACACAGTTAGATAGTGGAACTGGGTACGGGCACGTGCGCTCCGCCCCTTTTTATTACCAGGGTCACATGTCCAGTGACGTCTGTGCTGGATGCGTGTGGGGTGAGTGTAACCAGCCCTCAGGGAATGATTATTGCTGGCAACAAGTACAACAGTAATCATCGGATCACACACACACAGATTCAATCATAAAGGGTCGATGACTTATGCTGCACTAAGGTAGGGGCACCAGATGTGAAATAATACACAAAAGATTCTATCGTAAAGGGTTCATGACTTGTGGTGCACTGAGGTAGGGGCACCAGATGTGAAATCATACACAAAAGATTCTATCATAAAGGGTCCATGAGTTGTGGTGCACTGAGGTAGGGGCATCAGAAGCATTCCGCTTGTGCACAGCTAGCGATGATGCGTGGTCTGGGAGGGCCGCACTGGTAGCAATGTCTGCTGCCTACTGGACTGTGTCATCTGCAATCGCAACTCAATCTGAATTGTGAGCCATGCTGTCAGCAATGTAGATCGAAGGCAGTAGTCAGCACAGACATTGAGGAATGCTTTTTGTCACTTCCTCTTGACAAAATCCGAGGACATAGAGTACAATTCTGTCTACACTTAATAAATCATGTCTCAATGTAAATTGTGAGCTCTGCTGACCGCAGTGTTGTCGTATGGAACAAAAGATGAAATATGTATGGACTACATTGCCGAAATATGTAGGTTTCAGGGACGTTATAGTTAGTTGCCTACTGGACCCTGAAATTAATGAATCAAGACTGAATTTGAATTGTGAGCCCTGCTGACCACAGTGTAGGCCGAAGGCAGTGGTCAGCAAAGGCCCACAGCCACGTGGCATTGACTTTAGCTGCACAGATCGGGAGCCTTTGGTCTTCTTAACCGATTATACTCTCTTACACAATTTGCATCAATACTGATTTTGAATTGTGAGCCCTGCTGACCGCAGTGTAGGCCGGAGGCAGCGGTCAGGAAGGGCCCACAGCCACATGGCGTTGACTTGAGCTGCACAGACTTAGTGGCACCTGAAGCACTCAGCATGTGCGCAGCCTGCGATGATGCTTGGTCCGGGCAGGCTACACTGGTAGCAATGTCTGTTGCCTACTGCACTGCGTCATGTGCAATCGCAACTCTATCTGAACTGTCAGCCCTGCTGACTGCAGTGTAGGCCAGAGGCAGCAGTCAGCAAGGACAGACAGCCACGTGGCGTTGACTTGAGCTGCACAGTTAGTAGCACCAGAACCACTCAGCGTGTATGCAGCCAGCGATGATGCATGGTCCGGGCGGGCTGCTGTGGGAGCAATGTCTGTTGCCTACTACACTGCGTCATCTGCAATCATGACTCGATTTCAATTGTGAGCCCTGCTGTCCGCAGTGTAGATCGAAGGTAGTAGTCAGCACAGACATCGAGGAATGCTTTTTGTCACTTCCTCTTGACAAAATCTGAGGACATAGAGTACAATTCTGTCTGCAATTAATAAATCATGTCTCAATTTAAATTGTGAGCTCTGCTGTCCACAGTGTAAACTGCCATTCAGTGTTCTTTTGGACTTGCAAGATGAATTTGGTCATTGTAGTAGAGCTATAACTGATATAAAATAAGTTCTTGAAGCAAGGATACTAAAAGGATATTATGTAGGTTTTAGGGACGTTATACTTAGTTGCCTACTGGACTCTGCATTTAATGAATCAAGACTCAATTTTAATTGTGAGCCCTGTTGACCGCAGTATAGGCCGGAGGGAGCAGTCAGCAAGGGCCCACAGCCACCTGGCTTTGACTTGAGCTGCACAGAGCTGATGGTACCTGAAGGACTCAGTGTGTGCGCAGCCAGCGATGATGCGTGGTCCGGGCGGGCCGCACTGGATGCAATGTCTGTTGCCTACTGGACTGTATCATCTGGAATCACGACTCTATCTGAATTGTCAGCCCTGCTAACCGCAGTGTAGGACGGAGGCAGCGGTCAGCAAGGATAGACAAGCACGTGGCGTTGACTTGAGCTGCACAGAGTTAGTGGCGCCTGAAGCATTCAGCGTGTGCGCAGCCTGTGATGATACGTGGTCCGGGCGGGCCGCACTGGTAGCAGTGTCCCTTGTCTAATGAATTCTGCCTTAAAAAGGCTATGTGGCGTTGACTTGTGGTGCACTGAGTTAGTGGCCCCTGAAGACTCCGTGTGTGCGCAGCCTGCGATGATGCGTGGTCCGGGCGAGCTGCACTGGGAGAAATGTCTTTTGTCTAATGAATTCTGCCTCAGTAAGGCCACGTGGCGGTGACTTGTGGTGCACTGAGTTAGTGGCATCAGAAGCATTCAGCGTGTGCGCAGCCAGCGATGATGCGAGGTCCGGGCGGGCCGCACTAGTAGCAATGTCTTCTGCCTAATGAATTCTGCCTTGATAAGGCTACATAGAGATGACTTGTAGAGCACTGAGTTAGTGGCACCTGAAGCACTCAGCGTGTGCGCAGTCTGCGATGATGCGTGGTCTGGGCAGGCCGCACTGGGAGCAATATCTCTTGCCTACTGGACTGCATCATCTGGAATCGCAACTCGATCTGAATTGAGAGCCCTTCTGTCCGCAGTGTACATCGAAGGCAGTAGTCTGTACAGACATAACTCTGTGGTGCTGTGCCGCTTGGTTCCAGGGGGCCTATATCGAGGAGGGCGGCGGTCACGGCGGCGGCCTCGTGGCAGGGTGAGGGCCGCCGCTGTGGCAGACACGTTGGCCTTCCCAGAAGTGAACCACAGCCAGAGTCCCGCCCTATTTATTCACACTCCTACGCTAGAGTGGCGTACGTTGGACCAGCCCACTCCACTTCCACTTACAGGGGGGACAACACAGCTACATGACCGAGATCTTTCCCACTGCCTGAGGTAACATCGTTGCCTCCACTGTCCACAACACTACAAACACCAGCAGTATATATACACATGGAGAGAGGTCTGTGCTCTGCATAGTGAGGTCAGTCTAGCACATTACCGCTACACTTGGCATTGTGTGCATTGTTATTGATGGGTGACTTGCGTCCTTCACACATACTTGATTGCCACATCTCCCAACATTCAGCTTTTGTGTGGCTGAGGGGCCATGCCGTTTTGGGAAGGTCCGCTGTCCTGTTCTGCGCTGCCTCGGTGGTAGTGTGAGGGGGGTTTCGGGGGGGAGGTCCTGGGGGTGGTGGTGGAGGGTATTGTGGCCTTCTTGGGTGTCGGAGCTGCATGATCAGTAGCTCTATGACGTGTTGGTCTTCAGATGTGGTTCTGGGCTCCCTTTTACACTGTAGGTAGTCGTCCTGCTTTACACCAGTAAAAGGCAGGTATTAAATTCTTACTGCTAACACGGCTTTTCGCCTGTTTTTGGATCGCATTGCAGATTTAGCTGGTCGTTGAAAATATCGGGAAGTGGTGTTCTCGAGTTATGTTTGCACGGGAACGCCTACTCTTCATATCATTAGCTTTAGTTGGCGCTCTCATTTGTGGCGATTTTTTTAGCGGAAGCTATCGCTGGAAAACTGACGATATCTGCGGTTTTCACAAGGTTGAGAATGGGATGATACTTTAAAATCACAGAAAAAGCATAGGTTTAATGACCATTAAAATTAGAAATTATCATTTAAAAAACCTTTGAAATTCACTGAAAAAACCATAGGTTTCAGGCACGTTATAGTTAGAAATTAGCATTTAAAAAACCTTAGAAATTCACTGAAAAAACCATAGGTTTCAGGGACGTTATAGTTAGAAATTAGCATTTAAAAAACCTTAGAAATTCACTGAAAAAACCATAGGTTTCAGTGGCGTTTCTAGGGTACAAAACCATAGAAATTCCCCCGTTATAGTTAGTTCAGCTAACTATAACTCGCGCACCCGCAATGCACTGCTGATGACATCACATATTACATCATTCATAACATGGTCATCACTGATGACATCTCAAATGACATCACTGATGACAACATCCACCTGAAAATCTGATGTACCTCTTCACACTCTAATATAACCTTTGATACACTCACTGTAAAATACAGACTACCATTTTCGAAACCATTGACACACCAATATCAGTTACTACATACATACTCACTGATTCCTAGGTCTACACACACATCCACTCATTCACCCATACAATCACAGATACATGCAGTCACTTATCAATACAACACTATCATAAGCACTCATACACCTATACATGCACTCATACACCACCACTCATCCTGAGTTACTCACACACGTAGTCATGCAAATAATCAATAACACTTTCATTTACTGACCTATACAGTTATACACACACCACATCACTTATTCAAAGAGAAACAAATGCATACTTACTCTCTTATGCAATCACTTATACAAGTACACACTCATCCATCCACCCACTCTCACAATCACTGACTCTCATGTATAGTCATTTATATACTTCAACTCGCACATACTCTGCCTTTTACATATGTAGTTACTTCGACTTGTACCATTGAGACATCCATTCACTCACCAACACACCCATACACACACTCACCCACCCATACAGCTGTTTCCACATGCACTCTTGAACCCATATACACAGTGAATCAACCACTCACACATCTATGCACAGAGTCACACACCTTTCACCCACCCACACACACACTCAGGCACCCATACAAATACTCAGGCAACCAATCGATAACCCATATAGGCACTCATGTAGCTACTGAGCAACCCATGCAGCAGATTATACAACAACAGATAGACAAATACAGACATTCACACAGTTTAGTCACTAAACCATGCTTTCAGTAAGACATGTAATCACTCACTTAAACAGTCAGTCACGCACCTACTAAATCCTCTATCCAGACACTTATACACCCACTCATTCTTCAGTACACCTTGGCATATATATATAATACATATTTACACTTTAAAGAAAAATACTGTCACTGGATGATGTCATCAGTGATGTCATTTGAGATGTCATCAGTGATGTCACTGACCATGTCATGAATGATGTAATATGTGACATCATCAGCAGTGCATTGCGGGTGCGCGAGTTATAGTTAGCTGAACTAAATATAACGGGGGAATATCTATGGTTTTGTACTAATGAAATGTCCAACTAACCCTAACGCCCCTGAAACCTATGGTTTTTTCAGTGAGTTTCTAAGTTTTTTTAAATGCTAATTTCAAACTATAACGTGCCTGAAACCTATTTTTTTAGTGAATATATATATATATATCTAATACTGGCAGTTGCCAGTAGATAGTTACATTTAGGAAGGACTGGGTTTCCATAGGAAAAGCGTTTTTTTACTTGCCTATATCTTTGGCGCCGTTTGAAGGATCGTCCCAATATTTCCTTCCAAAAAGTGTGCCAATGATTCTTGTTGTGTATGGAAAGTTTCACGGCGATCCGTCAAGCGGGGGCAAGAAAATGGGAGGGTAAAAAAAAAGTTTTCTCCCCAATATTAATTCCCATAGAGTCTTTAGGCACACATGCGCCCGAACTCCTTAAAGAAATTACACTAAATTTGTCAGAAAGCTAGCTTTTGGTCCGCAGATTGTGCTTTTTGTTATTTGGTGTAAATCCGTTCATTAGTTTGTAAGATAGTAAACAAAAATCCAAATTTGTATATCTGTAAGTGAGACAACTTTGCAAACTTGTGCAGAGATATGCAGAGTTCTGATTGGCTGCCAACACTTCAACCACGAAGTGTTGGCAGCCATCTTTGGGGGAAGGGGAGAGGAGGAGGTAGAAATACATTAACCTCCCAAGCCATGGTCTTGGGGGTCCTAGAGGGACCCAGGCAGGTCAAAAAAGCATTTTTTGTTGTTTTAAAATTCATTGCGATTTTCATGAAATATTTGAAAATATTGCTGTGAATTATAAAAAAAAAATAAGCGTTCTCTTCCGCGCTTATTTTTCTAGAAACCCAGTGTGGTATAGGTCCCGGGGGCATGCAGGCATTTTATAGAGAAAAGGAGGTGGGCACACAGGGCCTGCCTTCTGAGGCTGTTTGAGCCCTGGGGTCCACCACCCCCCTGGAGTTGATTTAAATAAGGGATTTATAACATGCAGACACCCCTCCTGAGCTTCATACAAGCAGAGGAACCACCACTGCCCCAAAAGGAGGGGGCCAGCGCGGACCCCTTTCTGGGCATCACAGAAGGGACCACCACCTCCCGGGGGCAATAGATGAAATAGTTAAAGAGGGTCTGCGTGGACTCCCCCAGGCACCGGAGATCACTACCTCCCCGGGGCAAATAATTTTAATAAGCAGGCTGGGGCCGTGAGACCTCCCCTCCCGGGCCTTATTCGGCCCTGAGGAAACCACCTCCCCGTGGCTGACCAGTGATAAGTAAAGGAAGGGGCTGTGCAGCCACCCTCCTGGAGCCATTAATGGCCCTGTGGACCACCACCCCCTTGGCCGGCTCCTGCTATGTTCTGTGGTGCCCATCCCCAAGACATAGCTGTTTGCTTTTGCTTGGCAAGAGCTAACAGCTCCTGACTAGGGGTGGGCGGAAAATTCCGTTCCGCCAGCGTAGAATAAAAAAGCAAGCCACCCCGGCTCACGGGCCCGGTCCTTGCTTCTGAAAGCAGCCAGGCCGGGGAGAGCCTCCCTGGGCCCCGGTGGAGCCCTGTCTCCAGCGCCCGGACCCTCGGCTGGCTTGCAGGATGGGGGGCTCCCGCACCCCGGGCCCTGCCGGACGGAGCACGATCCCCGGGCCCGGTCCCAGCTTCAGACCCCTAGCCAGGCCGGGGAGAGCCTCCCCGGGCCCCGGAGGGCACACTTTCCCCAGCGCACGGACCCTCGGCTGGCTTGCAGGACGGGGGGCTCCCGCACCCTGGGACACTGGGAAGGAGCACAAGCCCCGGGTCCGGGCCCAGCTTCCGAACCCTAGCCAGGCCGGGGAGAGCCTCCCCTGGCCACGGTGGACACCCTTCCCCAGCGCACGGACCCTCGGCTGTCTTACAGGACGGGGGCTCCCGCACCCTGGGACACTGGGATGGGGCACAAGCCCCGGGTCCGGGCTCAGCTTCCGGATCCCTAGCCAGGCTGGGGAGAGCCTCCCGGGGCCCCGGTGGACACCCTTCCCCAGCGGCTGGACCCTCGGCTGGCTTGCAGCACCCGGACCCTCGGCTGGAACCAAGGAGGGTTAAGCCCAGGCCACGTCCTCTCCCCGACGGCCTGCCCGGGGAGCCCATTTTTATCGACTATTAAGCCCCCACGCAGTGGGGGCTTACAGAACTCTGGGGAAGGACAAAAGTGGACACCCTTCCCCAGCGGCTGGACCCTCGGCTGGCTTGCAGGACGGGGGGCTCCCGCACCCTGGGACACTGGGACGGAGCACAAGCCTCGGGTCCGGGCCCAGGTTCAGAACCCTAGCCAGGCTGGGGAGAGCCTCCCCACGGGCCCGGTCCATGCTTCTGAAAGCAGCCAGGCCGGGGAGAGCCTCCCTGGGCCCCGGTGGACCCCTGTCTCCGGCGCCCGGACCCTCGGCTGGCTTGCAGGATGGGGGGCTCCCGCACCCCGGGCCCTGCCGGACGGAGCACGAGCCCCGGGCCCGGTCCCAGCTTCAGACCCCTAGCCAGGCCGGGGAGAGCCTCCCCGGGCCCCGGTGGACACCCTTCCCCAGCGGCTGGACCCTCAGCTGGCTTGCGGGACAGGGGGCTTCCGGACCCCGGGACGGAGCCGCACCCTGGGACGGAGCTCCAGCTGATTTAATGAGCCATTCGCAGTTTCACTGTACCGGCCGTGTGTACTTACACGTGCATGGCTTAATCTTTGAGACAAGCATATGCTACTGGCAGGATCAACCAGGTAGCCGCACCTGCTGACGGGATTCGGGGGGCCGCATGCCCATATCCCCGACCGGACCACCTTCGCGCGCACCCCTCCCACTCGGGAGCCTGCTGGGGAGGGAAAGGAGCCCACCCGCCTGGGCGGGAGGGCTCACCGGAGGGGTGGAGAGAGGTGGCAGGTCGCATGGGCACCGACAGGCCCAGCCGTCTCCCCCGGGAGGGAGAGGCGGGCCGAGGCGCAGCCTGAGCGAGATGCAGGGGTGCCGGGGCCTGGCGGCGGCGGCACCCCTCGGAACGGTCGTTCCGAGCTGCTGCGGAAATGTGCTGGGCGGAGAGGGGCGACGGTGTGGCGCGCGGGGCCTGGTACGGACCTGCTGGGCAGCAGCGTCCGAGGGCCTGGCGCCACCCGACCCCTCCCGCTCGGGGTCAGACCACTGGGGGTCACGAGCTGCCGGGGCCTCTCGGCCTTCGCTCTGCTGGGTAGGGTGAAGGGCCAGGCGGCAGGCCCTCGAGTCGGACAGTCCATGCGGGGAGGAAGCTAATTGCTTGAAACAACAGCCGAGGCTGGCCAAGCAGTCCATCCCTAAACGGACCGAGAGTGCCCAATCGATCAGAGTACGGCCGGGGCATCCCCTCTGCAGGCCGCCCTGCGCGGGGCGGGGGATGGCGGCTTCACATCCCTGCCTGCTCCCGGGGCGAGGGGGCTGGAAGGGAGGGCCCATCGACAGGGGCCAGGAGGCAGGCGCACACCGGGGCCCCCGGCGGGCGGGCCCGGGCGCTGCCTTCCCCGTCTCGCGGTCGCCGGACCTCACGGAGGTCTGACCCAGCAAACCCGGAGAAAAAAGGACCATCGGGAAGGGGCTGAGAGGCAGGTGCGTACCCGGGCCCCTGGGGGCCCCGGCGGGTGGGCCCCGGGTCTGCCTTCCCCTGTCTCACGATCGCTGGACCTTATGGAGGTCTGACCCAGCAAACCCGGCGAAAAAAGGACCATCGGGAAGGGGCTGAGAGGCAGGAGCGTACCCGGGCCCCTGGGGGCCCCAGCAGGCGGGCCCCGGGTCTGCCTACCCCCATCTCGGGATCTCTGGACCTCACGGAGGTCTGACCCAGCAAACCCGGCGGAGATAGGACCATCGGGAAGGGGCTGAGAGGCAGGAGCGTACCCAGGCCCCTGGGGGCCCCGGCGGGCGGGCCCCAGGTCTGCCTTCCCCCGTCTCAGGATCGCCGGACCTCACGGAGCTCTGACCCAGCAAACTCGGAGAAAAAGGACCATCGGGAAGGGGGCTGAGAGGCAGGTGTGCGTTCCCGGGCCCCTGGGGGCCCCGCTTCGGGCGGGCCCGGGTGCTGCCTTCCCCTGTCTCGGGATCCACGGACCTCACGGGGCTCTGACACAGAAAACTCGGAGAGAAAGGACCATCGGGAAGGGGCTGAGAGGCAGGAGCGTACCCGGGCCCCTGGGGGCCCTGGCGGGCGGGCCCCGGGTCTGCCTTCCCCTGATTCAGGATCGCCAAATATCACTTTGGTCTGATTGACCTTCTCCCTAGTAATCCGGAGGAAAATTACCCCCCTTTCTTGTAATCCGTGCGCACGAGGTGACAGAGGGGACCCTAGGCGCGAATGTACCCGACCTCCTGGAGCCCTCGCTGGGATCCGGGAGGCAAATGGACCCTCATCGAGACTTCCAGGCATTCTCGGCCATCTGGTCGCCCCATAGGAAAGCATTGTGCGCGAACAAATGGCCGAAGGGACGTGCGCGACCAGATGGCCGAAGGGGGCTTGCGCGACCAGATGGCCGAAGGGGGCTTGCGCGACCAGATGGCCGAAGGGGGCTTGCGCGACCAGATGGCCGAGGGGACAGGCGCGACCAGATGGCCGAGGGGAAAGGAAAAAGGGAAGGGGAAGCCTCCCCGGGCCCTCCGGACCCCGCCCCGGGCACCATGCCGCGTGGCAGGACCCCGGACGGAGCCCGGGGCGTGGAGGCCGCCCTCCCTGGGGGCCCCCAGGGGCCCCCAGGGGCCAATGAACCCAGACGAGCCTGGGGAGGCTCCCCAGACACAACGGAACCCTGCCCCGGGCCTTTGGCAGTGCCGCAGGCCGGGGGACGGGGCCCGGGGCCGGAGACCCCTGACCCGGGGCCCGGCCGGGCCCCTGGACCCAGCCGGGGCTCCCGGGCCCGCAGGCGCAGGGGAAGCCTCCCCGGGACCTCCGGACCCCGCCCCGGGCACCCTGCCACGCGGCAGGACCCCGGGCGGGGAGGCCGCCCTCCCCGGGGCCCCCATGGGCCCCCAGGGGCCAATGAACCCAGACAGGCCTGGGGAGGCTCCCCGGACACAACGGAACCCCGTCCCGGGCCTTTGGCAGTGCCGCAGGCCGGGGGACGGGGCCCGGGGCCGGAGACGCCGACCCGGGGCCCGGCCGGGCCCCTGGACCCAGCCGGGGCTCCCAGGCCCGCAGGCGCAGGGGAAGCCTCCCCGGGCCCTCCGGAGCCCGCCCCGGGCACCATGCCACGTGGCAGGACCAGGGACGGAGCCCGGGGCAGGGAAGCCGCCCTCCCCGGGGCCCCCAGGGGCCAATGAACCCAGATGAGCCAGGGGAGGCTCCCCGGACACAACGGAACCCCGTCCCGGGCCTTTGGCAGTGCCGCAGGCCGGGGGACGGGGCCCGGGGTGTCGGAGACCCCGACCCGGGGCCCGGCCGGGCCCCTGGACCCAGCCGGGGCTCCCAGGCCCGCAGGCGCAGGGGAAGCCTCCCCGGGCCCTCCGGAGCCCGCCCCGGGCACCCTGCCACGCGGCAGGACCAGGGACGGAGCCCGGGGCGGGGAGGCCGCCCTCCCCGGGGCCCCCAGGGGCCAATGAACCCAGATGAGCCAGGGGAGGCTCCCCGGACACAACGGAACCCCGTCCCGGGCCTTTGGCAGTGCCGCAGGCCGGGGGACGGGGCCCGGGGTGTCGGAGACCCCGACCCGGGGCCCGGCCGGGCCCCTGGACCCAGCCGGGGCTCCCAGGCCCGCAGGCGCAGGGGAAGCCTCCCCGGGCCCTCCGGAGCCAACCCCGGGCACCCGGCCACGCGGCAGGGACAGGACCGGGGCAGCATCCGGGCCCGTCCAGCTGCCGGCTGAGGACCGAAAGGGGTCCCAGAGTACCCGCCCTCCCCGGGGCCCCCAAGGGCCAATGAACCCAGACAGGCCTGGGGAGGCTCCCCGGACACAACGGAACCCCGTTCCGGGCCTTTGGCAGTGCCGCAGGCCGGGGGGACGGGGCCCGGAGCTGGAGACCCCGACCCGGGGCCCGCCCGGGCCCCTGGACCCAGCCGGGGCTCCAAGGCCCGCAGGCGCAGGGGAAGCCTCCCCGGACCATCCGGACCCCTTGTCCCGGGCACCCTGCCACGCGGCCGTCCCCGGGACAGGACCGGGGCAGCATCCGGGCCCGTCCAGCTGCCGGCTGAGGACCGAGAGGGGTCCCAGAGTACCCTGTCCCTAGTAATCCGGAGGAAGGCTACATAGCGGTAGGGCTCCCGCCTGAACCATGGGCTCAGTGGGCTCTCTGCTTCCCGGGGGCTGGGGGACAGCGGCTGGGACTCGGGCACGGGGAGGACCGACGGAGCTCTCGGGCCCGGGTGCCCCGGGGGTAGGACTGCCCGGGACCCGTGGAGCCCGTCCCTGGGCACTTTGCCACACCGCGGGCCGGAGGAGTGAAGCCTGGGAGGATGTTGCCCGGGCGTAGCCCATCTGGTCCCCGGCAAAGAACCGCCAGCCCCGGAGGGGTCTTCCGGCATACCCTGCCCAAACTAATCCGGAGGAAGGCTACCCCCCTTTCTTGTAACCCACGTGCTCCGAGTGACGGAGGGGACCCTAGGCCCGGACGCGCCCGGCCTCCTGGAGCACTGCCTGGGATCCGGGAGGCGAATGGACCCTCATCGGGACTTCCAGGCCGGCCCGGCCATCTGGTCGCCCCATTGGAAAGCATTGCGCGCGACCAGATGGCCGAGGGGAGAGGTGCAACCAGATGGACGGGACTGAAAGGACTCCCATCTGTCCAACCCCGAGCCTTCGCGCTAGGGTTCCTGCCTGCCCACGCAGGGCTCCGTGGCTGCAGCGCTCAGGGGCTGCAGGGCTCCAGGGCTGAAGGGCTCCGGTCCTGCAGGGCTCCATGGCTCCGGGCTGAAGGGCTCCAGGGCTGCAGGGCTTTGGGGCTGCAGGCCTCGGGGGACGCCCGGGGGACCCATGGAGCCCGTCCTGGGCACTTTGCCTCGCCGCGGGCTGGAGGAGGAAGCACCCGACGCCCCGGGGAAGTGTCGTCCGGGCTTGGCCCATCTGGTCCCCGCCTGAGAACCGCAATCCCCAGGAGGGGTGTCCCGGCATACCCTGCCCCTACTAATCCGGAGGAAGGCTACCCACTTTTCTTGTAACCCTCGCGCTCCGAGTGACGGAGGGGACCCTAGGCGCGGACGCGCCCGGCCTCCTGGAGCCCTGGCTGGGATCCGCGAGGCGAATGGACCCTCATCGGGACTTCCAGGCTGGCCCGGCCATCTGGTCGCCCCATTGGAAAGTATTGCGCGCGACCAGATGGCCGAGGGGAGAGGTGCAACATCTGTCCAACCCCGAGCCTTCGCGCTAGGGTTCCCGCCTGCCCACGCAGGGCTCCGTGGCTGCAGGGCTCCGTGGCTGCAGGGCTCCGGGGCTGCAGGGCTCCAGGGCTGCAGGGCTCCTGGCCTGCAGGGCTCCGGGGCTGCAGGGCTCCGGGCCTGCAGGGCTCCGGGGCTGCAGGGCTCCGGGGCTGCAGGGCTCCGGGCCTGCAGGGCTCCGGGCCTGCAGGGCTCCAGGGCTCCAGGGCTCCGGGCTGAAGGGCTCCAGGGCTGCAGGGCTTTGGGGCTGCAGGCCTCGGTGGCTGCAGGGCTCCGGGGCTGCAGGGCTCCGGGGCTGCAGGGCTCCGGGGCTGCAGGGCTCCGGGCCTGCAGGGCTCCAGGGCTCTGGGCTGAAGGGCTCCAGGGCTGCAGGGCCTTGGGGCTGCAGGCCTCGGTGGACGCCCGGGGGACCCATGGAGCCCGTCCTGGGCACTTTGCCTCGCCACGGGCTGGAGGAGGGAGCACCGGACGCCCCGGGGAAGTGTCGTCCGGGCTTGGCCCATCTGGTCCCTGCCTGAGAACCGCCATCCCCGGGAGGGGTGTCCCGGCATACCCTGCCCCTACTAATCCGGAGGAAGGCTACCCACTTTTCTTGTAACCCTCGCGCTCCGAGTGACGGAGGGGACCCTAGGCGCGGACGCGCCCGGCCTCCTGGAGCCCTGGCTGGGATCCGCGAGGCGAATGGACCCTCATCGGGAATTCCAGGCTGGCCCGGCCATCTGGTCGCCCCATTGGAAAGCATTGCGCGCGACCAGATGGCCGAGGGAAAGGTGCGACCAGATGGCCGGGACCGAAAGGACTCCCAGCTGCCCACACCGAGCCATAGCGGTAGGGCTCCCGCCTGCCCTTGCAGGGCTCCGGGGCTCTGCACCAGGGTCCCTTGTCCCGGGCAGATGGACACTTGGCAGGCCGCAGGACGTGGGATCCCAGGCCCTGACCAAAAATCAGGAGGCCCGGGGCCGGTCCCTGCTTCTCAACGCAGCCAGGCCGGGGAGATAGGGGAGCCTGCCCAAGCACGAGGGACCCCAGTCCCGGGCACACGGTCCCTCAGGTTGTGCGCTCGTTTTCCACAATTTGTTTTCAAAATTCCGCGAAGAGGCATTCCGCAAATTCCGCCCAGCCCTACTCCTGACCAGCAAAATACAAACACATCGCTTCCAGCAAGCAGGAGCTGTCCAACTGTTCCCGCTTGCTGGAAGTAGAGGTTTCATCTCTTTCCCTAGCCACAGACATGTGGGCAGGGAAAGAAATAAAAATATTGCTCTTGCACACATGGACCTGCATTTTCATCCTGGAGCTACCTGTTTTCAATAGCAGTGCTGGCACCCACTGGAGGCAGGGAGCCAGTGGGGCTGTTAAGGCTCCCCCATCCCAATCCTGCACACTAGATGCCCTGGCTGGGACCAGTTCACCCAGGGACACATGGCCGAGCCCTGGAGGATGGGCTGAAATCGGTCCGGGGATGGGGGCTACTCGGCCTGCCTGCCCCATTTGCTTGTCCCCAGGAGATGGGTCCAAGGAGATGGGCCCTGCAGTCCGCCTCCCCCATTGAATTAAGACCGGGCCCTCGATGAAGGGGTCCCGGGGCAGAAACCGTCCCACGGAGGGGGTGCCACATGGCTACCCTCCCCAATGCTGCTGACAGGGTGCCCCAGATGGGCTCCAAGGCACCCAACATTTGAATGCCGGTCCATGGGGGGCCCCGATTTCATCTGCTGCTGCCCCCTTGTTTGATTCTGTGCCCTGTTTTTCTTCTGCTGTTGCCCCGTTTGATTCTGTGCCCCTCTCGCTGACTTCTGTGCCCACTTGACCCCTACGCCTGCCTTTCTCCTCCCCGCAGTCGCTCCGCTCTGCTCCGCTCCCCGGCCCCGCCGCTGCTTCCCCTGCGGCCCCGCCCCCTCCGCGCCCATTCGCTGCCCCTGCAACACACCTCCAGCCTCACCTCCCTCCCGACCTCCCCATATATGGCGGCCGCTGCGCGGTGAGGAGAGCGACCCTTGACCTTCCTGGTAGGTCCCTCCCCCCGCTGCAGCTCCGCCTGCACCCCCACTGAAGTGTCCTGATCGCCGCCAAAGTCAAGGCCCTCCACCACCCGTAGGCTTCCACCTGCGCCTCATCCCTGGTGGCCAGTGGTGGCCTTGGTTTGTATCCGCTCTACTGTGCCTTTTCTGCCTGTCCGCTCCTCTTCTTTGCCCCCCCGCCCCCCGCTCGCCGTTCTGTTCTGTGGCCCTTCTTGATTCTGTGCCCCGTTTCATCCGCTGCTGCCCCCTTGTTTGATTCTGTGCCCCGTTTTCTTCTACTGCTGCCCCCTTTGACTCTGTGCCCCGTTTTCATCTGCTGCTGCCCCCTTGTTTGATTCTGTGCCCTGTTTTTCTTCTGCTGTTGCCCCGTTTGATTCTGTGCCCCTCTCGCTGACTTCTGTGCCCTCTTGACCCCTACCCCTGCCTTTCTCCTCCCTGCGGTCGCTCCGCTCCCCGGCCCCCGTCCCCGCCGCTGCTTCCCCTGCGGCCCAGCCCCCTCCGCGCCCATTCGCTGCCCCTGCAACACACCTCCCGCCTCCCAGCTGCTCCTCCATCCCCACCTCCCCATATATGTCGGCCGCTGCGCGGTGAGGAGAGCGACCCTTGACCTTCCTGGTAGGTCGCTGCCCCCCACTGCAGCTCCGCCTGCACCCCCGCTGAAGTGTCCTGATCGCCGCCGAAGTCGAGGCCCTCCACCACCCGCAGGCTTCCACCTGCGCCTCATCCCTGGTGGCCAGTGGTGGCCTTGGTTTGTATCCGCTCTACTGTGCCTTCTCTGCCTGTCTGCTCCTCTTCTTTGCCCCCCCGCCCCCCGCTCGCCGTTCGGTTCTGTGGCCCTTCTTGATTCTGTGCCCCGTTTCATCCGCTGCTGCCCCCTTGTTTGATTCTGTGCCTCGTTTTCATCTACTGCTGCCCCCTTTGACTCTGTGCCCCGTTTTCATCTGCTGCTGCCCCCTTGTTTGATTCTGTGCCCCGTTTTTCTTCTGCTGTTGCCCCGTTTGATTCTGTGCCCCTCTCGCTGACTTCTGTGCCCTCTTGACCCCTACCCCTGCCTTTCTCCTCCCCGTGTTCTCTCCGCTCCGCTCCCCGGCCCCCGTCCCTGCTGCTGCTTCCCCTGTGGCCCCGCCCCCTCCCCGCCCATTCGCTGCCTCTGCAACACACCTCCTGCCTCCCAGCTGCTCCTCCCTCCCCACCTCCCCATATATGGCGCCCGCTGCGCGGTGAGGAGAGCGACCCTTGACCTTCCTGGTAGGTCGCCCCCCCCCCGCTGAAGTGTCCTGATCACCGCCGAAGTCGAGGCCCTCCACCACCCGCAGGCTTCCACCTGCGCCTCATCCCTGGTGGCCAGTGGTGGCCTTGGTTTGTATCCGCTCTACTGTGCCTTCTCTGCCTGTCCGCTCCTCTTCTGTACCCCCCCGCCCGCCGTTCTGTTCTGTGGCCTTTCTTGATTCTGTGCCCCGTTTCATCCGCTGCTGCCCCCTTGTTTGATTCTGTGCCCCGTTTTCTTCTACTGCTGCCCCCTTTGACTCTGTGCCCCGTTTTCATCTGCTGCTGCCCCCTGGTTTGATTCTGTGCCCAGTTTTCATCTACTGTTGCCCCCTCAGACTCTGTGCCCCGTTTTCATCTACTACTGCCCCCTTTGACTCTATGCCCTGTTTTCATCTGCAACTGCACCTTGTTTGATTCTGTGCCCCGTTTTTCTTCTGCTGTAACCACGTTTGATTCTGTGCCCCTCTAGCTGACATCTGTGCCCTCTTGACCCCTACCCCTGCCTTTCTCCTCCCCGCGGTCGCTCCGCTCCGCTCCCTGGCCCCCGTCCCCGCTGCTGCTTCCCCTGCGGCCCCACCCCCTCCACGCCCAGTCGCTGCCCCTGGAACACACCTCCCGCCTCCCAGCTGCTCCTCCCTCCCCACCTCCCCATTTATGGCGTGCCGAAGGCGCACCTAAGGCAAGCCCGTCTGCGCCCATCCGCGCCTGGACCGCGCCCAGTGCCAGAACCCCTGCCTCCCGCACCAGCCAGGAAGTTTGCCTCCACTACAACGCCAACACCCTCCTCGCTCTCAACCCAGGAAGGACCCACACCTGCTTCAAGGCCGCCCCGAAGCGCACCCGCAGTCCCTTCACCTGCCTGAACTGCAGCTTCTCATGCCTCGAAGGAACCGAGACACCCGTCACGACGGAACACAACCAGCTCAGATGCATCCTGATCAATATTCACTCCGCACGCAAACACGCCGTCGAGCTCTGGGACCTACTCGACACCGCATCCCCGGACGTCACCTTCCTGACCAAGACATGGATGAACGAAGCCTCCTCACCAGACATCGTCATAGCCATTCCCAACAGCTACAAGATCACCCGCAGAGACCGCACCAACTGGGCCGGAGGAGGAATCGCCATCGTCCACAAAAACACCATCAGGATCTCAACAAACACCAGCGACACCCTCAGCACCGCCGAACACATGCACTTCCAAATCCACACGGACCCCAAGACCACCCTAAGAGGCACCCTCGTCCACAGACCGCCAGGACCCCGGCCTCAATTCTGCGACTCCATCGCCGACCTCATCAGCACACACAAGCGCTGACCTCCACGACTACATCCTCCTCGGAGACCTGAACTATCATCTGGAGAACAACAACGACAACAACTCCTCCACCCTGATCGACAACCTCGCCAACCTCGGACTAAAACAGCTCGTCACGACGCCGACCCACATCGCCGGTCACACACTTGATGCCATCTTCTCCTCAAGCCCCCACGTCACCTTCAGCCACGCCTCCGAACTCACCTGGACAGACCACCACTGCCTCCACTTCTCCTTCCCAAAACCCCCCACACACCACCGCACCCTACAGATCCCCCGCCACTGCTGGGGCAAAGTCACTGAAGAACAACTACAGACTAGCCTCGCACTCAATCCTCCGACCAACCCCACCAACCCCGATGATGGTGCACTCACCCTCGAACGCTGGATGAACAACTGCGCCAACACCGTAGCCCCGCTGAAAAAACCCACCAACAGAGACACCAGCAAAAGATCCAACTGGTTCACCCCGTAACTCCTCGCCTAAAACCGCACCTGCCGGAAATTGGAGAACATATGGCATAGCGACAAGATGCCGGACAGCCACACTGCCCACAAAGACGCCATCCGCAACCACCACCACCTCATCAGGACCGCCAAAAGGACCTCCTTCACAGACCGCCTTGACAACAACGCTCACAACAGCAAGGAGCTCTTCAACATCGTGAAGGAACTCTCCAACCCCAGCGCCAACGACATCCCGCCATCGCAAGCCCTATGCGACTCCCTCGCCACCTTCTTTCACCGAAAAACCACCGACATCCATGACAGTTTCAAACCCTGGACAACCCCTGCGGGCCTTGTCGCACCGGACCCACTGCACCCAAACGTCCACGACTCCCTGACAACCTGGGCCAACGTGAGCATCGAGGACACAATCAAGACCATGGGCACAATCCACTCCGGATCCCCGTCCGACCCTTTCCCACACCACATCTTCAACAAAGCCGGCAATTCCATCGCACCCCACCTGCGCAACATCAACCTCTCCATTGAGACCGCTACCTTCCCTGAGAACTGGAAGCACGCAGAGATCAACGCCCTACTGAAGAAACCCAAGGCAGATCCGAGCGACCTCAAGAACTTCTGGCCTATCTCCCTGCTTCCGTTCCCAGCAAAGGTCATCGAGAAGATAGTTAACATCCAGCTCACCCGTCACCTCGAAGACAACAACATCCTGGACCCCTCCCAATCAGGATTCCGCAGCAACCACAGCACCAAAACCGCCCTCATCGCCACCACAGACGACATCAGGATCCTTCTCGACAACGGCGAGAAGGTGGCCCTCATCCTCCTGGATCTCTCCGCAGCCTTCGACACCGTCTGCCACCACACACTACGCACACGCCTTAAAGACGCAGGGATCCGGCAGAAGGCCCTGGACTGGACCACCTCCTTCCTCTCCGGCAGAACTCAGAGACTCCGCCTCCCCCTGTTCTGATCCGAGGCCTCCAAGATCATCTGCGGCGTCCCACAGGAATCCTCCCTCAGCCTGACGCTATTCAACGTCTACATGGCACCACTAGCACGCACCCCCCGACAGCTTGACCTCAACATAATCTCCTACGCCGACGACACGCAGCTGATCCTCTCCCTCACCAAGGACCCTCTCACCGCCAAATCCAACCTCCACTAGGGAATGAAGGCTGTCGCCGACTGGATGAAGGAAAGCCGACTTAAGCTGAACTCAGACAAGACGGAGATCCTCATCCTCGGGTCCAACCCCTCAGCATGAGATGACTCCTGGTGGCCCGCATCACTGGGGACCCCCCCGGCCCCTACCGACCACGCACGCAACCTGGGAGTCATCCTCGACTTGAAACTCACCATGACCAAACAAGTCAACGCAGTCTCCTCCACCTGCTTCAACACCCTCTGCATGCTCCGCAAGATCTACAGATGGAACCCGACAAACACGAGGAAAACAGTCACCCAGGCCCTAATCAGCAGCAGACTCGACTACGGAAACGCCCTCTACACCGGAGCCTCGTCCAAGCTCATCAACAGACTACAAATAATACAGAACGCCTCTGCACGACTGCTCCTCGACACCCCCCACCTGCGGAACCTGCACTGGCTCCCTGTCGACAGAAGGATCTCCTTCAAGCTCCTGATCCACGCACACAAGGCACTCCACAAAACCGGCCCAGCCTGTAGGAGAGTAGGGTCTGCTTTCTATGTTCACCCCCACTTTTTGCTTTTGCTTTACTGGTTTTCGACTTAGATGTGGCTGTGGGCCTGCTAATCAGACGCACAGCCCTGCTGTTCTCTCTCTAAATTGATACTATGTACTTTAGGTGCATAACCCATTTGGATAGGATCACCTTATTGGCCCCTGTACAGTGTACCTTAGGTACCCAGGGCATAGGTGTATCCTAGGCCTACCAGGGGCTGCAGCATGTATTATGCCACCCCTGGCCTGGCCTTCCATTATGACACAACTGGCTGATCACTCAGCTGGGGCAAGGTCGTGTAATCACTCCTTGCTTAGGTGTAGTATTCCTATACCTAACTTACATATAGACACATGTGTACCTATCAGCCACTCCTATGGCAGGCCTTAACAATCCTGGAGGCAGAGTGCTTGGTAACATGTGAGATGGTGCTCTAGCATGAGCTGAGCCTGTCTGCAGCTTTCGGAACCATGTCCTTATAGCTGTTCTATGATATAGCCTACCATATACTCTTATAGTGCCTTCTAATCTTAAAAGGTTATGGTAACTATGGTTTGGCTTTATCAAAACATGTCGTTTAAGGTGTCTAACACTTTGGAATAATACCCCCATACCATTTCTGGGGATGAGGATATTATCCCTCCCTTCTAGAGGGAGAAGACATGTTGAAACCTACTTACCCGGTTAAAGTTAACCAGAGCCCCAGCATCACAAAATGGATGCTGCTGCCACGACACAAGTCTGACCTCCTGCTGCTGGGAGTGATCCCGGCAAGGGAGGCTTGGACAATAGGTTTCCTGCCTTGGGAGGTGCGAGCACCACCCCAGACAGGCCTTAGTGTATTGGGGCAGGGAGGGATGAATGAAACGAGACACTGCCTGGGGCACACAAGGTGTCCCATGCATAGTCCAGTTCAAACCGGTGCGGGGGCACACCAACCCCAGTCCTGGCGCGAAACTGGACAAAGGGAAGGGGGTGTAACCACCCCCCTCCCAGGCCCCACCCATAAGGCATGACCTAGCAGGTAACCCAGCCCCCCAGATTTGGATAAGAGTGGTAGCTGGGCCCCAGGAGATTAGATTATCCTGAACCTGCAACTTGAACAGAAACTCTGGACCTTCGACATTCGACGAAAGAAGAAGACTGAAGAATCTCCCTTGTGGCCAAGGAGTGGCTACCCTGTGCGAAGAGGCACCATCAAGAGACTACCCTTTGCTTTGCTGAAGTTCTACGAGGGACCGACTGCAGAGCCCGACCAGAGCCTTGACTTCCAGACTTCTCTGACCCTGATCCACATCCACAGCCGAGCTGAGATCCGTGGAGGCGACGAGAGACGTGGGACCGGCTACCTGGGAAAAGTGGCGAGTACCTTCCAGCGCAGCTTCTGAGTTACCCTCGAAGTTGTGCACCGGGGATTGAGAAGCCCCAACCCCAAGCACCATCTGCACCGAAGATAAGCCCCCCCACACTCCACGAGTCCTGCGTGGGGCCCTTCTGCATTTTCCTGCTTGCCGCGTCTGTCCGGTTGCTTGCCCGTTGGCTAGCGGCCTTTGTGACGACACACCTTGAAATCTTCACTGCTGGTTTGGCTCCTCCAGACTGGCTCCCGCTTCTTTGCAAAAGAGAAGCACCCCAGACCTTCCTGGTCTGCACCAGAAGCAAGTCCTCCGTTCTCCGTGGGTTCCGCTTGCCAAGGCTTGGTGAGTCCTAGTTCGACTTCGACGCCGCCGACAGCAAGAGCCTTCGTGGGACAGCTCGCCTCCTGGTCCTGGTCGTCCTCGACGTCTCCTGGTACCCGTGGCTGCAGCGACAAGCTTCACCCTTCACCTGCAATCTTCACGACATCGCCTGGTTCCTTCCTGGTTCCACGTGGTCACTGGCTAGTGACCTTGACTCTGTCCCTTCTGCTTGCAGGTACCCTTCCTTATGAATCCCGGCCTTGGGATCCACCGGACACTCTTCACTGACTGCCTGTCAGCAACTTTCCTTCAGGCATCCATAGAAGTCCACGACGAAACCCGACGCAAGTTCACACCTATGCACCCGCAGCCTGTGGGCTAGGTAACTTGGGTACTTCGGTGCTCACAAGGGTAGTGACTATCCTAGGGTCTAGTTTCCGAGTCTCGACTTTCTAGCTTTACCAGAAGTGTCCTTAAACTGCTTATTTCAAAACTGTACTATTTCTATCGATTATACGCATTACGCGTGAGTGTTTCCACTCTGCACCTGAATCCCGTGGGCCTCCCACCTCCTAACTGTTGGTAGTGTAGTGTAGCCCCAGCGATTCCCTAGGCCTAGGCCTATCCTATTTCCATGACAGTGGTCCTTATACCACTTCTTTAGTATATGGTTTGCGTGGCCCCTAGGGCCTAACTGTATTACTTACCTGTGTGACTTAATGTATGCTTAAATAAGACTGTGTTGTAATTACCTCGAATCTCATAAAGAGTGCTGAGGGTTTGACTAGAATAAATACACTTTATTTTATATATATATCTGTTGTGGTGTCCTTTCATTTGGTATTCAAGGGATTATACATGGTATCACAGCTGGCTTCACATGCCATTCAGAGTTTAGCCTAAGACTGCTCTTGTCCATGATACCACTAGGATAGCTGGTCTATAAGGTTGACTTTACAACCAATCACCATAAGGGTTGTTTGGACTGATATAAGGTGTACACTAGAACTAGTGACATCATACATCAGGCCAACTTCTCACATTGGTGAGCAGCGGTTGGGATCTGAGCTTGCTGTTGTAATACCATTGTAATCTTGAGATACTAAATTGAAAGATCACACTGATATTGTTTAGGTACATGTAACATAGATTATAATACTTAAGTCCTACTGGACTTAGTGGTTGTAGGTTGAAGGGAGTAACACACCCTGACTACAACTACTAGAGAGGTTTAGTAGAAACAACTAGTGTAGGTAGGTGCACACACCACACCCTCACTAGATCATGTCTCTGGGAGGAGATCAAGGAGATGCTCTCTCAGGAGGGGCAGGTCTGAAAAAGACCCCCTCTAGATATGATACCCTAACTTTTCAGGAGATGAGACAATTGTGTACCTCCAGAAAGTTAAAACAGGGTGCAAACCCTACCCTCCTTCAGCTAGTGCAACTCCTAGAGGAGTATGATACTCTTAGGGCCTCACAGGCTAGTACCCTAGGTACAAAGGAGGGTCTACTCACCACAGATGAGTCAGATGGGACTTCAGATGAAGAGGTAGCCAGCCAGGGCCAGGTAGGAAGACTTAGCCAGGCTAACCTAAGCTTACATGGGAGTTTGCATGGGGTCCCCCCATACAGACCCCCAAGTGGGCTTAACCAGAGAAGCAGGAGAGACAGATCCCCTTCAAGGGAATCCATCCACTCCCATGTCTCTAGCATCTCTAATGCCTCTTCTCACAGGGAAATGACTTTCCCCGAGAGAAAGGAGCATGAAGCCAGAATGAGGGAAGCTAATCTGAGGATTCAGAGGGAAGAACTTGCCCTTGCCAAGGAGAAGCTTGCTCTGGCTAGAGAGCAAAAGTTAAGTGGGTCAGAACCCACTGGTGGCAGCAATATCCCTAAGGATAGAGACAGGCACTATGATAATAGAAACCTGAGCAAGATTGTCCCTCCCTACAAGTGTGGGGATGACATCCACAAATGGATAACTGCTTTGGAGAGAGCTTGCAAAGTACAGCAGGTACCCCAAAGTCAGTGGGCAGCTATCTTGTGGCTCTCCTTCTCTGAGAAAGGTAGAGACAAGCTCCTCACAGTTAGTGATGAGGATGCAGACAATTACACTGTCCTGAAGAGTGTTCTAATTGATGGGTTTGGCCTAACCACTGAACAATACAGGTTGTTGTTCAGGGATACCCAGAAGACACAGACTCAGGACTGGACTGACTTTGTAGATTGTGCCACTAAGGCTCTGGAAGGCTGGCTAGTGGGAAGTAAGGTTAAGGACTATACAGGATTGTATAATTTGATCATGAGAGAACAAATCCTTAACAACTGTCAAAACCAGCTACTGCAGCAACACCTGATTGATTCTGATCTGACTTCTCCCCAAGAATTGGGAAAGAAGGCAGATAGATGGGTCAGGACTAGAGTTAAGCAGAAAAACCAGAACCAGGGCGGTGATCAGAAAAAGGCAGACCAGAAGGGTAATGAGCAGAAAGCAAAAGACCAGAAGTCTTCACCAGGCCCCCAAAAGGCTCAGGGGGAGGGTGGTCCCAAAAAGGATAAAAAGAAAGATGGCCAAAAGAAACCATGGTGCAACTATTGTAAGTCCAACTCACATTGGTTTAGTGAGTGCACCAAAAAGGATAAGCCCCCAGCCACCATTGCCCCTAAGGCAACTGTACCCCCTAGTCCAGCTGTAAGTGGTGGTTCCCAGCAAAAGGGTGTAGTAGGGTTAACCCTGGGAACTGAGGAGGATTCTGGCCTAGTCAGAATACCTAATCAGGCTGTTCTGATCTGTGATGGGGACTTAGCTTTGTCCTCTACTGTAGGCCCCAGTAACCTGGGCAAGTACAGACAGACTCCTTTTATCAACCAAAAAATGGCTCAGGCCTACAGGGACACTGGGGCTAGTGTCACAATGGTGACACTTGCCTTTGTGGACCCTGGACAGATCATACTAGGTGAGAATTACCTAGTGACCAACACTAGCAATGCCACTACCTCCCATAGTGTGGCTATTGTTAACTTCTCCTGGGGAGGGGTAACTGGCCTCAAGAAAGTTGTTGTTAGTTCAGACCTTCCTGTAGAGTGTTTACTGGGCAATGATCTTGAAACTTCAGTTTGGTCTGAAGTGGAGTATAGGACCCATGCAGAAATGCTAGGGATAGATGCACATGTTCTTGCTGTGACCAGGTCACAGGCCAAAAAGTGCACCACTGAACAAGTGCTGGATCCTGAAACTATGGATCAGTCACAACCCAAGAGAAAGAGCAGTAGGGTAAAGGCTGTGCCTTCCCCCCTGCCTCAGGCACTGGATCAGCCCTCACAGGAGGGTGATTCTGAGAGCCCTGAAGGAACTGTCCTAGAAGAACTTGACCCTGATCAGGTTGAGTTTCTTGGGACAGGGGGACCTTCAAGGGCAGACCTGAGGCAGGCACAATTAGACTGCCCCTCTCTTGAAACCCTCAGACAGCAGGCTGCTGCTGAGGCTGCAGGGAATGCTCAAGGTACCCATAGAGTGTATTGGGATGAAGGGCTACTGTACTCAGAGGCTAGAGACCCCAAGCCTGGTGCATCCAGGAGGTTGGTCATACCACTGAAGTTCAGAGGCTTCCTTCTTACCTTGGCCCATGATATTCCCCTTGCAGGACACTTAGGCCAGAACAAGACTTGGGACAGGCTTGTCCCTCACTTTCACTGGCCCCATATGTCAGAAGATACCAAGGAGTGTCACCTGCCAAGCCAGTGGCAAATCAGGTGGCGCCACAAAGGCCCCCCTCATACCACTACCTGTGGTGGGGGTCCCCTTTGAAAGAGTGGGCATAGATATTGTAGGACCAATGGACCCACAAACAGCATCTGGGCACAGATTCATACTGGTGATAGTGGACCATGCCACCAGGTATCCAGAAGCTATTCCCCTGAGGACCACAACAGCTCCTGTTGTGGCAAGGGCCCTGCTTGGAGTATTCTCCAGAGTGGGCTTTCCAAAGGAGGTCACTTCTGACAGAGGTGCCAACTTCATGTCAGGATACTTGACTGCAATGTGGAAGGAGTGTGGTGTGAAATACAAGTTCACCACACCCTATCACCCACAGTGCAATGGGCTTGTTGAGAGATTCAACAAGACCCTAAAGGGAATGATAAAAGGGTTACCAGACAAGCTTAGGCGAAGATGGGACATCCTTTTACCCTGCCTTCTGTTTGCTTACAGAGAGGTCCCACAAAAGGGGGTTGGCTACAGCCCTTTTGAGCTTTTGTTTGGGCATCCTGTAAGAGGACCCCTATGTTTAGTAAGGGAAGGATGGGAGAGACCTCTCAGACAACCCAAACTTGATATAGTGGATTATGTACTTGGTCTCCGCTCCAGGATGGCAGAGTATATGAAGAAGGCTTCTAAAAACCTTGAGGCAAGCCAAGAACTCCAAAAAGCTTGGCATGACCAAAAGGCTGTGCTGACTGTTTACTAGCCAGAGCAGAAAGTGTGGGTGTTGGAGCCAGTGGCCCCAGCAGCACTCCAAGACAAATGGTCTGGACCCCACACTATTGTTGAGAAAAAGGGAGAAGTCACCTACTTGGTGGACCTTGGGACTCCCAGAAGCCCCCACATATTGAAGGCATATGTTGACAGGGCAGACATGGGCTTACTCATGGCTACAGATGAGGGGCAGGAGGAAGAGAGTGACCCTCTCCCAGACCTGTTGACTCAGAACCCTGATGATGGCTCAGTTGATGGTGTGGTCTTTTCTGACAGCCTCACTGTCCATCAGCAACAGGACTGCAGGCAAGTTCTGCAATCCTACAGACATATGTTCTCTCTGACCCCAAGTCAGACAAACTGGTGCACCCATGAGGTGGACACTGGTGACAGTCTGCCTGTGAAGAGTAAAATCTACAGGCAACCTGACCATGTCAGGGACTGCATAAAAGTTGAGGTACAAAAGATGTTGGAGCTGGGAGTCATTGAACCTTCAGAGAGCCCTTGGGCTAGTCCTGTAGTCCTTGTGCCAAAACCTCACACCCAAGATGGTAAGAGAGAGATGAGGTTTTGCGTGGATTACAGAGGTCTCAATGCTGTCACTAGGACAGATGCCCACCCAATACCTAGGGCAGATGAGCTCATTGACAGACTGGCAGCTGCTAAGTTTTTGAGCACATTTGACCTGACAGCCGGCTACTGGCAAATCAGACTAGCTGAGAATGCAAAGGCCAAAACTGCTTTCTCGACCCCAGGAGGACATTATCAATTTGTGGTAATGTCCTTTGGTTTGAAGAATGCACCTGCCACTTTCCAAAGGTTGGTGAATCAAGTCCTTACTGGGTTGGATGATTATTGTGCAGCTTATCTTGATGATATTGCTGTCTTTAGCTCCATCTGTGAGGATCACCTGGTCCACCTGAGGAATGTTTTAGAGGCCCTGCAAAAGGCAGGCCTCACTATCAAGGCCACTAAGTGCCAGATAGGGCAGAGCAAGGTTGTGTACCTAGGCCACCTAGTTGGTGGGGGTCAGGTTCAACCACTGGAGAGCAAGATCGAGACCATAAAGGACTGGACTCCTCCAACTACCCAGACTCAGGTCAGAGCTTTCTTGGGCCTGACTGGGTACTACAGAAAGTTTGTTAAGAACTATGGGTCCATTGTGACACCACTTGATGACTTGACCTCCAAGAAAATGCCAAAGAAAGTTCAGTGGACAGTAAGCTGTCAAAAAGCATTTGATGACCTGAAGCAGGCCATGTGCAGTGCACCTATTCTGAAAAGTCCAGACTACTCCAAAGAATTCATTGTCCAGACAGATGCTTCTGAGTTGGGTGTGGAAGCTGTTCTTTCACAACTTAATATAGATGGTCAAGACCAGCCCATTGCTTTTATAAGTAGAAGGCTGACCCCTAGAGAGAAACGTTGGTCAGCTATTGAGAGGGAGGCCTTTGCTGTGGTTTGGGCCCTGAAGAAGCTGAGGCCATACTTGTTTGGCACTCACTTCAAGATTCAGACAGACCATAAGCCCCTCTTGTGGCTAAATCAGATGAAGGGTGAAAATCCCAAACTTCTTAGGTGGTCCATTTCCCTACAGGGGATGGACTTCACAGTGGAACATAGACCTGGGACTGACCATGCCAATGCAGATAGACTCTCCAGATATTTCCACTTAGAACATGAAGACTCAACTGGTCAAGGTTAGTTTAATGTCCCTAAGTTTGGGGGGGGGGGGGGGGTGGAGGGGGGAGAGTAGGGTCTGCTTTCTATGTTCACCCCCACTTTTTGCTTTTGCTTTACTGGTTTTCGACTTAGATGTGGCTGTGGGCCTGCTAATCAGACCCACAGCCCTGCTGTTCTCTCTCTAAATTGATACTATGTACTTTAGGTGCATAACCCATTTGGATAGGATCACCTTATTGGCCCCTGTACAGTGTACCTTAGGTACCCAGGGCATAGGTGTACCCTAGGCCTACCAGGGGCTGCAGCGTGTATTATGCCACCCCTGGCCTGGCCTTCCATTATGACACAACTGGCTGATCACTCAGCTGGGGCAAGGTTGTATAATCACTCCTTGCTTAGGTGTAGTATTCCTATACCTATCTTACATATAGACACATGTGTACCTATCAGCCACTCCTATGGCAGGCCTTAACAATCCTGGAGGCAGAGTGCTTGGTAACATGTGAGATGGTGCTCTAGCATGAGCGGAGCCTGTCTGCAGCTTTCGGAACCATGTCCTTATAGCTGTTCTATGATATAGCCTACCATATACTCTTAAAGTGCCTTATAATCTTAAACGGTTATGGTAACTATGGTTTGGCTTTATCAAAACATGTCGTGTAAGGTGTCTAACACTTTGGAATAATACCCCCATCCCATTTCTGGGCATGAGGATATTATCCCTCCCTTCTAGAGGGAGAAGACATGTTGAAACCTACTTACCCGGTTAAAGTTAACCAGAGCCCCAGCATCACAAAATGGATGCTGCTGCCACAACACAAGTCTGACCTCCTGCTGCTGGGAGTGATCCCGGCAAGGGAGGCTTAGACAATAGGTTTCCTGCCTTGGGAGGTGCGAGCACCACCCCAGACAGGCCTTAGTGTATTGGGGCAGGGAGGGATGAATGAAACGAGACACTGCCTGGGGCACACAAGGTGTCCCATGCATAGTCCAGTTCAAACCGGTGCGGGGGCACACCAGCCCCAGTCCTGGCGCGAAACTAGACAAAGGGAAGGGGGTGTAACCACCCCCCTCCCAGGCCCCACCCATAAGGCGTGACCTAGCAGGTAACCCAGCCCCCCAGATTTGGATAAGAGTGGTAGCTGGGCCCCAGGAGATTAGATTATCCTGAACCTGCAACTTGAACAGAAACTCTGGACCTTCGACATTCGACGAAAGAAGAAGACTGAAGAATCTCCCTTGTGGCCAAGGAGTGGCTACCCTGTGCAAACAGGCACCATCAAGAGACTACCCTTTGCTTTGCTGAAGTTCTACGAGGGACCGACTGCAGAGCCCGACCAGAGCCTTGACTTCCAGACTTCTCCGACCCTGATCCACATCCACAGCCGAGCTGAGATCCGTGGAGGCGACGAGAGACGTGGGACCGGCTACCTGGGAAAAGTGGCGAGTACCTTCCAGCGCAGCTTCTGAGGTACCCTCGAAGTTGTGCACCGGGGATTGAGAAGCCCCAACCCCAAGCACCATCTGCACCGAAGATCAGCCCCCCACACTCCACGAGTCCTGCGTGGGGCCCTTCTGCATTTTCCTGCTTGCCGCGTCTGTCCGGTTGCTTGCCTGTTGGCTAGTGGCCTTTGTGACGACACACCTTGAAATCTTCACTGCTGGTTTGGCTCCTCCAGACTGGCTCCCGCCTCTTTGCAAAAGAGAAGCACCCCAGACCTTCCTGGTCTGCACCAGAAGCAAGTCCTCCGTTCTCCGTGGGTTCCGCTTGCCAAGGCTTGGTGAGTCCTAGTTCGACTTCGACGCCGCCGACAGCAAGAGCCTTCGTGGGACAGCTCGCCTCCTGGTCCTGGTCGTCCTCGACGTCTCCTGGTACCCGTGGCTGCAGCGACAAGCTTCACCCTTCACCTGCAATCTTCACGACATCGCCTGGTTCCTTCCTGGTTCCACGTGGTCACTGGCTAGTGACCTTGACTCTGTCCCTTCTGCTTGCAGGTACCCTTCCTTCTTGATCCCGGCCTTGGGATCCACCGGACACTCTTCACTGACTGCCTGTCAGCAACTTTCCTTCAGGCATCCATAGAAGTCCACGACAAAACCCGACGCAAGTTCACACCTATGCACCCGCAGCCTGTGGGCTAGGTAACTTGGGTACTTCAGTGCTCACAAGGGTAGTGACTATCCTAGGGTCTAGTTTCCGAGTCTCGACTTTCTAGCTTTACCAGAAGTGTCCTTAAACTGCTTATTTCAAAACTGTACTATTTCTATCGATTATACGCATTACGCGTGAGTGTTTCCACTCTGCACCTGAATCCCGTGGGCCTCCCACTTCCTAACTGTTGGTAGTGTAGTGTAGCTCCAGCGATTCCCTAGGCCTAGGCCTATCCTATTTCCGTGACAGTGGTCCTTATACCACTTCTTTAGTATATGGTTTGCGTGTCCCCTAGGGCCTAACTGTATTACTTACCTGTGTGACTTAATGTATGCTTAAATAAGACTGTGTTGTACTTACCTCGAATCTCATAAAGAGTGCTGAGGGTTTGACTAGGATTAATACACTTTATTTTATATATATATCTGTTGTGGTGTCCTTTCATTTGGTATTCAAGGGATTATACATGGTATCACAGCTGGCTTCACATGCCATTCAGAGTTTAGCCTAAGACTGCTCTTGTCCATGCTACCACTAGGATAGCTGGTCTATAAGGTTGACTTTACAACCAATCACCATAAGGGTTGTTTGGACTGATATAAGGTGTACACTAGAACTAGTGACATCATACATCAGGCCAACTTCTCACACAGCCTACCTCAACAGCCGACTCTCCTTCTACGTACCCAACAGGACACTCCGCTCCGCTGACCACGCCCTGGCTACGGTCCCGCGTATCCCCCGCGTATCCGTAGAACCACTTCCGGAGGCAGATCCTTCTCCCACCGCGCCGCCAAGACCTGGAACACACTCTCCCTCTACTTACGACAAACCGAAGACCTACTGACCTTCAGGAGACAACTCAAGACCTGGCTTTTCGACCAGTAGCAACAGCACCCTCCACCCCAGCGCCTTGAAACCCTTACTGGTAATTAGCACGCTTTACAAATTTACTGATTGATTGATTGAAAGAGGACGGCGCAGCCCCCCCTCCATTAAAATTTGCTCCAGGTATGGGTCCCCAGAGCCAAATTGGTCAGGAGAGGGGGGCTACACTGCCGCTTCCACACTTTGTGGCTGGGCCCCGGGGAGGGGGTCCCTGGGGACAAAATGGGCTCGAGGCTCCTGGGCACCCAGCATTTGAATGCCGTACCCTGGGGCATAGGTTCCCGGGGGCCAAAATTGGACTGTGGTGAGGGGCCACGTGGCCCCCCCACCCCCTTTAAAGTTTGGCCAGGTCCTGGGGGATAGGGTTCCGCTTAAGAATATATATTTAAGAGGAAGTACCCCTTTTTGGTGGACATTCACATCTTCTTAGTCTCGTCGTCTTCGCTTGAGGAGGATTCACGTTATCACAGAATTGTGGTTGAAGACGCCGGAAGAACAATCACATTGTCAAAATTACATACACACAAGGTCACTGGAGACGTTACCCCGTTATCCTTTACGCAGCTGTAGTTTAGAATATGCATGGGACATTTACCCAACGATGTAGCACTTACTAATTAAAAAAATGCAAAAAGAACTGTTGATGGACAGAATGCAGAACAATGTCATACATTCACCCCAGTACAGAGATCTGGGCCTAAATCCATCGTTTTTTTGCTCACCATGCCATTCCAGTTTGGACCCAGCCATATGCAAATCAGTCTTGACCCTGTGCCCCATGGGAATAGTCCAGCCCGAACTGCCAGGCCAGGTCCTCCTTGAACTGGAAACAAGCATCCTAGGACCGGTTTCGGGGTTTCATCCCTCTTCAGCCAGGATAGCTTGATTCCAGTGGCATGGAGAGCATGGGACTCACGTCTGAGCATACCCGTCCCACTCAGGGTGACAAATGCAAAAAGAACTGTTGATGGACAGAATGCAGAACAATGTCATACATTCACCCCAATACAGAGATCTGGGCCTAAATCCATCGTTTTTTTTGCTCACCATGCCATTCCAGTTTGGACCCAGGCATATGCACGTCGGTCTTGACCCTGTGCCCCATGGGAACAATCCAGCACGAACTGCCAGGCCAGGTCCTCCCTGAACTGGAAACAAGCATCCTAGGACCGGTTTCGGGGTTTCACTCCTCTTCAGCCAGGATAGCTTGATTCCAGTGGCATGGAGAGCACGGGACTCATGTCTGAGCATACCCGTCCCATTCGGGGTGACAAATGCAAAAAGAACTGTTGATGGACAGAATGCTGAACAATGTCATACATTCACCCCAGTACAGAGATCTGGGCCTGCCACATTCCGTCCATCATCTTGTGTGTTTTGCTGTTCACCCTATATGGGAAGGGTATGCCCAGACGTGGGTCCCGTGCTCACTACGCCACTGGAGTCAAGCTATCCTGGCTGAAGAGGGGTGAAACCCCAAAACCGGTCCTAGGATGCTTGATTCCGGTCTAGGGAAGATATGACTTGGCAGTTCGGGCTGGACTGTTCCCATGAGGCACAGGGTCAAGACTGATTTGCGTATGGCCATATCTGAACGGGGGTGGCGTGGTGAGCGAAATAACAATGGATTAAACTCAGATCTGTGACTGGGGGTGAATGTTTTTCCAATGTACAACATTCCGTCCATCATCTTGTGTGTTTTGCTGTTAGCCCTATGTGGAAAGGGTATGCCCAGACGTGGGTCCCGTGCTCACTACGGCACTGGAGTCAAGCTATCCTGGCTGAAGAGGGGTGAAACCCCGAAACCGGTCCTAGGATGCTTGATTCCGGTCTAGGGAAGATACGACTTGGCGGTTCGGGCTGGACTGTTCCCATGAGGCACAGGGTCAAGACTGATTTGCATATGGCCATGTCTGAACTGGGGAAGCGTGGTGAGCAAAATAAAGATGGATTAAACCCAGATCTGTGACTGGGGGTGAATGTTGCCAATGTACAACATTCCGTCCATCATCTTGTGTGTTTTGCACTTACTAATTAACCAGATGAAAGTACTCCAGTTGGGTAGACATTTTCTGTAAAACTGTGGATTCTTCTGGGGAAAAATAAGGCTCCAGTCTGGCCCTGGTGCACATTTCACAGAAATTAAACCTCAAAAGGAAGCACTTACAAATATAAACATAGCAGATGCCCCTGTTGGTGCGCCTCTTTAGTAAACCACAAACGCTGATAACTTCTTGGGCTTGGCGAAGACAAATAACATGTGTTTCCTCTCATATTCCATGTTGAAAAACAATCTGAAATCCTAATTGGAGGTGATGAATACACTGTTGATCTATTGGGGTGCAATCTGATGTGGGGGGATAGTGACGTGTTGTTTGTTTCTTGTCATCTCCTGGTGACAGCAGAGTCCATGGAGTCCATGGTTCTCCCTTTTAAATAACGCTAAGTATGCAAATGCTCGAAATCCATAGCGCCACTCACAGACACAAGCACCCACACCCATTCACAGACACTCATGCACCCACTCACAAACCCCCACAGGCACTCACACACCCACACAGGCACTCACACACCCACTCACAGGCACTCACACACCCACTCACAGGCCCATGCAGCCACTGACATTAACTCACAGTTCTATTTCCCAACCATATCATCCCTGTAACCTTTGTATTTTTTCAGTAAGTCAAGATTGATTTAAATGGACTTTAAAATAAGTGCAAAAAAATGAGGATCCAATTTTAAAAGGGTCACAGACCTCAGAGCCTTAACAGACCCTGAACACCTTTAAATGTAATAGAAACAAACGGAAGCAAGTGCTTGTCGGTAATTCTAGAAACCTGAAGCAGCAGAGATGAGAAAGCTTATCTTGCACATATTCCGCCTTCTGGCCAGGAAAGTGAATGATTCTCGCCCCTTCCAGCAGCTTGGTTCCGAGTGCTGAGACTTCTGTGAGACGGGTGAATATTCGAGTTCCATATTAGGGCACAGTGGTGTTCACAGGCGCTGCTGTGGGAAGGAGGAGTGGTGGTGGTGGTATGTGGACTGAGACTGTAATGCGGCTGGTCTCCGGTACTAGCTATGGATCTCCTGGGTAGATACTGATTGTAGCGTACAGTTGTCTGATCTGAGGGAATTGTGGCTGTGAGAAGTCTGAGGACCCCGGAAGGGGCCACTTTTCCACCCTTAAGGCTGGGATCTCAGTATGTAACTCAGAAACTGGATTGGAGTCCAGGTTGGTGGAGGCTCTGCACAGTCAGGCCTGCAGTGCACTGGAGCAAAGAGAATCCAACCAAGGGCACTGGAGCAAAGAGAATCCAACCAAGGGCAACCAGTGGTGGCTGGAACTCGATTACTTATTGGTGGCGAAACCTCTGCAATGAAAAAACGATGCTAACTGAGCCACCCTCCCCCAAGCATTTACTAAACAGGATGCACTGAAAGAGCTCCTGGTCTTGAGAAGAGCATGTGTAGAGGGAAAGTGAAACTGCGCTTCTAGAAAAGCTAAGCTTTGATCGGTTTCTTGAACAAACATGAACAAGAGATGGGCCTCATAAAGATGGGAAGAATGTTCTAATGCTTTGCTGGCAAGAAGGAAACAAGCATTTACAATGCAATGGTCTCGGCAATATTCTAGGTAGAGCTATTGGTATTGCTCATTATTTTTTTATCATGTTTGTATCCCTAAATAAATGGCATTGTCATTTCTATTGGCCTTAGCTTTTTTTTTGCATATGTGATACCTATTGCATTACCAGAGAGAGAGTGAGGTAGTGAGATAGAGAGAGAGAGTGAGGTATTGAAATAGAGAGTGAGGTAGTGAAAGAGAGTGAGGTAGATAGAGTGAGGTAGTGAGATAGAGAGTGAGGTAGTGAGAGTGAGGTAGTGAAAGAGTGAGGTGGAGAGGGATGTTGTGAGGTAGTGATATATAAGCATAGAGTGATGTTGTGATGTAGTGAGTTGTAGTGAGATAGAGAGAGAGGTAGTGAAAGAGTGAAAGTGAGTTAGTGAGATAGAAAGAGTGAGGTAGTGAGATAGAGAGTGATTGAGGTAGTGAGTGAGAGAGAGTGAAGTTGTGAGGTTGTGAGCTAGAGAGTGAGGTAGTGATGTTTTGAGAGAGAGAAGTTGTGAGATAGTGAGGTAGTGAGATGAGTGGAGTAGTGAGGTAGAGAGAGTTATGGAAAACACAAATTATCTAAGGTGAAGATAAATATAAACGGGACCTGCAGCGTGGACTTCGATGGCCATAAGGATTTTTAACGTAGTTGTTGACAACACAATCAGTATTGTAGAGCACGTCATCTGAGTTCACGTATCCACCCATGCTGCATGATACACATCTGCTTGACTCGCAAGTTATTTTGAGAGGAAGAGTATCTGCACTTCTCACGAAAAACAGAACACTGTTAATTGGAAAGTACTGGCACTTCCCAGAAACGACATGTAACAGTGAGACTAGAGGCTTTAGTCCTGCTTTTATGACTGACCTGTCCCAGTACTTGCTTCTCAACATCTGGTCACCCTAATCATGAAAACAATCCCGGACGCAAGTGACGGCCAAGCTCGTACCAGGGCGAGCCGCCTACACCACACCACCGAGCTCAACAGACCGCCCAATGTAGTCAGCTGTTTACTCACCGGTGACATCATTCCTACACAAAAGATGACGTCACTCACCTGTGCAGGTCAGATGACGGCTAGAACATCAGGTCACCGGCCACGGGTATCGCGCATGCGCACGTCACCACCCTCCTGTGGAGACTCCGCGCATGCAGTATAATAATAAAGGTGAGCACAGTTCACTGCGCACACTAAAATTCCACTTCCGCCATCTTGGGTTAAGATACGTGTTTAGGCTTCCCTGGGCGAGTAGTGCACCAAATTTCCTTCCACATACAGGATACACTGCACTTACCCGCACCATTCACGACTCACACGAGAAGATCACATTAAAGTATCGCCCCCATCGCTGGTGCCGATAGCATTGTCTCGCTCACCAAGTTACAACTACCCGACCGACATGCCTTGCGCAGTGAGAAGTAACGACAACAAAAAAGGACTATGACAGTAACAGTGACTCAGGCACTTACCGACATCTTGGACTGCTCAATCAATCAATCAATCAATCAATCAGTGACACTTGTAAAGCGCGCTACATACCCGTAGGGTCTCAAGGCGCTGGGGGGGGGGGGAGGGGGGGGTGCCGCTACTGCTCGAACAGCCAGGTCTTCAGCTTCTTCCTGAAGGAGAGGTGGTCTTGGGTCAGGCGCAGGTCGGTAGGGAGGGAGTTCCAGGTCTTGGCGGCCAGGTAGGAGAAGGACCTTCCTCCTGTAGTCGCTCTTCGGATGCGGGGGACGGCGGCGAGGGCGTGGTTGGCTGATCGGAGGTGGCGTTTGGGAGCGTGGAAGTTGACTCGGCTGTTGAGGTAGCTCGGGCCTTGGTCGTGTAGGGCTTTGTGTGCGTGGGTGAGGAGGCGGAAGGTGATTCTTTTGTTGACGGGGAGCCAGTGAAGGTCTCTCAGATGTCCGGAGATGTGGCTGGTTCGTGGGATGTCGAGGATGAGTCTGGCTGAGGCGTTCTGGATCCGCTGGAGTCTCTTCTGGAGCTTGGCGGTGGTACCGGCGTAGAGGGCGTTGCCGTAGTCCAGTCGGCTGGTGACGAGGGCCTGGGTGACGGTCTTCCTGGTCTCGGTGGGGATCCACCAGAAGATCTTCCGTAGCATGCGTAGGATGTTGAAGCACGCCGAGGAGACGTTGTTGACTTGCCTGGTCATGGAGAGGGAGGAGTCCAGGAGGAAGGCCAGGTTGCGTGCATGGTCTGTCGGTTTGGGTGCGGTGCCCAGGGCGGGAGGCCACCAGGAGTCGTCCCAGGCGGAGGGTGAGGAGCCCAGGATGAGGACCTCCGTCTTGTCCGAGTTCAGTTTCAGGCGGTTGGTCGTCATCCACTCGGCTACCTCTTTCATCCCTTCGTGCAGGTTGGATCTGGCGGCGGCGGGGTCGTTGGTCAGGGAGAGGATCAGTTGGGTGTCGTCGGCGTAGGAGATTATGCTGAGGTTGTGTTTGCGTACGATGGCCGCGAGGGGGCTCATGTAGACGTTGAAGAGGGTGGGGCTCAGAGATGATCCTTGAGGGACGCCGCAGGTGACTTCGGAGGCCTCTGACTTGTACGGTGGTAGGCGGACTCTCTGTGTTCTTCCGTCGAGGAAGGAGATGATCCAGTCCAGCGCCTTGTCCTGGATTCCGATGTTGCTGAGGCGCCGTACTAGGGTGCGGTGGCAGACCGTGTCGAATGCCGCAGAGAGGTCTAGGAGGATGAGGGCCGCTGTTTCTCCATTGTCCATCAGGGCTCGGATGTCATCGGTGGCGGCGATGAGGGCGGTCTCGGTGCTGTGATTGGCTCGGAAGCCGGACTGTGCGGGGTCGAGGGATCCGTTTGTCTCGAGGAAGGCGGCCATCTGCTTGTTGACGGTCTTCTCGATGACTTTGGCTGGAAACGGGAGGAGCGAGATGGGGCGGTAATTCTTGAGGTCGGTGGGGTCCGCTGTAGGTTTCTTTAGTAGGGCGCTGAGTTCGGCGTGCTTCCAGCTCTCAGGGAAGATGGTGGTGTCGAAGGAAGTGTTGATGATGTCTCGCAGGTGGGGTGCGATGACAGCGTCGGCCTTGTTGAAGACGTGGTGAGGGCAGGGGTCGGTCGGTGATCCGGAGTGGATGGAGTTCATCGTGCGGATGGTGTCTTCGGTGCTGATCGGGGTCCAGGCGTGGAGGGTGGTGGTGGGGGGTGGTTGTTCGGTCATGGTGTGCGTTGGTTGGTTGTTGAAGCTGTTATGTATGTCCGCGATCTTGTTGTGGAAGTATGAAGCGAGGGAGTTGCAGAGGTCTTGCGATGGGGTGATGTCGTTGTTTCCTGCGCTGGGGTTGGAAAGCTCTTTCACGATGTTGAAGAGTTCCTTGCAGTTGTGTGCGTTGTTGTCCAACCGGTCTTTGAATGCTGTTTTCTTGGCGGCGCGGATCAGCTGGTGGTGTTTCCGGGTGGCAAGTTTGAAGGAGGTCCTGTTGTCTGGTGTCGGTTCCCTTCTCCAGACTTTCTCGAGGGCTCGGCAGTTCTTCTTGGAGCTCTTGAGTTCGTCGGTGAACCATGGGGCCTTCTTGCTGCCGGGTCTGCTAGGCGGGGTCCTCAGTGGGGCGAGTTCGTCCGCGCAGTTGCTGATCCACTTCGTGAGGTTGTCGGCGGCTTGGCTGGGGTTCGCTGAGCTGGCAGGAGGGTGCTGGTTCAGGGAGGTGGCGAGCTGGTCTGCTGTGATCTTGTTCCAGCTTCTGCGGGCTGCCTGTTGCTGGTGTTGGTGGGTCGTCGTTCTCTTGAAGGTGAAGTGGACGCAGCTGTGGTCCGTCCATTGAAGCTCTGTGGCGTGGCTGAAGTCTATGTCTGTGCTGGATGAGAAGACTGCGTCGAGTGTGTGTCCGGCGAGGTGGGTGGGGGTGGACACCAGTTGCTTGAGTCCCAGGTTGGCGAGGTTGTCGAGCAGGGTGCTGGTGTTGCGGTCGTTGTTGTTCTCCAGATGGAAGTTGAGGTCTCCCAGGAGGATGTAGTCGGCGGAGGGGAGGGCATGCAGGCTGACGAAGTCGGCGATGTCCTCGCTGAATTGTGTGCGTGGTCCAGGGGGTCGGTAGATCAGGGTGCCTCTGAGGGTGGTGTTCGGGTTGGTGTGGATCTGGAAATGCAGGTGTTCGGCGCTGGTCAGGGTGTTGTCGGTGCTGGTCGTGAGACGGATGGTGTTCCTGTGGATGATGGCGATGCCTCCTCCCATCTGGTTGGCGTTTCGGTCCCTCCGGACGACCTTGTAGCCCTCTGGGATAGCGATGGCGATGTCGGGAGCTGAAGAGGCGTTCATCCAGGTCTCCGTGAGGAAGGCGACGTCAGGGGCTGTGGCGTCTAGAAGGTTCCAGAGTTCGATGGCGTGTCTGTGGACGGAGCGGGTGTTGAGCAGGATGCACTTGAGGTGGGTGCTGCTGGTGTTCGACTTGGTGGGTGCTGGTGCGAGGCTGGTCCGGATGCAGGTGAACTTGCAGGCGTGGCAGCTGAAAGGTCCGTGGGTACGTCGTGGAGTGGCTTGATGGCATTCTGGGAGTCGGCCGGTGTTGAGTGCGGTGAGGGTGGCGGCGGAGTACGTCAGGCGGGTCAGTCGGGATCTTCGTTGGCCAGGGGTCCTGGCGCTGGGCGCGGTCCGGTCACGGACGGGCGCAGACGGGCTTACCTTTGGCGCGCCTTCGGCGCACAATCGCGCGCCCGCTGCGCGTGACCGCTGCGCGTTCGCACGGTCGCCATATAAGGCGAAGTGCGCGGGTGGGCGGGGCAGCTGGGAGGCGGGAGCGGGGAGGGAACAGAAAGGAAAAGGGGCGTGGTCAGCGGTGGTGGCGGGAAGCGGGGAGCGGGGAGGGAAGGCGGAGGGCGGCGAGGTAGGCGGGCAGACAGGCAGGAGAACGCAAAGGGCTGAAACTGACTAGAAAAAAAATACAGGCACAAAAGTCAGACAAAAGCTGCTAACACGGGAGGAAAATGCAGTTCAAACAAGCACAAATGCTAGACAAAACAAGCACAAAAGTCAGACAAAAGCTGCTAACACGGGAGGAAAATGCAGAAACTGACTAGAAAAAATACAGGCACAAAAGTCAGACAAAAGCTGCTAACACGGGAGGAAAATGCAGTTCAAACAGGCACAAATGCTAGACAAAACAAGCAAAAACAGACGCCAGCGGCGTCAGCCGGCAGCGAGGCAGGCAGCGAGGCAGAGGGCAAGGCGAGGGGGCACACACAGCAGCTGGTGGCCGTGCGGCGCGGGGGTGTCCCACAAGGCTCAAGCCTAGATGGAGAGAAAGCGTTAACTGTGCACCACCGCGCCAACATGGACTGCACACAGGAGAGGCTTCCTGGAATTGGAAACATGTGCAAAAGTTCAGTTCGTAAATATCGTTCGTACACGTTTTGCTTCAATTTTTCTTCTCGAACGAATAATACTCCTCACAATGAATAAACATTGATATTCTCAAGAATTGATATGGCGCAGTTTTATTTCGCCCCATGTTGGACAGGCCACATGAAGGACTTGCTCCCTCCCCGCGCGACAGGGCCCAAACCCCGGACTCCCAGGTGTTACCCCCAAGGGCAACCCGCACCCCGTCTCCCAACGGAACTCCTGCCCCCGGACATCCATGTATCATGGGGCCGAACCACTACCGGCTCCCCCGGCCGGATCAGCCGCCATCTTGGACACTGCGCCACGAGGCCGCGTGGCCTCAGCCCGACCCTAACCCTGGGCCTGGCCGGCCCCGACATCCCGGCACCACCATCCACCCAGGAGGTGAACGGACCACTTGGCAGGTCAATGGGAGAAAGAAGCGTCGAGGGCTCTCCCCCGCCAGGTGCCGATCACCCTCCAGCTCCCCCAGGCGCTGGCTCCACCCCCTGCTGGGTGTCTGGACTCCCTCATCCCGGACCCCCCGACCTCCAAGTGCGAGGGTCCGGACATCAAAGGGCGCCAGACCTATAACTAGGGCAGCTCCAGAGCAGGAAGGCAGTTGTATCCTGGAGTCGAGAGACACCGAGAGAACTCAGCCTTGACGGACTACTGGCGCTGCCGTAGCCCTGCCTTGTGAACTATCGTCCTGCCTGCTGGCGCTGCCGCGGCCTTCTGCAACATCCATCCTCGTCGGGACCTGCTGGCGCTGCCGCGGTCCGTTGTAACGACCACCTTCATCGGGACCTGCTGGCGCTGCCGCGGACCGTGTAACGACCACCTTCACCGGGACCTGCTGGCGCTGCCGCGGACCGTGTAACGACCATCTTCACCGGGACCTGCTGGCGCTGCCGCGGCCCGTCCATGCTAGAACACCGAGCTCGAGGATTGTGAGCTATCCACCATACCATCTCAGCTACCAGACTGGTAACCAGACTGTCCCGCTACCCCCTTTCCCCAAACCAAGAGACTCGAATCGAGGGGACCCCTGAGTCCAGACCTCCTTGTACCATTTCATCGTACCTTAAGAAATCACCTATAAAGAACGCTAAATCTTATCCTTGTGTGGTGTATATCTGTGGGGGGGAAGTTATTCATCTGTACGATCGCTGGAGACGGCTCTCCCCGGAGACCTCTCCCCTTGTCCTCGGCCGACCCTCCCGGTCCGTCTAACATTGGTGGCCAGTGGCACGATCCGAATCAACGCGTACTCGTACAGAGAGTAGCTCACCCCACGACAAAACCACGATGTCAACCAAAGAGAGCGGTTCCACCGAGAAATTCCAGATGGATAAATTGGAAGAGTATAGCCATCGCGAACTTAAACAATTCTGCATGGAACTAGGCATTGCTACCACCGGCCTGAGTACCAAAGACGATTTGAAGCACGCCCTTGAGTCGTGGGCGGAAACCGGGGTCACCGGATCCCCCGACCAAAACGGTGTAGCACCAGAGGGGAACGCCACAGCTCCCGAGGAGCGAGGAACGGGCCTCTCGCAGGAAGAGATCCAAGAAAGAGAAAGAACCAGATTACATGAGTTGGAAATGGCACGACTCAAGATGGACGGTGAACTAAAGTTAGCTGAGCAAAAACTAAATCTAGAACATCTGCGGCTCCGAGAAGAACGGGAAGAAAAACAGAGGCAGAGAGAGCTCGAAGAAAAAAGACTAACATTCGAACACGAGCGCAAACTGGCGGAAATAGAACTTCGGAAACAGAATAAAGAACCGGGGGTGCCTGAGCGACCGCACACCCCGGGAGCAACCGAGAAGAAAGTCCACATCCCCAAGGATGTTGTCCGAGAGTATGTCCGAGAGGAGGACATACAACAGTGGTTCAAAGCCTACGAGATCGCCATGACCTCCCACCGGATCGATCGGAGTGACTGGGGAGCCGGCCTATGGGGGAGGTTCGTCAACGAAGGCCGCGATGCCCTACTGCAGCTCCCAGATCATCAGATGTCATCCTATGACCACATGAAGGCTGCCCTCCTCACCCGATATGGGCTCACACCCGAAATGTACCGCCAGAGGTTCCGAGACTGCACCCGGATCCCGGGTACAACTTGGGTGGAATACGTCAACTATTTCAGCCGAGCCTTCGAGGGGTGGATCAAGGGAAGCCACGTAACGACCTACGAGCAACTCTTTAATCTTATGGTGTGGGAGCACCTGTCTAACAACTGCTTCGTCGAGCTCAGGCAGCACCTCCTCGACAGTAAATTGACTGACCCACGGCAACTCGCCGCCGAAGCTGACCGGTGGGAAAGCACCCGAGTGGGCCGGAGAGGGCCACACGAGCAAAACCGAAACAACCAAGGTCAGCACCGTCCCCGAGGAGGAGGAGGAGGCCAGGGGCGAGGGAGAGACACCATCCCGGCCACTCCCGCGGCCAGCACCCCGCCCCCGGCCGGCCGGGGCAACCCCCCGATGCGCCCGGGGTTCCGAGCCAACGTCACGGGTCACCGATGCCAGCGAGTCGGCCACTACGCCAATGACCCGAGCTGCCCGCAGAACCAAACGCCAAAGCCCCGCCAGGTAGCTGCCGCCGCCCTGGGGGGAGAACAAATCTCCGAGGAACAGGAAGAATATGAGCAGGCACAACAAGAGTGGGAACCGGCCGCCATGGTTCTAGCATGCCTAGGGGGAAAAGACATGGTCCCGCGGGCTCCCCTACCCGCCAACACCCAGAAATATGGCCAGTGGGTGAACATTAATGGGCGCCGGGCCGAAGCCCTACGTGACACAGGGGCCAGTGTGACGGCCGTCCGCTGTCACCTGGTGAAACCAGAGCAGATCTTGCCGAACATTCTCTGCCCCGTCCGCTCAGCCGACAATTCCGAAAGTCTGTGTCGGATGGCCTGCGTCCCCTTCGAATGGGAGGGGTCTCCGGCATGTTGAAGGTGACGGTCCGGGATGATGCCCCCGTGGACTGTCTCCTGGGGAATGACCTTGAGAGTTCCCCGTGGGCCGCCGTCGAAAGAAGAGAGCACCTGGGGATGCTGGGCCTCCCGGACTGGGCCTGCGTAACCACCCGGTCCATGGCCGCCCGTGCCGTCCCCCGACCAGAAGAACCAGAATGGCCAGCACCTCCTCCCCCGGTCGCTCCAGTAGAGGACAACGACTATACCGACCCCCCAGAGCCAACGCCCGAAGGGGTCGCCCAGCCCCAGGACCTTCCCAGCCTGGCTCAGTGGCGTCAAGAAGGGGGGCCCACCCAGGAACAGTTCCGCCAGGAACAGAAGACCTGCCCCTCCCTCGAGGGACTCCGCCAGCAAGCCAGCGCCCAGAGCGCAGGGGACTCCACCGGAACCCATTGGGTCTATTGGGATAACGACCTGCTATACAGTGAACAAAGAATCGCGGAGTTAGGGGCCAGTCGAGTGCTGGTGGTGCCCCTCCGTTTCAGAGACTTCCTACTAACTTTGGCCCACGATGTTCCCCTGGCTGGACACCTGGGCCAGGACAAAACCTACAGTCGCCTGGTGACCCACTTTTTCTGGCCGAAGATGCGGAACGACGTCCTCAACCACTGCCGGTCCTGCCCCACGTGCCAGGCCAGCGGGAAGAGCGGCCGTAAGCTCAAAGCCCCTCTGCAACCCTTCCCAGTGGTCACCACCCCGTTCGAGAGGGTAGGAATAGACATTGTGGGGCCCCTGGACCCCCGCACAGCACAAGGACATCGGTTCATCCTGGTACTGGTGGACCACGCCACCCGCTACCCCGAGGCTGTGCCCCTGCGAACGGTAACAGCTCCGGTGGTCGGCCGGGCCCTAATGGGGATCTTCTCCCGGGTGGGCTTCCCCCGAGAAGTCGTCAGCGACCGAGGCACAAACTTTATCTCGAAATATATGAAGTCCCTCTGGCAACAGTGCGGGGTCACCTACCGATTCACGACCCCCTATCACCCTCAAGGGAACGGACTAGTTGAGCGATTCAACCGCACACTCAAGGGAATGATTGGGGGATTGGAAGAGCCCCTCCGTCGCCAGTGGGATGTACTACTCCCGTGCCTCCTCTTCGCCTATCGAGAAGTTCCCCAGAAGTCCCTCGGCTTTAGCCCTTTCGAACTCCTGTACGGGCACCCTGTGCGAGGGCCCCTCAGCCTAGTCAAAGAAGGTTGGGAGATGGCCCCCCTAAAGACCCCTCCAGACGTCTTCAAGTACCTCCTGGCACTACGCAATCAGACCCGGCGCTTCAGGGAAATGGCAAAAGCGAACCTCGAGGCCAGTCAGGAGGACATGAAAAAATGGTACGATCGGAATGCCTCCTCCGTCGAATTCGAACCTGGTCAACAAGTATGGGTGATGTCCCCCACCGAACCATGTGCCTTGCAAGATAAGTGGACGGGGCCCTTCAAGGTGGTCGAACGCAAGAGCCCCGTCACCTACCTCATCGACATGGAGTCCCCCCGGAACCCCCTCCGGGTCCTCCACACCAACAGACTCAAACCCCACTTTGTGCGCTCGGAACTCAGCCTCCTGATGGCTACAGACAGTGGGGCGGAAGAAGACTCCGAGCCCCTCCCTGATCTCCTGAAGACCCAGGAGAACGACGGTTCCGTGGACGGGGTCCGGCTCTCCGATGCCCTCACCCCAGAGCAACGCCAGGGCTGCCGGGACCTCCTGCTGCAGTTTGCTACACTGTTTTCCCTCACCCCAGGGATCACCCCTTGGTGCTTGCACGACGTGGACACCGGGGACAGTCCCCCTATCCGACACCGGGCCTACCGCGTACCCGATCGGGTGCGGGCCTGCATCCAAGAGGAAGTATCCAAGATGCTCACGCTCGGGGTCATCGAGCCCTCGGACAGCCCCTGGGCCAGCCCGGTCGTGCTGGTCCCCAAAGCCGCTGCCCCCGGCACCACTCCTGAACTCCGATTCTGCGTTGACTATCGGGGCTTGAACGCTGTCACCCGGACCGACGCTCATCCTATCCCCCGAGCGGATGAATTGATCGACCGCCTGGGGGCCGCCCGCTCCCTCAGCATCTTCGACCTGACAGCGGGCTACTGGCAGATCGGTCTCACACCCCGGGCCCAGGAACGGTCCGCCTTTTCTACCCCCGATGGCCACTACCACTTCAAGGTCATGCCCTTCGGCATGAAGAATGCCCCAGCTACTTTTCAACGTCTAGTGAACCAGGTCTTGGCGGGGCTCGAAGAGTTCAGCGCCGCCTACCTGGACGATATCGCTGTGTACAGCCGCCACTGGTCCGACCACCTCCACCACCTCCAAGAGGTCCTGCAGGCCCTCCAGCGGGCCGGCCTCACGATTAAGGCCGGCAAGTGCCAAATTGGTCAAGGGTCCGTGACCTACCTCGGACACCAGGTGGGAAGCGGTCTGGTGGCCTCTCTGCAACTCAAAATTGCTGCCATCCAGTCCTGGCAACCCCCCGTCACGCAGACCGAGGTCCGAGCCTTCTTGGGACTCACCGGCTACTACCGGCGGTTCGTGAGGGACTATGGCAGCATTGTGGGGCCCCTCACGGGTCTCACGTCCAAAAACCACCCGAAGAAGATTAACTGGACCCCCGACTGTCAAGCGGCCTTCGAGAAGCTGAAGGCCGCCCTGTGCACCGCCCCTGTGCTCCAGGCCCCCGATTACAGTCGGGAATTCATTGTACAAACGGACGCCTCCGACCACGGCATCGGGGCGGTTCTTTCCCAGCTGAACCCCGAGGGTCTTGACCAGCCGGTGGCCTTCATCAGCAGACGCCTCCTGGCCCGAGAACAGCGCTGGAGCACAATCGAGAGGGAGGCCTTCGCAGTGGTGTGGGCCCTCAAAAAGCTCCAGCCCTATCTCTTCGGTACCCACTTCCGGGTGCAAACCGATCATCGACCCCTGCAGTGGCTAATGCAGATGCGGGGGGAAAACCCAAAACTATTGCGCTGGTCCATCTCCCTGCAGGGAATGGACTTCACTGTGGAACATCGACCGGGCCAAGACCACGCCAACGCAGATGGCCTGTCACGCTTTTTCCGCCTCGACGAGGAGAGTCCCCAAGAGGATGGGTGACTCTCCCCGCCTTCAGCTGGGGGGGACGCATGTTGGACAGGCCACATGAAGGACTTGCTCCCTCCCCGCGCGACAGGGCCCAAACCCCGGACTCCCAGGTGTTACCCCCAAGGGCAACCCGCACCCCGTCTCCCAACGGAACTCCTGCCCCCGGACATCCATGTATCATGGGGCCGAACCACTACCGGCTCCCCCGGCCGGATCAGCCGCCATCTTGGACACTGCACCACGAGGCCGCGTGGCCTCAGCCCGACCCTAACCCTGGGCCTGGCCGGCCCCGACATCCCGGCACCACCATCCACCCAGGAGGTGAACGGACCACTTGGCAGGTCAATGGGAGAAAGAAGCGTCGAGGGCTCTCCCCCGCCAGGTGCCGATCACCCTCCAGCTCCCCCAGGCGCTGGCTCCACCCCCTGCTGGGTGTCTGGACTCCCTCATCCCGGACCCCCCGACCTCCAAGTGCGAGGGTCCGGACATCAAAGGGCGCCAGACCTATAACTAGGGCAGCTCCAGAGCAGGAAGGCAGTTGTATCCTGGAGTCGAGAGACACCGAGAGAACTCAGCCTTGACGGACTACTGGCGCTGCCGTAGCCCTGCCTTGTGAACTATCGTCCTGCCTGCTGGCGCTGCCGCGGCCTTCTGCAACATCCATCCTCGTCGGGACCTGCTGGCGCTGCCGCGGTCCGTTGTAACGACCACCTTCATCGGGACCTGCTGGCGCTGCCGCGGACCGTGTAACGACCATCTTCACCGGGACCTGCTGGCGCTGCCGCGGACCGTGTAACGACCATCTTCACCAGGACCTGCTGGCGCTGCCGCGGCCCGTCCAAGCTAGAACACCGAGCTCGAGGATTGTGAGCTATCCACCATACCATCTCAGCTACCAGACTGGTAACCAGACTGTCCCGCTACCCCCTTTCCCCAAACCAAGAGACTCGAATCGAGGGGACCCCTGAGTCCAGACCTCCTTGTACCATTTCATCGTACCTTAAGAAATCACCTATAAAGAACGCTAAATCTTATCCTTGTGTGGTGTATATCTGTGGGGGGGAAGTTATTCATCTGTACGATCGCTGGAGACGGCTCTCCCCGGAGACCTCTCCCCTTGTCCTCGGCCGACCCTCCCGGTCCGTCTAACACCCCACAGTAGCGTTTATAGTTTTTACTTCGCGCTAACATTATACATCTCAGCAAGCGCTCGCAGCTGTACATGGCAGAAGCTTCAGACTAGCACCCGCTCTGCGCAGACACCACTGCCTTTCTCCGAGGCATTTCTGCCTCGGAGAAACGCAGCGGCGTTTTCAGATTCGGGGGCGTGTTTCTTTTTCTCTCCTCTTGCCATTGGCAGGAGGAGAGAAAAACACGCCTAAAAAAGGGCGTGGCTAAAAAGTGGAAAGAACAGCAAGAAACACGCCCCCGAATCTGAAAAAGACGGAGCCTATTTGGAGGGACGGCTCTCTCCTCCAATGGCTGGCCTCCGTTTAGGAAGCCAGCCAATGGAGGAGAAGCTAATAGAGAGGCGGGCTAAATAGCCACTCATTAAACATTAAATCTCCGACTTCCGGTTCTGCCTTCGGCAGACCGGTAGTCCTCGACCTAAAAATGGACGACCTAGGGCCTTATTACACATGGGGCACACATTCCCTGTTTGCACCACGGCCCACCTTAAACCAGGATGCCAGGCACCAAACAGGGAAAGTGCACCCTATTACACTGCGTGGCTGTCCCCTGGGGCAGCAGCGAACTCGCACTGCCCTGGGAGCAGCACATTCAAGGGAAAAACGGAGCAGCTTTGAAGCAGCGGCTCTGTGTGTCACTGTTCAGGCGTCAACCCACTTGTACTTTTAAGATGGGGGGGAGACACTCTTAAGGGTGGGTGCAGTGAGTGACTGCACATGCCTGCAAGGGTATGTATGGGGGTCCAAGGACCCTCTTTCCGCCCTCCAGAGGGCTGCCATCAGGGGGTGCACTGACAGTGCGCCATCAGTGTGCCTCCAGTCAGCTTCTTTGCCCCTGAGCCCACGTCTGTAATATGATGCAGAGGCAAAGGGATTCCCTCATTTGCATGGGGCCACGCCCCCAGGAAAATTACGGAACACTCTGGTGACAGCACTGGCGCTGTATGTGTGCCAGCGCTCTGTATTACAGAAAGGGAAGCACAAGCGTCTGCTGCCCCTTCTGTAATACCAAAGTGCCCCAGGGGCACGCAAAGCAGGAGCAAATTCCCATTGCGCCCCTAGGGCACTTCCCATAATATGGTCCCTTGTCAACAACTTTACTACATGGAATTCAAACTGACTGAATCAAAATCTGCGCCTAAGGTAAGTAGGACCGGAATTATTGAGCAGTGTATGTGCTAGACAGAGAGCTTTAAACACAGAGGCCCATATATATCAGTTTTTACACGCAACACAGCAAGCCACCTTGCTGAGCTGTGTGAAAGGGAAAAGGCAGGAATGCACCGTATTAATTTAAAAGTATATGCTGCATTTGTCCTTTCCTTGCGCTGGCACATTTTTGGCTGCCTAGCGCCAACACAGGCACTATTGGGTCATGGTGCAACGGTGCCTGCCTTGTAGGCAGGATTGTTTTTGTGTAGTAAGGAATAGCTTCCTGCACAAAAAGAGTGTTGAGAGGCACTTTCCTCTTTCTATGTGTGCTGCAGAATGCAGCACGTGGAAAGAGGAACAAACTAGAAGAAATAAAGATATTTCTCCTCGTTACGCCTCACCTGTGGAGACGTAGAATTTTGATTCAATCCCAGATCTACCACTAATGGTAAATCGAAGAATGTGCCAAAATCCATGGTCGGTTGTGTGGGAACACTGACGCTCAACCCATGGAATGCCTTCCCAGATCAAAGTACCATGCATCGCTCTAGATCGATCAAGCCATGCAAGGTGGCCTCACGTGGTTTGATAAAGCACACTCAGGTTTGGCGTCGCACTTTGCGTGGTGCAAGGGCGATGCAAAACCTTGAGAAATCTAGCCCAGAGCACTTTTTGGTGGGAAGATAATGATATACTCTAAGCTGAGACGAGGCAGAAAGTAAACAATGTAGGGCAGTCACTAAGGTGACAAAGAAACAGCCTGAGGTCTGGAGGATGGAAGCCAAGCTAACGGCTTAAGGGTTTCTCTGAAGATACCTAGTTTGCAAAGGTTGGACATGAGGTTTACGTGCGAGACAGTGTGAAAAGCAACAGACAGACAGCCGAAGGGAACAGAAGCACCCTTAGGCCTCGGTAACCAGTAGCAAAGTGGTGCCAGTGCTTTGTAGGGGATGAACGTCGGATTTTGCTTGATCGAATAGGAAATTACATTGTAGGTAGCTGGAAAGTCCCTTATTGCCTACTTTTTATAAGATATTGGATGGAAAAGATTAAAAAGAAACAAGGTTGTAATGCTAAGAGTGTCAGCTTCTGTTGAGGGCATCCTAAGAAGTTGAATTACAAGAGCGCGTCTCCAGCTGTCGGGGAAAGTGGTAGAGCGAAGAGATGAAGGACAGGACGCTGCCAGAACTGGACATAGGATGTCTGAGGCTCGGGCTACCGCGTGACGTGGATGAAGATAGAGAGATGATCCGGACTGGATTGTTCAAAGAAAGTCCTTGACCTCATCAATCTAGAGCTCCAGAGATCTGGTGACACTAGATGTATTGGCAGACTCTGAAACTGAGCCCGGATATGGTAGAGAGTCCATTGTAGAGGTGAAGCCTTTCTGAATAGAGGAGACTTTGTTATAGAAAGAGGTAGAGAGATTGGAGCTCAATTCCTCAGAAGAATGTATGGACCTGCCGCAGACCTCCACTGGTAGGAGAATACTGCAGGGGGAGTCATTGGAGGACACCATTTTAATATGAGATGCGGGCCATGCGGAGAGGTCAATAGACGTCTGTATGGCAGCTCTGCAGAGATTTGTAGATTCTGCGTCGTAGGATAGAGGGCGGAGTCATTCGAGGGTACAGGAGCTCACCACAAAGCTCCTCTGCTCAGCAGCTGTCAGTATATGTACAGGTAAGATCAGGGCACTCAAGACCTAGGACCTCAGTCCGTTTCATCCATAATGGGATTTTTGGGGTGATTTCACCTGAATTCAACAGTCCTTGTTGCTTAGAGTGCAGATTACGAAGTGCATCCTTTAGTGACGCAAGCAGGGGCAGGAGCCATCATCTGCAAGGATGCGCCAAAAGCCGTTCATGAACACAGGAAGGAGCAGCGATGATGCTCAGAAGGCGAGAAGGGGGTCAAAGTAGAATCTGAAGTCCGGAGGTCACCCCCCCCCCTCCTTTCAGTGGGTCTTACAGGGTTAAAATCCAGTTTGAGTCTGGCACTAAACCCTTCTGTACCAACGACCCCCCTCCACTAACAGAGATCCCAGCATTTGTGATCCCTGTGCCCAAATTGGCAACACGGGGCTCGCTGGGCATAGATGACTCCATCACCACCAAGTTGCATGTGCACCAACAGTACAGTAACATCAGTCCCTAGACAGTCCTTCCTCCTGTGAGGCAGGCACACTCCTTCCCTCTCTTAGAAGGCAAGCATGCACTTGGCAGACCCTACGCTCGTGCAGCAGAAAGTGCAGGCTTCAAGTGCTCCCCCCTCCTTCTTGGGAGACTGTCAGGCAGCAATCTGTTGTGGGGTTCAACAGGGCCCGAGAACTAACCGCCATTTTAGTTACACGTTTAAACTTGACATCTTTTCTAAACGATGACTTTTTACATGCTTTGCATCTACATGAGAGCTTACTTAGAAACGGTTCTGCGGGCAGCACATTTCTTAGTAGGCGTGTCATCAAGTTGCCTAGTACACAACGTCTAAGGCTAGGAACATTGAGCAAGATACTCGTTTTTGGTTGTCCAGTGCTGCTCCCGACATTGTGCGATTGCAACAAGGCCTTCATTATATAAACCACCTCGTAGCTAAATGGGCCAGAGGAGCACTTCCATGGATTATCCTGGACCCGCAGCCTGAGATGCAGCCCTGCTGATTCCAAAGACGCTGGCCTGTTCTACACCAGACTGGCTTCCGGATGCATCACACCCCCGTACGGGGAGTTTGGCAGGGGGCGCTCTCACTATGGTCTCGATAGTGTAGGTAAGATTAGTGTAGGAGTAGTCATATATGCAATATTCACGCAATATTGTCATGATGTTTGAATTGTTCATCTTCTTCACCATTCTTGTTATGCTGGTAACAAAGCTTTGTTTTCTCCTGCTAATAATTGCAGCTCATGTTTTTTTTCACAAGAATACAATTTCTTCAATAAATATTTGAAAAGCCAATTTGTACATTTCTTGTGTCTCCCTCAGGGCTTGCCCAAGTAACAACGAAAGGGTAGATCTGTTTCCACAACTTCCTTGGGGTATCAGAGTGGTCATGTTGTGAAGTTGCAGACACCATCTAATACCCTGTTATGCTTAGGGGCCTGGATGCGGCACTGTGAGCTAGCCAGGAATCGGGGCAACATACTCCAATGGTATGGATGGACTCAGCCCCCATATTCTGATTATGTTGTCTGGATACACAGTCCTAACTTTTAAAAAAAGTTTCTTTATTGATTTAAAAAGGGAAAGAAACAAAGGAGAAATAAGACGAACAGGAAGTAAGACATTGCTTGCGAGTACATCTCCAGAGTGGCATTAGCCAGACTAGCACACAAAGTTATATTCAAATAAACCAATCAATACCTATAATATAAACAAAGAAATCATGAGACAGTCATGCCGGTGATCAGAACCTTGGGGGGAAAGCAAAAATAAGAACAATCAAGAGGGCAGTCCTGTAGAGGGGAGTGGGCACTATGATGCGGCGTCAGGCTCTAATGTGCTGAGATCATCACGCAGAGGTCCCCAGATATCTTTAGGGTGAGAAGATGGGGGTTGTAGGGTTGCGTAATCTTCGTTGACTGTTTCACAATAGAATATACTTCTGAGCCAGGCAGGAGCAGGGGGGTCCACAGTGCCACCCCAACGAAACGCTATCGCTTGCTTATCCAAAAGAAGGCACAGAGATTAAGTGGCGTACGGGATGCGGGATTTCTCTAGTATAGCCCAGTAGTGCTAGGAGTGGGGACGGCGAGAGCTCAATTTGTATCATGGCCGAGACATGCGCAAAGACAGAGGTCCAATATGTATGTACTACAGGGCAGGCCCAGGTTAGATGGGCGAAATCAGCACCACGGGTGTGGCATTTCACGCACATGTCAGATCTATTGGGATCAAATTTAGCTACATCAGCAGGGGAGAGATCAATACGAAAGAGAAATTTGAAATGCAGTAGTTTGTGTCTGTAATTACCTGAAACATGTCTAATTTGTGTGCAGCAATATGTCCACATTTTGTTCGTGAGAGGAACACCTAGTTTGTCCGCCCACACCCCCCAAATCCTTGAGGTGGTATCTGGTTTGAGGGAGATGCAAGTACCGTATAGGTGGGTAACTAGTCGGTCTCCATCCCCATCAGTCGCAACAAGCGTCAAAGGGAGGAAATCCTCAGGGGGCAGTCGAAATGAAGGCAGTAGGGAATGTAATGTTTTGTGGAGTCTCCGAAAAATGAAATGGTTCATGAAAGATTCCGTAACTGGCTGAACAACATGACCGCCTAGGAAGAAATCCTCCCAGCGTAAAAAGACAATTGCGATGAAATACTTTGATAGCTTTTCTCTGGCCAATGGAAGTGGAAGAGCAGGGGAGTACAGAGGACCCCTACCCAACAACTGTCACAGTCTGTGCCATGCCCAGCAAGTCTTGGACACCACCTGGATGTCCTTGGTATCGAGTGGAAAGCCCTTCGGCAAGATTGGAGCAGGCGGTAGGTTGTCTAGCTGGGCCTGTTCCTGTCTTGTTATATGTCCTGTGCAGGCCCATTGTTGCTTTCTCTACGTTATCATGAGCATGTTGCAGGCTGCTCTCTGCTTTGCGCATGTTACTATACAAATGTGTTTTGCTTTGTGCCACGCGGTACTTTGACACAGAATCTGCTGTTTTTGCCTTCTGCACTTTCCTGGGATTTAGTCTGAACACCGTAGAGCAGGTCAAACAACAATGCCCCCTTGTTATTCTGTTTTGGCCAGGCTCTAGCACATAGACAAAACACACAAACACAGCTGTTTGGGAACATGCACTCTGTCATTTAGATATGCACAGACATGTAAATACACACTTGGAGAGAGATTTTACACAGAAGAAATTGCGACTACACCGGAGATGTAGAACTTTCATCTGTGCATGCTAAGGTACGGGGTCAGCTGCAAACACCCAGATATTCTCATATAAAATTATTTTGCTACTGTAGAAGGGGAGGAGGCTAGTCTAACCTGTCGAATAGCATGACAGCTCCTTTTATGATGCATGGACTACTTACTATGCTGACCGTATTTGTGTTAGGCATCTTCTTACTTATTGTGGCACGTATACTGCATACTAGAGCCCAATAGTTAAAATAAATATTTAAAACTTTTCTCGAGTCTCTGTGAGAACTTATTGTGGACAAGTACAAGTGCGAGCGCAAAATGGTGTGTCCTGTTGCCACGATTCCTGAGAGGATCAGGAGTGTTGTGTTCTGAGGTTTCTAATCACTTTCCTCTGTGAGTGATTAGGAGGGCAAGTGAGACAATATAGCTAGTCTGTCCTGGGCTCATGGGTACTCAGGTGGCAACTCAGTTCTTGCCTACTACGGTTCCATGGTCCCAAGCATAATTCGTCACTAAGCAGACTCCCTGAAACAGTCTCAAATAGGGCATGTGGGAATCCGGATGGTACCAGCGATGGAAGTACTGGCTTTGTGCAACAAGGTAATATAAATAACAAGCATTGGCATAGCCAATAGGTCTCGCTTTTGGGACCTTATAAGTATTTAGTTATGCAGCACAATAACTTGGTGCAACAACAACTGTTGCATGGCTAAACACTGATAAGGTCCCAAAGGCGAGACCTATTGGCTATGCCAATGCTTGTTAAATGTGTTACCAATACATGCAGCGCCCTTAAGAAAATGACGACGCTGTCCTCAGCACCACTGAGACACTTGAAAATATATTCCGCGAGATAAGGGAAGGTACATGATAAATTAAGCTCCTCGTATAAATTGTTAAGAGTCTCCATTTTAATGTTGGTCATTATTCAACAAATTTTTCTGAGAAAATGTCAGATAGGCAGAAACGAGTAATTAGGGGAGAAAAGTGAAGGTGTCATCTTTAATGGGTTGCAGTACCGTTTCACCTTATCATTCATAAAGGAAGACCTGGGGAGCAGATAACTCTCTGGGGCAGGACATGCGTGCGTGTGTGTGTGTGTGCGCGTGCATGTGTGTGTGTGTGTATGTGTGTGTGTGTGGGTGTTTGTGTGCATGCGTGCGTGTGTAGAGGCAAAATGTTGAAGAAACAGTGGAAAAAGAAAAAGAGACAGAAAGAAGAAGAGAAAGAGATAGAATCAGGAAGAGAACAAGAGAGAGTGAGAAATCAGGAGAGAAAATGAGCGGGAGAGAATGAGAGAAAAAGACTAAGAGTAAGAGAGAGCGAGAGAAAGAGACATATAGCAGGACTGAGTGAGGGAAAAAGACCAGACTGAGCGATAGCAGGAGAGAGGGAGACAGAGAGAGGGGGGAGAGAGAGAGAGAAAGTGTTAGAGATATTTAGCAGGACTGAGTGAGAGCAAAAGAGCAGAATGTGAGATAGCATGAGAGAGAGAGGAGGAAGAGAGAGAGGGAAACAAAGAGAGAGAGAAATGGAGAAAGAGAGACTTGGAGACATATAGCAGGACTAAGTGAGGGCAAGAGGACAGAATGAGAGATAGCAGGAGAGAGGGAGACAGAGAGAGGAGGAAGAGAGAGAGGGGTAGGAAGTGCCAGTGAGGAGCGAGTATGAGACATAGTAAGAGATGGGGAGAGTGGGACAGCCAGAGCAAGGGGACAGCTGAGGGTGACAGGAAGATTCTCTGAGTGTTGGACAGCAGGACAGGCCACTCGATTTGACTTTAAATAGCATCCACTCTGGCGACGGCACCACATCTCTCGCCGCCACTCCGATGAGTGCCAGGGCCTCCATAAATCTGAAGCCACTGGGGATATTGTTAGTGTTCAGCAAGTAATATTAAAATGAAGGGAAATTTATGGGTGACACTTTGTAACAACTAATCAGGAACTGTTGATTAATAAAGTTGGTTCGTTACTCTCCTGAAACCTATGCGGCTATGCGAATTGTCAGACGGATCATTTTATTGATTATTTTTGATTAATGCACACAGATTCTCTGACTCTGGGAGAAAAAAAAAAGTTCTCAGCTATGCAAAATCATAAATACTGAATGAGCCTGTGTACAGTTAACCTTGGCCGCTGTGTGGAAATTTCAGCGAGAAAGGTGCACATTCAGCAAATAAATTGCTGCAGGGATTAAAAAACAAATTGAGGGGTTTGATGAACATCACCTCCCCAGACCTGTCAGTCTTCCACGGATTCCAGTGATTAATTAGTTTGTTTAGATACTCAATTAGTCCAGTGAAGCAGAAAGAGAAAAGCAGTAGTCATGGTGGGAGATAAGAACACGGGAAAATACATGCCCGAGTGTTTTGCAGGCTTCTGAAACAAGCATTGGCCGCGCGACGCGGGAAGCTTGTAATAAGAGAAGCTGACGAGGAGGTGTGGGAGGGGCAGAGCGAGGCGCTTGGGAGAGTGCTGTGCTTTATGAGCCATGACGGCCAGACGGTGGAAAGACAGATGGCAGCTGTGTGCGTGCACGCGCTCGTGAACACAAGCTTGAGGCCAGGAAAAGCCTCTGGTGGCACTTTTAAAAGCCACTTACTAAATGTCTCGAAGAGACAGCGCATGCGCAGTCTCAGGCGAGACCTAAAAATCGGGGACCCCAAGGCCTTCACGTTCATGAGGGAGAGTAAGAGTGTCCCAGCATACACGTGGGCAGTCCCCAGCACACACCAGAAGGAGTAGAAGATTGTGTGGGAGCAGAAAAAAACGGAGGCAGCAGGATAGGAATATCCAAAAAAAGGTATTCAAAATGAGGGACTACGACCATTTTATGTTGCATGACCAGCAATGGAGAGGGGCAGTTTAATCCAACGGTCAACCTGGGTAGCATGTTTGTCCATTGCCGGATCGTGGTTGAGTAGTAGAATGCGGTCTTTGTCTCGAAGGAGCCATATACCCAGATATTTAGTACCGTCCACCACCCAGGAGAAAGATTAATCGGACAGTACCAGCTGTGCCGCATCAGTCAATGGAAACAGTTCGGATTCCGCCCAGTTGATGCGGAGTCCGGACAAGTTGCCAAATCGAGAAAACCTTGGGTACCAAGTTTTCAGATGGATGCCGGATAAATAGCAAGATGCTGTTCACGTACAGGGAGAGTAAGAGCGGGCCATGGGTGAGCTATAGGCTCCAGTGTAGGTGACGATCCTGCATATAACAGACCAATGGGTCCATAGAGATGATGAAAAGGAGGCGATTCCTGTCTGATCCCCCTCATTATGGGAAACGGTTCAGAAAGCGTGCTGCTAATGCAGAGACGAGCCACAGGGTGAGCGTACAGAAGCATAATTAGTGATATGAAAATTGAGGGGATGCCCAGTTTTCCCAGAACTGCTCTCAAAAAAGGTGACTCAAGAGAGTCAAATGCTTTCTCAGATTCCAGCAGTCACAACTGCAGGAGTGGATGGTGCCATCTTAATGAGAACAGCAAATATGGTGCGCAGGTTGAGGGCGGTAGAACGGTGCGGAACAAAGGCAGACTGCACAGGTGAGATGATGTGTTCCATTAGGAGAGATAATCTGGTGGTGAGGAACTTAGCCAAAATGTTATTGTCTAGGTCCAGGAGAGACAGGGAGCGGTATGAGGAGCATAAGAGGAGGTCTTTTCCTGGTTTCAGTAGGAGGACAAGGATGGCCTCGCGTAAGGATGAGGGCAGAGCGCCGATGGCCACAGATTCATTGTGCAGCGCTAGAAGATGAGGAGTTAGTGTTTGTGTAAAGTCTTATAGAAGGCTTCCCTCAGGCCATCCGAGCCAGGTGCTTTTGAGCCGTCAAATGAGCCAATGGCTAATGAAACTTCTTCGATGGTGATGGGTTCAGCCAGAAATTGGCGTTGGACATCCGTCAGCCAGATCATCGCCCCCTCCTCAAGATAGAAGCATATTTCAGAGGGGAGTTCCGGGACTCGCGAAAAGTATAGATTCCGTACTGATGAAGTTCTGCCATAACTCTCTCACAGCCAGACAAATGTTGTCAAGATTACGAACACAGCTCTGTGATATGGTTTTGAGAGTGGTTGGGTCTCAAAGTCAGGCAAGAGTGTGACCCGGGCACTCTCCCTCCCCATAATGGCGAGCCCTGGCCTGCTTCCCCATTTAGGCAAGCACTCTATCTGCGAGGTCCCGAAACAGAGCGTCGACCCAAGCAGGGATCCGAGCCTGAAGCAGCCCTCTCATCGATATCTTGTAAGGCGGGTTCAATACTATCCAATTGTGTGCATATGTCACTTAATATACCCATATGCTTAGAGATGCATACACCATGATTTAGGGCCTTAAAGGTCTCCCAGAGTATGGCCTGCGTCTCCACCGACTCCAATTTCAGCTCCAAATGCTCAATTATGGCTGCAAGGACATCCCCGCGGAACACTGGTTCACAAAAGGACTCGATCCAGAGTCTCCAGGTACGTTCCGCTCCGCACCCATAAGGGACCTGCAAGTGGATGAGAACAGGACTACAGTCCGACAGTGTTTGTGGCAGGACTGTGACCTCACGCAACCAGGGGTCCACATTGGCCGACAGTAGCCAGTAATCTAGCCTGGTCCAGACCGAGTGGGGGGCAGAATAGAAAGTGAACCCTGGAGTGGAGCGATGGTGGGATCGCCAAGCATCAAAAAGGACATGGGTATCAACCAAATGTGGCAGTGCATCCGGTGCCTGGGGCTTACTGTTGGTGCTGGTGGAATCAGTTTTGAACACACATGGCCATATTCAGGTCCCCTCGCAGCACCACATAGTAAACCTCCAAGCAGTCCACATGTGCCAAAAAGTCATAGAAAAAGGCAGGATCGTCTACGTTTGGGGCATAAATATTCAACAAGGATACCCTGAAGAAGCACGTACCAGCCCTCAGAAGCTAAATGACTGGATTGGGTAGTGAAAGGGACGCTTTATGTATAAGGATGCAGGTGCCCCGGGAGTAGGAGCTATAGCAGGAGAAGTAGTGGTGTGTACCCCAAGGCCTAGCAAACGTGCAGTGTGCCATGGGATGTAGGTGCGTCTCCTGCTGAAAGGCAATTTTAATTCCATGCCTGTTCAAGTAGGACAGCACCTGTATTCCCTTCCTGGGGTTGATGATTCCCCGGATGTTCCAGGTAATGAAAGTAAGGTTGAGAGACCCGTTACCTTAGTTGGGGGTTCATGACCGTGATGAAGGGAGAGCATGAAGGGGTGTCTTAGCGGTACATGTAAGGGCAGCACAGGAGATGTCACAGCAGAGAGTAAGTGGAGAACAAAGAGACAAAACCTTAAATCAAAGCATGCAACCCCATCCTCCGCCCACACTCACTGGAACATAAGGTACCCAGCGAGACCCATCAAGACTAACCAAAACAAAAAAACACAAACCCAACAACGAGTAAGTGATGGTCACCATGGGGGTACAGCAACAACACGACGTGCAGTGGCACCAGTATGAAGCCATTAACATGCAACAACAGTGATTATTCAGCTGCAATTGTACCTGTACATGAATTACAGATAACACAAAAGATGCACGTCTGTAAATGGCACCGGGGGCCCTGCGGAGATACAGCCAGCTTACGATGAACAGGATGGAGTGAAGCACTCACACTGGGAAGGAGCGGTCAAGAGTGACAGACTGCGAAAACCCAGCAGATCCAGACTTGTCCGTAGTGGAATGTCTTGGTGAGGGAGACTTAGCCCGCAGTGATTTGCAGAATGTAGAGAAGTCTGAAGGGTGATTGAAGATGTGGGTTTTCCCCTTCTATACCACATTTAGGCGTGCTGGGTAGAGCATTGCATATTGGATGCCTTGCTTTCAGATTGAGTTATTGACGTCGCTTAATTTATGGCAAGCATCCTGAACCATGGGGGTGAAATCAGGGTAAAGGGAGATGTCAGCACCCTGGTAGTGAAGCGGTCCCTTCTCGCGGGCTAGGCAGAGGGCAGTATCTCTGTCCCTATAGTGCAATGAGGAATAAAGACGGGGCTCCCTTTCAGGGGGGAGGGCCGAGAGACCAGTGAGCGCGCTCCAACACAAAAGTATGAGAGAAGCTGGAGTGATCAAATAATTCTGCAAGGAATTGTTTGACAAAGGTGTCCAGCCCTCCCACGTTGGTGGTTTCAGCAATGCCAGATATGCTGATATTATTTATCTTGGACCTGGGCTGCAGGACTTCGTTTTTGATCTCTACCTGCTTCAGGATGAGTTCCATCTTATCCAGCCGTTTTTGCACAGTAGAGCTGCTGTCCTCAGGCCCCGATATTCACTCCTCAGCACCATCGATTCTCGGTAACTGATGGTCCAGGCGCTCCTACAACCAAATCCGTGCAGCCAGCGAGAGAGCAGTCATTGGCATCCATTGCCCAGAAGCCAGCTTTGAGCTTCGCCAAGATGGCGGTCATGTCGCTGGACATAGGGCCATGTCGCGATCTGCAGTCTCCTCCGCAGAGTGAGAAGCGGTGTCCTTGGCAGGTTTGGTGTGGCGAAAGGTCAGCCTGCGCTGCTTGGGATCCGCATGGCCCATTGCAAGGAGGAAATAACCACAGTGCACAGGTGCAGACGGGTTGCAGAGTAAGATACAGCGTGAACATAGGGGGCCTCAGCTGAGCCATCATACCGGGCGCCAACAGCAAGGGGGAGGGGGAGGCCACTGACCCAGCGGTGGGAGTAAAAGAGTGGGTGCCAGAAACTCAGAGCCACTTCGGTACCTACCAGCAAATGTCCACGTGAGCTTCTCACAAAGGGAGTCAGGTAAAGCAGCAAGGTATCCGTGGCCCCCCGCAACAAAACTCACTGTCCTGCAGGTCCACAAGTATGGTTGGAGGTCGAAATCCAGCCAGGGAGATGGGCCGGCAGGACCCAGGTGAATGGGAGCAGCCGGAGAGGGCAGGTGAGGGCCTCGTGGTAAAGGAGGGCACAGCACCGTGCACCGGAACCCAGTAGGCTGCAGGGGGCCTCACCACATCACTCGTCGTGCCACGTGAGGCGAGGTGAGGCCAGCATCGTGTGCCTAGGTCCCTCCAGGAAGCTATCGTCCCTGCTGACCGCACATCCAGCAGGGTCGGTGGGAGGCCACTGGCACGGTCCTCACAGCAGCAGCAGTCCAGGTGGGCACACCGTCTGGGACGCGCCAGTCTGCCGAAGCCCCTGCAAGGCACGTCTGCAGCCCACCTGGCTGCCGGGCAGGGACACCGCCCAAGACAGAGGCAGGCCACGTCAGGCTGATCACCCGCGCTAAGGCAGGCAAGTACACGGAGGCCAGTGCCAGTCCTCAGCCCCCCGGCCGGCACAAAGCAGAGTAGGCCCAGGGAAGAGGGTGCGGATCCAGCGAGCCTGAGTGGACTCGGCCTCAGGCTCACCAGCAGCCCCTGTCGCAACGGGGCATCCGAGGCGGGTCCTCCAAGGCAGCACTGTTCTGCACCATCCCCCGATGAACAAGAACAGCAGCTGGGGCTCCCAAAAACTCCACCCAGGATGGCCCCGGGCCCCCAGCGCCGCAGTCAGGAGCAGTATTCACTACATGAGGTGATGATGGTGGCGATTAATAAACGACGAAGGGCCATTGCCACGGGAGTCTCAAGGATGCGCCCATCTTGGTGTCGGTCATGGCCACGCCTCCCCTCCCCTCACACAGTTCTACCTAATTCATAGAACCCATATTCCAAATCCTGGACACACAACAGTCCTTCGACTACTCTGCAGAGCACTCTCTTCATTGTACATGAAAAACCTGTAATAGGAACAAAGTGTGGTGATTTTGATGAAAAATGTTGTACCAATCTTCCAGACAGGGGATGTGTATTCCTGGTCTGAGGTTTTGGTACTAGTCTGCTTCCATTCTTTTTCAAATGTCATTTTCAGGATACTCTCTGAACATATCTGTGTAAAAGAGCCAGTTTTCCAGCAGATAGCAGTGAGGCTGTCCCTAGGCAGCAAAATCCAAAATATGAGCACAATGAAGCGTGGGTTCTCTGCACCCGTCATCAGCCTTTCTGATGCAGCAGTCAGAAAAACAGGCCAGGTCTTGCCAAGAAACGTCCTAACTTTGAACAAAGGAACCTACAGTCCCTCCCCTAACCTCTGTGATTTACCGAATGACAGCGCTCAAAAAGAACCTGCTGCTCACTAGGATCTCATGGAATTTAGAAAGGGAGCCCAGTGCCCCCTCCTGCCACTGAGATGCAAGCAATACACTTGAACTATTTGGGAGACTGTATCCTCATCCTTCATCTAGGGCCATGCCGGGCCACAGGCATCCAACATGGATCCCACTGGCCCCAGTACTCAGACTCACATAGCAAACAAACATACTAGCATACATGTGATACACATTTACTGCATAAACAAACACGCTTGGCATGCACACAGGATGTCAGTGCAAGGTTCTGGGCTTTACATCATGGTAGAACTTTACATAAGTTGGGTCAGCAGACCAAGCTTACACATGCTCAGTACCAATCCAGTCCTCCTCGAAGCCCACACTATTTTTGAATGGTCACCCGCTTGTGTACCCTGGGAAGTGACTGATAAAGTCCCCTGGTTGCTTCTACCGTTGACATTAACCTGATCCACTTCCGCTCCAACTCCTTTATTAAAGGCATCAGTCTCCCCAATGAAGGACTGAGCACAGTCCGGTCCCTTCAACTCAGGTGCATTACAAAAAGGTGGCTTGAGATCCTCAAAGGTGTCAGGAGATCTCCTCAGCCCAGTCACTCCCTTACGTTTCTTGGATGTTAGGGGCCATCAAGGGCACATCAATGGCCCCATAGTTGGGCACAAAGTCCCGTTCTCTCTCTGATGCTCAGGTAAATACAGGGACAGCCTCGCCTGGCACTTGGCCCTTGAAGGTCAGTTTTGAAAGGACCCACTGCATCCCAAGAATGACTGTTTTTTACTGTCGAACCAGGGGACAGTGTGCATTCTGTTTGCAACAGGACACCCTTGCTACTGCACCGTGCGAGGGAGGCTGCATATGTATGCGCGGCCAGGGTTAAGCTATGGGGCCTTCCTTAGTAAGGGGTTTCTTTATTCTTGGAGTGATAGCGCCTGTCTTAGAGCTGCCTGTTGGGGTGGAAAGTGTCATGTATAGTACTGGAGGGATATCTGAAGCACAGATACTTCACTATCCCTCAAGACACGCATGATTTAGAGCTTGACCCCGGAATGGGCGATGAGACAACGGTCTTCACTCATGGAACTGTAGGAACTCCTAGTGATGCATAAAGAGTTCACGTGGTAGCAAGAGAGCACAAAGGTGATGGCTGAAAATGCGTGAATCAATCTGAAGCCGTGGGGGTTACTTTGAGCGCATTCCATTCCACCTCAGTTCTGCTCATGCCCCCGAATGGATTGTCCAGCGTGAACTGCTGGGCTTTGGCATTTCTGACAAACATCGAACCCCAGAAATCGTTGTGCCTCATCGAGGAGGTAAGTACTCTTGGTGCATTCCATTGCACCGTTTTCAACTTGTGCAAACCATTTGACAGAGACCAACAACATGCATCTGTTATAACAAAAGACGCTTTCCTTTTGATGTTTAATTTGGACACAAGAATGGAAAGTAAATGCCATCACCACAGTTTAAAACACCATCTGTACACAAGGGTCAAGCACTCCTGGACCATTCACACCCACCCACCCTTCAGTCAGACACAGATGCTCCAGTTTGTATCTAATTGGACATTATAACAAAGCGATGGGATGGCACAGACTGGAGACGCAGCTACACAAATGTCAACCCGCAGTCTGAGAATCAGTGATGTCTAGTCCGAGGACTGCTAAACTCAAACTGCTTGACCACATCCACTTTGAAGAGAAGGCCAAGCTACAAGGGCAGCTCGGGTATGCCATGAGCTTATGGCTCATGTCTGGGGATCCCACCGACACCGAGGGAGACTCCCTTACAAGCAGCACTTGGCAGCTGGGTCGGGCCTCAGCAGGTCAGAAGCAAGACAAGCCCACAGAGGCAGGTCCCGTGGGGTGAAAGTGAGGGACACCGGGACTGGACGGACAAGGAGGCTCTAGAATAGGTGGTTGAAACTAAGAAAAATGGAAAATTTGAAATCTAGACACAAACACAATCAAGCATTGGCAACGCCAATAGGTCTCGCCTTTGTTAGGGGGTAATTTGGTTTTGGCAATGCTTGCTGCTGATAGACTCGCCTCTGCCACTGCATTGCTATGTCATTCAATGTTACACCCTCCACAGCCTGGAATATTTGTGCAGAGGACAGTGCGGCCCCTTTTTCACTGCCAGAACAGTAAAATGTTTACGCCAGGCAGGCATCAGACACATGACCCAAGGAGGAGACGGTGGGGGTGACACAGAGGCATAAGCGGCTGGTAGACGGCCCCATTATACTCACAGTAGGGGCAGCAGTGATACCGGAACAGGCAGATGGGAAAGGGTGGAGGGTCTCCGCTTCAACTGTGTCTAAACCAGACCTCATTGTGTGCATGATGGTTGCCTAGCGCAAGGCAATGCCCCAGTGTGAATTTGAGGGTAGGGGTGAATTTGAGGGTATGGAAACCCCCCCCACTGAGGCACTTTTATAACATACCTCTATGTTTATGTATCATCTGCTCAGAGACGTTCTTGCAAGAGCCTCAGGCTGAGGTCTTTTCTTCTGCAACTTAAACCCGGAAACGCAAAATATGTGGTTCAACAGGAGCAATTCAAATTAAATCAGTGGGATGGAAACAAGATGCCCTCCCACTATTAAGCAAAGTGGACATGGTGGCGTGAATTGTTTACCGATCCTCCTGGAAGAGGAGACTAAATAAACTGCACGCCAATAATGTTACAGCATATTCACGTTTCCAGCGTGTGCCTACGCTTCGGTCAATTGAATACTACAATCTTTCCAACACAAAAAAGTGACATTGTTCTTCAAAATGTTGAATAACTAGGATCGCTTTACAAAGGCATTTATGGGTACAAAATAAACAAAAAGGGGTCATTATTATGGAAATGACGTAATTGCGTGTATGTATACAATCATCTAAAACGTAATGTCAAACAAGATTTACCGTGTTGCCGAAAACATGAACACATGATAACACACCAAACGAATAAAAGCTTCACTGACATAGCAGAGAACAAAAAGGGGACCTGAACAGAAAGCCCAAAAAAATAAAAAGTGCGCTCAAATGCAGAAAGGAGAAAGCCTACAAGTGATACGGGAATGCTCTGTGGGTCATGGCACCACACGAAGAGGAAGGACGTACAAGAAGAAAACATTTGAAGTTACTAATTAAAAGCGATGGGCGGGCTGTAATCCCACAGAGTGAACACAGCAGGAATCAAACAGAGCACATGCGCTGTCGAGGTGAGAAAAATAACAATTCTCACCCAGAGGCGATGGAAGCTAGGCCTGTAAAATGCCTGACCCCCCCAACCCTGTAGAGAATACTGCCTGTGCAGCACAACTGCAGGCCCACCATGTTCCCAATGACAGACTACTCCGGACAAAAACTTGTGTAGAAAACTTTATTTTAACTTTAAAAACATATAAAAACAAGTTAGGATTTGGGAAGGAGCCTAAAACTGCTGTACAGTTTCAACCTGTCAGAAAGGACACTGAACAGCACAGAAGGCAGTATGTAGTCCAGTACAGCGCAGTGGACAGTATACAGTCTAGTACAGCACAGAGGACAGTATATAGTCCAGTACAGCACAGAGGACAGTATATAGTCCAGTACAGCACATAGGACAGTACATAGTCCAGTACAGCACATAGGACAGTACATAGTCCAGTACAGCACATAGGACAGTACATAGTCCAGTACAGCACATAGGACAGTACATAGTCCAGTACAGCACATAGGACAGTATATAGTCCAGTACAGCACATGGGACAGTACATAGTCCAGTACAGCACATAGGACAGTATATAGTCCAGTACAGCACATAGGACAGTATATAGTCCAGTACAGCATATAGGACAGTATATAGTCCAGCACAGCACATAGGACAGTATATAGTCCAGCACAGCACATAGGACAGTTATAGTCCAGTACAGTGCACGGTAAGTAGGACTGTATATTGTCCACAGTACAGACACCCTGCTAGTCCTCGGGGTCAGGCTTCTTGTGCTTCTTTCGCTGTTTCGGAGGGTGCTCCTTTGTCTGAGTCTCCGTCGTCTCCTCCAAGCTAGATAGCTTTTTCTTCAGTTTGTCCAACGGGAGGTTCGAGGATGGCTGGGACCTCCTCTGGCCACCTCTCCGTGCTGGGGGAGTCCTTCCGATCCCCTGCTCTGCCATGGCCTTCATCAACTCTTCCTGTTTCTTTTCGACCGCATCTTCCCGGCTCCAGATCAGGATGTTAACACCTGGGTGCAAGAGGAAAGATATCAGTGGGACAGACTCACCAAACACCACAGGCAGCGAAACAGCCACGTGCCCTCACATACTACATCCACATGAACTGCGTACATAGGAACCAGAGTAGTTTTCAAGTTCGAATATTTTAAGGATGCATATTCTATGAGTAATTTTGCCATCAAACACCTGGGCTCAGACTAGAATCCTCATTTTCAATAGAAATCTGTAACGGCACCCTATGGTGTCAACCTGATGTGGGGAGAGGATGTGGTCTAACGGCTAGAGCGGTCAACCTCGAAACTGGGGAACCGGATTTGCGTCTCAGCAGGGACGCTCAACATCCTGTGATTCAACAAAATGAATGTGTCCGTCTGTAACGCAACTGGTCCCTATGTAATGCGCTCTTATTCCCAATACCTTCGGGTCGAGTTTGTGCTAAATAAAACAAAAAATTGACACCCACAATTCACCCCACCATAGACAAAATATTCAGATTGCATTTTACCCAGCATTGTGCAGCCTCGTGTGGTGTGATTCCTTTGCCTGCTAACCCTCCACCCCAAAACGGAGCCAGGAGTCGCTGCTTGTGAATTTATGAATCAAATCAAATTGCAAAACTACTTCAGTTCAGACAAGTCTTTTGTGGCAAAAATCTATTATAGTTTCATGTGTTGTGAATCAGCTTCAAAGCTGATTAGCTGACCAACACCTCCCCATGGATGGACTCCTGGTGGCCTGCAGAACAGGGTCCCTCTCCCACTCTCACAGACCACACCGTGCTGCCAAGCCCAGGGATCTAAGGCCTTTGTGGATCACTTGACCCGGTTCATAGGTAGTACCCATGGTAAGGCCACTGGAGCATATGTCCTCTGTGTGGCTTTGCAAAGCTGTGCCCTCCTGCCCAGTTAGCTTTTCTCTGACCTGCTCTGTGTCTTCTCCCCTAGTGGGCACAACCATCTGCAGCTCGCTTTGAGTCGCTATCCCATTAACAAGAGTGAATTTACACAAAGCACTGCTCTGTTGAAAAGAGGCAGCTCCCAGTTGTGCGACTACCCTGACTGATGGCGGCTTCTGTGACAGTGGAATTGGGGAAGAGGACTGGTTTACCTAAACACTTGTGGACAAATTGCTTCCCGGCTCACTCAAGGTCTGTCTGGGTTCCTGGGGCCGCTAGAGAGCCCGCAGCAAGATGGCTGCACTTTAGTGCAGCTCTGCTGGTAGGTCACAATCCGACATTTATCAAGACCAAGACCCAGCATCATGAATTATATCCAGGCGTGAAGGATCGCCCATGGCCTAGCAAGTGAGGAGCCGCAATTCTGGCACGAACGGCGGTGCATTAGCGTGGAAAATGACTGGCGAAACGGCTCACAGCGAGTGAGTCTTAAGAGGCAATATGGCGGCCGCTGTGCTTCGCTAAAGAGTGGAAGAGAGAGTGCTCTACCTGACTGGCGAGGCGTGTGAAGACACGCAGGACACTGCCACGTGTGTTGTGCCAGTGGACAAGATTGCATAAACAACAGTTGGCGGACAAAATGCAGAACAATGTCATACATTCACCCCAGTACAGAGATCTGGGCCTAAATCCATCGTTTTTTTTGCTCACCATGCCATTCCAGTTTGAACCCAGCCATATGCAAATCAGTCTTGACCCTGTGCCTCAAGGGAACAGTCCAGTCAAAACTGCTAAGCAAGGTCCTCCCTGGACTGGAAACAAGCATCCTAGATCCGGTCCGGATTCGGGGTCCAGCCCGAACTGGATGACGGCTGATTAGCCAGAAACCGGTCCCAGGATGCTTGTTTCTGGTCCAGGGAAGACATGGCTTGGCAGTTCGGGCTGGACTGTTCCCATGAGGCACAGGGTCAGACTGATTTGCATATGGCCATGTCTGAACTGGGGTGGCGGAGTGTGCTAAAGAATGATGATAATGGATTAAACCCAGATCAGTTGACTGGGAGTGAGCGCTTGCTGGGAGTGAGTGCTTGCAATGTTCAACACTCCGTCCATCATCCCCTTTGGTTGTGCAGAGGACAAGATTGGCCAGCCGAGGGAAGGAGGGTGCCGGTTGGCGGGAGAGCAGCGGAATGGCCTACATCTGCACGACGGATGCTCTGGATGATTGGCCTGGTTGCTCCTGCGGGCATCGCTGCAGCCGACGCGGTGCTTTGAGACAGAGGACTTGGCGTTGTGCAGGCGTTACACTTGGCACTCCACACCAACTATCTGCGCAATAGGTGCTGTGGTTAGTTAGCTGCTGAATTGGGAAGAGGCTGGAACTCGGCTTTGCTGGAGGAAGGTGAGGAGGCATTACGCTACCTGAACTGCGGATACTGCTTCTGCCACCGATGATCAATGAAGCTGGAATCCGGCTCGGTACGAGGAGTGAACGACATCCCTGGGCCTCGCGCAAAAGTGGTGTGCCGACAGGACTTGATGTGTGGATGGCACTCTGGTTGGGGACCCTTCATCTCCTATCTTGGATTTGCGAACTGTATAGTCCGCACTGGAGAGAAATTGAGGAGCTACCAGACATGACCATTGTGGAGCTACCGGACACGCCCATTATGGGTGTGTGAAATCCCTAGTGGGGTGACTCATTTCTGCCCCTTACTGCTACTTATAGACCGCCACGCGATTCCTGGGGGAAGGAGAATGCTACTGCACATCGTGCCATGGAGAAAACTGATAAACACCAATCGATGTTGAAAGCCCGTCAATCAACTTAAACTCAACAGCATTCGCTCTCGGACACTGAGCAGCACCCTGCGATCAGTGGTGGGTCCACCTTGGAGAGCATGGTACAGGTAAAGCAACAGAGCCTGCTGTCGATTGATGGCAAGATTGACGCATTATATCTACGGATGGACCGCAAGGCAGCGAAAATGGACAAGAAGGGCACTCACATCACGGAAGCTGAACACCACATTTTCACTGCTGAGGACGGCCTAGGTTCATTGCAAACTAAATGCTTGATTATGGAAAAAAACACTAGCCGTTATCAGGGCAAAAAATGAGGCCGTGGAAGCGCGCTCACGCAGGAACAATCTCTTTATCACGGGCATTCCAGAGTCCATGAATACTGGTAAACTGGAGCAATAAATCGAAACCATGCTCAAGGAGATGTTTGGTGCCGAACATTTCTCCACCCTGCTGATAGTTGAATACGCCCATAGATCTCTCGCTAAGTTTCTAAATTACAGAGACCGTGATACAGCACTTCAGCTGGCGCGAGAGGCGGGCGTCACATCATATCAAGGGAACAAGGTGGCACTGTATCCGGATTTCACAATGCCGGTGCAGACGGCTCAGAGGGAGTTTTTACCAGTAAAGAAAAAGTTGCAGACAATGAATGTGCAATATGCAATGATATACCCTGCCAGCATAAGAGCAATCAAGACTCCCAAGCAAGCGATGTCCTTTATCAAAAAGATGGAACGCCCAGATAAGGATCATCAACTCACTGACAATGATGATATCACAGCATAGAACTATATCTGGAGAACACTGTTGCTACCCGGAGATCTGAGGACTGCTAGACAGTGCGGTAACAAGGACAAGTGATGCGACAGTTAATTGTGGCTGATCGATTGCACGGTTTTAACTCAACATAGGTTCTCTGGGACTAATACTATGTGACATTAGCTATAAGCTTTGCTGCACTGGCTTGTTAAAGATGGTTGAATAAGTTTGATATGATTAACACGGCATTTCAGAAGGGTGGGGGATACTACTTCATAGACGCCACTTGAACGTTGTGGTAAGCAGAGGTCAGTGAGATGTTGCCCCGATCGCCTTTGACCTCTTGGGGAGCATTGGCCACTAGCGACCCCTTCGCGGGAGCACTCTGGATGTATGCGATTTATCTGGCATGCGTTTTCATGCAGTCTCTACATCTTAATTGGAGTATTATTCATGTGTTCAACTGTTTCAATTCTTTGCATGAGTGGGATGCTCAGGTGAGTGGGTTTTGAGTTTGGGTTAAGAAATTGTTCTGCCAGGAAACATGCCGACTATTGTAAATGTGTCCCTGTCACAGTAACACTAATACACTTTCTCATGATTGATAGAGGCTGAAGGTACAACCAATGCCTCATCGTTGTCATAGGCAGGTGGTAGCGTATCTAAACCGACGGTGTACAGGTGGCACCATTATAAGAGACATCTCACACGCAGCACAGAATGTGCTGTAGCCACAAAATGGCCTGGGGTGAGAGTGGCGTCCTCCTACTCGAGGGGTGTAATGGTTCTAATTTAAAAAAAAGTCTCTTTCACACTCTCCAATTCAGATATGGATGATCAGGGGCGATAAATCATTATACAGGAATGACTGTATCGCACTTTGGTCATCGTCGTTAATGTATCCGGGCCTAATATAGACGACCCAGAATTTTACACCACTATTTGGAACCGACTACATAAGCTGCAGTCCTCCACAATCAACACCCAGTTAAACCCACATAAGGATCGTTCGGCAACAGTGAGAGGGGCGGGTAGTCATGCCACAGAAGTACTGAAGGCGGGTATCTGGGAGGGCTACATCATTGATATTTGGAGGATTCAGACCCTGAGAACAGGGAAGGCAGCTACCACTCATCGGTTCATAACTCATGGTCCCGACTGGACTATTGGCTGGGAACGAGGGAGGTGAGTGCGTGGACAGTCCATGTCTGGCACCTACCCAAGACACTGTCGGATCATGCCTCAGTTCTGCTGGCTGCAACTATCCCTACACACAACCCACCAGAGTTCCAGTGGAGATTACAGGCGTCCTGATTGTTGCTACGATATGGGAGGCCTTGAAAGTGACAATTAGAGGTGTATGTATAGGTTTACAGGCAGGAGTCCTGAAGTCTATCCGTATCCGTCTTATGAACACAGAATCAGTAATATTGGAACTAGAGAGGACATATGAAACAGATACAAAACAGGACATACTGGCCGAGATATGGGAAAGGGTCCCAAAGTACAATGAGACAGCAGAACAGAAAGCTCAGCAAAGGTCACGACGATTGACAGCTAGAGCTTACGGCGAAGGGGGAAGGCCAGGCCACAACCTAGCTGGTAAAATTAAGGAAACTTGTGAACGGCTGCATGTAGTCAAGTTGACCACTGAAGAGGGGGCATCATCCAATGACACACCAGGCATCCTTAACACCCTTGTTAGTTAAATATGAGCATATGTATACTAATCGCAAGTCAGCAACAGAGACAGAAACGGCGCTGTATCTTGGAGATATCGTACCAGTGTGACTATCCCAAAATCACAGGGAATTTCTGGCACACCCTATTACCATAGAAGAAATTAAAGAAGCTATTTGCAACCTGCCGAATGGCAAGGCGACTGGATGTGATGGGCTGCCAGGGGAATTTTACAAGGAACACGTTAATCTACTGGCCCCACACCATGTATACGGAAGCATACCAACAACTGACTCTCCCATCGACCCTCAGGGAAGTGCTTATAGTCACGCTGTTAAAGCCCGATAAACCCCCCGAAATGTGTGACTCGTATAGACCGTTGTCACTCATAGATACAGACGCCAAGATACCCGCCAAAGTCCTTGCCATGCGACTTCAGCTCCTGTTGCCGACCATGGTCCTCCCAGACCAATCCGGCTTTATGCCGGTGCAATCTACAATACATAATTTGCACACCTTATTTGCGGTGCTACATCAGCTGAATCTCACGCACCCAGCTGTGGCCATCCTCCTGGACGCCGCTAAGGCTTTCGACTTCATCCAATGGCGATTCATGCTTGAAATAATCCATAAGGTGGGAGTCTCCCGTGCCTTCACACGCTGGATACAGTTATTATAAACAGGCCCTGTCGCTAGGGTGAAAGTGAATGGGCACACGTCTAAGACCTTCCCGATTTATAGAGGTTGGTGTCAGGGATGTCGACTGTGGCCTCTCCTATTTACAATAGCCCTGGAGCCCTTGGTGTGTATACTGCGACAGCGACAAGCCACTGCAGCATTGCACTTTCTGCAGCATCCGCTGGCCATCTCTCTATACGCCGACATGGTGCTATACGTGAGAGATCCTAGCTCTAAATTGGAACCCTTGATACAGGAATATATACGGTATGAGTGGCCCTCGGGACTTGGTATAAACTGGTCTTAATCGGCAATACTTTCCTTGATGAGATACACCGTGCCGCACATAATGGAATATCCGCTTGGTTGGAGCGATGACCCTATAAAATATCTGGGGATGTGTGTGCACAGGGACCCAAGTCTGGTCATAAGTTTTAATTATAGTGGAGCAGTCTCGATACTTGAAGAACAGGTATCGAGGTGGATTAGGCCCCCACTATCCCTCGCAGACAGAATAGCACTTATAAAAATGGTGATGTTACCAATATGTTTGAATTTGTTCATGAATATTCCTATATTACTGACACAGAACTTCTTCCACACCCAATTAGATTGGCATGGGCCACGAAGCAGCCTAGAATTAGCTGATATACAATGACCCTGCCGTACAATCAAGGCGGTATTGCAGCCCCAGACGTGCAACTATACTATCTCTGTGCACAAGCACACTATGCCTATTATTGGAGCCACCCGCCGAAATCCAACCTGCATATTGCAGTTGAAAGTGACAAGGCGTATCCTGTGCCCCCCAGCGCAATGATCCCACATACTAACACCGGTTTGTCACAGAGGGAGATAGACACAGTGCAGTATACCACACACGCATGGAAAATGTTGCAAAAAGAGCGGAAGTCGAGCCCCTTTATGCACAGCCTTACCACTTGAACACCATTCCGTAGTGTCAGTGACGAGGAAGTCTGGGTCGCTGGCAATTTTGAAGGAAGCAGGGTTGAACACACTGGGTGATATGTTCCTTGGAGGGACCGTTATAGCCCCCGCAGATTTACGCAGGGGTTCCACCACATCCCCATGCTCTGTTTTATTTATAGTATGCTATGGGCTCTATCCGCAGGTTCCTGCAGAGCCGCAATCAATGGGGGGGGGGGGGGTGGGGGGGGAACTACAACTATTGCTTACAAATGACACACGTAAACACTTAGTCACACGGTTCTATAATGCGTCCCAAAGACGAAAACCAATTTCACTGTGCCCGCTTGAGAAATGGAACAGCATACTCAACGTCCAGCTTAGTACCGAAGATTGGAACTATTGTTGCACACTCACAGGCACCTTAACGTCAAACTGCAATCTTAGAATTATTTATTTCAAATACCTGCATCAAATGTACTATAGAGTTGGCGGGGGTGTGGCCAACTGCACTGGGAAATGACCACACGGTAGCTTCGCTCCGTCGCGCCACTCCCGATCAATCCGTTTTACTTGGACTTGCCCTAGACAGAATCACCAGCTGCAGAGCGTGCTGGACCCCGAGGCTCCTCTCCGCCACCACACCGAAGTTTGGGCCGATTGGCGGCGTCTGAACGGCCGCTGGAGCCAGAAACGCCGCTGTAGGGCGAATTGAGGCTGGGCGTGCCGAGCGCTGAATCAGCTGTGCGTGCTACGTGACACCGCGGCTGAGTCGGAGATCCGAGGCCCAGCTAGAGGCCAGGACAGCGACCATCACTCCTCGTGTGCCCCCTGGTGAGTGTGCTGCCCCCCGGCCTCATTGCTGCTGTGCTCTACGGGCCCCCACCCGCCAAACTATCCTGCGCCTCCTGTGTGGGCCGCGTAGACTTCTGGTGCACCTCCCCAAAGGCCCTGGGCAAACCACATGGTGGTGGCGGGCCATGCTCCTCGGGCCTCCCTTGGGACCTGCTATAGAGATGCTGTACGCTGTGGCTGCAGAGGGGACTGCAGATGCTCCCGTATATAGGGCCAGTATAGGATATCCCCCTGGGCCTTGTTTGTTAACTTTTGCTGCCATCGTTGGGGGCCTCAGTCTCTTGGAACGAGAATTGCTGCGGAGTGGGGAGAATCATGGCACGCAGTCCCCCACCCAGTGTTGAAGCCTCCTGAAGAGCCCGCGCCACGGAACATTGCGGAAGGCTGGCGAGGTGATTGAGGCAGATCCTGATTGTCCTCAAAGTGCTGGCTGCCTGGGCTGCGGAGGCACCACCTCCTGGTCCGTGACTGGAAATAAAACTGCCTCGATCCTCTACTGGGCCCCTCACTTGTTGGATAGTACACTGCAAGCGTGGAGTCAGGGGCCTGCCCGGCTGGTGCAGCCCCTAGCAGGACACCTACACTCTCTGCCCGCCCTCTCCGTGCCAGTGTGGTTTTCTTTGGCACTGAAGCACTCCCGGGTCTGGGGTTGACAGGCGTAAACCGACAGGCCGTTGTGAGCTGCTCTCATAAGCCAGTGGCGGTGAGTAACTGGTCTAGTCTCAGACCCAGTCTTTGACTCACCACACCCTCCTACACCATCATGGCAAGCAGTCGCAGCGGACGTGGGACACTCCAGGCCAAGCTCGAGCAGTATGCGTGGCAGAAGGGCCAAGACGAGAAGCAACCCGAGCCCGAATCCAGCAGGAAGAAACCAGAACCCTCGCGAAGGGACATTTTTGCTGCTATCACGTCGGTGTGCACTTCCCTAGAAGGCCGCATTGACTCAGTCGTGTTGGAGGTCTCAATGATCAGAGCGGACATGCAGAAGATGGCCGAACGGGTGCGTGAAGTGGAAAGTGCGACCAAGGACCTGTCGACAGACACCGACCTCCTCAAACGCCAGGTGGCTGACCTCCAGACTACCCAGGAAGCCATGGCTCTGCAATTGGACGACTATGAAGGTCATATAAGGCGCAACAACATTCACATTTTGGGAGTGCCGGAGCAGGTCGAAGGGCCTGCAGCGGATCTCTTTATCGAAGATCTGATCCTTAAACGCCTGCAGCCAAAGGGACTATCCTAACACTTCTCTATCGAACGTGCACATTGGGTGCTGTGGGGAAGAGCCAGGCCTGGCGCGCCGCCTCGACCGCTTTTGGCAAAGGTCTCCAACTTTCACGACAGAGACGTCATCTTGCAAACGGCAAGAACGGCTCTGCAACTGTCTATGGACAACAGTAAGGTCACTATTTTTCCGGACTTTACCCTATGGGTCCAGAAACAATGTTGCAGCTTCCTAGATGTGAAGTGGGCGCTCCGGGATCAAAACATTAAATACGCAATGCTCTTCCCTGCCAAGCTGCGTGTGGAATCTGAGGGGAAGGTGTGGTTCTTTACTAGACCTGAGGACACCTGGGACTGGCTCGAGGGCTGGAGGACAGTTGAAAAATGCTGTCGCAGGCCTGCTGGCGACAGATCCAACGACGACAGGCCAAGCCCACAGACAAGGTATCCACCAATGATGCTTCGGCAACGCAGAGCCCAACTGGGTAAGGTTTGATGGCTTGACATTGGTTTAATTGGCCTTTGATCGTGGGGGTCTGCTGAGCAGAATCTCGGCAGACACGCTGTGCCTTGTTGACATTCAACCATGTTCTAACTTTCTGAGACTGTATTAGGCCTCACACTGTTCACATTTGCATTGCTGCCGGCCTCTGAGGGGGGTGAACTACTCGTATTTGTATTCCGATGTCACGCCTTTCTGCCCTTGGTCGCTCGGACGAGATTGACGGTTGAGAGTGTTGCGAGCGGTTCTGTGGCCATCTTGACTTGAACAAGACGTGAGAGGAACAGACTGCTCTGGAGTCGTCAGCCCTCCACTTGCTCTCTAACAGAATACATACTCCAAATGTCAAGCTTGCCAATATGGTTTGTCTCAATGGGGTTGACATTGTTGTTTCTTATGTTCTTCTGGATTACAGTTTATCATATTCAAATCACTGGCCGGGGGGGTTGTATGACGGGAATGCACATACTCTCACAAGTTGATGCTTCAGGGAGTGGGGTTGGATCACGTCCTTAATTCTGTTAAGGGTGGGCGACAGGCACTCCGCCAGTTTGGGGGGGTGGGTGGTTTTATGCCCGCTGTGCAAGGAGGCAGGGTGGAGGGTGGGTGTTTGGTGTTGGGGGGCCAGAGGGGTATGTTTATTCTGTTTTGACTTTTGTGTTTTTATGATATTCTTTCTTATTTCCCCTCTGGTTGGAGGGTTTTGTTATTTACTGCAGCAATTTTCAGTACCTACAGTACTGTATGTCCACATCCAGGTGCTTAGCGCGGCGCCATGGGGAGCACAGGGTGCCCACAGGGTTACAAATACAAGAGCATTTCCACCGTTTCGAAACATACGGCTCTACACCGGGACACTCCAAGGGCTGTCTTGTGTGTCCCACCCTCAATGTATGAACACTGACATGTCCCCTGTCTCTTGTCTTTACACTACCCATCTCCCTGTCTATACATGGGATCACACTTAGCACTTCAATTCAATTCAAATGTCTTAATTCGGTTATAGTACAAATAACCATAAAAGCACAAAAATTAAATTAATTCATTTCTTTGCTACTTAAATACATAGTAGTTACAAATAAGAAAAACACAGTATAATCCATAAAATGAAAAATCTTAGTGGCATTTGAATTGATTTACACAATTTACAATAGTAATGTTTTCCGTAAATTAAAAAAAAAATTTTTTAAATGCAATGACTGATGCAATGACATATTCATTCTCTAGGTAAAACGTGTCAACAATAGACGATCAAAGTCACCAACTATTAATATTAAATATGGCTGTATCATACGGACAACAGAGTTAGCTGGTGGGCTTGTACCGTAGATTTCCTCATTTCAGTAGTCGCTCTACGTTCGCCCAGAAAACTCATACTACTCTCCTTCAGAGATTTTCTTGAAACACGGCACATTAAGTGTGGCTTAGTGAAATATTCCAGTTGTCCCAACTTTGAGAAGAATGTTTTCACATATTCTAGCCATCTCATTTGTTTAGCACCATCCATCCCCAATGCATTTGTTAATATATCCCGATTAAAACCTGTTTCATCCGATGTCCAAATTTTATGCCAAAGGATGACCGGTTGGATTTTAATCGTGTCCTCCAAATATGGAATTCCCAATTCCTGGTGGAAGATATAATTTGAGGTACTATCGGGAAGGGAGAGGAGAAATTTAAAGAATGTATTTTCCGCAATTTGCAGTGTATGTACCTCTGCGTAGCCCCATATAGCCGCTCCATTAGTGGCTATTGCCACACATTTGGCCCTATAGATGTGTAGTAATTCCCCCGTAGGGCGTCTGCCCAGTTTACGGCTAAAGTTTGATAATGCCATTAGTGACTTAAACAGTAGGCGTCTAATCTTCACTACATCCGACCAAGAACCAGACCCGTCAAATACAATGCCCAGATAGGAAAATGTTTTTGTACATTCTATAGCCCTAGAGTCAATAGTAATAGGTTTAATCCTCTTATTTGCCCCTGCCCCACAATTCATAATGAATGTTTTAGAGCAATTAATCGAGAGCCCAAGTTGCGTCATAAAATTATAAAACGAGTTCACGACCCTTTGGAGTGCAAGAGGAGTAGGGGCCATTAAAACTGCATCATCTGCACTTAAGTTCCTCACGTGGAAGGTTAATGGTTTAGGAGATAAAATTAAGCAGGGAGTGGTCCTTCAATATTTGAAACGGCAGGCGCCGGACATAGTTCTTCTTCAAGAGACACACTTAATTGGTAACTCATGCAGCGCCCTGAATAGATGGGGATACCGTTTGGCTGCCCACTCGGGGTTTACATCTGGCTCTTGAGGGACGGGGATACTTGTGCGCAGGGGGATGTCCTTACTTAATCAACAGGGTCTGGTCGGATGATCAGGGTCGATATGTGGTGCTCTCCGGCACATGGGAGGGACAGGCCGTCAATGTTATTTCCGTGTATGCCCCACCCGGGATGCAGCGTCCTCTGTTGCAAGAACTCGGGATGCTTCTGCTTGACCTACCCCTAGGTCTGCTGGTGTTGGGGGGGGGAGGGACTTTAACCTTGCTGTGGATGGCGCCATTGATCGCCTTCCGGCCCGCAGGGACCCCCCAGGGGGGTCTCCACTGGCAGAGTTCTTGGCCGCCGTGGGCCTGGTCGATGTCTGGCGGTGACTAAATCAGACCACTGTGCAGTTTACATTTCATTCTGGCGCCCATAACAGTCAATCACGCATTGACCACATACTCACCCACGCTCAAGATATTTGCATGTTTACTGACTCCAGATGCCTCACGCGTGGAACTTCTGACCATTCCCCCATTCTTACGACACTTTTGTTTGGCCAGCCCAAAAGACGTGCCACCTTTACTATAAACCCATGGGCGCTCAAAGTACCCCACATTAAGGAGGCACTAATCAAAGAAGCAGACCATTATTTTCAAGAAAACGTGGGGTCGGTTACCTCAGCCCGCATCCTACGGGGTGCACTTTGGAGCCGTTATGAAAGGCAGAGCCTTATCTTTTATGGTTGGCCACAAGAGAGAACTTACCAAGAGAATCATAGAGCTCAAGGAAGATATCATGGCATGGGAAAAAGCCCTGGCACTTACCCCTGATCCCGAGATGCAGCATTCACTCACAATGGTGCGTCTCAACTACACTCAGCTCCTGACGGAAGCGGCCAAAGCATGCTATACCTCCACGCGCCATAAGATTTATGAACAAGGGGACTGGACAGGTAAACTCCTTGCTTGGCTAGATAAAAAAGGGAAATCGTCGAGATGGGTTCAATGGGGATATAATCACCGATCCTCAAAAGATCGCGGATACGTTCGCTTCTTACTTCTCGTCGGTCTACACGCCATCTGCTACGTCCCAGTCATACGCGGCTGGGGACCTTCTTTCGACCATCAAAGTCGCATGTCTGTCCTCATAGAACCGGGATTCTCTGGAGGGCGCGATAACGGATGCTGAGATTCAGAAAGCGGTACAAGACATCCGCTCGGGTAAAGCTATGGGGCCCAACGGGCTCCCATTCGAATTCTTGAATCCACTGGCATCCAAAATTTCCCCCTACTTGCTCCAAATGTACACTGAAAGTCTAGACGAAGGGGCGTTACTGGCTGACGTTCGAACGGTCTCTGAAGGGCGTATCGTCCAATCTCACTCCTGACGGTTGAGGCTAAAATTTTAGCTAAACTACTGGCCAACAGACCTTTCCCCTGCATTACGGAGCTCGTACACCCTGAACAATCTGGGTTTATGCCAGGGAGAAACACAGCTCTGAATTTGCGGCAAATCCACAGGGTCCTGGGTAGGCGTGATACGATTAGGGAGGATGTAGCTCTACTATCGTTAGATGCATCCATGGCATTTGACACTATCGAGTGGGAATGTTTCTCTTCGCAGTTTTAGATAGGATGAGCTTTAGCCCAAATTTCATAAAGTGGATCCAACTGCTATATGCCCACCCAACCGCACAGGTGACAGTCACAACCACGTCTCGAGGCAATTCCCACTGGGAAGGGGTACTAGACAGGGACGCCCTTTGTCACCCTTGTTGTTTGCCCTTGTGTTGGAACCGTTGGCGGTATGGTTCAGGGGTGACCTGGAGATTAGGGGGCTGAAGTGGACTGAGGCCCACAAAGATCGCATTTCCCTGTATGTAGATGATATCCTCTTATATTTGGCATCGCCCTCACGGTCTCTCTGCCGGGTTGTCCACAGCTTTCATATCTTTGGATCCCACTCGGGCTACACTATGAACTGGACTAAATCCCAGCTTTATATTATGTGCTGTGGGGTGCGCCGCCGTGCTGCCCCCATGGATACGACATACCAGTGGCAGCAAAGGGCTTCAAGTATCTTGGCATCTATGTTACTCCGGACCAGAATTTGTTCTATGAGTCCAACCTGCTTGCGCCCCTGACTTGCCTTCGGTCCGATGCCAAATATTGGAGATTCCTTCCCCTTACTGTGCTGGGGCTTGCGGCCCTCTTTAAGGTGCTAGCACTGCCGCGATTGCTCTATGTGTTGCAAAACACACCGAACAAGGTTCCTCACAATTATTTTGTTGGTATCGAGGGCGTTGTACGCGGGCTGCTGTGGGACGGACGGGCCCCTAGAATAGCTATGACAAAATTGGCGATGGGGTGGTATGACGGGGGGCATTGCTTTACCAGACACGAGGCTCTATTATCAGGCTTCTCAACTGGTCCCAATCAATAAATGGGTGCACGGGGAATGAAATGAATGAATGAATGAAAAAAATATTTAATAAAGCGCACTGTGGCCACGCGGCTTCCTGGCGCTAAGAACTCTTGGCCAGCAATCACAGAAGTAACCCAGAGAGATTAACAGGAGTAAGCCTGAGAAAACAAGAGGGTTTTCAGGGCTTTGCGGAAATGGGAGTAGATAGGGATAGCACGCAAAGACAAGGGAAGACTGTTCCAAAAACGGGGGGCCAGAACAGAGAATCGGGTGCCTCCCGTTCTGGACTTGCGAAACCGGGGAACATTGAGGAGGGCCAAGGAGGAAGAGCGAAGAGGGCGGGCAGGAATATAAGAAGAAATGAGAGAGCTGATAAAGACCGAAGCAGAACGGGTAAGAGCCTGGAAAACCAAGCAGCCCAGCTTAAAAAGGGATCGCTGATGAACAGGGAGCCAGTGGAGGGACTTAAGTACAGGGGAGATGTGATGAGTACGAGGAAAATGAAGAATAAGACGGGCAGCCTGATTCTGAATTGCTTGTAGGCGACATGTTTCATAAGCTGGTATGCCCACGTACAGGCTGTTCCCGTAATCAAGACGGGAGGTAATCAGGGCCGAGATAATAATTTTAAGAGCTTCAAAAGAAAAAAAACGAGATATTTTTCGGATAAGCCGAAGAGAAAGAAAACAGGAAGAAACAACAGAACTAACTTGGGCGTGCATTGAGAGATCCTGACTAACCTTAATGCCCAGGGTCCTAACAGAAGAAACAGGTGTGGGAGAGGGACCTAAGGCAGGGGGCCAAAAAGCAGAGGACCACGGACTGGATGAGCCACCCGTCAAGACCAACTCGGTCTTGTCCGGGTTAAGCTTAAGATGATTTGCGCTCATCCACTCAGAAAAAAACCAAAGTGGAACGAAACTTAGAAAGAGACATAGAAGAAGAGGAAAGATCAAAAACGAGCTGGAGGTCATCTGCGTAGTTATACACTGAGACCCCCAGATCGAGAAGAGAGGTGATAAGAGGATAGATGTAAAGATTAAAAAGAAGAGGGGAAAGAGAAGAACCTTGAGGAACCCCACAGGAAACTGGACGAGCGGGGGTAGAGAATCCGGAAAGATGAACCGCTTGGGAGCGACCCGAAAGAAAGGACGCAAGCCAAGAAAAAGCGGAGCCTCGAATGCCCGCTGCGCTGACACGGTCGAGAAGAATGGAATGGTCAACCGTGTCAAACGCAGCGGACAGATCGAGGAGGACCAGAGCTTGAGGAAGGGAGGAGTCGGCTTTCGATTTCAACTCATCAAGGACTGCGAGGACCACCGACTCCGTAGAGTGGCCCAAGCGGAAGCCTGCTTGATGGGAAGCCAAAAGATGGTTCTCCTCGATGTAGGAGGAGAGGCAAGAGGTGACGTGGCTTTCCAGGATCTTGCCCAGAAAGGGAAGAAGAGAGATAGGCCTAAAGTTAGAGGGAAGAGAGGAATCTAAGCCAGGTTTTTTAAGAATAGGCAAAACAATAGCAGATTTGAAGGATAAAGGAACTAAGCCCAGGGAGAGAGAAGCATTAAGAAAAGAGAGAGGGGGGACAGGACAGTTAGAAAATAGAGCTCTCAAAATACGTGCCGGGGCACAGTCGGCCGGAGAGCCAGACTTGATTTTTGTGAGCAGCGTAAGAAATGAATCCAAGGAAATAGAAGAAAAAGAGTCAAGAAAAGAACGGGGTACAGGAAGAGCAAGAGAAGAAAAGGAAGAAGAAACAGAAGGGATGTTGGATTTAATCTTAACGATCTTCTCGATGAAAAAATCGTTAAGTGAAGTACAGAGGGCCTGGGAAGGAATGAGATTGGGATTAGCGCGATCAGAAATCGCCAAGTTGTTAACCAGAGAGAAAATCTCTTTGGATTTGTTGGCGGAGAGGGCAACTTGCTCAGAGAAATACTTAGTTTTGGCCGCAAGAACAGCTCTCTTATATTCATTGAGGAGAAGTTTGTATTTGGCCCGAAGAACAGGGCAGTAGTTACGTCTCCAATGACGCTCAGAACGTCTAAGGTCCAATTTTAGAGCTTTGAGCTCGTTATTGAACCACTTGTGAGCATCATGAGGGCGAACGGCCTTGATTTTCCTGAGGGGAGCAACACGATCGCAGGAAGAGGACAACCAAGTGCTGACTGCTTCGGCTTGAGAGTCAAGAGAAAGTTCAGAAAGAACAGGGATAGAAGAAGCAAGAGAAAGAGAAAGGGAATTGAGATCAACCCGGTTCCAACTACGTGCAACCATGTTCTTAGGTAAGGAGGATTTTTGAGGAGCGCCGAGGTTTACAGAAAAAGATATGAGGGAGTGATCAGACCAGATGCAGGGGAGAATGCTAGGAGAAAGGACCATGCAGCGAGATGACCAAATTTGGTCAAGTGTATGACCCAAGACGTGGGTAGGGGCAGTGACATGGGACAAAAAATTAAGACACTGAAGGAATATGACGACCTGAATTTTCGCACTAATCGTTGGCTTCTGGGTCGAGGGTGGGGGCTATGCTAGAGCACTTTATACAAATTCTCACAAGATTGCCCTCACAGGGCCCACGGCACGCACAGTGGAGGTTTGGCACGGCGTGAATAGAAAATGGGGGTGGCATGGTACGCTCACGAAGGCCACTCCAGTTTGGGAACCAGACCTGTTGGGACAGCTTAGCAAATACCCAGGTTTTGAAAAGTGGGATAGGATAGGTATTTTAACAGTGGGGGGACATGTGGACGGGGGTAGATGAGCCACATTTGCAGACCTACAGAACAAATACCAACTAGCACAAATTGAGGCCTATCGCTACTTACAAATCAGTCATGCAGTCAAAGCAGCTTTGCCCAAAGATGCCCCTCTCCACTGGAGGACCGACTGATACTCGACCCCATGCACAAAAAGGCCATTTCTCGCACATACAAAAAACTAATTAACAATCGTCCAGACCCCTTACGGTGCTTGCGGCAACTTTGTGAGGCCGATTTGGGAGACCTAGAAGATGAGGACTGGCGCGACGCTTTAGCCTCTCCCAAGGAGGTGGCTATCCCTTTGAGGCTGCGCCTGCTTCAATTAAGGATCCTGCATCGTGTATATCTAGACGCTGGGATTTTGGTCAAGATAGGAAGGAGGACTGGCTCCCTATGCCTCCGGCAATGTCACCAACCGGGAACCTTCTTTCATGTTCTCTGGGACAGCTTGATGGTGCAACAAAACTGGAACAGGGTCACGCAGCAAATGGAGAGGGCGGGTGGTAAATCCCCCCCTCAACTGTGCCTCCTAAATATCTGGGAAGCTCCTGACAACGCAAATAGAGCAAACATGGGCTTCACTTGGGTGGGCCATTGCAAAGCGCAACATTGCCCAGAAGTGCGGTGTGGGGACGGTTCCGACCCTACGCGATTGGGCAGTCGACATGGACAAGGCAATGTTTGCCGAAAAAGAGGTCTTCAAACTTAGGGCCTGCCCCAAGAAATGGGATTACAAATGGGGGAGGTGGAACAGATACAGGGGTACCATTTGCTTATCCCCCACTATAGAAGTACAACGTGACAGGGACAGACTGCTGGATGGCTCTGAAGTGGATGACACGCTCCCTCCTAGTACTGAATAAGGTACCTGCATGCTGGATTTCGGGGTATGAATCTTGGTTTAGTGAGTTTATTATGCACTGTACGGTCTACATATTGCATATGCTGGAACGAATTGGTCTGATGGAATGGAGGGGTCTCTACTGTGTCTCCCTGGACTCAAATGTATTGAAACCGATACATATATGCTGTGGGCTGCTGTACTGCCATATTGCTGCCTTACGTCTTTTCTTTCTTTTCTCAATAAAAATGTTTATTTAAAAAAAATGTACTGTAGAGTTATATACTTTTGGGCTCCAGGAGTCAGCACACTGTGTTGGGTGTGGAATGCCCGATGCCGGTTTCATGCATTTAGTGTGGCGTTGCTCGAGGACACATGTATACTGGGAGCAAGTGACGCCACCGTCTCCATGATGGTTGTGGAAACAGTAGTGTGCACCCCACAAATTTGCTTGCTGGGCTTGATTAAATCCTAACAGCCTCCCAATCGCAAACTAGTGGCTATGGCACGGCTGCTGGCGAAAAGGATTGTCTTCATGCACAGGGTACGAAAATACCTCCCAAACAAACACTGGCTAACAGACATGGCGTATGGTCATGTCCAACGTGAGGGCTATTCCGAGGAACTCCTCCAGGCCTCCGTCCGAGGATGTATGATCCCCCTTCACCGCATACCTGCTAAGCATGCAGAAGGAGCATGACTGATGGGGTAACCTGGTGTATTTCATGTGATGACGTAAGCAGCTGCTCACCCTGCATGTACAGTGCGGAATCATGTGATTGATACACTATGATGATACAATGTTAGCACTGCCAATGTTTGTTGTGATGTTCTATATATGAAAATGCATAAATGAATAATTTAAAAAAGAGTCTGTGTGGGTCCCTCATAGCTAAAGTTTCCTACCTATCCTCAAACGGGGGAGGAGGGTTCGGGGTGTGTGTGTTTTGCAGGTGTAAGTGTGCAGCACTGTTTGACATGAATGATGGGATCCACAGAGGTGCTGTGTGCAAACTTACAAGACTTTAGAGTTTCTTTTTTTCAATGACGGAAATAGGCTGGAAGCCGCCCCTTCCGGCATGGGTTTGTAGCTAAGGTTGACCTCATGTTCCAGATATCCCCAGAGAGGCCCGATTTCCAGCAGACTGTCCCGGCGCCCCTCGGCTTTCCTTAATTTTAGATATATGTTCCGGTTGTTAAGACAAAGGTCAAGTCAGCCTGAAAAGAGAACTGAAAGGTAACTCTTGTTAAGTAATGTGTCTGTTTCTTTTAGGTGGCCCAGGAGGAGGTTGGCTGCATGCATGCTGCCGCAGAGGGGGTCGAAGTGGGGACAGCGGGGGGGCTCAGGGTAGAGGCACGTCCATAGCTAATGTTATACAAGTGCACCGGGTATATATATGTACCTAGGATTTGAAAATGCACGCGGTCACTTTTAACTTTGAAAAATAAAACCGCGGCAATCCTGAGATGAGGCTTCGGTGACGCGTTTCTGGTTGGACTGAAGTACGGGCGCTCCATTCCCCGTGCCCTGCATGGGTCTGTGCTCCCTTGATGGGGGCTGTGTGCTGCCGTGTGTCCGGACTTTGGGGAGCACGGCCCAGCCTGCCTTTGTTCCACTACAGGATTTACCCACGATTGGACAGTCAGAGGCGAGGAGGCCGCGCGCTTCTGCTCTCAGCTGGCCCCGTCGTGAAAGGATTCCTTTTTAGAGCGGCACGGCGCGCTATGAAATGTATGTGGTCACTTTATTTTCCTGACATGGTCGAATTTTGAACATTACAAGTATTTGTGATGATAGATGTCATTTGTCCTGGAAAGAATAACATTGCAAATATGTTCAGGATATGTTTCTCACCCTGATGCATGCTGGGTGATGTATTTTTTCTGGACTACAAAGGCACACTGCAGCCTGCATTTAAGCCACGTGGTTGTCTGATATGGTAACCTGCCTCCCCTGTGATCAAGGCTCGCAAGAGCCGACACGTGTTAGGATGAAGGAGTTGAACATGCAGGATGCCACTTTTAACTTTAAACAGTGGCAATCCTGAGAAGACGCTTCAGCTACTATCGTGTTGAGATAGATAGATAGATCGATCGATAGATCGATCTTAAAAACCTAACATGAATACATTCGACCCACTAGCTGATTCCATACACATTTCCTTCAAAACATTTACGGCGCCAACAATCCAAGAAAACTTTGGCAACCAAACGGCTCGCAAACGGCAAATTTCACTTTGTCACCCGAGCACCTCCCTAACATGTGTGTAACGGAGGCGGGGAAAGTTTGCGAACACATTAATATGCAAACAATACCCCATAAACTGTAAGGTCACTGAAATCACATCTACGAAGAACATATCCGGCGCTTCCTTGCTAGTGAGGACGCAGATGCTCTGAGGGAACCATGGAAAATGCACAGCAGAGGTGCACAGCAGTGCATTAAATGCGGAACATGCACACAAGTAAGAAAGGACAGTCTAAGTCCCCCTGGGCATGGACCGGGCAGCAAAAGGAGAGGTTTGATGGGCATAATGACAGGGTGATGTATGTAGGTCACGTAACACAGCTAAAGTATACATTAAATCTGAGGTCAGAGACTACCGGCCGAGGGGCGGAGCCTGGCGCTGCTAATAACCACAGATGGGACATAATTACAAGTCAACGTCATCTGCCTACGGGGAAACATCTAGAAAGGAACAGCACTGGGAAGAAACCCGTATGAAGGGAAGTGGTTAAAAAAGTGAAAAATAATACTGGGGGTGATTCTGAAAATCCAGCATGGCTCCGCCCCTTCTGGAACTACGCCGAGTACCGCTGATTATTAAAGATCACACCGGGCATCAGCCGAGGGGCGCGGTGTCCAGCGGCAGAACCAATGACACTCCGTGGCGCACGGGAGACTGGCAGAAGAGGAGACCAATGGCTGTCACTCGCAGCCTGGCTACTGTAATGGCTACTGTAATGGTCATGAGGCCGCTCGCGCACATGCTATCAGCGCTGCGGCCGTAATAATTGCCTGAGACACTCGTTCTGGTCTCAGCGTGGTCCCGACTGCTTTTCGCGAGCCACGCCCCTTTATTTGTAGTAAGCGCGTGAAGTCACGCGCCAGCGCAACACCTCCGACACAGGTAGACTGCACCGCTACCCCGCGTCGGAGAATACTACATTCCTTCTAACCTTTATTAAACAACAAACATACATTGATCATGTAGATCTGTTACCAGTCACTAGAATTCCAGTCCCAGGTCCGTCACACCATGAAGTCGGCCAGCCGGGAGGATGGAGCCGGATTTCTTCTCAGGCCATATCTGGAGTGCTGTCCCCGTGATGACGGCAATGATGGGGTCATCCCCTGCAAGACTTCGCTCCCAGGGGATCTCACCGGGGAGCTTGGCAGACCTCCGACTGGTGTTCCCGGCAATGAAGGGGCGTCCTGGTCGGATCGATTCTCATCTTCGGTGCGAGTCGTCCCTTGATCACCTTCTGGGCCTTCCTCCACTGGCGGATGACGTGGTCTGGCGTCCAGGTGTTCTGACAATTGCAGGTCCAGAGTTCCAGCATGCACCTTTTTGAAGAAAGAGAGGATGCGTGTGACTTCCTCGGTCCCTCTTCTTGCTGTTATCAGGGTGCCGGTTCGGCGGACGACTGTCCAGGGTCTATGTTCAAATGGGAGCTGGAATTTGCTCCCAGGGTACCTGTTCTTGATATAGACTCTGTCTCTCACTTGAATGGCTGACATTCGGGCTCATCGGTCGGCGCTGGCCTGGTCACTGGAGTTGGTCATGTTGGCTAGGACCTTTCCGGCGTCAATCTGAGACGGGGTCCAGCTTGGGTGATGCGGGATGGTGTCTCGCACTACTCGGCCCATGCTTGCCGGTCCTGGAGCTGCCTCTGTCGTGAGATGAGGCATCAAACTGTATTCTCTCAGGAAACTATAGATGGCTCTCTCGAGCGGTGATCCATCGGCATGCACGATGCGTATTACTTTGTTGAGAGTGACCTCTCTACTTCCCCATTTGCTTGAGGCCAGCGCGGGGTCACTTTCCGGTGTTGAATCCCCCAAGCCTTGAGATAGTCAGCAAACTCTTGCCCTTGGAAGGGTGGGCCGTTGTCTGTTTTCACCACTTCGAATATTCCGTGGGTGGCGATGGTCTTTTCGAATTTTGTAATGACCTCTGCGGCTGTCTGACTTCCCACGATCTCGACCTCTGGGTACTTCGTGTAGTCATCGATGATCACTAGGGCATAGCTTCCATCGGGGTGGTGCCCAAAGTCTGCACTCACCCGCTCCCATGGCCGTTGGGGGTTTTCTTCGGTGATGACGGGGTGAGGGTGATCCGGATGACCCGACGCCTGGCACCACGGGCATGTTCTGACTGTTTGCTCAACCAGTGGGTCCATCCCTGGGAACCATACCTTGGCCCTCAGCCGACTCTTCGTCTTCACCATGCCTTGATGTCCCCGGTGTGCGAGGTCCACCGCTTTTTGAGCCAGACTTGATGGGATCACCAGTCGCGGGCCTCGGAGCAGACGACCACTGTTGTCAACTGAGAGTTTATCCTTGACCCGCACAATTGACTCCAGGACGGTCTTTGCTTGCGGCGTTCGTCTGGCCATGGTGGACTGAATGGGGCGCCAGTCATTCGATTGGACAGCCGTTAGGGCCAGTTGCAGGCATTCATCCCTCCGGGTGGCTTCTACGATCGTCCCAAGGCTCATGGGAAGTGGTCGGGATCTTTCCGATACAAGCCGGACATATTCCTCCGTGTCTTCGGCGTCCTCTTCTTCTGCTTTGGTGGCCACCCTGGGATGCCTCGAAAGATAGTCCGCTGGATTGGATGAGCCTGGTTTGTATTCCACTCGATAGTCATACTCCTGTAGTTGAAGGATCCATTTTTCAATCCTCGGCGGAGGCTTAGACGCTGACCCTTGAAACAGGGGAATGAGGGGTTTGTGGTCTGTGGACACTGTAAAAGGATGGCCGTACACGTAGACGTGGAAATGTCGACAGGCCCAGTGGATAGCGATCGCTTCTCGCTCTATCTGCGAGTATCTCTGTTCTGTGTCCATCAGGGAGCGGCTCGCATATGCTATCGGGGCCCACTCTCCATTTCCTTGCAATTGTGTGAGCACAGCTCCTAGCCCATATGGGCTGGCGTCCACAGAGACATTGGTGGATAGGGCCGGGTCAAAGTATGATAGTGTTGTGTCTACCGACAGGGCTGCCTTGGTATCTTTGAAGGCTTGTTCCTGTTCGGGGCCCCATTGCCATGTAGTGGTGGATTTCGTCAGTTCCCTGAGGGGCTTTGTGAGGTTAGACAAATCCGGGACAAACCGCCCACAGAAGTTCACTATCCCTAGGAAACTCCTTATTTCCGAAATGTTGGAAGGTGCTGGGGCTTCCTGTACATCTCTCACCTTGTCGGGTTCCGGGGCAACTCCTTGGTCGGAGAATGTGTAGCCAAAGAAACTGATCTTTCTCTTTAAGAACTGGCACTTCTCTCTGTGTATAGTCAGTCCGGATTCTTTGATCCTCTGGAGAACCCCGCGAAGTCTCCGGTGGTGATCTTCAATCGACGATGCATATCCGCTAAGGACTTCACGGATGGTGTTTTGGAATACCTCCGCAGCACTTGAGATCCTGAAATTGAGGCGTCTGTAGCGCCTGAGGCCGACATGCGTAGAGAATGTGGTGATGTAGCGAGAGTCCGGGTGTAGCGGCAGTTGGTGATATCCGGATCAGAGGTCCATCTTCGAGAACCATTTTGCGCCGTTCAGTTCTCCCTAGATGTCGTCAATGGTGGGGGTTAGGTGATGTTCCCTTTTCACCGCGGCGTTTGGGAGTCGCATGTCAATGCAGATGCAGACCTGCCCCGGCTGTTTCGGTCTCCGTGCCACTACGATCGGGGACACCCAAGGGGTGGGTCCACTGACCTTTTCTATAATCCCTTGCTTCTCCAGTGCCTCCAGCTCTTCTTCGACCTTCTTGTGCAAGTGGAACGCACCGGTTGGACTGACTGGTCAATGTGGAGAGAGACTTCTTTCCCTTTCAGGCATCCAATGCCTTTGAAGACGTCTTCGAACTCCTCCATGATGGCCCCCAGTTCTTCCTCTTGTACCGCCATGGCGAATTATATCAGCCTCAACTCTTCTGCTGATTGTCAGCTTATCAGCCTACCGCTTCCTTCTGGAGTCACGTACACTGTGGTGGGGATCTTGAGGTCTTGGTGTCTCATCTCAGTCTTGAAACACCCCAAGAGCGGGATGGGTGTCTTTTGTCCGAAGGCGAATACCCTGGTCCTTGCTTCGCATAATGGTGGACGTGGACTTAGTTGATTGTACACATTGGCAGCCATTAGCTCGATCGAAGCCCCAGTGTCTATGGTGGCTCTCACATCCTGGTGGTGGATCTTGATTCGGCACCTTGGAAGTCGCCGTCTCTTCCGTCGTGGCTGATCTACTGCGAATACGTAGTGGACCGGGTAGACTCCTGCGTCATCATCCATGTCTTCACTGTCCCGCTCTTTAGCCACTGTCTGAGCTGCCTCCTTCCGTGATTTCATAGACTGGCATACCGCCGCGAAATGGTTCATCCACCCGCAGGCACTGCACCTCTTCCCTCTCGCCGGGCAGTCTTGCATGCGATGGGGTGTGTCTCCGCAGTAGCTGCATCCCTTTTTCCTGTCTTGCTGTTTTCTCCCTGTATTTTGGTGCGCTTTGGGCCTCACCACGTTTGTTGTTTCCACCGCGTTGACCTGCTCCGTCTTGACAGGGCGGTGGAGAGCCGCCTCCATGTGGGATGCTCTGGCTTGCGACAGTTCTTATGACCGGCCCAGGGTGAGGATGTCCGCTAGAGATTTGCCATCCTCCTGAAGAATGTTAACCCTGAGTTTGGACGAGTAGCACCCTTGTATTATTTGACCTCGGATTTCTTCCTGTTCGTCCCTAAATCCGCACGTGCTGGCCAGTTCTTTCAGGCGCCCGTGGAACGCGTCTAGCGATTCCTCTGCCTCTTGCTTGGCCGGGCGAAAGATTAATCTTTCGTAGTCCCTGTTCGCCATCGGCTCGAAGTGCGCATTTAGGGCGTTGAGAAGCGTGACATACGTTTTGGGTGTGGCCTCCACCAGGGTCATGTAAATGCAATGGATGTCTTTGCCTCCGAGGTGGAGGAGTAGGGCTCTGCGCCTGTCCGGGGCTATGCCCGCCCCTTCAAAGTAGATCTGGAGGCGAACGGTCCAGTCTCTCCATCGCGGGGCAAGGGATGAGGGGGCCCCGTCCACCACAAAGGGCTCAATTGCGGGGATCGACGCCATCTTGGCGCAGCCGCAATCACACCTCGCAGCACGTGCGCTGCTTACCTCCTGGGCGCAATAGCAGCCGCCCGGCCGAGGGCGATGAAAGTGCTGTCAGGGTCCTCTCCTGTGGCCTGTATGTCCTAGGCCTCACCGTAGGTCCCTCCCCAACCAGAATGCTGGGCACACTCCTCCGTGGGCTCCACCGGGTGTGTGGGAAAGGCCTCACTTCCCTCCAGGCACTCTCCGGGGTTGCAAGGCTTCTCTCGGATGCAGCAGACTCGCCCGGGGGCACACAGCAGGTCAGCACAGGCCAGGCAGCACTTCGTGGGTCCAGGGCTGTGATCAAAGGCTCACTCGTCACCATTTAGCTTAGGCTCATTAAACTTCTCTGTATGGGGTCGTTTCTGCCCCTCGTCGCCAGTGTAATGGTCATGAGGCCACTCGCGCACATGCTATCAGCGCTGCGGCCGTAATAATTGCCTGGGACACTCGTTCTGGTCTCAGCGGGCCACGCCCCTTTATTTGTAGTAAGCGCGTGACGTCACGTGCCAGCGCTAGCGCAACCCCTCCGACGCGGGTAGACTGCACCGCTACCCCGCGTCGGAGAATACTACAGCTACAAAGAGTGCCAATAGGTGCACTATGGAAGCTCTGACTGTACTCGGGACGCTCTGCCACGGTGTTCGGAGCCAGGGAGGAGTCCCCACAGCGACAAGCCTTGGGCACCACTCCTTTTGTGGTATCATATTTGGAAGGACTCCTGCAGGGATGTCCAGATCGTGAGATTCGGAGCCAGGGAGGAAAAAGGGTCCGCAGCTGGGAGAGGCCTGAGCTGGAGAGGGGGAACCGCCGGCGGGGAGAGGCCTGAGCTGGGGAGGGGGAACCACCGGCGGGGAGAGGCCTGAGCTGGACAGGGGGAACCGCCGGCGGGGAGAGGCCTGAGCTGGGGAGGGTGATCCGCGGCAGGGGGAGACCTGAGCTGGGGAGAGGGATTCGCGGCGGGGGGAGACCTGAGCTGGGGAGAGGGATCCGCGGCAGGGGGGAGACCTGAGCTGGGGAGAGAGATCCGCGGCGGGAGGGAGTCCTGAGCTGGGGAGAGGGATCCGCAGCGGGGGGAGGCCAGAGCTGGGCAGAGGAATCCGCGGCGTGGAGAGGCCTGAGCTGGGGAGGGGGATCTGCGGCGGGGGGAGGCCTGAGCTGGGGAGAGGGAACCGCCGGCGGGGAGATGCCTGAGCTGGGGAGGGGAATCGCCGGCAGGGAGAGGCCTGAGCTGGAGAGGGGGAACCGCCGGCGGGGAGAGGCCTGAGCTGGGGAGGGGGATCCGTGGCATGGAGAGGGCTGAGCTGGGGAGAGGGATCCGTGGCAGGGAGAGGCCTGAGCTGGAGAGAGGGATCCATGGCGGGGAGAGGCCTGAGCTGTGGAGGGGGGTTCATGGCAGGGAGAGGCCTAGGCTGGGGAGGGGAACACACGGCGGGGGGAGGGGAACACACGACGGGGAGAGGCCTGAGCTGGGCAGTGGGGTCCGTGGCGGGGAGAGGCCTCAGCTGGGGAGGGGGATCCATGGTGGGGAGAGGCCTGAGCTGGGAAGGGGGATCCATGGCGGGGAGAGGCCTGAGCTGGAGAGGGGGATCCATAGCGGGGAGAGGCCTGGGCTGGGGAAGGGAACACACGGCGGGGAGAGGCCTGAGCTGGGTAAAGGGATCCACAGCGGGGAGTGGGATCCATGGCGGGGAGAGGCCTGAGCTGGGGAGGGGGATCCGCGGCGCGGAGAGGCCTGAGCTGGGGAGAGGGATCCGTGGCGGGGAGAGGCCTGAGCTGAGGAGAGGGATCCGTGGCGGGGAGAGGCCTGAGCTGGGGAGGGGGATCCGTGGCAGGGAGAGGCCTGAGCTGGGGAGGGGGATCCGTGGCAGGGAGAGGCCTGAGCTGGGGAGAGGGATCCGTGGCAGGGAGAGGCCTGAGCTGGGGAGGGGGATCCGTGGCATGGAGAAGCCTGAGCTGGGGAGAGGGATCCGTGGCGGGGAGAGGCCTGCAGCTGGGGAGAGGGATCCGTGGCGGGGAGAGGCCTCAGCTGAGGAGGGGGTTCCGCGGCGTGGAGAGGCCTGAGCTGGTGAGGGGGAACCGCGGAGAGGCCTGCAGCTGGGGAGAGGGATCCATGACGGGGAGAGACCTGAGCTGGGGAGAGGGATCCATGGCGGGGAGAGGCCTGAGCTGGGGAGGGGGATCCGTGGCATGGAGAAGCCTGAGCTGGGGAGAGGGATCCGTGGCATGGAGAAGCCTGAGCTGGGAAGAGGGATCCGTGGCGGGGAGAGGCCTGAGCTGGGGAGGGGGATCAGTGGCGGGGAGAGGCCTGAGCTGGGGAGGAGGATCCGTGGCAGGGAGAGGCCTGAGCTGGGGAGGGGGATCCGTGGCAGGGAGAGGCCTGAGCTGGGGAGGGGGATCCGTGGGGCGGAGAGGCCTGAGCTGGGGAGGGGAACACGCGGCGGGGAGGCCTGAGCTGGGCAGGGGGGTCCGCGGCGGGGAGAGGCCTGAGCTGGGGAGGGGGATCCATGGCGGGGAGAGGCGTGAGCTGGGGAGGGGGATCCATGGCGGGGAGAGGCGTGAGCTGGGGAGGGGGATCCATGGCGGGGAGATGCCTGAGCTGGGGAGAGGGATCCGTGGCAGGGAGAGGCCTGAGCTGGGGAGGGGAACACATGGCGTGGAGAGGCCTGAGCTGGGGAGGGGGATCCGCAGCGGGGACAGGCCTGAGCTGGGGAGGGTGATCAATGGCGGGAGAGGACTGAGCTGGGGAGGGGGATACGCATAGAGGCCCGCAGCTGGGGAGGGTGGTCCGTGGCCGGGAGAGGCCCGCAGCTGGGGAGTGGGATCCGCGGCAGGGAGAGGCCTGAGCTGGGGAGAGGGATCCGTGGCGGGGAGAGGCCTGAACTGGGGAGGGGGATCCGTGGCGGGGAGAGGCCTGAGCTGGGGAGAGGGATCTGTGGCGGGGGAGGCCTGAGCTGGGGAGGGGGATCCGTGTCGGGGAGAGGCCTGAGTTGGGGAGAGGGATCCGTGGCAGGGAGAGGCCTGAGCTGGGGAGGGGGATCCGTGGCATGGAGAAGCCTGAGCTGGGGAGAGGGATCCGTGGCGGGGAGAGGGATCCGTGGCATGGAGAAGTTGGGGAGAGAGATCCGTGGCGGGGAGAAGCTTGAGCTGGGGAGAGGGATCCGTGGCGGGGAGAGGCCTGAGCTGGGGCGGGGGGTACGCGGCAGGGAGAGGCCTGAGCTGGGGAGGGGGATCCATGGCGGGGAGAGGCCTGAGCTGGGGAGGGGAACACACGGCGGGGAGAGGCCTGAACTGGGGAGGGGACCACACGGCGGGGAGAGGCCTGAGCTGGGGAGGGGAACACACTGTGGGGAGAGGCCTGAGCTGGGCAGGGGGATCCGTGGCGGGGAGAGGCCTGAGCTGGGGAGGGGATGCATGGCGGGGACAGGCCTGAGCTGGGGCGGGGTATCCATGGCAGGGAGAGGCCTGAGCTGGGGAGGGGTATCCGCAGCGGGGAGAGGCCTGAGCTGGGGAGGGGGATCCGCGGTGGGGAGAGGCCCACAGCTGGGGAGCGGGGTCCGCAGTGGGGAGAGGCCGGCAGCTGGGGAAGGGGGTCCGCGGCGGGGAGAGGCCTGAGCTGGGTAGGGGGTTCTGCAGCGGGGAGAGGGATCTGCAGCGGGGAGAGGCCTGAGCTGGGGCGAGGGATCCGTGGCGAGGAGTGGCCTGAGCTGGGTAGGGGGATCCGCAGCGGGGAGAGGCCTGAGCTGGGTATGGGGATCCATGACAGGGAGAGGCCTGAACTGGGTAGGGGGATACACGGCGGGGAGAGGCCTGAGCTGGGGAGAGGGATCCGCGGAGAGGCCCGCAGCTGGAGAGAGGAATCCGCAGCGGGGAGAGGCCCGCAGCTGGGGAGGGGGATCCATGGCGGGGAGAGGCCTGCAGCTGGGGACAGGGATCCGTGGCGGGGAGAGGCCTTCAGCTGGGGAGAGGGATCCATGGCAGGGAGAGGCCTGAGCTGGGGTGGGGAACACGTCGGGGAGAGGCCTGAGCTGGGGAGGGGGATCCGTGGCATGGAGAGGCCTGAGCTGGGGAGGGGGATCCATGGCGGGGAGTGGCCTGAGCTGGGGAGGGGGATCCATGGCGGGCAGAGGCCTGAGCTGGGGAGGGGGATCCATGGCAGGGAGAGGCCTGAGCTGGGGAGGGTAATACACGGCAGCGAGAGGCCTGAGCTGGGTAGGGGGATCCGCAGCGGGGAGAGGGATCCATGCAGAGAGAGGCCTGAGCTGGGGAGGGGGATCCGCGGCGCGGAGAGGCCTGAGCTGGGGAGAGGGATCCGTGGCGGGGAGAGGCCTGAGCCGGGGAGGGGGATCCGCGGCATGGAGAAGCCTGAGCTGGGGAGAGGGCTCCATGGCGGGGAGAGGCCTGCAGCTGGGGACAGGGATCCGTGGCGGGGAGAGGCCTGCAGCTGGGGAGAGGGATCCGTGGCAGGGAGAGGCCTGAGCTGGGGAGGGGAACACACGGTGGGGAGAGGCCTGAGCTGGACAGGGGGATCCGTGGCATGGAGAGGCCTGAGCTGGGGAGGGGGATCCATGGCGGGGAGAGGCCTGAGCTGGGGAGGGGGATCCGTGGCAGGGAGAGGCCTGCAGCTGGGGAGAGGGATCCGTGGCAGGGAGAGGCCTCAGCTGGGGAGGGGGTTCCGCGGCGCGGAGAGGCCTGAGCTGGTGAGGGTGAGCAGCGGCGCAGAGAGGCCTTCAGCTGGGGAGAGGGATCCGTGGCGGGGAGAGACCTGAGCTGGGGAGAGGGATCCATGGCGGGGAGAGGTCTGAGCTGGGGAGGGTGATCCATGGCAGAGAGAGGCCTGAGCTCGGGAGGGGGAGCTGGGGAGGGTGGTCCGCGGCGGGGAGAGGCCCGCAGCTGGGGAGGGGGATCCGCGGCAGGGAGAGGCCTGAGCTGGGGAGAGGGATCCGTGGCAGGGAGAGGCCTGAGCTGGGGAGGGGATCCGCGGCTGAGAGAGGCCTGAGCTGGGGAGAGGGGTCCGCGGCAGAGAGAGGCCTGCAGCTGGGGAGAGGGATCTGTGGCGGGGAGAGGCCTGAGCTGGGGAGGGGGATTTGTGGCAGGGAGAAGCCTGAGCTGGGGAGGGGAACACACGGCAGGGAGAGGCCTGACCTGGGGAGGGGAACACACGGCGGGGAGAGGCCTGAGCTGGGGAGGGGAACACACTGCGGGGAGAGGCCTGAGCTGGGCAGGGGGATCCATGGCGGGGAGAGGTCTGAGCTGGGGAGGGGATCCATGGCGGGAACAGGCCTGAGCTGAGTAGGGGGATCCGTGGCAGGGAGAGGGCTGAGCTGGGGAGGGGGATACACGGCGGGGAGAGGCCTGAGCTGGGGAGAGGGATCCGCGGAGAGGCCCGCAGCTGGGGAGAGGGATCCGCGGCGGGGAGAGGCCCGCAGCTGGGGAGGGGGAACCGCGGTGGGAGAGGCCTGAGGAGGGGAATCCACGTGGGGAGAGGCCCACGGCTGGGGAGGGGGGTCTGCATTGGGGAGAGGCCGGCAGCTGGGGAGGGGGGTCCGCGGCGGGGAGAGGCCGGCAGCTGGGTAGGGGGATCTGCAGCGGGGAGAGGCCTGAGCAGGGGAGGGGGATCCGCGGCAGGGAGAGGCCTGAGCTGGGGAGAGGGGTCCGCGGTGCGGAAAGGCCCGCAGCTGGGGAGGGGGATCCGCAGCGGGGAGAGGCCTGAGCTGGGGAGAGGGATGCGTGGCGGGGAGAGGCCTGAGCTGGGAAGGGGGATCCGTGGCAGGGAGAGGCCGGAGCTGGGGAGGGGGATCTGTGGCGGGGAGAGGCCTGAGCTGGGGAGGGGGATCTGTGGCATGGAGAAGCCTGAGCTGGGGAGAGGGATCCGTGGCAGCGAGAGGCCTGAGCTGGGGAGAGGGATCCGTGGCAGGGAGAGGCCTGAGCTGGGGCGAGGGATCCGTGGCGGGGAGAGGCCCGCAGCTGGGGAGGGGGGATCCACGGCGGGGAGAGGCCCGAGCTGGGGAGAGGTATCCGCAGCATGGAGAGGCCCGCAGCTTGGGAGGGGGGTCCGCGGCAGGGAGAGGCCCGCAGCTTGGGAGGGGGGTCCATGGCGGGGAGAGGCCTGCAGCTGGGGACAGGGATCCGTGGCGGGGAGAGGCCTGCAGCTGGGGACAGGGATCCGTGGCGGGGAGAGGCCTGCAGCTGGGGAGGGGAACACACAGCGGGGAGAGGCCTGAGCTGGGGAAGGGAACACACGGCGGGGAGAGACCTGAGCTGGGGAGGGGGATCCATAGCGGGTAGAGGCAAGTGCTAGGGAGGGGAACACACGGCGGGTAGAGGCCTGAGCTGGGCAGGGGGATCCATGGCATGGAGAGGCCTGAGCTGGGAAGGGGGATCCATGGCGGGGAGAGGCCTGAGCTGGGGCGGGGAATCCATGGTGGGGAGAGGCCTGAGCTGGGGAGGGGGATCCATGGCGGGGAGAGACCTGAGCTGGGGAGGGGGATCCATGGTGGGGAGAGGCCTGAGCTGGGGAGGGGAACACACGGCGGCGAGAGGCCTGAGCTGGGTAGGGGGATCCGCAGCGGGGAGAGGGATCCATGGCGGGGAGAGGCCTGAGCTGGGCAGTGGTGTCCGCGGCGGGGAGAGGCCTGAGCTGGGGATGGGGATCCATGGCGGGGAGAGGCCTGAGCTGGGGAGGGGGATCCATGGTGGGGAGAGGCCTGAGCTGGGGAGGGGAACACACGGCGGGGAGAGCCCTGAGCTGGGTAGGGGGATCCGCAGCGGGGAGAGGGATCCATGGCGGGGAGAGGCCTGAGCTGGGGAGGGGGATCCACAGCGCGGAGAGGCCTGAGCTGGGAGAGGGATCCGTGGCGGGGAGAGGCCTGAACTGGGGAGGGGGATCCGTGGCATGGAGAAGCCTGAGCTGGGGAGAGGGATCCGTGGTATGGAGAAGCCTGAGCTGGGGAGAGGGATCCGTGGTATGGAGAAGCCTGAGCTGGGGAGAGGGATCCGTGGTGGGAGAGGCCTGAGCTGGGGAGAGGGATCCGTGGCAGGGAGAGGCCTGAGCTGGGAGGGGGATCTGTGGCGGGGAGAGGCCAGCAGCTGGGGAGAGGGTCCGTGGCAGGGAGAGGCCTCAGCTGGGGAGGGGGTTCCGCGGCAGGGAGAGGCCTCAGCTGGGGAGGGGGTTCTGCGGCAGGGAAAGGCCTCAGCTGGGGAGGGGGTTCCGCGGCAGGGAAAGGCCTGCAGCTGGGGAGAGGGTCCGTGGCAGGGAGAGGCCTCAGCTGGGGAGGGGGTTCCGCAGCGCGGAGAGGCCTGAGCTGGTGAGGGTGAGCCGCGGCGCAAAGAGGCCTGCAGCTGGGGAGAGGGATCAATGGCAGGGAGAGACCTGAGCTGGGGAGAGGGATCCATGGCGGGGAGAGGCCTGAGCTGGGGAGGGTGATCCATGGCAGGGAGAGGCCTGAGCTGGGGAGGTGGATCCGCGGAGAGGCCTGCAGCTGGGGAGGGTGGTCCGCGGCAGGGAGAGGCCCGCAGCTGGGGAGGGGAATCCGCGCCAGGGAGAGGCCTGAGCTGGGGAGAGGGATCCGTGGCGGGGAGAGGCCTGAGCTGGGGAGGCGGATCCGCGGCAGAGAGAGGCCTGAGCTGGAGAGAGGGGTCCGCGGCGGGGAGAGGCCTGCAGCTGGGGAGAGTGATCCATGGCGGGGAGAGGCCTGAGCTGGGGAGGGGGATCCGTGGTGGGGAGAGGCCTGAGCTGGGGTGGGGGGTCCTTGGCGGGGAGAGGCCTGAGCTTGGGAGGGGATCCATGGCGGGGAGAGGCCTGAGCTGGGGAGGGGAACACACGGCGGGGAGAGGCCCGCAGCTGGGGAGGGGGATCCATGGCGGGGAGAGGCCTGCAGCTGGGGACAGGGATCCGTGGCGGGGAGAGGCCTTCAGCTGGGGAGAGGGATCCATGGCAGGGAGAGGCCTGAGCTGGGGTGGGGAACACGGCGGGGAGAGGCCTGAGCTGGGGAGGGGGATCCGTGGCATGGAGAGGCCTGAGCTGGGGAGGGGGATCCATGGCGGGGAGAGGCCTGAGCTGGGGAGGGGGATCCATGGCGGGCAGAGGCCTGAGCTGGGGAGGGGGATCCATGGCAGGGAGAGGCCTGAGCTGGGGAGGGTAATACACGGCAGCGAGAGGCCTGAGCTGGGTAGGGGGATCCGCAGCGGGGAGAGGGATCCATGCAGAGAGAGGCCTGAGCTGGGGAGGGGGATCCGCGGCGCGGAGAGGCCTGAGCTGGGGAGAGGGATCCGTGGCGGGGAGAGGCCTGAGCTGGGGAGGGGGAACCGCGGCATGGAGAAGCCTGAGCTGGGGAGAGGGATCCATGGCGGGGAGAGGCCTGCAGCTGGGGAGAGGGATCCGTGGCAGGGAGAGGCCTGAGCTGGGGAGGGGAACACACGGTGGGGAGAGGCCTGAGCTGGGCAGGGGGATCCGTGGCATGGAGAGGCCTGAGCTGGGGAGGGGGATCCATGGCGGGGAGAGGCCTGAGCTGGGGAGGGGGATCCATGGCAGGGAGAGGCCTGAGCTGGGGAGGGGGATCCATGGCAGGGAGAGGCCTGAGCTGGGGAGGGGAACACACGGCAGCGAGAGGCCTGAGCTGGGTAGGGGGATCCGCAGCGGGGAGAGGGATCCGCAGCGGGGAGAGGCCTGAGCTGGGGAGGGGCATCCGCGGTGTGGAGAGGCCTGAGCTGGGGAGAGGGATCCGTGGCGGGGAGAAGCCTGAGCTGGGGAGAGTGATCCATGGCGGGGAGAGGCCTGCAGCTGGGGACAGGGATCCGTGGCGGGGAGAGGCCTGCAGCTGGGGAGAGGGATCCGTGGCAGGGAGAGGCCTGAGCTGGGGAGGGGAACACACGGTGGGGAGAGGCCTGAGCTGGGCAGGGGGATCCGTGGCATGGAGAGGCCTGAGCTGGGGAGGGGGGATCCATGGCGGGGAGAGGCCTGAGCTGGGGAGGGGGATCCATGGCAGGGAGAGGCCTTCAGCTGGGGAGAGGGATCCGTGGCAGGGAGAGGCCTCAGCTGGGGAGGGGGTTCCGCGGCGCGGAGAGGCCTGAGATGGTGAGGGTGAGCAGCGGCGCAGAGAGGCCTGCAGCTGGGGACAGGGATCCGTGGCGGGGAGAGGCCTTCAGCTGGGGAGAGGGATCCATGGCAGGGAGAGGCCTGAGCTGGGGTGGGGAACACGGCGGGGAGAGGCCTGAGCTGGGGAGGGGGATCCGCGGCATGGAGAGGCCTGAGCTGGGGAGGGGGATCCATGGCGGGGAGAGGCCTGAGCTGGGGAGGGGGATCCATGGCGGGCAGAGGCCTGAGCTGGGGAGGGGGATCCATGGCAGGGAGAGGCCTGAGCTGGGGAGGGTAATACACGGCAGCGAGAGGCCTGAGCTGGGTAGGGGGATCCGCAGCGGGGAGAGGGATCCATGCAGAGAGAGGCCTGAGCTGGGGAGGGGGATCCGCGGCACGGAGAGGCCCGAGCTGGGGAGAGGGATCCGTGGCGGGGAGAGGCCTGAGCTGGGGAGGGGGAACTGCGGCATGGAGAAGCCTGAGCTGGGGAGAGGGATCCATGGCGGGGAGAGGCCTGCAGCTGGGGAGAGGGATCCGTGGCAGGGAGAGGCCTGAGCTGGGGAGGGGAACACACGGTGGGGAGAGGCCTGAGCTGGGCAGGGGGATCCGTGGCATGGAGAGGCCTGAGCTGGGGAGGGGGATCCATGGCGGGGAGAGGCCTGAGCTGGGGAGGGGGATCCATGGCAGGGAGAGGCCTGAGCTGGGGAGGGGGATCCATGGCAGGGAGAGGCCTGAGCTGGGGAGGGGAACACACGGCAGCGAGAGGCCTGAGCTGGGTAGGGGGATCCGCAGCGGGGAGAGGGATCCGCAGCGGGGAGAGGCCTGAGCTGGGGAGGGGCATCCGCGGTGTGGAGAGGCCTGAGCTGGGGAGAGGGATCCGTGGCGGGGAGAGGCCTGAGCTGGGGAGGGGGATCCGCAGCATGGAGAAGCCTGAGCTGGGGAGGGGGATCCGTGGTATGGAGAAGCCTGAGCTGGGGAGAGGGATCCGTGGCGGGAGAGGCCTGAGCTGGGGAGGAGGATCCGTGGCAGGGAGAGGCCTGAGCTGGGGAGAGGAATCCGTGGCAGGGAGAGGCCTGAGCTGGGGAGGGGGATCCGTGGCAGGGAGAGGCCTGCAGCTGGGGAGAGGGATCCGTGGCAGGGAGAGGCCTCAGCTGGGGAGGGGGTTCCGCGGCGCGGAGAGGCCTGAGCTGGTGAGGGTGAGCAGCGGCGCAGAGAGGCCTTCAGCTGGGGAGAGGGATCCGTGGCGGGGAGAGACCTGAGCTGGGGAGAGGGATTCATGGCGGGGAGAGGTCTGAGATGGGGAGGGTGATCCATGGCAGAGAGAGGCCTGAGCTCGGGAGGGGGATCCGGGAGAGGCCAGCAGCTGGGGAGGGTGGTCCGCGGCGGGGAGAGGCCCGCAGCTGGGGAGGGGGATCCGCGGCAGGGAGAGGCCTGAGCTGGGGAGAGGGATCCGCGGCAGGGAGAGGCCTGAGCTGGGGAGGGGGATCCGCGGCTGAGAGAGGCCTGAGCTGGGGAGAGGGGTCCGCGGCAGAGAGAGGCCTGCAGCTGGGGAGAGGGATCTGTGGCGGGGAGAGGCCTGAGCTGGGGAGGGGGATTTGTGGCAGGGAGAAGCCTGAGCTGGGGAGGGGAACACACGGCAGGGAGAGGCCTGACCTGGGGAGGGGAACACACGGCGGGGAGAGGCCTGAGCTGGGGAGGGGAACACACTTCGGGGAGAGGCCTGAGCTGGGCAGGGGGATCCATGGCGGGGAGAGGTCTGAGCTGGGGAGGGGATCCATGGCGGGAACAGGCCTGAGCTGAGTAGGGGGATCCGTGGCAGGGAGAGGGCTGAGCTGGGGAGGGGGATACACGGCGGGGAGAGGCCTGAGCTGGGGAGAGGGATCCGCGGAGAGGCCCGCAGCTGGGAAGAGGAATCCGCGGCGGGGAGAGGCCCGCAGCTGGGGAGGGGGAACCGCGGTGGGGAGAGGCCTGAGCTGGGGAGGGGAATCCACGTGGGGAGAGGCCCACGGCTGGGGAGGGGGGTCTGCATTGGGGAGAGGCCGGCAGCTGGGGAGGGCGGTCCGCGGCAGGGAGAGGCCTGAGCTGGGTAGGGGGATCTGCAGCGGGGAGAGGCCTGAGCAGGGGAGGGGGATCCGCGGCAGGGAGAGGCCTGAGCTGGGGAGAGGGGTCCGCGGTGCGGAAAGGCCCGCAGCTGGGGAGGGGGATCCGCAGCGGGGAGAGGCCTGAGCTGGGGAGAGGGATGCGTGGCGGGGAGAGGCCTGAGCTGGGAAGGGGGATCCGTGGCAGGGAGAGGCCGGAGCTGGGGAGAGGGATCCGTGGCAGGGAGAGGCCTGAGCTGGGGAGGGGGATCTGTGGCATGGAGAAGCCTGAGCTGGGGAGAGGGATCCGTGGCAGCGAGAGGCCTGAGCTGGGGCGAGGGATCCGTGGCGGGGAGAGGCCCGCAGCTGGGGAGGGGGGATCCACGGCGGGGAGAGGCCCGAGCTGGGGAGAGGTATCCGCAGCATGGAGAGGCCCGCAGCTTGGGAGGGGGGTCCGCGGCAGGGAGAGGCCCGCAGCTGGGAGGGGGATCCATGGCGGGGAGAGGCCTGCAGCTGGGGACAGGGATCCGTGGCGGGGAGAGGCCTGCAGCTGGGGACAGGGATCCGTGGCGGGGAGAGGCCTGAGCTGGGGAGGGGAACACACAGCGGGGAGAGGCCTGAGCTGGGGAAGGGAACACACAGCGGGGAGAGGCCTGAGCTGGGGAGGGGGATCCATAGCGGGTAGAGGCAAGAGCTGGGGAGGGGAACACACGGCGGGGAGAGGCCTGAGCTGGGCAGGGGGATCCGTGGCATGGAGAGGCCTGAGCTGGGAAGGGGGATCCATGGCGGGGAGAGGCCTGAGCTGGGGCGGGGAATCCATGGTGGGGAGAGGCCTGAGCTGGGGAGGGGGATCCATGGCGGGGAGAGACCTGAGCTGGGGAGGGGGATCCATGGTGGGGAGAGGCCTGAGCTGGGGAGGGGAACACACGGCGGCGAGAGGCCTGAGCTGGGTAGGGGGATCCGCAGCGGGGAGAGGGATCCATGGCGGGGAGAGGCCTGAGCTGGGCAGTGGGGTCCGCGGCGGGGAGAGGCCTGAGCTGGGGATGGGGATCCATGGCGGGGAGAGGCCTGAGCTGGGGAGGGGGATCCATGGTGGGGAGAGGCCTGAGCTGGGGAGGGGAACACACGGCGGGGAGAGCCCTGAGCTGGTTAGGGGGATCCGCAGCGGGGAGAGGGATCCATGGCGGAGAGAGGCCTGAGCTGGGGAGGGGGATCCACAGCGCGGAGAGGCCTGAGCTGGGAGAGGGATCCGTGGCGGGGAGAGGCCTGAACTGGGGAGGGGGATCCGTGGCATGGAGAAGCCTGAGCTGGGGAGAGGGATCGGTGGTATGGAGAAGCCTGAGCTGGGGAGAGGGATCCGTGGTGGGAGAGGCCTGAGCTGGGGCGAGGGATCCGTGGCAGGGAGAGGCCTGAGCTGGGGAGGGGGATCTGTGGCGGGGAGAGGCCAGCAGCTGGGGAGAGGGTCCGTGGCAGGGAGAGGCCTCAGCTGGGGAGGGGGTTCCGCGGCAGGGAGAGGCCTCAGCTGGGGAGGGGGTTCCGCGGCAGGGAAAGGCCTGCAGCTGGGGAGAGGGTCCGTGGCAGGGAGAGGCCTCAGCTGGGGAGGGGGTTCCGCAGCGCGGAGAGGCCTGAGCTGGTGAGGGTGAGCCGCGGCGCAAAGAGGCCTGCAGCTGGGGAGAGGGATCAATGGCAGGGAGAGACCTGAGCTGGGGAGAGGGATCCATGGCGGGGAGAGGCCTGAGCTGGGGAGGGTGATCCATGGCAGGGAGAGGCCTGAGCTGGGGAGGTGGATCCGCGGAGAGGCCTGCAGCTGGGGAGGGTGGTCCGCGACAGGGAGAGGCCCGCAGCTGGGGAGGGGAATCCGCGCCAGGGAGAGGCCTGAGCTGGGGAGAGGGATCCGTGGCGGGGATTGGCCTGAGCTGGGGAGGCGGATCCGCGGCAGAGAGGCCTGAGCTGGAGAGAGGGGTCCGCGGCAGGGAGAGGCCTGCAGCTGGGGAGAGTGATCCATGGCGGGGAGAGGCCTGAGCTGGGGAGGGGGATCCGTGGTGGGGAGAGGCCTGAGCTGGGGTGGGGGGTCCTTGGCGGGGAGAGGCCTGAGCTTGGGAGGGGGATCCATGGCGGGGAGAGGCCTGAGCTGGGGAAGGGAACACACGGCGGGGAGAGGCCTCAGCTGGGGAGGGGGAACACACGGCGGGGAGAGGCCTGAGCTGGGGAGGGGAATACACTGCAGGGAGAGGCCTGAGCTGGGCAGGGGGATCCATGGCGGGGAGAGGCCTGAGCTGTGGAGGGGATCCGAGGCATGGAGAAGCCTGAGCTGGGGAGGGGGATCCGTGGCAAGGAGAGGCCTGAGCCTAGACAACAACGCACACAACAGCAGAGAGCTCTTCAACATCGTTAAGGAACTCTCCAACCCCAGCTCCAACACCAATGACATCCCACCTTCGCAAGACCTGTGCGACTCCCTTGCCACCTTCTTCCATAGCAAGATCGCAGACATCCACGACAGCTTCAACACCATGACCACCCAGACAGCCACCGAGACCTCCGACCTCACGGCCACCACCCACACCGACCCCGTGCTCACCTGGAACTACTTAAACGACGAGGAAACCATCAAAATCATGAACACCATCCACTCCGGCTCTCCGTCAGACCCATGCCCACACCACATCTTCAACAAAGCCAGCGCCACCATCGCACCCCAGCTCCGCAAGGCCATCAACATCTCCTTCGAGACCGCGACCTTCTCGGAGAGTTGGAAGCACACCGAGATCAAACCCTTATTCAAAAAACCCAAGACTGATCCGAAGGACATCAAGAACTTCTGACCCATCTCCCTGCTCCCGTCGAAGGTCATCGAGAAGACCGTCAACAGACAACTGACCGCTACCTCGAGGAGAACAGCATCCTGGACCCATCCTAGTCCTGGTTCCGCAGCAACCACAGCACCAAAACCGCCCTCATCGCCACCACAGATGACATCAGGGCCCTACTGGACAACGGCGAAACCGCGGCCCTCATCCTCCTGGACCCGTCAGCCGCCTTCGACACTGTCTGCCACCACACCCTACGCACACACCTCCACAACGCAGGGATCCAAGACAAGACCCTGGAATTGACCACCTCCTTCCTCTCCGGCAGAACCCAGAGCGTCCGCCTCCCCCTCTTCTGATCCGAAGCCACCGAGATCATCTGCGGCGTACCCCAGGGTTTATCCCTCAGCCCGACATTGTTCAACATCTACATGGCACCGCTCGCTCACGTCACCCGACTGCACGACCTCAACATCATCTCCTACGCCCGCGACACCAAGCTGATCCTTTCACTCACCAAGGACCCCCTCACTGCCAAAACCAACCTCCCCGAAGGAATGAAAGCCGTCGTAGAGTGGATGAAGAACAGCCGTCTGAAGCTGAACTCGGACAAGACGGAAGTCCTCATCCTCGGCTCCACCCCTCAGCCTGGGACGTCTCCTGGTGGCCGACCGCACTGGGAGTTGCACGAACACCCACCGACCACGCACGCAACCTGGGGTTCATCCTCAACTCAACTCTCTCCATGAGCAAGCAGGTCAACTCCGTCTCGTCCTCCTGCTTCAACACTCTCCGCATGCTCCGCAGGATCTACAGGTGGATCCCCACTGAAACAAGAAAAACGGTCACCCAGGCCCTCATCAGCAGCAGGTTGGACTACCGAAACGCCCTCTACGCAGGAGCCTCGGCCAAACTCCTGATACGACTACAATGCATACAGAATGCCTCTGCATGCCTGATCCTCGACATCCCTCGCCGCAGCCACATCACACCCCACCTGAGAGACCTGCACTGGCTTCCCGTCAACAAGAGAATCACCTTCAAGCTCCTCACCCACACACACAAGGCACTCCACAACACCGGACCAGCATACCTCAACAGACGACTCACCTTCTACAACCCGAAACGCCAACTCCGCTCTGCCGACCTCGCCCTCGCCACCGTCCCCCGCATCCGAAGAGTGACCACCGGTGGCAGATCGTTTTCCCACCTCGCGCTAAGACCTGGAACACCCTCCCCGTCCACCTACGGCAGACCCAGGACCTACTAACCTTCAGGAGGCTACACAAGACCTGGCTATTTCAGCAGTAGTAGTACCCCTCCCCCTTGCCCCCCAGCGCCTTGAGACCCTCACGGGCGAGTAGTGCGCTTTACAAATATTCTGACTGATTGATTTTAGCGTAATGTGCTACCAACTTGCCTACGCTACAGCCCTGTATCGTCCACTACTGTGTTATTACTGTTTCCAATATAACTTGTCGTAACTGCTACCTGGCCTATGTCAGAGCCTACTTTTGCCCGTATTCATATCAATGTTGCTCCTGATGTATATTGCCTAATTGTCTTATCGACCCGTATCCACCTCAACCCACATGTAAAGCGCTCTGATACCCGCTTGGGACATGTTCGCGCTATACAAAACCTTTTAATAAATAAATAAATAAATTACTAGTTAAAAAACCACAGAAATTCACTGAAAAAACAAACAAAGGTTACAGGGACGTTATAGTTAGGCTCATGTTTCACTAGTACACAACCAGTGAAATTCAGCAGTTATAGTTAGCTGAGCTAACTATAACTTGAGCCCTTGCAATGCACTGCTTATGACCTCACATATTACATCACCCATGACATGGTCAGTGACATCATTGATGACATTAACCATAGAATCACTGATGCACTCACTCAGACCCTCCTAGAACCTTTCATACACCCACTCCCACACAACCATTCACAGACCCATACCAGTACTTAAACACCCACTCACTGATTTATAGATCTACACACTCATCCACTCACTGACCCATACAGCCACTGATACATCCACTTACTCATACAGCCACTGACATATCCATTCATACACCCATACCACCACTCACAACGAGTTTGTCACCCATAGAGCTACTCGCACATCTAGTCACTCACCCATACAATTAATCACAGCCACTTACCCATACAGATACACCCCCCCACTCACTCATAGATACCAACACATTCTCACTCACCTATACAGTTACTGACAGGCACACACTCACCTATTCAGCCACTCTCACATTCACTCACCCATGCAGTCACTCATATACAGCATCACACACCTATATTGCCTTTTACATACCCAGTTACTCACCCATATACTACTGGACATCCACTCACTCAGCCACACAACTAAACATACACTCGCTCACCCATATAGCCCCTCACACATGCACTCACTAACCCATACAGCCATTGCTTCACCCACTCACTCATCCATACAGGCATTCACACACCCCGTCACCCGCCCACACAGACAACCATACAGGCACTCAGACAACCAATCACTTACTTATACAGCCAGTCACGTACCCACTCACACACCCATACAGCCACTTAGACACCAACTGACAGACTAATGCAGAAATTCACACAACCAGTCACTCATGCATACATTCACTGAGACACCCAATCATTCATTTATACAGTCAGTCATGCACCCACTGAATCATCCATACGGTCACTCATAAACCCACTGATTCACCAATACTCCTTGGTATACATATTTAACACAAACTTTTGTTTAAAACTCTCAGTCACTGGATGATGTCATGAGTGATGTCATTTTAGATGTCATGAGTGATGTCACTGACCATGTCATGAGTGATGTAGTATATGAGGTCATATGCAGTGCATTGTGGGGCGTGAGTTATAGTTAGCTCAGCTAACTAGAATTGCTGAATTCCACTGGTTTTGTAAGAGTGAAACATGAGCCTAACTATAACCCCTGTAACCTTTGGAGATAATGGAATATGCTACTTACCAGTATGCATCTGTTCTTGGCATGTAGAACTGCAGATCTACACACTGTGCATAGATCGCCATCTGGTGTTGGGCCCGGATGTTGCAGTTGTTTTTCTCTTGGAAAGTCTTTGGAAGTCACGAGGTATGGTTCTCCTCCTTTGGATCATATTGCGCATGGGCTTCGGCTCCATCCTCAGATTGTTTTTCGCCAGCGGGGAAATGATGGAGCTTTGTAAGAAACAGGAAAGATGCCCATGTGTGCTGTATTTAAATAAGATAAAACTGGAACAGATAAATGTAGCCGGGGAGGCGGGTGGGCATGTGTAGATCTGCAGCTCTACATGCCAAGAACAGATGCATACTGGTAAGTAGCATATTCCGTTCGAGGCATATGAGCTGCAGATTACACACTGTGCATAGATTGTGTAGCAGTATCCCCTCCTAGCGGCGACCACCAGTATCTGTTGCAGTTGTTTGAAACAGTGTTTTGAGGACAGCCTGGCCCACACTAGCCTGTTGCTTAGTTTGCATATCTAAACAATAGTGTTTAGTGAAAGTGTGTGGTGTAGACCATGTAGCTGCTTTGCAGATATCATCTAAGGGGATGTTCCCTAAAAATGCCATGGAAGCCCCTATCTTACGTGTAGAGTGTACATTAGGGGGAACAGATAGCGTTTGTTTTGCTTTGTGGTAGCAAATCTGTATGCATTTAACAATCCACCTAGCTATCCCAGCTTTGGAGATGGGGTTGCCTTTGTGTGGTGGTGAGAAAGACACGAATAGTTGTTTGGTCTTGCGAAAAGGTTGTGTTCCCTCGATGTAGTAGAGTAAAGCTCTTTTGGCGTCTAGGGTGTGTAGAGCTCTTTCTGCAATAGTTTGTGGCTGCGAGAAGAATACGGACAGTTCCACTGATTGATTGAGGTGAAAGGGAGAAATGACTTTAGGAATTAATTTTGGATTAGTGCGGAAAACAACCTTATTATGATGCATTTGCAGAAATGGTTCTTGAATGGTGAGTGCTTGTATCGCACTGACCCTTCTGAGGGAAGTAATGGCTACAAGGAAAGCCGTTTTCCATGTTAAAAATTGAAGCTCACATTTATGTAGAGGTTCAAATGGAGGCCCCATTAGTCTTGTGAGAACGATGTTTAATGTCCACACCGGTGAGGGTGGTACTCTGGGGGGAATTATTCTCTTAAAGCCTTCCGTGAAGGCTTTTATGGCAGGTACTCTGAAGAGTGATAGATGCTGTCCATTTTGTAGATACGCTGCTATGGCAGCAAGGTGTAGTCTAATAGACATGTAGGCTAGGTTGCATCTTTGTAGGTGTAGTAAGTAGCCTATGATGTGTTGGATAGACACATCTAAGGGATTGACATTATTGTTGTGACAATAAATCACAAAACGTTTCCACTTGGCTGTGTAGCAAGCTCTAGTGGTAGGTCGTCTAGCTTCTTTAATGACGTTCATACAGTCAGGGAGAAGATTAAGGTAACCAAATTCTAGGATTTCAGGAGCCAGATCGCAAGGTTGAGCTGAGCTGGGTCCGGGTGTCTGATCTCTCCATGGTTCTGGGTTAAGAGGCGTGGAGAGAGGTGTAACTTTTGGTGCGGAACTACGGAGAGTTCCAGCAATGTGGTGTACCACAGTTGTCTGGCCCAAGTCGGAGCAACTAGGATGAGAGTTGGGGAATGTTGCTGTAGTTTGCGCACCACTAATGGAATGAGTGGGAGAGGTGGAAAAGCGTACGCAAATCTGCCTGACAAGTTCATCCATATCGCATTGCCTTTGGACAATGGGTGTGGATATCTGGCGGCGAAGCTTGGGCATTTGGCTTTTTCGTGGGTGGCGAAGATGTCTATCTGTGGTTGCCCTCACATTTGAAAGAATGGTTGAAGAACTTGTGGATGAAGTTCCCACTCGTGGATTTGTTGTGTTGGACGGCTCAACAGTTCTGCAATGGTGTTTTGGACTCCTGGGACATGTTGGGCTAGGAGAAAAATGTTTTGAGGTATGGCCCCCCTCCATATGGTCTGTGCTAGCTGAGAGAGCTGCAGAGAGAGTGTGCCGCCCTGTTTTTGGATGTAGTACATTGCTGTCATGTTGTCTGTGCGGACTAAGACAGCCTTGCCTGAGACGTGTGTTTGAAAGGCTTTTAGGGCTAGAAATATGGCCATTAACTCCAGATGGTTGATGTGGAGTAACTTTTGTTGAGGTGTCCACCTGCCCTGCATGGTGTGATGTAGTAGGTGAGCTCCCCAGCCGGAGAGCGATGCGTCTGCAGTTAAAACTATTTGAGGAACCGGCTCTAGGAACTGTCGCAATTTGGAAAAGTTTGTGGTCCACCACTGCAGAGAGCGATGGGCACGACCGTCTACAACACCAGATCTGATAATTGACCCTGAGCCTGGTTCCATTGGCATGTTAAGCACTCTTGGAGAGGACGCATCTGGAGTCTTGAATGAGGTACTATGAATATGCAAGAGGTCATCATCCCTATAAGTTGCATAGACACTTGGGCTGGAAGAGAGTGTTGTGGTTGAAATTTGGGGCGAAGAGCCTGTATGCTTGCTATCCTGGTGGGACTGGGGTAGGCTAACGCTCTTGAGGTGTCTATGGTAGCACCGAGGTATTTTTGTACGTGGGACGGATGCAGATGGGACTTGGTGTGGTTTACTGTGAAGCCCAGGTCGTGAAGTAGTTGGATAGTGGCGTGAGTGTTGTACACACTGGTTGTATGAGTTGGCTTTTATGAGCCAGTCGTCCAGGTATGGGAAGACGTGGATGTGTTGTCTTCGCAGGTGTGCTGCCACTACCGCTATGGGAAGACGTGGATGGGGGTGGAGGCAGAGCGGGAGGTGTTAGTTTTGCCTCTGCCTTTGTTGTTGTTACCCCTGTAACTGCCTCTTTGGTAACCCCTAGTGAAGGTGGATTGGGTAGGGGCCTTATAGGAAGTGGAGGCGCTGTCGGAGGAGTAGCCTCTGGTGGTGCTTCTAAAGGAGGAACGGCGAAAGGAGCGCCTGGGAGCTTGCGACTGCAAGGCTCCCATAGATTTTGCTGCGTCTTTGTCCCTTTTCATTTATTCAAGGGCTACATCGACATTAGGGCCAAACAGGTGTTTCTCATCAAAGGGGTGGTTGAGGATGGAACTCTGAACCTCCGGTTTGAACCCTAAAATGCGTAGCCAGGCATGCCTACGCAGAAGGACGCTAGTATTTATTGCCCTGGAGGCGGTGTCAGCTGCATCGAGGGCACAACGAATGGAGGTATTAGTGATAGTTTTACCCTCCTGAATTAGTTCGCGGTCCCTATGTTTATATTTGTCAGGGAGGTGTTGCATTATTGACTCATCATAATGTGCGCTGTCATATCTGGCTAGGAGCGCTTGGGTGTTAGCAATGCGCCATATGTTGGCCACTTGGGACGCTGTCCGCTTGCCAGAGGCGTCCAGGAGCTTAGACTCCTTATCTGGCGGTGGAGCCTCACCGGATACCTGGGAATTGGCACGTTTCCACACATTGGAGACTACCAGGGAGTTTAGTGGTGCGGGGCCTTTAATGTAGGTTGGATCTGTTGGGGCGGCCTTATATTTTTTCTCAATACGAGGGTTAATGACCCTGGCCCTAACCGGGTCTTTAAAGACCTCTGGTGCATGCTTAATAACCCCCTTAAGCGTGGGCAGAATTTAGGTGGACCTCTGTGCAGTGTCAAATGTATCTAAGAGGAAATCCGCCTCTACGGGGTCTGTGTGGAGATCAACCCCGTGGTAGTGGGCAGCCCTATGGAGTAGCTGGTTAAAGCCCATTGTGTCCTCTGGGGGGGGGGGGGGGGGGGGGGGGGGGTTTAGAAGGGTAAAGATCGTCCTGTGGGACGTTAGGGACGTCTGGGATGCCTGTAGGAGTAGGGTCTCCTGTTGGTTGGTTGTCCGCCCCGTCCCCTGTGTCGTAGATGTCATCATAATCATCCTCATCTGGAGATGGTGTGGGAGAATGATGGGGTGGGGGAGGAGGAGGAAGGGGTGGAGGAGGAGTAGGAGGTGAAGGAATCCTCAAAGGGGAGGTGGCAAAGTCTCTCCTTTTTGGTGGTGGAGCTGGTGCAGGCTTGTCCAGTGATCTTTTCTGGTGCTAAGCGTCAAATGCCCAGTCTTTGGATCCTTCGTGAGGGTTTTGGTAAGGATCGGGTCGAAACAGTTCCTCTGTAAGGGGCAGATCCTTCGGTGCCAATGGTGTCGGAGCCGTGGGTTTTTTAGGCGTCGATTCGGCACTGGTTCTTGGTTTGGAACCGTGGGGTTTGGAAGTTTCTTTTGACTTCTTCGGTTCCAATGTGGGTTTCGGCTACGAGGTTTGGGAGTCGAGGCTTTTCGGCTTCTTGCTCGGCTCCGAGGATGTTATCGGTGCCGAGGAGCCGAGTGCTTTGGTGTCAAGCTCGGTGCGGACGAGGAAAGGGGCGTTTTCTTTTTCGGTGCCGGTGAGATTTTTTCGGCACCGAGGTTAGGCTGGCTCGAGCCCGAGCAGCCTGAAGGCTTGATGGGCTTCTTAACCGGGCCCAGAAGCGAGGTATGGAAAGCAGTTTTTTTTTTTTGTAAACAAATTTTTATTTGTCAAATACACATGTCGCGAAGCTCTGTAGCCCAGAGACTTCCATCGTATCAAGAAACAACATATCAGCTCTGACAAGTTTCTCATAAAGTACCTAATAACAATTACAGAAGAGACGTGCAAAACAAGAACCGCCCCCTCGAGGAAAGCAGTTTTTTGATGCATACCTAGGCCCGAAGGCGTGACCGAAGCCTTTTTCAATGGCGTGGAGGGGGGTTTTGGGTCGGGGTCGACGTCTGTACTCACGCCCCTCTGTGCCGGAATGATGTCCTCGACGTCGGAGTCGTCAGATTCGGAGGCGCTGACGAGGTCCTCGTCGGTGTGCTGTTGTTCCGGAACATCGACGCCTTCATCGAAGATGTCGTCGGGGATCGAAGTCGACGAGTGAGCCATTGTTCTCCTTGCTCGTCGTTCCCGGATCGTCGTCTTTGATTGGAAGGAGGCACAAGCTGGACAGTCCCTTGCCTCGTGTTCTGGAGAGAGGCAGAGGTTGCACACCTCATGGAGATCGGTGTGGGGAAACTTCGACCCACATCAAAGGCCACTTTTTAAATGGCGTCCTTTCCATCAGCCAGGATCGGAGTCTAGGTAGGCCCGAAGGCCTTCGTCGACGACCGGAATTGAAGACTTCGATTGTTGATAGTCGCGTCGAGTGTGGAGAACGCGATTGAGACAATACCGTCGAAGGGGGGAGGATTGCGCACCGAACAGGAAAACTGGAACGGTTCCGAACTGGAGCACGAAGAACACATCCGAGCCCGATGGCGGAAAAAAACAATCTGAGGATGAGCCGAAGCCCATGCGCAATATGATTCAAAGGCTTTCCAAGAGAAAAACAACTGCAACATCCGGGCCCAACACCAGATGGCGATCTATGCACAGTGTGTAATCTGCAGCTCATATGCCTCGAACATATTTATATCAATATATCACACACGCACTCCTTCCCCCAGGACAGACAGAAGTATGGTTAAATGTTTTAGTCCTACATTTATGTCTGGCCTAGCCTGGTTTTTGCTTCTCAAAAACTGGTCATCCTATTGTACCCCTACAGAGCTAATAGTCCTTCAGCCCCTTCTGTGGGGCAGATTGGGTGGTAATCACAAATCTGCCCTCTCCAGAAGGGGGAGGGCAGAAAGCCCAGGAGATACCAATCAGGGAGAAGCCTCTACCTCAGTCCCTTAATAGACTGCCTCTTGATCTTCATTATCTCAGCCCACGGATTTACCTCTTGTACTTCAGCACCTGAATATACCTCCCCCTCTCTGAGAGCTCCCTGACCCTCAGAAGCTGGATTTACCTCCTCTACCTCAGCCCCTGGATGTACCTCCACTTTACCTCTGCCACCTCGGACCCTAGATATACCTCCCCTTCTCTGGCAGCTGTCTGTGTCCTTCCTTTTACACCAGCAGCTTTCCGTGTCCTTCCCTTCGTACCAGCAGCTTTCCGTGTCCTTCCCTTTGTACCAGCAGCTGTCCGTGTCCTTCCCTTTACACCAACAGCTGTCTGTCTCCTTCCTTTACAGCAGGAGCTGTCCGTGTCACTACTTTACACCAGCAGCTGTCCGTGTCCTTCCTTCACACCTGCAACTGTCCGCGCCCCTCCTTTACACCAGCAGCTGTCCGTGTGCTTCCTTTACACCAGTAGCTGTCCGTGTGCTTTCCTTTACACCAGCATCTGTCTGTTCCCTTCCATTAACACCAGCAGCTGTCCGCGCCCCTCCTTTACACCAGTAGCTGTCCGTGTCCTTTCCTTTACACCAGCATCTGTCTGTTCCCTTCCATTAACACCAGCAGCTGTCCGTATTGGGTTGAAGTTGATAGCATTAGTGGTGTTTGAAAAGGTTCCTCTCGCCCTGCTCCAAGTGGATATCAATAATGGTATCTGCAGCGCTCTGTCCCTCCAGGACAGTGCTGTCACCAGCCCATCTGTCTGCTCTGCTGGGATGAAAGGCTTCTGGATAGTACTGGAGAGCCCGGAGCCCTGCTGCTTAGTGAGGCGTACAGTCATGCAAGCCTCCAAGGGTTCACTTCTTTCACTAGCATGACACCTAAAAGCAGGTCTTGAAGGTCAGCAGGGCAACCAAAGTATACCCCACCTTCATAGAGTACCCAGGCTGTTAGGAATTGGCACTGGCCTCAGCATAACCAATGGTGTAGGAACTGGCAGCCTTCCTGTATCCTATGCTGGGTATTGCTTATGTGTCCCTCCCCTTGTAAAAGTCAGTCCATTCTCCTGTAACCAGACTCCCTAACCTCCATCATGTCTTTTCCATTTTTCTGTAACCAGAGTCCTTCATCTTCATCATGAGCGTGTGTGTATGGCTGAGGTCAAGCGTGAGATGTGTGGGTAAGCCTCCACTTGTAAAAGTTAGTCCACTGTCCTGTAAACAGACTTCCTTACCTCCATCATGTCTAGTTAGTCCATTCTTCTGTAAGTGGGGTCCTTCATCTTCATCATGTACATGTGTGTGTGTATGGTTGTGGGAGGTGTGTGGATCGTGGAGTTCATTAGTTTACATGCGAGCATCCTCTGAAATGGTGGATGCTTGTGGAAGACTGAGGCTCAAGGCTGAGAACGTCTTTTGGGGGCTGAAAACGTTGACTGTCAAAATTGGCTGCAATAAATATTTTTAATCCATGTTAATTCGGGAAAAAATAATAATAAAGACATAACTGGAACTAACTGCAAGACTTGAATATTTGTGTGAATGCCTGATGGTGGCCTGAAAAATGGATTGTCGTACAAATTGCTGAGTGCACGCTGAATTCGATTATGAATGGGCAAGAGAGCAGTATGAAGGAAATCCGTTTAATACGTTGTATGTTCAAATCCACAAATGACGATGAGAGGCCCAACTAGGACCTGTCTACTCATTGTGAACACTCTGTGGGGGCCAAATTCATTACAGGTGCAATACGAGAAGTCTCAGCAGGGACGCCCACCTGGGAAAGATACCTGGAGAAAAGTGACTTCTTCCTCTCCAGCGTTGCATCTTTCACACATTCAAGTACTGGAATTATTTTAGCATGAAGCAGAGAGCCTAGCAAGGTGTGGCTCACCTTAACAAAGCAGGCTGTGCATCACAGAATGATCACGTCATTTCACGTATGACGTTTTAGGCAGTGGAGTTTGGGGAACGTCCACCATGTTGCTGCCTTGCAGGTCTCCAGGATGGGCCTTGCCATGGAAGGTGCTGCTGGGTCAGCCATCCCTCTGGGAAATGAGCGGACAGGCAGAAGGACCGAGCTCTGACGTGTTATGGTGATCAAGAGAGATCACACGATCCTCCAGCTTACAAGCAGCTGGGCCCTCTGGGAAATGAGCGGACAGGCGGAAGGATCGAGGTCTGCCTCCTTATGGTGATCAAGGATCAAGAGAGATCACAAAATCCTCCATCTTACAAGCGGCTGGTCCCTCTGGCTGGTGTTTCCTTGAACAAGGCTAGCAAGAGCTCACACCATTTCAAAAATAGCAATTGTACTACCTGATTTCAGGACCATTCAGGTCTAAATTTAGAAATGAATTCAAGGTTCAGATGCAACACGGCCTTATCTGTGAGAAACTTGGTGAAAGCCCTTCAGCGTAGGAAAAGGATGGCTTCCCCACACCTTTCCTGCTTGAGGTTCGCATCAGCAGGGGGAATCCCGCTGTGGCACACATTTCAAGACTTCATCGGTTCCAACAGGTGACATAACCGTGTTGATAGAACTGCAATCAGTTAAAAGGGGTGTTCTGTCGGTGAATAATCCTGTCTTCCTTGTTTGCAAAGCAGGATTGACCCTCACCTGGTGGGCAACCAATAGGTTACTGATCTTGGACAATATGTCCGACCCAAGCTGATTCCCAGGAACACTTGAGAGAATCTTTCTCTCTATAAGTTGCAGATTACCGTGGGCATCGGCTGGGGAGGAGAGAAGACTGGGGTGTTGTAGCTAGAGCTTTTGCTGCCCGGGGTGGTCCCCGAGTTTGCTGACCCTCATACACACCAAAAATACTATGGTGACACTGACTGCAGCACTGGTCCACAGAGGCACAGGCCTAGGCAGTGGGCGGCTCACCTGTGACAAACGGTGACGGCCGGTAGTAGGTCATGCGACTTGTTTACTCGCTCCAAGGCGGCTGCCTGCTCACTGGCTCCCTCTCTTTTTCTGCCAGCACGCACGCCACCCTCTCATCACATGCCCAATCACTTGTGTGCCACTCCTCACCTCACGTGAAGTGCCACCACCCTCAAAAATGTGCCGCCTGGGGCTGACCGCCCCTCTGCCACCCACTAATTACGCCATTAGGGCTATCTTAGGAAATCTTAAGCAGATAGCCCCGACAGCATCTTTGAAAAGCCTCAATCTGAACCCCCAGTTGCGGAGCATCGGTTGTAGTGTAAGGAAATCTAGTTGATCGAGTGGACCCCAAACGCAGAAGAGGATGTGCAGCTGTGAAGTTTCTAACTTCCATTCTTGGCATGTCTGGCTCTTCTGAGATCATCTGCCAGGATGTTCTAGAAATGTAGAGGTGCTCCACAGTGTGGCTACCGTTTGTCGGCTTCCCAATCCCAGTAAACAGATGTGGCATCAAGAGTCTGAATCGCCACGCTCTGCTGTCATATTCTGAACAAGTATTTCTACAGGTATACAGACAGATGTTACCTTTCAACAGATTGTCGAAATGCAAGAACAGGCAACTGTGCTTCTAGCATTGCACAAGCAAGAACATCCATTCAATTGTGGGCGCTTTACCATCCACAGGTCATGTTGCCTAAATGCCTAAATAAACTTAAGAAATCCCAGAGAGGCGGAGCAAGCACACCATAAGTGGCACTACTATACCATATTAGTCCACTCCAACAAGATAATTCACTTTGGAGCGATCCCTCTTGTAAGATTCCAACGGGATACCAGGACGAAGCCTTCTCCTTCTTTTACGAATAGTAGACTTTATTGAAAAATCACTCGAGAAGCCCAGCCAACACGTTTCGCTCTGTCATCAGAACTTCAACAGGGTGGTTTCTATTGATCCCATGCTGTAAACTTCTCCAAATAAATGAATGACCGATTCCTTATTATTTTCAAAACCTCCATTCAAGCGTTGGGATCCAAGTTTCAAACACACCTTAAAGCGGTGTTCCGTCTGTTGCAGTTCTTATTAATATTTTACCCAGTGAGGTGAAAATTTCCCCCTCCAATCTAAATTATTTAATACGCAATTTACCATCAACTGTTAACGTCCATAACTAAATTCCACCAGCATGATGCATGAGAAGTCAAAGGTATTGCCATCTGCCTGAAGTACATATTAATAAATGAATGTATAGTATTTAAAAGTGTGTGGAATAGATGTACTTTTTCTTTAACAAAGAAAAAGCACTGACTAGACAACTATTTGAGCATTATTGTTGCGTGGCAGCGAATGGAGATTACTAGCCCCCTTGGCCGGGCCTTCGTGTACTCTACTTTGCTACCCTGAGATAGTCAAGTGCTACAACTGAGTACTTAATTCCCGGTAAGGAGACAATTGTGGACCTATTACTTACGAAGGACTCACATCCTGCACAATTAATAACCCAACTTCTTAAACTGCCTTATTAAGAGTCTAAGTAAATAGCTGCCATGTTGAGGTTTCTACTCCGCCCAGGTCATCCCTCCGTCCTTCCTAGTTCTTTTGTAGGTTCTCTCTCTTCATAGATGGAAAACCTGCAAAATGTTCAATATCTTAGTACTAGGACATCTGGTTCTTCTGCAGGAAATTGAGTGGCACCGCTTTGGACTTTGCTCTCTCTTGGCCCTTGTTCACGTAACCGTATATGCTTTAACATCCTCCATGAACAGGAAGCAACGGGATGTGGCTTAAGAGTACGACGTCACTAGGAGTGCCCGGATCAAAGGGGCAGCTGGGGCTGGGAACCCGTTTCTCACAGGCCACATGACATCACACGTGCATACACAGAGCGTCTGTGAGAAAGCCTCTGGCCCATAAGTGTTGCAGGTGTGGGGGAAGACATTGAAAGAAACAGTTTAGGGACAGCAGCTACTCACCCATGCCCGATGCCAGTGTATCTCCCATGGGGTTGAACTGATTCAGCTGTGAAGAGACAGACAGACACTGCAGTGAGATTCCAGCGGGAAAACACATCCACACACGTGCTTCAAACAACAGGCGCAGTCAGGGTAAGCTTCCCTGGCACTGAGAAGAGGTGTAGCAGAAGCAATGCACATGGTTTCCTCGCACACAGCACGGGCAATAAAATAAAAATCTGCTCTACAAACACAAAGCAGGTGCAGTATGAGTAGCAGTGAAAGCAAGAGACACATGGACAGGCACTGGCAGGGTAGTTGAAGGGTTCCTCGCACACAATCCAGACTCAGGATCCAGAAGCAAAGCAAAAGCACAACGGAAAGCACTTCATTCGCATATATATTCTCTCTCATTCATTCATTCTCCCCCCACCACCCACCCAGAGGAGTCATTTAAATGGATTGGTCCACGCACTAAAAACCCAATCCTTTCTTCACACACGCTTTTCCTCACACACAAACACGCTTTCCTCACACACACACACACACACACACTTTCCTCACACACACATTTTCTTCATACACACATGCACGCTTTCCTCATGCACACACACTTTCCTCATACACACATGCACGCTTTCCTCACGCACACTTTCCTCACACACACACTTTTCTAACACACACACTTTTTTCACACGCTTTCTTCACACACGCTTTCTTCACACACACGCTTTCTTCACACACACACACGTGTGCTTTTTTCACACACGTGCTTTCTTCACACACACACTTTGGTCACACACGCTTTCCTTCAACTCACTTTCATCACACACACACACACACCCACTTTCCTCACACACACACACACACACTTTCCTCACACACACACACTTTCTTCATACACACATGCATGCTTTCCTCATGCACACACACTTTCCTCATACACACATGCACGCTTTCCTCACGCACACTTTCCTCACACACACTTTTCTCACACGCTTTCTTCACACACACACGCTTTCTTAACACACACACGCTTTCTTCACTCACACACGTGTGCTTTCTTCACACACGTGTGCTTTCTTTACACACGTGTGCTTTCTTCACACACACACACACTTTAGTCACACACGCTTTCCTTCAACACACGCTTTCATCACACACACACACACACACACACTTTCCTCACACACACACACACGCTTTCCTCACAAAGACATAAGCTTTTCTCCCTCACAGGCAGCAACAGAGTGGTCATCACACAGACAGTATCTGCAGTGACAGTACCATCCCCCGTACTCAAAGCTGCACCCCACATCCACCGCAGAGCTTACCGAGATGATGCCGTTCGTGTTGGAATCATGCAGCTGACACACCATCTCGCCGCTGTTTCCATCAAACACATCAATAGTTCTTAATTCACCATCGCTGTAGCCAGGAAACTTTGGATCAGGGTAGCGTCCAGCCACGATCAGCTCATAGCGTGGGTGCCAAGTAGCCTGGAAACAGAGAAAAGACAAGACTTTAGGTGACATGGACGTCAGCTGACCATAAAAGGCACCCTGTGCTGAAGCCAGGGTCAGCCCCTGCACACTGTCAGGTATCTGATAAAAGGGACTAGAGCAGCAAGCCACACAGACACAGCCCCTCTGACGATCGCCAAAGTGAAAGTAAAAGTAAAGGAATGGGCTGCATGTGCTGTGCTTCAACTTGCCAGGAAGGGTAGTGAAACTACATGTGTGACCAGGATTCAAAATGACATAAGAACATACTAGCAAACTGATTTATGGGGTTGGAAGGAGGAACATATTGCACCAGCTCAGCTGGCTGAGGCCTGGTGTATTTTCTTTGTCACGACGGAGTGTAGGGTGATCAGCCTCCCTGCTGTCCTCACTATCCGGGGGTCGCCCCTTATGGTAGAGGCAAATGTATTCAGTTAGTGCCAGAATTCTCGCCTCGAAAGGGATGGCTTTCAGTCTGGCCATGGGAATGTCTTTTCACTTTCTGCATTCTGAAATGTTTTTGCCCTGTTGATGGAGAACTCCTGGTCCTATAGGGCTTCCATTACTATCCTTATGCTGTACTCGCATTGTTAGAATGACTTTGTCTTTATTAGCTCATCGCCAGACAGCACGCAGATTCCTTTTCTCCTTAGATGTAGCGCCACTGCGACTAGGCACTTTGCGAACACCCTAGGTGCTTACTATTTCCCAAAAGTTAACACCGTGAATTGGTCCTGTCCCTCATCTACAACATCTTGTGCTATTGTTCATTGTGCATGGAGGTATGCGCCTTTGAAGTCCATTGTTGCCATATAAGCCCCTCTTTGCAGGCTTGGAATAACTTCCTGCAGGGCTGTCATCTGAAACATTTGCATTTTGATGCATCTGTTGAGGACCCTGAGTCTAAGTTTGGCCTGAGGGACTTCTGTAGGTTTAGAAATTGGTAGACTCCTTGTCCCCTTTGTCTTTCTGACGCTTTTTCTGCAGCCTTTTTCTCACGCAAACTTGCCACATCTTGTACTAAGTGCAAGAGATCCAAGGCGCTGTGTGTTTTGGGCTTTGGTTAGTTGTTGGGTGGTTGTTTCAAGAGGTCCATACAGTATCCATACTGGATGGTGCCGAGTATCCATTGTTGGAGGTGATGTTGCTCCATCCTTCGAGGATACCTTCGATTCTGCCCACAGTGATGTTAAATGCAGAAGGATCCCCTCTCTTAAATCACTTGCCGGTGTGTCCAGCACCTCTTTGTGCTGCACCTCTGCCCGAGCCCTCCCTCGAAAGGGCTGATTTTGGGCGCTGGGGCACTGCCAGAGTGTGGAGGTGATCTGGCTTGTTTCTTCTGTAAAATGAGAAAGAGTGTCACTGGCAGTGATCCTTCTCCTAAGGAGATTCCGGGGCATATTCACCTCTGCCGCTTCGACCTTCTGCTTGAAGCTGGACACCCGCAGCCAGGCATGCCTTCGGAGCATGGTACCTGTGCAGAGCAGTCTGCTGGCAGCTGTACCCACGGCATCCAGGGATGATTCGGGCAAGGACCGCTGATGACCTTACCCTCCTGGATGAGGTGTTTGGTCCTTTTTTGATACTGCACCGGGAGGTGTCGCGAAAGACTCTCTGTACCTGTTCAGGAGGGCACTGGAGTCCGCGACCCTTCACAGGAGCGGCTCCACTGCGGCTGGGGCGTGTGCCCTCATTAATGCTGTTGGTATACCTGATCCCAGGAAGGGAAAAGGGAATGGATCCTTTAAACACAGAGGTTGGACCACTGAAAACAAGAACAAGTAAAAGACCTCATATGTATCCCTATTCAATAGAGCAATTAAAAAATGACCGAAGACAATTAATTTATTGATCATATACATTAACTCATTCAATTTATTCAACAGTTACTTTATTTAGTACATGTATTTGAACAAAAATAAATACAGATTACAGTTCCATACACACAGAAAATGCAACGATCGACGTAGACAAAACGTTAATACACATAACTGAATATGTGTGAGCTTGGGAAAAAAAAACACTCGCCATAAAATGTGAAAATATTACAACCAAATGACAAATGTTGAAAAGGATTGCCAGGCAGCTATATCAGAAAGTTGAGAAAATATCAGTTCCAAAAATATTTGTGAAAGATGGGAGTACGGTGATGTTTTTCAAAACTGTCTAACTGAACCGTACAACAAAGATAATCACACAATTTCAAAGGGAAGTGCACGCAGCTCAATTTTAAGAAGATCGATCTCTATATGTTTAATCTATTCATATCAGTCTCCGGGGCTACATTTAAGGTGCATCTATCCCACAGAATGTGTTGTTGATGCGTTTCGACCTCTAGTGATTAATGGGTCTCCTCAGGGACAAGGAACCGGAGAACCTGGCTAGACAAAGAGAGGGGTAGAAAAAGGGATGGATCCCCAAGTTAAAACAAGCATTTACAATGCAATGGTCTCGGCATTGGTAAAGTTAGAGCTATTGGCATTGCTCATGACATTTTTTTTGTTTATGTTTTTGTTTTTAAAACATTTAAAGAAACGGCATTGTCAATAGCTCTAACTTTACCAATGCCGAGACCATTGCACTGTAAATGCTTGTTATTAATCCCTGACAGCAAACACCGACGGATGCAAAGTGGAGCCAACATAAGATCTTTAAAGGCGGGCAACTAGAGCCAAATTTTTTGGGGGGTGAAAAAGATTCCGGGGGGGGGGGGGGGGGGGGGGGGGAGGCTACGTCTTCCAGCCATAGGCAGAGTGGCTGTAAAAAGGGGTGGAAACACAACAAAAGCCTCATTAACGAGCAAACGGTCTTTTAAAGACCTGTGAAGTACTCTGGTCCGGCTGCAATTAGAGGGACGCCAGCCGGGCTGACACACATGGGGGGGGGGGCTGAAGGCCGGTGAGCCCACGTTGCGTCTGTGCGTGTTTGGATGCAGTTGGGATGGGGGCAAGCAGGACACCTAGAAATTACCAGAAATTGACTTACCTTTATGACGGTCAAACACCGACGCGGTACTAAAATCCATGGCTGCCTATATCATTATGTACAATAAATCTAAGCACCACTCCTGGGCTTCCGGACAGGAGTCCACGATGATACAACCGAATGAGCATGCACTGGCAGCAGCCGCCACGTCCCCTCGCAGGAAAATGCAAAGTCCCTCTGCAGGCGAGGCTGGCTGTTGTCAAGGCACGGTCTGCCTCCCACAGAAGGTGAAACCGGTGCACACCCCAGGCCGGAGGACCGCTTCTGAGGACAGGCGCACTGCGAACACGGCAGCTGAGAAGTGGCGTGATTGTCATTTCCAGAAGACCCCGAGTTTTTAATTTTTTTTTTTTTTTTTGCCAATGCGGTGTTTGTATGTTCTTTCTTATTTACATACCTTGATAAGAAGCTGGAATATTCGTCTCTATAAATTATTTAAATCACAATGCACTCATTAAAACTTTCAAAAATGGAATTTCTGATCCAAAGCGATTATATACTTAGGAGCATTAATTACATAAACACAAAACACAGCTATCGTGAATCGGAAGGCAATTTATTTTACGGATCTATTACCTACATTTTGACTAGACAGAGACGTGATCCTTATAAAACTTCAGTCCCCGCTACATTTAATTAACCATGAAGGGATTGAACAATGACCACAATTCTGCCCCTACACTGATACACACAAACTTTTCAGCGGTGTGCTAAGCTTGGTCTGTCATGCCTGCCTCTTTTATTATGAATGTTTTAAATTACAAATAAAGTTATGATAAGAATCAATTGTTAGTCTCGCCACAGCACCTACACCCTATCGACACAGAATCACATAGTGTTCATGATGCTGGCGCGCGAGGCAGTGCTCAAATGCATCTATGTGCGTCATACACACTCCCCTCTATAAACCGCAGGGACAGAAAAGGCTCCATTTCACACTGCTTTCTTCGAATCGCTTGCCCTGCATTATTTCTGAGGGCGGATTCCAGACACTGCTGCGTTTGCCTGTCGGGGTTTCCCGAGAGCTATCTTCCCTCTCCGCCCACACGGATACATCGGCGAAAGGCATTCTCCCAAGCAGCTCCCTGCGCAGGGGTTGACACAGCCATATTTATCAGCCCTCTATCTACAGACAGGGAATACCGAGAAACCATCCCAATGCCGGCCCTGCATGTCAATGAGCCGGGGCGGGGAGCTCGGGCCGCCTTCAGAAAGATACGGGCACGCAGCAGAGCGCGTGGGGGGAATGGATCCTTCCAACGCCATATTATGTGCAGCTGCTGGGCCTCCCCGTGCATACGAATGATACGCAGTATAGCCGTGACAAGTAACCATTTGTTTTTCCTAGTCTGCATTGTAGTGCTTGGTAATTAATTTTAACCTTCCAGTAGGTCCCGCTTCATACCAGTTCGATCAATTAATTTCACTGCCCTCCAGTGGGCTACAGGAGTAAAGTTCGGCACAATTAAAAACAGCAATACCATTCACAGGACTGCATATTTCACTCCCGTGTGGACCATATCAATTTCTCTGGCGGTGCAATGAATTGATCGAACTGGTATGAAGCGGGACCTACTGGAAGGTTAAAATTAATTACCAAGCACTACAATGACCAGCATGCCACTGTGTTATTAGACTCACCTGGGAGGAGCTGTAATCTTAAAAGGAAGTGCTTGGTAAAGCTTTGCGACATACCAGAGACCCCCATGAAGGAGAGGAAACTCCGAAACGCGTCCGGGAACAGTGTTCAAGCAGCAATAATGCCGGTTTTCCAAATAAAGTTTTGAAAACGAACAGCAGTGGAGTGCGTCCTTACAGCTTGGGGCAACAGTGTGGATATATATATATATATATATATATATATATATATATATATATATATATATATATATATATATATATATATATATATATATATATATATATATATATATATATATATATATATATATATATATATATATATATATATATATATATATATATATATATATATATATATATATATATATATATATATATATATATATATATATATATATATATATATATATATATATATATATATATATATATACACACATACATACACACACACACCCATATGTATATCAGTGGTCGAAGGGGCGGGATCGGCAGGGTACGGCGTGCCCGTACTTCTTAAATTCAATCGATTCCGTACCCTTACTTCTTTGTTTAAAACATGTGTCCCCGGACGGCTGAAATAGCCTACAGATAAGGCTGGGCGTGCGGGGGCGGGTGAGCAGAGAAGAAGAAGGACTCTGGCTTTTCCTTCATGCCCAGAGAAGCCAAGGGCAGTGTCCACTCCTGCTTTGCCGCGGTCAGCTGCCTCTTGTTCCCTCTCTTTCTGTCTCGCTCCTCCTCACTTACTGAAAACCGTGACTTCAAGCTACGGTTCTCACCCTCTCTTTCCTCTGCTCGTTTATTTGTTCCCCTGTGAAATGGATCAAAAAAGGAAAAACACTTTTGCTGGAAAGGTACTCTTTTTTCTGAAATGTTTCTATTCCAAAGTGAAGCCTCTGGGTGGAGAGAAACAAAAGGGTAAAAACCTGAAAAATAAATAAATAAAGCAAGATGAAGTGATCGCAAAGTGGCCAGATTGGTTTTCTTCTTCACACCTAAACACATTAGCACCACTTTATAGAGGTTTTTTTTTAAGACAGCATCTTGCTCTTGTCCAGTGCGTAATTTGAATCGAGTTGCTTCAAGGTGTTTATATCAGGGCACAATTGGGATGTAGTTGAAGGCATTGCGAGTTTCCGTAATGCAATATTTACACTGATACTTTATTATTTTGACATTTTACATATGCTAACAGTCTCTGAGAAAATGTTGCCTCATTAGTACCATTGTAACAAACAAATGCAGCAGTTAGAGAGGTGATCAGTCAACCTTTGCAAAGGGCCGTCCTCTTTGCAGCAACATGTCAGTTTTTTTGTAACTTTTGATCCGTTTCAGCCACAAACCAATTATTAGTTAAAATTGTCAGATTATGCAGCAGATGATGTATTATGTGTCATATATGGCAGAGCAATTATATAGAAAACATTTGCAAACTAGTATATTTTGCTATTTATGTTTGAACTGCTCATGGGAAAAAAAGGGAGGAGAAGTGCTGATGACAAACGCCATGGCTTGGAGACAAATAGCTTGTGCTTTCACTTTTAAGCGTATGTGGGACATTCTGTGATTGAAAACATATCCCACTTTGTGAATGTTTTTTAATGTCAATAACTCATTAAGCTTTAAATAATCATGTGTATCCATTTGGGTGAATTAAATAACATAATAAGCTGTAACTGGTCAGTGTCGAACAAATACACAAAATTGGGATGTTTTGCCCGTTCTGGCCACACCTCTGACTCCGCCCACTGATCCAGTCCTCAGGTTATTCCCCCCCTCTGATTCTCCGCCCACAGTTCCCCTACTTTTTTCCCCCCACTTCGACCACTGGATATACATACACGCATGTACACGTACACACATTTATATTCACAAGGCTACGTTTACATGATTCCATGGCATTAGCTACGGCAGGACCTCTACCCTGAGCCCCCCTGCCCTTCTCCCCACCCTGTCTGGTCTCTGCTGGGAGCATGCACCCATCTCCTCATGCGTGCCTGAAAGAAACAACTAAAATGCTTAAATTGTTCCAGACTTCCAAAGCGATTGTGGAAAAAAGAGCAGAGAGAGTTTCATTTCAATTATGCTCTGCAGGATGAATTGACCTTTGTCCCAAAAACCGGGACATGTATTAAATGCAAGAGAAGCGTCGGGACAGTCCTTTGGAAATCCCTACACACAACGCAAAGTAATGTTAAATAAAAATGGTAATGGAAAAAACATTGGCGATAGACAACGTCTGCATAGTGCATACAGAGTGTACATTGCATGCTTTTGTAGACTTAGGATGTTTGTAAACTGCTTCCGTCTACAAACACTGCAGTTGTCTAGAAACGGATTCACTGCAGCGTAGGCAAGGAAGCTCTTGCATGCGAGGCTTCGCAAACCACCCTCTTCTAACCTGTAAACGGGGTGGGACTGGGAGGGAGGGTATAGCCCAGCGTGGAATCCCGCCCAGCGCTACGCACGGCTAGGCCAAACGGAGGGTTTTAAATGCCTCCCCAATGCTTGCTTGTTTACTTTTGTTCGTGACTAATTGCAAGATTAGAGTTACAATGGGGCCGGTAGAGCCGCTGGAATGGAAGAGAATTTAAAACCAACCAAGACCAGATAGAACGGACACACGCCTTGCACTCTCGTGCATTCCTCATCTTCGGAATTCCCTGACGCATGTTATTATTACATGCAATCTTTCCCACAGAGACACAGTAACGGATTATTACCACTAACGGTACATTGTAAAAAGAAACGTGCTTAAGAGCACAACATACAGGTGACATTTCCGCGCTACTAAAAAAACCGGAAGTCATAACTGTCTTCAAAGTATTTGTCACCATTTCTACTAACACCATTAGAGGAGGCCTGGCAAGTGTGCTGTTATCACATTAACTCCTGAGACGCTCTTCTAATTGGATTTGAAGCATATCAGTACTCGCAGCAACCAGACGAAGGGGGAGCGGACGAGCACACGACCGCCTTTCTCCGAGGCACAGCGAAAATGCCTCGGAGAAAGGGAGCCCAGTGTTGCCAGATTTTTTCACAACTTTCAAGCCCAAAAGCAACGAAACGGTAGCCCAAAGTAGCAAAAAGTAGCCCAATTTTGCCACTCCATTAACTTACGTGTAGCCTGACTACAACGTTCACAAATATACTTCTATTTCATGGATTATATGTTTACCTCCCACATTAATCAGATAACTTACATTTTGTACACTGAAATCAAAGTTGGTCTGTCAGGAAAACTGTCACTCACTTGATATCGCATGGTGTGGCGCAAGCCGGGCCAAAATATTCTGGGTTCAATTTGGGGGACTGCAAGTGCGGAAACGTTCTTCTTGGGAAAGGTGCTCTCTTCAGCTTGCATACTCCCGTCAGGCCCCCCCAGAATAACGGCAATATAGGCCAATGCTTCATGTTTTTTCACACTTCTTTGAATTCTCCCAAAGCAATGCTGAACATCTCTTTACATACGCAAATTACGTATGTTTCGTACTTTGTGGTACTCATCAGAAGAGAGCAGTTCGAGGCATGGGGTGCAGGGCTTGCTGCTTGACGTTCCCATGAGCTGATACCTGATAAAGTGCAAGTGCATTCTGCAGACTCACACAAGCGCCATCTCCTGTTTTTTGCCAGGCAACAGCATGGTAGATCCTTGTTCAGACAGTGGAAAGTTCAATTGTGCCAAAGAGTTCTTATGGGCCAGGCACTGGCAAGATAAGCAGCAGCCCATAGTCTGGCAAAGGCATGGTGATGGCTAGCAGCATCTCAGTCTGTGGTTCTGCCAAGATTAACAGCATCCTTCAGGGTCTGGCAGTGGCACTGCCAAAAATAGCATCCTTCAGGGACTGGCAGTGGCAGGGTGAGGTGTGGAAAATGCTCCAGGCAGTGCAGAATGTAGCAGCATCCTTCAGGGTTTGGCAGTGGCAGGTTGAGGTGGGTAACATTGTTCTGACTGGTTAAGGTGCACAAACTTCTTCTTCTGGGCCAGGCACTGCCAAGATAAGCAGCAGCCCATAGTCTGGCAGTGGCATGGTGAAGGCTAGCAGCATCTCAGAGTCTGGCAGTGGCACTGCCAAGAATAGCAGCATCACAGAGTCTGGCAGTGACAGGTTGAGGTGGGCAAAATTGTTCTGACTGGTAAAGGTGCACAAACTTCTTCTTCTGGGCCAGGGAAAATAGGGCCATAGAGCAAGAATATTAATAAGTTATGCAAGTCGTGTGCGAAAGATGATGTTCACATTTGACTTAATTTGCTTCCCTAATAGCATTTCTTTTTGTTTAGCCACCACATTGCTTGTCGTCTGTAGTTTTTTTTCATACTGTGCATTAATCTAGTGCTGTGACCTTGCTGCTCGCAGGTATCTCAGAGTTCAGATTGTGGGCTGGTGTTTCCCAATGGGACACAATTCAAATATGTGAGCCATTGCGGGGTTTAGATTATTTTGTCTCTCTGCAGAGTGCAAAGACCAATGGTTGCAAGTGCCAATTGTGATTATATATGAAAGTGTGTCATGGTGCTATAAAGCTGCCGAAATATTAACAGAACCAAAGTCTCTTTAGGGAATTGAGAGGCAAGAGAGTGATGTACACGATGTAGGTGGCCCAGATTATTATAGAGACACATTATAGTCTATTACATTAAACACAATAAGTTTTCATACAACAAATATTCAGAAATCGTATTCAAAAGACAATAAAGAAAGTTTGTGCAAAAAAATATTTGCCTAAGATCGCACACTTTAAGCAGGAAGCCAAGATTTAGCCAGGCATTCTGGTTTCACTTTGTACCTCTGTATTTTGGGACGGTTTTGTATAGTGTGAACTGGCACAAAAGATATTGAAACACTTTACATGAGCACCAGTTTCATTACACAACGTCAAATTAATGTTTGCAGGCACCAGGAACACTATATCTATGCGCTACTAAGATGACGCCCCATCCATTTCAGAACCACTGCTCCACTTTGAATGGGTAAATATTAGGCAACACCTCGAACATACTGCAGAGATACTAAAGATACAGATTCTAGAGGAGGGGAGAGATGCCCATTATGAGTAAGGCTCCCTGTTTTCCGCTTTTACTGGATTTTTACAGATAAAAACAGACAGAGAACCATTTATTTTCCTGTCTGTATTTATTTTTAAATGTGGATAAAAACGGAAATTTAGTGATTCTAAATGCTGTCAATCATGACTGCCAGGCCAATAGCTGTGCGGATTGACAGGCAAGGGGGTTAACAAATATAGGGTATACACATTTCATCGGAATTTCACAAAACCTAAAATAAATATGGATAAATACAGGTAAAATTTGCAAAAATTACATATGGATAAATACAGACATGACACAAATCTAAATACCATAAAACCGGGAGCCCTAATTATAAGGCACTGGACAACTGGTATCTACAGCCATATAAATCATGAGCACACAATTCATTTGCCCACAAATACAACCCTTCTAAAACAAAACAACTGCCATGAAAACAATATTAAGAAACCCACTCCCAAGGAAGATAGGCGTCTAATTTGGGCAGAGACCCCTCTGTTGAAACATCAAACAGAGGCCGGCGGAGCACTGATGTGCAATTGCTTGGAATTGGTGGTAAACACTCTGGCAGCTTCTTTGGATAAGGAAAAATGCCCTTGCTTGAAATTGGTACTTAAGACTGTGGAATACTTTAGACATGAAATGGGTTTCAAAAACAGCCACTATTATCAATAGAGCCTGAATCCATATGTCACCCTTTGCTTGATTATCCAGCCAAATATTACATAACTATAAAGTAATTTAACCACTTCATTATTCTTGTCTTTTATGCTGTTAGGGACGGTGGGAATTCAGATATTATGAACTTTAACAGGATGCATTTTGTAACTGACTGCATGAACCACGCGGTGTGGTACAATCTTGTCATCTATAGAAATGTATGGTTCATCATGCAGTTTGAATGAACACCAAATAGTAATAATAACTTTACAAAACTAAGTTGCACCAAGATGCACACACAGGAGGAAGACTACAGGCAATGGTGGGACCATGTACAATAATGCAAAGGTGACACTGGGATAACTGTGCTCATGTCAAGGACACGTTGGGTCATATTCAGCTTCCGGAAGGTTTGTTAGCAGTGAAGGAGACTGCTTCCTGTTCATGAAAATCTGAACAGCTTCAAGGAACAAATTCCTGGTTCGCTCCATGCCTTCTATTCACATTCGGCTATGTTACTTTTGCTCTTCTCTCCTCTCCTGTAAGGCTGTGCTGCTCTTGGGGTAACTGCACTGCCGAGTGCAGGTCCACTACACTGAGCACCACTGGTCCACTCTCAGGCCACGTCTCTGCTGTTCCACCACCTAGAACAGTAGGTGAGACAGATAACCCAGTAGGTTGAGCGCTTGTGGACAATAATGTGTACTCTGCAAGCCCGCATTCAGGCAGGTCCACATCAACTCTTTAGGTTCATGAAAAGCTTACCCTTGGTTTTTTGATAATAGCACCTCTTAATGATTCCGTTTGTTGTGTGCATTGCGCACTCATACTATCTATATAAAATGTCCTGTCCCAAGAGGCACTTCTACAAAGGAATCTTTTCTACAGCTATTTAGCCAAATTAAAAAGTTTGTTAGGTAGTGGCCCATATGAATACTTTTTTAAGTGTCTTCTGGAACCCCAGGTAAGAAGAAAGAAAACAAGGGCTGTTTTAAAAACTATCATGATAGATAGATACCCATGTCACCAGTATCACTTCCCGAAACAGACCAATGTCTTAGGGCATCTGCTTTACAAGTGTACCCGTTTATCCATTTGTGGTGAAAAAAAAAAATACATAAAACACACGCAACCACCGAGGTGGTTATCAGTGACAGCTACTATTTGGTCTTCTATGGAGTCTGTCACATCTTCCCCTGAAGGATGGGGCTGGCAGGTGGTTGAACAAATGGCATTACATAATAATTTAGAGGGCCACAGGCTGCTGGAGGAAGCCAAGAATATAATCTGCCATGCCTTGTTAGTGGAGGAAAGAAAGGAAATACACCTTAGATAATAAGTGAATATGAGGATTGTATTACGATGATGGATTCTTTCACCATTTATGCTAGTTGCAACACAATGGTAAAATAAAACAATAATAACTACAAAAAATAATACTAACCGGAACAAAAAACATCAACAACATTAATTTAGAATTTACATGACTGCTACGCTCTTAGCGAGCTGTTTACATTTTATCCAGTCTTGTCCAGTTTGGGCGGAACACTTGGCTACTGAGATGCTGCCATTTTGGGGAAAAACACTTTTCTTAAAAATGGACCTGCGCTCTGTCATATTAGTAGGCAGTATAGTTTAATAGTGATTGATCTGGAGAAACACAAACTTACAATTTACAACTTAATACCATGACTGGGGGTTCTCTTTAATAATCATTATTGATTTCTATCCAAATGAACACTTTTTGCAACATTAGGATAATCAAAGGCTTGGGGGGAAATAGTAACAACACCCTGGAAAAAGCAAACACTCATAGGGAATGAAAGATTAAATAAAGCATGTGAAAGGTAAGCAGGAACAACATGGTGAACTTAACGCTTTTACATTTATGCAGAAATCAACGAGTATTTTTGCCTGAATACTACAGGGCCCAGAAAGGACCCATTTCAATGTCCCATGCTTATATGCTCACAAAACGTAAGCAGTATTGTTTAAAAATACCACGGGGCATATTATCAAGGAACGGCGATAATGTTATCGCCATTACTTGCTAATATGGCCCCACATTCGTGAACACAAAGCCGCCCTACACATTTTGAAATGCAATACCTCCAGGTTTGACGCACTTCGCCAGGGGGGGCGGAACAGCGCTTCACTGGCAAACTCGGTAAAATGACGCTGTTTTTGTGGTTTGAATAAAAAATCTGCCCACTTTAAGAACACTCCGTCTTCCTTTATTTCATTATTGATTTCATATTTTGAAGCTTTTTATTTCCGAGGCTGCTGCAGGATCGGACATTTGAAACGCAAATGCACGGTGTTTCCCCTACCCTACTGAAGCATGGAGCACAATGGCAGGCAGAGAGAGGGGGGTGCAAGGGTTGTGAACCCTGGCAGGTTGCTGGCAGTGCGTACACCCCCCCCCCCCCTGGCAGCCCGGGCTGAAACTGCTTGTTAATGGGGCTTTGTTGGTTTTTCACCCCTCCTAGAGCCCCTGCATCGCCACTCTCTATTGCTGGAAGAATTTATATTACACAATACCAAGCCCGAGGCGGGAGACTAGCCTTGAAATCGGTAGTCTCCCGCCTGAATCGGGAGGGTTGCCAATAATGGAATCTATACAAATAAAGTAGGGGCACGCTGTGCCCTGCCTATCCCGCCCACTTCGACCACTGGCACGCATACATTTAAAATGACACACCTGCCTCACCTTTAAACTTGCTGGGAAGGGCCGCCGGTGCAATCTGCAGAGTTCACAGGAGAGGAGGGGCTGGGGCCGGGAGGGGCTGGGGCCGGGAGGAGCAGCTGACTGCAGGGCAGGCTGAGGCTGCTACAAGTCGAAGTCCCTCGTAGTCGCAGGCTCAGCTCCGAAGTTGAAAAAGAGGAAGTGGGGGGGGGATCCCAAAGATAAAGGGCAAAGGTATGGGGCGGGCCAGTACCCTACCTGACGCGCCCACCACAACACCACTGAGTAAATAATGTGACCCACGATTGGGTCACAGGAACCCCAGGGCAGGTCAGCACACTCTTGGGGGCTGGTCGGGAAGTCGCTGCTGGTATAGCAGGACCCTCATTGGAAGCAGCTTCCCGCCTGCAAAGAGATACGGCCCTGCAGGTGTTACTTGTGGGCAGGGGCCGCAGGGCACAGACACCTAAAGGTCAGAAAGGGGTGTGATGAGGAAGGCAAACATCTGCTGCAGCGTGGGCGGGGCGGCGCCGCACAAAGCTTTGAATCCGCCGCACACTCGGCGGATTCTAGCCCAAATTTCGGCAGCCCGCCCAACACGATTTTTTCTCGCACAATCGGGAAAAATATCGCCCAATTGTGCGAGAAATAGCCCAATCTGGCAACCCTGAGGGAGCCTCATTTTCGGATTTGGGGGCGTGTTTTGCTGTTGTCTCCTCCCTGAGACTTCTCGCAAAAAACACGCCCCCCGATCCGAAAAAGACGGGGCTTCAACAGAGTGACTGGACCTCTTCTCCAGTGGCTGGCCAGCATTTAAGAGGCCAGCCAATGGAGAACAGGAGCGAAGAGGGGCGGGTGCAAGCCCCTCTTCTCAATGACATTAAATCTCCGGACTTCCGGTCTGCCGACCGGATGGTCCCGAGACCTAAAAATCTACACGAGGATGGCACCAGCAGTGATACCACCGCCCCATATGTACATGGGGTTCTTTTCAACTCTTGAAGTTACGAACTTCGCTGTTGCACATTCCCTAAAGCTTCTGTCCCCTGACTCTGCTTCTCCTTTCTCTAGTTTGAAACTGTAGGTGCCATCAGCCCTCTTATCCACTGCATTTTAGATGCTAATTTCGTCAGGCGGTGAGGGTCTCAAAGGACAGTGTCGACTCCTCCTCCTGGCAAGACAATGTCCAGCTGTTGGGGTGTCTTTGTGTGTCTCGTTGTAGCTATAAGCCTATCGACTCTTTACAAGGCGTATGCTGGCTGGGCAGCAGATGGCGCTAGTGTGAGTTACCTGTGTGCCGGCCGCCACACCACGAGCTGCACGTCGGAGCTCTGATGGTCGGTGATCGACGAGTTGACCAGCAATTTTCCCGCAGTGATCTGAGGCTGATGTCTGTGCTGGCGTCAGCTGCTGAATGTGAAGTCAAAACGCCCGGCTGCCTTATTTCACTTCTAAGCAGCCAAGGGACACAGGCCAGAGTCTCCATTTTGCTACATTTAAAGTGCTACATTCTTAACATCACGGTCAAAGGACGAACGGCGGCTACTGTAGCAAACCGGGCTCGAGCCGGTTTGCTTGGAAGGCGCTGTAGCCTGGGGGCTGCGATATCGCTTGTAACACACCATTGCAGGAGGAAGCGCAACATGATGACGCGGGGGCAGAAAATTATTACGCTGAAAATGGCCCTGAACTAAGGAGGCACAGAAAGAGACAGTACAGAGAGACCTGCGGAGAGACTGCCTGAAAGAACGGATCCCCTCGCTAAAGGTAAACGGGATGGGGGAATATTAAAAAGAATGCTGGGAAGACAGCAGGACATAATGTGCTAAAAGACAGTTCAGTGGCAGGATCTGCGATTTCGCCCTCCATTGCCAAACACTTTCAAGTTATAACTAAGACCCCTACACTCTCATAGCCTTCAATACACCTGATGGGAGGTGGCACATCAACTCAAGTGGGGCTAACCAGATGGCCGAGGGGACTGAGGAGACGGATTACACGCCACAAACTCTGCAAACTGCCTCAGTTAATGCCTCAGACAATGTCTCAAATAATCCCAGGAATGAGGGGACTGGGGAGAGTTTGTTAATGCCAACGCTAGCTCCAGAGGCATTAAAATATGTCCCAGTTGGTACAGAGGCACTAAGCCAGACACCGCCACCAGCACAGTAAAACCCCCGGGAGAATAATGAGACCAAGGGTAGTGATTGTCTCAAGGAGAAAGGCTGCCCTGGACTAAAAACAAAATCAGTCTCCGATGGGTCATTGTCCGGTAGTGAGAATGAAGATGTTCTGGTCAGCTCTTCTGAGAGTAGCAAACAAGAGGACAATGAATCTGACCCAACATCCAGAACCATTCAGCAAAACACAGAAAGCTATGAGCAGAAGACGGAGTCAGCTGAAATGGGATTATTCAGATTGTCACGGGTCATTCTCCCTGGGGGACTCCCCCAATTTACAGACTGAGGAGAGTCCACATACAATCACTGGAAGTCTGGTCGAACCTTCCCTGGCCTCCATACTAGAGTCTATTAAACAATTTCGTGACGAAGCAAGATCTGACAGCCTTGCCGCCAAGGAGGCCTCTAAAAAACTCCAGGGTGGGATCAGGAAACTGAACAAAATCTGTACGGATATTGGTGATCGAGTCGCAGTGGTTGAAGCCCGGACAGAGTCTCTGGAAACTGACATGACTAATGTGAAAGAGCAAGGCTCATCTCATGCGGCTTGCATAACTGACCTGATGACCAAGCTGGAGGAGCAGGAAAACAGAATGCGGAGAAACAAACTAAGGCTGTTAGGGATCCCGGAAGGGGTCGCGGGTGATGATCCCAGAGGGTATATTGCTAAACTACTCCTGTAATGCAAGCAGTGGTAGGAGAACTGTGGGACTGGTTTAAATCTTTTGCTGGTTATTTTTGGAAAGGACACAGGAAAACTGTTAGGAATGAAGAGGGATAAGGACAACAAGAGGACTGCGTGGGGAGCATTGAGTCAGGAGGTGGGGAGGGGATGGGCCGGGAGGACAGGAAAAGTCTATTTAATTTGCATTTATCTTTTAGATGCTGGCAGGAGGATGATGTATACTGATGAAGTTACCGGGTTAATGTATTTAAAATTTAACAACTAATATGTTAAACAAACTTAGAATTGTCTTGCTCAATATCTGTGGTCTAAATGATCCCACGAAAAGGCATAAAACTGCTCAAGTCTTGCGAACAATGGGGGCGGACATTGTCTGCCTTCAGGAGACGCACGTAGAATCTTTGCTGAACACTTTGGGCTACAAGGTTATCGGGGCGACCTCGCAAGGGGCCAGGGTCAAAGGAGTCGGGATTCTAGTCTCAAAAAGATTACCCCTAGTTGTTAACCAGGTAAAAGCTGACTCTCTAGGGCGGTGGGTGATAGCAGGATGTTCTATTCCTTCTCTTCCCTCTAATTTTGCTTTTACAATCTGTTCTGTCTATGGAAGCAACCTTGACGATCCAGGAGTAATTCGTGGAGTAAACGAGGAACTAGTAGATTGGCCACTGCCAATCATACTGTGCGGTGATTTAAATCGAAATTTGCCTATTACCTGGAACTCAGATGGGTCCTGGGATTATAGGGGCAGGAAACCTAAGGTTTTCCAGGCTGTGTTAAACTTGATTAGAACTCATGGCCTGAAAGACGTGTGGGCTAAGTTGAAACCTAATCAGGACGGGTATACCTTCTTCTCAGCTCCTCATATGTCATTTGCGCGGCTGGACTATTTCCTAGTTTCTCCATCCCTGGTTCATGATTGCGCTATTGATACTGCTCCTTGACTTCTTTCAGATCACAACCCTCTTATTATTAACATAGAGGGATTGGTAAATAGTGTATCAAGCTCTAATTGGACCTTTGAAAAGCCCTGCTGTACGATAATGACTACCAAGAACACATGAAAAGGTGGATACATGAGTTCTTAGAGATAAATTCTGGGTCAGCCTCGGTAATGGTTGTCTGGGACACACTAAAGGGAGGTAGGGGGGGGGGGGAGGGGAGACGCTCAGATTTTCCATCAGAAGGAACAAAAAAGAGAAGCACAGGCTGACTTTCTACTCAATCAAATGATAGAAGCTGAAAGAAAACTAATACAGGGTGTCCAGTTGGGAACCAGAAATGAAGAAGCACAGACCAACGTTGCGGTTGCTAAGGCAGAGATTGGGACCATATTAGCAGAAAGAACTGCTGCAAAATGGGCCTCGTCCCGTGAAAGGCTTTACGAATGCAGTGAACTTATTGGCCCTCAATTGGCTATATCCACCAGGCAACAGATTACTGCCAATTTAATTCCTTCAATCCGAACGAATTCTGAAGGGCTAACTAATGATCCTATAAAAATAGAGGCGGCTTTCAGAGAATTATATGAGAAATTATACACAGAAGAGATCACTAAGTCTAGAGAGCTTAGAGAATCAGAGATTAATAACTATCTAGATGCTATTACGGTAGCGGAGCTTAATAGAGAAAATAGCGACCAAATGGAAATCTCCCCAGTTTGTGAGGAAATCGCAACCGCTTTAGCAAGCCTCCCTGATGGCAAGTCTGCAGGAGATGACAATATTCCAGTTGATTTTTATAAAATCTTTTCACAACAAATAAAAGACCTATTTACAAATGTAGTTTCTTCCATTTTTAATGGGTCATCTCCACCGCAGTCTTGTTCCTCGGCAAAAATAGTAATATTTCTCAAAAAAGACAAACCTGCTCTGGAAATGTTCTCATACAGACCAATAACCCTCATCACCACCGACTAAGATATTTTCTAAAATTCTCGCATCTAGATGGTCCTCAAATATTGAGTCTCTGGTCTCAAACTGGCAGCACGGATTTATACAGAAAAAGGGCACCACGGAACACGTTCGTCGGACCATCACCCTATTCGATGCCGCTAAGAGGAGACCCGATCGCACTAATACTCGTAGACGCTGAAAAAGCGTTTGATTGGGTCTCCTGGCAATACTTGTGGGGGGTCATGAGGGTGATTGGTTTTGGTCCCAGGATTCTGCAGGCATTGCAGGCTCTATATCAGGGCCCCACTGCTAGAATTTCGATCAATGAACATCTGACAAGGCAGATAGGGATAACTCGCGGAACAAGACACTGATGGGAATTTTCTCACGAGAAGGATTCCCTCTAGAGGTAGTGTCTGACAGGGGGACCAATTTCATATCGAAATACATGAAATACCTTTGGCAAGAGTGTGATGTGACATACAAGTTCACCACCCCTTACCATCCCCAAGGAAACGGGTTGGTTGAGAGATTCAACCGAACCCTAAAGGGCATGATTATGGGTCTTGAGGAACCCATGAGGCATAAGTGGGGCGTCCTCTTACCATGCCTTCTCTTTGCGTACTGTGAGGTGCCACAGAAGTCTCTAGGGTTCAGTCCCTTTGAGCTTCTGTATGGCCACCCAGTACGAGGACCTCTTAGTCTGGTCAAGGAAGGCTGGGAGCAATCTCCCAGGAAACCTCCCCAGAATGTATACAGTTACATGCTGGCCTTCAGGAACCAGACTAGGCATTTCAGGCAACTTGCTGAGGCAAATCTGGAAGCCAGCCAGGAGGAAATGAAGCGGTGGTATGACCAGAATGCCACTCTGGTTGAGCTTCAACCTGGACAAAAGGTATGGGTTCTGGCCTCTGTGGAGCCTTGTGCACTCCAAGACAAGTGGACCGGACCCTTTGAGATTGTGGAGCGCAAGAGTTCTGTCACCTATTTGGTGAACTTGCAGTCTCCCAGGAACCCCTTGAGGGTCCTACATGTCAATCGACTAAAGCCCCACTTGGAGAGGTCCGAAGTGGGCATGCTCTTGGCCACAGATGATGGGGCGGAAGAGGAGTCCGAGCCTCTTCCTGACCTCCTGGTAGCCTCAGAGCGAGAAGGGTCAGTGGATGGAGTTAACCTCTCACCCACCCTGACCCCTGAGCAACAGGATGACTGCCGCCAGCTGCTGGGGCAGTTTCCTGACCTGTTCTCCCTGGTTCCTGGTGTACAGATTGGTGCGTCCATGACGTGGACACAGGAGACAGCTTGCCTGTGAAGCACAAAGCTTACAGAGTGACTGACAGGGTCAGAGCCTGAATCAAAGAGGAGGTCTCAAAGATGCTTGCTCTAGGGGTGGTTGAGTCCTCCAGCAAGCAGTCCTTGGGCCAGCCCAGTGGTCTTGGTCCCAAAGGCTGCAGCGCCGGGTGCCACACCCGAACTCCGGTTCTGTGTGGACTACAGAGGACTCAATTCAGTCACGAAGACTGACGCGCACCCCATCCCCAGAGCTGATGAGCTCATCGATCGGTTAGGGGCTGCATGGTACCTCAGCACGTTTGATTTGACGTCTGGGTACTGGCAGATCGCCTTGACTGATGGGGCCAAAGAGAGGTCAGCATTTTCCACACCAGATGGGCATTTCCAGTTCCGGGTTATGCCATTTGGGATGAAGAATGCCCCTGCCACCTTCCAGAGGTTGGTCAACCAGGTGTTGGCTGGGCTGACCGAGTTCAGCGCCGCCTACCTGGATGACATCGCAGTGTTCAGTGGCACATGGAAAGAACACCTGCAACATCTCTGGGAAGTGTTGATGGCACTGCGCAAGGCAGGCCTCACGATCAAGGCAAGCAAGTGTCAGATCGGGCAGGGTTCCGTGGTGTACTTGGGACACCAAGTGGGGAGCGGCCAGGTGGCGCCCCTCCAACCCAAGATTGAAACCATCCTGGCTTGGGAGCCCCCAAAAACCCAGACAGAGGTGAGGGCCTTTTTAGGACTCACAGGGTACTACAGGAGGTTTGTCAAGGGGTATGGCAGCATTGTTGCTCCCTTGACAGAGTTGACTTCGAAGAAGCAGCCCAGGAAAGTGATCTGGACTGACACCTGTCAGGAGGCTTTTGACACCCTGAAGACTGCCATGTGCACGGCGCCCGTGCTCTTGGCTCCTGACTACTCCAAAGAATTCCTAGTGCAGACAGACGCATCAGAGCATGGTGTAGGGGCTGTTCTCTCACAGATGACTGAGGAGGGCTGGGACCAACCTGTAGCCTTCATTAGTACGAGGTTACTTCCACGGGAACAAAGGTGGAGTGCAATCGAGCGAGAAGCATTTGCTGTGGTCTGGGCGCTGAAGAAGCTAAGACCCTACTTGTTTGGGTCTCACTTCCGGGTTCAGACCGACCACAGGCCCCTCAGATGGTTGATGCAAATGAGGGGTGAGAACCCAAAACTGTTGAGGTGGTCCATCTCCCTACAGGGTATGGACTTTACGGTGGAGCATCGCCCTGGCACAGATCACGCCAATGTTGACGGTCTGTCCAGGTTTTTCCGCCTTAGTGAAGAGGAACTCCCTGGGGTAGGGTAGTTCCCCCAACATTTACACGTGTTAGACCTGGCACCTTGGCGTGAGTTTCCCTTCCACTTTTTGCTGATGTGCCTCATGTGTTTTGTTAGTGTTAGCTGCTCAGGGCACTGTGCCACTGCTTATCAGTGCCACAGTGCAAGTGCTCCCTATGAAAAGTGTATACATTGATTGGTGTCCATGTTTGGCTTATTTGGTTTACTATCAGGCCCTAGTAAAGTGCACCAGGGCCTGTAAATGCAAATGCTGCTGGTGGGCTTGCAGCACTGGTTGTGCCACCCACAGAAGCGGCCTAGTAAAATGTGTCTAGGGTCTGCCATTGCAGAACCTGCGTGCAGTCTGGTACTGTCATGCTGATTGCGCAAGTACACCTACTTGCCAGTCCATAAACCTTCCCTTAACTGCACATTAATCACCCCTATGGTAGGCCCCAGGGCAGGGTGCATTGTAGGCTTAAGGTAGGACATGGCCTGATGTGTGTGGCATGTCCTAATAGTAAATTACAGCCATTTTCATTTTTCACTATTGAAGGCTACCTGCTCTCCATAGGCCAGAATGGGCTGCTGGAATTATTACACTCTATAATCCCAGCGGACTCAGAGAACATGGTAGAAAGTCAAGTTTAGTATGCCTGAACTCAGACTAATAAAATACTTCTTTTAGTAAAGTTTATTTTAATATCCTGTGTTTGTAAATACTACTTTTAGAAAGTTAGTATTTACTTGCCTAGCCATTTCAGTCCGCCTCTGGTGTGTGTGTGTGTGTGTGTGTGTGCTGCCTAGTTTCAGTGAGGGGCAGGGCTGGGGAATTCCAGGAGACAGGCTGGCTGCCAGGTGGTGGGTAGAGAGATTACACCAGGATGGGTGGGGGGAGTACACCTTGACTGCGAATAGACCTGTGCTCTGCCACCACAATGCTGGCTCCGCCCCCTGTGGAGCGGCTGATGTCTCTGCCCTGTGCACTGAAAGGAAAGAGCAGAGTCACCACAACAAAGTGCTCCAAAACCGGACTGAGCCAGGCACAGGCCCCCTGGCGACAAAGAACAAAAGAAACTGTGTATAAAAGAAGGAGCCCTGCTCCTAAGAAATCAGATCCTGTTTACGCCACGAAGAAACTCTGCCCGAAGAGGAGGACCTGGGAAAGCTACATGGAGGACTACTATCTCTAAGCCTGAGAGACTGGCCTGTGGTGGGTGCCTTGCTGCAAGAAGGAGAGAAGACTGAGAAAGACTTTTTAATCAACTTGTGCTTTGTGAACAATCTCCAAGGGCTTGCTTGTGAACTTGCCCCCTGACCTGCGCCCCAGGAACAGTGGGCGCTACCCCTCCCAAGAGGCAAAGGAAGATGCTGTTGGTGAATTTCCCTCCTGACTCCAGAGAACCTGTGTGCCCCATCCTGCCGAGCACCGCGACCCCTGCATGACTGTGCTGCTGTGAGCACCGTGACGGCCTGCCCTGACTGGCCTGAGCAAAGTAAACTGCTGCCCCCTCGAGCCGGAGCTCGCATCGTAAGAACGGATTGTCTCCTCTGAGCACCGAGCCTCTGTGGCCCCCGAGCCGTAGAGCCCATCGCAAGGACTGACGCCACTAAGGTCCGCCATTGCTGGATGAAGTTGCAGCGCCTCGCGCTGAATTCACCCCCAAGCCTCCCCTCCTTCCTCGCACCTCGAGGCGAGCTGTGAAGTCCCGAAGCGCCCCACCAAGCACCGTTGTCCTCTGCCAAGCTGGACTGCAACGCGCCGTGGGACGCCCCTCCTGTGACTGCAGAGGCTGCCCCGAACTCTCCACAAACATCTGAGGTACTGTGCGCCCCGAATAACACTGTACGAAGCGTACCCCGGACTGTACGGCCCGTACGGCTCTGTACGTCATCATCCCCGTAAGCTTGCTCACGCCGGAAGCGTGAGCTATCGAAGGGAACGTCCGTCCCGGTACGAAGCGTACCTCCGACTGTATGGCCCGTACGGCTTGAGTCCCCGTACGCTTGCTCACGCGGGAAGCGTGAAGAGTAGCAGGAAACGTACCAGCACCGTACGAAGCGTACCTCCGACTGTACGGCCCGTACGGCTTGAGTCCCCGTACGCTTGCTCACGCGGGAAGCGTGATGAATAGCACGAAGCGTACCAACGCTGGTACGACGCGTACCAACGCCGGTACGACGAGTACGGAAGGCGCTTCGAAGCGCACAGACCCCCAAAAGGTGCAGATTGCACTTAAATTGTGCATTTTAAAGAACGGTGGCACCCCCAAGACATTGCAACCAAGTAACTGGAATCCCATGTGAAAGTGAAGATTGTATTTAAAGCCTGCTTGAGGAATTTACATAAAGGAGCTTTATTTTTATAAATACAGTCTGGTGTCTCTGTGTGGTGGGTTGGTGGTTGTTGTGGGATACCATAAACGCTTAACCTCATGCCCTCTGGAATCTAGCCTGACTGCTCGCGTCATGTTACCTAGAGGGTGAGCAGGGGTTATTTTTCAAGAGTAATCCTTTGCCCTGACTTAGAGGAAAGGGTCCCTGCTTGTCGCAAGTGCATACCTGCGCCAACCAGAGACCCCGGATTCTAACACAGGGGCATTCGGGCGGCTGGGTGCAGGGTGCTTTTGAGCCGTCAGGCGCTCAATGGATTTCAATGGGAAAGCTGCAAGACGAACAAAGGCGGCAAACTCGGGGACAGAGATTCTTCAGGTGGGACCACCCCTTCGAGAGGTAAGTTGGGAAGCTGAAGGTTAGGTAGGCACCCAGGAGTTGGGCACAGGGGGCCGCAGGGCGCCGGGGTGTCTTTTAGCGTCGGGAAATCTTACCCTCTGCTGGTCGCGGTTGGGGTGGTGTCCCTGGTATTGAGGCTGCAGGCGTCGTCAGGAGCGTCAAGGTGGATGCTTGGGTGCTGGATTCTTGGTCACAGTCGCCGGGGGACGTCCTCATGGTCTTTGTTCACTCAGGCACAGGCCGGGCTCGGCGGGTGCAGAGTGTGCTGGATGCACGGTTCCGGGCTGGCACCAGGGGCTGTTGCTGTTTGAGCAGAACCATTTAGTGGGAGTCTCAGTCTTTTAGATGAGCAAGGCAGTCAGGTCCTCCGGGGTTTTCGAGGTTGCTGACCACTGGAGATGCCGGGATTTAGCAGGAGCAGGTTCGAGGGTCGACAGGCCTGTAGGGCTGGGGCCAAGTCAGTTGGTGTCGTCCTCTTGTTAGCAGCTGCACGGCAGGTCTTCTTCTTTCTTCTTCTTGTTTCGGAATCGGGATCGGAGGAAGGAAGGTTCAGGTTGCCCCTAAATACTAAAGTTAGGGGTGTTAAAGGTAAGTAGAGGTCAGGGACCAATGGGTCCCTTCCCTGGGGTGGCTACACCCCCTATCCTGCCACTCTCCAGTGGGAGGGGGACAGGAGCCTAGTCCCGATTGGGTAGGGCTCCCCATCCTCAAGATGGCGAGAGCCCGGAGATGTGCTTCACCTCGCCTCCCCTACCTGAGGGGTGGGGTTGGCAGAGGCTGGCACACCCCCTTTCCTCCCTTGGGGTTTCCCGCCAGTCTTCCCGCCAGAGTGGGGGTCAGAACCGGTTGGGGCCAGTTGCTGATTACAGCAAGTGGCCGGGAGAAGCTCACAAAGGCGGCTTGCCTTTGAGGCATCCCCTGCCCACCCTGGGGGAGGAGGCTTGGCACCTCGCCCCAGGATATGCATTGTTGCAGGCTCACGAGAGCAGAGACACATCCGCTCTCGTGGGCCTGCAACAATGCATATCCTGGGGCGAGGTGCCAAGCCTCCTTCCCCAGGGTGGGCAGGGGATGCTTCAAAGGCAAGCAGCCCAGGGGGTCAGCAACCTTTCTGCTGGGTGGCAGCCTAGGCAGCCTCTCAGTCAGGACACGGGGTGTAGGTTAGTTTCAGGGGGCAACTCTAAGTTGCCCTCTGTCGTGTATTTTACATTAAATCCCACACTGGCAATGGGGGGTTAATGTGCTGAGAAGTTTTATACCAAACTTCTCAGTCTTCAGTGTAGCCATCATGGTGCTGTGGAGTTCGTGATGACTACCTCCCAGCACCATATACTCTTACTGGCAGCACTGGACTTACAGTACCCAGGAATGGACCTGGACACTGTAGGGGCACAGGGCTCATGCACCTGTCCCCACACCACTGGCATAGGGCATCCAGCTAGAGGGGTGACTGAGGTATGCCAAGGCAGTGTGTTTGTGGGCATGGTACACAGGGATGTTTGCCATGTCGACTGTCTGGTGTGTTCTGCACCAAGACACTTAGCCTGCAAAGGCAGTGTGAGGGTGTCAGGGTACAGGGCCTCTAAGGGCGGCACAATAAGTGCTGAAGTCCTTAGGGGCCTTCTCTCGTCACAGTGCCCTGGGTACCTAGGGTACCATTTACCAGGGGCTGACATGTGGCCAGAGATGCCAATTGGATGTTGGTTTCAATACAGTTTTAGGGAAGGAACACAGGCCCCGGGCACCCGATTGACAGAAGCCCAGGGCACACTCAGTCAAAGTACATCAGCAAATCAGCAAAAAGTGGGGGCATACCATGCAAGAAAGATGGTACTTTCTCACACCCTTCACACCCAACCCCACACATACAACAATGAGTGCAGGCACCCTTCACTCTCATCCCCCATACGAACACTGAGTGCAAGCACTCTTCACACCCAACCCCCACACAAATAACACTGAGCACAAGTACTCTTCATACCCAACCCCAAGCGTACAACACTGAGTGCAAGCACCCTTCACGCACAACCCACACAGATACAACACTGAGTGCAGGCACCATTCACACCCAAACCTTACACAAACAACGCTGAGTGCAAAAAACCTTCACTCCCAACCCCCACAAGAACAACACTTAGTGCAAAGACCCTTAACACCCATCCCCCACACGAACAACACTGAAGAGGAAGCACCCTTCACACCCAACCCCCACACGTACAACTGAGCGCAAGCACCCTTCATACGTAACCCCCACACAAAGAGCACTGAGTGTAAACAACCTTCATACCCAACCCCCACACGAACATGGAGGGCAAGCAGCCTTAATAACCCAACCCCCACACATACATTGAGTGCAAGCACCCTTCATACCTAACCCCCAAACGAACACGGAGTGCAAGCACACTTCGCACTCACCCCCACAGGCAACACAGAGTGCCAGCAACATTCATACATGTCGGACTGGCATTAAGGCAAAGCACTTCATTTACATGGGGGACGAAAGGGCAATGGTGGCTGGCACCTAAAGGGAATGGTGATGCGGGCAAATGGGTGGAGAGTAAAAAAAAAAATGTATGTACCTGCGAAACGTCCGACTCTGACCACTTCCTCATTGCATGTCTTCCTCCTGCAGCGTGAGCCCTTGAGAAGTGCCTTAACCAATCCTGGCACTGCTCTCAAATTGTGAAAGCCGCACACTGATTGGAGGGAGCAGCCTCACTTGCCGCTCCCAAGGACACTGTAGGCCTGCACTTACTCTAACCGAGTTTTCTTAAGGCTGCTGGGATAGAAGTTTCAAAGTGCGCATGACTGGCTGGCCGTAACAAGACATGCAAAAAGTGAAAAGGCATCCCACACTCCTCCCTGCTGCTGTCACTCAGCAGCAGCCCTGCCCAGTCCTGATACGAGTGTCAGGTCAGGGTTATATTTAAAAAAATGATAATAAACCAACTGTTCGAGGCATATGAGCTGCAGATTACACACTTTTGCATAGATCGCCATCTGGTGTTGGGCCCGGATGTTTGCAGTTTGTTTTTCCTCTTGGAAAGTCTTTGGAAGTCCCGAGGTCAGTGACTCCTTCTTTGGATCGTATTGCGCATGGGCTTCGGCTCCATCCTCAGATTATTTTTTTCCGCCATCGGGCTCGGATGTGATCTTCGCGCTCCGGTTCCGAACAGCTTCCAGTTCGACGATCGACGCGCAATCCTCACCCCAATCGCTGTATTGTTTCGATCACGATCTCTGCAATCAACGCGCCTTCTCATCGACACAAACCTTCGGTTCCAGTCGTCGACGGCGGCCTTTGGGCCTACCCAGGCTCCAATCCTGGCTAATGAAAAGAACTCCATTTAAAAAAGTGCCCTGGATGTGGGTCCAAATTTCCCCACACCGATCTTCATGAGGTATGCAACCTTTGCCTCTCCCCAGAACACGAGGCTCGAGACTGTCCGGCCTGTAAGTCTTTCCGATCCAAAAAGACTATTCGGGACCGAAGAGCCAGAAGGAACATGGCACACTCCTCGACGTCCATTCCAGTCGACATCTTCGGAGACGACACCGACGATCCGGAACATCATCGTACCGAAGAGGACCTCGTCAGCGCTTCCGAGGCAGACGAGTCAGATGTGGAGGACATCACTCCGGCGCAGAGGGTCGTGAGTACCAACCTACCCCCTCCCACACCCGCGCCGACACCCAAAAAGGCTTTGGTCACGCCTTCGCCTCCGGGCCTAGGCAAGACCAGAGACACTGCTTCACACACCCCACCTTCGGGCATGGTGAAGAAGCCAAGTAAGCCTTCCGGCGGCTCGGGCTCGAGCCAGCCTGCCAGCGGTGCTGAAAAAGAAGACGGCCTCCACCTCGACACCGAGCTTCGCACCGAAGCCCTCGGGGTCGAAACCCAGCCCTTCGGCACCGACGCCATCTTCGGTGCCGACCAACCCACACAAGGCCACTGGCACCGACACTTCCAAGCCGAAGCCCATCTCGGCGCCGACCAAGAGACCGGAGGGTCCCAAGCCGGGTTCTAAACGTCAAACCGGCACGGAAAAACCTAAAAAATCATCGGCCCCGACGCCTTCGGCACAGACGGACCAAATTACCTCACCAGAGCTATTTACACCGGATCCCTTGCAAAAAACTCACACCAAGGATCCAAAAACTGGACTTTTGACACACTCTACTAAGAGGAGACATTTGGAGAAGCCTGCTCCACCTCCAAAGAGGAAGGACTCTGCTACCTCTCCGTTCAGAATACCTTCCCCTCCCCCTCCACCTCCTCCTCCTTTCCTACCTCCACCCCCTCCGCCCTCTCCACCCCATCGTTCTCCTACTCCGCCTCCAGACGATGATGATCAGGGGGACCCATATGATGATACAGGGGATGTGCCACAAGACCCCACCCCTACAGGATCTCCAGATCCATGGGACGATTACAATATACCAGATATCTCTAACGTCCCACAAGACGATATTTACCCTTCTAGACCATCTCCACCAGAAGATTCATTAGGTTTTAACCATCTTCTGCAAAGAGCAGCACATCATCACGGGGTGGACATGCATAATGACCCTGTGGAGGAAGATTTCCTCCTAGACACATTCGATACTACTCATAGGTCCACCTCCATACTGCCCATTCTCAAAGGGGTGGTAAAGCATGCGGCAGAAGTGTTTAAAGACCCAGTTAGAGCCAGAGTCCTTAACCCACATATTGAAAAGAAATACAAACCTGCTCCCTCAGATCCCTCTTACATCAGAGGAGCAGCGCCACTAGATTCCTTAGTGGTCTCTACGGCACGTAAAAGGGCAAACTCACAAGCGTCAGGTGATGCACCACCACCTGACAAGGAGTCAAAATTGCTAGATGCTTCAGGCAAACGCACAGCATCCCAGGCCGCCAACATATGGCGTATAGCAAACACTCAGGCACTGCTGGCCAGATATGACAGGGCTCATTATGACGAATTAGAAAGCATATTGCACCATCTCCCTGAAAAATATAAAAGTAGAGCCAACGAGTTAATTCAAGAGGGTAAAACAATCAAACACACCTCCATACGTTGTGCCCTAGATGCAGCAGACACAGCCTCCAGGGCCATCAACAGCAGCGTCCTTCTCCGTCGCCATGCTTGGCTAAGGGTATCTGGGTTTAAACCAGAAGTATAAGCCTCCATCCTTAACCATCCCTTTGACCAGGAAAATCTATTCGGGCCAAAGGTGGAGGAGGCCTTAGAAAAGATGAAAAAGGACACGCATACTGCAAAATCCATGGGGGCCTTACAGTCTCACCCGCCCAGACGCTCCTTTCGCCGCTCATCCTTTCGGAGTGCATTCAGAGGCTACTCCTCAGACACAGCGTCCACATCGTACAAGTCCCCTACTCAGACCACCTTTACAAAAGGTTACTGTAGGAGAGTAGGATCTGCACTTATGTTGCCCCCACTTTTTTTCTGATGTATACACTGGTTTTTGGCTATAGTCTGGCTGGGTCCCTGCTAATCAGGGCCCTAGTCTCACTGATCTCTCTAAACAACTTGGTGTGCATATTAGATGCACTAGTGATTGGATACTGTGGTACCTTATGAGCCCGTAGTATATGGTACCTTAGGTACCTAGGGCATTGGTACTTCACAGGTCTACCAGGGGCTGCAGCATGTATTATGCCACCCCTGGGAAGCATTCTCAATCTGACACCACAGGCCTGCTACTGCAGCCTGTGTGAGGTAGTGTTACCACTCCTCACTGAGGTATAGGTTCCTATATCTCACCATACACACACATATAAACCTATCAGCCACCCCTATCGCAGGCCCTAACAATCCTGAGGGCAGGGTGCCCTGGTTTACTATGTGAGGGGGTGCTTCTGCATGAGCAGGACCCCTCTGCAGCTGGCAGAGTCTATTCTCTGGTGCGGTTTGTGGATGCGGTTAAACCATATAGTCTTAAGTGCATTATAACCTCGTGGTAAATGCTAACTTTGGAATGACTGCATCAAAACATGTCGTGTTTGGTGTCAAACAACTTGGTATCATACCCCCACACCAGTAACTGGTGTGGGAGTATGATCCCACCCTTCTAGAGGGGATGACATGTACCCACTGTACTAAACGGTAGAAATCTTCTAGAGCCCTGGCATCACAAAATGGATGCCACCAGCACAGACACTGGGCTGCCCTCCTGCTGCTGACCGAAACTCGCAGTGGAGGAAGCCCAACAAAAGGTATCCTGTCACAGGGAGGTGTCACCACCTCCCAGACAGGATTTAGTGTATTGGAGCTGGGTGGGTGCACTCTTAGAGTGCTTTGAAGTCCTGCACTGGGGGAGCAGTAGGCTCCTCTGTGCATATGCCAGCTCAAACCGGTTCAGGGGCTACCTGCCCCTGCTCTGGCGTGAAACTGGACAAAGGGAAGTGGGTGTAACCACCCACTACCCTGACCCTCCTAGAGGAGTGGTCATAGAGCTAGTCCCTCCCATATCTTCACTATAAGATAGCAAGCATTGCCAATGCAATTCAGATTACCCTGGACGACGCTCTACAAAGAAGAATCCTGGCCCTTCGACGTTCCACTATCTCTGGAAGGCTGAAGAATCTCCCTTGGAGTCAAGGAGTGACTCCCCTGCTTGGCAGGCAATTATTACTTCAATCAACGGTTGCAAACTTCACCGCTCCCGCCGGAGTCCGAAGTCCCTGCGTCCCCAGAAGCGGATTTCCTGACCTCTCGACGGCCATATTGAGTCCCCAGCAAAGCTGTGGCATCTGGACCCCACGAGTGACGAGGAACAGCGATACCTGGGAACCGTGCACTGATTTCGAGTGCAAACCCTAAACAACGTTCTACGAACTTGTGCTTTGGACCATCTGTAGTCCAAGTCCCTAGCAGGTCTTGTTCCAAAAATCAGCGGCCTAGCCCGTCCCGAGTGACCGTGGGCTCCTGTGAAACTTTTCCTGTGAAGGCATCTTCGCGGTTACTTGCCCGTTGGCTAGTGACTCACACAAAGACTTTCTAACCGACTTCAAGGGCTCTCCTGGTTGCTCCGGGCCTGCCCTCGCTGGGTAAGTCCATCATTTCTTGCTGGTCTGCATCACCGACTATCTTCAGTTCACACGAGACTTGCAGTTGCCAAGGCTTGTTGGCTCCAATCCGGTTGCCGACACCGTCATCAGCTGCAGACGTCGTGGGACACTCCGAATCCAGCTGCTGGTCATCGTCAATCTCTCCTGGACCTCGTGAGCGAAGAGACAAATCACCATCGACGACCAGAAACGACGCGACATCTGTGTTCATCCATCCTGCTGGCCACCGGTCACTGGCAAGTGACTTTGAACACTGTCCCCTCAATTTTCAGGTCCTCTTCATCTTCAATCCACCTTCGGATTCCAGCGGACACCTCTTCAGTCGTCTCAAGCAGCAAGTCTTCATTGGTCTCCATTGAAAACAGCATCGCGTCCCGACACCAAAAGTCACCTATGCACCCGGCTTTCCTGGGTGAGGTAACTTGTGCACTCCGGTGCCCAAGTGTGTGTTGGCCCTCGAAATACTTACCCTGTAAGTGGCTTGCTTGTTGACTTCTTCGAAGTGCCCTAAAACTTTAAAATACAAACCGCGACTTGCTCCATTGTAACCTATAGGAAACCCGCGGCTGTGTTTAGACACTGCACGCGTCTCCCGTGGGCTTGTTACTTACCTGCTACCACTGCAGTAGTGAAGCCCCAGCGATTCCCAAGGCCCTAGGCTTTGTCATTTTGCAAGTCGACTTTGTTAAACCATTTTCTTAGTATATGGTCTGGTACGCCCCTAGGGCTACAGCCATATTTGTGCTTAATTTATTGAGAACTGTTGACATTTGAATGTGTATCTGGGTTCTAATCTCATAAAGAGATTAGTAGAGTGTGTCTAGAAATGAATATATATTTGATATATATACCTGTGTGGTGTCCTTTTCATTTGGTAATTCAAGAGATTATAAGGTAAAACAAGCTGCTTTACATTCCTCAGAGACTTAGCCTGAAGGCTGCTCTCCACAGCTACCACTAGGATAGCTTTCTTTAAAAGGTTGTCTTAAAACTATCTACCATAAGAGTCGAATTGGACTGGTGCAAGGTGGCCACTATCAATCAATCAATCAATCATGGAATTTATATCGCGCACTACTCACCCGGAAGGGTCTCAAGGCGCTTGGGGGAGGGGGTCTGCTACTGCTCGAACAGCCAGGTCTTGAGCTGTTTCCTGAAGGCGAGGTGGTCCTGGGTCAGCCGCAGGTGGATGGGCAGGGAGTTCCATGTCTTAGCCGCCAGGTAGGAGAAGAATCTTCCTCCGGCGGTGGCTCTCTGGATGCGAGGGACGACGGCGAGGGCGAGGTTCGCGGATCGTAGCTGTCGGGTGGGCGTGTAGAAGGTCAGGCGGTCGTTGAGGTACCTTGGGCCCAGGTCGTGGAGGGATTTGTGTGCGTGGGTGAGGAGTCTGAACGTGATCCTCTTGTTGACAGGGAGCCAGTGCAGGTCTCTCAGGTGGCTCGAGATGTGGCTGCGTCGGGGGGCGTCCAGGATGAGACGGGCGGAGGCGTTCTGGATACGCTGAAGTCTTTTCTGAAGCTTGGCTGTTGTATATATGCTGGTCACTATAACTAGTGACCAGCATATGCCAGGCCAACTTCTCACAGTTACCAAAGAGGCGGCTATAGGGGTAACAACAACAAGGGCAGAGGCAAAACAAACAGCGCCCGTTCTGCCACACCTACTACCCAATGACTTCCCCCGCTCCCCCCAGACCATTCCACTCCGGTCATGTCTGGGAGACCATCACCTCAGACAAATGGGTGACCCAAATAATTCGGTCAGGTTACTGCCTGGAATTAACATCTACCCCCCCAAACATTCCACACAGGCAACGCCCAATGTCACAAGAACATTCGACATTGCTAAAGCAGGAGGTAATCTCCCTCCTACAAAAACAGGCAATAGAACACGTTCCTGTCAATCAACAAAATTTGGGGGTCTACTCCATATATTTTCTAATACCAAAAAGGGACGAGACTCTACGACCTATTCTAGATCTCCGGCCCCTAAACACATACATACACTCAGACCATTTTCACATGGTAACGCTTCAGCAGGTACTTCCGCTCCTCTCCCAGAACGACTTTCTCACCACACTGGACTTGAAAGACGCATACTTACACATTCCAGTACACCATGCTCACAGAAAGTACCTCAGATTTGTAGTGGACGGACAACACTACCAATTCAAAGTGCTCCCGTTCGGAGTCACAACAGCACCACGGGTATTCACCAAGTGCCTAGCGTCAGAAGACAGCACATTCACGTCTTCCCATACTTGGACGATTGGCTGATAAAAGCCACTTCATACGACCAATGTGTACACCACACTGCCTCCACAATCCAACTACTTCACCAACTAGGCTTCACGGTGAAACACCAAAAGTCCCAGCTAACACCATCCCACATAAAACAATACCTCGGTGCCACCATAGACACCTCAAAAGCAATAGCCCACCCCAATCCGGCCAGGATTGCAAGCATTCAGGCTTTGCGACAAAAATTCATACCTCAACACTCCCTTTCAGCACGAGTGTTTATGCAACTAATAGGGATGATGGCCTCTTGCATTTTTATAGTGCCCGACGCAAGACTCCAGATGCGTCCACTCCAAGAGTGCTTAGCACACCAATGGAACCAGGCCCAGGGGAAACTGACAGATCTGGTGTTGGTAGACGGTCGCACCCATCGCTCTCTGCAGTGGTGGAACACCACAAACCTTTCCAAAGGTCGACCGTTCCTGGACCCGGTTCCCCAGATAATACTAACAACGGACGCATCGCTCTCCGGCTGGGGAGCTCATCTATTACACCTCAGAGTACAGGGCACATGGACGCCGCAACAAAAGTTACTACACATCAATCATCTGGAGTTACTAGCAATCTTTCTAGCCCTGAAATCTTTTCAAACACAGATTTCAGGCAAGGCAGTCCTCATTCGCACAGACAACATGACGGCCATGTATTATATTCAAAAACAAGGCGGCACACACACTCCACAGCTCTCTCAATTAGCACAGAGCATATGGAGATGGGCAATTCCCCACAAAATCTTTCTCCTAGCTCAACATGTCCCAGGAGTCCAAAACACCATGGCAGATCTGCTCAGCAGACAGACAACAGATCCACGAGTGGGAACTTCACCCGCAGGTTCTTCACCCGTTCTTTCAAATGTGGGGGCATCCGCAGATAGACCTCTTCGCCACCCACGAAAATACAAAATGCCCAAGCTTCGTCGCCAGATTCCCACACCCATTGTCCAAAGGCAATGCGATATGGATGAACTGGTCAGGCAAATTTGCGTACGCTTTTCCGCCTCCCACTCATTCCATTAGTGGTGCGAAAGCTACAACAGCACTCCCTCACACTGATCCTAGTAGCTCCAACGTGGGCCAGACAATCGTGGTACACCACGCTGCTGGAACTCTCGGTAGTACCACACCAAAAGCTACACCTCTCACCATGCCTCTTAACCCAGAACCATGGAGAGATCAGGCACCCGGACCCAGCTCAGCTCAACCTTGCAATCTGGCTCCTGAAATCCTAGAATTCGGGTACCTAAATCTTCCCCCTGACTGTATGAACGTCATCAGAGAAGCTAGACGCCCTACCACTAGAGCCTGCTACGCTGCCAAGTGGAAAAGATTTGTTGTTTATTGCCATAACAACACCATCAATTCTCTGGACGTGTCCATCCAACGCATCATAGGCTACTTACTCCACCTACAAAGGTGTAATCTAGCCTATACGTCCATTCGACTACACCTCGCAGCAATTGCAGCTTACCTACAAAACAGGCAACATCTATCACTCTTCAGAGTACCTGCCATTAAAGCCTTCATGGAAGGCCTGAAAAGAATAATTTCCCCCAGAGTACCACCCTCACCTGTGTGGAACTTAAACATCGTTCTCACAAGGCTGATGGGGCCTCCCTCCGAACCTTTGCATAAATGCGAACTGCAATTCCTAACATGGAAAACAGCTTTCCTTGTAGCCATCACTTCCCTTAGAAGGGTCAGTGAGATACAAGCACTTACCATACAAGAACCTTTTCTTCAAATGCACCAGAACAAGGTTGTTCTCCGTACCAACCCAAAATTCCTACCTAAAGTCATTTCCCCTTTTCACCTAAACCAATCTGTAGAATTACCAGTATTTTCTCGCAACCTCAGACCGTTGCAGAAAGGTCTCTGCACACGCTAGATGTCAAACGAGCCTTACTTTACTATATCCAGAGAACACAACCTTCCTGAAAGACCAAACAACTGTTTGTCTCTTTCTCTCCACCACACAAGGGCAACCCCATCTCAAAATCAGGGATAGCTAGGTGGATTGTAAAATGCATCCAGATTTGCTACCACAAAGCAAAACGAACGCTTTCCGTTCCCCCTAAAGCCCATTCTACACGAAAGATAGGGGCTTCCATGGCATTTCTAGGGAACATCCCACTAGATGATATCTGCAAAGCAGCTACATGGTCAACACCGCACACTTTCACCAAACACTATTGTGTAGATGTGCAAACTAAGCAACAAGCTAGTGTGGGCCAGGCTGTACTTAAAACACTATTTCAAACCACTGCAACAGATACCGGTGGTCGCCGCTAAGGTTGGGAACTGCTATATAGTCTATGCAAAAGTGTGTAATCTGCAGCTCATATGCCTTGAACGGAATATGCTACTTAACAGTATGGAGGAAGAGGAAAAACAAACTGCAAACATCCGGGCCCAACACCAGATGGCGAACTATGCAAAAGTGTGTAGATCTACAGCTCTACATGCCAAGAACAGATGCATACTGGTAAGTAGCATATTCCTTATTACCATTTTATTTTTCAATTCTGGGGCATTTTAACTAGTGGGGTGACGCTCCTCCGCTCAAACGAAGGAGCAGCCCTGCATCTCCACAAAGGTGTACAAGAAAAAGGCCTTCGCTCCCGACAACACAACTCGCTGCCATCACTGGCCGTCTTACTTGGCATGAGCGGGAAGTCGCCACTCTCAGGAACAGGAAGGGCACTTTGGTGCTCCCCTGACATCAGGGGGCACAGTCCCATTTCAGTAAGAGCACGAGACTCGCAAGCAGGCTTGAATGATTGTCGGGTTCGCAGTGGGTAAAAACAGGGTACTTCAGAACATGCAAGGGCAGCACGGCACAGATCACAGAGTCAAGCACAGCCCTTCCACGCCTCTTCCAAGTGCTGCAAGCCTCAAGTAGTGTGAGCAAAGCGCCCTACATACCTTAATGGAGGTGAGATGCTGGAAGTGGCGGTGTGGGTGGGCGATGACATGCTGCGGTTTGCTCCAATCACTGCTAGAGTACACCCGGATCTCATTATGCTGGTCTGTGGTGAGAAGTTTAGCTCCATCCACAGGGCTGAAGTAAGCTGGAAAAAAACATCTGTTATTAGAGGACGAGAGAATGAAAGGGTAAAGTAGGCAAGAGGATGGAAAGAGTAAAAGGAGATGGCTGTTGCAGAAGAGAAAGAGGGACGAGGAATATAGAGAACAAAGGGAGGTGGAGAATAAAATGAGTGGGAGAACAGGGAAGAGGAAGAGTAGGACGAAGGAGTGAGGAGAATGGTGCTCGAAATTAGCTTCACTACCTGAATTCACTGCTTTCTCGTGCGGCAATTCGTACAAAAAAGACTTTTTGTCTTTCATATTTCTCAAGTCCCAGATTTTGACGGTTTGGTCCACAGACGCTGTGGCCAGCAGCCAATCACAGCGAGGGTTGAACTCTACGTGCGTCACTTTCTTCTTGTGTAACTTTATGTCCCATATCTGCAGTGTCACAAGTCAAGAAATGGACATTATTGTTGCTTGTGCAGAACCAATGAATAACATGAGTGCAGGAAAAACAAGCAAAATCATGTACAGAACAGGGTCAACTCTCAACGTCCAAATTCACTTACACATCCTCGTAGAAAACAGTGGTGCACACACAGATAGAAAGACCTCACAGCCCATACAGTGGCTCCTCACTTTACGTCAATGATATTTGTATGGTACACGTCTGACACTGTTGTGGCACAGCTCTGGGCAGAACAGGAACGTCCACCCTGAGCGCACACAGTCAGGTTAGTGTGTGGTGCACTTGTCCTTTTATGCTGCCGGCTTAAGCTCTGTAGTGTTTGAGCACTAGTACTGAGTGTGATGGTTGTGTGAGCAGGTTTCATGCACGCAGAAGAACAAGTTACTTACCTTCGATAATGATGTATCTGTAAGAGACATAGGTTAGTTATCAGGAGAATGTTTCTTAGCCATATGTTTCTTAGCCATATCCCTGCACGCCGGTAGATGGCGTCGGTCAACTCTGAGTCCGTAGTAGTGTTCACCGGGATGACATCGCGGTGTCTACTTGGATGCCGCTCCTGCGTGCTGACATCAGTTCTGACACGACTTTCCACGCCAGAAGCGCAGGGCCATGCAAGACACTGAACACTGGTACACAAAACTAGGGCCCTGAAAGGGAGTCCCTTACCCTAGAAGTCAGTACGCAGAGCGGGGAGGATGGGTGAGGCGGTAAGGAATCTATAACTAATATAGGTCTCTTACAGCTACATCGTTACTGAAGGTAGGTAACTTGTTCATCTGAAAGAGACTGTAGTTATAGATTCCTTACCTTTAGAATAGATACCCCAACAATACCGACCCCTGCGAACCAAGTTCACACCAGAAAGTCCTGGAGGACAGAACAGGCAAAATAGCTGTCCCTCCAGACTTGGCTGTCCAGGCAGTAATGTCTGGTGAACGTGTACAAGGATGCCTACGTGGCTGCCTGACAGATGTCAATGAGTGGAACTCCACGTGCAAGGGCAGTGGTGTCTGCCGTAGCTTTAGTGGAATGAGCTCAGAGCCCCACTGGAGGTTCCTTTTTTGCCAAAGCGTAATAGACATTAATACAAAGGATGACCCATCTGAAGAGGGAACGCTTTTGAACAGCCCGACCTCTTTTGGCACCTATATAGCTAACGAAGAGTTGATCATCCACCCAGTAATCTTTTGTGCGGTCAAGGTAGAAGGACTGCGCATGTTTTGGCGTCCAGATGGTGGAGTCTCTCTTCATTGGAAGGGTGGGAAAAAGGTGGGGAAAGTAATAGTTTGTCCAATGCGAAAAGGTGCAACCACTTTTGGAAGGAACGAGGGTCGCGTTCGAAGCACCACTTTGTTCAGATGCGCAGAGAAGAACGAGGGCTTAGAAGAAAGAGCTTGAAGCTCACTCACCCTGTGAGCAGAGGTGATGTCAACAAGGAAGGCACTTTTCAATGTGAGGTGCCTGAGAGGTTAAGATAAGATAAGACAAGGTTCAAGTCCCACTGGGACATTACTAAAGGAGATGGAGGAAACAGGTGAGTAATGCACTTAAAGAATCAATTTACAATAGGGGACTTGAACAAAGATGGCTGATCTGGTAGCCGAAGGAAAGCAGAGATGGCTGCAAGAGTGCCCAGGGCAGAGCCCTGCAGGGTCAAAGAAAGTATGTACAAAAGGACCTCTGAAAGAGGGGCAGAAAGGGCATCCACAGCCTTTGCTGTGCACCATGCCACAAACGTATTCCATCAACAGGCGTATACTGTTTTAGTGGAGGGACGCCTGGCTGCCAAGAGGACATTACAGACTTCGGGTGGAAGGTCAAAAGCTGTCAACTGTTGCCACTCAATCTCCACGCAAGAAGGTAGAGGCTGGACAGGTTCGGGTGAAGAACCTTGCCCTGCTGCTGTGATAGAAGATCCTCTCGAGAAGGCAGAGTGGAAGATCGATAGCCATGCTCAGGAGCTCTGGGTACCAGACTCTTCGTGTCCAGTCTGGAGCTGCAAGAATAACTTGGGCCCAATCATGCTTGATCTTCTTCAGCACTCTGGGCAGAAGTGGTACAGGCAGAAAGGCGTACAGGAGGCCGCAGTTCTACTCGCAACGAAAAGAAAGTCCAACGTGCAGAATTTCTGACATTGCGCGTTCTCTTTGGTGGTGAACAGATCTAACCAAGGCTCTCCCCACCGCTGAAAGAGACCTTGCACCACCTTCGAGTGAAGACGCCATTCCTGATCCATCAAGCACCGGCAGTGGAGTTCATCCGCCCTGGCGATCAGAGAACCCACCAGGTGTTGAACCACGAGTGTCACGCCCTGATGTTCAAGCCATGTCCAGAGATGGAGAGCCTCCTGACATAGAGTTCAGGACCCCACCCCGCACTGTTTGTTGCAATACCACATGGTAGTGTTGTTGTCCGTGAACACCTGCACGACTTAACCCTTGAGAAAGGGGAGGAATGCCTTCAGTGCCAGGCAAATCACCCGGTGCTCCAGCAGGTTGATATGGAGCCCGGACTCCGCCGGAGACCAGAGGCCTCTGATCTCCAACTCTCCCATGTGGTCGCCCCATCCCCGGAGTGACGCATCGGTCACCACCATTAGATCTGGTTGGTGAATGGAGAGGGATCTGCCTCCGACCCAATCCTGGTTCGTTAGCCACCGCTGCAGCTGGTGCGCCGTTCCCTCCGAGACCTAGTATAGTCGGAAAGATTCCCCTGATGCTGCGCCCACAGGAACTTCAGGTCCCACTGCAGAGCCCACATATGCCATCTGGCATGATCCAGCAGGAAGCCATGAGGCCTAGCAGCCTGAGGGCCATTCTCACCGGAATCCGAGATAGCGGCTAAAACATCAGTATCACAGCCTGAACAACCCAGGCTCGCTGCTCGGGAGGATACTGCACTGTGTCCAGAACTGCCCTGATGAAAGTGAGAGTCTGAGAGGGAGTCAGGTGTGACTTCAGCATATTTATAGTGAAGCCCAGCGAATGCAGGCGGTCCGCCGTAGTATAGAGGTGGGAGATGACAGCCTGGGGCGAGCCTCCCTTTAACAGCCAGTCGTCAATATAGGATAAGACTGGAACCCCTTATCTGCGCAGATGAGCTGTGACCACTGCCATCATTTTCGTGAACACCTAGGGGCGCTGGTAAGGCCAAACGGGAGCACGGTGAACTGAAAGTACTCGTGGCCTACTGTGAATTGCAGGTATCGTCTGTGGGCCGGGAGGACGGGGATGTGAAAATAGGCATCCTGCAAGTCCAGCGCCACCATCCAGTCTCCAGGGTCGAGGGCAGACCGGATCTGTGCCAAGGTTAGCATTTTGAACTTCTCCTTCCGCAGGAAGCGGTTGAGGGCCCTGAGGTCTGGAATAGGACGCAGGCCTTTGTCCTTCTTGGGCACCAGAAAGTAGTACAAATAGCAACCACGACCTACTTCTAGAGGAGGAACCCTCTTGATAACTCCCTTGGCCAAGAAGTGCTAAATGATCCTCCTACATGCGATCGAAAGACGGTGGTATGGAGGGAGGGTTAGTCTCGAAGGTGAGGGAGTAGCCCCTTCAGACCATTTGCAAAACCCACCTGTCCGACATGATGGTTTGCCAGTGGCAGAGGTGATGGCGAATCCTGCCACCCACTGGCCTTTTGGTGGCCCTGAAAGGTCGGACTAGGAGGGTTTCGAGGCTGCTGCAGGGGGCGAAAGGGCTCCCATACCAGCGTCGCTGGGTCCCACATCCGCGGCCACGCAGAGGCTGGGTAACTTGCGTGAACCGGTAGCTGGACTGGATCGGACGTAGTTGGGTGCCCCTTCCGTACCCACGAAAGTGGCAAAAAGCAGACTGAGGGGGACGGGATGACGCAGCGAGGCCCAAAGATCGGGCCGTAGCTTGAGAATCCTTAAAGCACTCCAGAACCGAGTGTTTTGTCACTGAAAAGGCTACGGCCATCGAAGGACATGTCCAGCAATGTTGACTGGACATCCTCCGAAAAGCCAGACATCCTCAACCAGGCACAGCACCTAAGGGCTACTGACGTGGCAACTATTCTGCCCAGTGAGTCGGTGATATCCAGTCCACAGCGAATCATGAATTCTGCTGCGTCCCTCCAATCAGCCATGGCTTGTGAGAGAATGGCCTGGGCCTCCTCCGGGCACTGAGGCTGCACTTGCACGACTGTATCCCAGATTGTATGGGAGTATCGGCCCAAGAGGCATGCGGTATTCACGGACCGCAGTGCCACTCTTGGGGGTTGAGAGCATGTGCCTCCCAAGATGATCCAGCTTCTTGGATTCCCTGTCTGGGGGAGAAGAAGGGTATGTGCCCTTGGAAGAAGCAGCTTGGACCACCAAGCTCTCTGGAATAGGGTGTTGGGTGAGCAAAACTGGGTCGCCCAGAGCTGGGCAGTGGCGGCGGGCAATCGTCCTTCCAGAGGAGCCCCTGTGCTGGGCTTGAACCAGGTGCCCAGAAGGACATCAGTGAGGGCTTCATTGAAGGGCAGAAGGGGTTCAGAGGAGGTTGCTGCAGGCTGAAGCACCTCGAAGGGAGCTCCAGGCCCAAGGACTCGGGTGACCTTCGCACCACCACAGTTTAAGACGCTTCCTCCTCCTCCGTAGCCACGGTAGGGTGAGAAAGCATGCCAAGGTCTGGAGATGTGTCCAGACCACTAACATCACCCAGGTCCTCTCTTCAGTCTGGCTCTTCAAGCTGGTCTGCCAAAGGGTCCAGCGATCCCTCCAAATTCTCATAACCATCTTCTGCGCGATGGGGATCACCAGGGATGAACAGGGGAACAAAATTACCCTTCGCCTTCTTCTTGTGCTTTGACTTACCCAAGGACTTTAAAAATTTTGCGTGGGATGAGGTATGGTGGCTCCGTGGGCGGTCTAGAGACCTTCACCTTGCGCAAACAACGCAGAGCTGACTGCCGGGCCTGCAAGATCTTTCAGGACAGCTCCCGCAAAGACTTAGGATTAATGGCCCGGCAGTCGGAGTACGACTTCGGGTTGTGGTCGTGCTTCAGACACCAAAAGCACACGAGGAGCAGGTCTGTCACAGACATCAGTTTGTGACAGGCTTCGCAGGGCTTGAAGCCGGTCCGACGATGGGACATCTCTTGTGCACCAGGAGTCAAAGACTCAAAAAGAAGTCGACAAAAGTCGAAAAAAGCTTAGTCAAAAAGTGACTAAAGGGGTAGCTCTCTCCAGATCTGCGCTAGGTTGGCGCGGAAAAAGAAAGAACTGAAGTCGGCACACAGGGGCAGCATCTAAGTAGGCACCATGACGTCATCCTGACAAACACTCGCCGACGACGGATGCGGAGTTGACCAACGCCCCCTAACGACACGCAGGGGACACCGGATCCAGTCTGACACTTGGGGGTAATTCTACTGTCTCTTTCAGATAGCTGTTACTAGTGACTAATGTATGTGTGCAAGAATTGATTCCCTGGCTCGGACCGTGAGGTTGTGCTGAATGTTCTGATTAATTCTGATGCCTCCACTTTCAGTCAGTCAATCCTCACTTTTGAGGCTGCTCAAGTCGCTGGGAGCCCCTGGCTCACATCCTGATATGCACACACTGTTTACAGTCCTGATGATGGCCATGAAAATCCCAGTTAAGGTTGAAACGCAGCTGACTTGGTGCCAGTCATACCCATGAACTTTCTTGGTGAAATGACAGCCTAAATGTTCTCTACTACACGTAGTAACCTAATCTGTAACCTTCTAGAATGCCATGCGAGCACTGTCTGTAATGCTCTAACCTCAAAATGTTTAACACAAACTTTGGGAAAAAATGTTGAGAATTACAAAAAAGCCCAGAATGAGGTTCCCATGATCCTGAGAAGCTGCGCACATGGAATGATTATCGGGGTTTTTCTTGAGGCTAGCAGATGAGGAAGACAGTAATCAAGGCAGAGAGGAAGAAAGCACAGTGTTCCCCGTTGTTCTGGAGGTCAGATCTACAGTCATGAGTAAATCATTTAGTGGTTCAGAAAGAAGCAGGCTCAATAGGTGGTAACAAAAAGATTCCTTTCCCGGCCAAACCAGAGGCTGCACTAATGCTGCACTATGGAGCATCGGGGGAGAACTCTGGGTTCTAGGTTTATCCATTGCAGCTTATCCGGATGCAGTTTCCTCCGGGCTCCTCATTTGCCTCTTTACCCTTTCTCTGGGGAGTGCAGGCTGAGATGGTGGCTGGAGTTCAACTGATCTTTTCAGTGATGGGTTGTGTTGTGGTGGCTGGCGTTCGACAGATCTTTTCACAGATGGGCTGTGTGGGAGTGGCTGGAGTTCGACAGATCTTTTCAGTGATGGGTTGTGTTGTGGTGGCTGGCGTTCGACAGATCTTTTCACAGATGGGCTGTGTGGGAGTGGCTGGAGTTCGACAGATCTTTTCACAGATGGGCAGTGTGGTGGTGGCTGGATTTCGACAGATCTTTTCACAGATGGGCAGTGTGGTGGTGGCTGGATTTCGACAGATCTTTTCACAGACGGGCTGTGTGGGAGTGGCTGGAGTTCGACAGATCTTTTCACAAATGGGCTGTGCTATGGTGGCTGGAGTTCGACAGATCTTTTCAGTGATGGGTTGGTTAGTGGTGGCTGGAGTTCGACAGATATTTTCACAGATGGGCAGTGTGGTGGTGGCTGAATTTCGACAGATCATTTCACAGATGGGCTGTGTTGTGGTGGCTGGCGTTCGACAGATCTTTTCACAGATGGGCTGTGTGGTGGTGGCTGGCGTTTGACAGATCTTTCCACAGATGGGCTGTGTGGTGGTGGCTGGAGTTCGACAGATCTTTTCAGTGATGGGTTGGTTAGTGGTGGCTGGAGCTCGACAGATCTTTTCACAGATGGGCAGTGTGGTGGTGGCTGGCGTTCGACAGATGGGCTGTGTGGTGGTGGCTGGAGTTCGACAGATCTTTTCAGTGATGGGTTGGTTAGTGGTGGCTGGAGTTCCGAAAGATCTTTTCACAGAGGGGCTGTGTTGTGGTGGCTGGCGTTTGACAGATCTTTTCACAGATGGGCTGTGGTGGTGGTGGCTGGAGTTCGACAGATCTTTTCAGTGATGGGTTGGTTAGTGGTGGTTGAAGTTCAACAGATCTTTTCACAGATGGGCTGTGTTGTGGTGGCTGGAGTTCGACAGATTTTTTCACAGGGGTCTGTGTGGTGGTGGTGGCTGGAGTTCGACAGATCTTTTCACAGAGGGGCTGTGTTGTGGTGGCTGGCGTTCTACAGATCTTTTCACAGATGGGCTGTGAGGTGGTGGCTGATGTTCTACAGTGGGCTGTGTGGTGGTGGCTGGCGTTGAACAGATCTTTTCACAGTGGGCTGTGTTGTGGTGGCTGGAGTTCGACAGATCTTTTCACAGATGGGCAGTGTGGTGGTGGCTGGATTTCGACAGATCTTTTCACAGATGGGCAGTGTGGTGGTGGCTGGATTTCAACAGATCTTTTCACAGAAGGGCAGTGTGGTGGTGGCTGGATTTCAACAGAGTGGTGGTGGCTGGATTTCGACAGATCTTTTCACAGATGGGCAGTGTGGTGGTGGCTGGATTTCGAGAGATCTTTTCACAGACAGGCTGTGTGGTGGTGGCTGGAATGGCCTGTTCGTCAGGTGCTTTAGGGTTAGCGAGACAGATTATTTAATAGCATGTATGGGGTTGAGCTAAGCAATGTGGTGCTGTTGGGTGAAAGAGTAACAGCTGCAAACAGAGGTGCTGTTGGGTGTTGTACGAAAGTGGGTAATTGTTTGGGGTAGACAAGTGTCCACCTCAAAAAATAAAGCCACCAACTAATAGATGTCATACCAATTAAATAAAATAAACCTGTTCCCAAACCCTGGTAACGTCACACAACTAGTTATTCTTAAATCAAAGGTAATGTATAAAGTAAGCAGTGCACACTCAGGAGAAAAAGTCACAAAATAAAATTCAACTCTTTTTCAAATAAAGAGAAAACCTTTGTGAGTAAAATAACACCAAAACGACAACCAGAGATCTAAATTTAAGTTAAAACGGCACCAAAAAAAGAACAACGAGACAATAATAGTCTATGGAAGCAATAGACCGGGACCGAGGCATGATTGGAGGCCAACAGCGATTGAGCCCTAGGTTGGATACAAGTGGATTGGTCCCAGTGAAAGTCTGGAAGTTAAAACGTTTGAAAAAGTTACTAAGACCGTAGAGGCTTTATCACTTTCTGAGAAGAAAACTAATCTCTGAGAGGGCTACTGCTGATATTGTAGCTGCTGCTGTGGAACCAAAGGCCGAATATTTAAAGAGGGGTCGTCCAACTGGAGCACTGGAGGAAGCGTTTTTCAAAGTTTCCAAACTTTTTTCTGGTGCCCAAACCACCACAGGCCCTCAGGAGATAGACTTTTAGGATATAAAGCAAAGGCCAAAAGCAAAGTCCAGTCAATGTCCAGTTGCTACTAGTCAGCAGGACATTGCCAGGAAAGGGCCTCTTGCCGCTTGTTTTGTACCTGTTGCCACATAAGAGGTCAGTCAACTGACCTTTGAAGTCCACATCTTTGTCTTGGGGACAAAAGGGAACAGGTCCAGCCCGTCAGGGCTCCTCTCAGGTCACAGACGGCAGGACCAGTCCTCTTCTGACCTTCTTCAGGTCCATTAATTTTTCTGAGGACAGTGCCTTGAGGTGCCACATTTATGTCTGGCACCAGCTAGTGGCTGGAGGTAACTCCTGGGCAATCTCTAATAATGGGCTAAAAGTTCTTAAGGCACCCTACCCACTTTTTCAACACTTTCTGTCTTCCCTACTGCAAACAATCCTACAGTGCTCCTCACACTCAAAATTCAAGATGAGGAAATCCTTCTCCCCTTGTGCAGAGCCCATGTGCCAACCCAGATGTATGGCCTGAGTAATAAGCAGTCCCCTCCTCTGTGGTCACTGAAAACTGGTTCTGCGAATCGATTTAATCATACTGGGCTTGGGGCCATTCCGGCTATGAGGACAAAAGCTGGGGCTTCCCAAGTGTAACATTTGCTAGTGAAGGGCAGGCCCCTTTGAAGTTAATGAAGTTACTGGGCCCACCCCAACTGGTCAGCATGGGAAGAAAATAGCTTCCTACTCCAAAGCCACTATATCTGCACTGGGAGCAGTTTCTACTCCTCTTTCACACCTAATTCAGGCTAGATACATGCAGAGCAGGGGTTGATGTAAATTAGCCTCCAGCAGCTTCATGTAAAGTAAAGGTAACTTTCTAAAAGTTACATTTTCCATATATTTAATAAAAATCTGATGTTACCCTTAGATTGGATTTTTATCAAATATTATTCTTTGATTGGTGTTTGAAGCTGGTACAGGTCAAAAGTTATAGATTAATGTGTATAATCTATACTTAGATTTTTCCTTTGAGCCAGCTACAGCCTCACCAGTGACAATGCAGTTTTGTGACTCGTCACTGGGGAAACCTACCATATCTAATGTCACACAGGCTCCCCTCTTAAATATTATAAATCCTAACTTGTGGGCAGCAGGGTTTGCTTAAGGGTGATTTTTTCACTATTTCAAATCAGACTTTCTTGCCCCTCAAAGGGGTGATTGTGACAGCTGTGCAGCAGGGTTCAAGCTGTTGCAGTTTGGCTACACAGGGTAGGCCCATAGCCAAGTGTTCACTGCCACTCTTGTGGAAGGACCATAGGTGGAGCTGCCCACAAGTGGCATTTAACTTTCCATGCAATGGGTGTGCTTCTGCACCATATACTTATAGGAAAGTTGAATGTGCCAATCAGGTTTTATGCCAACTTCAATAGGTTAGGTGTCAGAGCGCATACACTAAGCACTGGACTGCAGCAGTATCCAAGAGGTAGAGTTCAAGAATACCAGCAGGCAAGACCCAAAAAGAATTAAAAACTGGGGGTGCATACCCAACAGCTATCACTTTGCAACATACGATGAAGCATGACCGGAGTAGAACAGGGATAGTATCTGAGGGTATGTTTGATAATGTGGTGCTGATGGGACAAGGCGTCAGAGGAACAACTGTGAAAGGTGGTGTCATTTTGAGTAGAAGTGTATTTTATGGATGCCCAGAGGGTGTGTTGGGCAGTGGATTGCAGTAAAGTGGAGAAGCAGAGATGAGAAGAGAAGTGCAGTTGTGTTGGGGGGAGAGGGGGGTGCTGGACAGTGTGGCGCTGTTGTTTGCAAGAGTGTGCTTAACAGGTGTAGGTGTTGCATGGTGTGCTGTGCAGAATGTTGGTGTGTTAGGTGGAGAAGGCAAAATGAGAAGCCGGGTGCTGTTTGTTTAGGATGGTGTGTTGAACAGAGAGTGGTGGTGTTTAATGTAGGAGTGTCATGGGAGTGATGGTGTTAGAGTGTGCTCTGCAAAGCGTGTTGTTATTGGGTGTAGGAATGTGTCAGCCTGGTGTAGACATCAGAGTATCTTGCCATTGGGTGTAGCGCTTCAATGGTTTTCTGGGCACACTCTAATGCTGTTGGCTGTGAAATGTCATGCAAATCGGAGTGTGTGGTTACTGGGTATCGGAATGTGTTGTGCTAGTGTACATATCCGAGGGTGTGCTGGCCAGAGCATGGTGCACTTATTTGTAGAAAGACATTCAAACCAGAGCGTGTTTGTCTCTACTTTTAAAGGTAGAACTTGGTGAATCGAGGGATACTATCTGGAGACCGGGAGAGGACGGTCAGCTAAGGCTCTATTGGGGGAGCGTATAGTAAACAGAGAAGACGAGGCAATGCTGGTGTCAGGTGGTGGTTCCCAGGCACTGGACCTTGCAATATCGAGTGCACACAAGTGCAAACAAATGTGTTCAGACATTACCAAGCTTAAACACTTTAGGATGCGAGTCACTGACAAACTCTTACAGGAAATGTTTATTTCATGTTATAGCTGCCGGGGGGGGGGGGGGGGGGGGGGGGGGGGGACCTACCTTTTCACGCACCGCTTTTGAATGGTGGCCGACTGTCTTGTTTAATAAATGATTGATGTCAAAGTGAAATTTGCCAAATAAGGTTAGATGTATCTACTGCTAGGACCTGGCGAGTACAGGATGAGGTTCATCGATGTATACACACAAATTGTAGCTTTGTCGACTGGTGGGGTACGGAGACATCAGACAACGACGGTGGCAACCGTGGAGAAAGTTGTTCGATATCACAGGCTAAGATGAAGCAAATATGAAATCTCTTTGAAAGGAAAGCTCTTTTCTGAGCACCATGCAAACTACAGATTTTTAGAGTCATGTACACTACTGAAAGGTGTGCCCTATTAACAGTCGCTTCTTCTCCCCTTAATCGCCTAGTTTCTGACAGTGACCAGGGAAGAGGATTGAAAGCTGGGCTGGTGACCGTTCAGGACTCTCCGAGACGGACACACATTTAGCTTTACTGGATGCGTAGCAGTATTGCGAATCGATTGTCTGAAGATGGTCATCCCTGGAATCGCTGCTGCGCAGGGCTCTTGGGATCGGCTTAGGTAAAGCCTTCTAGGGAATTACTGCAGTGCTGACGAGTAACTGGTCGAAGCTGCCCATGTTGAGATGGGAATGGTGTACAGTTCCGTTCCTTGCCCCGAATGACTGGCTACCAGTATCTGGTATCCTAGTTTTTAATTTTGGCCCGGACGTCACACTAATCTAGAGTGTGCACGGAGGCCTAGGTCTGTTCCCTAGACATGCATAAGGTCCTGGACTTGTCCTATGACGTGAGATGGCGCACCAAACATGCCGTTATTGACAGACAGTGGACCACTGCCCATGTGTGGGTTTAAAACACAGAGCAGTGGTGGCAGTGTACAGTTGCAAAGGATGTAAGTCCTTTACAAGTAATAAGTCAGGAACTTCCCCTTTACTGGCAATCAAGCACCCCATTTTAGCACTTGACTCTCTCAGCGTAGCACAGCAGAGCAGCTCAAAGCCTACTCCTTGTAGGCGGTGTGGGCTAGTAACCCAGCTCGCTGGTACACAACAACACTCAAATTATTGTCCAGTCAGTGCTTTTTCTTTTAAAAGGGGAACAGATTTACACATACACACAAACAACTAAATACTACGTGTTAAATTATAAATATGTTCAGGTACATGGAAAAACCTTTGGTGACCCCATCATAACATGTTACGCCCCTCATGGCCCCCGAATCCTATAATCACAATACCCCCGACATATACTAGACCCTGGATCTTAACATAGGTGGGTGTAATTATCACTGCCAATAAGGCAGACCTATTTACTTTGTCAGGGGGACATCACATCAGTAACATGTAGCAGACATATTAGAATTTACCATTGCAACATCAGTGAACCCAGTGGGGATAGAACCAACACTGAATACCACTCATTAAAGTAGAATACGTTGCACTGTCAGGCACCAACATGATTCACTAAACATTTTAAAATGAACTGAGTGTCATGGAGTCTTATTTCTACTTTTAGAGGTTGCTACTGCAGCTCCAGGACCCACTAACAGAGACCTTTGCTCTCCCAAGCCTATGTGCAAAGCACTGACGCAGAGAGCGATGAAAACCAGCAAATCTAGAATGCAACTTTCTTCGAGAAATATGGCAGATTTTCTCGGGGGGACTTCTGGGTGGCTGCTGCAATCTCTGAAGCCCCCCAAAAACATTTGAAAAGTCGTTGGTGCCTCCACTGACCATTGTGAGGCACGGCTGGGCAAACATATGTAGATCTGGTACCTTCCAGGAGGCTGATGGTGGCCTCCAAAGCCCTGAAGCAGTAAAGGTTTAATGAGAGGCTTCATACTTACTGAAGGTATGAAGCTGTAACCCTTTTACTCTTTTTTTTTAAAATTTGATTCTGGATGCCCTTGTCCCACCCGGGACACCCGCCGGCCTTTGGTCACATTGGGCGACTGTGGGGGGCCTCAATGCTCCCATGGCCCCTACTGGATTCTGATGCAGGTAACCTCGCACAGTTGAGGTCCGTTAGCCCCGGGGGGCTGGCAGGACACATCCGGACTGACTGCAGGGTGATGGGCTGTAACAGGAGCTTTGTTTGTAAAACAGTAAGTGCCAGGGCCCTCGTCAGGAGGCTAACAGCTCACACTGCCCAGTGACCCTGCCAGTGCTACCTACAACATCACCAACACTACCACTAACCATCACACGCTTACATGTGTGACATTTCAGACTATTCCAGCACCCATACTATAAGAATGACTTGGGCGACAGATATTGGTCAGTGTTTTTTTATAAATCTTTTTATTGATGACAGTTCATTAGCATTACACAGATCAACTCCGGGCATCAGGAGTGTTCAATGATCTTCTCTTGAAATGTATGGGTTCACACACTTGTGGCACACAGCAAGCAGATTATTCAAAACAGTTTTTAATAGATTCAGGTTCGTCAAGGGAGGGGGGGAGAAGGGGTGGAGCACAAATATTCCCTCTATATGCATTCCATTTGCCCCCACCCCCTCCATAGGTCACCCACCCGAGAGAGTCCTATTATATCCCATTTATCGAATCCTTTAGTCTTCCTTAAGGTTCCCAATTGTTCCCACAGAGGGGTGGCCTGTGTGATTTTCTAGGCCCAACCCAAACTCTTGTGAGCGGTTGCCATATCTGGACAGTGCAACGTGGGTCCTGTTAGCTGCTGTTTAGCGGGTCTAGATTAGAGTGCTCGGACGTAGGATCCTCCTTGCAAAAGCCATACCCAGCACCATCGTGGAGCCGGTACATGCACCGGTTGATGGCTGCCAGCTGAGCAGTCCAATAGTATTTCTTAATATCTGGGAGCCCTATTCCTCCGTCGCACCACCCTCTCACCAATCTTGAAAATGATATTCGGGGTGATCCCTTTACCCAAAGCAGCACCCTCTGCTCACTTTCTATGGCCACAAAGTAGGTCGCAGGGATGGGATTGGGTGAGTTGTGCAAGACATATAAAAAGCTGGGTAGGGACATCATTTTAAAAAGTGCTGCTCCACCCAAAAAGGACAGCAGGAGAACCTTCCAGTGTTCTACATCGTTTTTTAGCCTCTGTAGCGATGGTAGGTGATTGTGGACGTAATACAGCCTGGGATCCTTGGTGATGTAGATTTCAAGGTATTTAAAGCTATCTAAGGCTTCTGCCACCCTGCAATCTTTAGGAAGGAGTGGAAACCTCCCTCTGGTCACGAAGTTCAGTGATTTGGTCCAATTGATAGTGTACCCCGAGTATTTACCGAAGTTAGTGAATATATTAAGGACCCTGTGTATCGAGGTCTGAGGTGACGCCAAATACAGCAGTATGTCATCGGCGTAGAGGGAGATACGGTCCTTCCAGTCCTACGACCACCTCAAACCCCTAACGATGAGGTCATTACGGATCCATGCCATTAGGGGCTCCAGCGTCAGTGCAAAAAGAAATGGGGACAGAGGACAACCCGTCCTTTTACCCTTCTATGGGCAAAGATTTGTGACTTTTTGTTATTTACGACTACCTGCGCAATGGTCGGTGTATAAGAGCCTTTTCCAGCTGGTAAAACTGGGGCCAAACCCCAGCCTGCCCAGTACGGCCAAAAGGTAGGGCCACTTAATTTTATCAAACGCCATGGTGGCATCCAAGGACACAACCACTGCATCTTCTCTCAACGCGCCTACCATCCCACTACCCCATGAAGTCGGCAAAGATTTAGTGATGTATTTCTGGACAGCATGAAGCCCGAATGATCAGGATGGACCAATTTGGAGATAACCCCAAACAGGCGTGCGGCCAGAAATGTTGCTAATATCTTGGCCTCTGCGTTCAACAACGAAATGGGTCTGTCGGAGGAGCACTGGTTCCTGGGTCTGCCTTCTTGTGTATAACCACCAACGTGGCAAGTCTTTGATCTTGGGGAAGTCGACACACCGCCCGGCTCTCCTCATACATATTTTTGCGATACGGGGCAATTTTATCGGGTTTTAATTTGTAGAGCTCTATTGGAAGGCTATTGGGACCCATCGCCTTCCCAGACAGAAGACCCCTAATGGCTTGTGCAACCTCATCATCCGTGAAGTCGCTTTCCAGTAGAGTCCTATCTTCCTCCGATAGTGTCGAAAGTGCCATGTCTGACAATAGGGCTCTCGATTCTTCCTCAGGAAGAATAGTGTATGAATCATATATTCGCCTACAGTATTTAGCAAACTCGTCTGCTATTAATTGTGTGTCAGAAAGTGGCTCCCCCGTGTCTGCTGTAAGCTCCGTGACTAGGCAATTTGCGTGGTCCCTTTTGCCAAGCCATGCCAACAATTTACCTGCTCTGTCTCCTAGCTCGTATATTCTCCCAAGTTTGTCTCTGCTTAGCAATTTCGCCATGTCTGTTGCCACACTTCTATATTCCTCTCTTTTTAACTTGAGTCTATGTGCCTTGCCAGAACCTAACAGTTCTCCCTCCATTTGTAGAATCTCTTCTTCTAACTTGACCATTTCAGCATTCCTCTCTTTCTTTGCCCCAGCTATCTGAGAGATTGCTTGCCCTCGAACAACTGTCTTAAAGGCTTCCCAAAGTGCCAGTGCCAACCCCACCAATCCCTCGTGGTCCTGAAAATAATGCTCTATTGCTTGTGTGATGTTCTTTCTAATAGTGGAGTTACGTAGGTGCCAGGGATTTATCGGTGCAATTCTTCCCACCTTACCCTCTCCCACCCCCACCTGCGCCCAAATCGGAGAGTGGTATGATATACCTTGTGCCAGATGTCTCACTTCCGTAATATTTCCCACCTGATCCACCGGTGTGAGGATGTAGTCGATACGGGAGAGACTATTGTGGGCCCCAGACTGAAACATGAACTGGGTCTCTGTGGGGTGATGGACCCGCCATGTGTCCACCAGCCCAATCGCGCCCAGAAAAGTGGGGAGGACTGCCTGTGTGGATCCCAAGTCTCGTGGGGGGACACCGGTGAAGGCAACCGGACATAACTGAGTTAAAGTCACCACCCAGTACTAGCCTCACCTCGGGGAATTCCAAAATGGTGTTTCCCAGGTCCTTGAACACAAGCGTCTGCAGTCCCAGGGGTATGTAAACAGATACCAGGGTGAGTGACATACCCTCCCATTTCCCCGCCACTGCTACATACCTTCCCAATGTGTCGGTCCAGGTGTGTTCAATTGTCATAGGAAAGGATCGTCGAGTCATGATGCCCACTCCCCTGGACCCAGAGGTGAAACCCGAGTGCGCAACCAGTCGGTAGCCCCACCTGGCCATTGCCTTACATGTGTTTCCAACTAAGTGCGTCTCCTGAAGTAGAACTATCTCGGGGGAATGCCGTTTAATAAATTGCAATACTATTCCCCTTTTCAACGTGTCCCCTAATCCATTCACATTCCAGGGCAGGAGCCTGAATCTCTTATCCCCCGACGAACCCATAGTTACACCTTTTGAGTCTGCCTACATCGATGTCTTTTGCCTCAGTGTTTGGGCGGATGATGCCAACTGTGTATCTAGCCTGTAGCCTCAGGTGGCCACTAAGCGTCATCCCATTCAGTGTCCCTCCCAGTCCCAGTGGTGTGAACGGTTATGTTGTCATCTAACTTACGAAGTGCAACTCTTAAGCCCCAATACCACCCCCACCCTGCTTCCCGCACTCTGGGCTAGGAACTGCCCATGACCGCACCTGTGCAGAGTGCCTGTTGCTCTAACTCTAAACTAATATGAAAGTTGGGGGTGGGAGGGTGGAACATCCTCCCCAGTGTCCCCCAGCTTTGCGTCTTTATAGATCACCAATCCATATATTAAAAGCGAATAGCATTAATAAAGTCTCTTAGCATTCTTCATTCGTCTCGGTCCAGCAGCCGCTCGGCACCAAGGTGGCCTCCAATCATCTGCGTTACTCCCCGGGTCAGTCCTCTCCGGCAAATCTCGATGGTCTATCACTTGAGGATGTATGCTTTATTGGGGGTTGGTCCTTTCCTCTTCGGGCATTGTGTTTCCTTGCTGGTCTCCAGCCATCAAGCCATTACAGTTCCGACTTCGGGGTATCAAAGAACCAAGCCTTTCCATCCGCTTCGACATGAAGCTTTGCAGGGAACATCATAGAATACTGTATACCTTTTTCGCCGAGTTGCTTCTTGATGTTCAGAAAGGATCGCCTTTGTCTTTGCACAGTTATAGTGAGGTCCGGAAAGAAGGATAATCCGCTGTTTTGTGATATAGTGTCTCGGTCTCTGAAGTTTAAAAGTCTAGCAAAGAGCGGGCGTGGGGGTGCTCCCAGTTTTGGCCTACCCCCTGGGACCCTATGCGCTCTCTCCACTGTAAAAAATGTAGACAGATTCTTTGACCGCAGGTGGTTCATGAATAAATCTTTGACTAAAAGGTCCGCGGCTGGACCTTCCGCTTTTTCTGGAACTCCTATAATTCTGGCGCTGTTCAGTCTCGATCGACCTTCGTAGTCAACCGGCTTGCTTTCCGCCATTTTGCTGGTGACTTGGAGCTCTTTGATTTCCTGTCGCATTTGTTTAGTCTCACTGCTGAGCTCTGTGGTGGTCACTTCCAGGGCCTTTACTTTCTCACTCATCTTTTGCAGGTCAGCTCTCATCAGTGTGATCTCGATAGTGATGGAGTCCATTCTGTGTTCTAGCGATGTGGGCACTCCCGCTATGGCGTCCACGATATCCTTTTGTGTTGGATCCCCATTGACGAGCCCATCGTAGTAGTTGCGTTTCCCTTATGTATTGAGTCAGAGTCAGCTGGTTTCTGGGTCGCAAATTCGTCCAATTTAATTTGGAGAGTGCTTTTGGTCCCTTGGTGCCAGACATTGCTACCAGCATCTCGACTCCAATTGAGAGCCCTCGTGGATACAGCCTGCCGTCTGCTCCTGGGGTATGCCTCCCCAACCGGCCTGTCGTGTTTCTCCCAGATACCTCTTGTATTGCACCAGTGTCTAGTATCAGGGCAGTGCACTCCACCACTCTTTCCGCTCGTCAGTGGGGTCGCTGGTGTCTGACACTCTCCAAACATTCGTGGAGCAACCGCCTTATCCCGGTGCTCGAGTTGCAGGTAGAAGGCCAATGCAAGCCACGTCACGTGGAGTTACCTTTGGGCCCCTTTTATCTCCTAACTGCTGGGGAGGTGCCTGGCCTTCCCATGCTCAAGGCTCTTGGGTTATATCACCAGTAACTCGACCAAGCCATCCGCCCCCTTTTTCAAACATGGACAGGCCATCGTTCAGCTCCCAAAACTCTTGCGTTTTTATCTCCCATTAGCCGCGCTCACCGTTATGTCGGTTGTGTGGCATGGCAGCGGTCCCACGGTATTTGCCTACTGCTATCCTTCTTTGTCCTCCATTTTTCTGCGGACCTCTGCTAGTCTCACGGTGCTCCCGAGTTTCGCCCCAGATGTTTGGCCCGGGCGAGTGCGGTCGCTGTACCCCGCGGTCCCCCTGTCGGAATGTAATTTGCGGGGTAACCGGTCAGTGGGACCTACGTGCTGGGCCTCACCGAGTCGAGACGCGGCCGCTGTTTAGCCCCTCCAACGATGCGCTGCTCTCAGGGCCGGCCACCGTCGGAAGTCCGCCACGGCTTGATCCTTCACTCGAGTCTGTGGCTTTCAGGTCACGTTAGGCCGCAGTCCGATCCTTCGTTGTGCTTCGCCCTCGACCTCCGTGACAGCCCTGATTCAATGCCGCTGACGACAATGGGTCCTCCGTTAAGTTTCTGGAGCAGTGTACGGATAATTATGCCGGATTATGAGCTGGCATAGACTGAGGAATCACCGAGCTTCACCGATGTGCGGCTATCACGATCAGCGCTCAAGCCATGCCCCGCTTATAGGTCTTTGTTAGAAATGGGATTTCTGGTTGGCTAAGGCCTACGCCAAAGCCAGGCAGAAACCACCACTCTAGTCAGGGCTGGGGAGTTACACGCCAAAGATAACTCCTGCTCACCCCCTTGGTAGCTTGGCACGAGCAGTCAGGCTTATCCCGGAGGCAATGTGTAAAGCGTTTGCGCACGCACCCAGCAACAACACCCAAGGCCCACCACAAAAGAAACTCCACACAAGGTTATATATAAAAATTGCCTTTGTATTATACCAAAACACATTAGATAATATTCACACAATTTACACTGTGCCAACTGGCACTGGGCAGAATTTTACAAGGGACTATTTACACGGGACAGGGCCACATGGACCACTGTCAGAATCAGCACAAATCACCAATTGTACATGTAGAACATATACTAACTGTAACACAAATTAGCATGGTAGAGCACAACCAGTAACTACTGGCGCAATAATGACCTCAGCGTCATCACACTAGCATCAGATATAAAACCTATCCTGCATCCATCACAGGGGCATAAACACATTATGCAATTTCTCAGTAGTCTAACGCATTAGACCTAACCACCTAAGTATAACTACTCTAGGGGCGTACATCACACAGGGAAGTACAATCTCCCCAACATCAACCTAAACAGGTGAAACAACCTCCTGGGCAGAAATGACCACATTTAGAGGTATAACACAGGGTGCGCAAAACATACTACACACAGTACATTTCCTAACACCATAAGCATTAATATATGCATCACAATAACACCTCGATCGCATTAGGGTCCAGGTCGCACCAGAACCTAAACGTAGCAGCTGCCCACTACTTGCTGGGCAGCTGGGGACAAGAACAGGGCCTAAACGCTGCAGCTGGCACTAAGTGCTGCGCAGCTGGGGGAGTAAAATGAGGCTTGGGCTCTCAATGGCCCTTGAAATTGTGTTCGAAACGTTGGAGCCACCTAGGCTCTGAAAACAACATGTCCCCATAGCGTTGGAGCCACGGGGCTCTTAACATCAATCAGGCCCCGTTGGAGCGGAGTAGCGCTCCAAGCAAGCATGACCTCAAAGGAACTGGCCCCTCTCGTTGGAGTGGATGGAGAGTGGCAAACAACAATGCCCCCCAAGCCCCCACGGGGGCCTATAAGGAAATGGTCACTGCCCCTCTCGTTGGAGCGGCCCGCAACAGCGGGTCCGCTCAGAAAGCAAACAAAAGGGAACCCCCTCGAGCCCCCTCTTACCGGCTTTCGGCGGGTGTCCTTTTTCCGGCGGTGGATCCATCTCCTGGACGTCCTCTGGTTGGCACCGCGGGGCTCTCCTAAGCTCACGGGAGCCCCGCCTGGGTGCATACAGCCTCTTCCCTGCCTTCGGCTTCGTTAGTGCGGCGGGGACAGGCTCAGCGGCGTTTCCACTGGGGCAGAGGGGGCAGGCACCGACACTGTGCCTCGCGCCCCCCTCCGCCTCCCTCACCACTGGCTATGCAGGGGCTCCTCTCCGTGGCGGTGTAGGTCAGCACGACGCGGGGCTTCCCCTCCTCGCGGGAGCCCCGCGCTGCTCATTATCGCTTCGGCCGCCTTCCTGGACTGTTCTCTCGCGGGGCTCCCTTCCTGGAAGCCCCGCCCACAGAGTCCCTGCCTTCCGGGTCGCACTGGGCAGCAGCCCGGAAGGAATTAGATGTGCGGCTCGGGCCGCGGCGGTGATTCCTTGGGTAAAGTGCGGGGTGGGCACCCGCAATTCCAAATAAAGATAAGGCGGGGTGGGCACCCGCAGCTCAGCAAAATGCGGGGTGGGCACCCGCGAGACGGTCAACAAGCAGACATAAGCGGGGTGGGCTCCCGCATTCAAATCAACAAAACACAGATGCGGCAATGAGGGGTGGGCTCCCGCTCCCACGGTCAACCAGCGGGGTGGGCTCCCGCTCGGCAGCCACAACGGGGGAATCCCTACGCTGGGGATTCCCTCTGGGGACAAAGACAGCAGCCGAGCGCTGCAGAGTATACACGCTCCTTTTCTTGGCAATACAAGGATAGAGCGCTGGGGATTCCCTAGCCCGTCACATGACGTCAGGCAGCCAATCGCCAGACAAGGCACTCATCTCACAATGCACACAGAAATGCCCACTTCTAGAAGTGACACTTCCACAATAGGTACATTGACGCCGCACACATCATCGCGCAGCATTTCATCACACGAGTCCGCACATACCAAACTCGGCCCTGCACTCCCCACGCATCAGGAACTAACATGGTCACTCAGATCCCCCATGCATTCCTATGGGAGGGCAGGTCAGTCTCACTCAATGTAACCCAGAGCGCACGCACTTTACACTGGGACACAGTGTTAAAGCGCCTAGAGGCCTGAATCCACTAATACACCATAGGGAAAAGGCTAGGATAAATGCAAAAAGTTCTAGGGGTGAACTTGCCAGAAGGGCCAAGTCCAACAGTCTTCTTAATGTGTTTTGAATGACTAATCAATTCTTGGGCTCCCCTCCAAATCAGACAAACTGTGTGTAGGAAAGTGCCCCTTTATGACATGGTCACCCCCACTTTTTGCCTGGTAAATGATGTGATTTCGACTGAAAGTTCACTTGGTTCCTTCTAACCAGGTCCCCGCTGCCAAACTGTAAAAATGTTCCCCCAATTGGCAAAATCTTTTGTAGCTTCTGTAAATCCCTAGTAAATGGTTCCCTGGTACGTAGGGCCTGAGGTACTAAAGAGGGCCTCTTAGGGCTGCAGCATGAATTGTGGCATCCTAAGGGACCCCTTACCGAGCACATGCAAGACTGCCATTGCAGGCTGCGTGTCTTGGTGCAGACAAAAGTGAAAACACATGTCACATGTCCCTGTGTGTCATGTCTCCTAACACTACATGTCATATTTTTAAGTCATCCCACAGCAGGCCTGACAGCCCTAAGGCAGGGTGCTGAATATTACATGTGAGGTCATACCTGCACGAGCAGATATGCCCCAGTTCTATAAGTGCCAGTACAAGTGCGGACACTGGTGAAAATGAGTTCCCCAGCTACATGATGGCTTCACTACAGATAGGGATGTTTGATTACAAACGTCTCATACTAATAAACCCACACTGATGCCAGTGTTGGATTTTCCAATATATGCACCCAGAGGGCACCTTTGAGGTGCCCCCTGAAAACCTACCAGCCTCTGGTGTGCTTGCGGACTGGTTTCTGCCAGCCTGCTACCTGAGACGCTCTTCTGACCTCCTAGGGTGAGAGACCTTGCTCTCAGGAGACCCAGAACAAAAGCCTGCCCAAGAGGGGATGTAACACCCCCTCCGACAGGAGGACCTGCTGATTAGCCTCCTAGGGCCGGCAAGAGTCAAAGAAGCTGCGTCCTTTGGAATGCGAATATGCTTCCCCTCAAAGGAGAGGAAGCTGATTGCGCCCCCCCGTCCAGAACCCCCTTGGCACCTGGACAGTCAGGAAAATTAGCTGGTCAGGTAGGCATATCACCTTCAAGCTAGTACCACCCCTAAGGTGGGCTACTGTGAGGACACAATTTTTCAGAAGTCTTTGTGATGGCATACTTAGGAATTCTGGGACAGGGTTCTGCCCACTTCACACAGGAAGTGTTCATATACGGGGCGTAGTGACCCCAAGGGTCAGTAGCCCATTGGCTACTAACCTGCACTTGCCTAACGTCTCTAAATGCAGTATTTAGGGGAGTCCTTAGCACCAGAGAAGCAGATCCTGATGACCTATGAAGAAGGACGACACACAGAGCTGCAACAGCAGAAGACAGAGAGCACCTGACTTGGCCTCAGCCCCGCTGTCCTTTCTGCTGTTCTCTGTCAAACCTGCGCAAAAGACAACTAGTCCTGCAGCTATGTGCTTCCAAAACCTGGGAGGACTGCCTGCCTTCAATAAAGACCAAGACCTCCCAAAGAACAGTGGAACTGTTCCCTGCATCCTGCAGGAACTCCAAAAGAGAAAGCTCTGAAGCCTCTGGAACTGCCAAAACCAGATAACCGAAGCCACCACTACTTTGTCACCTCCGGCCCGAACTGGAGTGGGCCACCTGTGTGAACAAGGTTCCCCAGCCCTCCAGCGTTCAAGTCCACAGTATTTACACCCCTCATGGACTCCCCGATGTGGCCTGCAGTCCCTGCATGCAGGCCCCCTCAATGGCGACAGCTCCCAGTAAGAAAAACCCGATGACTAAAGACACCTGTGCATCCATTGCCCCTGTATCGTGGAAAAGAGGATCCCAGGTGTCCCTATGTCCTTGAGCATCGCAAGCTTTGAACCCTCCTGTTGGTTGACCCAGATTGACTTCCGAGCCAGAACCTGCAGCTTTTTTTAAAGTGACCAATCCCCGTTGAAACGCATTGGGCTCCTGATGCGGATTTGCACCGTGCACCTCGTGCTGCTGGTGGTGTACTGCTGGTGCTGCCTTGGACCTTGCCCGCCACTCACCTTCACTCCTGGAGACTGGTCCTGTAAGTCGCTGTACTATACCTGTGTACAGAACTTGTTCTTCCTTCCATGGGATAGATAACATTGCAAAACTCAGAAATATGCACCCTTTCCAATATTTAAAGTGAAATTAATTTATATTTAAAAAGTTACTTATCCGAACGATTTGTGTCTGATGCCTAAACATATATAGAGATATTTAAAATTTTTATAAATTGGTGTGGATCTCCTTTTTGAATTGTGTCTTTTATTGATCATTGTGTGGATTTACAAATGTCTCGCACTCCTGTGTTAAGCCTAAGGCTGATCGACCACACTACCCCTAACAGAGCCCTTTGGGATTACATAGCAAGCCCCTGTCCACTCATAAGGGAGCCCCTGGACTCTGCACGGTATATCAGATTTCTGATATATTACATAAAGAGCCAGCTTCCTACACAGTGCCACCATGTGGCAGACTGCCATAAGTCCTGGTGTAGACAAGTGCCAGGGCTGAGCCCTGGTAACCACCGGCACAAATTAAGCAGTGACCCAACGCTAGATTAACTGCAGTGATATGCTCTCTGTGGAAGTAGTTAGAACCCAAGAACTGGCTGCATTTCCCACCCCTGTTACACCCACGACTCTTACCTTGGAACCGTCTGTACTGAGGAGCAGCACTTTTCCCACGTTGTCTCCTGTGACCAGGGTGTGACTGCTTCCCGACACGTCTACACTGCAGTACCAAAAGCTGGAGGGAGACAATTGGAAACAGTCACGAAGCAGAAAAGACTCATCAGAAACCAAGTGACAAGGCACAAACCACAGAGAGAGCCCAGCAGTGTCACTCAGTAATGTCTTTGAGAGAACTGGAGAGGCAGCAAGAGGCATTGAGACCACCATAAAAATGAAGCAAGAGGGCAGGAGAGGAAGTGAGAGAGTTGGAGAGGCAGTAAGAGCCTGCACGGCAGCAGGAGACACAGCAAGAGCAGCGAGAGAACCAGGAAGAGACAGCTGGAGAGCCAGGAAAAAGCAGCAAGAAAGCATGCAAGAGACTGGGAGAGCCAGCGAGAGAACCAGGAAGAGACAGCGACACAACCAGGAAGAGACAGCGAAAGAACCAGGAAAAGGCAGCAAGAAAGCATGCAAGAGAGTGGGAGAGCCAGCGAGAGAACCAGGAAGAGACAGCGAGAGAACCAGGAAGAGACAGCGAAAGAACCAGGAAGAGACAGCAAGAAAGCATGCAAAAGGGACGGAGAGAGCAGAAGAGACAGCTAGAGATCAGGAAAGACATCAAGAGAGTGGGAAATATAGCAAGAGTGACAGGAAGATGCATCGATACAGCACAGGGGCAGCAAGAGGCATTGAGACCACCACAAAAATGAAACAAGAGGGTAGGTGAGGAAGTGAGAGAGTTCGCCCGAGGGGCGGAGGGGCAGCCCGAGGGGTAGAGAGCCAATGGAGAGGCAGCCTGAGAGAAGGAGAAGCAGCCTGAGGGACGGAGGGGCAGCCCGAGGGACGGAGGGGCAGCCCGAGGGACGGAGGGGCAGCCCGAGGGACGGAAGGGCAGCCCGAGGGACGGAAGGGCAGCCCGAGGGACGGAAGGGCAGCCCGAGGGACGGAAGGGCGGACAGCCCGAGGGACGGAAGGGCAGCCCGAGGGACGGAAGGGCGGACAGCCCGAGGGACAGAGGGGCAGCCCGAGGGACAGAGGGGCAGCCCGAGGGACGGAGGGGCAGCCCGAGGGACGGAGGGGCAGCCCGAGGGACGGAGGGGCAGCCCGAGGGACGGAGGGGCAGCCCGAGGGACGGAGGGGCAGCCCGAGGGACGGAGGGGCAGCCCGAGGGACGGAGGGGCAGCCCGAGGGACGGAGGGGCAGCCCGAGGGACAGAGGGGCAGCCCGAGGGACAGAGGGGCAGCCCGAGGGACAGAGGGGCAGCCCGAGGGACAGAGGGGCAGCCCGAGGGACAGAGGGGCAGCCCGAGGGACAGAGGGGCAGCCCGAGGGACAGAGGGGAAGCCCGAGGGACAGAGGGGAAGCCCGAGGGACGGAGGGGAAGCCCGAGGGACGGAGGGGCAGCCCGAGGGACGGAGGGGCAGCCCGAGGGACGGAGGGGCAGCCCGAGGGACGGAGGGGCAGCCCGAGGGACGGAGGGGCAGCCCGAGGGACGGAGGGGCAGCCAGAGGGACAGCCAGAGGGACGGAGAGGCAGCCCGAGGGACGGAGAGGCAGCCCGAGGGACGGAGAGGCAGCCCGAGGGACGGAGGGGCAGCCCGAGGGACGGAGGGGCAGCCCGAGGGACGGAGGGGCAGCCCGAGGGACGGAGGGGCAGCCCGAGGGACGGAGGGGCAGCCCGAGGGACGGAGGGGCAGCCCGAGGGACGGAGGGGCAGCCCGAGGGACGGAGGGGCAGCCCGAGGGACGGAGGGGCAGCCCGAGGGACGGAGGGGCAGCCCGAGGGACGGAGGGGCAGCCCGAGGGACGGAGGGGCAGCCCGAGGGACGGAGGGGCAGCCCGAGGGACGGAGAAGCAGACTCAGGGACGGAGAAGCAGACTCAGGGACGGAGAAGCAGACTCAGGGACGGAGAAGCAGACTCAGGGACGGAGAAGCAGACTCAGGGACGGAGAAGCAGACTCAGGGACGGAGAAGCAGACTCAGGGACGGAGAAGCAGACTCAGGGACGGAGAAGCAGACTCAGGGACGGAGAAGCAGACTCAGGGACGGAGAAGCAGACTCAGGGACGGAGAGGCAGACTCAGGGACGGAGAGGCAGACTCAGGGACGGAGAGGCAGCCTGAGGGACGGAGAGGCAGCCTGAGGGACGCAGAGGCAGCCTGAGGGACGGAGAGGCAGCCTGAGGGACGGAGAGGCAGCCTGAGGGACGGAGAGGCAGCCTGAGGGACGGAGAGGCAGCCTGAGGGACGGAGAGGCAGCCTGAGGGACGGAGAGGCAGCCTGAGGGACGGAGAGGCAGCCTGAGGGACGGAGGGGCAGCCTGAGGGATGGAGAGGCAGCCTGAGGGATGGAGGGGCAGCCTGAGGGACGGAGGGGCAGCCTGAGGGACGGAGGGGCAGCCTGAGGGACGGAGGGGCAGCCTGAGGGACAGAGGGGCAGCCTGAGGGACAGAGGGGCAGCCTGAGGGACAGACTCAGGGACGGAGAAGCAGCCTCAGGGACGGAGAAGCAGCCTCAGGGATGCAGAGGCAGCCTCAGGGATGCAGAGGCAGCCTCAGGGATGGAGAGGCAGCCTCAGGGATGGAGAGGCAGCCTCAGGGATGGAGAGGCAGCCTCAGGGATGGAGAGGCAGCCTCAGGGATGGAGAGGCAGCCTCAGGGATGGTGAGGCAGCCTCAGGGATGGAGAGGCAGCCTCAGGGATGGAGAGGCAGCCTGAGGGATGGAGAGGCAGCCTGAGGGATGGAGAGGCAGCCTGAGGGATGGAGAGGCAGCCTGAGTGATAGAGAGGCAGCCTGAGTGATAGAGAGGCAGCCTGAGTGATAGAGAGGCAGCCTGAGTGATAGAGAAGCAGCCTGAGTGATAGAGAGGCAGCCTGAGAGATAGAGAGGCAGCCTGAGAGATAGAGAGGCAGCCTGAGAGATAGAGAGGCAGCCTGAGAGATAGAGAGGCAGCCTGAGAGATAGAGAGGCAGCCTGAGAGATAGAGAGGCAGCCTGAGAGATAGAGAGGCAGCCTGAGTGATAGAGAGGCAGCCTGAGTGATAGAGAGGCAGCCTGAGAGATAGAGAGGCACCATGAGGGATCGAGAGGCAGCATGAGAGAGAGAGGCAGCATGAGAGAGAGAGGCAGCCTGAGAGATGGAGAGGCAGCATGAGAGATGGAGAGGCAGCATGAGAGATGGAGAGGCAGCATGAGAGATAGAGAGGCAGCCAGAGGGACGGAGAGGCTGCCTGAGGGGCAGCCCGAGGGGCGGAGAGGCTGCCTGAGGGGCAGCCCGGGGGACGGAGAGGCTGCCTGAGGGGCAGCCCGAGGGACGGAGAGGCAGCCCGAGGGGCAGCCCGAGGGACGGAGAGGCAGCCCGAGGGACGGAGGGGCAGCCCGAGGGACGGAGGGGCAGCCCGAGGGACGGAGGGGCAGCCCGAGGGACGGAGGGGCAGCCCGAGGGACGGAGGGGCAGCCCGAGGGACGGAGGGGCAGCCCGAGGGACGGAGGGGCAGCCCGAGGGACGGAGGGGCAGCCCGAGGGACGGAGGGGCAGCCCGAGGGACGGAGGGGCAGCTCGAGGGACGGAGAGGCAGCCTGAGGGACGGAGAGGCAGCCTGAGGGACGGAGAGGCAGCCTGAGGGACGGAGAGGCAGCCTGAGGGGCAGCCCGAGGGGCGGAGAGGCTGCCTGAGGGGCAGCCCGGGGGACGGAGAGGCTGCCTGAGGGACGGAGAGGCAGCCTGAGGGACGGAGAGGCAGCCTGAGGGACGGAGAGGCAGCCTGAGGGACGGAGAGGCAGCCTGAGGGACGGAGAGGCAGCCTGAGGGACGGAGAGGCAGCCTGAGGGACGGAGAGGCAGCCTGAGGGACGGAGAAGCAGACTGAGGTATGGAGAAGCAGACTGAGGGATGCAGGGGCAGCCTGAAGGGTGGAGAGGCAGCCTGAAGGGTGGAGAGGCAGCCTGAGAGAGTGAGAAATGCTGTGAGATTGCGGGTAAGGCAGCTACACAGCAGCAAAGGAAGAAACCGCAAGAGAGGTAGCGAGTTTGAGGGAGGCAGTGGGAACAAGGGGGCAAATGCACAAAAGCAGGAGAGGCGGTTCAAGTCTAATCACCCCGCCCCCATATATACATGGAGCAGAGAAGTCTGATGTGTGCTACCGCCTCTTGCCTTCTTTAAGGGACTCTTGTGGTTTTCTACTGAGGTTTCCAGTCTCTGTCGGGAATCCGTTCTGAGCATCATCTATCACATGGGCACCTGTTTGTGGCGATACTAACATTACAATATGACCCACCCGCAGCCAAGGAAGCGAGCAACACGCCAGGCCATCCTCACCAAACGTTGTGGTGATCATGACCACAGGCAGGCGTGCGTGACAGGATCTGCTGCTGCGATTGGCTGTTGAGGTCCTGAAGACTAAGTGTGCCATCCCCGGACGCGGTGAAGAGCTTCGCCGAGTGCCGCGGGCTGAACTTCATACCACCGATGAAATCTCCTGCCCCTTTCTGAAAAACACAGAAGGGGTTCATGGGCCAATAATAATCCACATTGGTAAAGCGAGAATAATCACCAGTAAGGGTCTCTAGGCGCTGGGGGCCGTCGGGAAGCTTAAGCAAGCTATTGCCCACAGTCACATGGTGCTGGGGTAATCTGTCGCCGGCGCTGGGGATCGAACCGTGATCTCCAGCAAGCAAGCGATGGATATGTTGCTGCCTCGGTGTCAGGTTTTATGCATGAATATTGACTCTCTCGCCTTACAGAAAAGTAAACATGGGGACCCTAAGGATGCAGTGCACCCGAAGAGGTTCTTGCAATCTGTGGGGCCAGTTAACTATGCCTAGGCCCTACGATAATTAGACAGACGGACTAAGGAAAGCCGGATGGGCAAACCATGAACGACATTCACATGCAGAACACAGGTGCAGTACTGCACAGAACTGGAAATCAACCAACGTGGTCAGCTGCCTAGACCATGAAACAGCTTAAAGGTGACTCGGACATCTTCCTCAAAATACATTTCTACATCACTAGCACAGTGCCATGGCATGCAGGCCTCCAAAACAGACTACTGAACTAGGACAACATAGTCTCTGACCCTAATGCAACTTCACTGGCTGCTCTGCCAGGCCAGTGTCATCTTAGGCAACAACTAACACCGCTCATCCCTGCGTAGCCACAAAACCAGCGTGTCTCGAAGGGCAACACAACAGTAAGCCACAGCACCTTACTCCTGCAATAAAAGAAAACTGAAAACGAAAAGACGAGGAAACTGGGCCTCTAAAGTTCCTTATCAAAGCTAAAGAACATTTACCTACCAATCAAGCTTGCTCTTTTGAGTAAGATCAGAGATAAAAGTGTAGATCTTGAAGGAACGGCTCCCTGAACCGATAAAGACCCTCAAGCAGCTCTTGGCATTGAAGTGACACTGGTAGAGAACTTAAAGCTGCTCCTGGCATCAGAGTACCACCAGAAGAGAACCCGAAGCAGCTCCTGGCATCTGAGTACCACCAGAAGAGAACCTGAAGCAGCTCCTGGCTTCAGAGTACCACCAGAAGAGAACCTCAAGCTGCTCCTGGCTTCAGAGTACCACCAGAAGAGAACCTCAAGCTGCTCCTGGCATCAGAGTACCTGCAGAAGAGAACCTGAAGCAGCTCCTGGCATCTGAGTACCACCAGAAGAGAACCTGAAGCAGCTCCTGGCATCTGAGTACCACCAGAAGAGAACCTCAAGCTGCTCCTGGCATCGGAGTACCACCAGAAGAGAACCTCAAGCTGCTCCTGGCTTCAGAGTACCACCAGAAAAAGAAACTCTAGCTGGTCAGGGCATTCGAGTACCACTAGACAAGAACCTCAAGCTGCTCCTGGCATCCGAGTACCTGCAGAAGAGAACCTGAAGCAGCTCCTGGCATCTGAGTACCACCAGAAGAGAACCTGAAGCTGCTCCAGGCATCCTAGTACCACCAGAAGAGAACCGCAAGCTGCTCCTGGCTTCAGAGTACCACCAGAAGAGAACCTCAAGCTACTCCTGGCATCAGAGTACCAGCAGAAGAGAACCTGAGGCAGCTCCTGGCAGCGGAGTACCACCAGACGAGAACCTCAAGCTGCTCCTGGCATCGGAGTACCACCAGAAGAGAACGTCAAGCTGCTCCTGGCATCGGAGTACCACCAGAAGAGAACCTCAAGCTGCTCCTGGCATCGCAGCACCACCAGAAGAAAACCTCAAGCTGCTGCTGGCATCCGTGTACCACCAAAAGGGAACCTCAAGCTGCTCCAGGCATCGAAGTACCACCAGAAGAGAACCTCAAGCTGCTCCTGGCATCGGAGTACCACCAGAAGAGAACCGCAAGCTGTTCCTGGCATCGGAGTACCACCAGAAGAGAACTGCAAGCTGCTCCTTGCTTCAGAGTACCACCAGAAAAAGAAACTCTAGCTGGTCAGGGCATTCGAGTACCACTAGACAAGAACCTCAAGCTGCTCCTGGCATCCGAGTACCTGCAGAAGAGAACCTGAAGCAGCTCCTGGCATCTGAGTACCACCAGAAGAGAACCTGAAGCTGCTCCAGGCATCCTAGTACCACCAGAAGAGAACCGCAAGCTGCTCCTGGCTTCAGAGTACCACCAGAAGAGAACCTCAAGCTACTCCTGGCATCAGAGTACCAGCAGAAGAGAACCTGAGGCAGCTCCTGGCAGCGGAGTACCACCAGACGAGAACCTCAAGCTGCTCCTGGCATCGGAGTACCACCAGAAGAGAACCTCAAGCTGCTCCTGGCATCGGAGTACCACCAGAAGAGAACCTCAAGCTGCTCCTGGCATCAGAGTACCAGCAGAAGAGAACCTGAAGCAGCTCCTGGCAGCGGAGTACCACCAGACAATAACCTCAAGCTGCTCCAGGCATCCGAGTACCACCAGAAGAGAACCGCAAGCTGCTCCTGGCTTCAGAGTACCACCAGAAGAGAACCTCAAGCTGCTCCTGGCTTCAGAGTACCACAAGAAGAGAACCGCAAGCTGCTCCTGGCTTCAGAGTACCACCAGAAGAGAACCTCCTCTTTGGTACAGGAGCATAAATTGACTCTTTCCCTTTGTCACTTTCTGTTCCTTACAAACTAATTTTCTGATACTCAGTCGCAATACAAACATGGATGCACATAACGTGTGTGCTGGCTGCGCTACCTCGGAGTGCACAACCCTTGCTGTGACCAGGACTCGCATGTGGATAAACCTAAACTTTTCAGAGTATGCAAACTAAGCTTGTATCTAGTTTCTACATACATCACTTGAAACCTTCAACCCTGATAAATGATGTTTTGCAGTATGAGGAGCATGCGTGTGGTGATAACGACTGTCGGGTCAGGGTAGAACTCTGGGTGCACCTCTCCTGGGTGGTAAAGGGGAGATGAGTGCTCTACTGGATGTAAGGGAAAGGACTACTCCATCTGGGAACCACAAGATGGATGGTGGAACACAATGGAAAAAGGAAAATGGCCCACCATTATCTCAGAGAGACACTACGAAGGCTACAAGACAAACAGGCAAACATCGCAGTCTCTTCAAATGGCAGCTCATAAGCAGGACATGGCCAGGCTTGTTTGCTGTCCATTATGAAGCCCCTGCACCAGAGATTTCACTGAATCGTGGCTTATGTTAAAACGTTTGGAATGTTGGCTTACGACAGCGTAAGTCAGAGGCCGTCATGGGATAAGTGCCATGAGGAAGTATATTCAAACAGAACAGAAATTAAATAACAACATAACACACACGACTCAAAACGCATTCCGGACAGAAACTGGATTCCACATTTAGGAACAAATATTCGCACATCACTGGGATTTACATCTTCCACTGGGTCTGCCCTGGAATAGGGACGGAGAAGGTTTGGAGTTTTGGGGATAGCGAGTACCCGGTGATAGGCGAACAGATTTGAGGTACTAGGGAAAGTGAGTACCCGGGGATGGGCAGAGAGGTTTGTGATATTGGGGAAAGGAGGCACCAGGTACTGGCTAAGAGGTTTGGGGTACGGAGGAAAAAAGGCACCTGGTGATGGGCTAAAAGGTTTGGGGTACTAGGTTCAGCGAGCACCTGGGATGGCATAGAGACTTAGGGTATCAAAATAGAGAGTACGTGGGAATGGGCTACGAGTGAGTCTGATATAGCAGAGTCGTAGGACAGAAACACCTACGGCAGAGGTAGGGTCCAGATTGGCAATCCATTGAAATCAGTATTCAGGGCAGGGCCAAAAGTGGGCGTGGAATAACTAGGGTGCAACGAGGTGTGTATCTGAATTCTATGTTGCAAGTTTAAGACAGGGTCTCCAATAATTGCGTAGCAGTTATGTATGTGTATGCTTATGCGAGTCTGGAACATTGATGTTACTGGCCTGGTTCACATGTGAGGCGATGGCACAGACTGACCAGTCTCTTCAGCCACTTTTAAATCCCAGTGACCGGTTCTCTATTATCTACGACTGAAAAGCTGGATTGTCGTGACCAGATCTTAGCAGTGAATTCTCTCTTTGCCTTCTCCATTACCCTAAGATGTCTCCTCCATCCCAAAGAACAAAAGAAATCACGCTCCCCTGAGCACTTTCGCCCCAAACATGAGGTGGTGGTACACTGCTTACTCCCAGGTGTCTGTGCTGGTGAACACACGAAGAACTTTCCCAGTAAAATCTTGCAGCATGGTGGTCCCGGAGACAGATGAGGTGTACAGCTGGTTATGATTGAAAGGGTTAAACCTCATCCTTGTGATCGCCCCTCCAGCGCCCATCTAAGACAAAAAGGAGGCAGTGAGAAAGAGGGCATTGCATGGAGACTCCTGCAAGCAGGGCAGGTTCCAATCATTCGTATTTGAGAACAAGGCAACTCTTTACTCGTCAGTTACTTTCTGTTGTGGTTGTCCTTGTACCCAAGACTGACCATCTGCTCCAGTCTTCTCAGCCAGCACTATAAGACCATCTGTGCCGAACAAATACTTTACAAACACAAAGAACATCTAAGCACAGGTCCAGAGGCCTCAATCACAATACAGAGGGAACCAATCACAATACAACCACATGCACTGTCACCTATCGAGCAGACCGAAATATAGCGCCTCTTCGGCAGACATTAAAAGAGTGCAACGTGTAAAGACTACAGTAAAACAGCGGGAAATTTCTCGTCTTTGGAAATAAGATGGCGCCTCTGCTTTGCATGGAAATGGAGAAAAGACATTTTGAGAAAAGTATTGGTTTTTTTTAAACCTTAATGACTGCAGCAAAATGTATTTTACACACCAATTACTTCTTTGTTCAGATGTTTAATTGTGTATGGGTCAAGTCTAAAAATAAACAGAATGGGGGAAGAGAATGCAAAAATGTGTGAAGCATTTTGACAAACTCAGTTTAAATATCAAACTGACTCAGCTGCCTTAACCACTGCTCAAAAGACTGCCTTAACTCAGTGCATAACACATCAAGAGACAACAGTAATGTCAATATCTAAAAACAGAGCATGCACCAAGAAAACACATGTTTAAATGCAAAGACTGTATAATGTGTATTTGTTCATTTAACAGCCAGCATTCTAGGAAAACAATGTCTAAGGACAGTCTTAAGTACTTGTGTCGGCTCATACACTCCGTTTATCTGCTGGGCTTATATACATGATCATTCTTTTACTAAATTGAAGTTATTGCTTTCTGATCAAAAGCGTATTCGAATTAGTAGAACTAGCGCTCCCCACTAGGGATAACGTCCCTTAGATGCACAGCTAAATTCTAAAGGAGGACTGCGATACCTCACTACACGCCCTTAATTTAGTAAAAGAATGATCACGTATATAAACCCAGCAGATAAACGGAGTGCGTGAGCCAACCCAAATACTTGTATCCTTACCTGATCAAGGCACCTGGCACCCAACAGCATACTTGTCTTATGATGGCTTTTCCAACCTAACCGATCAAAGAGCCAACACATTTGCATTTTCAGATAATGAAACGCAAAGAATTTACTCCTTAATAATAAGTGGAAATGACTGCCTTGTTATATTTGACAAAGAGAGAGAGAGGAGTCAATGATTACATGCTAGCACACTTATCAAATACCATCGTACACACGGATACCAAGGGGACTTAGAATCCTGTTAAAACCATCTTTATTCAAAAACAACTCTAAATTTGAATGGTGGAATGAAATCCTAAACAAATGGTCCTTGGATTTAAACCTCTTAATAGCAGAGGAATTATCCAAACTTCTAGAAGTGAAATCAAACAACTCAAATGTGAACTTTTTACAAAATCGACGCCGAAGATTGGTCTAAAACCCTAGCTGATATCAACAGTCAATTGACCCGACACACTTAAGAAATCACGAAGCACAAGATCAGAAAGTTTAAACGCGATAGCATTGATAACAAGCTACAAAAAACTCAAAAAGCAAGAAAACTCATCATACCAACTTGTCAAAAAAGAATAGGCAATCATTCACCAATTAGCCATGAACCCGGATATAATTTATTGTAAAGCAAATAAAGGGGGAGCGCTTGTAGTAATGAATTCTACTTACTACAACCAAAATGTAAAAAACCATGTTCTTAACACATCTACCTACCAGAGATTGGATTACAATCCAACAGGAGAATTTATGAAGGAGTTGAAAGACATCTTAGACATGGTTTTGAACAAGGGGACCATCACTGAAGCATACAAATGTTATTTAACACAAGAACACCCAAAAAGTCCTGTGATTTACATGTTACCCAAAATCCACATGGACTTGACCGCACCACTATTCAGACCAATTGTATCTACCCAGGGATCCATCCACGAACAGACAGCCAAATATTTGGACTGCCACTTACAACCTTTGGTACAGAAGATGATCACGTACATTAAAGACACCACCTCATTTTTACAGAAGATCCAGGAATTGGAAATTGATCACGACCAGAACATTCTTATGTGCACCATTGACGTCAAAGCTTTGTACAAGTCAATTGCCCACGACCTGGGTATTGAATTGGTGTAACATTTTCTGATCATTCTAGTATGGACGAAGATCTGTAGGTGTTTTTACTCGAACCCTTACATTTTACGCTCTATCGCAGTTACTTTTCTTGGAACCAAGAATTCTTTTTACAACTCATAGGTACTTACATGGGTAATTGTGCTACCCAAAATTACGCTAATCTCTTCATGCACAAATTTGAAATTATCACATTCTTTCTAATGCTTACTGGAAAAACAATCTCATCATTTTTTTTTTTAAGATACATCAACGACATCCTTGATTTATGGAATAGAACCAACGGTGAAATCATCTCAGCTATTGAAGCACTGACCAACATCAATGACCGCAAAGGGTTCAATAACAATATCAGTGATGACTGTGTTACTTTCCTAGATGTATTGTTATCCGTGGTGAACAACAAGTTTGAAACTAATATACACAAGAAGGAAACTCAGGGTGAAGGATCATTCGGAGAACCAGGTCTTAAGGTCCGTTTTGAAATGGGTCAGCGACGCGAATTGCCTGAGGTTGGGGGGCTGAGTGTTCCAGGTCTTGGCGGCGAGGTAGGAGAATGAACTTCAACTGGTTCTGGTCTTGTAGATCCTGGGGACGGAGGCTAGGGCGAGTTGGGCAGAACAGAGTTGTCTAGCGTCTATGTGGAATGCGAGGCGTTTGTTCAGGTATCCTGGTCCTTCGTCATGGAGAGCTTTGTGGGCATGTGTGAGGAGCTTGAAGGTGATTCTCTTGTTGACTGGGAGCCAGTGGAGTTGTCGGAGGTCTTTTGGATTGTGGCTGCGGTGGGGATGTCGAGGACTAGTCTGGCTGCGGCGTTATGAACGTTCTGTCGTTTCTTGAGCGGTTTCTGGGTGACACCGGCGTAGAGTGTGTTGCCATACTTGAGTCTGCTGGTGAGGAGTGCGTGGGTGACCATCATTCTGGATTCTGTGGGGATCCATCTCAATGTCTTTCAAAGCAGGCAGAGCATGTGGAATCAGGCTGAGGAGACTGCATTGATTTAGCGGTTCATTGTGCGCGATGAGTCCAGTATGATGCAGAGGTTGGTTGCGTAGCCCGTCTGGGTGGGAGGGGGTCCCAGAGCGCTGCCCACCTAGAGTCATCCAAGGCTGAAAGGGGGTGGGGGTGGGGGGGAAGGCAGGAGGAGTTATTGGGTCTTGTCTGATTTGAGGTTGAGGCCCCTGTCTTTCATCCAGGTGGCGGCGGCCTTCATTCCGCTGTGGAAGTTGGTTCTGGCGGTTGTGGGTTTGTGAGTGAGGGAGAGGATCATCTGGGTTTCGTTGGCGTAGGAGATAATGTGGAGTCTGTGGCTTCTGATGATGGCAGCACGGGAGGCCATGCAGACATTGCAAAGGGTGAGGCTCAGGGAGGAGCCCTAGGGCACTCCGCAGCTGATCTCTGTAGGTTTTGAGAAGAACGGAGGTAGTCTAATTCTCTGAGTCTGGCCAATGAGGAAGGAGTAGATCCAGTCCAGTGCCTTGTCGTGGATGCCGGTGTCGTGCAGTCTCGTGATTAGGGTGCGATGGTAGACAGTGTCGAACGCACCCAAGAGGTCCAGTAGGATGAGGGCTGCGGTCTCGCCCCATTTGAGGAGGAAGCGGATGTCGTCGTGGCGGTGAGGGTGGCGGTCTCAGTGGTGTTGCAGCTTCGGAAGCCTGATTGGGAGGTGTCCAGGACGTGTTTCACTTCTATGAACGCAGAGAGTTGTGCATTGATGGCCTTCCTAATGACCTTGTTTGGAATGGAAGGTGGGAGATGGGTCTGAAGTTCTTGAGCCTTGTCAGGTCAGCGGACGATTTCTTCAGCAGGGGGTTGATCTCGGAGTGTTTCCACTCATCGGGGAAGGTGACGGTTTCGAAGGAGAAGTTGATGGCTGTGCGGTGAAGCTGGAGGGGGCGATGGCAGCGGCTGCTCTGTGGAAGATGTGGTACGGGCTGGGATCCAACTGGGCTCCTCAGTGGATGCTCTTCATGGTCTTGAGTGTGTCCTCTGTTGTGAGCGGGGCCCACCAAAGGACGGTCTGTTGGTGTAGGGCGTAGTTGCTTGCGGTGGTTTTGGCCATAGTGGTAAGGTCTAGGGTGTCGAAGCGGTCGTAGAGCTGCCTGATCTTGTGGTGGAGGAAGGTGCAGAGTTTGTTGCAGAGGTCTTGGGAGAGCGGACGAATGTGGTATCACTGTTGGGCCTGGCAAACTCCATGACGATGGGGAAGAGTTCTTTGCTGTTGTGTGCGTTGGCCCCAATTCTGTCTTGGAGGGCCATTTTCTTTGTGGTTTTGAGGAGGATGTGGTGTGCGTTGATGGCGGATTCAAAGGTAATGTGGGTTTCCAGGGTTCTGTTGTTCTCCATCTCTTCTCGAGTCGTCTGCAGGTGTGTTTGGACCCGTGGAGGGCGGAAGTGAACCAGCTGGCTTTCTTGGAGTGTTGCTTGTCTGGAGTCTTGAGGGGTGCCAGAGTGTTGGCGCACTTGGAAATCCATTTGTGGAGGTTGCGTGCTGTGGTGTTGCAGTCCACTAGTGGATTGGTTGTGCTGAGGGAGTCGACAAGAAGTTCTTCGGTGGTGCGACGGGGAGAAGGGGCGGTGAGGGTGGTGTTGTACAGTGGGCGTGGTGAAGGCAAGATGCACGCAGTGGTGGTAGGTCCAGGAGAGTTTGGTGGTGTGGCTGTAGCTGATGTTCCTGCTGGAGGAGAAGATGGGGTCGAGCGTGTGGCCGGCTGTGTGAGTTCGATGTTTAAGTCCAATCTATTACACTTGAATAGTTTCCATCAAAATTCACTCAAAATGCACTTACCATATTCACAGCTTTTAAGAGTTTAAAAGAATTGTTTCAATCCCAATAAACTGGAAGTAAACATGCTTGATATGAGGTTATCCACCTGAAGTATTAAATAACGCTTTGGCAGGATCAGCAACCAAAACTCGGAATCAACTATTATCTTCCACCAATGAACCTTGTAAATCCAAGAGAGTGGTTCTAGTGTCCAAGTTCTCCACTAGAAGCCTGGCATTCAAGAAAATCATTCATAAATATTGGCCAATGATACAAATGGTATCTTTGCTGGTTTTCCTCCATTTACCTACAAGCGAAACAAAAACATAAAAGAACTCCTAGGAAAGAGGGGGAACGTCAATGATGGAGCAGAATACAAAGGAACTGTTACTGGTTTGAATTATAACAACATCATAAAAGGTAACTACCTAAACCACCCACTTAAAGGTATCGAGATACACATCACTGCCAGCTGTGACACGAGGAATGTAGTGTGTTTGTTGAAATGCCCGTGTGGCCTGGTCTCCGTTGGAAAGACAGAACGTAAAATCAAAGTCAGACTGAACGAGCATAAGAGCAACATCAGAACACAGAATGCCAAATCAGACGTAGCCACTCACTTCACGGTGTCTAACCATAACGTCAGTCGAAAACGCTACATGATATGAGAAACTGTTGACCCCATGGAAGGTAAAGACAATTGAAAGTGCCTTTTTACAACGAGAAACATACTGGATCAAAAGACTTGATTCACTGATGCCTAAGGTTCTTAATGATCGCATTGAATACAGTTGCTTCCTATAATTGGGGAGCGCTAGGCGCCCCACTTCCCTGGACACTTGCATCTCACCTTCCTTTATCCCACATAACTGGACTCATTTGGTTATTTAAAATAGTTTTAATCATACAGTATCCACATTTCTAACTTTATTTAAAAAAAATTATATTGTCCACATTTTTTTTCTCCCTGGTTCTTAAGCTTATATTTATTTTACACTGCCGTCATTCCTCCTCAGATACATATGTTCATCCACTCCTCTATAATGGTCTTTCTCGGTTTTATGAGTTCTGATCGTCTTTTTTCCATGTCTTTTCAGGTTTACTTTTCCACATTCCAACTCCCCACACTTGAACAGTCCACTAAGGACTTATTAATTTTCAATGTTCACTTTCAGTTTCATCTTTAACCTCACTTCACCCACACTAATCCTTTGTATCTTGTTCCCCCTCACATACTCCAGCTTTGGGGTTTAACACCTCTCTAACAAGGCTGCTCCATGTTGCGATGAATAAGACAGTCATTTTTCGCTGTCTTGGCATTTTTATAACTTCGGGTACATCACGCCCACCAACTACGGTGATGAACCAAGATGCGAGACTCGAATGCGCGTCTTTTCGGAAGTTTGACTGACACCCGTTTTAATCGCTTAGATGGCATTTTACCGTTTCACGCTTAGCTTTTCTTTACACTTTAATGTTTTCATTGATCACTGCGGAATCGCACTGATATGGAACCTGCCTGCCAGTGATTCTGTTTGTTTACACGAGTCGACATTATTTGAATGCAGCATGTTTTTCCATTATCCCAGCTTCACGTTTTTTGCATATCCGGTTTACACACCCTTTAACTGGTACTGGCATTTCACTTCGAGCGAGCCACTGGTTTACGTTTTCATCCACTTACGAGATTCCCTCAGCGGAATCGTACGGATTTTACTCTGCACATGACAACTTTCCGAACAGTGGATTTATCGAGATCTCCCTAATGACGTCATGCTCATTTGCACCTACCGGCATCACTTGAATCCAGCAGGTTTTTTTATCATCTTGCTTTCACTATTTTACCTCACATATATAACCAAAGGAGTGTCATGTACAGTAGGAGGTTGACACGTGGTGAGCCAACCACAGGGCATGAGTTTTACAGACCACTTTGACGGGATTTCCACCCATAGCTTTTGGTGATGGACATTCCCTCGCCATGACAGCCGTTCTCTACTTCATCTCATCTCTTCTATTGCTTTTTTCAGGATCAACAACCCCTGATGAAGGGCCGGACAAGCCCGAAATACATTTGGATGATTTGAAAACTTGTTTGATTCGCCTCATTCATGGATTCATGGAACATTTTGTAGATGAAAGGCCATTTACATAGAAAATGTGATTATTCTCAAATGAAGGAATTCTTGAATGAATAAAATCAGCAAACCAAAAAATATCGTGTACAACTGGATGTTAATCATCAATGAATAACTGATTAATGTCCTCCATTTGGTATGTAGTGGTGCATCTAAGGGACACTATCCCCAGGTGGAGCGCTAATTCTACTAAGAACAGGTGCTGGAGCGGGTTATGCAAAAAAATTTTGGTTATGCATGTTTTATTAATTAGATTAATTAATTATAATCGAACTAATGGATTGGAGTGATGTGGAAAATATTTACCAACCTTACTAATGTATGAATTACACGTGGGATTTGCATCTGCATGGCTTAATTAATACGTGAACTAAATTTCGTACGCATACTAATGAGACAATTAGAATATTGCATGATATATGTCGCTTTTGTGATGTATTTGTGATTCGTGCTTTATTTAGTAAGTATAAACCGCATTGTGTTGCTTTTGCTAGATAAATACACACACATATGGGTATTAGCGAGGGAATAACATTTAATTAGTCATTTTTATGTATTAATTAAGTTTTTGTGTTTCTTTGCTTAAGTTGACCATTTTGGCCTATCGAAAGATGGCTGCCTTTGGTGCCTAACCCGACTGCCGACGCTGAACAAGGTTTGGGTGAAGTGCGCCTGCGCTGACAATAGATACACAGTGGCCTCGTCCTGACCCCTGATGAACATGTACCCTTCAAGGTTGCTCTGGGACGCAAGCCAGCTTTTCTGAATGAACAATAATGTGCTACTAAAAACCGGATAATTCAAGTACAATGACATCAGAGACTTTATTTTGATGAGAATCCTGTCAGACGATTTCAATGGACCAATCAGAACATTTGAAGACCCGTTTTCGATACAAATTGTCAATGATTTTTACTATAAATTATGGTAGAATAGAGAGGTTGGTGCGGGTTCGTTTCTGGCCTCTCTCGATTTCCTGACGTTATGCTGACGGAGAGGACGGCGACACTGCAGGACAGCTGTTAGCCTGAATCTTTGACGGACTGAATTAATGCCCAAAACTCCTGATGAACTGAACCTACTAAATTGATGGGCATAGATTTGCGAGACTGCCAGATTTGACATAGAGGACGACATTTAGCCAGAATAGGTAAATGTATTAATGAGAAGGTTAAATTAGAGAATTAGAAAGTCACTTAAACCTGCAACTAACTGATCTGTCCCGATTTAAGAGAGGAATACTAAAGGTGAAGTTCGGGGCCTAATGAGTATCAGAAGGCTGTGTAGGTTTGTCGCTCATTAGGGTAGTAGTGGTATTTTGCCTCTCATTTTCCAGCGCTTGGAAGGATAATCGCCTCCCACAGGACTGATGTTGAGTGAATGTTGGCGTTATGGGCCCCACCAGCGAATGTATGGATAGTGTGCGTGTGTGAGATCTTTTGGTCCGTGAAGGTAGGGAGGGATTTTGCACTCCGCGCTGGAGCACAGGCAGACACTATAGGGGCATATCTGCTCATGCAGTCATTCCCTCACGAGAGGTGCAGTGCACCCTGCCTTAGGGCTGTGAGGCCAGCCGTATGCGGCGTCTTCCTATCTATGCCTCTTGCAGTGCTGGTAGGCCTGGCACACAGGGGTGTGTGTGACAGGTTTACTCATCTCTTATCTGCCCCAAGACACACAGACTGCAGTGGCAGTATGCCTGTGTTTGGCGAGGGATCTCTTAGGGGGACACAATACATGCTGCAGCCCTTGGAGACCCTCTCTGGTCACAATGCCCTTGAACCTCTAGTATCTTTTACAAGGGACTTGTATGTGAACTTCAGGTGCCAATTGTGGAAACAAAGGGACAGTGTGGGGAACGAACACAGGCAATGGGAACCTAATTAGCAGGAACACAGTGCACACTCACTCAAAGATGAGTCAGTCAGGGAAAGAGTGGGGGGTAACCATGCCAAAAGAGACCTTCCTACAGCCACCTCCTCCTGGCATCCTTGATCAGATGGCCAGAATCTAAGGCCGTCCCTTGCAAACACGGGGCGAAGAACCAATTTCATGTATGGAAAATGAGCTATCTTTTCCTCTTCCTACCCCTTGGGCCCGATTTAGATCCGGGTGCATGAGTTACTCTGTCATAACAGTAACGGATATCCCGTCCGCCGGAAAATAAATCTCATAGGATATAATGGGATTTATATTTCGTCAGACAGAATATCCCTCACTGCTGAGACAGATGAACCCATCTGCTGAGATTTAAATCAGAGCCGGACTCTTTGCACCATCATCTCCAATCGCCCTTCTCCCTGCTGCTCCAATATGAATTGCTGACAGGTCACTTTCTCATCAAATACATCTCTCAGTTAGGCCATACTCACCCCCTGCACAAAGCAGGTTTTGTTCAGCACTGCGTAGTCCCACAGGATGATGTCGCCCCCTTTGGAGCCCACCGCTACCGTACTGGGATGCGTCGGATGCCATTCCAGGCAGGTTACCCTTCTATCAAAAGGGCTGGCAGTGCGGAAAAGCTTGTATGAAGCCAGGGATCGCAGAAAGGGCTGCTGCAGACACTGTCCAAACACAAACAGAGATGACACAGGTGAAGTCTAAGCTGAGAACAGAGTCAAAAGTTCCACAGAATCCATGCCCAGATACAAGCAGCGGCCACTGCGAGAGCTCACCCGCCTCAGCTGCGCCCGGATACTGCCTCCGAGACTGTTCTGGTTGATATAATGCACGATGCTCCGCTGGAGGTCAGCCTGATGACACACCACGTCGATGTTTCGTCGCAAGGAGGCACCCACGCGGACCTCTGTGGGAGAGGAGGAAGAGTTAAACTGTGAGGTCACCACAACAAACGTGTGGGTGCATGAGTTTCTCGCTCATCAACAACACGGTTAGAAAAGCCTCTAGTCATTCTTAACACAGGTATGCGGGACACCAATCCAGCCAGCCAAGGTATGGGCTGAACTGCTGCCAGACATGCTTTTAAATCCCTATTTGATCCTAAAAACATGAGATATGAATCAGAGGTCAATGTCATTTATAAACCCTGGGAATTGACCAATGAGGGAGAGAGAAACGACACCCAGGCACAGAGCATGATTGGCGCAGCACCAGATTCACCCTAACCCAAGAAGGCTCCAGGAAGACTCCTCCGCGGCTCCGTGAAGCATCCGGTCCTCACTGGCTGGTGCCAAGATTAGATTCTCGCACACACCCAAAGTCACTGCTCTTGTGCTGGCAAGCCAGTCCAACTAGACAACAACTCCTTTTGTTCCAGGTATGTAACCACCTCGGAACCCCGAGAAATAGGCCTACCATTTACAGATTCTGCTAGGACCAGCACAGCGCCTAGAGACAGCACAGTCAGGGCCACAAACTGTGATAATGATGGTACAGTTGTCATCTCTTTTCACTGTACATGAAACAGCTGCTTTTCATTTTTAGAATCTGTGATGTTACTAAAGAATGTTATGTGCCTTCGTTTCAGCACCTTTAAAATTACTTTTAAAATAAATAAGTGGAAATGCACATCATATTTCCAGTGATCCTTGAGTGTGTAACTCACGAGTGAAAGATTGTTTGAATTTTCTCCCTGACCCTTTAAGGGACTGGTAATATCTCAAGCAGTACCAAAGGGGATGATGGACGGAGCGCTTGAGCAAATCAAACACGCACCCCCAGTCAACTGATCTGGGTTTAATCCATCATCATTCTTTAGCTCACGCCACCACCCCAGTTCAGACATGGCCATATGTAAATCAGTCTGACCCTGTGCCTCATGGGAACATTTCCAGCCCGAACTGCCAAGCCATGCCTTCCCTGGACCGGAATCAAGCTTCCTAGGAACAGTTTCGGGTTCATAACCCTTGTCAGCCAGGCTATCTTGAATCCATGCCACTGGAATCAAACTATCCTGGCTGAAGAGGGTTGAAACCCCGAAACCGGTCCTAGGATGCTTGGTTCCAGTCCAGGGAGGACCTGGCTTGGCATATCGGGCTGGACTGTTCCCATGAAGCACAGGGTCAAGACTGATTTGCATATGGCTGGGTTCAAACTGGAATGGCATGGTGAGCAAAAAAACGATGGATTTAGGCCCAGATCTCTGTACTAGGGTGAATGTATGACATTGTTCTGCATTCTGTCCATCAACTGTTGTTTTTGCAATATCTCAAGCAGTGACACCACATCAGCAGTGATGCTCAGTGGGTTGTGTGGGCTGCAGTTAACATGGACTTCCTTACTCGGTGATGGGGGAATTGAACTCAGTCTGCACCCGTAGGTGGGGAATCCTCCCCTTGTAGACCTGGGCCCTTGACCCAGGATACGCAACAATACTATTCTCAAGAACTGCATTTCTGCGATCTCTGAATGCACTCATTCGCCACATACTTACTTAGAGTCTATGTTTTTCCTACGAGTTATTGTTCTGGTGATAATTAAAAGCCAATGTTTCTAATATATCTTAATGCACACCTAATCCTGAATGCATAATTTGCAGTTAAGTGGAAAGTCACAAACATCTGGGCATAAAAGTTATCCGTCACCTCCAAATCCGGCTCTGGGAAACTCAGCATTTCCTGGGCAGGAGCAACAATCTCCACGTGCTAAACCCCAAGCACTTCTTTTGCCTTTGGGGGTGGGTCCAGATCCTCACCACCATCATGATCACCCGCCATATGGGAGACGTATCCTCAGGAGCAGTGAAGGCAGAAGCTACTGCTTCATCAACAGGGTCCAGAAACTATTACTATGAGGTAGACAGGGTCTCCTGCCCATTAGGAGCAGCAGTGTCCCTGGAGGCAGGATGTCTCTTTTCCATGCATTTCTTGCCCTCTACACTGAGTGACCAGTTACCAGGCTCAAGAGCATAAGAGCGGACACTTTTGCTTATATACTGAAATGTGTCGTGAGAGACGGCCATGCAACAGTCAGGCAAAGAACACAGAAAGACTAGGAGGAGAGTGGGCGCACACTGCCTCACATCCAAGCACTCAGTTTGCCCCGATGCATCATAGTAAATGCAGTGCATGATAACACTTGCTTCAGTGACAGGCTTTAGGTTTTCACCCTTTTTGGTGCAGCCAGTGCTGTGTATCTCTAGACACGTGTTTCAGGATAGCTGTCCTTCTTCAGTAGAGAGCAACACACTCTTTTTGGGGTGCTGGAAATGCTGCCCAAAGTCTTCTCAGGTCTCTGTACCACTCGCTGGGCGCAGGTGCATCAACCAGAGCTCGTCAGCTCATTAGCCCAAGGGAGCCTTTTCAAACAGAAGGGGGGGGCGCACACTGCCTCACATGCCAGCACACGGTTTGCCCTGATGCATCATAATAAATGTAGAGCATGATAACACAGAAACACTCCCATGGCGCACAAGCAAAGATGATGGTGCGCAACTAGAGAAGACCATGCCCAAGCTGGGCAACCTCAGCTCAAACGCCTCGACCAAGATACGCCCTGCAGCAGCTAATGCCCCTGAGCAGGGCAGACAGGACCCGTGCAGCACCACCAGAGTGCGAAGTATAGGAGCTGCAGCACCAGCCACGCTGCAGCAGCTAATGCACCGGAGCAGGGCAGACAGGACCCGTGCAGCACCAGAGTGCGAAGAATAGGAGCTGCAGCATCGGCCACGCTGCACAGCTAATGCACCGGAGCAGGGCAGACAGGACCTGTGCAGCACCAGAGTGCGAAGAATAGGAGCTGCAGCACCAGCCGCCCTGCAGCAGCTAATGCACCGGAGCAGGGCAGATGGAGACCCGTGCAGCACCACCAGAGTGCGAAGAATAGGAGCTGCAGCACCAGCCACGCTGCACCAGCTGTAGCATCACATCACTTTAGCCCTACACACGGCCCACACGCACGGCCCTACACATGGCTAGCGCTCTAAAGTAGGGCCAGGAAAGTGGAGCTACAAAAGGTGGAGTCCTTCTACAAACATTCCATAGATCAGAAGACATTGATGATCGAGGGGGCGGTAATTAATAAGGAAGAGGGGTTGGGCCTCACTATATGATTTCAGGAAAGACAGAATGATTTCACCATCGCGATATATGGAAGAGAGGTTGGGCCCCACGACAGGATGTCTGGTAATACAGAATGATTTCAGTGACACTAGATGAGGCCGGGTTACCTACAGGATGGCTACTGCACTCTCAAACCATTGATAAGCTATGAGAATTAAAGTTATGGGTTTAAGATCATTATTTTTTATAATCACTAATTATTTGTAAGTGTTATATACATAAAGTTGTATTTAAGTTCCATTGTGAGAGACTGTGGCGTGGTTGACTGGCATTGCTTAGATCTATGTCAAGTCTCTGAAACGGACACGCGTCTACTGGTGTACAGCAAACGTCTAGTGCATATCAGGCAGCCATCTGAAGGTATGTGCTGGTTTGCGGTGATGTGTATGGTAATGTATACTCTGCGCTGTTTGTTGTCTCTCATCATTCCTAATTAATGAACTAGTGAGCAATGAAAAGAATATCTTAAATAAATTGTATTTTATATATGACTATTATTACGCTACCATTTTGAACATTAGAGTATTATTCAAAAATATTGAACACAGAACGCTAAAATCACTTTGTGTGAACAGACGGATACACTCACTGTTCGGGTCTGGTAGGGCGAGAAAGAAGAGGTTATGAATCAGAAAAAACTTAAAGAATTCTTTAGGGCATTATTTGAGATTCGCAACCCGGTTAACCTCCAGCAGGCATGGTTCAAAGCATCAATTTGTATCAATAAAAAGATCATAGTAGTTACCTCTGTGGCAGTCTTTGGAGGTATCTACCAACAGTGTATGCTTGCTATGTGTGTGTGGACTAGAGATTGCGTCATACGTGCACTCCTGACGGAGGACATGAACACACTGACTGCCGGAAGGTTTGAGTTTTCTGAAACTAATTATTTGGGATACTGCGCTGTACACCTGGAAAAGACTCTGATGATATGAAAAACAAAAACTAAACAAGCATTGGCATAGCCAATAGTGTAGGAGAGTAGGGTCTGCTATCCTACGGTCACCCCAAATTTTTGCTTTTGCTTCACTGGTTTTATGACTTAGTGTGGCTGTGGGCCTGCTAATCAGACCCACAGCCCTGCTGTTCTCTCCCTAAATTAATGCCAATGCACACTAGGTGCATTACCAATTGGAAATGGTTCACCTTATAGACCCTGTAACAGTGTACCCCAGTTACCCAGGGCATAGGTGTATCCAAGGCCTACTAGGGGCTGCAGCATGTATTATGCCACCCCTGGCCTGGCCTCACTATTTGACAACACTGGCTGATCACTCAGCTGGGGTAAGTTGGTGTAATCACCTCTTACTTAGATATAGTATATAACATATATGGACACATGGTAACCTATCAGTCACTCCTATGGCAGGCCTTAACAATCCTGGAGGCAGAGTGCTTGGTTTCATGTGAGATGGTGCTCTGGCATGAGCTGAGCCTGTCTGCAGCTTTCGGAACAACGTCCTTTAGCTGTTTCCATGATATTGCCATACCATATACTCTTAAGTGCATTATGGACCTCGCGGTCAAATGCGAACTCTGGTTTGGCTTTATCAAAAAATGTCGAGTAAGGTGTCATACGATTTGGAATACTACCCCCACACCAATTCTGGCGACGGGGGTAGCATTCCACCCTTCTAGAGGGACACGACATGTACCTAACCTGAAACCCGGGTAAAGTTAGACAGAGCCTCAGCATCACAAAATGGATGCTGCCACCACAGACACAAGTCTGCCCTCCTGCTGCTGGGAGTCCTTCCAGCTTGGGAGGTTTGGACAAAGGTTTTCCTGCCAGGGGAGGTGCTTGCACCACCCCAGACAGGATGTTGTGTAGTGGGTTAGGGAGGGCTGAATAGATTGAGACATGCCTGGGGCACCCAAGGTGTCCCCGTGCATATGCCAGTTCAAACTGGAGCTGGGGCTCTCCAGCCCCGGCCCTGGCGCGAAACTGAACAATGGAGAGGGGGTGTAACCAGCCCCCTTCCTAGTCCCACCCAGAGGAGGGACCTAGCAGGTAATCCAGCCCCTAGATTTGGAATAAGAGTAGGAGCTGTGTCCCAAGACTTCAGATCATCCTGAAACTCGAATTTAATAAGAAGAACTACTGGACTTCGACGTTCTGCTGCACAGAAGACTGAAGAGAATTTCCCTTGTGGTCAAGGAGTGACCACCCTGTGAACACAGGCACCATCCAGCAATTCAACGACTGCTTTGCTGCCGCCTCCCGCCGGAGACCGAGCCCAGAGCCCGACAAGACCCAGACTCCCAGACATCTCAGAGCCTGATCCACAGTCCCTGCAAAGAAGAGACCCGTGGAGGCACCGAGAGACGTGGGACCAGCCATCTTGAAACGTCCACGACAAGCTGACTGCGCAGCACCCGAGGCATCCTCATCGTTGTGCATAGGGCCCTGAGAAGCCCCAACACCGAGCAGCATTTGCACCAAAGCCCAGCCCTCCAGCATCCACGAGACCTGCGTGGGGCCCTTTTGCTTTTTGCCACTCGACGCGTCATCCCGGTTACTGGCCCGTTGGCTAGTGGCCATCTTGGCGACGAAATCTACGAACAACACTGCTGGTCTGGTTGCTCCAGACTGGCCCTTGCTCCTGTGAAAAGGAGCAGCCCCTCTGACCTTGCTGGTCAGAGCACCAAGCTTTCATCGACTCCTGCGTGGCTTGCATTAGCCAAGGCCTGTTTGCTCCCATCGAGAAGCCGACACCGCCATCAGCTAGAGCCTTCGTGGGACAGCTCGTGAGTGACTCCTGGACGTCGTCGACATCTTCACTTCCACGTGGCTGCAGAGACAAGCTTCACTTTTTCACCTGTTGGCACCCGACATCGCCTGGTTCCTTCCTGGTTCCACGCCGGTCACTGGCTAGTGACTCTGAACAGTGTCCCCTCTGCTTTCAGGTCTTCTACTCTTCAGATCCACCCTTGGATCCACCGGAACTCTTCTCGCCTGGCCCGCTTCCTGTGGGCGAGGTAACGCTGGCACTCCGGTGCTCCTGTGTAGAGAAACATCTCTAGTGTCTAGGTTTCCAGTTGTTAGGTTCTGGTCCATCCGGAAGACTCCCTTTGCTTTAACTTTGTGACTTTTACGCACCCATTGAATCCAATAGGTGCCCGCGTGTAACTTTCAACACTGCACACGCATCCTGTGGGCCTCCTGGTCACTAACTACTGTTAGCTCCTTGTAGTCCCAGCAATTCTCAAGGCCCTAGGCCTTCTTACTCTTCTAAACGTGGTTCTTATACCACTATTTTAGTATATGGTTTAGCGGGCCACCCGGCCCCATCCATAATTGTGCAACTTCTGTATATTTAAACATTGCCTTGTTTTAACGAATGTGCTTCTGTGCTCATAACGAGTATAGGGGATACTTTTAGTAAATAAATACATATATATTTTGAATATATATCTGTGTGGTGTCCTTTCATTTGGTATTCTAGGGGGTTACATATGGTAAAACAGCTGGCTTCACATGCCCTCAAGAATTTAGCCTGCAGACTGCACTGTCCACGCTACCACTAGGATAGCTGGTCTATCAAGGTTGACTTCAACCACCACCATAAGGGTTGCTTGGCATGGTACAAGGTGATCACTAGAACTAGTGAGCAGCATATACCAGGCCAACTTCTCACAAATAGGTCTCGCCTTTGGGACCTTATAAGTGTTTAGCCATGCAACAGTTGCATAACTAAATACTTATAAGGTCCCAAAAGCGAGACCTAATGGCTATGAAAAGTGGCCGTGCAGCCGCGAAAGTGATCCCGATCACAATCAAACATCAAAGCGGCCGTGAAAGTAATCGCGGTGCGCGCGCCCGCGCACATGCACTGTAGCTCTAGGCTGGCCTGGTAACACTTTTTGGAGCCCTCTCAATAAGTCTCGCCAGACCAGCGCATGCGCTGGGTCAGGCGAGACCTAAAAAGGGGGTGTTTGGTGAAAAGCAAAATAACATTTTACTCACGAATGTTCTGACATTGATTACTGGAATGCAGCCAAGCCCTTTAAATAATAGACCTGCCTTTTAAAATGAAGCAGGGTTTATAATTCTTAACAAAACAGTTTCCAAATGCTACCCGCAAAGAAACCCTGGTGGGTAGCAGTAAGATTAGTTCTTCAAAGTGATGTTTTACTCAGAGGTTCTCAACTCTCAATTAGAGGGAAAAGTGGCCCCACAGATCATCCTCTTTTCCATGGATGGATCAATAGTTAGATTTCTGCTTCTGAATAGATCAGTCTGAGCTTTGAGTGCAGAACCGTGGTTCGTGTCGAAGAGCGAGACCCGGTTTATCTGGCTGGTGTTTGCTCCATTTTGGTACACTCACATCAACCCAGAAGTTTGTATTTAGGTATTTGTGTCATCATCTCCATCGGATGCTGGCGGACCCTTGTCTAGCTGCTCGGAGAGCCATTTACTTCTGCGTGCACAGTACTGCGCAACCTGTAATTTGGGCCTAAAGGTCTGAGCACTGTTGATGGAAGGCCTTTCAATATTAGGTGGCCATACTCAGCACCATGACATTTAGCAATCAGCAAAACCATCCTAAAACGCATTCTGGAATTGGTGCTAGTAATAGCGTGGAAATGACATTACCTCCCCTGCCAGGCAGGCCGGACGACAGCTTCTTCACGCGCAGTTTCTTGGCCAGAGGCTCCTGTGTGCTGCCACCTTGCTTCCTCTTCCCAGGACAGACATGGTTTGCCTTTTCCTCAGGGTCAGGTAGTGGCTTCTTCTCTTTCTCGGTTTTCTTTGGAGCCATTGTGCTCACTAGAGACAAAACACAGGTGCTGAAGGTGGAAACAGAGCTTAGATGTCCATTAGGCCCTGTAAAGTGTGCAGCATTAATAATGTCAAAGGATGCTCAAACAAGTGTTTTCACCCAACCTCCCCTCAAATTCCAACCTCTGATGGAAGTAGCTCAAGCCAGTGCCTGCAAGCCTGCCGAGACTCACACAACTAAGTTCAGGATTGCGAGGAGAGTTAGGGAAAGGTCAGGCAGACAATCATTCTACATGAGGAAGGCTCCGCACCGAGGATCGGAGGGCGTCCTGGTACACAGCCCGGCCACTTACGGAGGCGAGGCCGCACATCATAATGCTGAGGTAGTGCTGCGGACGCAGCATGGGAAATGACTGCACAAAGGGGATCAACACAACCATGACAGTATGACAGAAGTGTGCTGGTGCCAGCTTGGGCGGGGAAGGGAGCTTGAGGAAGTGAGCCTATCAAAACCCAGTGAAGGAACAGCAGAATGGCGCAGGCCCAGTACAGCGAGCAGCAGTGCTACACAAAGGTGGGCTGTGCACAATGATGTCATTAGCAATGTCATGAATGAAGTCATTTGAGATGTCACCAGTAATGGCATCAATGATGTCATGAGTGAAGTCAAACAGTGCACGGGGTGCAGGTTATAGCTAGCGTAGTGAATTACAACTTGCAAATGCCAGTGTTTTATTTGAGCACCTAACTATAACGTCACTTTAACCTTTAGTTTTTTCAGTGCATAAATGTGTTATATATACGTATACATGTAGATCAAATAGAATACACACACATATATATATATATGCAAGAAAACCCTCAAAGAAGGTAAGAGTCGCACTCAGGATTCGTAGAAAAAGAGCAATTTAATGACTGACGCGTTTCAACCTCACGGTCTTTGTCAAAGTCACAGAAAAAAAAGGAAATGGCAACATATAAAAGCATTTCATTTCAAAACAACCAATCATGACCAAGCAGTTTTTTTCTTTTCAATAGACATAGAAAAAAGAATATTGTGCTTACATGCGGAAAACAGACTCTCAATACATAAGAACTGCCATCAATGTAGAACAGGAAAAAAGAAATGATACATTTTCCCTGTTTTATAATCTCACACCTATTCACCGTAATAAATGACGTACAGGAAGAATGATCCAAATTATAAAATAACAAATAATAAAACAAATTATTTATTCATTATTGGACAATTGAAGACCTGATGTAAAAAAGGTGGTGTATTTATAGCTAGTGCTAGAGTCCGTCCATTGCATGGAAGGGAGAGTAATAATCATCCCATCAGTTGTGCCTCTCAGGGAGATGATGCACTAATACGGTACGTATATATATATATATAAATATATATATCCAACAAAGAAAATTCCCATTTAGGAGAGCCCACGCAGATAGCTGGAATTTCGTTTTTATTTGAGAGGCTGCAACACACTGGATGGAAGTCTGTTCCAAAAAATACACAGCCTGACGCGTTTCTTGCTTCACACAGCATTTCCTCAGAGGCAAAGTCCTTAATATTTGAAGCACACCGGCATTACTGAATTAGTTCCACCTGCTGCCCCAGTGGGCGTTGGCTCTTGCTGAGCATGCTGGTTATTGTAGTGCCGTAAAATAAAACTACAGTGGGTTGCTTGCACGTTTAAAAATTTGGACAGTGAAAACCCCAGTGGGTCTGTATATGTATATATACACACAAACACACACACACACACACACACACACACACACACACACACACACGCGCGCGCATACTGGAGGTACCTGGTGGGCTAGTTGGCCCCCAGGGGACCTCAGGATTGAAGAGGAATTAATTCCCCAACTTAGAACCCAGTGCTGCATCTTTTAGCCCAGCACAGACCCTGAAAAGTAATTCTAAGCGTACTTAACAGTAACTTGTATTTCCTTCCATAGGAGTCCATTGTGTGGTTTTCAGCAGAAAATGTACTAAGTGTCCATTTTTGAAATGTACAAATATGCCTCTAAAATCAGCCGAACTACGAATTCCGATTTGCTCACCTTTAATCAGGAGAGAACCCAGTGCTGCATCTTTTAGCCCAGCACAGACCCTGAAAAGTAATTCTAAGCGTACTTACCAGTAACTTGTATTTCCTTCCATAGGAATCCATTGTGTGGTTTTCACCAGAAAATTTTCTAAGTGTCCATTTTTGAAACATACAAAAATTCCTCTAAAATCAGCCGAACTACGAATTCCGATTTACTCACCTGTTATCAGGAGAGAACCCAGGGCTGCATCTTTTAGCCCAGCACTGACCCTTTAAAGGTAATTCTAAGCGTAGTACTTACCAGTAACTTGTATTTCCTTCCATAGGAATCCATTGTGTGGTTTTCACCAGAAAAGTTTCGAAGTGTCTATTTTCACAAACTAAAAATATTCCTAAAAAATCGTCTGTATGACTTAAACACATTCTTTCAACTGTTTATAGGAGGTTGGCCAGTGCTGGATCCAGGATCGGCCACTGAGTAAGAAAAAGTAACGATAACACTACTTACCTGCTAAGTGAACTTTCTGCCATAGGATAACATTGTAGATTCTATGGGTAAAAGTTTCTAAGTGTCAACTTTTAAAATACAATAATATTCCTTAAAAATTACTACTGTAAACAAAGCGCTTTTACTCAACTGTTTACAGGAGATGTCCAAGGACTGAATTTAGGATCCAGTCCTGTGGTTAGAAAAGTAATCCATAAAGTAACTAATTGCATTTAACTAGAAATTCACATTGAGCTTAATGTTGCTTTGTGTTTGAAATTGTGTTTCCCATTGCAACAACTGTAACTACTGTACTTGAAAATGTGTGTGGCCTATTTGCCAAGTATTTAAACTAAAGTAATTCATTCTGAGAAAGTATATTTTGTATTGTAATGTATAATGTAATTATAATTTAATTAAAAAAAATATATCTAAGAATAAAGTTTTAGGGGCGTTATAGTTAGGAATTGGCATTTAAAAAACCTTAGAAATTCACTGAAAAAAACATAGGTTTCAGGGGCGTTCTAGTTAGCTGGACATTTCCCTCGTACAAAACCCTAGAAATTCCCCCGTTATAGTTAGTTCAGCTAACTATAACTCGCGTCCCCGCAATGCACTGCTGATGATGTCACATATTACATCACTGATGACATCACTGATGACATCTCAAATGACATCTCAAATGACATCACTGATGACGTCATCCATGTGATAAATTAGTGCATCTTCTCACACCCTTTGATATACTGAATCAAAATTTCAGACGTCCATTCTCAAAACCATAGATACTCCAATACCAATAACTACATACCCACTCATTGACTCTTAGATCTACACACACATCCACTCACTCACCTGTACAGTCACTCATACTTAGTCACTCAGTACAGGACTATCATATGCATTTATACACCTACATAGACACTCACACACCACCAATCATCCATAGAGGTACTCTCACACCTAGTCAGTCATGCAAATAATTAATAACACTCCCATTTACTCACCTATGCAGTTATACACACACAAGTTCACTTACTCATAAAAATAGTACCACATTCTTACGTTCTTATACAATCATTGATACAAGCACACACTCATCCATACAGCCACTCTCACAATCACACACTCTCACATCTACCCACTTATATACTCTTACACACATATATACTGCCTTTCACATATGTAGTTAGTCACAAATGTACCACTGAGATATACATTCACTAACACACCCATACATACACTCACCCAACCATACAGTCCATCACAGATGCACTCTTAAAACCATGCACCCATAGAATCACCCACTCACACATGTATGCACAGAGTCACACACACCCCACCCACACAAACGCTCAGACACCCATACAGATACTCAGACAACCAATCAATAACCCATAGAGACACTCATATAGCTATTCACAAAACCATGCAGCCGCTTATACACCAACAGACAGACAGATACAGACATTCACACAGTTTAGTCACTAGTCTGCAGTAAGACACGTTTAATGACTCACTTATACAGTCAGTTACGCACCTAGAAAATCATCCATTCACACACTTATACACCCACTCATTCTTCCATAGGTTTTTCCCAATATATATATTAAACATATTTAAAATTTACAAAAACACACACTCACTGGATGCCGTCATCAGTGATGTCATCAGTGATGTCACTAACCATGTCATGAGTTATGTAATATGTGACGTCATCAGCAGTGCATTGCGGGGGCGCGAGTTATAGTTAGCTGAACTAACTATAACGGGGGAATTTCTAGGGTTTTGTACGAGGGAAATGTCCAGCTAACTATAACGCCCCTGAAACCTATGGTTTTTTCAGTGAATATATATACATGGAAAGTTCTATCATGAGCATGTTTTAACCTTGATCAATGGTCATGTCACATCAGACCACCTGCCACAAATGTATAAAAAAAGTTTTTTCTCCCATCAATTTATTTGAAGTACTTAAGAGAACGGTAGTAAATCATGCCCAAGTGGGTCATGGAATTAATGCATTCCCATGTAGATGGGATGTCCCTGATCTCTTATCAGAATCTTAAACCACAATCGATACACTCATGTAAAAAATTAAAATCAATTAATTGATTAAAATATTCATTCAAGATTAAAGTGCCAAATGGTAGTTACAAAGAACCCCTAAAAGCGCTAATAAATATTTATTACGTCATAAATACCTAAAATTACCATATGTATAAAATCACATATATACATATAATTGCTTGGGGGAACAAACAATATTGTTTGATAATCAGGGAGACCCTTTGTACTCCGACTTGTAAAATAAAAAATGGTGAAATGGTCTCTAAATACAACTATATGAAGCCCACTTGGGCCCCACGTCTGATCTGCCTCAAACAGACACGTTATATTGATATAGCATCAAAAAGAGGAAAGGAGTGAAAAAGAAAAAGCAAATATTAAAATCAGGGAAAATAATATGTCTGCCGTATGACTAAAACTTTACAGTACGGAGGTCAGACATTTGTGTTAAACACAATACAGATAGCTGTAGGTGAAATATCGAAAGAGTGGGAGAATTAAAGGCAGGTGAAAAAATCCTCACTCGAGTTGAGCCCATTCGGAGTTTTGGTGTCTAACTCGAGGATGTACCTAACTTTCTTAACAAGGGTTCGCGGTCACCACCACGTCGAAGGGGTGGGACAGTATTCACCACAAAGTAACTCAGATAGTCTAGGCAACTACCATGGATCTCTTTAAAGTGCCTAGCAACTGGATATGCTGCGTCGTTATTACTGATAGCCCTCATGTGCTGGAGTATACGCTAGTGGACCTGCAACTTGGTACTACCAACATATTGCAGGCCACAGGTACACTCCAGCACATAAACAGCAAAGGAATATGCTACTTACCAGTATGCATCTGTTCTTGGCATGTAGAGCTGCAGAGTCACACACTGAGGATAAGATCGCCATCTGGTGTTGGGCTCGGATGATTGCAGGTTGTTGTTGTCTTCGGAAGAAGCCTTTGGTCACGAGGTTGGTGACTCCTCCCCTGGACAACAGTGCGCATGGGCATCCACTCCATCGGCAGATTGTTTTTCGCCATGATGGGAAAAGATGGAGTATATAGAAAAGAAAGAAAGGATGTCCATGTGTAATGTCTAAGTAAGACGGATGCTGGAACAGATACAGGTCCCGGGGAGGCGGGCGGGCGTGTGTGACTCTGCAGCTCTACATGCCAAGAACAGATGCATACTGGTAAGTAGCATATTCCGTTCGAGGCATATGAGCTGCAGATCACACACTGAGGATAGATTATACAGCAGTGCTCCCCTTAGCGGTGGTCGCCTGTATCCGTTGCAGCAGCTTGAAATAAAGTTTTTAGGACAGCCTGGCCCACGGAGGCCTGTTGTTTGGCCTGCACGTCAACACAATAGTGTTTAGTGAAGGTATGCGTGGTAGACCATGTGGCTGCCTTGCAAATGTCTTCTAAGGGAATATTGCCTAAGAAGGCCATAGAAGCCCCTATTTTACGCGTGGAGTGCGCCCTAGGGGGAACTGTAAGTGTACGTTTAGCCTTGAGGTAGCATATTTGGATGCATTTAACTATCCACCGGGCTATTCCTGATTTGGAGATCGGGTTGCCTTTGTGTGGTGGCGCGAAAGCAACAAAGAGTTGTTTTGTCTTTCGAAAAGGTTTTGTCCTGTCGATGTAATAAAGCAAGGCTCTTTTAACATCTAAGGTATGTAGGGCCCTTTCAGCTACCGAGTCTGGATTTGGGAAGAAGACCGGTAGTTCTACTGATTGGTTAAGGTGGAAAGGGGAAATCACTTTTGGAAGAAATTTAGGGTTTGTCCTAAGAACCACTTTGTTACGGTGTAGTTGTAAGAAAGGTTCCTCAAGTGTAAGGGCTTGTATTTCACTTACTCTGCGCAGGGAAGTGATTGCGATAAGGAAGGCTACCTTCCATGTTAGGAATTGCAATTCACATTTGTGCATAGGTTCAAATGGGGGACCCATGAGTCTTGTTAGAACCACATTGAGATTCCACACTGGTGCAGGTGGCAATCTTGGGGGAAGAATTCTTTTGAGACCTTCCATAAACGCTTTGATGGCTGGTACCTTAAAGAGGGACAGGTGTTGCCTATTTTGCAAGTAGGCTGCCAAGGCTGCTAGGTGTAGACGTATAGAGGAATACGCTAGATTGCATCTTTGCAAGTGTAGTAGATAGCAAATGATGTTTTGGATGGAAGCATCCAATGGATGTATGTCATTATTAGCGCAGTAGATGGCAAATCGTTTCCATTTAGCGGCATAACACGCTCTAGTAGTAGGTCGTCTGGCTTCCTTTATGATATTCATACAGTCTGGAGGGAGATTGAGGTAACCGAACTCTAGGACCTCAGGAGCCAGATCGCTAGGTTCAGTGTTTGAGGATCTGGGTGTCTGATTTCTCCATGGTTCTGGGTTAATAGATCCGGGGAGAGGCGTAGCTTTTGATGTGGAACTAAAGATAGTTCCAGCAGTGTGGTGAACCACGGTTGACGTGCCCAAGTGGGAGCCACTAGTATTAGTGTTAGTGACTGTTGTTTCAGTTTGCGTACCACAAATGGAACTAGTGGGAGAGGCGGAAAGGCGTACGCAAATCTGCCTGACCAGTTCATCCATAGGGCATTGCCCTTCGACTGTGGGTGTGGAAACCTGGCGGCGAAGGTTGGGCATTTTGTGTTTTCGGGAGTGGCGAACAGGTCTATGTCTGGTTGTCCCCACTTTTGGAAGAAGGGGAGTAGAACCTTGGGGTGTAGTTCCCATTCGTGGATCTGTTGTGTGTGGCGACTTAGGAGGTCGGCCACTTGATTGTGGATCCCTGGGAGATGTTCTGCTAACAGGTAGATGTTTTGGGGAATTGCCCATCTCCAGATTTGCTGTGCCAGTTGGGACAGTTGGAGAGAGTGTGTCCCTCCCTGTTTCTGTATATAATACATTGTCGTCATGTTGTCTGTGCGTATGAGGACAGTTTTGTTCTTTAGGTGAATTTGAAAGGATTTTAGTGCTAGGAACACTGCTAAGAGTTCCAGGTGGTTGATGTGGAGCAGTTTTTGTTGGCTGGTCCATCTGCCCTGAGTGGTATGGTGAAGGAGGTGGGCTCCCCACCCCGTGAGAGATGCGTCTGTAGTTAGCACAACTTGTGGAAGAGGCTCTAAGAACGGTCTCCCTTTGGACAGGTTGATGGTGTTCCACCATTTCAGTGATCGAAGTGAGCGACTGTCCACCAACACCAGATCGGTAAGTTGTCCGTGAGCTTGGTTCCACTGTTGTGCTAAGCATTCCTGTAAGGGACGCATTTGAAGTCGTGCGTGTGGGACTATGGAGATGCATGACGCCATCATGCCTAGGAGCTGCATGAACACTCTTGCTGGAAGAGATGGATGAGTTTGAAATTGAGAGATGAGATTTTGTATACTGGCTATCCTGGCTGTGCTGGGATAGGCAATGGCTTTGGATGTATCTATGGTTGCTCCTAGATACTGATGTAAGTGGGAAGGTTGTAGGTGGGATTTGGGGTAGTTGATAGTGAATCCCAAATCGTGGAGAGTTTGAATCGTGCGATGAGTGTGGAGAACGCATTTTTGGTATGTATTGGCTTTTATGAGCCAATCGTCCAGATAGGGGAAGACATGGATCTGTTGTCTTCTGAGATGCGCTGCCACGACTGCTAGGCACTTGGTGAACACTCTGGGTGCTGTTGTTACTCCGAATGGGAGAACTGTAAATTGATAGTGTTGCCCATCTACCACAAATCGTAGATATTTTCTGTGAGCGGGATGCATAGGGATGTGAAAGTATGCGTCCTTGAGGTCCAATGTGGCGAGGAAGTCTCCCTGTTGTAAAAGTGGGAGGACTTGTTGGAGAGTGGTCATGTGAAAATGATCCGAATGTATATACTGGTTTAGTAGTCTGAGATCCAGTATGGGCCTTAGTGTTTTGTCCTTTTTGGGAATGAGGAAGTATAGAGAATATACCCCTTTTCCCTGATGTTGAAGGGGGACTGGTTCTATCGCATGTTTTTGTAACAGGGATTGAACTTCTTGTTTGAGGAGAGAGAGATGATGCGAGGACATTGGACGTTGTTTGGGCGGTATGTTTGGGGGGGATTGTATGAGTTCGAGGCAGTAGCCAGACTGGATAATTGGTCTTACCCACCTGTCTGTGGTGATGGAAGTCCAGACAGGCAGGAATTGTTGGAGTCGCCCCCCGACCGGAGTGGAATGGTCTGGGGGGAGTGGTGGCAAGTCACTGTTTGGTGGCTGGTGAGGTGCGGGTGTTGTTGTTGTTGCCCCGCCCTCGACCTTTGTTATTGTTTCCCCTATAACCTCCCCGGAAATAACCTCTGTTAGGGGATGTTTGTCCAGAATTTTTAAAGGTGGACGTGGTCTCAGTTGATGTGTTTTTGGAGCCTCCTCTATAAAAGGAGCGACGAAAGGAACCCCGGTTTTGATGAGACTGCAGTGCTCCCATAGACTTGGCAGTTTCATTATCCTTTTTCATTTTTTCTAATGCAGTATCCACTGCAGGGCCAAATAGCTGCTCTTGGTTGAAAGGTTGAGCTAGAATTGCGGTTTGAACCTCCGGTTTAAAACCGGAAATACGGAGCCAGGCATGTCGTCTGAGTAAGACGCTAGTATTGACCGCTCAAGAAGCAGTGTCTGCTGCATCTAAGGCGCATTTAATGGAGGCATTAGATATTAATTTGCCTTCCTGGATGAGGTCAGAGGCCTGGGACTTAAAAGGTTCAGGCAGATGTTGCATAAGGTCCTCAAGTTGGTCATAATGCGCTCTATCATACCTGGCTAACAGGGCCTGGGTATTCGCAATACGCCAATGGTTAGCCGCCTGCGCGGCGACCCGTTTGCCCGAGGCTTCTAAAAGCTTAGACTCTTTGTCTGGGGGAGGCGTTTCTCCAGTTGTCTGTGAGTTAGCGCGCTTCCTGGCATTTGATACGACTAGGGAGTCTAAAGGGAGCTGGGCCTTAATGTATGCAGGGTCTTGCGGGGCTGGTCGGTACTTTTTTTCGATGCGTGGGTTGAGAACCCTAGCTCGAACAGGGTCCTTAAAGACTTCAGTAGCATGCTTTATAACCCCTTTGATCATGGGCAGTATGTGAACAGTCTTTTGTGACTGCTCAAAGGTATCAAGGAGAAAGTCCTCTTCAAGGGCGTCTGTGTGCATTGTAACGCCGTGGAATGTTGCTGCCCTATTTATAAGTTGGCCGAACCCTAGGTGGTCATCAGGAGGGGAGGGCTTGGAGGGGTAGGTAGTGGGGTCAGGCATGTCAGGTATAGGATAAGACCAGTCATCCATGGGTGCTGGGTCTGGGAACGTAAAAGGGTCGTTTGGATCAACAGGATCATTAAATAAATCAGGGTCCGCCCCTCCCCCTAAGTCATCATTATCATCCTGTGGAGGAGGTGAATGATAGGGAGATGGTAAAGGTAAAGGTAAAGGAGAATCAGGAGGAGGAGGGGGGGACGGGTTAGGAGGTAAAACAGGAGAGGAAGGACGAAGTGGTGAAGTAGCACAGTCCTTTTTCCGTATGGGAGCTGGGGGAGGTGTAGTGTCCAGCTTCCGCTTTTTATATGGGATGGCAGTCACATGTCCCGTGTTAGGATTGATGTAGATCCGCTTCTGAGTAGGATCTGGTCGAAAAAGTTCATCTGGCTCCGAAGGTGGTGTCTGTGATGTCCGCTTCGGGTCTTTATGAGCTTTTTTCGGCGGGGACGCAGTTTTCGGCGCCGATGATTTTTTCGGGTCCGATGGATTTTTCGGAGCCGACTGAGTTTTCGGAGCCGACTGAGTTTTCGGTGCCGACTGAGTTTTCGGTGCCGACTGAGTTTTCGGTGCCGACTGAGTTTTCGGTGCCGACTGAGTTTTCGGTGCCGACTGAGTTTTCGGTGCCGACTGAGTTTTCGGTGCCGACTGAGTTTTCGGTGCCGACTGAGTTTTCGGTGCCGACTGAGTTTTCGGTGCCGATGGACTTTCAGGCATCGATGTTGAAGAACGTCTCGGTGCCGGTGGAGACTTCGGTGCCGAGGAACGTTTCTGTGCCGAAGGAGATTTCGGTCTTGGAGCCTGTTTCGGTGCCGACAGTGGGTGTTTGGGTGCCGAGGGTGTTAAAGGCACAATCAGGTGAGGTTTGCTCGAGCCCGAGCCACCCACAGGCTTAGATGTCTTCGGAGCCGGGCCCGAGGGCGGGGCTTCTGAAGAGGATTTCCGGTCGCGACTGGGCCCAGCTGGCGGAGTCTTGACCAATGCTTTTTTGGATGGGGCAGGGGCAGGGGGGGTGGTACTCACACGCTGCCCTGGAGTGATGAGGTCATCGGAATCGTCGGCCTCGGACACGATCTCGAGATCTTCGGTGTCGTCTTCGGGAACATCTTGAGCAAAGATGTCCTCCGGTTCTGGAGCTGGTTTGGCCATAATATGGCGTCGAGCTCTTCGGTCCCGGAGGGTCTTCTTCGAACGGAAAGCGGAACAAGCTGGACAGGTGGACTCGTTGTGTTCCGGCGACAGGCAGAGGTTGCAAACCTCGTGGTGGTCACTGTGGGGGAACTTCGCTCCACACTGGGGGCATTTTTTGAAGGGTGTCCTGTCCATCAGCCGCTTCCGGAACCGGTCCGAGTTGATGTCGACGTCGATGGAATGAAGATTAAAGAGTTAAATCGATTGCCGGAAGTTTTCTGCTGGAGCGGAAAAAAGTTCATCCGAACCCAATGGCGGAAAAAAACAATCTGCCGATGGAGTGGATGCCCATGCGCACTGTTGTCCAGGGGAGGAGTCACCAACCTCGTGACCAAAGGCTTCTTCCGAAGACAACAACAACCTGCAATCATCCGAGCCCAACACCAGATGGCGATCTTATCCTCAGTGTGTGACTCTGCAGCTCATATGCCTCGAACATCAGTTTTGCATGTTAGTTTTTTAGAGATAACTACAGGATCATCATTAAAAGGGATTCTGTATGATATTTTGTTCCTTCCTAGTTTACAGGCTTTGCAGGATGCACATTTCATAAAGCCTTTGGTTGATTGTAACCAGGAACTGGTAGTTGATACTTCAGGACTGCTCTTGACAAGCATGTCGTTCATTGAACGTGCTCTGCGAAAGGTTATTTCAGGAGCTTTGGATAGAGACACCAATCACTGGGTCATTACGGACAACCACCCAATTTTTGTTGAATATCATGCGCAACTTATTGTGTTGTCGACTGTACGTGGTAATCAACCTGGGTGGTTCGATGATGGCTCTGGATATATTGGGCAACTCAGCTTGATTGGGGCTGCAACCTAACGCTGTAGAACAAAAAATAGTGCTTGCTTTCTTAATCGCTCTATCAAGCATATTAACAGTGTACCCCCTAGCTAGAAATCTTTTCTTGCTCTGAACCGGAGCATTTATGCAGTCAGCATCAACACTACAAATGCGTCTGATACGCAGCATCTCACCATAGGGATGCGGTGTATCAGATGGTCAGGGTGGTGGCTGATGGCATGTAGCACTGTGTTGCCCGCTGAGGATTTGCGATGTAACCGGGTCTCCAGATGATTATCTTTAAGTACACTTCCACATCCAAAAAGTTTACGGATACCTTGCTAACTTGTGCTGTAAATTCAAGATTGAGGTTATTGTCAAATTAGCTTCTGACTCAGAACCTCTCCAAATGAGGAACAAATCGTCTATGTAATGGTACCAGGTTATTATATGATTGGTCAGAATATGCCCAAACCTAGCCATAAGGACTTGCTCCTCCCACAGTCCCAAATGTAGACACGTGTAATTGGGGGAGAAGCAAGCCCCCATAGTCACACCTCTCATTTGTTGGAACACCTGACTTCGGAACAAAAAGCAGTTGTTATTTAAACATGTCAAGATCATGTCTGACAGCATTTTGTTATGTTTCAGCATATGGAGTGGTTTTGTCCGCAAGTAATGTTCAACTGCTCTGACACCATCTAGATGGTGTATGCTGGTGTACAGAGCAGTGACGTCAAGAGTTATTAGCAAGTAATCCTCTTGCCAAACTATAGTGTCTAGCTTTCTCAGGAAATCCCCTGTATCCTGTAAATACGATGGTATATTTTTGACATGCTCCTGTAGGAAATAATCAATATACCGCAAAGTATTCTCCATGATACTGTTCTTTGCGGAAATTATAGGTCTTCCACGAGGTTTGTTGGGGTCTTTGTGTATCTTTGGAATTAGGTATACTACTGGAATTACCGGATGGTTTACTTTAAGGTATTTAAATTTGTCACTGCTTAGTAACCCAGCATTTTATCATGATAGCAGCTTTGTGTTGAAGTCATTCCAAGCTAGTTTTACCGTCTTCCAATCACCCCGCCTGTAACATTGTCGATCATTCAGGTGTAGGAGTGCTTCATCCATATACATTGTCGTCGGCACCGAGTTTTGGGCCTTCAATCAGGGCACATTTAAGGATCCACCCCAAATTCTGGAACCCTCTGCTGCTGATTTCCATGCTGTCCACATCCATGCTGCTTTTCCAAGGCCTCCGAAACTGGACTCTTTACTGCTATCCTTAAATTCTTATGTTCCCATCTTTCTCGGACCTTATTCCATCCGATCTTCTGAGGTCTCTATTGTGCTGTACAAGTCCGAGCCGATCATTCGCTCCACTATGGGGCCCTTCTCTATTCTGTGGCTGGAGCGTGTATATCATCAACCTGAACACGGTGTGAAGATCATTCACTCTTCTCTTCTCACGTGTCTTGTCCACATATCTTTGAAGACCGGTAAAATCTGAACACTGCTTAAAAACAAACCTCAACCTTCTTTCAGTGGCTCTCAGAAACTATCACCATCCATCACACTTCTTTTCTTAATATGAATACGTTTCTTGAAAGGACAGACGATACCAGTTTCAACAGCACCTGGATCTCTACAACCTTCGCCAGCCCCACCAGTCTGCGGCTTGGGAGCCAATATCCAAGTTACAGACGACCGTCTATTGAACACAGATAATGGTGATCTCTTGCTGCTGCTTGGCTGGTCAGTGGCCTTTGATACAGTTCACTGCTAGGGTTTGCATGACACTTCTCCGACAGGCATGGTATAAATAACACTACTTTAAACTGGTTTGTGTCATACTTTCCTGGCAGACAACAATTTATGCAAATAGACTCCTCCAACTCTCCACCAAAACAGCTGAATGGAGTCATCCAGGACTCTATGTTCCATTGTTGGACAGGCCACACGAAGGGCTTGCTCCCTCCCCGCACGACAGGGCCCGAGCTCCGGCCCACCAGGCATAACCCACGAAAAGCACCTGTACCCCGTCTCCCGACGGATCTTCTGCCCTCGGACCTCTACTCATCACGGGGCCCAGCCCCACCGGCTCCCCCGGCCGGTTCAAGCCGCCATCTTGGGCCCTGCACCACGAGGCCGCGTGGCCTCGCCCCGACCCTAACCCCGGGCCTGACCGGCCCCGACATCCCGGCACCACCATCCACCCGGGAGGTGAGCGGACCACTTGGCAGGTCAATGGGAGGACGAAGTGTCAAGAGCTCTTCCCCCGCCAGGTGCCGATCGCCTCCAGCTCCCCCAGGCGCTGGCTCCACCCCCTGCTGGGTGTCTGGACACCTTCATCCCGGGCCCTCCGACCTCCAAGTGCGAGGGTCCGGACATCAAAGAGCGCCTGCCCTATAACTGGGGCAACTCCGGAGCAGGAAGGCAGTTGTATCCTGGAGTCGAGAGACACCGAGAGAACTCAGCCTTGACGGACTACTGGCGCGGCCGCAGCCCGCTCTTGTGAACCATCGTCCTGCCTGCTGGCGCTGCCGCGGCCTTCTGCAACATCCATCCTCGTCGGGACCTGCTGGCGCTGCCGCGGCCCGTTGTAACGACCATCCTCACCGGGACCTGCTGGCGCTGCCGCGGACCGTACATCGACCATCTTTCCGGGACCTGCTGGCGCTGCCGCGGACCGTGTCCCGACCATCTCGACCGGGACCTGCTGGCGCTGCCGCGGCCCGTACCAACTAAACCACCAAGCTCGAGGAGTGTGAGCTAGTCATCATCTCATCCGAACTACCTGACTGGTAAACAGACTGTCCCGCTCCCCCTTACCCTGCATTGAGAGACTTGAATCGAGGGGACCCCTGAGTCCAGACCTCCTTGTACCATTCAACCGTACCTTAAGAAGTGCTTATAAAGAACACTGAACCTTATCCGTGTGTGGTATCTGTCTGTGGGGGGGGGAAGTTACTTGTCTGTACGATCGCTGGAGACGGCTCTCCCCGGAGACCTCTCCTCCTGACCCCGGCCGACCCTCCCGGTCCGTCTACCCTTTCTAACATTGGTGGCCAGCGGCGCGATCCGAATCAACGCGTAATCGTACAGAGAGTAGCTCACCCCACGACAAAAACACGATGTCAGCCAAAGATAGCAGCTCCACCGAGAAATTCCAAATGGATAAGTTAGAAGAATACAACCACCGCGAACTGAGACAATTCTGCATAGAACTTGGCATTGCTACCACCGGCCTGAGTACCAAGGATGATCTAAAGCACGCCCTAGAGTCGTGGACAGAAACTGGGGTCGCCAGACCCTCCGACCAAAGCAGCATCACACCAGAGGGGAACGCCACGGCTCCCGAGGAGCGGGGAACGGGCCTCTCGCAGGAGGAGATCCGAGAAAGAGAAAGAACCAGATTGCACGAGTTGGAAATGGCACGACTCAAGATGGATGGGGAACTCAAGTTAGCTGAACAGAAACTCAACCTCGAGCATATGCGGCTCCGAGAAGAACGAGAAGAGAAGCAGAGACAGAGAGAGCTGGAGGAGAAAAAAATAACGCTCGAGCACGAGCGCCAACTAGCGGAGATAGAACTTCGGAAACAGAATAAAGAACTGGGGGTGCCTGAGCGACCACACACCCCGGGGCCAATCGAGAAAAAAGTCCACATCCCCAAGGATGTTGTCCACGAGTATGTCCGAGAAGACGACATACAACAGTGGTTTAAAGCCTACGAGATCGCCATGACCTCCCACCGGATCGACCGGAGTGATTGGGGAGCCGGACTTTGGGGGAGGTTTATCAACGAGGGTCGCGATGCCCTACTGCAGCTCCCAGATCACCAAATGTCGTCCTACGACCACATGAAGGCTGCCCTCCTCACCCGCTACGGCCTCACACCCGAGATGTACCGCCAGAGGTTCAGAGATTGCACCCGGATCCCAGGTACAACTTGGGTAGAATACGTGAACTATTTTAGCCGTGCCTTCGGGGTAGAATACGTGAACTATTTTAGCCGTGCCTTCGAGGGTTGGATCAAGGGGAGCCATGTCACCACCTACGAACAACTCTTTAACCTTATGGTATGGGAGCACCTGTCGAACAACTGTTTCGTCGAGCTCAGGCAGCACCTCCTCGACAGTAAGCTGACTGACCCCCGGCAGCTCGCCGCCGAAGCTGACCGATGGGAAAGCACCCGAGTGGGCCGGAGGGGGCCACACAAACAGAACAGAAGCAACCCAGGCCAGCACCGTCCTCGGGGAGGAGGAGGGGGCCAGGGGCGAGGGAGAGACGCCTTGCCAGCAACACCCGTGGCCAGCACCCCGCCTCCGGCCGGCCGGGGCAACCCCCCGTGGCGTCCTGGGTTCCGAGCCAACGTCACGTGCCACCGATGCCAGCGAGTCGGCCACTACGCCAATGACCCGAGCTGCCCGCAGAACCAAACACCCAAGCCCCGCCAGGTAGCTGCCGCCGCCCTGGGGGAAGAGCGATTATCGGGGGAACCAGAAGAGTATGAGCCGGCCCAGCAAGAGTGGGAACCGGCCGCCATGGTCCTGGCGTGCTTAGGGGGAAGAGACATGGTCCCACGGGCTCCCCTACCCGCTAACACCAGGAAATACGGTCAGTGGGTGACCATTAATGGACAGCGAGCCGAGGCCTTGCGTGACACAGGCGCCAGTGTGACGGCCGTCCGCTGTCACCTGGTGAAGCCCGAGCAGATCCTGCCGAACATTCTCTGCCCCGTCCGCTCGGCAGACAACTCTGAGAGTATGTGTCAAATGGCCTGCGTCCCGTTCGAATGGGGAGGGGTCTCCGGCCTGTTGAAGGTGACGGTCCGGGACGATGCCCCCATGGACTGCCTCCTGGGGAATGACCTCGAGAGTTCCCCGTGGGCCACCGTTGAGAGAAGAGAGCACCTGGGGGTGCTGGGCCTCCCGGACTGGGCCTGCGTAACCACCCGGTCCATGGCCGCCCGTGCCGTCCCCCGATCAGAAGAACCGGAATGGCCAGCACCTCCGCCCCCGGTCGCCCCAGTAGAAGACAACGACGAGGCCAGACTCCCAGACCCGACGACCGAAGGGGACGCGCAACCCCAGAACCTTCCTGACCTGGCTCAGTGGCGTCAAGAAGGGGGGCCCACCCAAGAACAGTTCCGCCAGGAACAAAAGACCTGTCCCTCCCTCGAGGGACTCCGCCAACAAGCCAGCGCCCAGAACGCAGGGGACTCCACCGGAACTCACTGGGTCTACTGGGATAACGACCTGCTATACAGCGAGCAAAGAATCGCCGAGCTGGGGGCCGGTCGAGTACTGGTGGTACCTCTCCGCTTCAGAGACTTTCTGCTCAACCTGGCCCACGATGTCCCCCTGGCTGGACACCTGGGCCAGGACAAAACGTACAGCCGCCTAGTGACCCACTTTTTCTGGCCGAAAATGAGGAACGACGTCCTGAACCACTGCCGATCTTGCCCCACATGCCAAGCCAGCGGGAAGAGTGGTCGGAAGCTGAAAGCACCTCTGCAACCCTTCCCTGTGGTCACCACCCCGTTCGAGAGGGTGGGGATAGACATTGTGGGGCCTCTGGACCCCCGCACGGCACAAGGACACAGGTTCATCTTAGTACTGGTGGACCATGCCACCCGCTACCCCGAGGCGGTGCCCCTACGGACCGTGACAGCTCCGGTGGTTGGCCGGGCCCTAATGGGGATCTTCTCCCGGGTAGGCTTCCCCCGAGAAGTCGTCAGCGACCGAGGCACGAACTTTATATCCAAATACATGAAGTCCCTCTGGCAACAATGCGGGGTCACCTACAGATTCACGACCCCCTATCACCCCCAAGGGAACGGACTAGTGGAGCGTTTTAACCGCACTCTCAAGGGGATGATTGGGGGATTGGAAGAGCCCCTCCGTCGCCAGTGGGATGTACTACTCCCGTGCCTCCTCTTCGCCTACCGAGAAGTTCCCCAGAAGTCCCTCGGTTTTAGCCCTTTCGAACTCCTGTACGGGCACCCTGTGCGAGGGCCCCTCAGCCTAGTAAAAGAAGGTTGGGAGATGGCCCCCCTAAAGACCCCTCCAGACGTCTTCAAATACCTCCTGGCCCTACGCAATCAGACCCGGCGCTTCAGAGAGATGGCCAAGGCGAACCTCGAGGCCAGCCAGGAGGACATGAAGAGGTGGTATGATCACAATGCCTCCTCCGTTGAGTTCGAGCCTGGACAACAAGTATGGGTGATGTCCCCCACCGAACCATGTGCCTTGCAAGATAAGTGGACGGGGCCCTTCAAAGTGGTCGAGCGCAAAAGCCCCGTCACTTACCTCATCGACCTGGGGACCTCCCGGAACCCCCTTCGGGTCCTCCACACCAACCGACTCAAACCACACTTTGTGCGCTCAGAACTCAGCCTCCTGATGGCTACGGACAGTGGGGCAGAGGAAGACTCCGAACCCCTCCCGGATCTTCTGAAGACTCAGGAGAATGACGGCTCCGTGGACGGGGTCCGGCTCTCTGACGCCCTCACTTCGGAGCAACGCCAGGGCTGCCGGAACCTCCTGCTGCAGTTCGCTACCCTGTTCTCCCTCACCCCCGGGGTCACCCCTTGGTGTTTGCACGACGTGGACACCGGGGACAGTCCCCCTGTCCGACACCGGGCCTACCGCGTACCAGATCGGGTACGGGCCTGCATACAGGAGGAAGTGGCCAAGATGCTCACAATCGGGGTCATCGAGCCCTCGGACAGTCCCTGGGCCAGTCCGGTTGTATTGGTCCCCAAAGCCGCTGCCCCCGGCACCGCACCTGAACTGAGATTCTGCGTCGACTACCGGGGCTTGAACGCTGTCACCCGGACCGACGCTCATCCGATCCCCCGAGCAGACGAGCTGATCGACCGGCTGGGGGCCGCCCGCTACTTCAGTATCTTCGACCTAACAGCGGGCTACTGGCAGATCGGCCTCACACCCAGGGCTCAGGAACGGTCAGCCTTCTCTACCCCCGATGGCCACTACCAATTCAAGGTCATGCCCTTCGGCATGAAGAATGCCCCCGCCACGTTTCAACGCCTCGTGAACCAGGTCTTGGCGGGGCTCGAAGAGTTCAGCGCTGCCTACCTGGACGATATCGCTGTATACAGCCGCCACTGGCCCGACCACCTCCGTCACCTCCAAGAGGTCCTACAGGCCCTCCAGCGGGCCGGCCTCACAATTAAGGCCGGCAAGTGCCAAATTGGCCAAGGGTCTGTGACCTACCTTGGGCACCAAGTGGGAAGCGGGCTGGTGGCCCCGCTACAACTTAAGATTGCTGCCATCCAGTCCTGGCAGCCCCCCGTCACCCAGACCGAGGTCCGAGCCTTCTTGGGGCTCACCGGCTACTACCGGCGGTTCGTGAAGGACTACGGCAGCATCGTGGGGCCCCTCACGGGTCTCACGTCCAAGAACCAACCGAAGCGGATTAACTGGACCCCCGATTGTCAAGCGGCCTTCGAGAAGCTGAAGGCCGCCCTGTGCACCGCCCCTGTGCTCCAGGCCCCCGATTACAGTCGGGAATTCGTGGTACAGACCGACGCCTCCGACCACGGCATCGGAGCCGTCCTTTCTCAGTTAAACCCCGAAGGTCATGACCAGCCGGTGGCCTTCATCAGTCGACGTCTCCTGGCCCGAGAACAGCGCTGGAGCACCATCGAGAGGGAGGCCTTCGCAGTGGTGTGGGCCCTCAAAAAGCTCCGGCCCTATCTCTTCGGTACCCACTTCCGGGTACAAACCGACCATCGACCCCTGCAGTGGCTGATGCAGATGCGGGGGGAGAACCCAAAACTCTTGCGCTGGTCCATTTCCCTGCAGGGAATGGACTTCACTGTGGAGCACCGACCAGGCCAAGACCACGCCAACGCGGATGGCCTGTCCCGCTTTTTCCGCCTCGACGAAGAGAGTCCCCAAGGAGATGGGTGACTCTCCCCGCCTTCAGCTGGGCGGGACGCATGTTGGACAGGCCACACGAAGGGCTTGCTCCCTCCCCGCACGACAGGGCCCGAGCTCCGGCCCACCAGGCATAACCCACGAAAAGCACCTGTACCCCGTCTCCCGACGGATCTTCTGCCCTCGGACCTCTACTCATCACGGGGCCCAGCCCCACCGGCTCCCCCGGCCGGTTCAAGCCGCCATCTTGGGCCCTGCACCACGAGGCCGCGTGGCCTCGCCCCGACCCTAACCCCGGGCCTGACCGGCCCCGACATCCCGGCACCACCATCCACCCGGGAGGTGAGCGGACCACTTGGCAGGTCAATGGGAGGACGAAGTGTCAAGAGCTCTTCCCCCGCCAGGTGCCGATCGCCTCCAGCTCCCCCAGGCGCTGGCTCCACCCCCTGCTGGGTGTCTGGACACCTTCATCCCGGGCCCTCCGACCTCCAAGTGCGAGGGTCCGGACATCAAAGAGCGCCTGCCCTATAACTGGGGCAACTCCGGAGCAGGAAGGCAGTTGTATCCTGGAGTCGAGAGACACCGAGAGAACTCAGCCTTGACGGACTACTGGCGCGGCCGTAGCCCGCTCTTGTGAACCATCGTCCTGCCTGCTGGCGCTGCCGCGGCCTTCTGCAACATCCATCCTCGTCGAGACCTGCTGGCGCTGCCGCGGCCCGTTGTAACGACCATCCTCACCGGGACCTGCTGGCGCTGCCGCGGACCGTACATCGACCATCTTTCCGGGACCTGCTGGCGCTGCCGCGGACCGTGTCCCGACCATCTCGACCGGGACCTGCTGGCGCTGCCGCGGCCCGTACCAACTAAACCACCAAGCTCGAGGAGTGTGAGCTAGTCATCATCTCATCCGAACTACCTGACTGGTAAACAGACTGTCCCGCTCCCCCTTACCCTGCATTGAGAGACTTGAATCGAGGGGACCCCTGAGTCCAGACCTCCTTGTACCATTCAACCGTACCTTAAGAAGTGCTTATAAAGAACACTGAACCTTATCCGTGTGTGGTATCTGTCTGTGGGGGGGGGGAAGTTACTTGTCTGTACGATCGCTGGAGACGGCTCTCCCCGGAGACCTCTCCTCCTGACCCCGGCCGACCCTCTCGGTCCGTCTACCCTTTCTAACATCCATCAAATCTCAAGTTGTTCTTATGGGCAACTCTCCATCTTTCAAGGAACATATCACGAAAAGGCACAGCTTGGTTACAGCTTTAATTAAGATGCATAATAAAGTCCCTGTTAACATCCAAGAACCTCCGATGAAAGTCCAGGGCCTTAGTCTTGTTACACATCGACAGGTAACGTTCTTTTCACTGGCCTTGCAGGATCCTCACTCTCACCACATAAACAAATTTCCAGGTGGTGGCTAATCGACAACAAAAGAAGGTTTGAGTATGCTTCGCCTCCGAAACGTTCGCATTGGCTTCCTCTTGCCAACAGAATCCACTCTGAAGTTAGGCATGTGATCTACAAAGCATTCACAAGAGAACCCCTCACGATTTGGCTTCTAAACTCGAGGCATGTGGTGGCATACACACTTCAAGGAGTATTACTCTTCCAGTGTGGACATCCCAAAGACGTACACTGAAGATGCTCGCCAGGAATCTTTTCCATCACATATCGCATGATTCCAGCATGATGGCCCTTTGCAACACAGACTTTCTCCATCATTGCTACAATTAAGGAAATAACTCAAACCCCACTACTGCACAATTCTCCTGAAACATTCTTCCTATGAGATATTACGTTTTATTTTACACTTTTCAATATTAGTTTGACTTTTAATCACAAACATAGTGACAAGTCTCACAGCTGTAAGATAAATATCAAGTGTGCCATTGCCTTCTGGAGCCAGGTCCACACCATAGAAGTACCCCCAATAAAATGAAAATAAAAGAAAATTGTGAGACGGAAATATATACAGACAAATGGAATTATTGTTCAATATTTGAGAGCACACTCAACGAGGCTGGATGTGAGCCATATATGGATTGACGTGCACACTGGAGATACAGTGACGATGAACTGGTGATGCACACACTGAAGTTCTGTCAAGAACGGTCAGGCTGGTTTCCCAGGGCCGCTGTGACTCAAGGGCACTAAGGCAAGCATTGTGACAACTACTGCAGCTGTTCTTGGGGAAACAGGAGTTAAGCACGCCTGCAAGCTCACTGAATTATCAAGTCCCTGCTCTCTCGATTAACTTTGAGGGTATAGCGAGGTCAATCCATCGAGGATTTCTCCGCAATCTCTATCTGAACCTTTATTACGCGACCTTCTCCATAAAAAAGGCGTGCGCTCTTCAAATGTATGTGTTTGGTCTTTAAATCACTGCACGGGAGGGGACCATGTTATGTTAAAAAGAAACCGCAGCCTTATATCCCGGTACGCTGGCTCAGATCCAGTGAGCTATGCCCAAAACGGATCCGTACAGCCAGATATGGTGGCCGCTCCTTTTCGTTCTTGGTCCCAAACACTGGAATCAGCCACCCTTGCCCATTCGCTCAGATCGAACCTTCTTCAAGAAACTTCTGAAAACATGGTTGTTCGATATTTGATCACCGTATGGAATTGTGACCTGTATCTGACTGCTTCGGTGCCGAGAGATCCCCTCGGGGATAATTCATGCATCTAATATATAAATAATAATAATAATATTATTATTATTATTATTATTATTAAGAGGCCTTGTGTTGTAGAACTCTTGCATCAGCTTGCACACACAGCTCACACAATACCCTGTCCAAGCGGGGCTATTCGTTTAAGTAAAATATGTAACACTTTCATTCATATAAAGTAAAAGGTTCTTAGTTCCTTTCAGAAGTGTCGCGGCCTATCGTCCCATGAGTAAGATTCTTCAAGGTGCTCTAGGCCAATACCAGGGTTGGATCCGAGAGCAGGTAGCAAAGATACATAGGTACTAGGACTCTATCTACCAAGCTCAGCACTGGGCGTTTCGTAAAGCCACAAGGCCCTCCGTGCAGTACTTACTAAGTGCTGACGGGTGCCTGACCTGGCGAACAGGGGAGGTGACTCGCTGGTCGATCCATTCCAATGCCTGGGATGTAACCGCGATGCTCTGGAGTACCCGGACAGGAGGAACGCAGGCACTAATTGCGCTGGAGATCACTGCTCAGGCTGCAATCCACGCTGATCTGCAATGCTAAGAGGGAGTGGATGAAGAACCAACGGCTCAGAGGACACCTCTCTAGCTGGAGCACTCAAGGTTGCAAACTCCAGATCTTTGTTCCAAAGATGGCCTTACTTCATGTGTAGGGAAATCTTCAGGTTGGGCTGCCACACATGCAGTGTCATGCAAAGTAGAAAGTAGAGTGTGTCATTTTTCAATCACCACGCCACTAGTGTGCGCAGATGCAGAGTTCTTGGTGGCACAGCAGAATTCACTTTTCCGTGCACAGGCGAAATCCTTGGTGGGTGGGCAGTTGAAGTTGTTTTCAGTTCTCCATGTGCTTACCACACTGAAGGTCTTCAGAGCAGCAGAGTGTCAAATGAACCAGGGGGCGCAAGAGTGAATCAAGGTAGGCTTTCCGCACACCAAGCACTCTTCCTCCTCTCAAGCTGTAGCAGCGAGGGTTCTTCCAGAGTCGTGAGGGACTGCCCCTTAAAGAGTGATAGCCGAAGATTCTGCCTCTTCAGTTTTCCTCTGCACAGGAGAACCAAACTTCTTCCAAGTAAAATGTGAACATGCGATATGCCACAGAGGTCAGCGCTCATCCAGTCTCAGCCAACTATTGATCTGAATCCCAAATCTAGACAGATTCAAAGTTATTCCCAAACTTTAGGGTGTTTTAACCCTGCCAGAGTGCCTTTTCGTCATGGGTGTCACAACTCCCCTACAGCCAGCCATGCAGGCACTGCCACCCGTTGGTGTATTGACTTCCCGGCAGCTCTGCCCAGACAAATGCAGCTGCGGTCCTCACTCTCTCAACCAGAACATAACACATGATGGGCGGGTTTGCTGGCAGCCCTTCTCCTTTGCATGAAGTGGCCAGCCATGATTGTGTCTTCGGCCACTTATTTTTCAGGATATAGGCTTACCTGCGGGACTGCCCTGAGGCAGGACTAGTGAACAACAAAAGACTCTTCCTGCTTCAGTCACTGCACGTGAATCAGAACCCAGGCACAGGCACTTTGATTCCCAATGGATTTTAGAGTAGGGGCGTAGTGTAGGGGACAGGTAGGGACAAGGGGGGCCAGCAGCATAGACTACTACCATAACGTATCGTGCACCACCCAACCTTAGGGGCAGCATACATGCTGCTGGGCACCAGCCCTGGCGTACACCACATCTTAGGTATCTAGGCACATTCATGCACCCACAATACATTTGATGGGCTCGCATATTAAATAAAGGACTTTGACACAGGTCTCCTGAACTAGAAAACATACCAAACCTTTCAGACTAAGACCATGATAGCAAGCTGTCAGATGAATACAGCAGCCAGTCATGACAGACTACACAGAATCACACAGGGAGAGAAGGCAGACAGTCTCCACCCTGAGTGCAGTAAAAGGGCCAGTATCTGACTGTTACACTCGCTCATTGGGATAAAGCAGCATCCTTATTTTAGACAGATTAATCAGTTTTGATTCGTTATCACATTTAGGGGCAAAATACCACTACCTGAAAACAAACTATTTTTCAAAGCTAAATCCTCCTTCCTTATATCCCAAATCGATAAGACAAGAAGCTGCCCAGGCAAACTTTTCGGCATCATCAGGTAACAAACAAAGTCTTCCAGAGAGACGAGAGAGAGAGAGAGAAACGAGAGAGAGAGAGAGAGAAACGAGAGAGAGAGAGAGAGAAACAGAGAGAGAGAGAGAGAGAGAGAGAGAGAGAGAGAGAGAAACGAGAGAGAGAGAGAAACGAGAGAGAGAGAGAAACGAGAGAGAGAGAGAAACGAGAGAGAGAGAGAGAGAGAGAGAGAAACGAGAGAGAGAGAGAGAGAGAGAGAGAGAGAGAGAGAGAGAGAGAGAGAGAGAGAGAGAGAGAGAGAGAGAGAGAGAGAGAGAGAGAGAGAGAAACGAGAGAGAGAGAGAGAGAGACGAGAGAGAGAGAGAAACGAGAGAGAGAGAGAAACGAGAGAGAGAGAGAAACGAGAGAGAGAGAGAAACGAGAGAGAGAGAGAGAAACGAGAGAGAGAGAGAAAAGAGAGAGAGAGAGAGAGAACACTACTGAGACAAGTCAGTTGACTTTCCTTCCTCACTACTGAACCCAAACAATACCTCCTGGAATTAATTTAGGGTGCTAAGTGTAGACGACATCACGAAGTGTGCTGCTCACTTCTCTGATCCAATCCCTTCCTCCCTAATAAACAAAGAGATCTGAGGCCTCATCTCCCCCATCCCCTCTGGACTTCGATAATCAACTCCTCTCTGTCACAAGGAGCCGTTCTAGACTACCTGAAATCAGGTCAGGATACCCAACTCCTCGAGAAAAATGGAGCTAACCTGGAAGACATGGACTGCTTCGGAGTGATGCGCAACCTCCCTATCCTGGTCAAAGTACTAGAAGATGTGCAGTCTCTCAACTCAAACAACATATAAAAGGCGCTGATTGAAGAGAAAAATTCTTGTTTGAGGGCTGAGAAACCAATAATGTAATCTGCCAGACTTGTTATAATTGAGGACACTCTCTCCATTCTAGACAAAGGGAACTCATGTCTACTGGTTCTTCTTGAACTTTCCTTGGTCTTCAACACATTGAGCACAAAATTCTTCTCAATGCTCTAAAGTCACGTATGGGGATCGACTACTTTTCTTTCTATCTCAAAAACCGCTGCCCTCAAACTAAACTAAAACACTCCCGTCAATGCCTGCCCTTATCAGTCAAGGGGTTCTCCGGAGCTCCACCCCATCAATGCCTGCCCCAGAAAGTCAAGGGGTTCCCCAAGACTCCATCCCGTCAATGCCTGACTGGTCAGCCAAGGGGTTCCCCCTGGCTCCTCCATGTCAATGCCTGCCCCGGTCAGTCAAGCGGTTCCTTCGGGATCCTCCTGGTCAAAGCTTGCCCCTGTCAGTCAAGTGGTTCCCCGGGGCTTCTCCCCATCAATGCCTGCCCTAGTCAGACAATGGGTTCCTTTGGGATCCTCCCTGTCAATGCCTGCCCCAGTCAGTCAAGGAGTTCCTCTTGGCTCCTCTCCGTCAATGCCTGCCTTCATCAGCCAAGGGGTTCCCCAGGGCTCCTCTCCGTCAATGCCTGCCTCCATCAGCCAAGGGGTTCCCCAGGGTTCCTCCCAGTCAATGCCTGCCCCGGTCAGTCAAGGGGTTCATCTGGGCTTCTCACTGTCAATGCCTGCCCCGGTCAGCCTAGGGGTCCTCAGGGATCCATATTTGCCCACATGCCCTTCAGTTGGTCCTCCAACAAGTCTATGTTTTGCATCATCTGTATGCATATAACGTACAGCTTTAGCTAGAAATCTCATCTCTAGCTGGTGTTGTTTACTTAAATAGAATGCTATTAACTGTTCAGTCTTGGCTATTGGTTAACCACCTACAGCTAAACCCTCTGAAGACTGACTTCCTCCTAATTTCTCCCCTGCACAGTGCTCCCCGGAAAGAAGACTGGCTCACCTGCCCAGATATACTCAATTGCCTCCCAACATTGTTGACTGCACATCCCTTGAAATAACACTGGACAGAAATCAAACATGCTTACCCATATCAACTACACGACCAAAAGCCCCTTATACCAAAGCAGACTTCTACAGATCGAACATTTCATCCTGTTACCTAATGTCCAAAATGTCATACAGGAGCTGGTTATCTCTTGGCTTGACTACGGTACTGCAATTCTAGTCAGCACGCTGAAATCTCCCTTACACCCATGAAGGCAATGCTCAATGCGGCTGCCAGACTCTTCTCAGTAGCCAGACTCTTGGGCCAAACTATTCCCTTACTGATCACTCTCAAGTGGTTCCTGATTGGAGTCAGCTGCCTATTCAAAGTGGCTTGCACTACTCACAAAGCACTTCATCTCTGGACACCTAAATAACAGGCCTGCAAACTCACCCGTTCTGGAGGCAGACGCTCCCTGTGAAGCTCAAGTACACTGATTTTTGAGCCACCTAGATTTAAGAAAGAGATCCCACTCACGCTTCTTCACTGGAAATGCTCCAAGGATCTGGAACTCACTGTCTCCGGAGATTCGCACAAACCCCTCCTTGGCATCTTTCAAGAAGAGTGTTAAATCATTTGTGCTTGAAATATATCCAATGTACTACTCGGTCATTGTAAACTGCAGAGAGTACCTTGAATCCTATCCATGGAGATAAGCGGATTTTCTGCCTTTCCTCTATCTAACCTTTGCATATCTCGTCCCTTATTGTATATAACCTCCAACCAGTTCTCACTGTAACCTGCTGTCACCTTTTATTCTGCACAGTGCCGTGACACACTTGGATCACGTACTCACTTTGTAAAACCCTCACCGAATAAATAGTAAATCATTATATTCATTTAAAAATAGTAGCTATTAATCAGCTGCCACCAAGCTTTTGTCATGCCATGACTGGCTCCCGGGGATGATCGTCGCCCGTGATATGAAGGAGAACTTCTTTGGCCATACTTGTATCAGTATTTAACACTTTGGAGGTAAGCAACAGAGAAATCATGTGTGTTGTGTAAACGCTTGGGTACATGAGATATGGGGTATCCTTTGCCAGAGTCCCCGTGTAAGTAGGCAGGCAGGACGGCCGGACAGTGATCCATAGTTATCAATGGTAGCCCGAGACAAGGGTTGCCATTTCCCTACCTGTCCCCCTGCACTGCGCTTTCCCATGCCCTACTTCCACCGCCCCCCCCTCCTCACGGGGCATAACCCTAGATCATGCATTCCCTGTGGTGCAGTAGGGGCACCCAACCCTTCAGGTGGGACCTCAATCCTTCAGGGGCCCCCATTCACCTCAGTTCAATGAATATCTGTGAGGTATGTAGGCTATGGGGCCCCTCTTCACATTCTGCTATGAGTATTAACGCCGGGAATATTATGTTATGTTAGTAAAACTTATATAGCGCACGATTACCCTAAGGTGTCCTGGCGCTTGCTACAGTCCTCCTAACTGACGGTTCCGGCCAGAAGAATTAACACAGCCATGTTTTGAGCGCTTTCCTAAAAGCAAATAGGTCCTTGGAATTTCTCAGGCTAAAACGAAGTTCATTCCAGGCCTTAGCTGCCCCGACGGAAAAACTTCTGCCTCCCCATCTAGCTCCCTTTGTGGTGGGTACTACAGTGAGTTTTGCTCCTCTGGTCCTCCCTCTCTTTCCTGGGTGCAGTCCTCCCAGGCACTTGAGTATTACCTCCTTGCCCTGCCCCCCTTCCCTCCTCTGAGTGGAGGACTCCCCTGGATACAAGATCCAGATACTAGAACATGTTCCCTTCCTTCCTACAAGTGCAGCACTTTATGAGTATTACCACCAGGTACTGGCCTCTGATCCTCCCTCTCTTCCCTGGATGCAGTCCTCCCTTGCCCCTGAGTATTACCTCTGTGTCCTGACCCCTTGCTCCCTCTCCCCTGGGTATTTCGTCCAGTTCCTGGGCTCTGCCCCCCTTTTCCTGAGTGCAATACTCCCTGTCCCCTAAGTATTACCTCAAAGGCCTGGCATCTGGTCCTCCTTCTCCCCCGAGTGCAGTACTCCCTGGCCCCCAAGTATTACCTGCAGGTCTTGGCACCCCTCCCCTCGGTGCAGTGCTCCCCCCTCCCCGACCCCAGTATTACCTGCAGGTCTTATCACCCCCTCCCCTGGGTGCAGTGCTCCCTGACCTCCTCCCCAGTGTTAACTGCAGGTCTTACCCCCCACTCCCCTGGGTGCAGTACTCCCTGGCCCTCTCTACCCCCAGTATTACCTGCAGGCTTTGCCCCGCCCCCCGTTCGCAGTACTCCTTGCCCCTCTCTACCCCCAGTATTACCTGCAGGTCTTGCCCCCACCCCCTCCTGAGTGTAGTACTCCCTGCCCCCCCTTCCCCTGGGTGCAGTACTCCCTGCCCCACCCCTCCCCTGGGTGTAGTACTCCCTGCCCCTTTCTACCCCCAGTATTACCTGCAGGTCTTGCCCCCCCCCCTCCTGGGTGCAGTACTCCCTGCCCCCCCTCCCCTGGGTGCAGTACTCCCTGGCCCTCTCTACCCCCAGTATTACCTGCAGGCCTTGCCCCGCCCCCCGGGTGCAGTACTCCCTGCCCCTCTCTACCCCCAGTATTACCTGCAGGTCTTGCCCCCCCCCCCCTCCTGGGTGCAGTACTCCCTGCCCCCCCTCCCCTGGGTGAGTACTCCCTGCCCCCCCTCCCCTGGGTGCAGTATTCCCTGCCCCCCACTCCCCTGGGTGCAGTACTCCCTGGCCCTCTCTACCCCCAGTATTACCTGCAGGTCTTGCCCCGCCCCCCCCGGGTGCAGTACTCCCTACCCATCTCTACCCGCAATATTACCTGCATGTCTTTGCCCCCCCCCCTGGGTGTAGAACTCCCTGCCCCCCACTTCCCCTGGGTGCAGTACTCCCTGCCCCCCCTCCCCTGGGTGCAGTACTCCCTGCCCCCTCCTCCTGGGTGCAGTACTCCCTGCCCCCCACTCCCCTGGGTGTAGTACTCCCTACCCCCTCTCTACCTCTAGTATTACCTGCAGGTCTTAAGACCCCCCCTTCCTGGGTGCAGTACTCCCTGCCCCCCCTCCTGGGTGCAGTACTCCCTGCCCCCCTCCCCTGGGTGTAGTACTCCCTGCACCCCCCCTCCCCTGGGTGCAGTACTTCCTGCCCCCCCCCTTCCAGGGTGCAGTACTCCCTGCCCCCCTCCCCTGGGTGTAGTACTCCCTGCACCCCCCCTCCCCTGGGTGCAGTACTTCCTGCCCCCCCCCTTCCTGGGTGCAGTACTCCCTGCCCCCCCTCCCCTGGGTGTAGTACTCCCTGCCCTCCCCTCCCCTGAGTGAAGTACTTCCTGCCCCCACTCGGTGCAGTACTCCCTGCCCCCCCTCCCTCCCCTGGGTGCAGTACTCCCTGCCCCCACTCCCCTGGGTGCAGTACTCCCTGCCACCCCCCATATTACCTGCAGGTCTTGCCCCCCACACACAGTATTACCTGCAGTCCTCCGCTCCCCTCGGTGCAGCCGTCCCTGTGGCCCCCCCCTCGGTCGCTGCAGTCCTGCCTGGGGGCCCCCCAACATCACCGCCCCTCCCCCCGCCCACGTTATACAACCAGCACGCTTGCTGCAGAAACACCCAAAACAAAGACACCGCGCACAACAATGGGGACGGGCTACACAAGAGACCATTCAAACTCGGCCGTGAAACCGCAGACCCGGGGGACCCATGAGGACACTCTGGAAGGGAGGCCGCCTACCTCTTTGATAACCATAATACATAGGCGGCACTATAGCACTACAAACACCCCCAGGAAACCCACACATCTGCTCTGTGGCCAGTGTGCCCCAGCACAGCAACAAGATGGCACAGCTCCAAGATGGCCGCTACTGTGACATGGCCGGTCCTCCTTCTCTGTCCTTTTCAGCACACGCTGGCTGTTACGCTTGGTCCATCCTTGTTGTCGACACCACTCTCTGCACACGTAGTCCTTCTTCTCTCTCCAGGACTCGTCAGTGGTCTTCTAATGTGCGGGAGCGTGGAGGCCATCTTTGAAGGGTTGTTGTTTCTAGGTCTCATTGTGAGTTTTAGTCCATTTAGCGGCCAAGATTTCTAATTGCTATGTGTGACATTTTCACAATTTTAGTGTAATTATGAGTGACATTTCAACGACTATGAGTGATACTTTCCCGTGAGCAAATTCAAGCAATGAAGAGGAGGGAAACATTTAAATAGGAGAAATTTCACCCATTTGAGCAACAAGAAACTCTAAGAGGTTACCTGGTGCAAAGCACCAGAAAAAAACGCAGCCAGGAAACAAGCATTGTGTGACATTCAAATACTTTGGTTCGTTATTATATTTGCTGGGTGATAGCACAAAACAAGAGTTTACTTTGGATTAATATACTGGCACAGTGGCACTCTTTCGGGCGCATCTTTAGTTGAAGTTCTCAGGCGACCAGGTTTAAAACAGGTTGCGGAATGAGACCTGTAACAGTAGAGAAAGAGTGTGGAACCTGCTAGGGACAGGATGGAAATATAAACAAGAATGTAAACTTACAGCAAGGTGGGGAGGGCAATGTTCAGGAGGAACAAGGGTGGAACCTGCCAAACGAGAAGGAGGGAAACCTGTAAGAGAGTATGGTATTCCTTTTCCCCTTTCTCTTTTGCTTCTATGTTTTTCCCTTTCTCTTCTCCGCGTACCTCTATTCCTATTGATGGAGCAGGTAAAACAAAATTTTGTATACCTCCTCTATTTTGCATGAAATTAATTACGTAATCTTTCTAAGTATTAACTCGTACTAACTAGTGTGAAATGGCAAGACTAATCAACCTTTGCACCTTGATAAACACGAGATTCACGTGGGACTAAAATGCTAACTGCATGGCAAACAATTTAAATAAATAACTGTGGTACGCAAACTAACCTTAGAATGTGGTGAAATGGAGAATTGCACGATTCATGTTGCTTTTGTGATGGTTTGTGCTTCCAGTGCTGCACAATGGTAAGTATTATTGCTTTAAATGTTGCTACAAGCTAGGAAGATACTAATATATATTGGGATTAACGTGGGTTTAAACATTAGAATCTTCATTTCTATATTTTAATTACCGTTATATTTGTTTTTGCTTAAGTTCGCATTCGGGCCTACTAGGCCGCAGTACTTAAGATGGAGTTCTGAAGATGCCACCGTCATGTGAGCGCGATGTCTACTGCGCAGAATCGGATGGCTCTGGAGATCTCCAAGCGACCTCCAACATGAACCCGAGTGTTCCTTGTCAAGGATAGGAACATGGAGGACTGCCAAAACAAAGAATGGTGCAAATGCTCGAGGGGACAATGAAGGACCTGTACAAGAAGGCTTGCATGTTGCTACTTCGGAACTTTTTGCCTGTGAATTACCAAAAAGAATACAATTGAGAAATGTCATGCTCGGTCTCATGGGAAACAGGCCAACCTGGGAACATTTGGGAGACTTGCAAGTTGAAATTGGTTTAGCCAATCAGAACACTTTGTACCCCTAAATTGTTGCACATTGACCTAAAAGTAAGGAGAAAAAAGGTATAAAAAGTCCATGATCTGGCAAAGGGGGGTTTGTTCATTTCCGTTGGTTGATTCATTGGTTTGCTGGTTCGTTAGAATGACCATCTTTGGCGTTGGGACTGCGTCGAACTGAAGGAGATTTCCTGGGTTACCTATGTTTTCGTTGACTGCAAGAGAACGATTCCATCTGAAGGGTTTTGATTATTGCTGTGGGTTGACGAGTTCCTCCTGGGATTGTCGCAGAGACTGGAGTAATATTCGGGGTGGTCGGAAGGTCGCCAACATTTTTACAATTAGGTAAATATAAATTGTAGGAAGGTGGAATCTGACTGCATGGTTGCCCCCACTTTTTTCCTGGTGTTTGAATGGTTTTTGACTAGTCTGGCTGGGATCCTGCTATCCAGGACCCCAGCCTATCTGCTTACTCCCTTAAATGACTGGTGTGCATATTAGATGCACTAGTGATTGGATACTGTGGTACCTTATTGTGAGAAGTTGGCCTGGCATATGCTGGTCACTAGTTATAGTGGCCACCTTGCACCAGTCCAATTCGACTCTTATGGTAGATAGGTTTAAGACAGCCTTCAGGCTAAGTCTCAGAGGAATGTAAAGCAGCTTCTTTGACCTTATAATCTCTTGAATTACCAAATGAAAGGACACCACACAGGTATATATATCAAATATATATGTATTTATTACTAGACACATTCTACTAATCTCTTTATGAGATTAGAAACCAGGTACACATTCAAATGTCAACGTTTCACAATAAATTAAGCACAAATATGGCTGGAGCCCTAGGGGCGTACCAGACCATATACTAAGAAAATGGTATAAGGATGTCGACTTGCAAAGTGACAAGGCCTAGGGCCTGGGGAATCGCTGGGGCTTCACTACTGCAGTGTTAGCAGGTAAGTAACAGGCCCACGGGAGACGCGTGCAGTGTGTGAACAGAGCCGCGGGTTCCCTATTGATTATAATGGTGCAAGTCGCGTTTTGATTTTTAAAGTTTTAGAGCACTTCGAGGGAGTCTACAAGCAAGCCACTTACAAGGTAAGTACTTCGAGGGTCAACACACACTAGGGCACCGGAGTGCACGAGTTACCTCACCCAGGGAAGCCGGGTGCATAGGTGTCTTTTGGTGTCGGGTCGCGTCGCTGTTTTCTATGGAGACCAAAGAAGACTTGCTGCTTGCGTGAACTGAAGAAGTGTCCGGTGGAATCTGAAGGTGGATTCGCGATGCTGAAGACCTGAAAATTGAAGGGACAGTGTTCAAAGTCACTTGCCAGTGACTGGTGGCCAGGAAGATGGATGACCACAGATGTTGCGTGATTTCAGGTCGTCAAGGGTGTTTTGACTCTTCGCTCACGAGGTCCAGGAGGGATTGACGATGACCAGCAGCTGGATTTGGAGTGTTCCATGACGTCACCAGCTGATGGCGGTGTCGGCAACCGGATTAGAGCCAACAAGCCTTGGCAACTGCAAGTCTCGTGTAGACTGAAGAAAGTCGATGGTGCAGACCAGCAAGGTCTGAGGGACTCACCCAGTGAGGGTAAGTGAGGGCAGGCCTGGAGCAACCAGAGGATCCCTTTTAGTCGATAAGAAAGCATTAGGGAGACCCACAAGTGATCACAAAGATGCCTCTTCAGGAAATGCTTCACAGCTTCACAGGAGCCCACAGTCACTCAGGACTATGCCCTTGGTACCTAAGGTACCATATACTAGGGGTGCATAAGTGTAGGAGAGTAGGATCTGCACTTATGTTGCCCCCACTTTGTTTCTGATGTATACACTGGTTTCTAGCCATAGTCTGGCTGAGTCCCTGCTAATCAGGGCCCCAGTCTCTCTGTTCTCTCTAAACGACTTGGTGTGCATATTAGAGGCACTACTGATTGGATACTGTGGTACCTTATGAGCCCCTAGTATATGGTACCTTAGGTACCTAGGGCATTGGTACTTCACAGGCCTACCAGGGGCTGAAGCATGTATTATGCCACCCCTGGGAAGCAGACTCAATCTGACACCACAGGCTTGCTACAGCAGCCTGTGTGAGGTAGTGTTAGCACTCCTCACTGAGGTATAGGTTCCTATATAATTCACCATGCACACACATATAAACCTATCAGCCACCCCTATGGCAGGCCCTATCAATCCTGAGGGCAGGGTGCTTGGTTTACAATGTGAGGGGGGGCCTCTGCATGAGCAGGACCCCTCTGCAGCTACTAGAGTCTATTCTCTATGGCTGTTTGTGGATGCGGTTAAACCATATACTCTTAAGTGCATTATAACCTTGCGGTAAATGGTAACTTTGGAATGACTGCATCAAAACATGTCGTGGCGGACGCGAGAGAAAAGACTGTTAGTGCCAGCCTAAAGGTACATGCTCTGAAGCGCCTGGTGAAGGGCTCAGAGTCACGGCAGCATTGTTGTTTTAAATATTGCCTTCGTGTTTTTAACGTTTTAACGTTTGGGACGCTTGTAATCTGAATTTAAACTTGTATTTTTTAAATAATTGCACCAATACTCTGCTTACCTTCACGCTGTGTCTTGCGATTCCCCGGTCCACCACTGAAAGTTCAGATTGAGTGGAGGGAAAACACCGCAACACAGGAAGTAAGGAAGCCCACTGGCGCAGGTCAGCATTCTAGTAGCTGTCTCCTGCCCTTTAAAACCCACATGTCTGGAGTCACGCGCAGCGGACGCGAGAGAAAAGACTGTTAGTGCCAGCCTAAAGGTACATGCTCTGAAGCGCCTGGTGAAGGGCTCAGAGTCACGGCAGCATTGTTGTTTTAAATATTGCCTTCGTGTTTTTAACGTTTTAACGTTTGGGACGCTTGTAATCTGAATTTAAACTTGTATTTTTTAAATAATTGCACCAATACTCTGCTTACCTTCACGCTGTGTCTTGCGATTCCCCGGTCCACCACTGAAAGTTCAGATTGAGTGGAGGGAAAACACCGCAACACAGGAAGTGAGGAAGCCCACTGGCGCAGGTCAGCATTCTAGTAGCTGTCTCCTGCCCTTTAAAACCCACATGTCTGGAGTCACGCGCAGCGGACGCGAGAGAAAAGACTGTTAGTGCCAGCCTAAAGGTACATGCTCTGAAGCACCTGGTGAAGGGCTCAGAGTCACGGCAGCATTGTTGTTTTAAATATTGCCTTCGTGTTTTTAACGTTTTAACGTTTGGGACGCTTGTAATCTGAATTTAAACTTGTATTTTTTAAATAATTGCACCAATACTCTGCTTACCTTCACGCTGTGTCTTGCGATTCCCCGGTCCACCACTGAAAGTTCAGATTGAGTGGAGGGAAAACACCGCAACACAGGAAGTGAGGAAGCCCACTGGCGCAGGTCAGCATTCTAGTAGCTGTCTCCTGCCCTTTAAAACCCACATGTCTGGAGTCACGCGCAGCGGACGCGAGAGAAAAGACTGTTAGTGCCAGCCTAAAGGTACATGCTCTGAAGCGCCTGGTGAAGGGCTCAGAGTCACGGCAGCATTGTTGTTTTAAATATTGCCTTCGTGTTTTTAACGTTTTAACGTTTGGGACGCTTGTAATCTGAATTTAAACTTGTATTTTTTAAATAATTGCACCAATACTCTGCTTACCTTCACGCTGTGTCTTGCGATTCCCCGGTCCACCACTGAAAGTTCAGATTGAGTGGAGGGAAAACACCGCAACACAGGAAGTGAGGAAGCCCACTGGCGCAGGTCAGCATTCTAGTAGCTGTCTCCTGCCCTTTAAAACCCACATGTCTGGAGTCACGCGCAGCGGACGTGAGAGAAAAGACTGTTAGTGCCAGCCTAAAGGTACATGCTCTGAAGCGCCTGGTGAAGGGCTCAGAGTCACGGCAGCATTGTTGTTTTAAATATTGCCTTCGTGTTTTTAACGTTTTAACGTTTGGGACGCTTGTAATCTGAATTTAAACTTGTATTTTTTAAATAATTGCACCAATACTCTGCTTACCTTCACGCTGTGTCTTGCGATTCCCCGGTCCACCACTGAAAGTTCAGATTGAGTGGAGGGAAAACACCGCAACACAGGTAGTGAGGAAGCCCACTGGCGCAGGTCAGCATTCTAGTAGCTGTCTCCTGCCCTTTAAAACCCACATGTCTGGAGTCACGCGCAGCGGACGCGCCGCCGGCGCGCCGAAGGCGCGCCAAAGGCAAGCCCGTCTGCGCCCGTCCGCGCCAGACCGGGCCCAGGGACCACAAACCCTGCATCCAGGTCCCCCGTTCAACATTACTACTCACTTACCCAGCTCAACCAGCTTAATAGACCTGTAAGCAACGCCTGTACACATTCCATTCTGCCGGATAAAATCCCCGACTACTGCCCTTACTGTCTGCACAATTTTACTCCTCCTAACCTAGAGCCCTCCTCCCCTTCTGCAGTGCTCAAAATATCATTACTAAACTGTAGATCTTTCTCCAAACATACTACCGAAATCTGGATGCTCCTCCAAGATTTAGACCCTGACGTGCTATTTCTGACGGAAACATGGCTCACCTCATGCGCAGAACCCGACATCATTCAAGCCCTCCCTCAAGGCTTTATGATGCAGAGGGTTGACCGCGCAACAGGCAGGGGGGGCGGGATTGCGATTATTCATAAACCCCAATTTATCTGTCGTCTGCTTGGGAGTCCAATCACCGACTGCGAAAGCACCTACTTCAACATAGAAATTTCACCGAGCCTATCACTCTCGGGTATCCTCATTTATCGCCCTCCTGGAGCCCTCGGCTCCTTCCACCATTCGCTGCTCGAGACCACAGCTAATCTTGCAAGTTCAGCACCCAATTTTACTCTCCTGGGAGACTACAACCTCCACTTTGACGATATCTCGTCTGGCAATGCTAAGGAGTTGACTAGGGACCTCTCTGCACTACACATGAAGGGAAAAATTCTTCAAGCCACCCATATTAAAGGCCACCTATTAGATCAAGTTTTCTCAAATCTAGTAGACCTCAAAGGAGATGACCCTATTCCTCTCCCATGGACTGATCATTTTTTGATAAACCTATCCTGGAGACTTCCATACCTGAACCCCCCCCTCCAAACCTCCTGGACTTATGACCGCCCCTGGGCTAAACTTCCGTTAGAGAAATGGATCCAAACCCTTGAAAGAACCCAACCCAAATCTAATCTCTGCCCAACAATTGCCAACAAAAATTTTTCAGACTGGATAAATCAATCACTGGATTCTGTTCTCCCCAAAGTTAGAATAAAAAAGTCTGAAAGGCCCCACATGGCCCCTTGGTTCACCCCTGAGCTAAGAGCATTTAAACAGCAATGCAAAACCAAGGAAAGGCAATGGAGAAAAGAATATCTCCCTACAAAAAAATTAGAATACAGAGCGGCCATCCAAATGTACAAATCTCAAATAAAAAAGGCCCAATCCTCCTACTATGAAGAAAAAATTCTTTCAGCCCAGAACTCGCCCAGAGAAACATTTACCATTATTAAAAAACTACTTAAAACACCCGCTCCCCGCACTGTTCCTGACCCTTCAGGCCAACGATGCAACAAATTGGCTAGCTTCTTCAATCATAAGATACAAACCATCCTCGAATCCCTCCCTCAAAGGAATGAAGCGCTGGAAACTTCATTCTACCCAGACTCTCATTCAACCAAACCCACTCTGGAGACCTTTCCCCCTATGAACTTAGAAACTCTTCTCACTCTGCTTTCCACCATAAAAAGCGGATCACCAACAGACCCAGCTCCACTATACATTCTGAAGAAAGCTATAACCACCTTAGCCCCAAACATACTGAACCTGATTAACGCCTCACTCAACACAGGATCAGTCCCTGCCAGCTGGAAACAGGCGATGGTTAGGGCTCTACTTAAGAAACCTAACCTAGACCCCACTGAAATGGGAAACTACCGCCCAATTTCCCTTTTACCAGGATTAAGCAAAATTACCGAAAAATTTGTCAACCAGACTCTTTCAGGCTTCCTAGAAACTCACAACCTGTTGCACTCTTCTCAGACTGGATTCCGACCTCGTCAGAGCACAGAGACAGCCCTGCTAGCAGTAGTTGAGGAAAGCAGAAAAATCCTCGATTCAGGAGGCTCCACAGCTATTATCCTCCTAGACCTAAGCGCGGCATTCGACACAGTGAACCATGAGACCCTCATCAACCGGTTGAGGAACGTAGGAGTCACAGGCACTGTGCTTCAATGGATGCGGTCCTTCCTAGAAGGAAGAACCTTTCACGTCTTCGAGGAGAAAGTAATGTCTGAGCCAGCCAATTTAAAGAGTGGGGTCCCACAGGGCTCCTCTCTCAGCCCGACCCTTTTTAACGTTTACATGTCCCCCCTAGCAGCCATAGTTGCCCCCCATGGCATCCGCATAGTGACCTACGCGGACGACACGCAACTGGTGGTAGCACTTAATCAGGCAGCAAATCACACCAATAGCCTCCATTCCTGTCTAAAAGACATCTCAGAATGGATGGATCATTCCCAACTCAAGCTCAACGGTGGAAAGACCGAGATTATGGTCTTAGGCAATTACAGCAGCTTTCACCCTGACTCAATGTGGCCTCTAAGCATGGGACCACCCCCCACCCTTAAGTCCGAAATCAAAAGTCTGGGCATTTGGCTAGACCAAGACCTGACCTTTAGAACACAGGCCAGGAAGACAACAGCCACCTGTTTCGGCATGCTCAGAATGGCCCGTAAAGTGCTCCCTTTGCTTCCCACTCCAGCAAAAAAGATACTAATACAATCCCTTATACTCTCCAGGTTAGACTATGGGAATGCCTTATACTTAGGCGCACCCTCCTCAGTAATTGCCAAACTCCAGTTAGTTCAAAACAGCGCAGCCAGAATTCTAACGGGCACCCCAAACAGACAATCAGCCAAACCTGCCTTACACTCCCTCCACTGGCTTCCCGTGCTTGAACGCATTAAATTCAAGTCATTATGTATTGCCCATAAAACACTGTCAGGTACAGGCCCAGCAATCAACTCAGCCCTGATTCTTCCCTATAAAGCCAAGAGAAAACTTCGATCAGATGACCTGCGTCTGGCCGAGGTGCCGAGAATAAAAAGAGCCAGAAGTGGCGGACGACTCTTTTCTTACAATGTCTCCAAACTCTGGAACTCCCTGCCGCTTCAGCTACGTCTGATTCCCAATCATCTGACCTTCAGAAAACTACTTAAAACTTGGCTGTTCCCATAGTCGGGCCTCCGTCCTTGTATGATCCTTCAGCGCTGGGACACTCCCGGGTAGCCATGCGCTTTATAAATATTGTTTTCATTTCATTTCATTTCATTTCGTTTGGTGTCAAACAACTTGGAATCATACCCCCACACCAGTAACTGGTGTGGGAGTAGGATCCCACCCTTTTAGAGGGGATGACATGTACTAAACGACAGAAATCTGAAAGAGCCCTGGCATCACAAAATGGATGCCACCAGCACAGACACTGGGCTGCCCTCCTGCTGCTGACTGAAACTCGCAGTGGAGGGAGCCCAACAAAAGGCATCCTGTCACAGGGAGGTGTCACCACCTTCCAGACAGGATTTAGTGTATTGGAGCTGGGTGGGTGCACTCTTAGAGTGCTTTGAAGTCCTGCACTGGGGGAGCAGTAGGCTCCTCTGTGCATATGCCAGCTCAAACCGGTTCAGGGGCTACCTGTCCCTGCTCTGGCATGAAACTGGACAAAGGGAAGTGGGTGTAACCACCCCCTACCCTGAACCTCCTAGAGGAGTGGTCATAGAGCTAGTGCCTCCCCTATCTTCACTATAAGATAGCAAGCATTGCCAATGCAATTCAGATAACCCTGGACGACGCTCTACAAAGAAGAATCCTGGCCCTTTGACGTTCCACTACCTTTGGAAGACAGAACAATCTCCCTTGGAGTCAAGGAGTGACTCCCCTGCTTGGCAGGCACCAAAAACCTTAAACAACGGTTGCAAACTTTCCTGTTCTCGCCGGAGTTTGAAGTCCCTGCTGCCCTGAAAGTAGATTTCCTGACTTCTCGACAGCCATTGTGAGTCCCCAGCAGAGATGAGGCGAGTGGACCCCACGAGTGACGAGGAACAGTAATACCCAGGTACTGTGCACTATTGTCAAGTGCAACCTCTTCACGACATTCTACAAACTTGTGCTTTGGACCATTTGTGGCCCAAGCCTCCAGCAGGTTGTGCACCGAAAATCAAAGGCCTACCTCGTCCCAAGTGACCGTGGGCTCTGGTAAAGCATTTCCTCATGAGGCATTTTTGCGATCCCTTGCCCATTGGCTTGTGGGTCGCCTGAAGACTTTCTTATCAAACCAAAGGGCTCCCCTGATTACTCCAGACCTGCCCTCATTCGCCCTTACTGGGTGAGTCCCTCAGACCTTGCTGGTCTGCACCATTGACTTAATTCACTTTTCACAAGACTTGCTGTTGCCAAGGCTTGTTGGCTCCAATCCGGTTTCCGACACTGCAGTAAGCTGCAGACGTTGTGGCGCACTCTGAATCCAGCTGCTGGTCATGATCGATGCCTCCTGGTCCTTGTGAGCGAAGAGTCAAAACACCCTTGATCACCTGAAATCATCCGACTTCCGTGGGCATCCATCTTCCTGGCCCCGGGTCACTGGCAAGTGACTGTGAACACTGTCCCTTCTGCTTTCAGGTCATCTTCATCTTGAATCCAGCCTTGGATTCCACCGGACACTTCTTCAGTCTTCGCAAGCAGCAAATCTTCTTTGGCTTCCATTGAAAACAGCGACGCGACGCGACACCAAAAGACACCTATGCACCCGGCTTACCTGGGTGAGGTAACTCGTGCACTCCGGTGCACCTGTGCGTGTTGGCCCTCGAATTACTTACCTTGTAAGTGGCTTGCTTGTAGACTTCCTCGAAGTACCCTAAAACTTTAAAAATCCAACCGCGACTAGCTCCATTGAAATCAATAGGGAACCTGCGGCTGTGTTCTCTCACCGCACGTGTCTACAGTGGGTCTTTTACTTATCTGCCTTGAGTGGATTAGTGAAGCCCAGCGATTCTACAGGCCCTAGGCCTTGTCCCCTTGCAAGTCGACTTTCCTAAACCTCTTTTTTAGTATATGGTCTGGTACGCCCCTAGGGCCCCAGCCATATTTGTGCTTAACTTATTGTGAAACGTTGATATTTGAATGTGTCCCTGACTTCTAATCTCATAAAGAGATTAGTAGAGTGTGTCTAGAAATAAATACATATATATTTGATGTATCTACCTGTGTGGTGTCCTTTCATTTGATAATTCAAGAGTTTATAAGGTAAAACAAGCTGCTTTACATTCCTCAGAGACTTAGCCTGAAGGCTGCTCTCCACAGCTACCACTAGGATAGCTTTCTTTAAAAGGTTGTCTTAAACCTATCTACCATAAGAGTCGAATTGGACGGGTGCAAGGTGGCAACTATAACTAGTGACCAGCACATGCCAGGCCAACTTCTCACATAAATGTTATGTAAAGTTTTATGCTAAAGATCAAAAGATTGGAGGTCTCGTAAATCGATGAATTATTTGAACTGTAACCCTGAATATGCTAATGCAGAGTGAACTAAATTAGATAAACTAAAATTGGATTAATAAGAAATGAGTTTGTGATTCTTTAATAAGGTGTTGAAAGTTAACCAAATGTTTTCGAAGCTTTAATTGTGTTGTAGCTGGTTCTAAATCACCATCAACCAGTCCTACTAATTGGTCCATCGACCAAGTGGTGGAGTGCCTTGATGTCAAAGTTAGGATTCTATAGGTGCAGATGTATATAATGTATATAATGTAAAGGAATTTCTCCCGATAGATAACAAGGTACCCCCACATGTCCAGCGCTTCTTTTTCTCCTGTGCACAGATTCAAGTGAGAAGTATTAGTGTTGGTGTTATGGGCCCCGCCAATGAATGAATGTATGGATGAGTTAGTGTGATGATGAGTCTGTGACATAGGGAGAATATGTAAATTTGCCCTTTCCGCTGGAGCAGTTTTCTGGTAGCAGAGTTATGGTTATTTTGGGCTAGTTTGGTGATTAGTAATGGGTTTATTGCATTTGTTTGATGATTATTGATTTATGTTTTAACACTTTATGTTGAGTTGTGTTGCGTTTTATGTTGTCAATTGGTTTAAAGACTTCCAGACGTAGAAAGTTGGTTGCCCTGTATGTAGACGGGGAATTGTGTGGCAAGTGAAGTCGCACAGTGCATTGTCTGGTTTCAAGATAACATCGTCGTGTGTTAATGGTAGGGATATTTTCCGTATCAATGTGTGTGGGTGAAATAGCAACAGGTTCTCTCGTGAAACTCTGGCCTTAAATCTCAGGAGCATTGTAGTCTCCACATGTGTTTTATCCCCAGAGAAACGGTTAGCCTTTTTGCTTGTTAGAAGGGTAAGGTAGAGGGAAGTGCTACTTTATCGGCAAAACTGAATAATTCTGTGGTAGGGTAGAGGTAAGCGCTGCCTACTGGAAATACAGAATTCTTGTGTAAATGAACAAGACTATCTCTTTGGTTTAGCGAAACAGGCAATGGTGGTGTTTTTATGTTGTTACTAACAAATTTGGTTAAAAGAAACGTAAGAAAAGTTTGCCGATAAAATTTGTAAAGGAGGGGATAGCAGAAGCAAGAGTAGTGAGAAAAGTTGACGTCAGAAAGACCGCGCTGGGATTAGAGACGAAGCTTTCACGGATTGGTGCGTTAGTGTGAGTCGCGCTAGGAGTGGAGAATTTGCCAGTGTGACGTAGATGCCCCGGATTGGTGTGTTAGTGTGAGTCGCGCTGGGATTGGAGAACTTCAGGAGTTACTTAGACGCACTGGATTGGTGCGTTAGTGTGAGTCGCGCTGGGATTGGAGATCACACGGAATAGCCGCAAGGGAAGTGATTTGAAAAGTCTAGTGATTCAGAACAAGGAAAAATAAAAAATGATGTACTACGATCCACCTGAGAAAGAGAAAAAATTATGGTTTGGGAAAATTAAAAATCTATTCAAAAGGGATAAGCCGATTGTGACTAGGGAAGGACGGATACTTCCTCCACCGAAATCGCCTGCATCTTTTATGGTAGCGAAATATGGGTACCATACATGTATTTGGTTAGAGAATTGGGCAAAGTATACAAAAGAGGATGGAGTTATAGCGTTTCCAGAACGTGGTTCGTTTAGTTTGGCTGTATTAAGAAACCTAAGAGAAAGAATGATGAGGTTAGAACCGAGACCTAGGCCTACTCAGTTCGAGGCTTTGATGGAGTGGGAAGAAGAGATGTATGAAAGGGAACGGCATCGGAGTGGAAGAAGGTATAATTACATGTTTGGTAGACAGTGTGGGCAGGAAAGTCATGATGACAGAATGAGAAGATGGCGGAATGTGAATATGACTGATGGTATGTTTCCTTTGAGAAATACTGAAGAGACAAGTGGCAGAAAGTGTACAGAAAAGAGAAACAATACAGGGTCAGAAGGTTATAAATATGGTGTGAGTGAAGTGCTGGAGGACATGTTTTATAAAAATCTTCCCCTGTATCAACCAAATTCTACGTTGCTGACGCCGAGTGCGCCGGTAAAAGAAACCATGCTAAATAAAAACATTGAGCAAACACCAACCGATTTGGGAAAAATTAATCCATTTAGAGACTTTGAAATGCCACAACCTATTAGGACTGGAAATGAAAATTCGGTTGAACTAGCTAGAACTACTCTGGAATTAACTGAGAAAATTAGAGAATTAACCAAAAATATGGAAGCAGTGACTGTACCTGTAACTATAGGGCCGGTGATGCCTGTCTTTGATAAACAGAAAGATAGTGAGCATTGTGTAACAGTTCCCTACAATTGCAGTAGACAAATCGAGACAGAAAAAAGTGGATCTGGAGGAAATGCATGGAAAAATGTGGCAGGAACATCAGGTTTAAGTACTCCTAAAAATTTGACTGTAAATCAAAGTCCAGCAAGTAAGACACTGATGACAACAGAATCAGCAACAGAAACCCCGGAGAGAAATACGGATAGAATAAGAAGTGAAACAACCCCTGTAGGTCCCACTTCCGAAGAGTTAAGTGATTGGTTAAGAAGTTTACAGCAAAAAGATACAGAACCTCAACCTTTAGATGTGGCAAAATTAAAGGTAACTTGGGAAGAATTAATAGTAGGGACTATTCCAACTGAAAAATTAAAAGCATATCAGGATGAGGAGCTAATGTTCCTCTGCAAAAGTATAACATGGAGAGCGAGGATTTTGCATGAGAAACTGGAAGAGACAGCGAGTGAAATGGGTATTGACTTTGAGAAAATAAGATCATTACAGAAACCATATAGAGTAGATTTTTCTGAAAAGGATATTGAGAATCTGAATACTGCGGGGAGATTGACTCAAATTAAAGAACTGATTGCCTTGGTAAGGAAATGGGGTGATGTAGATAGGTGGAAAAGTAGATGGTTCCGAAAGAGAGAGATTATACGACAGTAAGGCTTTTTCTGCATTTCCGGTAAGAGAAAAAAAGCCAGTGGTAACTGAATGTCCCATGAGGGAGATCCCAGGAGGGGGTTATGTACATGTTCCCTGGACTAGGCAGGATATTTTGTCATTTACCAATGATTTTCCGAGGTTAAGAGAAAAACCAGTTGAATGGTACCGACAGGTAGAAAGATTTGTTAAACTGTCAAAAGTGTTGTGGATAGATCTGAATGGTCTTTTTGATATAATTGTACCTGCAGATTTATGGGCAGAATGTAAAATTACTATATTTTGGCCAATTTAAGAGTACCCTAGGGATACTAAGACAGGAGCCCCTGATCCGGAGGTAATGAGGAAATATGAACAGGTAATTACCTTTTTGAAAAATAAAGTGCCGCCAAAAGAAACTGATTGGGTAAAAATTGACTAAATATTTTAGTGACGAAATCGAAGCCAAACAACGTAAACTGAAAGAGAAGGCAATATGGGCACAAGTTAAGGTAGCGGAGAGAAAAGAAGCCCAGCTGATTGAGCAAGCTAATGGCATGCGCCAAGCTAGACAAAAACCTAATATTGGAAAAGGAAAGGGACAAATCAGCCTAGAGGAAGCTAAAAAGAAATGGCCATGTCATAATTGCGGAAAATTAGGGCATTGGAAATCCGAGTGTAAATTGTCCCCGAGTGCTAATGGTGATAATGCATCATTGAATCCACAGGTGCAGAATGAGGTGAGTTGTCAACCCCCCCGACAGCAGCAGGTTGTTACCCAACAGTGTCAGGTGCCAAAGCCACCTTTTCCACAGAGCGTAAATCCTCAGAGATACAGTAATGAGACAGGATTCTACACCGAGGAACAGGTAACAAAGCTACCGCGCGCTAGTGCTGTTTCGCAGTATTGGCTGCAACGCGATGAAAGTGAGTCAGAAGAGAGTTATTGACGGTGCCTAGGAGAGGAAGAGGAGTGCGTACTTGGCGCAACTCTAGAGGTAGACCAGACAGGACCCTTTGTGGATGGAAAGGTAAATGCTGAAAATATTACTTTCCTAGTGGATACTGGTGCTACTCGTTCAACTGTTAGATCAGCAGACGTTAAAAATCTTCCTCTCTCTGGTGACACAATCCAAGTAGTTGGAGTTTCAAATAGACAGATAAAAGCTTATCTTACTGATCCGGTTAAAGTTAAAATAGGGAAATTCACCGACATGCATCGATTTGTCGTGTGTGACACTAGCCCCGTGAATTTGTTAGGGAGAGATTTGTTGTGCAAAATGAATTGCACTATTTTCTGTACCCTTGATGGCATAGCTTTTGAAACTCCTGATGAGGATGTACTGTACAGAATGACAATGGCAAATTTAGAACCGGAAACTACTGAGGCATTTGTTGTATTTGATCCGGAGGAATTGTCTCAGGAATTGAAGAAAACAGTGAAACCTGAAGTATGGGATTTCACAGGAGAAGATATGGGATTGATGAAAAGAGTAGATCCTGTGAAAATAACTGTAAAAGAAGGAGTAAACTACCCGAATATTCCTCAGTATAAACTGACACCAGAAATAATTGCAGGAGTAACGCCTGTAATAGACAAGATGATTGAACAAGGAATTTTGAGAGAAATAATGAGTAGTCCATGTAATTATCCACTCATGGGTTTAAAGAAGCCAAATGGGACTTTCAGGATAGTGCAAGATTTGAGAAAAGTGAATAAAATCGTTGTTCTCTGCTGTCTCATTGTACCGAACCCTTCGGTAATCCTATATCAGATTCCCCATGATGCGGAATGGTACACAGTCATTGACCTGTGTCATGCTTTCTTTTCTATCCCATTGCACACCGATTGCGTTCCGGTTCGGCGAATGTACCTTGGCATGGTGCCGTATCCCACAGGGGTATACAGAAAGTCCATCAATATTTAATCAGATTCTAAAGAAGTCACTAGAAGATTTGAAGATGCCCGAAAGTTCAGTGCTTGTGCAATACATCGATGACCTATTGGTGGCATCGAAGATGCGAGAGGCATGTGTGGTGGACACAGTTGCACTGTTGAATCATTTGGCAGATGGAGGACTCAAAGTATCCCCATCAAAATTACAATTTTGTAAGAAGGAAGTACAATACTTAGGTCATAAGATTGAAAAAGGCCTGAGGAAAGTGACTGCAGACAGGATCAGAATAATAAAAGGAATGAGAGCACCAATGACTCAGAGAGAAGTGAGAATGTTTCTTGAGGTGGTGGGATATTGTCACCAGTAGATCAGCAACTTTTCGCTGATTGCGAAACCCTCGGTACGCTTGACAAAGAGTGATGTGAAAGATCCCCTTGAACTAAATAAAGAGGAGATGAAGGCTTTTAGACAACTGAGAGACAGTTTGTGTGAAGCACCAGCTCTTGGAATGCCTGATTACGAAAAGAAATTTGAGTCATATTGCAGTGAGAGAGATGGATGTGCACTCTCTGTGTTAGTACAAAGGCATGGAAAACTAAGATGACCGGTTGCATACTTTTCAGCTGTACTAGATCCTGTAGCCGTAGCTTTGCCTGGTTGCTTGAAAGCAGTGGCTGCTACCTGTAAGAGTCTGGAGCAGAGTGAGGGAATTGTGAAGGGATATCCTGTGAGAGTGTTTGTTCCCCATGATGTTGCAATCCTTTTGACAAGGAGCTAAACTCAATTTATGAAGCATAGTCACCTAACTAAATATGAAAAGGTCATTCTGGGTGCTACAAATGTGACCCTTGTAAGGTGCCTTAATGTAAATCCATCGACATTGCCACCTGATGCTGTAAATGTGGAAGTGAAGGATGACGTGGATCATGACTGTTTGGAAGTGCTTGATTTTTGCACTAAGCCGCGTCTGGACATAAAAGATGTGCCTCTGAAAGAAAGTGACTATGTGATGTGTGTGGATGGGTCATGTCTGAGGATTGGAGAGGGAGTTTTGAGTGCTGCATATGCCAAATGTACTGTTGCGGCTGTGTTGGAAGCATCTTGCCTGTAAGGAGTAAAATCAGCTCAAGTTGCTTAATTGTTTGCACTGATCCGAGCATGCAAGTTGGGAAAGAACCTACGAGTCTCTGTGGTTACTGATAGTCAGTATGGGTTTGGAGTGGTCCATGATTTTGGACAGATCTGGTCCCAAAGAGGTTTCCTGACGTCGAGTGGAACTCCAATCAGAAATGCTGAAGTGGTTGGAAAATTGCTTGAGGTGATACAGCTGCCTAAGCAAATCGCAGTTATAAAATGTGCGGCACATTCAAGGGGCACAGACTACGTGTCAGCGGGCAACTAATTTGTGAGTACCTGGGATGAGGTGAGACAGTTACAGGAAGAGGCAGGAGAAGAGGAAAAGAAACAGTGGATGAGATCAGGATGTACACCACGCAAGATAGACAGGGTTTGGGTTTATCGTGATGGAAGACCAGTAATGCCTGATAGCATGATCTCTACCATGGCACGGATGTACCATTGGCAGGCTCACATAGGTAGGGATGCCATGTTTAGACTTTTCAAACAGACCTGGTATAATGCCAAGTTCCGGCTGGTAGCTGAAAGCCTTTGTCAAAGATGCCTTATATGTCAGCAATATAATCCAGGAAGAAAAACGGTGGTGAGTTTGGGAACTATAGGACGAGAGGGAGGTCCTTTCACCAGAATGCAGATTGATTTCATTGAAATGCCCCCATGTATTCGGCTAAGATATGTCTTAGTAATCGTCTGTCTGTTTTCACGTTGGGTGGAGGCTTGCCCGACCAGAAGGAGTGATGGAGTTACTGTAGCGAAACTTCTATTGAGGGAGTTCATTCGGATGTATGTCGTTACAACGCACACTTTTACAACGCATGCACTTACAACGCATTTTTTACAACGCACAATCCATTACAACGCATGACATTACAACGCAGGACACTACAACGCATTTTTAAAAACTACCTTTACAACGCATTTCCATTACAACGCATACTACCTTTACAACGCATACCATTACAACGCATAATATTAAATTGCATTTAAGGTAAGTATTAGATAGTATAGGGTTAAAAATTACTATTCTAACTCCAGGGGGTGCAACAGTAGGGTAAGTGTTGGATAATATAGGGTTAAAAATTACTATTCTAACTCCAGGGGGTGCAACAGTAGGGTAAATGTTGGATAGTATAGGGGTAAAAATTACTATTCTAACTCCAGGGGGTGCAACAGTAGGGTAAGTGTTGGATAGTATAGGGGTAAAAATTACTATTCTAACTCCAGGGGGTGCAACAGTAGGGTAAGTGTTGGATAGTATAGGGGTAAAAATTACTATTCTAACTCCAGGGGGTGCAACAGTAGGGTAAGTGTTGGATAGTATAGGGGTAAAAATTACTATTCTAACTCCAGGGGGTGCAACAGTAGGGTAAGTGTTGGATAGTATAGGGGTAAAAATTACTATATTATGCGTTGTAATGGTATGCGTTGTAATGGTAGTATGCGTTGTAATGGAATGCGTTGTAAAGGTAGTTTTTAAAAATGCGTTGTAGTGTCATGCGTTGTAATGTCATGCGTTGTAATGGATTGTGCGTTGTAAAAAATGCGTTGTAAGTGTAGTGCGTTGTAAAAGTTGCGTTGTAAAGGTTGTTCCCCAGTTCATTCCTAGGTTTGGTTTCCCAGTAACGATTGAATCAGATAGAGGGAAGCATTTCCAAAATGAAATTATAAAATTAATTTGTGAAGCATTGAATGTACAACAGAAACTGCATTGTGCCTATCGCCCAGAGGCTTCTGGAGTAGGGGAACAAATGAATGGCACCATTAAAAACAGATTGGGAAAAATGTGTTTGGCCACTGGTCTAAAATGGCCAGATGTCTTGCCTCTTGTGCTCATGACTATTAGGTCAATTCCTGATAGGAGCACCGGCCTGAGCCCCCATGAAATTATTATGGGTAGAGCAATGAGGCATGTTTTCATTCCTGTCAACAAACTACTGCCTATATCTGATGACTTCGTTTTGGATTATTGCAAGGGGTTGGCTGATTCCGTTCATTCTGTGTTTCATTAGGTTGGACCAGATGCAACCACCCTTGAAAAGAAGCCAGCTCATGATTTGAGTCCTGGAGACTGGGTACGAATCAAAGTGCATAGAATGAGAAATTGTCTGGTTCCACGTTGGGGGAAACCACGTCAAGGGATTCTGACCACAACGACTGCTGTGAAGTGTGCCAAGGTAAAGAATTGGATTCATGCTAGCCACACTCTTCGAGTTCCTGGTCCTATAAATAGACCTGAAGCAGAGTATTTGGAAGAGTCTGATACCAGTTCTGAGTCGGAATCAGAAGAAACAAGAACAAGACAAACCCCATGAACGGGAGAAGCGGATTTGAGCCAAGTTGCGGAGCAGGAGAATATACCACTAAGGAGACGACTGGAAATTTCCGATACTAGCTCCGATTCAGAGACTGAACAGGTGGGAATACAAGAAAGGATACAAGAAAATATTGAAGAAACTGAACAAGACATTTTTGATAAAGAAGCATCAAGTACAAGCACAAGAGAAATTCCACCTGAAATCATAGAAATAGAAGGTGAGGAATTAGATACAGAGAGTGAGGGTAAGATTATTGCGTAAGACCCCCGAGGAGGTGTAGGGACAACACAAATCCAGGTAGAAAAAGGGACAGTTAGTCAGCAGGAAGATTGCGTGGAAGAAACACGAGGAGGGATAAACGTAGATAGTGAACCTGAGGTCCTGAGAACAAAATCCAAAGAAAGTAAAAGTCAGACCGATACAGAATCTGAAGAGAGTGAAGAAGAAAGCCAAGGAGGAAGAACTTTGAGGAAAAGAGCTTGGAAAACGGAGCGAGGAGAGAAGGGGAAAAAGTTGAAGAGGCCGTCGAGAGAAGAAATTTGGCCTAATAAACTTAAAAGCTTGAGATACCGACTAACTAGAATAAAATCTTCTAATGCTGAACAAGTGAATGAAGTGTCTAGTCAAGAGAAATCAGAAGACGCTGATCAGGCATACTTGAAAGGAGCAAAGAGGATAAAGAAATCAAACCAGAAGTACAAGTCACCAGAGTGGACATATGTGGCACTTCCTGATATACAAGAGGAAGCAGATAGCCAAGAAAGTCTAGGAGTGACTGTGCAGGAAGTGGTTGAAGAAGAAGAAGATTCGGAATTCCTGAGAGTAATCTTATCTGATATCAGAGAAGAGACGGATGATCAGGAAGTTCTGAACCAAGATTGTGAAAACAGAGACACAGACGGTCCATGCACGGATTGAAATGACAAAGAAAGGTGCAAGGAATTAAAACGCCGGCTAAGACACGTGACTGAAAGAACCAAGTAGGCAATCGAAGTCTCAGGTTTAGACGAAAATAAATTGTGAATGGAAAGAGGCTAAGTCAAAAGACACTGATCATTTCTGAAATGGCACACACAGAAGGTAGTAAACCTACATGTGGGTTTCTCCGAAGATGGTGTAAAATGTGTTTTTGTTGTACAGGATTACTAATGCTTGTATGGATCATATTAGCAATAACGGTTTAATTTAGAGTAACATTTGAAGAGGTAGAAAACCACACCGAGAACAGGACTAATAAAAAACAAGAGATTTATGATACTCATGTTACTAAACTGGTAGATAGAACAGATTTTCACAAGGTTAAGTCTATAAATGATTTCTCTAATAATGTTTTTTCAAAGTTACTATATGAATATGTAAAGACTATGGACGTTAGAGATTGCTATGTTTGTATGCAGTTACCTGCATCCGTGTCACAAGGTGCTACCTATCACCACCTTCCTTTGACATATGGGATAACTTGTAGTATGTTAGCTAGTTTGTTCTATAGAACAGGGAAATTAGAATATTATTATACTGATGTAGATAATGTTTTCTCACAAATACCTGTAGTCCCCAAACTAAACAAGGTGATTCCTGGTAAAATTTTAGGTGAATTTTTTTTAGAAACAAGAGAATTAACTTTAGAAGTGTTTAAGAACAATCCTATTTGTAGTCTGAGAAAAGAAGAAAAAACATTCCTGAACATGGTAGAAGAGAGGAGAATTAAGATGCAAAGAAAAGTGTCTGGGGAAAAGATGGAAACAACATTTTGGGATGCTGAAACGGAAAACCATTTAAAGGAAGAAACAAATCCCGCAATGGCTTTGGATTGGCCTCATAAAGGGAAATTGTTCATCAGTAGAGATAACACTGTTTATGATAATTACTTTGTAGGTACAAGTGATTGCCATGACTTGTATAAAATCATGGGAGGATGGGGATTTAAAGGAGGAAATGATCCGGTATTCCCTGGAATATATTACATCTGTGGGAACAGGGCTTATTATAGGTTACCGGACCACTGGTATGGTACATGCTACCTAGGCCTGGTCTTCCCAAAAATATTTCATGTGGGAAGGGGAGAGGACGGTTTGCATGAAATAGGTAGACAACTAACACGTAGAAGGAGGGAGAGTTGGTCAGAAATTATAGGGAATATTTTTGGAGCACTGATACCAGCCGTTGGAATATCTCTGAATGCACATAAAATTAGAAAATTGTCTACAGTTGTGGATCGCTTATCGACAAGCACAGCTGGAGGGTTCTTATGGTAAATATCAAAATGGTTGCCATGAGAGCTATGATTATGCAAAATTGACTTGCCCTTGATATTATATTAGCCAAAAAGGGAGGTGTCTGTGGAATGCTGAAGGTACAACATTGCTGTCCTTATATTCCTGACGAGAGTCAGAATTTAAAGAAATACATTAAGAATACAACTGATTTACATGAAGAAATTGTTCCACTGGAGGTTGAAAGTGTTTGGGACAAACTTGGTAGAAACTTTTCTACTATAAAGAGTTTATTTACAAAATTAGGTAGTTCATTTGTGGGTAAGATACTCATACCAGTGACTTGTGTGATAATACTGATACAGATATTAAGACCAGGGTGTGTATGTATAAAAAGAAGAAAGTTACAAAATAAGATAAAAAGAGAGATTGAGAAAAGAAAGGAGAAGGAAATAAGAGAAAGAGAAGTAGGAGATATAGAACTAGAAGAATGGAAAGAAAACATGTACAAGAAAACAAGAGAAGATGAGATGGGAAATACTATGATGTAACGTAACAAATGCAAGGGAACTGAGTAATAATTTCTGTAGAAAATTTGACATTTTATTGTGATTTGTGGTGCTGTTAAAAATCACCAAAGGGGGGGTTGATGGAGCAGGTAAAACAACATTTTTTATACCTCCTCTATTTTGCATGAAATTAATTACGTAATGTGAGAAGTTGGCCTGGCATATGCTGGTCACTAGTTATAGTGGCCACCTTGCACCAGTCCAATTCGACTCTTATGGTAAATAGGTTCAAGACAACCTTTTAAAGAAAGCTATCCTAGTGGTAGCTGTGGAGAGCAGCCTTCAGGCTAAGTCTCAGAGGAATGTAAAGCAGCATGTTTTACCTTATAATCTCTTGAATTACCAAATGAAAGGACACCACACAGGTATATATATCAAATATATATGTATTTATTACTAGACACACTCTACTAATCTCTTTATGAGATTAGAAGCCAGATACACATTCAAATGTCAACGTTTCACAATAAATTAAGCACAAATATGGCTGGAGCCCTAGGAGCGTACCAGACCATATACTAAAAAAATGGTATAAGAATGTCGACTTGCAAAATGACAAGGCCTAGGGCCTGGGGAATTGCTGGGGCTTCACTTATGCAGTGTTAGCAGGTAAGTAACAGGCCCACGGGAGACGCGTGCAGTGTGTGAACACAGCCGCGGGTTCCCTATTGATTACAATGGTGCAAGTTGCGGTTTGGTTTTTAAAGTTTTGGGGTACTTCGAGGAAGTCTACAAGCAAGCCTCTTACAAGGTAAGTACTTCGAGGGTCAACACACACTAGGGCACCGGAGTGCACGAGTTACCTCACCCAGGTAAGCCGGGTGCATAGGTGTCTTTTGGTGTCGGGTCGCGTCGCTGTTTTCTATGGAGACCAAAGAAGACTTGCTGCTTGCCGATTAAAATCACAGTTCCCATGCTTTTTTTATAGCCCTTTTGTTGCGTGTAAATGAAGATAGCCTTGAAACGGGACAAATAAATTAATAAGTTTGCGCTTCCAGGCCATCTTCATTTGCACTTCTTTTCTGAGACATTTGCGCCCCCCTGAGAATGCCGCCACGGACCCCCAGGGGGGCGCGCCCCACAGTTTGAAGACGTCTGCCTTAGATGCATCAGTGCAGCAGTCAGGGCCCTGATACCTTGGAGGGAAAAGGCAGGAGAAAAGCCAAGTCTTCGTCATCGCCACATGCACAGGCCCTAGAAGAATGGCCCCAGGCTAACACTGGGGATCATCAATACTCCACCCCGGCGATGGCGCCTCCTGTGCCCAACGATCAAGACACTGATACTTCCTTTGCCCCCCATAACTCCCCGCCTAGGAAGAAGAAGGCTAAGACGGAGCACGTAAATTAGCCCATACCTACCAACTTCCAACTCTCGAACCTCTTTGATTTTAACCCCCAAGACATTGTGCACCCACGTACCTCAGATTGGGCCCCAGCCCCGGAGGTCTCGAACTACATCCATCAGAACCTCCGCGAACACTTTGATAAGGACGTCCATAGCAATCTCAGGGGAGAATGCCCTAGGCCCGATATTTCAGATAAGGTAGCTGATACTCTGGATATCAACCCCAATATGCTAGCATTCTTAAAAAAGTTTGCCAAAGATCCCAAAAAGGGCATAGACCAAGCTTGGCGAGGATGCCAAGATAAGCTCTTGGATGTCACCTGGCCCTTGGCAAGCATTTTGGAGATGGCGCTAGTGGCCAAGGAGATGGGGGCTCCGGTGGACCCAGACATTTTGGCTGTTTGGACCCAAAGTGCCATTTGTTTCTTGGGCAATGCGAATTGTGCTATTTCCACCGAGCGACAGAAATTCTTACTCATAAGGATGGACAGCAATCTCACGAATTAGCCTCTTCAGAGGCGGGTCCCTTAGCGGAAGGTCTGCTTTTCAGCTACAAGTTTGTGAAAGACGTGTCGAAGTATGTGGGTACTTTCATGTCTTTGGATAACGCCCAGCAAATATAAAAATAGTTTTCCACGCTGGCCTTTTTGGATGGGCCAGGCGAGGCAGGGGCCGCTCGCCAGGTCGCCAGTACTATCAGGGCCCTCCCATAGGCAGCTATAGTCGTGGTAGAGGAGACTGGAACGACAGCACAAGAGGTGGTACCTTCTATCCAACAAGATGATTTACCCGTCATCTGTACCATCGAGGGGTAAAAGGGGAAACTTCCAACCCCACATTACTTCAGGTAAGAATACTAAACTCATCTGTGTTTCCTCTGGGGGGTGGCACCCGTCATTTTCTGCACAATTGGGCAGCAATTATACAAGATGCCTGGGTCTTACAAACAGTTCGGGATTGCACATAGAGTTTATCCGGACCCCAACGCAAGAGTTTATTACCCCTCCGTTAGTTTTTTCCCAACAATACAATTTTTTTATAGAGCGTGAAATAGGAGATTTGATGGAGAGAGAAAAACGCAGTAGCCTACTACGACAACAGGCCCAAGGGTTTCTGTAGCAATGTCTTCCTGGTGCAGAACAGAGGTGGTGGTCACAGACTAGTTTTAAACCTGAAAGGGTTCAATCAATTCATCCTATACAGACACTTCAAAATGGAAGGGATTCATGTATTGATGGACATTTTGAGACAGGGAGACTGTCTGGTCTGCCTGGACCTCCAAGATGCCTACTTAACCATGCCGATCTTTCCTCCTCACTGACATTTTACAATTCCGGTGGCAGGACAGATGGCTGGAATACTTGGTCCTGTCTTTCGGTCTTTCCTCGGCGTTTCACCAAGTTGATGAAGCCGGTGACCGCTCATCTCAGGGAGCAGGGTATTCATCTAATATTTTACCTTGATGACGCACTCATCAATGTTAATGTTATTGGCATTTCTAGAGCGCGACTGTTACCCGGAGGTGTCCTGGCGCTGAATGAAGTCCTACAGTGGCCTAAAAAAAAGGAGGAGTAAAAGTTGGAAATTATACTGAAAAAAGCAAAGTTTTCAAAGCCTTCCTGAAGGCAAGTAGGTTTGTCATGCATCTAAGATGTGCTGGAAGGCCATTCCACGCCTTAGCTGCTCCCCCCACAAAACTTCTGCCACCCCAGTTGGCTTTTATTACAAAGGGCACCGATACCAACTTGGCATCCGAGGAGCTCAGTAGTCTTTTTGGCGCATACCAATGGAATTGCAATTTGAGGTAGTTGGTCCCGGATCCCTGAAGGGCCTTATGAACCATGCACGGAGCCTTAAAATGAACCTGTTTTCTAATGGGCACCCAATGAAGCCTTCTGATTTCAGCCGAGATTGAGACGTATTTTGGTGTGCCGGTGAGCAGTCTGGCTGCTGCATTATGCTGAAGTTGCAGTTTATTCATAAGTCCTTCCTGGATATTGATATACAGACTATTGCAATAGTCCAGTTTGGACATGGCTAAACCAGTAATAACTGTTTGTTAACTATCTTTGGGTAGGAATGGCATGATTTTCTTGCAAGATCTTAGAGTATACGATGCAGCTGAGACCACAGCATTCACTTGGTCCCTAAAACTGAGTTTGTAGTCTATCCAGACTCCTAGAGTTTTTACCTTTATGATAGGGAAGGGAACGGGACTCAATGTATCAGGCCACCAGGCCGGGGTCCAGAAATTGGCGTCATTTCCGAACAACACAACCTCCGTTTTGCTGGAGTTTAATTTGAGGCAATTTTGGGCCATCCAGTTACCCACAGCAGTCATGCAATCATGGAATCGGGACGCTGTGCCCTGTAGCTTATCTGGCCGCAGCGACATCACAATTTGGGTGTCGTTTGCACATGAGGTCAGGCTGAAACCGTAGGATTCGATCAAGGGAGCCAACAGTGACACATAAACGTTAAAAAGTGTTGGGCTCAAGGGTGACCCCTGGGGGACACCACAGGGCAAAGAAAAACGTTTAGTAGAGAATTCGCCGAGGGAGACAATTTGTATTCTGTTTGACAGGAAGGATTTGAGTAGTTTCCAGGGGGAGCCCTGGACTCCAATCTCTTGCAGCCGGTCCATCAAAAGAGCATGATGGACCGTATCAAAGACTGCTGAGAGGTCCAGCATAATCATAGCAGCTTTTCCTCCTTGGTCAAGTGTCGCCCTGATCTCTTCAGTAGCTTTAAGCATGGCAGTCTCTGTGCTATGCCCCGCTCGGAACCCATACTGCGTGGGATCCAGCACCTGAGCTACCTCAAGGAAATAGCTAACTTGGGTATTCATGATTTTCTCAGCGATTTTTGCAGGGAGCGGGAGTCTGGATATATGTCTGAAATTATTAGAGTCTTTAGGGTGTAGACTCGGTTTTTTAAGCAGGGGCAGTATAGATGCGCTTTTCCAAATTTTGGGAAAACATCCTTCCGTGAGCATAACATTGACGATGGAAGTCAAGCTTAAAGTGACTAGTTCGGGTGCTAGCTTTAGTATAGAAACTGGGCATGGATCATATAGTGAGCCTAATTTGACCGTCATAAGAGGATTGAGAATGTCTGATGTTGTAACCGGGGCAAATTTATCAAATTGTGGGCCAGAGCTTGTTACTAACTTAGGATCGGCTGTGCGGTTTGAGGACGTTTTAATTGTTGAGCTAATGAAAGTGGAGAAAATGGCCTCTACTTTGACAAAGAAAATTTTTGCTATTTTGTCACAGAGTTACTGGCGAGCCAGAATGGGAGGAAGAGCAGGATGTGCTAAGGTCGTTACTGTTTTAAACAGTTCTTTAATTGAGTTATTTGCCAACTTGATTTTCTTAGCAAAAAACTCTCGCTTTGTTTCTTGAAGCATCTGTTTGTACTGAACTAGACCTATCTTGTAATAATTTTTTCCTTTATCATTGTACTCCATCCTCCAGATTCTCTCGAGTTGCTTGCAGGCCAATTTTTGATCTCTAAGTTCTTGGGTATACAAAGGAGAGGAGGGTTGTGCTCTATTGGGTCAACAGAGTTTCTTGGGAGCAAGCTTGTTACCATCTTCTTCCAGCCAATTAATGTAAAGGAGTGTGGCCTCATCCAGATCTTGTAGGTAGACTGAATGATGTGAAGTTTAACACTTCTAGTAATTCCTCAGCTTTTACCTTATTCCATGCTCTGCTCAGCATCTGTTTATTTGCTGGTTTCCTAGTGTTCTTATAAAAGAAAAGAGAGGCCCCTTCTAAGCCAAAGTGGTAGGGCACTCTGAAGTGAATCAAAGAAATATCCTTTGGACTAAATAATTAAATATAAGTGGAACTTATCACACACGTGTCCTGATTCAGACCCAATGATCTCATTCAGTCATCCAAACCGAGGAGGATTGTAATACATGCAGGCAAGAATACATAAAACAAGACTGTAAACTGATGTAGGTCTGACTTTATAGATACATTTATTACTTATTCAACATATATTGAAGGCAACATTTTTTTTTTTTGTTTGTTACATAAAGACTATAGTTTACTATCAAACAATAATAGCTAACAATAAAAATGAGTGGCCTAAATTCATCACAAAAACTTAAAAACCATAAAAATTGAGAGTCACTAAAATAGACAAAAACAATATGTCATCCAAAATATTACACATCCGTAGTAACAATATGTGGGGCATAAAACCTGGTACTTTCGTGCTCAGTACACGTTACTTGTCGCCCCTGTAAACAGGTTGGTGTAGAAAAATAAGCGTCGACGCATTTCGATGGCTTGATTATACATCCATCTTTATCAAGACCAAATTCATGACTCTCATGTAGCGATTTTTTTAAAAAGCATCAAGAACTGGCACAGTAGTTGGTCTGTACCTCTTCTAGTTGAGGCAGGCTACCATCAATGCATTCAATCAGTGGTTTCCAACTCTCTAATATGGAGATTTCCTATCGGTGGTCTGCCAAGTCCTTGATTTATTCTTCCATTACAGTATTAGACTGTTTCCTTTGGATTATTCTTTTTATTATGATGACGTCCTTGTTTATTAGGAGTCACTATTCGTTATCCCATAGGATGGTAGGGTCACTTATGAGATATCTTGACCCACCTTAAGAATATGCACGCTATAGTAGCCGCGCCACCTACATATTTCTTTGTCGTCTTCTCATGGACTTTATAAAATTTCTTTGTAGAGATGCCGCTGTAGTGCTTCCCTTTTTATTATTAGGGTTTTTTGTGATGCAGCTCCCAGCATGGTCGGCGCGGAACGGATAGTGGTTTTTATGGTTTTTAAGTTTTTGTGATGAATTTAGGCCGCTCAGTTTTATTGTTAGCTATTATTGTTTGAAAGTAAACTATTGTCCTTTGTCTTTATGTAACAAACAAAAAAAAACATTTTTGCCTTCAATATATGTTGAATAAGTAATAAATGTATCTATAAAGTCAGACCTACATCAGTTTACAGTCTTGTTTTATGTATTCTTGCCTGCATGTATTACAATCCTCCTCGGTTTGGATGACTGAATGAGATCATTGGGTCTGAATCAGGACACGTGTGTGATAATTTCCACTTATATTTAATTATTTAGTCCAAAGGATATTTCTTTGATTGACTTCAGGGTTTCCTTGTGTGCCAGTCAGGCATGGTCAGCTCAAATTGCACCGCCTTGCGGTCTGACCAGACCAGTGGGAGAAGGCCTGTGAACCTCAGCTGCGCATTGTTCGAAAATATGCTGTCCAATGTGTGTCCTGCCTTGTGAGTGGCACCAATGACCAATTGCTTTAGGTCACGAGTGCTCATCAGGTCCAGCAGGTTTATGGTATCTGGATCATCAAGTGTCTCCAGATGGAAGTTAAAATCTCCTCGTATAGTATGTGAGCTGGCACTAAGACCACTTTCGAGCATACTGCCAACTTGTGTTATAAATGGGCTTCTAGGACCCGGTGGCCAATAAATGAGGGTGCCTCTCAAGGCACCCTCATTTATTCACGTCCTTCTCCCTAGCATCCCAACATCTTCAAAGGACTGTACATCTGTTGGAGAATCAAGGCTTTGTGATCAATTCCTCCAAATCAGTTCTGTGTTTGACTCAGTCGATAACATTTCTAGGTTTTTTTATCAATTCTCAGACAGCTCAACTTCAGTTGCCCAAATCCAAGTTGAGAGATCTGAAGAAATAATTGAAGGTGACATTAACCAAGCAGGTCATGTCGCTGAGAGCTATTGTTTGCCTAGTGGGGCTTCTGGCGTCTTCAATACAAGCAATCTATCTGGGCCCATTGCACTACCGGCCCTTCAACGTCTTAAGATACAGCACCTGCAGAAGGGGCTTTCATATTCAGACCAGGTTCCCCTCACAAACGAAGTCAGGGAAGAACTCAGGTGATGGCTAGGCCACGTAGATGCTTGGCCGAGCTATATTCAGCTCTCACCCAGATGTGGTGATAGGGTCCGATGCCAGCCTGTGGGGCTCAGGGGCACGATGTGGAGAGATAGTCACAGGGGGCAGATGGTCCCTCCAGGAGTTGCCATTACATATCAATTGACTGAAACGTCTGGCGGGATCCTTTGCGAAGGTGTCTTGTTGCATCCTCCTGATGATGTACAACATATCGGCGGTGAGATATATAAACAAACTGGGGGAACGAGATCCCCGATGTTAGTGGAGATTGCCAAAGACTTTTGGCATTATTGCCTGTCTCATCAAATAATGGGGATAGCGGAATACTTTCCGGGACAGGACAACACGATAATGGACTGAAATTCCTGTCACTTGAAGGATTACAGTGACTGGAAACTCCACCCCTCGCTATTTCAAATGATTCATGCAATTTGGTGCCGTTGCGCGATAGATCTCTTTGCCTCCAGACTCAATCGCCAGCTAGACACATTTTTCTTAGTTGAAGATCAGATCTACTGGCAAAAGTCACGGATGCCTTAATGCAGGACTGCTTGAAGACATTGAATTATGCGTTACCCGCATTCCCAGAGTAGCCAATCAAATAGCCCACCAGAAGGCAGAGGTTCTTTTAGTCACACCAGTGTGGAAATACCAACCTTGGTTCCCAATACTGTTGGAGTTGACGTGCGACTGCCCTCTCCTCCTTCCGTGGTCTCGAACGATGCTCCGGGGCCCTCAGGGAGAACTGCATCCACTAGTTCTCTCGGGGCAGTTGTCCCTGATGGCCTGGAGGCTTTCAGGCAACAGTGGTCGCGGCCAGGAATTTCAAAAGAGGCTTCAGCTTTCATCCGCCAGGCCTGGGCCCCCTCTACTAGGAAGCAATATTCCTCAGCATGGCGAGCATGGTTGGGTTGGTGCTTGGAGAAGTACGTGGATCCCATGGAGGCGGATCTCTTGCAAATGTTGAACTTTCTATCCAAAAAAGCTTCCAAAGGGCTGTCTTACAGGCCAGTTACCAACTTCCGATCCGATATCTTGGCTGGTCATGGGCAGATAGACGGAAACCGGTAGGTATGCATCCTGTGGTATGTAAACTTCTCAAAGGAATATGAGTGAAAAACCCTCTTAAGGCTAAGTCTTCTGCTTTATGGGATGTGTCTAAAGTTTTACATTTATTCAATAATTGGCCTCATAATGCTGAGTTATTTAGGAAACAACTGTCTGCTAAAATATCTATACTTCTTTATCTGCTTGGCGACGAGTATCTGATGTTAGAGTTCTAGACTTAACAGGTAGGGTTTTTTTCTCCTGAAGGGGTGTCATTTGTAATTTCGGCAAGGACAAAGACTATCTCACGGTCTATTGATTACAATGCATTTCCAGCTAATGATAAATTGTGTGTAGTAAAATGTCTCAAAGCTTATGAGGAATGTAGCCGCCCTATCAGACCGGTCGGTTGTTCAAGGCTAATAATTGCTTTGCAGAAGCCGTTTAAACCAGTTACTTCTGGCTCAGATATGTAATGACAGAGGCTGATACTCAAGTGTTCGGGCCTCATTCTGTGAGGGGTGGAATGGCTTCAAAATCATTTATGCTAGGCACCAGTGTACAAGACATAATGAGAGCAGCTGATTGGTCGTCTGACTCTACATTTAAACAGTTTTATTATAAACCTTTGGGCAATATTGCTTCTGTTGTACTGTACAAGTGTTAAACTAGCATAATCCAAAGTCTCCAGTCCTGTAATAGAATACAAAATTTGCTAGCATTCGCGCCAAGAATTTTCAATTCTCTTAAGGACACGGACCCGCTGTACAATTCATGTTTATGATTGCCATTTATTACCTTGATAGGGTTAGTTATCACGGTTATTACTAGTTGATATTTCTGTTTCAGGAGCTGAGCAGAACGGCAAATAGACAATCGCTTATTTGGATTTCTTGGAAGGCGTGCTGTACATCCTTCGTCTACATGGACTTCTGTTGAATCTATCATGTTAATTGGTTTGCAATTTTTTTACTACAAGTTTCCGCCATCATTGGACAAGGTGCAAAAATACGTACACAATGATCGTTCAAGGCAAAAAAAGAGGAAGTGCTCATGTTGGGATTCCATATATAGGGCTATAGTCTCTATGGTTATTGGTAATGTACCATGGCATTGTGGGAAATGTAGTATATTCGATGTGTTAAAACGTTTTTCATTGGCTGCTGTATTTTTCAGTAAAGAAAGAGAAAGCATAATCCTCGCCTCCATGTTCTTAAAAGAATTGAAAAATCTTGGGGCAAATGGTAGCACATTTTTTATTCACTCAGGCTCCGCTGAGCTGCAGTGTGTGCTTTGGGCTCCAGCGGCCACCAGTGTCCCGTGGGGTTGGCTGGTCCGGCAGTCGTCGGGATCACCATGATTTTAATTTACCGCCACAGTCAGCCTCCCACAAACTTTCAAAATAGCCTGTGGCAGCAGAACGTAACATCCTGCAGTGCCTATTAAAGTCCCAGTGTCACTTTCCACAGTCGGGCATCTGATGTCTTGGTAGTAGCCATTGGACACTGCCTTGTGATGTCAGTCAGATTCATGTAATGCCCCACTGCGAAATCCTTCCTATCTTATTTATACATTGTTTGTTATTTGGAGCTAGTTAGCAGCTCCAGCTCAGCCAGCCTGCGATGTAGCGCGCATGCCATGGCACGCTGGCACTTTAGCTTTACTATTACTCAGTATGACAGTGCTAGTACGCCTTGACAGCTGAGGCAGGCGCTATGCTTAAAATGTGTGTTTTTCCATTTCAGTGCAGTGATGCGAAACACCTCACTGAAATGCGCTGCTCTAACGCCTGATGAGTGGTACTTGGCAGGACTGACTGTTCACTCCTGCATCATCCCAGGAGAGAGTCCACTCCTGCATTACCCCAGAAGAGAGCTCACTCCTGCATCACCCCGGGAGAGAGTCCACTCCTGCATTACCCCAGAAGAGAGCTCACTCCTGCATCACCCCGGGAGAGAGTCCAATCCTGAATAACTCAAGGGAGGATCCACTCCGGCATCACCCCCAGGGGATCATCCATTCCAGAGAGTCCAATCCTGAATAACTCAAGGAAGGATCCACTCCGGCATCACCCCCAGGGGATCATCCATTCCGGCATCATCCCTAGGGAAGGTTCCACTGCGGCATCACCCCAAGGGAGAGCCCACCCCTGCATCACCCTAGAGGAGGGTCCATTCCTGCATCACCCTAGAGGAGGGTCTTCTCCTTCATCAACCAGGGGAGGGTCCACTCCGGCATCACCCAAGGGGAGAGCCCACTCCTGTATCACCCAAGGGGAGAGCCCACTCCTGCATCACCCCAGGGGAGGATCCACCCTGCATCACTCCGGGGGAGAGTCCACTCCTGCATCACCCTAGAGGAGGGTCTTCTCCTTCATCACCCAGGGGAGGGTCCACTCCGGCATCACCCAAGGGGAGAGTCCACTCCTGCATCACCCCCAGAAGAGAGACCACTCCTGCATCTCCCTAGAGGAGAGTCTTCTCCTTCATCACCCCAGGGGAGGATCCACCCCTGCATCACTCCGGGGGAGAGTCCACTCCTGCATCACCCCCAGAGGAGAGCCCACTCCTGCATCACCCCAGGAGAGAGTCCCCTCCTGCATCACCCCAGGAGAGAGAGTCCCCTCCTGCATCACCCCAGGAGAGAGTCCCCTCCTGCGTCACCCCAGGAGAGAGTCCCCTCCTGCATCACCCCAGGAGAGAGTCCCCTCCTGCATCACCCCAGGAGAGAGTCCCCTCCTGTGTCACCCCAGGAGAGAGTCCCCTCCTGCATCACCCCAGGAGAGAGTCCCCTCCTGCGTCACCCCAGGAGAGAGTCCCCTCCTGCATCACCCCAGGAGAGAGTCCCCTCCTGCGTCACCCCAGGAGAGAGTCCCCTCCTGCATCACCCCAGGAGAGAGTCCCCTCCTGCGTCACCCCAGGAGAGAGTCCCCTCCTGCATTACCCCAGAAGAGAGCTCACTCCTGCATCACCCCTGAGAGGGTCCACTCCGGCATCACCCCCGGAGAGAGCCCACTCCTGCAGTACCCCAGGGGAGGATCCACTCCTGCATCACCCAGGGGGAGAGTCCACTCCTGCATCACCCCCAGAGGAGAGTCCACTCCTGCATCACCCAGGGGAGGGTGCACCCCGGCATCACCCAAGGGGAGAGTCCACTCCTGCATCACCCCCAGAGGAGAGACCACTCCTGCAACACCCTAGAGGAGGATCTTCTCCTTCATCACCCAGGGGAGGGTCCACTCCTGCATCACCCAAGGGGAGAGCCCACTCCTGCATCACCTCAGGGGAGGATCCACCCCTGCATCACTCCGGGAGAGAGTCCACTCCTGCATCACCCCCAGAGGATAGACCACTCCTGCATCACCCTAGAGGAGGGTCTTCTCCTTCATCACCAAGGGGAAAGTCCACCCCTGCATCACTCCGGGGGAGAGTCCACTCCTGCATCACTCCGGGGGAGAGTCCACTCCTGCATCACCCCCAGAGGAGAGACCACTCCTGCATCACCCTAGAGGTAGCAGAATTTGATGGTTATTGATGATTGTCTTGATCTGATTAGATTGCTTGTATATTGGCTTTTTGATTTATTGATTATTGATTGATGTACTAATACTATATGTTGGAGTCATCGTGTTGAGTTTTATGTAGTGGTTCTGGAATTTGGGAGCTGGTAGCAGTTCCGTAGTAGGGCAGAGGGAAGTATATGCTGCTCTCGGGAAAGACGGGATTGTTGGAATTACCTGTACGTATGCAGGAAAAAAAACGTGTGACAATTGAAGTTGCGCGTCACATTGTCTGAGTTCGGAATCAGTGACATCGTCGTGTGTTACTATTAGGGATATATTTCTAGTATAAAAGGAGTGTGAATGGTAGCGAAGGTTATCTGTGAGACTCTAGTCTTAAGTCCCAGGGATCCGTAAGGTTTGCCGTTAAAACTTATCACGGGAGAAGTAATAGGTATTCTCTGAGCTTGTCTGAAAGACTAAGCAGAGGTAAATGCTGCTTGGTTAATGTGTGATATAATTCTGTAGTGGGACAGACTGTTCGCTGTTCTCGGGAAAAGCAGGATTCTGTGTGCATGTACTACATTTTCTTGTATGAAAGTGCGTGAATGTATGAGCATTTAGTTGATTGTAAGACTCTTTGGAGCAGTCCTAGAGGAAGCAGTTACTGGATGCATGTTAGAAGGGCAGAGTAGAGGGATGTGCTACTGTGTCAACGAGAGAAATAATTCCGTGGTGGAACAGAAGTGAGTGCTGTTTCAGGGAAAGACGGGATTCTTGTGAAAAAGATTTTCTTTACTATTCTATTGATAGCGAAGGAGACAATGGAGATGTTTATATGTTGTAACTAATAGATTTTGTAAAAATTTGACACGAAGTCTACTGAGAAGATTTTTGTAAAGGAGGGGTAGACGAGTGACAGGAGACAGGAGCAGGAGCGACTGCAGCGACTGCTGACGTAAAACAGACCGCGCTCTGATTGGATAGTGGATCAGAACGGTGCTCGCGCTGGGATTGGTGTGTTGGTGTGAGCCGCGCAAGGATTGGAAAGAGTCACCTTATACTTTTGTGACGTAGACGCTCCAGGATTGGTGCGTTGGTGTGAGTCGCGCTGTTATTGGATAAAATATCGTATTGTACAATTGTATTACGGAAGGGATTAGAAAGTTTTGGTAAACGCAGAAATGTATTACCAAGAAGAGAAAAAGAAGAAATCCTTGTTCGGAAAAATAAAGAAATGGTTTGACAAGGATAAACATCATAAATGTGTCAACAAATATACAAAACGGTAGACATCTACCATGAGCAATGCAATAATTAGGTATACCACATAATATTTCAAGTAATCACAAATAGATGTTTTTGATGAGCCCAATGCATTTCGGGACTTAGCTGTCCCTTCGTCAGGGGCATTCTGCGGAGAAAATACATATGTTACATGATCAGTAGAAAAAATGGTTATTATATTTATACAAGAAGATCACATGGTGGAGAATCGTGCGGTTAACATGATGCATGGTAGTAAACCATAAATCACACGTGCGGTGGATAGACCCTCCGTTGGCTGAAGGGAAAAAATATAAAAAAATATAAACAAGCAATCACCCAATAGCGTGAAGATAGAGATGATAAATGTGACTCTAGAGAAGAAAATGAATGAAATGGGAAACCATGCAAAGTGGGAGAAAGTAAAAACAATACATAGGATGTGCCTGATGAAATGTGGTTAAGGAACCTCACCTCAAATATTATGTGTATGAATCCATGAATGGAGCAAACAATGGAAGCAGGCTGACTGTTACTGCAAACTGAGGAGAACAACACGATGAGTGCATGTGCTCATATTACAATGACGCGTGTAGAAAGGAACGAAGGGGCACAACTTACCAACAGGGAAAGGTGGTGGTCAATGTAAAATGACTAGAGAAGATATAAGAATACAATATAATCAGAGAAAATAAGAGATATACCGTGCCGCTGATAGAAACGCAAAGGAGCAGAAGCCATACTCACTTAAAAAATGCTAAGACACCTAAGTGCTTTTAACAACGCGTTGTCCAGGCGATAAATAATGCGGAATATATGATGAATCAATCGCTCGAAGGCAGCATGTGGCAGCAAGTATGTTTATTCCGTCTCCGGAAAGGGCACTACAAAGTAATGACAGTGTATAAATACGAGCTAATCCTCACGAGTAAGCTTCACAGCTCGAACAGCTATAAACAAGAGCACGGCTTAAAGCAGTGAAAACTACTTACATGAGAAGCACTACGAGAAAAAACTGGTCCGGTCCTCGCGATCGCGTCCTGTTGTCGCAACGGGATATTTACTAGTGAGAATCACGCTCCATTTTAACCAAGCGGAATGACGACATGAAAAAGGGAACTCATGGCAACTAAAAGAGGACTTACATATAGCGCCATGCTAGAAAGGGTAAAGTAACCGATCTGAGAAAGAAACAAGACTGGGTGTGAAGATGAAAAATAATTAACTAGAAAAGCGTCTAGAAAAACATAAGCGGAGAATACCAAAAAAATATTCAATAACCAAAAGGAACTGAAGGAACATGCGCGTACTCGATTGGTATATGTGCGTGGTTAATTCAGTGTAACGGCTAAGTGTTAAAGCACCACACCATGAGCATATTCGTGAAACTAATACTGGGTTAAGAAATGTAAATGACGAACAGTAAAAAAACCTGTAGGTGCATCACTACTGGCCTCTAAGATGAAATATGTGAGAGGGGTAAATGTCTAAAGATGTGTCTGAAAGGACAGTTAAATATGAGGTGAAACAATGTAATCTGAGGTAAAACAAACAAACGAACAAGTACCAATCTGGAGACGTAAGAAAACGTTTGGTGTAATAATAAAAATAAAATAGACAGTGAAGAAAACATAACATGAGTATAGAGAATGATTAAGAGTGTTGAAATAGCCCATATGCCACAAGGAAATTAAGAAAGGACTAAAATACAAAATTACAAGGTAACTTATTGTAGATGTATCCCAACTAAATAGTGAGCAGTCACTATGGTACATTAGGAACTACGCATGGCCATGCAAGTGCTGTATTTATAGGAAACATGAAAGATCTAGACGGTCATTAAGCCCACATGGGGCCAAGGTCTGCAGCTTCTGAATCCAGAAGAGCTCTCTGCGTAAAAGTAAATTAGTGGTGTCTACGCCTGGTTTGACATCAATAGTCTCAATGATCTGAAAACGAAGTTGGGAAATTGAGTGTTTGGCTTCTAGCCAATGCATAGCAAGGCTGGAGGTACTGTTCTTGTTCCTGATCCTGGATTTATGCTCAGTAATCCGTGTTTTTATTTTTCGCTCAGTTTTGCCTACATAGGCCTTGCCGCAAGGGCATTTTATACAGTAGATGACGTGGGTAGTATTACAATCACTGTTGTGTTTCAAGCATATGTTAGAGCCAGACGTAGGATGAGTTAGGATGTTCCCTGTGATGACGTTACTGCAATGGATACATGAATGACATTTGCGAGTGCCATGATAGACAGCGGGTTTGTCGTTGGTTTTGGAGAATTTCAATAGATTCCGTAAGTTTTTGCCTCTTTTATATGCAAACAAAGGTTTCTACAAAAAAAGATGTTGAAAATCCTGTTCTTGTTGTAGCAACTCCCACCGTGTCAGGATGATTTTCTTGATTCTGGGTGAAGATGTGGAAAAATTGCTGACAAATACCAGTCTTTTAGAGACGGTTTTTGGTTTCTGTTGCAATAAGTCTGTTCTTGGAGTAGACATGGCTCGTGTAAGGCATGTTTGTAGCACCTCTTGTGGGTAACCTCTTGACGAAAATTTATCAACAGTGATTTGAAGTTGGAGGGTGCTATTGTCAAAATCAGAACAAATTCGGCGAATTCTGGTAAATTGTGACAATGGTAAATTATTGATGAGATGACGTGGGTGAAAACTTGTGAAGGTAAGAAGACTGTTGCGATCAGTAGGTTTGTGAAAAACTGTAGTATGAAATTGATTCGTAGTTGTTTTGGTGACTTGTACGTCCAGGTAATGGATAGAGTCCTTATGAATGGTGTGGGTCAACTGAATATGAGTGTGATTCCTGTTAAGTGTCTCTATCATAGAAGTGAAAGACTGTACCGAATCACCCCAAATTAGGAAAATGTCATCTATGTAGCGGCAATAAAGACGTATTTTAGACCACCATTCAGTGTTGGAAATGATATGATCCAGTTCGTATTGAGCCATGTAGATATTCGCATAGGCGGGTGCTCCTGAAAAGCCCATCGAAGTGCCATTCAATTGGGCGTAAAATTTGTCTTGATATTGGAAATAGCTGTTATGTAGACAGAACTTTAAGAGCTGCAAGATCAGAACCTTCTCAATGTCTACGTCTTCCATCTGGAATAATGCCCATTCAACCGCTTCAAGGCCTGCTGCATGGGGGATAGAGGTGTAAAGAGCTGTGACATCAATAGTACACAAATAGATGGAATCCTGAGGTTCAATGGTAATTTGTTGGAGCATCTGTAAAAAGTGAGTGGTGTCTTTTAGATAAGATTGCCAAGATTGCACGAACTTCTGTAGGTAATGGTCCAAAAATTTGCCAATGGGATCAAAGATAGATTTGCATCCAGAGACTATTGGACGAAACGGGGGATCTTGAGGATCCTTGTGTATTTTAGGGATCATGTACAAATGGGGGCGTTGTGGGTTAGTTGATGATAGAAAAAGACGTGTGTTATTATCAATCCATGTTTGTTCAAGGGCGTCATTGAGAATAGAATTCAGTAGCTCCAAAAGCAATGTTGTAGGATCGCTTGCTAATTGCAGATAGGTGTTGGTATCAGAGATATGTGCCAATACTTTGGAGTGGTAATATTCTGTATCCATCAGCACTATGGCTCCTCCTTTGTCTGCCGGTTGAATTGTAATCAAGGGGTTTTGTGACAATTTTGACAGAATTAGTCGTTCATGTTTTGACATGTTGTTGTGATGTTTAGGTTTGTAGTTTAGTTTCTCCAAATCTTTGTTGACCAATGTCTCAAAACTGTCCAAAGTTTTGTGAGATAATGGTGGCATGAAGGTACTCTTGGGTTTGAATTGATGATGAGTAGAAATCTCATCTTGTGTGGTATCAAGTACAGCATCATTGAAGAAATGTTTTAAGCGAATGACACGCATGAATCTGTAGGATTCCCCTTGGGTTTGCAAGTGATTGGTATGCGTCGTAGGGACAAACGAAAGTCCGCGTCCCAAAAGGGATTTTTCTTGGTTGGAAAGATTATATGATGATATATTAATCACTAGATCACCGTTTTGCCACTTCGTAAAGCTTTGCCGCTGCTTTCCTTTCCCTCTCCTGGTTTTTCTTGGGGGATTGATTTGGACATGTCTCTTGTTGGAGGTGGACATCCCTGATCCGTTGCCTGTGATAAAAAAGACGACGTAGATGCTGTTGAGGTGGTAGGAATCGTGGCAGTTGGTGTATGATCCCCTGGAATAGGAGAACCAGATAGTTGGACTGGATGAGCTGAAGACGCCGGTGTGCGGCTGGTGGTGGTGTCTTTTTCTGACGCTAAACTTTCATCTGAAGTTGTGGGTGTTTTTTTGTTATCAAATCTTTTGCGAGTGTATATCTCCGCCCACGTATAAACCTCGTTAAGTTTATAATCGATGGTATCGCGTCTATACTTGCGTAGCTTGCCTTCTTGTAACTCTCTCTCATATCCATCCAGTTTCTGGTTGAGGATTTCCAAATGTAGCCTCCAAGAATCCGCTTCCATATATGCTGTAAATATATGTTCAAACGAATACCATTGTTTTGCGTTTTTTGAAACTTTGTCACTGAGACTAACTGTTTGTAACGTAGTTACATTTAGCACAGTGCGCAGCGTCAATCATTAGTTGATTGTTCTTCTTTATCTAGTTTTTCTTTTGCCCGATTGACAGCGGGCATTACGCTGCAGCACCTATATCACCTAGAATACACCCTTGGATTAATTAGAAAACAAAGGAGTGCGCTGCTTATCTCTCTTTTGACAAGGATAAAGACATTAAAACAAGAGAAGGTGAATTGTTACCTCCAACGAAAACGCTTGCATCCTTTATGGTTGCGAGATATGGGTATCATACCTGTATATGGTTGGAGAATTGGGCTAGATATACTAAGGAAGATGGTGTCTTAGCTTTCCCAGAACATGGTTCATTTAATCTGGCCGTGTTGAGAAATTTGCGAGAGAAAATGATGAGTCTAGAGCCTAGACCAAGGCCGACACAGTTTGAGGCTTTGGTGGAATGGGAAGAGGAAGTACATGAGCGAGAATAGCAGAGGTCTGGAGGAAATTATAGGTACATGTTTGGGAGGAAACATGATCGTGAAACTCATCATGACCGAGTGAGGAGATGGCGAGATGCTAGTATGTCAGAGGGATTATATCCTATGAGAACAGTTGACGAGAAGGAAGAAAGGAAGGGTATGGAGAGAGTTCCTGAGGCAGAAGTGAGAAGATATGGAGTTAGCGATTATGAGGATGAGGTCTTGAATGACATGATTTACAAGAGACCACCTCCATATAGACCAGAACCAGAAGAGAGCACACCAGTTGTTTCTCCGATAAGAGATACATTGCGTATCATTGAGACAGAAGTTGTGACACCTGAATTAAGAAGTGGTAACCCTTTTAGAGAAAAAGAGGGAGAGAAAAGATGTGGTGATGAGAATACGAGAGAATTAGCCAGAACTACATCAGAACTGACTGAAAAGATTAGGGAACTAACGAAGAATCTAGAAGCTGTTACGGTGCCTGTAACTATAGGTCCGGTTATGCCTGTTTTTGATAAACAGAGGATGGGTGAAAAAGGTTTGGTGGTTCCATATGTTGGGAATAAGATAACAAGTTTGGCTGGTCCCTCAGGAGATTCAGGAAAAAGGACGGAAAGTAATGATGATTTGAGACAATCCAGACATGACACATGCAGTGGAGGATTAGAGGTACAGTCTAATTCGAGATTGGATACTAGTGATGCTAGTTGTTCAGGGATGCCAATGTTAGAACCACAGAGGGTGTCAGGAAAGGTGGTTCCAGTGAAAAGAACTACTGAAATAACAACTGAAGATTTGAATGAATGGATGAAAGTCCTTCAAAAGAGGGATAAAGATTCCCAGGCAATTGATGTGGCCAAGTTACGCATAGAATTAGAGGAGCTTGTTGTAGGGACAGTTCCTACAGACATTCTAAAAAATCATCATGATGGAGAATTGTTATTCATGTGTAAAAACATTACCTGGAGAGCTAAAAATACACATGACAGGTTAAGAGCAATAGCGAATGAGCAAGGAGTTGACATTGATAAGGTGAAAGCATTGCAGAGGTCTTACAGGATGGATTTTACAGACAAGGATATTGAAAATTTGAATGGTAATGGTAGAACAGGACAGATTAAAGAGATGATCGCCTTATTGCGAAAATGGGGTGACGTAGAGAAATGGAAGGATAGGTGGTACAAGATAAGGGAAGAATCAGTGGACAGGACTTATTCAGCATTTCCTGTGAGAGAAAAAGAGAAAACAGTGGATGCTTATCCTATGAGAGAAATACCTGGAGGAGGATATGTACATGTTCCATGGACCAGACAGGATATTTTATCATTTACGAATGATTTCCCTCGACTGAGAGAAAAGCACGTCGAGTGGTATAGGCAGGTAGACAGGTTTGTGAAATTGTCAAAAGTGCTGTGGATTGACCTGAATAGTCTGTTTGATATAATTGTTCCAGCAGACTTGTGGACTGAGTGTAAAATAGTTGTAAGTTGGCCTACTGAGGAATATCCAAGAGATCCGAGAACAGGAGCACCAGATCCAGAGGTAATGAGGAAGTATGATCAGGTGATTGTATACCTGAAAAGTAAAGTACCTCCAAAAGAGACAGACTGGGTTAAGATAGATCGAACACATCAGGAATCAAAAGAATCAGTTCATGCTTTTTATGAAAGGCTGATACTGGCTTTTAAACAATTCAGTGGGGATGAGCACCTGGGTGACAAAGATTTGAGTCATTTTGTATACAGATTTGTACATGGCCTGAGACCTGAGATTAGTGAGAGAATTCGTGAGCATACAGTGGATTGGCAGAGTAAGAAAATAGATGAGATTCTGAGACATGCAAAATACTTCAGTGATGAAATTGAAGCAAAACAGAGAAAGCTGAAAGAGAAAGCAATGGGGGCACAAGTGAAAGTTGCGGAGAGACAAGAAGCACAGTTGGTGGAACAGACAAATAATTCAGGGAATAGGCCCAGATATGCAGGGAAAGGAAAGGGGAATCTTGACGAAGCGAAGAAGAAGTTCCCTTGTCACAACTGTGGCCAACTGGGACATTGGAGATCTGAATGTACTAATCCACCATTAGCGAATAACGAGAGTAAACCCTTAAATCAACAGGTGCAGAACGAAGGGAATAATCAACAGCAGCAACAACAGAAGGTTGTGAGACAGCAGAGCCAAGAGCCAAAACCGCCCTTGCCGCAGAATAGAGGGTCACAAAAGTACAATCAGGATTCGGGATTCTACAATGAGGAGCAGGTAAACAAACCAAGGCGTTCTAACCAGGTACAACAGTATTTGTTAAAGAATGAAGGGAGTGAGTCTGAAGGTGATTATTGACGGTGCCGAGGAGAGGAGGAAGAGTGCATACTTGGTGCAACTCTAGAAATAGACCAGGCAGGACCATTTGTAGATGGCAAAATAAATGAAGAAAGTGTTACTTTTTTAGTAGACACAGGTGCGACAAGATCAACTGTCAGGTCAGCAGATATTAGAAATCTTCCTCTCTCGGATGAAGCAATCCAAGTAGTTGGTGTAGCCAATACACAAATCAAGACACGACTTACTGAACCAGTAAGAGTACAAATAGGGAAATTTTCAGACATGCACAGATTTATTGTCTGTGACACTAGTCCAGTGAACCTGTTAGGCAGGGATCTGCTATGTAAGATGAACTGTACAATTTTTTGTACGCCAGATGGAATAGCTTTTGAAACACCAGATGAGGATGTTTTGTACCGAATGACTCTAGATAATAGAGAGAGTGAAATGGTCGGTGCATATGCTGTGTTTAATCCAGAGGATTTGCCTCAAGAGCTGAGAGACACAGTGAAAAAGACAGTTTGGGATTTTACTGGAGAGGATGTGGGATTGATGAATAATGTAGATCCTGTGAAAATTTCAGTGAAAGAGGGAATTACTTATCCTAACATTCCTCAGTACAAAATGACACCAGAAATAATTGTTGAAGGAATAACTCCTATAATTGAGAAAATGATTCAGCAAGGAGTTTTGAGAGAACTACTGAGTAGTCCGTGTAATTCACCGATAATGGGGCTAAAGAAACCTAATGGGAAGTTCAGGATTGTACAGGATTTGAGAAAAGATAACCAAATTGTGGTGGCATGTTGTCCTATTGTGCCAAATCCGTCAGTGATTTTGTATCAGATTCCACATGATGCTGAGTGGTATACAGTGATTGATTTGTGTCATGCTTTCTTTTCAATTCCATTGCATCATGACAGCCAGCCGATTTTTGCATTTAGGTTGGGCCAGCGTATTTTAGCATGGTGTCGAATCCCACAGGGGTACACAGAGAGTTCATCGATATTTAATCAGTTATTGAAAAAGTCATTGGAGAGTTTGATCATGCCTGAAAGCTCAGTACTAGTGCAGTATATTGATGACCTACTTGTGGCATCAAAGACACGTGAAGCTTGTGAAGTAGATACCATAGCTTTATTGAATCATCTGGCAGATGGAGGGTTAAAGGTATCTCCAGCCAAATTGCAATTTTGCAAGAAAGAGGTGCATTATCTTGGACACAATATTGAAAAGGGTCTGAGAAAAGTGACTGATGACAGGATTAGAATTATCAGAGAAATGAAAGCCCCAAAGACCCAGAGAGAAGTGAGGATGTTTCTGGGGATGGTGGGTTATTGTCGTCAGTGGATAATTAATTTTTCGCTGATAGCAAAGCCACTGATTAAGTTGACAAAAAGTGAGATGAAAGACCCATTGGAACTAGATGGAGAACAAATGGCAGCATTTGAGGAGTTGAAGAGCAGAATGTGTGAAGCCCCTGCTTTAGGTATGCCAGACTAAGAAAAAGAGTTTGAGTTGTACTGCAGTGAGAGAAATGGATGTGCACTTTCAGTGTTAATTCAGAAACATGGATTACTGAGAAGGCCTATTGCGTACTTCTCATCGACACTTGACCCTGTAGCTGTGGGTTTACCAGGTTGTCTGAAATCTGTAGCTGCAACATGTAAAAGTCTGGAACAGAGTGAAGGAATCATAATGGGATATCCAGTAAGGGTATTCGTACCTCATAATGTGGCAATTCTTTTGACAAGAAGCAGAACTCAGTATATGTCACATAGTCGGCTGACTAAATATGAGAAAGTCATTCTGGGAGCATCAAATGTGACTCTTGAGAGATGTGTGAATGTGAATCCAGCAACATTATTGCCAGATAATGAAGGTGTGGGAATAAAGACAGAAGATGATCACAATTGTTTGGATGTGCTGGATTACTGTACAAAACCGAGACCAAACATAAGAGATCTTCCGTTGCCTGAGAGTGATCATGTGCTGTTTGTGGATGGATCATGTCTGAGGAATGATGATTGTTAGACGGACCGGGAGGGTCGGCCGAGGACAAGGGGAGAGGTCTCCGGGGAGAGCCGTCTCCAACGATCGTACAGACGAGTAACTTCCCCCCCACAGATGTACACCACACAAAGATAAGGTTTTGACGTTCTTTATAAGCAATCTTTAGGTACGATAGAATGGTACAAGGAGGTCAGGACTCAGGGGTCCCCTCGATTCTAGTCTCTTGGTTGGGAAAGGGGGTAGCGGGACAGTCTTGTTACCAATCTGGTAGCTGAGATGGTATGATGGATAGCTCACAATCCTCGAGCTCGGCGTTCTAGATGGACGGGCCGCGGCGGCGCCAGCAGGTCCCGGTGAAGGTGGTAGTGACAACGGTCCGCGGCAGCGCCAGCAGGTACCAGTGAAGGTGGTAGTTACAACGGTCCGCGGCAGCGCCAGCAGGTCCCAGTGAAGGTGGTAGTTACAACGGTCCGCGGCAGCGCCAGCAGGTCCCGACGAGGATGGTAGTTACAACGGTCCGCGGCAGCGCCAGCAGGTCCCAGTGAAGGTGGTAGTTACAACGGTCCGCGGCAGCGCCAGCAGGTCCCGACGAGGATGGAGGATGCAGAAGGCCGCCTCAGCGCCAGCAGGCAGGACGATAGTTCGCAAGGCAGGGCTACGGCAGCGCCAGTAGTCCGTCAGGGATGAGTTCTTCACGGTGTCTCTCGACTCCAGGATACAACTGCCTTCCTGCTCTGGAGCTGCCCCAGTTATAGGTCTGGCGCCCTTTGATGTCCGGACCCTCGCACTTGGCGGTCGGGAGGTCCGGGATGAGGGAGTCCAGACACCCAGCAGGGGGGTGGAGCCAGCGCCCGGGGGAGCTGGGGGGCGAGCGGCACCTGGCGGGGGAGAGCCATCGACACTTCTTCCTCCCATCGACCTGCCAAGTGGTCCGTTCACCTCCTGGGTGGATGGTGGTGCCGGGATGTCGGGGCCTGGCCAGGCCCAGGGTTAGGGTCGAGCTGAGGCCACGCGGCCTCGTGGTGCAGTGTCCAAGATGGCGGCCGGGCCGGGCGAGGGAGCCGGTAGTGGTTCGGCCCCATGATACAGAGAGGTCCGGGGGCAGGAGTCCCGTCTGGGGACGGGGTGCGGGTTGTTTCTGTGGGTAACACCTGGAGGGCCGGGGCTCGGGCCCTGTCATGCGGGGAGGGAGCAAGCCCTTCACGTGGCCTGTCCAACATGCGTCCCCCCCAGCTGAAGGCGGGGAGAGTCACCCATTCTCTTGGGGACTCTCCTCGTCGAGGCGGAAAAAGCGTGACAGGCCATCTGCGTTGGCGTGGTCTTGGCCCGGTCGATGTTCCACAGTGAAGTCCATCCCCTGCAGGGAGATGGACCAACGCAATAGTTTGGGGTTTTCCCCCCGCATCTGCATTAGCCACTGCAGGGGTCGATGATCTGTTTGCACCCGGAAGTGGGTACCGAAGAGATAGGGCCGGAGCTTTTTGAGGGCCCACACCACTGCGAAGGCCTCCCTCTCGATGGTGCTCCAGCGCTGTTCTCGGGCCAGGAGGCATCTGCTGATGAAGGCCACCGGTTGGTCAAGTCCCTCGGAGTTCAGCTGGGAGAGGACCGCCCCGATGCCATGGTCGGAGGCATCTGTTTGTACGATGAATTCCCGACTGTAGTCTGGGGCCTGGAGCACAGGGGCAGTGCACATGGCGGCCTTCAGCTTCTCGAAGGCCGCTTGACAGTCTGGGGTCCAGTTGACCTTCTTCGGGTGGTTTTTGGATGTGAGTCCCGTGCGGGGCCCCACAATGCTGCCATAGTTCCTCACGAACCGCCGGTAGTAGCCGGTGAGCCCCAAGAAGGCTCGGACCTCGGTCTGCGTGACTGGAGGCTGCCAGGACTGGATGGCAGCGATTTTGAGTTGCAGAGGGGCCACCAGACCGCTTCCCACCTGGTGTCCGAGATAGGTCACGGACCCCTGACCAATTTGGCACTTGCTGGCCTTGATGGTGAGGCCGGCCCGTTGGAGGGCCTGCAGGACCTCTCGGAGGTGGTGGAGGTGGTCGGACCAGTGGCGGCTGTACACAGCGATATCGTCCAGGTAGGCGGCGCTGAACTCCTCGAGCCCCGCCAAGACCTGGTTCACCAGTCGCTGAAAGGTAGCTGGGGCATTCTTCATGCCGAAGGGCATGACTTTGAAGTGGTAGTGTTACAACAAACAAATGATGGACGGAATGCTGACAATGCAGACATTCTCCCCCAGTCAAGAGATCTGGGTTAAATCCATCGTTCTTTTGCCCACTACACCACCCCAGTTTAGACATGGCCATATGCAAATCAGTCTTGACCCTGTGCCTCATGGGAACAGTCCAGCCCGAACTGCCAAGCCATGTCTTCCCTGGACCGGAATCAAGCATCCTAGGACCGGTTTCTGGCTATCAGCCGTCATCAGCCAGGATAGCTTGACTCCAGTGGCGTAGTGAGCACGGGTCCCACGTCTGGGAATACCCATCCCACTTAGGGCGAAAAGCGTTACAACAAACAAATGATGGGCGGAATGCTGACAATACAGACATTCTCCCCCAGTCAAGAGATCTGGGTTAAATCCATCGTTCTTTTGCCCACTACACCACCCCAGTTTAGACATGGCCATATGCAAATCAGTCTTGACCCTGTGCCTCATGGGAACAGTCCAGCCCGAACTGCCAAGCCATGTCTTCCCTGGACCGGAATCAAGCATCCTAGGACCGGTTTCTGGCTATCAGCCGTCATCAGCCAGGATAGCTTGACTCCAGTGGCGTAGTGAGCACGGGTCCCACGTCTGGGAATACCCATCCCACTTAGGGCGAAAAGCGTTACAACAAACAAATGATGGACGGAATGCTGACAATGCAGACATTCTCCCCCAGTCAAGAGATCTGGGTTAAATCCATCGTTCTTTTGCCCACTACACCACCCCAGTTTAGACATGGCCATATGCAAATCAGTCTTGACCCTGTGCCTCATGGGAACAGTCCAGCCCGAACTGCCAAACCATGTCTTCCCTGGACCGGAATCAAGCATCCTAGGACCGGTTTCTGGCTATCAGCCGTCATCAGCCAGGATAGCTTGACTCCAGTGGCGTAGTGAGCACGGGTCCCACGTCTGGGAATACCCATCCCACTTAGGGCGAAAAGCGTTACAACAAACAAATGATGGACGGAATGCTGACAATGCAGACATTCTCCCCCAGTCAAGAGATCTGGGTTAAATCCATCGTTCTTTTGCCCACTACACCACCCCAGTTTAGACATGGCCATATGCAAATCAGTCTTGACCCTGTGCCTCATGGGAACAGTCCAGCCCGAACTGCCAAGGGTCAGACTGATTTGCATATGGCCATGTCTGAACTGGGGTGGTGGAGTGAGCTAAAGAATGATGATGGATTAAACCCAGATCATGTGACTGGGGGTGAGTGTTTGATTTGCTCAAGCGCTCCGTCCATCATCCCCTTTGGTATCGCTTTGTTCGCCCTAAGTTGGCAGGGTATGCCCAGACGTGGGTCCCTTGCTCACTTTGCCACTGGATTCAAGATAGCCTGGCTGATGAGGGTTATGAACCCGAAACCGGTCCCAGGATGCTTGTTTCCGGTTCAGGGAAGACATGGCTTGGCAGTTCGGGCTGGACTGTTCCCATGAGGCACAGGGTCAGACTGATTTGCATATGGCCATGTCTGAACTGGGGTGGTGGAGTGAGCTAAAGAATGATGATGGATTAAACCCAGATCATGTGACTGGGGGTGAGTGTTTGATTTGCTCAAGCGCTCCGTCCATCATCCCCTATGGTATCGCTTTGTTCGCCCTAAGTTGGCAGGGTATGCCCAGACGTGGGTCCCTTGCTCACTTTGCCACTGGATTCAAGATAGCCTGGCTGATGAGGGTTATGAACCCAAAACCGGTCCCAGGATGCTTGTTTCCGGTCCAGGGAAGACATGGCTTGGCAGTTCGGGCTGGACTGTTCCCATGAGGCACAGGGTCAGACTGATTTGCATATGGCCATGTCTGAACTGGGGTGGTGGAGTGAGCTAAAGAATGATGATGGATTAAACCCAGATCATGTGACTGGGGGTGAGTGTTTGATTTGCTCAAGCGCTCCGTCCATCATCCCCTTTGGTATCGCTTTGTTCGCCCTAAGTTGGCAGGGTATGCCCAGACGTGGGTCCCTTGCTCACTTTGCCACTGGATTCAAGATAGCCTGGCTGATGAGGGTTATGAACCCAAAACCGGTCCCAGGATGCTTGTTTCCGGTCCAGGGAAGACATGGCTTGGCAGTTCGGGCTGGACTGTTCCCATGAGGCACAGGGTCAGACTGATTTGCATATGGCCATGTCTGAACTGGGGTGGTGGAGTGAGCTAAAGAATGATGATGGATTAAACCCAGATCATGTGACTGGGGGTGAGTGTTTGATTTGCTCAAGCGCTCCGTCCATCATCCCCTTTGGTATCGCTTTGTTCGCCCTAAGTTGGCAGGGCATGCCCAGACGTGGGTCCCTTGCTCACTTTGCCACTGGATTCAAGATAGCCTGGCTGATGAGGGTTATGAACCCGAAACCGGTCCCAGGATGCTTGTTTCCGGTCCAGGGAAGACATGGCTTGGCAGTTCGGGCTGGACTGTTCCCATGAGGCACAGGGTCAGACTGATTTGCATATGGCCATGTCTGAACTGGGGTGGTGGAGTGAGCTAAAGAATGATGATGGATTAAACCCAGATCATGTGACTGGGGGTGAGTGTTTGATTTGCTCAAGCGCTCCGTCCATCATCCCCTTTGGTATCGCTTTGTTCGCCCTAAGTTGGCAGGGTATGCCCAGACGTGGGTCTCTTGCTCACTTTGCCACTGTATTCAAGATAGCCTGGCTGATGAGGGTTATGAACCCGAAACCGGTCCCAGGATGCTTGTTTCCGGTCCAGGGAAGACATGGCTTGGCAGTTCGGGCTGGACTGTTCCCATGAGGCACAGGGTCAGACTGATTTGCATATGGCCATGTCTGAACTGGGGTGGTGGAGTGAGCTAAAGAATGATGATGGATTAAACCCAGATCATGTGACTGGGGGTGAGTGTTTGATTTGCTCAAGCGCTCCGTCCATCATCCCCTTTGGTATCGCTTTGTTCGCCCTAAGTTAGCAGGGTATGCCCAGACATGGCTCCCTTGCTCACTTTGCCACTGGATTCAAGATAGCCTGGCTGATGAGGGTTATGAACCCGAAACCGGTCCCAGGATGCTTGTTTCCGGTCCAGGGAAGACATGGCTTGGCAGTTCGGGCTGGACTGTTCCCATGAGGCACAGGGTCAGACTGATTTGCATATGGCCATGTCTGAACTGGGGTGGTGGAGTGAGCTAAAGAATGATGATGGATTAAACCCAGATCATGTGACTGGGGGTGAGTGTTTGATTTGCTCAAACGCTCCGTCCATCATCCCCTTTGGTATCGCTTTTTTCGCCCTAAGTTGGCAGGGTATGCCCAGACGTGGGTCCCTTGCTCACTTTGCCACTGGATTCAAGATAGCCTGGCTGATGAGGGTTATGAACCCGAAACCGGTCCCAGGATGCTTGTTTCCGGTCCAGGGAAGACATGGCTTGGCAGTTCGGGCTGGACTGTTCCCATGAGGCACAGGGTCAGACTGATTTGCATATGGCCATGTCTGAACTGGGGTGGTGGAGTGAGCTAAAGAATGATGATGGATTAAACCCAGATCATGTGACTGGGGGTGAGCGTTTGATTTGCTCAAACGCTCCGTCCATCATCCCCTTTGGTATCGCTTTGAAGTGGTAGTGGCCATCGGGGGTAGAAAAGGCGGATCGTTCTTGGGCCCGGGGTGTGAGACCGATCTGCCAGTAGCCCGCTGTCAGGTCGAAGATGCTGAGGTAGCGGGCAGCCCCCATGCGGTCGATCAGTTCATCCGCTCGGGGGATGGGATGAGCGTCGGTTCTGGTGACAGCATTCAAGCCCCGATAGTCGACGCAGAATCGGAGCTCAGGAGTGGTGCCGGGGGCAGCAGCTTTGGGGACCAGCACGACCGGGCTGGCCCAGGGACTGTCCGAGGGCTCGATGACCCCGAGCGTGAGCATCTTTGATACCTCCTCTTGGATGCAGGCCCGTACCCGATCTGGTACGCGGTACGCCCGGTGTCTGATAGGGGGACTGTCCCCAGTGTCCACGTCGTGCAAGCACCAGGGGGTGACCCCTGGGGTGAGGGAAAACAAGGTAGCAAACTGCAGCAGGAGGTCCCGGCAGCCTTGGCGCTGTTCCGGGGTAAGGGCATCGGAGAGCCGGACCCCGTCCACGGAACCATCTTTCTCACGAGTCTTCAGGAGATCAGGGAGAGGCTCGGAGTCTTCTTCCGCTCCACTGTCTGTAGCCATCAGGAGGCTGAGCTCCGAGCGCACAAAGTGGGGTTTGAGTCTGTTGGTGTGGAGGACCCGGAGGGGGTTCCGTGGAGATTCCATATCGATGAGATAGGTGACGGGGCTCTTGCGTTCGACCACTTTGAAGGGCCCCGTCCACTTGTCCTGCAAGGCACATGGTTCAGTGGGGGACATCACCCACACTTGTTGGCCAGGTTCGAATTCGATGGAGGAGGCATTTTGATCGTACCATTTTTTCATGTCCTCCTGACTGGCCTCAAGGTTCGCTTTCGCCATTTCTCTGAATCGCCTGGTCTGACTGCGTAGGGTCAGGAGGTACTTGAAGACGTCTGGAGGGGTCTTTAGGGGGGCCATCTCCCAACCTTCTTTGACTAGGCTGAGGGGCCCTCGCACAGGGTGCCCGTACAAGAGTTCGAAAGGGCTAAAGCCGAGGGACTTCTGGGGAACTTCTCGGTAGGCGAAGAGGAGGCACGGAAGTAGTACATCCCACTGGCGACGGAGGGGCTCTTCCAATCCCCCAATCATTCCCTTGAGCGTGCGGTTGAACCGCTCGACTAGTCCGTTTCCTTGAGGGTGATAGGGGGTCGTGAATCGGTAGGTGACCCCGCACTGTTGCCAGAGGGACTTCATATACTTCGAAATAAAGTTTGTGCCTCTGTCGCTGACGACTTCTCGGGGGAAGCCCACCCGGGAGAAGATCCCCATTAAGGCCCGGCCGACCACCGGGGCTGTTACAGTTCGCAGGGGCACAGCCTCGGGGTAGCGGGTGGCGTGGTCCACCAGTACCAGGATAAACCGATGTCCTTGTGCTGTACGGGGGTCCAGGGGCCCCACAATGTCTATTCCCACCCTCTCGAACGGGGTGGTGACAACTGGGAAGGGTTGCAGAGGTGCTTTGAGTTTGCGGCCGCTCTTCCCACTGGCCTGGCACGTGGGGCAGGACCGGCAGTGGTTGAGGACGTCGTTTCTCATCTTTGGCCAGAAAAAGTGGGTCACCAGGCGACTGTAGGTTTTGTCCTGGCCCAGGTGTCCAGCCAGAGGGACATCGTGGGCCAAATTTAACAGGAAGTCTCTAAAACGGAGGGGCACCACCAGCACCCGACTGGCCCCTAACTCCGCGATTCTCTGTTCACTGTACAATAGGTCGTTGTCCCAATAGATCCAATGGGCTCCGGTGGTGTCCCCCGCGCTCTGGGCGAGGGCTTGCTGGCGGAGTCCCTCGAGGGAGGGACAGGTCTTCTGTTCTTGACGGAACTGTTCCTGGGTGGGCCCCCCTTCTTGACGCCACTGAGCCAGGTTGGGAAGGTCCTGGGGCTGAGCGAGCCCTTCGGGGGTTTGCTCTGGGGGGTCGGTATGGTCGGTGTCCTCTACTGGAGCGATCGGGGGAGGAGGTGCTGGCCATTCTGGTTCTTCTGGTCGGGGGATGGCACGGGCGGCCATGGACCGGGTGGTTACGCACGCCCAGTCCGGGAGGCCCAACATCCCCAGGTGCTCTCTTCTTTCTACGGCGGCCCACGGGGAACTCTCAAGATCATTCCCCAGGAGACAGTCCACGGGGGCATCATCTCGGACCGTCACCTTCAACATGCCGGAGACTCCTCCCCATTCGAAGGGGACGCAGGCCATCCAACATAGACTCTCCGAATTGTCGGCTGAACGGACGGGGCAGAGAATGTTCGGCAGGATCTGCTCTGGTTTTACCAGGTGACAGCGGACGTCCGTCACACTGGCCCCCGTGTCACGTAGTGCTTCGGCCCGGCGTCCATTAATGTTCACCCACTGACTATATTTTCTGGTGTTGGCGGGTAGGGGAGCCCGCGGGACCATGTCTCTTCCCCCTAGGCACGCTAGAACCATGGCGGCCGGTTCCCACTCTTGATGTTCCTGCTCGTATTCTTCCTGTTCTTCGGAGATTTGTTCTCCCCCCAGGGCGGCGGCAGCTACCTGGCGGGGTCTCGGAGTTTGGTTCTGTGGACAGTTCGGGTCATTGGCGTAGTGGCCGACTCGCTGGCATCGGTGACACGTGATATTGGCTCGGAACCCCGGGCGCATCGGGGGGTTGCCCCGGCTGGCCGGGGGCGGGGTGCTGGCAGCGGGAGCGGCCGGGACGGTGTCTCTTCCTCGTCCCTGGCCTCCTCCTCCTCCTCGGGGACGGTGCTGACCTTCGTTGTTCCGGTTCTGTTCGTGCGGCCCTCTCCGGCCCACTCGGGTGCTTTCCCACCGGTCAGCTTCGGCGGCGAGTTGCCGTGGGTCAGTCAATTTACTGTCGAGGAGGTGCTGCCTGAGCTCGACGAAGCAGTTGTTAGAGAGGTGCTCCCACACCATGAGATTAAAAAGTTGTTCGTAGGTCGTTACGTGGCTTCCCTTGATCCAACCCTCGAAGGCTCGGCTGAAATAGTTGACATATTCCACCCAAGTTGTACCCGGGATCCGGGTGCAGTCTCGGAACCTCTGGCGGTACATTTCGGGTGTGAGCCCATATTGAGGCGGAAAGCCGAGAGCCAGGAAATATCAGTTTGGAAATTGTTCTATTTTAAATTGTTGTGTGTGGAATACTGTGTTTTTTAAAAAAGCGTTTTTACCTTCGCTCTCTTGAGGATTGCCTCGCCGCACAGCTGAGTCAGGCGCTGTAGCGGGCTGCAGGGTAACCGCCGGGAACTCCCGGGCTCCGCCCACCTAATAGGCCACGCCCCCTGTGATTATAATTAGGCGCGCTTAGCTTTCAGCGCTGCCTACATACAGACAGAGCTCTTGAGGCGGAAAGCCGAGAGCCAGGAAATATCAGTTTGGAAATTGTTCTATTTTAAATTGTTGTGTGTGGAATACTGTGTTTTTTAAAAAAGCGTTTTTACCTTCGCTCTCTTGAGGATTGCCTCGCCGCACAGCTGAGTCAGGCGCTGTAGCGGGCTGCAGGGTAACCGCCGGGAACTCCCGGGCTCCGCCCACCTAATAGGCCACGCCCCATCCCTCTGGTACAAACAATGTGCAGCTTCTGGGAGCGCAGCGGACGGGCGCAGCGGGCGCGCCGGCGGTGCGCCGAAGGCGCGCCAAAGGCAAGCCCGTCTGCGCCCGTCCGCGACCAGACGGGACCAGGGGCCACAACCCCTGCCCCTAACGCCCCCCAGGTCAATACCTACAGCTCGGTGGCCATCCAGAATATGAGGTACACCACAGCTGCTCTATGCCCACACTCCTATTTCCCAGCGGATCTCCCCGCTCGATGCCCCGGCTGCAAACACTCTTTCGATAACTCTGTATTGCCAGCCACGTCACAGGAATACCATATGTACGCGCTTAATTGCCGATCCTTACCGCGGCACAGCACCGAAATTGCATTACTACTAGAGGAGCTCAACCCAGATGCCATTTTCCTGACGGAGACATGGCTCACGTCTCATTCAGAACCAGATATAGTCTCTGCCCTACCCTCCGGGTTCCAAATTCACAGACTAGACCGGATCAAGGGGAGAGGTGGAGGCCTGGCTATCATTTTAAAAGACAAGTACTGTTGTCGCATTACTACTGAAGCTATTCCTGAGTGCGAAAGCCTAGCATTCAGTATTGACTTTACTGCGAACATCTCCTTTACTGGTACTCTGATTCACCGGCCCCCAGAACCAGCCAAGCTATTTCATAAATCCCTACCAGATATTTTAGCCAACCGAATTTTAACCTCTGCCAACTACACGGCCCTAGGAGATTTTAACCTACATTTTAACTCTTCCACAGATCTTATCGCCAGGGAATTAACCGACGATCTTGCAGCCCTTCAGTTGATCCAGCTGGTTACAGCCCCCACCCATGAAAAGGGTAATCTCCTAGACCCAATATTTAGCAACTGTACGAAGCTAATAGTGGGGCAACCTATTCGTCTTCCCTGGTCGGACCATTTCTTGGTCCCTTTGTCCTGGCTCACCGATAAGTCTTACTCATCTTCCCCCCAACCCGTAACCAAGCGTAACTGGAAAAAACTCCCTATAGAGCAATGGGTAACTAACCTAGAGCGCACCTGCCCACCACCCTGTATAGACCCCAACCAAGCAAATAAAAATTACGAGAGTTGGGTCAGGGACTCACTAGACACTATCCTTCCTCTACGGAAATCCACTCCAAAGAGGACACACAAAACTGCACCTTGGTTCTCAGACACTTTGAGAGACCAAAAGCGCCTCTGTAGGAAAAAAGAGAGAGCCTGGCGACTTGATTTCCACCCTGACAAAAAATCCCAATATAAAGAGGCAATCAAAACCTATAGAAATGGGATCAGGGTGGCGCAGACCTCCTACTTTGCTGATAAAATTATAGCAGCCAACTCAAAACACAAGGAGATTTTTCACATAGTTAAAAATTGCATCAAAGCAAATACTGCCTCCCCCTTGACAAAAACGCCGGAACAGTGTAACGAGTTAGCAGATTTTTTTCATAATAAAGTCTCTCAAATATACTCTTCTTTTCCGATAGTAGCCAATAACTCAGGAACATCCAATCATACTCTTTTGAGCACTATCCCCCCCTCAGACCAGTCTATTTTGGAACGCTTCCCTCTAATAGACCTGGACACCCTTCACAAACTGGCACGGCTAGTTAAATCTGGCTCCCCCCGCGACCCGGCCCCTCCGGAGACACTACTCCAGGCAAGCCAATCTATACTTCCCGTGGTACTAGACCTACTCAACTCTTCCATCGCCTCCTGTACTGTACCCACCGGATGGAAGAGAGCAATGGTTCGGGCGTTGTTAAAAAAACCCACCCTCAACCCAGAAGACCACTCCAGCTACCGCCCAATCTCCTTACTTCCCTGGGTAAGTAAGGTGCTGGAGAAGTACATAAATACCCAACTAGTACAATTCCTGGAAAATAATCTGCTCCTGGACCCAACCCAGACAGGCTTTAGGCCCAAGCACGGCACTGAAACGGCCCTGCTTGTAATCATCGAAGAGTCGCGGAAGATACTGGATCAGGGAGGATCAGTGGCAGTGATCCTCCTTGATCTAAGCGCGGCCTTCGACACGGTCAGCTACGCCACCTTGCTGAACCGCCTATGTAACATCGGCATCACAGGTGATGCTTTGAGATGGTTTGATTCTTTCCTTAGCAACAGATCGTTTCAGATCTTTGACGGGGATACAGTATCAGCCAGTAAATCGTTGAACTGTGGAGTACCGCAGGGCTCCTCACTGAGCCCTGCGCTGTTCAATGTATACATGGGGCCACTGGCTGGGATCGTCAAGCCATACGGTATAAAAATTGTATCGTATGCCGACGACACCCAGCTAGTGGTCTCATTGGCTCAAGAGGGTACCAAACATATGTCAGGAGGTCTGATGAGATGCCTTGAGAATGTTAAGGAGTGGATGACACTCTCCTCCTTAAAGCTTAATGGAGACAAAACTGAGCTCATGCTCCTGGGCCCAGCATCCCCAGTGTCTCTCATCCCCCTCTGGCCCCCCTGTTTGGGTACCCCCCCAACTCCCAAGGATAGCGTAAAAAGTCTAGGAGTTTGGCTTGACAAAGCCCTCTCCTTCTCTACTCAGGCCACCAAACTATCTGCCACATGCTTTGGCATACTAAGAACACTAAGGAAAGTTCTTCCTCTCCTACCAATGGAAGCCAAACAAGTGGCAATACAGGGCCTGATTCTGTCCCGGTTAGACTCGAACAATGCCCTGTATGTTGGAGCTCCAGAGATGACCCTGCGAAAGTTACAGGTGGTGTAGAATTGTGCGGCCCGCACCCTGTTACAGATCCCGCGAACTCAGTCAGCAAAACCCGCAATGAACAGTCTCCACTGGCTTCCAGTGAGACAAAGAGTGGCATTCAAGGCACTTTGTATTGCCCACCGGGCTTTCTGGAAGTCGGGCCCAGTTATCACCAACAATTTAGTCACGCAATACCACCCCAACAGAAACCTTAGATCTACGGAGGCCTTCCTGGCTGTGGTACCCAGAATCAGGAGAGCTAGGTCCGGAGGCAGGATGTTCTCCCTAAACGCCTCTAAGATGTGGAATTCACTCCCCTTACACCTCCGGACTAATTCAAACCTACTCTCCTTCCGCAAACAATTGAAAACCTATCTGTTTGCGAGGTCTACCGAACCTTAAACCCATCCGTCATATTCAGTTCTGTCTTATGCTTCAGCGCTTGGACGCCCTTGGGCAGCAACCGCGCTATATAAATAACAATACAATACAATACAATACAAGGATGACATCAGATGGTCTGGGAGCTGTAACAGGGCATCGCGGCCTTCATTGACGAACCTCCCCCATAGACCGGCTCCCCAGTCACCTCGATCGATCCGGTGGGAGGTCATGGCGATCTCGTAGGCCTTGAACCACTGTTGTATGTCGTCCTCTCGGACATACTCTCGAATGACATCCTTGGGGATGTGGACTTTCTTTTCTGTCGCTCCCGGGGTGCGCGGTCGCTCGGGCACCTCCAGTTCTTTGTTCTGCTTCCGTAGGTCTATTTCTGCCAGTTTGCGTTCGTGTTCGTACGCTAACCTCTTTTCTTCGAGCTCTCTCTGCCTCTGTTTTTCTTCCCGTTCTTCTCGGAGCCGCAGATGTTCTAGGTTCAGTTTTTGTTCGGCTAATTTTAGTTCACCGTCCATTTTGAGCCGTGCCATTTCCAGCTCATGTAGTCTGCTTTTTTCTCTCTCTTGGATCTCTTCCTGCGAGAGACCCGTTCTTCGCTCCTCGGGAGCCGTGGTGTTCCTCTCTGATGCTGCAATGTTTTGGTCCGGGGATCTGGCGGCCCCGGTTTCTGCCCACGACTCAATGGCGTGCTTGAAATCGTCTTTGGTACTCAGGCCGGTGGTAGCAATGCCTAGTTCAATGCAGAATTGTTTCAATTCACGATGGCTGTACTCTTCCAATTTCTCCATCTGGAATTTCTCGGTGGATCCGCTCTCTTTGGTTGACATTGTGGTTTCGTCGTGGGGTGGGCTACTCTCTGTACGATTATGCGTTGATTCGGATCGCGCCGCTGGCCACCAATGTTAGACGGACCGGGAGGGTCGGCCGAGGACAAGGGGAGAGGTCTCCGGGGAGAGCCGTCTCCAACGATCGTACAGACGAGTAACTTCCCCCCCACAGATGTACACCACACAAAGAGAAGGTTTTGACGTTCTTTATAAGCAATCTTTAGGTACGATAGAATGGTACAAGGAGGTCAGGACTCAGGGGTCCCCTCGATTCTGGTCTCTTGGTTGGGAAAGGGGGTAGCGGGACAGTCTTGTTACCAATCTGGTAGCTGAGATGGTATGATGGATAGCTCACAATCCTCGAGCTCGGCGTTCTAGATGGACGGGCCGCGGCGGCGCCAGCAGGTCCCGGTGAAGGTGGTAGTGACAACGGTCCGCGGCAGCGCCAGCAGGTCCCAGTGAAGGTGGTAGTTACAACGGTCCGTGGCAGCGCCAGCAGGTCCCAGTGAAGGTGGTAGTTACAACGGTCCGCGGCAGCGCCAGCAGGTCCCGACGAGGATGGTAGTTACAACGGTCCGCGGCAGCGCCAGCAGGTCCCAGTGAAGGTGATAGTTACAACGGTCCGCGGCAGCGCCAGCAGGTCCCGACGAGGATGGAGGATGCAGAAGGCCGCGGCAGCGCCAGCAGGCAGGACGATAGTTCGCAAGGCAGGGCTACGGCAGCGCCAGTAGTCCGTCAGGGATGAGTTCTTCACGGTGTCTCTCGACTCCAGGATACAACTGCCTTCCTGCTCTGGAGCTGCCCCAGTTATAGGTCTGGCGCCCTTTGATGTCCGGACCCTCGCACTTGGCGGTCGGGAGGTCCGGGATGAGGGAGTCCAGACACCCAGCAGGGGGGTGGATCCAGCGCCCGGGGGAGCTGGGGGGCGAGCGGCACCTGGTGGGGGAGAGCCATCGACACTTCTTCCTCCCATCGACCTGCCAAGTGGTCCGTTCACCTCCTGGGTGGATGGTGGTGCCGGGATGTCGGGGCCTGGCCAGGCCCAGGGTTAGGGTCGAGCTGTGGCCACGCGGCCTCGTGGTGCAGTGTCCAAGATGGCGGCCGGGCCGGGCGAGGGAGCCGGTAGTGGTTCGGCCCCATGATACAGAGAGGTCCGGGGGCAGGAGTCCCGTCTGGGGACGGGGTGCGGGTTGTTTCTGTGGGTAACACCTGGAGGGCCGGGGCTCGGGCCCTGTCATGCGGGGAGGGAGCAAGCCCTTCACGTGGCCTGTCCAACAATGATGGTGTGCTGAGTGCAGCATATGCAGTGTGCAAAGTTTCAGAAGTTATGGAAGCATCACCATTGAAAGGAGTGAAATCCGCACAAGTTGCTGAATTGGTGGCATTGACGAAAGCTTGTGAAATTGGGAAAGATCTGAGAGTGACTGTGATGACCGATAGTCAGTATGGATTTGGAGTTGTGCATGATTTTGGCCAGCTTTGGCTACAGAGAGGTTTCTTGACGTCGAGTGGGACTCCAATAAAGAATGCTGAGGTGATTGGGAGATTGCTTGAGGCGATACAGCTGCCTAAGGAATTAGCGGTTGTAAAATGTGCTGCTCATGGACAAGGAGATGATTTTGTGACAATTGGAAACAGATTTGCAAATGACATTGCACAGTATTGTGCTAAAAATAATCACTCGATTAATAGGGAACGAGAAGGGGAAATGTCTTTTTGTTCTGTGATGTTTACTAATGTCCTAGAAACGTGGGATGAGGTGAAACAGTTGCAGGATGAGGCAGGAAAGGAAGAAAAGAAAGACTGGATCAAGGCAGGTTGTGCCCCAAGAGAAACAGATCATGTCTGGATCTATAGAGATGGTAGACCAGTAATGCCTAACTCTATGTTGTCAGCAATGGCAAGGATGTATCATGGCCAGGGACATTTGGGAAGGGATGCGATGATCAGGTCTTTTAAACAGACTTGGTACAATGCAAAGTTCAGGACAATTGCAGAAAGCATTTGTCAAAGATGTTTGATTTGTCAGCAATTTAACACTGGGAAAAAGACAGTGGTGAGTCTAGGAACAATAGGCAGAGAAGGTGGTCCTTTTACCAGAATGCAGATTGATTTCATTGAAATGCCGCAAGTGAACAGATTGAGGTATGTTCTAGTGGTAGTCTGTTTGTTCTCAAGATGGGTGTAGGCCTATCCGACTAGGAGAAATGATGGAATAACAGTGGCAAAGTTACTGTTAAGAGAGTTGATTCCTAGGTACGGGTTTCCAGTAACGATTGAGTCTGATAGAGGTGGACACTTCTATAATGAGCTCATGAGTTTGATTTGTGAAGCATTGGGCATACAGCAGAAGCTACATTGTGCATACAGACCAGAGGCTTCTGGTGTTGTTGAGCAGATAAATGGCACAATTAAGAACAGGATTGGTAAGATGTGTTTAGCCACTGGAATGAAATGGCCTGATGTCTTGCCTCTAGTGCTAATGACTATTAGATCTACTCCAGATAGAACTACTGGTTTGAGTCCACATGAAATTTTGATGGGACGTGCAATGCGTCATGCATTTGTACCTGTCAATAAGTTGATGACAATAACTGATGACATGATTCTGGATTACTGTAAAGGCCTGGCTGACGCAGTTCATTCTGTGTTTCACCAGGTTGGAGAAGACGCTACTACCCTTGAGAAGAAGCAAGCTCATGATCTGAGTCCAGGGGACTGGGTGAGGATTAAAGTGCACAGAAGAAGAAATTGCTTGGTTCCAAGGTGGGGAAGACCAAGACAAGTCATTCTGACTACGACAACTGCAGTGAAGTGTGCTGGTGTGAAAAACTGGGTGCATGCAAGTCATACTCTGAGAGTTCCAAACCCAAAAGACGGGACTGGTAAAGAGTATTTTGAAGAGTCAGATTCCAGTGATGATGAAGAAACAGAACCAGTAAAGAGAAATCAAAATTCTGGAAGAGCTGAAGGAGAAAGAGAGTCAAGTGATTCTTTCTTTCCAGGAGAGACTTCAAGAGAAACATTGAGAGTTTCAAAAGGAAGATCGGATTCTGTAAGAGAGCCTGAAGTTCGAACAAGCAGTGGAAAAGAAAGAAGAGAAAAGAGCAGTTCCACAGAGATTACTCCTGAATCAGATGAGGAGGTTGAAAATCCACTTGAGATTACACTTGAAGAAGTAGGGTCAGAAGAAGATAGAGAGGGACAGATTGCGGAAGACCCCCGAGGAGGTGTAGGGAATATTTCTGATGAGCTAGGTGAAGGGACAAGTAGACAGCAAGAAGATTGCGTGTTGGAGACCCGAGGAGGGAAAGAAATAGGGAAGTCTCAAACAGTGGTGATAAAGAGTGTGGAGCGAAAGAAAACTGCTGAAGAACAAGAGGCATTTGAAACAGAATCGGATGAGAGTGAAAATGAGAAATCAGAAGGTCGAGTTCTGAGAAAGAGAACTTGGATTGGAGAAAGAAATAATAAAGAAACAAGACCAAAAAAGGTTGTAAGAGGAGATCTTTGGCCTAACAACAGAGTAAAGAAGCTGAGATACAGACTGATAAGAGCAAATACATCGAAAGCTGAACAAGTGAATGAGGTATCGAGTCAAAACGAAGTGAAGAGAAAGGAGCAAAAGGAGTCAAAAGAACCGGAGGAGATAAAGAGAATTAGAAGACCCAACCAAAAGTACAGATCACCGGAATGGTCTTATGTGGCACTGTCTGAAGGAGGAGAAGAAGAAGAAACAGTGAATCGAGACAATCCGGAGGGGATCTTGAGAAAAGTGGTTGAGGAAAAGGAAAAGTCTGTTGGAATCTTAAAAGTTATCCTGACTGACATTGGAGAAGAGTCGGATGCACAGGATGTCGTTGATGATCTGATACAATTTGATGTTGCTGAAGAAGGAGTGAAGAGTGATGAATATCCAAACTGAGTGAACTGAAGAAATCACTTGGTGAAAAGTGAAAAGGAGAAAGTCTGAAATTTAGCTGTCTGAAGTAATCCAGAAATAAAGAATTGCAGTAGTGGAGTAGTAGAGGCTAAGTCAAAAGACACGGTCAAAGTAGTAAAATGGCTAACATAGAGAATAATCAAAGTAGATGTGCCTTTTTGAAAAGATGGTGTAGAATGTGCTGTTGCTGTACTGGATTAATAATGCTACTATGGGGTGTTTTAGCTTTATTAGTTACATTTAGAGTTACAATAGGTACATTTGAGATATATACTGAGAATGAGACTAATGTAGAGAAGAATTCACAGAAAGTAGTCCCAACTAGAATTAGTAATACTTACATGCATAAGGATAGGTCAATTAATGATTTTTCTAGTAATGTTTTTTCAAAATTATTGTATGAATATGTGAAGACAATGGAAGTAAGGGATTGCTACGTATGTATGCAATTACCTGCATCCGTTTCAGAGGGTGTTACTTATCACCATTTACCAGCTACGTATGGAATTTCTTGTAGTGTGTTAAGTAGTGTTTTCTATTTGTTAGGGAAAATAGATTATGAGATGTCTAACAAAGATAATATTTTTGGGCAATTGTCTATGAACAAAAGGCTGAATCCAGCTAAAGAAGCTAACATTTTGGGTGAGATTTTTATTGAGAAAGAAGAATTAACATTAGATTACATTTTTAAGAATAATTTGACTTGCAGTTTGAAAGAAGAGGAGAAGGCTTTCCTAAACATGGTAGAGGAAAGGAGAATGAGCATGTATGAAAAGGCAGGGAAATACAAAGTGAGTGAGACAATTTGGGACATTGAGATGGGGAAAGAATTGAGGAATGGGGCTAGTCCAACGTTAGCTCTAGATGCACCACAGAAGGGTAAACTATGCATTACAAGGAAGAAATCCCAATATGATACATATTTTGTTGGGACTAGTGAGTGTCATGATACATACTTCATTGCGACAGGATGGGGTTTTAAAGGAGGAGAGGATCCAGTTTTCCCAGGAGTGTATTATGTTTGTGGGAACAAGGCGTATTACAGGTTGCCTGACCATTGGTATGGCACGTGTTATGTGGGCCTGGTCTTTCCAAAGATTTTTCATATAGATAGAATAGAAGATGTAGAACATATTAATTTACTAACAAGATTTAAGAGAGAAACTTGGTCCGAAATAGTTGGTGATATTTTTGGAGCTTTAATTCCAGCAGTGGGAATTTCTTTAAATGCATATGGAATTCGGAAATTGTCAACAGTGGTGGATCGCTTATCGACAAGTACCGCTGGAGGGTTTCTTTTGGTGAATATGGAGATGATTGCCGTACGTGCCATGTCTATGCAAAATCGACTTGCCCTTGATATTTTATTGGCCAAGGAGGGTGGGGTTTGTGGAATGCTGAAAGTTCAACATTGTTGCACTTACATTTCTGACGAAAGCAAAGACCTGAAGGTCTATATCAAAAATATTACTGATTTGCATGAAGAATTAGTACCACTGGAAGCTGAAAGTATCTGGACCAAAATAGCTAATAAAATAGTTGCTGTTAAGAGTTTTATTGCAAAAATAGGTAGTACTATTATAGGTAAGATATTGTTTCCTTTGACTTGTGTAATTGTTGCTCTATTGATACTAAGATTGGGGTGTTTGTGTTGTAAAAACAGGGGAGGGAAAAAGAAATTAATCAAAAGAAATATTGAAAGGAAAAATAAGAGTTCAAAAAGAGATCCACAAGAAATAGAATTAGAAGAATTGAGGGAGAGTGTTTACTTGGAGACGAAGAGGGATGATGAAAGGGAGTCTGGTGTGTAGTGTTGTGAAAAAGAAAAAGACATTTCCAATTTATCCTAAAATGGGACTAAATTTGAAAAAATAAAACATTTTTGGGGTTGTTTATTTGGTGATAATATCACCAAAGGGGGGATTGCTGGAGCAGAGTTTTCTGTTGAAAATCTATTGGGTTTTTAAGCTCTGGTTTGTCTATATGTTGAAAATTAAAAATATTAATTTGTAACGTTAATCATTTGTTTTGTGTGAAAATTCTAATTAACCAATACGAACTAACAAGAGAAAACTACACGTGGGGATGCATTCGTGTTGCTTATTAATAATGTGCAGGTTTTATTAAATGAATGTTGCTAAGTGTTGTTTGTTTTAAAGCTTGAAACGCTTTTGAAATAACGTGTACTAATGCTTAAATGTGTTGCAAAGGCTAGATAATTACATACACATAAGGGTATTAGTGGGGTTAACACTGTTTAATCACTATGCTGTGGTAACGTTGTTTTTGTCTCTTTTAATTAAGATGGTCTGTTTTGGCCTATCGTAAAATGGCTGTCGTTTAAAGCCTACATTCGAGTGCTGAGATTTTGATGAGAAGGCCTTGCTGAACATGGTCGAGAGTCACCTGACCACAGCCTTCGCCTGGTTTAAAGTTTTCCGTGAGGACAGCAGTTCCGGGCGTTAGTCCAAGTTCTTTGGGCAAGGATAAAGTACAATGAACATTGTCAAGCTTGTGGTGACTCTGCTAGAGATATCAAGGAAGAGCGGCTTTCGAAAGAAACATTTGTAAATTTGAGTTCCTTCTTCCGTTTTTATTTTTGTGATTTTTTCTGAGCGAGATTTTCCAAATGTATCAATGCTACATCCTTTCCTGCTCGCTCTGCTCAGCGGCTCAACGGAAAACAAGAACATTTTATGTTGCTATTATTTAGTAATTTTGATTATAAATATACTAGACTAGAGAGGGTTTGTGGTCGTTGCATTTGGATTTCTGAGGCCACTTCTTTCCGAACTTGCGTTGGTGAGGATCGATGCTGTGAGGACGGCGACTTGGGAGATTTCTACTAAGAGACCTGTCCTGACTTATTTATGACATTTAGCTAGAATAGGTAACTATGAGAATAATGATTTTATTTTGATTGCATTTCTAATTGAACTAATTTTAGATAAAGAATCATAATTTTAAATACAGTGTTGGTGATTATTTCTTGTCAATTATTGAGTACTCTATTGTGATTATTGTGGTTTAAATCATGACTCAAGACAGTGTCAATTAGGTCTTATCGACCTGGTTGTAGATGCAGGGTGTTTAGGAGTTTCCTCTCTCATGGTTGGTACTTATAGAGTAATCTGAGTGTATGTTAGTGAAATGGGCCCAAGAGTATGGTGAGTGTATGTGCGTGTATCTGTGAAATTACTCTATTCGTGGAAGTAGGGAGAATTTATATGCCCTAATCTGCACCAGGTTCACTCTGGCATCACCCAAGGGGAGAGTCCCCTCCTGCATCACTCCAGGAGGCACTGTCACCCTGATCCACCGCAATGAGCTCGTAAGGTTCCTGGGTCATATGCTTTCGTGAGCTCATCCAATACAGGTTTCTTTTTATGAATCCTGTTACTTGTAGCCCTGATTCTTTTTACAGGAGGCACACAACGAGGATGGCAAAAACATGGAGAGGATGAGCGACATTTGCATGGCTGCCAGGTCTCCCAGGTCCATGCGTGACTAAGTAGGCCAGTCTCGGTTTTTTCTTAGAATTCTGGGATTTGTAGCCTTATTTAGCCCAGTGTAAAACCAGGGCTGTAAATTCCACAATTATAAGACAAAAATGGGATTGGACCCAACTAGTCACACATGACCCTGTGAAACCTAGTAGCTAAAGTTATGACTGTACCTGGAGATCTTGAGAGAGCTGGCACTCAGAGGCGGCACCATCACGATGCTCCCTCACTGCGTCCATCCGACCCTTTGAGCATGAAACTTCAGCTTATCCTGGCTGAAACCTACTGACCTTTCAAAAATGTGTACAATCTGAACCCTTATCAGATTTGTGGGGTGGGCAATGAGGTGAGTTTAATAAGTGAGTAACTGTTATTTGAAGTGGCGCTCTGTGATCCCGCCCTGTAAGGCTCATTGCTTACTAAAAACCACAAACTGTGCATCTGTCTCTCACGCTTCTTCATCCATCACACTGCTGAGCGCTGCGTCCCATAAGCTCACCTCGGTGGTCATCAGGCACAATATGGAAACACTACCAACAGAGAAATAAAAACAATGCCAGTAGCCTCCCAACCTCATACCCTACATGGCCCAGCATCTGCCCATGCAGGCAAGTACTTCCGTGACCCACATTGGGTAGTAAATGTTAACATCAATAAGGAACGCAATGTGATTGATTTTTTTCTAGAACCCTGAATATTCACTTCCAGGCCATTTCAGGCTTATCCATTGGCCTCGGACCTATGAGACAGACATGCAGACGCTTTGAAACCGGGAAGTGGGAGATTTTGAAAAGAATTGGGGGAATGGATTCTTCCTATTGACTCCTATTGAAGCAGAGGTGATTTCTGACGGTAGACCGCAAACATGCAGCGATATTTCGCTTACAAAAACGGGGGTCTTCTGCCGGAATCTGGTCTGCTGGCCAGGAAGCTCTGCGATCCTGGCTGTACATTTCATCTTTAGAAGAGCTGAGCTGGTGTGGCCTGCATTTGTACTCACTCTATTTTCCTTCTCGAAAGTATGAATATTAGAGCAAAGAGCGCCTTGTACGGGCTGTATTAATAAATATTCACTAAAAAGCATAGGTTTTCTGATACTTCTCTGAGCGCGCTCATTAAGGGGCATCTTTTTGACCCCATTGCGCCGCTGTAATGTAACATTTGTGACGCTCTGGTGGGGCCCACCTTGAAATCATATCTATAAGGCCACGCAAAGACGCTTTGCGTGGCTCTCAATGGCTAATACATATGGAGTAAGGCACGGCAGCGCCAATCGGTGCGTTGCCTTCCTCTGCACTCGGGAGGCATTCCATGGGCGCTGCGGTGGGTGTTTCCACTCAACACCCGTGGACTTTGATGCTTCCCCAGATTGAAAAGATCATGTAAACCTGGGGAAGGGCCAAATCCGGATGTCTCCTGAGGTGAGGTGTAACGAGGAGAAATGACTTTATTTCTACTCATTTGCTCCTCTTGCCTCATAGAAAGAGGAAAACGCCTCTCAGGATTGTTTTTGTGCAGGAAGGTGCCCGATCCTGATGACCACACAGGCACGCTTGACAATGGTGCGAGGGTGCCTGCATTGGTGCCAGACGCCGAAACGGCACCAGTGGTGGGCAAAAGGACGGGAATGCGCCGTAGTGGATAAACATGGTGCGTTCCGGCCCTTTCACTTTGACATAGGACAGGGCAGAGAGGTCACTGGCTGCGCTGCCCGGTGCCAAAACCCCATAAATGACATTGATGCACCCAATGCACGAATGGGAGGAGTAGCTCATGCCCCGGTATAATACTAACTATTGCTCTGCCATGTGTTTTGTTGTGGTTGCCTTGCTGTTCTTTTGTAATGCTATTCATGGTGCTGTTTCCTATGCTTACATCGCGCGACGTGAGCCGATTCGCACCCATAAATGAGGCCCGACCCTTTCTAGTACTGCAGGTTCTGCCAGTGCCCCGGTGTGTCAGTTCTCACCAGCAGTACATTATGCATCTGTCAATCAGAAAAAGAGTCTTTCTTCCCCTCGGCATAATGTTGCATTCCCATTGGTTGAAAGTGGCGATCTCAGAAGTGCCAACATTTTGGCATAGCGAAGAGGAAGATTTAGAAAACAAATTGGGGGAGAAGGATAAAAGAACCCCTTTTTCTGCTGAAGGAATCAAAGTCTGGAATGCTAACCATGGAAACAGTCCTCTGTGATTGGCGCGGCTCCAGAGCCTCCCAGATTTCCTCTTCCATAAGTGGCTTCATTCCCTTCCAGGTTTTCCAATGCACTCTGATACTTGTAGTCATCATTTTTTTAATAGCAGATGTAGTGTCACCGTATGGCACATGTCATCCAGCACAGAGGAACGTTGCACTACTGATATGAGCAGGGCTGGCTTTAGCGCTGGCGGCGCCCTGTGCGACAACCTTTTTTAGGTGCACCCCCAAGACCTCCTTCTACATGAACTCCCTGACTACCACTCTCCAACAGTGCCCCTCATCTCTCCATAGCCTTTCTCTTACGTACATTTCATTTTTTTTATAGTTCTGCTCATAGTTCCCTCACACTCAGATTTGTGATGTGCATGGTACACGTTCTTTGCAGCAGGCACATTAACCCTCTGCGCTACTTCATGATGAGTCAAAACTGCCTCGAGACAAAATTCTGATCTCTCACCAATAGGAACATTAATCATCAGAATTATCTTAACATTTTTATTTTTGCCGGAAAACTGCTGGACACACAAGGAAGTTCATGTGCTTTTAAACCAAATGTTATATTTAAACAGAGCACACCCCACCCGTCAGCGCCAGGTGCGGCTGCACCAGTCGTACCGCCCTAAAGCCAAACCTGGACATGAAGTCTTAACAGATGTTGGAGAGGAATATCGCAAGCAGGGCCTGTCAGAGCTGCCTAACCATCACCCAGTGTGAGCAAATGGAGCCATGGGTGACTCTCACAAAGGGCTGTGACTGACATGGGTGTAGCTTCGGGGGGAGGGGGGTGTTTGAGGTGGTACACCCCTCCTAAAAAATGTATTCTGTAGTAAATGGTTGGGTGCAGGTGCTTTCAGTTGGGTACGGTGAGGTGTCTGACAGATTTCACTTAGGATTTTCACATACACACAGACAAAAACACATACACACACACACATGCACATTCTCTTGTCTGGGTTTTAAAGGCCTTACAAAATCCTGGTTAGTTGGAAAACTATTGGGGCAAATTCTCAAGAACGTGTGATAATCATCGCATAATAAGCTTAATGCAACTTTGCACATTACAGTCTATCGTGGGAAAATAACACCGTGGTAACGTGGTATTCCCAAGTCAGGGGTACCATGCGATAGGCTCACGATAACGCGTCAAATGTCCGCGATAAAGTCAACGCGAGGCCGCAAAAATGCAAAGCACGAACGGAAAAAAAGCTGCGATGAGGCCATTCGTGATACAAAAATCAGCGAAAAGCAGCGACAGGCCTGCAATTCCTACACGTCATGCGGGAAAATGCACTATAAAAGCAGAGAAAAAAAAGGCAGAGAAAAAGAAACTGCGCAGCAACATGGATGCACCTGGACCGAGTGCAGAGGCCAACGCGGACCCCACAAGCCCCACAGACCCCGAGAAAGGAACCTCGTGGTCAGGGAAGGCCAAGGATAAAAGGAAGAGATAGACGGGGTGCAGTCCGCAGGAAAACCAGATCAGCGTCATGGAGGTGAGAGAACACTACCATCCACTGAACGTCAAAATGTCAAACGTGAATGCAGTCGGAGTGTCGATGAGGTCAATGGAGGAGGCCATGCGGCGCTGGCATGATGTGAAAAGCCAAACCAAGCACAAACCCGCAGCCAACAGGAAGGCAGCAACGGCAACAGGAGGTGGGAGTCGTGCGCCACAGGAGGAGCAGGAGGAAACGGAGGCCACAGTCATCAGGTTGGAGTCGGCGCAAGAAGTTGGGAGTCTGGACACAGCTCGATAGGACCTGACATAACATCAACACAGTGAGTAACCACAAAGGCCCGGGGAGACGGGGGGAGATGGGCACAATGGTACACATGCACAAAGATGTGTAGCACACTGCACACACACAATCATGTCCCTGATCCACGTGGCACACTGCAGCACGCACACATAGCAAAAACAGCACAGCAAAAACCGACGACACTGTGACATGAAGTGCAACACCAACACTGCAGAACAGAGGACACAACTGGGTCTGCACATGCGCAGAAACAGGCCTATCACATCTAACATAGCAGGAAACTGTGAGATGGAAATGGACGTGTACAACCACACATCCGTTATGTAGTCCAAATGTTCCGCATCAAATATACAGCACCTCCCAAACAGTCACAATGTACATTGTCATACAGTCTACATGTAAACTAGAACAATGTGCCAACATACATGTCAACACAATATCAACATGCATCTCCCACTCACATTGCAGAGGGACAAACAACACCTCCAGCAGAGCAGAGCAGACCAGACTACTCATCAGTGATGCTGGAGAAGACCACCACACCTTCGACACCGTCGCCCTACAACAGCCCATGGACATCTTAGGCAACCCACCTCCAGTAGCAGGGCAGCCAAGCTACACAGAGGAGACCCCAGCCCCTGCAGAGACCACACAGCAGGAAGCACACACCACCACGGCTGGCTCCCAACACTTCACCTAGGCACACATCACATTCCAATGCTAGGTGCCAGAATGCCAAAAGGAGGTGCCCGAACAGGTGCGGGTGGGGTCAGAGCACATGGAAGCCAAAGTAGATCACATATGTGGGTGTTCATGTCCCATCAGGCACCACCAACACCCCACAAAAAAGACCCACACCGCGACAGAAACACATGCATGTGCACATTTCCTGCAATGACCCACGCCCAGAGCCCCGGAATCATCATTCACACCCCTACTCTGGACCTCCGTACAACAGCCCAGTCCACTCCTCTTACGCATTGAGTGGGTGACGACAAAGCTACATGTCCAAGGTCTTACGCGCTGCCACCGGGGACATGGTTGCATCCGCTCTACACACCACAATATAATGTTGTAGGCCCCGGGGCCCTCATGCATACATCATGACCACACGGACACATGCAGATAGTTTGTTGAACTGGCTACGTGCGCCCGGCCCCTTTATTGTACAGTGACGCCTGTGTTGGATTTGTGTGGGGTGAGTGTAAGCCAGCCCGCATGGAGTGTTTGGAGCTGGCAACAACTTAAACAGTGAACACCATTAAAACGGAAACGAAAAACACCATCATTACAGAGACAACTGCGGAGCATCTTGGTGCTAGCTGGAGTAAGTACAGAGGTCACCCAATCTGCAAACAGAAGTGTCCGTGAGTTGCAGTGCACTGAGGATGAGGCACTAGAGATGAGCATGCTCATGTGAAGAAAATGTCTAGGATTGTGTCCGTTCGGGTCATTCCTGATGCAGCTGAAGTGGGGTGTGTAACACATGCATCATCTACCTAATCGTTGTCCCAGGTCTCCCACACTGCATGAGGGGACATTGCTGCGTGAGCTCTCCACAGCACACAACTCAATCAGAAATGGTCCATGAGTTGTGGTGCACTGAGTTAGTGGCACCTGGAGTGCTGAGCAGGTTATCAGGCAGATGATGGCATCACCATAGGTGTGAGCAACTCCGTTAGTCAGCCAGTTCTTCAGGTGTGGCTGTGGTCTGGGCTTCCTTTTCTGGTGCCGGTTGTCGTCCGACTGTGCACCAGGTCAGAGCAGGTGTTAATTTCCTGCTACTAATGCGCCTTATCGCATGTTTTGTGATCTTATCGCCGATCTGGTTGGTCGTTGAGAATGTTGTGGTGTCAGTGCTTTAAATGGGCCGGTACTCACCGGTACTGGGTACCGGCACTTCTAAATTTTTGGCGCTTAAGTACCGGAACTTCTCTTTGTCCTAAGAGAGTACCGGTACTCATGGGGATATGAGCCAAGCTCAGTAAAATTGTCATTTTCAAAAAGAAGTGCAACACAGCTGACAACGAGTGGATCCGTTTACGTGAAACCCTCTGATCAAGTGCTAATCTCTCCTTACAATGTGCTAATCATGCGGCCTTCAGGAGGCATTCATTCAGAGCTGGCAGGAAGTTTGGGAGGGGGCCGACTCACAGTGTGATTACTGACACAGTCAGAGGCGCAACCAGAGCCAAATTTCGGGGGGTGAGGGGGGCTAATTCTCCCAGCAATAGGCAGAGTGGAGATGCAGGGGCTCTAAGAAGGGGTGAAAAAGAACAAAGCCCCAATAACAAGCAAATGGTCTTTTAAAGACCTGTGAAGTACTGGGGTGCAGCTGTGTGTGTGCCCGGGTAGCTGTCTCAGCCCGGGCAGCCGCACACGACGGGCGGGGCTGAAGCCCTTTGAGCCCAATGGGCGTTGCGCGCCTGACCCGGTCCCAGGAGTGAGCGGCTCATACACACCAGTTTTCCGTTGTGCGATGGTCTTTGTATTTCTGTTTTAAACAATTATAAAACCTGGACCCCAACGCCTCAAACATCAGAAAGAATATCCCTGGACTGGGCGATCTGCTCGCGCATGGAATTGGAAACTCGAACTTTCTGAGCCTGCCTTTCTTTGGAAGTCTGGGGAAGGATCGCAATGAATACCTTAGCGCCGACCGCCGCTGACTTGTTTCATTGCGCTGTAAACAACAGGACCGGTCGCCAGGGACTGAAGGCCGCGCACACACAAGCAGCGGGCGCTTAACCCATTGAGCTGCTGTCACAGTGAGCCAGTCCTCATGTGGAGGATGGCAGTGGTGAGCGGACTGAGGGAGAGGGCAGGGATTAGCAGGTGGGGAGAGAGGGAGAGACGGGTGTGCGCGAGGCGGGGGCCCCGCCAGGCTCAGATTCTCATGGATACTTGGCGCGCTCTGTCTAGCCGGTGAATGACAGATCTACAGTTTTTTTAATTCATTCTTCCTGAGAGTGTGCCGGGGAAGCTGTCTCAGCCGGGCTGCCACACACAAGGGGGGCGGGGCTGAAGCCCATTGAGCCCAATGGACGTTGCGCGCCTGTACAGTGTCCACTTAGGCTCTGTGGAGTGCATAGAACTGTACGTGTGTGTGCCGGGCCTGCTAACAGACATATTTTGTTACTCTCAGGAAATCGAAGAGAAGGCTTCCTGCTGGCACAGCAGAGTACAGCAGCACTTGTTTCCAACCAGACTGAGGAGGAAGGTGGTGATAGTAATGCTGTAGCACAGCAGGTGGGAATCAAGGTTTATTAATGTGGGCAGCAGCGAATGTAAGCGTTTCTAACATACGTGTACTGAATGCGCTGTCTGAGTGCATCTACGTTTAAATGGGTGCTCCATGCCAGATCCCTTTGCGCTGCCCATAGCTCCACCCCCTAGCCCCACCCCAAGCCCCGCCCCCTAGTCTACATCTCAATTAGGTGAGTACCTGCACTTATTTTTTTCCATTTCATGCACTGTGAGGTGTGGTGTTGTCTCTGCTTTTTGCTCGGGAACGCCTACTCTGCATCTCATTAGCGATAGTTGCCAGGGTCATCTGTGGCGATGTTTTTTGCAGATGCTATCACCGGATAAATGGTGATATTGGCTGTTTGCACCAGCTTGTGAATGGGGCGATCAATTTATCGTCAATGTGGCTGCGATAAAGTGCCACTAACTCGACGATAGATCCTCGGGAATATGCCCCATTGTGTTTTAAGAACTCGTCATGAACTGCCCCTTAAGCTCACCTGTTGCCCTGCCTCTCATGTGATGCATTTTCACAAGAAACACCAGGGTGATCGTTGGGAACTCAGAAGTTCACCCCCTGCAACCCCCCCCCCCCTTAATCCTACTGACCAAGCTACGCCCCTGGGACCGAACAGCACCCCTTCTTGGCGTCTTGCTTTGATCTGTTATGCAACAATACAGATGTGTGCGGTAGATCAGGAATCGGTCAGTATCTACCGAGGCGGTACACAGGCAATAAGTAGGGATGCAACCTTTCTCCGACAACAGTGCCAGCCCTTTGTGCGTGTTTTGGGGTCTGAGGAAGGTCATGAGCTGCTCCAGGATGAACCGTGTCTGTAGAACCCCCTGAATTATCTTCCTGCACACACATCCTGCCTCTGTTTCCTTTAGGGATAGTGTGGGCAGCATGAGGATTCTTTTCAAATGTGGTCACTGTGTATTCGTTCCTTTCACTTTGCACGTCTTATCTTTTCACCCATTCTTGCATGGAAATACCAGGCAGGCGTCCATGCGAGCCCTGAGTGGGGATCACAGCTCCCACCGGTTCCCGCCTCCAGGCGCCTCCTCTTGTGAGTGGCTTCACAATTCAATTTTTATTATGATCTGGAGTCCCTTGGAGTTCCACATAAAAAGATATACAAAAAAATGCTCTGCTTTTACAAATCACCCGGAGCTATCATAGCAGTAAAAAAAGAAAAATACATATACAACCATAAAGACGTAAATTTGGTTGAGAAATACGAGATAAGTAGCAGTTTGTTACAACTAAGTGTGCAAGTATGCAAATGTCAAACTCACTTCACCATTATGGTCGAATACAGATATGTCAGTTTCGGTCAAATTGTATCCTTAAATACTCTAAAAACTATAACTTCGTTAACATCTTATAATTCTATATATAATATCAATACGAGGCATATACAAAGACGTGCCGTAAAATTTCTCATTATACATGCTAAATACATAAGGGTGCAAGAAGATAATTTAAAGTGCAAATGCCACTCGCTGAGGCTGCTGCTGCGGACTCGGCTCACGGCTGCCTGTAGGACTTGCTAGGTGTGCTGGAAAATCCGGCGTGCTGGGTAGTGGTTAGTGGCTAAGCTGGAAATGCTGTGAGTCGTGTGACGCGACAGGCGTATGAAGATTTGTATTTGTATTTGTATTTGTATTTTTAACTTGTAGAGCGCCTTATCACCCCGGGGTCTCTAAGCGCTTAGCAGACGAGTGAGTACTGGCAGGAAGAAAACCGACTAGATGTTACCCCATGCCTCTTGAAAGAGCACAGTTTTTAGCTCTTTCCTAAAAGGCAGGAGTCTGGTTTCTTTGCGCAGATTTTCAGGCAGTTGGTTCCAAGCTTTGGGCATTGTGTGGGAAAATGTCCGACCACCGATGGTGGATCGTTTGATCCTAGGGCAGATCAATAGGGCGGCGTTGGCTGAGCGTAGGTTCCTGTTAGGAGCATATGGGACAAGGCGTTTTTTGATGTATTTTGGAGCTTGCCCATATAAGGCTTTCTGCGTAATGCATAGGCCCTTGAACTTGGCTCGTTGATTCACTGGCAACCAGTGTAGCTCCCGGAGGAGGGGGGTGGCCGGTGTCCTTCTTGGTTTATTATATATAAGTCTGGCCGCGTCATTCATGACGATCTGGAGTCTCTTGGTGAGTTTTTTCGGAATGCCGAAGTACATGGCATTACCATAATCCAGTCGGGCCAGAATTAAGGCTGACACTGCTCGTCTGAGAGTGTCTGCCTTTAGGATGGGAGCTAGCTTGCGCAGTTGTCTCAGGAGGCCTACACAAGTGCCCACCACCGCCGAGACCTGGGCTGACATAGTGAGATTTGTGTCGATGATTATGCCCAGGCTTTTTACTGCTGTTGCCGGTATTGGGGCGTTACCTAATTCGGATGGCCAAAGGAGGTCGCACCAAGGGCTAGATGACGTTGTGATAGGTAGAACCTCCGTCTTGTCCGGGTTGATCTTCAAAAAATTTGCCGTCATCCAGTTGACTGTAAATTTTAGAATATTCTTCAATTTTTGATCAGCCATAGGGGAATCGCCTATCTGAATGATGATCTGGGTGTCGTCGGCATAATTATATATGTTGCAGTCCATCTGATTCAGAGATGAAATGAGGGGCTGCAGATATGTGTTAAACATCAAGGGGGACAAGGCAGAGCCCTGCGGGACGCCGCATGTGATTTTAGCAGCCTCTGACACCATGTCATCCAGTTGTACTTTCTGAACCCGTCCGCCAAGGAACGAGGTCAGCCAGGCGTGGGCCGTGCCCTTGATGCCAAACTCCCCCAACCGCGACAAAAGAAGGTCATGATTGACCGTATCGAATGCCGCGGAGAGGTCGAGTAGCACCAGGGCACAGGGATCTTTATTATCTGTTTTAAGACGTAGGTCATCTAGTACTGATAACATGACTAGTTCCGTGCTGTTGTGGGCTCTAAACCCTGCTTGGTTGGGTTCGAGTAGTGCGTTACTCTCCAGGTGGTGCGAGAGGGCGGACAGCACATGATGTTCCAGTATTTTTGCTAAAAAAGGTAATTGAGATATGGGCCTGTAATTCTTTAAAATCTTGGAATCGGCGCCAGCCTTTTTTAGCAGGGGGATCAGTCTCGCTTCTTTGAGAGTAGATGGGACTAGTCCCGAGGTAAGGGAACTATTTAGGAGCGATAAAATGTCCTCCTCAAGGCCTGGCCATGCTTGTTTAAATATCTGCGGGGGGCAAGGGTCCGCTGGGGAGCCTGATTTAACTTGGTTCATCACTTTTGTCAGGGAGTCCTTGGTAAATAGGGGTAGGGAGGTTAAAGGCTCTGTGATTGCGGGCGGGAGAGTTAGCGGAGTTTCCGGGCAGTCGAATCTAGGGGTGCTTTCGATCTCTATCAGGAGGTCAGATATCTTTGAGGTAAAGAAGGATTGAAATTTATGGCAGTCCTCCTGCGTAAAAGAAGGCGGTTGTTCCTTCTTTTTCCTCAGTTCAGTAAGTACTTGGAAGATTTCCTTCTGAGGGTTAAGTGCTGTGGCAATTCTGCTCTCGTAGAACTCACTTTTTCTAGTTCTGATGGCTTGTTTATACAAGGCAAGCTTTTCCTTGTATAAAGTCTGGCAGTTGAGATCATACCCCTTCCGCCAGGCTCTCTCGCACTGACGCAGGGCCCGTTTTAGGAGTCTCAAATCGTCATTGAACCAAGGAGCGCCTTTGCCTTTTTCCCTGATTTTTATCTTACGAGCTGGGGCTACCACCTCAATTGCAGATTCTAGTTTTTGCGATAGCTTTTGACTGGCCTTCTCTAGGTCATCTTCAGGTAGTCTGTTTAGGTGAGAGGGTTGCAGTAAAGTAGATAGCAAAGTATCCGGATTAATGGAGTTCCATCTTCTCACTACCCGCCATTTGTCGGCTGAGATGCTTTCTTGTTTCGGGAAAGCTAAGCTACCCTGTAAGAGGTAATGGTCTGACCAAATGCAGGGCAATGAAGTGACTGGGCGCAGGGCAGGAACAGAGGTCCATATCAGGTCCAAGGTATGACCCTTCATGTGTGTTGGGCCTGTCACAATCTGGGTTAATTCTAGTGCGGTCATTGCGTCTTCAAGCTGTTTAGACGTAATGTCTCTAATGGGCTCCTCCCAGTGGAGGTTAAAATCGCCCATTACCACAAGACCCTCATATCTTGTACGGAGGTCGTGGACCAGACCCAAGAAAGGTTCTAAAAATGTTGGGGGGGTTTTGGGCGGGCGATATACGATGATTATCGTGAGGCAGTTTGTGGGAGAGCAGAACTTGACGCCTAGGATGTCAGCTCCCTCAATGCATTCAGCACAGATAGTTTCTGCTTTAAAGGCATTATTATATAGCAGCGCGACTCCTCCCCCTTTTCTGCCATCTTTTCTGTTATGGGAGATAGCCCCAAAGTTGGGTGGGAGGGCGGCCGCTAGGTCGGGTGCGGAAGAGTCATCCAACCATGTCTCCGTGACTCCAAGAATATCTATATTCCCCTCCTGGAGCAGGGAGAATACCTCTAGATGGTGTTTTTGGAGCGAACGAGTGTTCAGCAAGCTGACGCTCAATGACGTTACCGTTGCTCTCCTTCTCTGATTGTTTTTTTTTTTGGCTGTTTCAGCTGCGGGTTTCAGTATGTTCTCCCGCCTCAGAATCTGCTGTGTAGGTTGGCTGATGGAATAGGTAGTACTATTAAGCGCAATTAGGTTTTCCTTGGAATACCACGGCGCTGAGCCAAGGGTCCTGGCCCCTGGTCCCGGCCGGTCGCGGACGGGCGCAGACGGGCTTGCCTTTGGTGCGCCTTCGGCGCCCCGCCGGCGCCCCCGCTGCGCCCGTCCGCTGCGCTGCCTGTATGAGGGTTCCATTTTATGCCCACGAGGGCGGGAGGGTGGGCGTGGCTAAGTGCTTGCTTCTTAGTCCCCCAGCCTTCTCCTCATCTAATATGGCCGCCGCTAATAGTCCTACCTCGAGGTCAGTGACCAGAGAGCAGGGATAGCTTAGGATAGGAAAGCAGATAGATTTTGAAAAGCAGGACCCGGCTTTCCGCCTCAGGACACTGCAGAACAGAGCGTTTTAGGCAGAGGGTAGGTACTGTGCAAAATAGCAGTATTCACAGTGCAAAACACGCAGGTTAAAAAAAAAGCAACAAGTATTTTTAAAATTTGTTAATTCTCTTTGCACCATCATCGTGTCCCCTGATGCTCACGTACACACACTAGGACTCTTTGGACCATCATCGTGTCCCCTTATGCTCGCGTACACACACTAGGACTCTTTGCACCATCATTGTGTCCCCTGATGCTCGTGTACACACACACACAAGGACTCTTTGCACCATCATCGTGTCCTCTGATGCTCGCGTACACACACTAGGACTCTTTGCACCATCATCGTGTCCTCTGATGCTCGCGTACACACACTAGGACTCTTTGCACCATCATCGTGTCCCATTGATGCTCGTGTACACACACTAGGACTCTTTGGACCATCATTGTGTCCCCTGATGCTCGCGTACACACACTAGGACTCTTTGCACCATCATCGTGTCCCCCGATGCTCGCGTACACACACTAGGACTCTTTGGACCATCATCGTGTCCTCCGATGCTCGCGTATACACACTAGGACTCTTTGCACCATCATCGTGTCCTCCGATGCTCGCGTACACACACTAGGACTCTTTGCACCATCACCGTGTCCCCTGATGCTCGTGTACACACAATAGGACTCTTTGCACCATCATCGTGTCCCATGATGGTCGTGTACACACACTAGGACTCTTTGCACCATCATCGTGTCCCCTGATGCTCACGTACACACACTAGGACTCTTTGGACCATCATCGTGTCCCCTTATGCTCGCGTACACACACTAGGACTCTTTGCACCATCATTGTGTCCCCTGATGCTCGTGTACACACACACACAAGGACTCTTTGCACCATCATCGTGTCCTCTGATGCTCGCGTACACACACTAGGACTCTTTGCACCATCATCGTGTCCTCTGATGCTCGCGTACACACACTAGGACTCTTTGCACCATCATCGTGTCCCATTGATGCTCGTGTACACACACTAGGACTCTTTGCACCATCATCGTGTCCCATGATGCTTGTGTACACACACTAGGACTCTTTGCACCATCATCGTGTCCTCTGATGCTCGCGTACACACACTAGGACACTTTGCACCATCATCGTGTCCTCTGATGCTCGCGTACACACACTAGGACTCTTTGCACCATCATCGTGTCCCATGATGCTTGTGTACACACACTAGGACACTTTGCACCATCATCGTGTCCCCTGATGCTTGCGTACACACACTAGGACTCTTTGCACCATCATCGTGTCCCATGATGCTCGTGTACACACACTAGGACGCTTTGCACCATCATCGTGTCCCATGATGCTTGTGTACACACACTAGGACTCTTTGCACCATCATCGTGTCCTCTGATGCTCGCGTACACACACTAGGACTCTTTGCACCATCATCGTGTCCCATGATGCTCGCGTACACACACTAGGACTCTTTGCACCATCATCGTGTCCTCTGATGCTCGCGTACACACACTAGGACTCTTTGCACCATCATCGTGTCCCATGATGCTTGTGTACACACACTAGGACTCTTTGCACCATCATCGTGTCCCATGATGCTTGTGTACACACACTAGGACTCTTTGCACCATCATTGTGTCCCCTGATGCTCGTGTACACACACTAGGTCTCTTTGCACCATCATCGTGTCCCCTGATGCTCGTGTACACACAATAGGACTCTTTGCAGGGGAACAACCTTTACAACGCAACTTTTACAACGCACTACCTTTACAACGCATTTTTTACAACGCATAATCCATTACAACGCATGACATTACAACGCATGACACTACAACGCATTTTTAAAAACTACCTTTACAACGCATTCCATTACAACGCATACTACCATTACAACGCATACCATTACAACGCATAATATTACACTACACTATCCAACACTTACCCTACTGATGCACCCCCTAGAGTTAGAATAGTAATTTTTACCCCTATACTATCCAACACTTACCCTACTGTTGCACCCCCTGGAGTTAGAATAGTAATTTTTACCCCTATACTATCCAACACTTACCCTACTGTTGCACCCCCTGGAGTTAGAGTAGTAATTTTTACCCCTATACTATCCAACACTTACCCTACTGTTGCACCCCCTGGAGTTAGAATAGTAATTTTTACCCCTATAATATCCAACACTTACCCTACTGTTGCACCCCCTGGAGTTAGAATAGTAATTTTTACCCCTATACTATCCAACACTTACCCTACTGTTGCACCCCCTGGAGTTAGAATAGTAATTTTTACCCCTATACTATCCAACACTTACCCTACTGTTGCACCCCCTGGAGTTAGAATAGTAATTTTTACCCCTATACTATCCAACACTTACCCTACTGTTGCACCCCCTGGAGTTAGAATAGTAATTTTTACCCCTATTCTATCCAACACTTACCCTACTGTTGCACCCCCTGGAGTTAGAATAGTAATTTTTACCCCTATACTATCCAACACTTACCCTACTGTTGCACCCCCTGGAGTTAGAATAGTAATTTTTACCCCTATACTATCCAACACTTACCCTACTGTTGCACCCCCTGGAGTTAGAATAGTAATTTTTACCCCTATACTATCCAACACTTACCCCACTGTTGCACCCCCTGGAGTTAGAATAGTAATTTTTACCCCTATACTATCCAACACTTACCCTACTGTTGCACCTTCTGGAGTTAGAAAAGTAACTTTTACCCCTATACTATCTAATACTTACCTTAAATGTAATTTAATATTATGCGTTGTAATGGTATGCGTTGTAAAGGTAGTATGCGTTGTAATGGAAATGCGTTGTAAAGGTATTTTTTTAAAATGCGTTGTAGTGTCATGCGTTGTAATGTCATGCGTTGTAATGGATTATGCGTTGTAAAAAATGCGTTGTAAGTGCATGCGTTGTAAAAGTGTGCGTTGTAACGTCATACATCCCTCTTTGCACCATCCTCGTGTCCCATGATGCTCGCGTACACACACTAGGACTCTTTGCACCATCATCGTGTCCTCTGATGCTCGCGTACACACACTAGGACTCTTTGCACCATCATCGTGTCCCCCGATGCTCGCGTGCACACACTAGGACTCTTTGCACCATCATCGTGTCCCCTGATGCTCGCGTACACACATTAGGACTCTTTGCACCATCATCGTGTCCCCCGATGCTTGCGTGCACACACTAGGACTCTTTACACCATCATCGTGTCCCATGATGCTCGCGTACACACACTAGGACTCTTTGCACCATCATCGTGTCCCCTGATGCTCGCGTACACACACTAGGACTCTTTGCACCATCATCGTGTCCCCCGATGCTCGCGTGCACACACTAGGACTCTTTGCACCATCATCGTGTCCCCTGATGCTCGCGTACACACATTAGGACTCTTTGCACCATCATCGTGTCCCCCGATGCTCGCGTGCACACACTAGGACTCTTTGCACCATCATCGTGTCCCCTGATGCTCGCGTACACACATTAGGACTCTTTGCACCATCATCGTGTCCCCCGATGCTTGCGTGCACACACTAGGACTCTTTACACCATCATCGTGTCCCATGATGCTCGCGTACACACACTAGGACTCTTTGCACCATCATCGTGTCCCCCGATGCTCGCGTGCACACACTAGGACTCTTTGCACCATCATCGTGTCCCCCGATGCTCGCGTGCACACACTAGGACTCTTTGCACCATCATCGTGTCCCCTGATGCTCGCGTACACACACTAGGACTCTTTGCACCATCATCGTGTCCCCCGATGCTCGCGTGCACACACTAGGACTCTTTGCACCATCACCGTGTCCCCCGATGCTCGCGTGCACACACTAGGAGTCTTTGCACCATCATCGTGTCCCCTGATGCTGCTCGACCAGGGAGCGCATCATTGTAGACACAAGAACCAGAGCTTTGGGGGGGATTGCGCAGACCCATGCAGCTATCGAGGAGTGTGGACTCACACAGAGGTAGAAATCAACACTCCGGGGTCGGAAGGAATTAGATGCCCGGCGCTGCACCCTGTGGCACCAACACCTCACTGGAGCCATCCTGTACATCTGAGTTCCACAGGTGAAGTTATACTGTGTCAAGGTTCATATATCCAGACGCACCCCTCTTTAGATCACAAATATTCAGTCTTCTTTGTTACAGCTCCTCATGAATGTTATCACATCCATCCGTCAATTTTCATCAGATAGAGCCAGGCAGCGCGTGTTTCGGGGAGCACAAGCACCCCTTCATCAAGGCTGCAAAGAAATAAAGACACCAACACCAGGAAAGCAGGAGAGCTTCCTGCTCGTCGAACCCATGACAAGAGAATCACCAACCCCGTGCATTGGATTTCTCCTCACTTACAATCATAATCTACCACCCCCAATGTTTTATAGCCCTTCGGAATCCACCCATTTTCATTTAATTCACACTCAATATCACCACGTTCCTTCAACAGAAACACTGGAAGTCGGAATCCACTATAGGTTACACAGGTCTCTCCATATTCACCTGTGGAATCCTCCTAAATTCAAATCCAAGGAAATCAGAACAGTCGTGGCCTTTAGGGTGGGGCGGAGATGTTGTCTGTACGAAGCTGCATCACTCGACCTCGTTCGGACCTACAAGGCACGACCAAAACGAGAATAAACTCCCCACCCAAACCTGAGTCCCTGTAATTGCTGCGAGGGTTTGTTTCATTAACCTCTGTAGATATCTCCGGCTCCACATTCAAGGGTTTATTGGTCACAGGCCAGGAGCCCAGACGACAAGGAAACAAAGGAGACCGCGAGGCCAGCGCACACCACAAACCTCCACTATCTGCCAAACACTGGAATCAACTCACCCAAAGATCCCTTAGATGACGCATCCACCCCCCACAGAGCTTTACACGAACCATTCTCCGTTCGCAATCACACATTTAAAGCCCCTCTGAAGAGGCATCCGCAAGTCAGATGAATACAGGATTGGAATCATAAACAACTCAGCACCGTTCGACGACGACCACCGCAAAAGGCACATCCCTCCTCGCACCCGGATGTAGGCATCAGAGACCCTACACTCAGTTACTCAAGTACTGTTACTCAAGGACTCGAACCCTGTATGGAAGGGTCAAAAGTTGGGTGAATGAATGTATTGATAGATGATGAAACAATGGATGGAGCAGTGGCCCAGTGCATGGAAGGGAGAAGTATAGTCGGGTAGGGTGCGGTAAGATGGGTTGGTGGATGGATGGGAAGGTGACCAGAGCATGGCTGTTGGATACAAAGGAAGGATGCATGGGAGAATAGATAAAGTAATGAGCAAAGAGAACGTTGGGTGAATAAAGGATGGATAGATAGACAGAGGGTGGATGGATGAGTGAAAGGAGGGATAGACAGGATGGTGAAAGAGTGAATCGATGGATGAGTGAAAGGATGGATGGACAGGACGGTGAAAGAGTGGATGGATGACAGAATGGTGAAAGGAGGATGAATGTAGGTATGAATTGATGGACTGTGAACGTCCCAATAGATGGTTGTGTGAAAGGGTGAATGAATTGATGGACTGTGAACGTCTCAAAAGATGGTTGTGTGAAAGGGCGGATGAATGGATGGACTGTGAACAACTCAATAGATGGTTGGGTGAAAGGGTGGATGAATGGATGGATGGACTGTGAACGTCTCAATAGATGGTTGGGTGAAAGGATGGATGAATGGATGGACTGTGAACGTCTCAAAAGATGGTTGTATGAAAGGGTGGATGAATGGATGGATGGACTGTGGACGTCTCAATAGATGGTAGGGTGAAAGGGTGGATGAATGGATGGACTGTGAACATCCGAATAGATGGTTGGGTGAAAGGAGGGATGAATGGATGAAATCTGAACGTCTGAATAGATGGTTGTGTGAAAGGGTGGATGAATGGATGGACTGTGAACGTCTGTATAGATGTTTGGGTAAAAGGGAGGATGAATGGATGGATGTAAGGGACAATGGAAGTGTGAAGGTAACCAGCAGGGATGTGTGGACGGACTCTGTGCCTTCTTGTTGTCATTAGCACTATTTATTTTATTTATTTATTACATTTATATGGCGCGCAGCTACCCAGAGTTTTCCCGGCGCCTACGGACACGCAAAACAAGGAGAGAGGGCCTGAAGCTCTACTGATTAAAAGCCAAGTTTTCAAATCTTTGCGAAATTTAAGGTAGTGCGTTTCGAATCGTAAATGAAGTGGAAGAGAGTTCCACAGGGAAGGAGCCAGATAGGCAAAGGAGCGTCCACCCATTCCGCCTCGCTTGATCGTGGGAACCTGGAATTTCAATTGACTAGAGGATCGTAGTAGGCGTGAGGGGCGGGAATGGTGCACCAGAGCACTTCGATAATGGGGAGCTGAGCCCATGTTTATTCTGTGCATATAACAGAGGGCTTTAAATTTAGCGCGATTGACAATTCTCAGCCAATGTGGTGGCCATTCTGGGGAGTTGGCAAAGCAGTCTGGCCGCGGAGTTTTGGACTACTTGCAGCTTGGGAAGCACTTCCTTACTAGCCCCCAGATAAAGCACGTTTCCATAATCCAATCTGGACACGATCAAGGCCTGGATGACAGTTTTTTGCATAGAGGATGGAAGCATCCAGAGAATTTTTCTGAGCCACTTTAGAATAACAAAACAGGTAGAGGCAACTTTAACCACTTGCTGCTTCATAGACAATTGGTCGTCAATAATAACGCAATGGTTGCGGGCCGATTGTGACGGGAGGGGAGGATCGCCCATTTGTGGCGGCCAATGTTGGGGGCCCTAGAGAGTTTTATTTCCACCAAATATGAGGAGTTCAGTTTTCCCACCATTTAGTGTCAGTTTATTTGCGTGCATCCAGTCAGCTATCTTTTTTAGCCCCGGCTGGAGAGATGGTGTTTTCGAAGTCTCCTTGGAGGAAAGCGAAAAGATGAGCTGGTGTCATCCACGTAAGAGTATATTGTTAACCCTGCTTCCTCTGCTATCGTGGCCAGAGGGCTGACGCAGATGTTGAAAAGCAATGGGCTGAGTATGGAGCCCTGAGGGACTCCATACTGGGAAACCTGAGTCTTGGAGAGAGCAATTGAGGAGAAGACCTGAAAGGTCCTCTTAGACAGAAAGCTGGACAGCCACTTGAGTGCCGTGCCGCCAATGCCCCTCGATTGTAGGATTTTTAAACGAGAAGTGTGGGAAACAGTGTCGAACGCGGCACTTAAATCCAATAAAATGAGTGCCACCGTATCTCCTTTGTCGACCTGTTGACGAATATTCTCAGTGACGCCTAGAAGTGTCGACTCTGTGGAGAAACCTGCTCTAAAACCTGATTTGACGGGTGCAGAATGTTTTGTGACCCAACACACTTCGTCAACTGGAGGTTAATGTGTTTTTCCAGAACCTTGGAGAAGACAGGAAGCAGGGAGATAGGGCAAAAGTTTGATAGGACCTGTGGGTCAGAGTTAGCTTTTTTAAGCAAGGGGAGGACCATAGCATGTTTCCAGGCCGCAGGAACCCTAGCTTCGCGTACCGATGCAAAGAGGAGCTCCATGATGATAGTGGGTAGAGGGAGGTCTAGTTTTTGAAGCACAGAAGAGGGAACCGGATCCTTGGGAGAACCAGATTTGATGCTCGTAAGAATACTATGACAGGAAGAGATGTCAGGTGGAGTCCACTTATTGAGCAGGATGTCACTGTTAACTTGAAGGACTCCTTGTGAGAGGCATTGTGGGGCGGAATAATTAGATTGCAAAATTACTATTGTGGTAGTATTATTATTAAATTCAGAGTAGATTTGATCAATTTCATCCACAAAAAAATTCCGCCAGATCATCACACTGTTTAGAGTCAAGACCCGGAGGCTCAGGTTGACAAGTGGCACCAGATAGTTCCTTCACTACTTTAAACAAAACTTTGGGGCAGTTTTGTGAATGTAGAATAGTGTGATTGGTGTGCTCAGCCCGAGCAGCGTTGCACATTGAGTGATAGCTCTTTAAAGCTAATTTATACATAGATTTTTTTGCCGGCGTCTTTCTAGATTTTTACATTTAGTTGTTTCCGTTTTTTTTTATTTCAAAAGTATTTTATTTTTAAAGGAGCAAATAAGGACATAAGATATAAGCAAAAGTGATACAATTGATATCAGACCAAGATAAACAATATGGTAAACTGAAATTAAATAAGAAGAAATACACCATTAACAATCATTAATCTGCAGATATCCTATAAATAAATTAATTAAGGAAGAAAAAATTGATAACCTGCAGAAGAAATTAACAAAAGTATCACCATCAGTTAGCAAAATAGAGATGAGAGGAAGAAAGAAAAGAAGGAAGAAAAGACGGAGAGAGTAGGAAAGAGATGAAGAAAGAGAAAGAAAGACAGGGAGGAGTGAAAGAAGAGGAGAGGATTTCCAAAGGATTCATCCGACCCACAAGACAACATTAACCAGATAACATTAACCAGACAAATCAAAAGGATATTGAACCACCAACCCCTCTGAGACCAAGTCCATATACGTATCTAAGGCTTTCCACACACCATTAGATATAGAAGGAGAGAGATGAGCGTGATCAACTGACGTGTGAGCACTTCGTAAAAAGGAGACCCAAGCCCACCAAGTATGATAAGAAACAGAAGAGAAAGATTTCCACTCCATGAGGATTACTTTGACTGCAACAGTCAGTAAAAGATCCAACAATTGTAATTCCATGGAATCTAAAGGCAGAGGGACCGGGCCGCCAACGGACCTAATAGAATTAATGGAAAAGAGAGTTGAAACTCAATATTAAAGATAATCATGAGGTGTTTGTGAATTAAATTCCAAAAGGGTTGGAGAAGGGAACAATCAAAGAGCATATGCTGAAAATCGCCTGGTAAAAGCCCACAACTCCAACACAGATTGTCTTCTTTGAGATTTAACGAATGCAAACGAATGGGAGTCCAATGAAGAAGATTAATAGAGAAAAACTTGGACTACATTAATGAGGGGGCGATTTTACTACGAAGAGAAAGTTTACCAATATCTTGCCATGTGTCTGAAGAGATATGATCGGTAACACTATGATCAAAATGATGTAGCCATTTTTGCTCTGCGACCGTGTGGGAAGGAAGTGTAGAGGACGATAAGAATTTGTAAATCCTAGATGCTACATGGCCAGTCCTGATCCATAATTGAAAAAGCATAATCGTAGGGGAAGAGGGATGAAGGTGCACTTTAGCAAGTGCTACCTTAATCTTAAGAAAGGTATAAAAGTCTAAGTTAGATAAAGAAAATTGTTGAGCTAGGGAGGAGAAAGGGAAAGGATCATTATTGGAGTCATAGAGATGTTTAACAAGTGAGATACCTTTCCCAGCCCAATATGACATCAACTCTGGCTCAATATTAAATTTGATTCTAGAATTCCGCCAAATAGACGACCATCTAGTTTTATGCAGTGGAATTGCCACTTTCTTATCAACCTTGCGAACCGCAGCAATAGTGTCTAAAATAATAGACCGAGAGAATGGAATAGAAAGGGTATTCGTGGTTAAAAAAGAGGCAGTCGGGAGAGGGGAGGCTAAGTCTTGTTCTATTAGCAACCAAGCTGGAACATGAGTAGAGGGAGAAGAAAACCAGAGAGCACCCTGAGACGCCAGGAAAGCAGTTTGATATTTCCTCCAATCAGGAAGACTACAGCCTCCCATATCAAAAGATTTCCGTAAGAATTTATAAGCAATTCTAGCTCTTTTGTCATTCCATAAAAATTTGGAAGTAAGTAAGTCAAGTTCGTGAAAAAAGGAATCATTTTAAGAGTCTGCAGTCGACCCCACCAGGAGATATGCTTCGGAGACCAAGTCTCTAAAAGACGTCGCACCTTAAGAATAGTTTGAGATTCATTATAAGTAATCGTAGCATAAAGAGTGGAACAAAAATAAATGCCCAGATATTTTAGTTGTTTAGATTGCCACTTAAAACCCGCCGAACCCATATGAGAAGAGAAACAATAAGCATTTAAGGGGAACATCTCCGACTTATCTTTGGTCAGGGTATATCCTGAAACCTTGGAGAAAAGAGAAATCGTATCAGAGATAGCAGGGATGGCCAATGCAATATCGTCAGAGAAAATAAGAACATCATCCGCAGAAGCAGCTGTTTTTATCTGATGAGACCCAAAAGAGAACCCCTTAATGTCTGGATGTAAGTCAATCATTCTGAGAACAGGATCAATGGACAACAAAAATAAAAGAGGAGACAAGGGACATCCTTGCCGAGTACCCTGGCGAAGGCTAAAAAAGGACGACGTAGCTCCATTCACTCTTATGTTAGCTCTAGGTCGGGAATAAAGAGACATAACCATATGGATAAAGGAATCACCAAGATTATGTGCACATAGAACAGCTCGTAGAAAAGGCCAAGAGACCTTATCAAAGGCCTTTTCAGCATCAAGGGCCAAGGCCGCTGCCGGAAGATTGGATCGCTTGGCGGAACCGAGAATGTGACAATGTAACGTCCTGGCTTTCTCGGGGTTGGGACCAACAGACGACGGACCAGAGAAATGGAGGGTAAGGATGATTTAATAAACAGATAAACAACTACAGACAACAAAGAATACCAGTACTGGAATCACCAGTTAAAGTACGATACCCATTCACAGCTCTTCTAACCGTCCTCCGCATGCACACCGGACCTGGTATGCTCCAACGGAGGGCACAGTGCTGAGTAGTGGCCGACAATGCCACTCGACTGCTGTGAAGGGTAGTTCCAAGGTTGTGGAATCTACGGGGGGGGGGCACGTGGGAGTCACCCGGCCGGGCTCTCTACCACCTGGGAACAGCCGCTCTACCAGTATCCCCCAGAGTACTGCCACAACACAAAGGCGCTGGGAACACTTCCTAGTGTGCGTCTCTTGTATCCGGGTTTAAGTGATGCTACCCAAGGTGGTGCAGAGAATGGATGGGAGCAGCCGCTCTACCTATCCCAGTTCTCCTACGAGTGTCGATGGCTAAGACGCGGAAACACCTCCTGGATAGCGTCTTAGCTCTAGGCGTGTGTTTACCCAAGTAACGAGGGTGGGGAGCTTCGGCTCGCACCCACCTCGTTTTCTCCAATTGTCAGGCCGTGGGGAGCTTCGGCTCTACCAACGGTACCTGTGCCCAATGACGTTGAATACGGCTCTCAGAATGGGACAGGACACGGGCAGGAAGCACACGCAGCACCTCTCCTCCGCTCCTTAGAATGTTCCTTCTGCCGCTCAACTCTCCAACGGGTCCGTGCACCTCAACCAGGTACTCCGGTAAAGATCAGAATATCCGACGCCGAGTCCCAGTGCTCTTCTCCTTAAGTAGTACTCTCGGCGTTGTATAATCATGACTCTTGAGTTGCATAACACGAAAACTAGGCGTTACCCTTGGTGTTATGTAACCAGAACTCTTGAGTTGCATAAGGCATTGTTGCCGGAGGGCATTCTGGGAGTTGTAGTCCGCTCTCCTCCAAACGCCCCAGGTTCACGGCAGTGGCATCGTGGGAGGGAATCCATGTGCGGGAGGGGATTCCTGACAGTACATCCCCCTCCCATCAGCGCCCCCCAGCAGGACCAGCACAGGAAGGAAATCGACGATGGAACGACGACACCAGACGAGGAGCGTGAACCCCCGCCGCAGGTTCCCATGACTGCTCCTCGGGTCCGTACCCCTTCCATGCCACCAGATACCATAGTTTGCCCCTGCGCCACGTGGAATCCAAGATACCAGCCACCTCGTACTCCACCTCCGAATCCACATTCACCGACACCGGCGCACGAGGCCTCACCACGTTCACGGGTTTCAAGAGGGAAACGTGGAACACGGGATGGATCCACAGGGACTGGGGCAGGCACAATTTCACGTTCACCGGGCTGATGCATCGAAGGATCCTATATGGGCCCATGAAGCGGGGATAGAACACGCTACTTTTCTTGAATCTCATGTGCCGTGTAGAGACCCAGACGAAATCCCCAGGTTTGTAGACCGGTGCAGGCCTTCTCCTATCAGAAAAGGCTTTATACGAGGCCTTAGCCCCCTCCAGGGCAACTCGAGAACTCAGCAAAGCCTCCTTGATGCGGGCCACCTGCTTGGCTGTTGTCGGCAATCTGTCTTCCCTGACCGGGTGCAGAAACGGCAAGAACCGGGGATGATGGCCGTAGTTACAATAGAAAGGGGAGGCCTTGGTGGAACAATGTGTGGCGTTGTTGTACGCGATTTCCGCGATCCAAAGTAGGTCCACCCACTCATCCTTCCCTTGCTCAACAAAACAACGTAGATATTGTTTGAGCGACTGGTTCAGGCGCTCCGTCTGGCCGTCCGTCTGCGGGTGATAACTCGTGGACATGGCAGACTTGACGTGTAACGCCGAACACCAAGTTTTCCAGAAGTGCGACGTGAACAGAGACCCCCTGTCCGACACGATCACGTTGGGTAGGCCATGTAGTCTCACTACATTCCTCAATAACAACGATGCCAGCTCTCCTGCCGAAGGTACCTGATTGCAAGCGAGGAAGTGCCCCATCTTCGTGAGATAGTCCACCACCACCAGGATGGCCGTCTTTCCTTGATCCTTTGGTAGCCCGACAATGAAGTCTAAGGATATGTTTTCCCAGGGTTTGGTCGGTGTAGGAAGGGGTTGGAGGAGTCCTTGCGATCTTCTGTGGTCCGATTTCATGGATGCGCAAACGGTACATGATGAACACCAATTCCGGACGTCTGTTCTCATGGCAGGCCACCAGAACTGCCGTCCTAGGCTCGCTACCGTCTTTTCGACACCCAGATGGCCGGCACAGGGAGACACGTGGCACCAGGTGAAGGCCTGTTTTCGAAGCCTAGGCGTGGGTAACAACATACATCGTCCTTTCACCAGAATCCCGTCCTTCATCTGCCACTCCTTGTGACTGTGAAGCCACCTCCGCCACATGAAGGTATGGGTCCCCTTCTGAACCCCCCTGAGGAAGGTCTGTGGTTGAATCGCCCCTATCACGAATCCTGGAGGGATGATGGAATGTTCGGCAAGCGGCTGCGGATCCCTGGCATTCGATTGCCTCGAAAGCGTGTCCGCTTTCCTGTTCTCCGTACCGGGTCGGTATGTGATGTGGAAATTGAAGCCGGAGAAAAGAGCATTCACCTCATTTGACGGGGAGACAAGTGCCGCGCCGCCGTCAGAAACTGGTTTCTGTGGTCCGTATATACTGTAACCACGTGTCTGGCCCCCATTAACAAATGCCTCCACTCAGCAAATGCGTCCTTTATCGCGAGTAGTTCCTTCTCCGCAATATGATAATTGCGTTCCGCGTCGTTCAATTTACGAGACATGTACGCCACAGGATGGAGCAACCCCGACACCTCATTCCTCTGAGATAGAATGGCACCCAGCGCCACATCAGAGGCGTCCGCTTCTACCACATAGGGTAATTCCAGATTCGAGTGAGCTAGCACCGGGGCGGTGCTGAAGGCCTTCTTGAGGGCCACAAATGCTTTTTGTGCTTCCGGTCCCCACACAAACTCCTGAGACTTCCTTAGTAGTTGCGTGATCGGGGCAACCAAGCCAGAAAACCCCTCAATAAAACGCCTATAAAAGTTGGCGAAGCCTATGAAGCTCTGGACTTCCTTAACTCCTCGGGGCACCGGCCACTCCTCCACCGCTCTGATCTTGCGTTCCGCCATCTCCTGTCCGTTGGGGCTCAGCATCACCCCAAGGAATTCCACTGATGTGACGTGGAAGTCACATTTGCTGAGTTTGCAGTATAGCATGTTTTCCCTCAGTTTGTTGAGAACCGCGGATACGTGCTGTACGTGTTCTTCCTCTGAGTTGGAGTAGATGAGTATGTCGTCTATGTAAACGACCACGTAGATATCCAATACCTCCCGGAACACCTCATTGAGGAAGTATTGGAAGGCGGCAGGGGCATTGCATAGTCCGAACGGCATGACGAGGTACTCAAAGAGCCCGAACCTGGTCTTAAAGGCGGTTTTCCATTTGTCGCCGTCCCTCATGCGCACAAGATGGTATGCCCCCTTGAGATCAAGCTTTGTGTATATTTGGGCCTTTTTTACCTGTTCCAGGAGGACGCTTATGAGAGGCAGGGGGTACCGGTTTTTTATGGTTATCGCGTTCAAGGCCCTAAAGTCCACGCAGGCCCTCAATTCGCCATTCGCTTTCGGGATGAAAAAGAGAGGCGATGCGGCGGGGGATTTCGACGGCCTGATGAACCCCAGCCCTAGTAACTTATCCAAATATCTCCGTAGATGTACGTTTTCGGGTTCTGTGAGCGCATACAGTCTGCCGCTGGGAACGCTAGCCTCCGGAACCAGGTCGATTTGGCAGTCGAATGGTCTATGTGGAGGGAGCACATCCGCTCGGATTTCATCGAAGACGTCCCCGAACCCGTGATACACTCTGGGCAGCTTTACAGCCTTTTCTGCTGCCGTGGCGACCGTGTGACCTTCGCCTACCTCACCTTCGTGGGGGTCCTGCCGCATGCCGCACCATTGTTCACAAAACGGGGAAGTTATCTCAATGTGATGCGTAGGCCAATCCACCGTTGGGTTATGTTTTTGGAGCCAGGGTAGGCCCAATATGACCCAGTACTGCGGGGCTCTGATTATGCTAAAATCGATACGTTCGTTATGCTGTTTTCCGAACCTCACCGGTACTTCTCCTGTGTGCTGTCCGATAGGTCCGGTCACCAGACTTCTCCCATCCACGGCATACACCTCCTCTGGTATCTGTTTGGGAAGGAGAGTGAGACCCAGTCTCTGTGCTTCATTGTAGTCCATGAACATGCCCGTGGCTCCTGAATCAATCATGGCTACCACAGGTATCCACTGGTCCTGCACTCCTACGTGTAAGGTAATAAACAAATGTCTTCGCCCTCCTTGATTCGGGCTTAACATGGAAGGGATGTGGGTGTGACTCCAAGATGCCCCTTCCCTAGACCCGGAGTCCCTCAGTGTTCCGCCGCTGCTGTCACAGTTTTGTTCGCTCGGTACCGTGAGGTTTTTGGCTTGGCTGAACACTCGCGTACATAGTGCCCCCTTTTTCCGCAGTAAAGGCAAAGGCCTTGCTTGCGGCGTGATTCTTTTTCAGTGGCTGTAAGGCTCGCCCTTATAGCTCCTATGTCCATGGGTTCCGTCCTGGTGGAGGAGTTGGTCTCAGGGCCACCCATCGAAACATACGACGGCAGCGCTTTCCCTTTCCTCTTGTGATCGCCCTTTCTTTCGTTCAATCTATGGTCCAGCCGTAGCACCAGGTTGATCAAGCCCTCACATGTCTTGGGTTGGGGGTCGATTTGTGCTACCACATCTTTGAGCTCTTCGCTCAAGCCCTGGTGAAACAGCGCGGTTTGTTTGGCTATGAGCCACTTGGTTTCGGCCACTAACCTTCGAAAAGCATTAAGGTACTGCACCAGATCATTGTTGCCTTGCCTCAGCTCCAACATCTCTCGATCGGCAGTATATGAGTCCGCCCTTCGATCAAACACCTTCAAGAATTCCTCGCGGAAGGCTCCCCAATCACATAGGATAGGGTCGTCCCTGCTCACCAGTGGGACTGCCCATTGCTCCGCGTTCCCAGCAAGATACGAGATCAGAAAGGCCACTCTGGCTTGGCTGGTAGGAAAGGCCTTTGGTTTGCAGGACAGATGCAGTGCTACTTGAGTGAGGAATACCTGCACTGTGTTGGGGTCTCCGCTGTACCTCTCTGGTGTCGCCAAAGGAATGGCTATGGGCATCTCTACCACCCCGCAGGGGCCGTGGCCATGTGAGCGGCACCCTCCTGTAGCGGATCGTTCTGCAGAGTGTCCATTCTAGCCTTAACGTCGGCTGTTTCCTGTCTGGAAGCGGTGAGCTCGATTTGCATCGCGGCTAAGACGGCCAACACATCCTCAATCGTGGCCATATCGTTCGCCCAACCAGGAGATTGTTATGGAAAAGGTCGGATATTATGTAACGTCCTGGCTTTCTCGGGGTTGGGACCAACAGACGACGGACCAGAGAAATGGAGGGTAAGGATGATTTAATAAACAGATAAACAACTACAGACAACAAAGAATACCGGTACTGGAATCACCAGTTAAAGTACGATACCCATTCACAGCTCTTCTAACCGTCCTCCGCATGCACACCGGACCTGGTATGCTCCAACGGAGGGCACAGTGCTGAGTAGTGGCCGACAATGCCTCTCGACCGCTGTGAAGGGTAGTTCCAAGGTTGTGGAATCTACGGGGGGGGGGGCACGTGGGAGTCACCCGGCCGGGCTCTCTACCACCTGGGAACAGCCGCTCTACCAGTATCCCCCAGAGTACTGCCCCAACACAAAGGCGCTGGGAACACTTCCTAGTGTGCGTCTCTTGTATCCGGGTTTAAGTGATGCTACCCAAGGTGGTGCAGAGAATGGATGGGAGCAGCCGCTCTACCTATCCCAGTTCTCCTACGAGTGTCGATGGCTAAGACGCGGAAACACCTCCTGGATAGCGTCTTAGCTCTAGGCGTGTGTTTACCCAAGTAACGAGGGTGGGGAGCTTCGGCTCGCACCCACCTCGTTTTCTCCAATTGTCAGGCCGTGGGGAGCTTCGGCTCTACCAACGGTACCTGTGCCCAATGACGTTGAATACGGCTCTCAGAACGGGACAGGACACGGGCAGGAAGCACACGCAGCACCTCTCCTCCTCTCCTTAGAATGTTCCTTCCGCCGCTCAACTCTCCAACGGGTCCGTGCACCTCAACCAGGTACTCCGGTAAAGATCAGAATATCCGACGCCGAGTCCCAGTGCTCTTCTCCTTAAGTAGTACTCTCGGCGTTGTATAACCATGACTCTTGAGTTGCATAACACGAAAACTAGGCGTTACCCTTGGTGTTATGTAACCAGAACTCTTGAGTTGCATAAGGCATTGTTGCCGGAGGGCATTCTGGGAGTTGTAGTCCGCTCTCCTCCAAACGCCCCAGGTTCACGGCAGTGGCATCGTGGGAGGGAATCCATGTGCGGGAGAGGATTCCTGACAGACAAAAAGTACGGATATTATCACGTGCAAGACGACCCTTAACAAAACCTGTTTGGGAAGGATGAACCAATTGAGGGATAAAGGATTCCAAGCGTTTAGCTAAGATTTTATCAAAAATCTTAGCTTCCATGTTAAGAAGAGAAATAGGACGAAAATCTTTGGGGTCCGAATGATCTTTTCCTTCTTTGGGGATTACTACAATAGTAGCATCAGCAGCAGAACCATCTTTAATAAAAGCATCAAAGACGGATTGAAGTTGAGGCACAATCACAGATATAAAGGTTTTATAAAACAAAATAGGATATCCATCAGGACCCGGGGCTTTACCGGATCGAGTAGCTTTAATTGCAGAAATAATTTCGTCAGAGGTAATCGGGCCATTCAAAGAGTTATTATCCTCCTCCGATACAGTTTTCACAGGAACTGTCTTTAAGAACTCTTGGCATTGTTCAAAAGAAGATTGATTAGAGGGGGTATATAAATTATTATAGAAATCTCTAAAGACCTCAAGAATTTCTTCAGTCTGAAATTTTTTCTTACCAAGATGGTCATTAATAGAAGAAAGTTGGGAAGATTTATAAGAAGATTCCTGGAACTTTAATGTAGCCGCCAGCAACTTGCCAGCACGGTTTTTTAACAACAACTTCTTAGATTTCTGAGCCTGAAGACCTATATGAGCTCTTTTAGTGACTATAGTATTGTATGTATATTTTAAATTCTTAATAGATTGTAGGCACGATTTATCTTTAGATTGTCGAAAAAGAGATTCCTGACTTTTAATCTCAGCTGCTAAATCCGTGAGTTCCTTTTTAATGGCAGCGTTTCTCCTTGACATACATTTGATGACCTGACCACGGAAAGTGCATTTAAAAGAGTCCCAGAGAACAACAGGGGAATCGACTAAACCAACATTCTCAAGGAAAAACGTCTCAATATCATTGGAAAACTCTCGAACCTGGGAATCATCATGTAAAATTTCTGTGTTTAGTCTCCAAGATCGAGATCTCGCTCTAGGGGCAAAAGACAAAAGTGTGAAAGTCACCGGGGCATGGTCTGAAATCAAAATAGGATGAATAATCGGAGATGAGGAAGATTGAACAAGAGAGGAGTGAACCAAAAGATAATCAATGCGTGAAAAAGACGAATGGGGGGAAGAAAAAAAGGAGAAATCACTGCCAGTGGGATTATGAAGACGCCAGACATCCTGAAGATGGATAAGAGAGCACATATTAATCATTTGTTTATGTGATTTAGGGGGACGAAAATTAAATGCAGAATTCCTATCTAGGATGGGATCCATTGGTAAATTAAAGTCTGCACCTACAATAAGATTACCAGAATGAGGTGTGTCATTTAGCTTTTTGGTGCATAAATATTCATGACAACTTAGATAATAACCAACATTCCCCTGTATCCTGAAACAATAGATAAACCCGAATGTTTAGAAACTAAAGTAATTACCCCATTTCTTTTGCCACAAGCATCTGAACAAGCAACATCAGAAACCCATTCTTTCTTCAAAAATAGCGCCTCTCTGGCAGAGACCTTCGTCTCTTGAAAAAGGACTAGATCCGAAGAAAGAGATTTGCAGTAGTCTAATATCTTTGACCTTTTTACTGGGTGATTTAACCCTTTCACATGAAGGGAAAGTATATTCAATCCAGACATAGAACCAAAAATAGGGAAAAATGATACACCATATATGATAGAGGATATACAACACCCACAGAAATGCACCCTCTTGCACTAGACAACAACACGAAGCAGAGAGAATCCAAGAAGGAAATCCGAAGAGAAAAAGAGAAAGAAGAGGAAGAAGAGAGAAGGAAAGTAAAAAGAAAAAGAAAGAGAAGAACCAACAAGGAAGGTCTGAAAGAGACCAAATTCATACTAGGGGGAACGTGGGAAGATGAGCAAAGGGACCATCACGAGGAATAAATACAATTAGCATAAACGGCCCCCATACAGTACATAACTGGTTATACTTAATTAAGAAAAAGAAATATCTGAAATATGAACTAGAATTAATTAGAGTATTCTAAAAACAATTCATCATGTAATTCTATAAAGGCGACATGTATATGCCAAATTGATAAAAAGGTAACATATAAAGTATATCATAGAAGAATGGAGAAAGCAGAAGAGAGAAATCTACAAATGAGGAAATGATGACAATATGAAGAGAATAAATGAGAAATAGCTGATCAGTTATAACAATCAATGAAGCCCCATGAAGGATAAATAGAAGAAACACGTAAATATTTAAATATGTAAAATCTAAAGATAGACATCTAAATGACTGTCTACAAATATATAAAACTTGTCATACTAATTTAATTTAAAGAAGCAAGAATATCGTAAATATATAACCATAGAAGTAAAAAACATGAGACTATAAAGTGCAATATAAATACAGTAATTTAGAACTAGTAGAGAGAGGCAATTAATAATAATAAGCAAACAAACCAATCAATGATATAGCAATAAAATATATATAAAACTTAACTATGCAGAATATAAAATTAACTCTATATATAACAATTAATAAGTATCTATGAGGAAATTTATGTAACCAATCCATAAAAAACAATCAATGAAATCCTATGGAAGAAAAATAGAAAGAACAAATATATATTTAAATATGTAAAAGCTAAAGATAGACATCTAGTTGACTGTCCACAAATATATAAAACTTGTTATACTAATTTAATTTAAAGAGGCAAGAAAATCGTAAATATACAACCATAGAAGTAAAAAACATGAGACTATAAAGTGCAATATAAATACAGTAATTTAGAACTAGTAGAAAGAGGCAGTTAATAATAATAAGTAAACAAACCAATCAATGATATAGCAATAAAATAGATATAAAAATTAACTATACAGAGATTAAAATTAACTCTATATATAACAATTGACAAGTATCTATGAGGCAATTTCTGTAACCAATCCGTAAAATAATACAGTTAATAAACAATGGCGTACTCCATAGAGACAAAACAACAAGAGAAAAACAACACGCGAAAAGACCAAGTAAAAAAACGACAATGGAAGTAACATTAATTGGGGCCAGGGAGAAAGGAAGAGCAAAAAAAAAAAAAGAGGGAGAGAAGACCAAGTCTCACACCAAAAAGTCTAAGGAAGTAAAAGAAGCCATAAAGTGAGATAAAAAAAGAACCGGAACTTGACATGGACAAAAAGCAAGTAAGGAGGAAAAAGATTGATAAGCACGAAAAAAAGAAAAACCGAGCAGGAGTGAGGCCAACCTATAAAGAAACAATACCACGAAAGATTAGAAAATACATAAAGTAGATATACCGAAGATAGTGGTGCCACGCACAAAAAAACAGCAAAAGCACACCAACAACAGTGGACAATAAGACCACCACGCAGATCTAATAAAGACAAACTTAATAGATCTGGAACAGAGAAAACTCATTGCAGTTATATGAAACCACATCAGGTGCCAGAGGGACCGGGATCCAGCGAGGCATCCATTTGAAGATCCATCTGCAGCTCCATCTGATTATCCAAAAACGAGGCCAAGTCAGCAGGTTCATCGAAAATTCTGGAATGACCTTTGAAGGTAATGCGGAATTTTGAAGGACCAGAAAAAGAGAAGGGGATATTCATCTCAGAGAGACACTTCCGGAGATTAAGAAAACCTTTCCTCCTTATTACCGTGTCTCTGGCAAAGTCCTGAGAAATTGAAATGCGATGGCCATTCCATGAGACACCTTTAACCTTCCGCATATGAGCCAGAATTTGCTCCGTATGTTGATGGCGCAGTGGCTTAAAAATGATCGCTCTTGGTTGTGTGGCTGATTTAGAGCGAAAGGTGGGAACCCGGTGTGCCCGTTCCAACTCAAAGTCTCTTTGGAAAGAAATTTGCAGCATTGCAGGAATCCATTTATATAAGAAATCAATCATAGAAGGTGCATCTTTCTCAACTTCCTCCGGAAGACCAAAAATGCGCAGATTGGATCTGCAGTTACGATCTTCTTGTTCAGTGAGATCTCTCCGCAATGCCGCCATTGAGTGCTCAAACTGGCAAAGAGACCTAGATTGCTTTTGCATAGTATCCTCTGCACCACTAATACGTGTTTCTGTGGCTGAAACACGAAGGGAAAGAGCCTTGAGATCATTCCTGATGGCTGACACCTCCATTTGCAACAGATCCGTGTTAGTCTTGGTAGATTGTGCAATTGCATGAACATCATTAAGGCGCGTCAGAATAGCCTCAAGAGTGGAATTGGTGTCTTTTTGACCAGCCTCAGGAGTAGGAGACACTTGTTTGGACCTCTTAAGAGTAGCTTTAGAATCCTTGGCGTCTTTAGCATTTGGTGACAAGCCCATATTCGCAGCCATAGAGCCACAGCCACAGCGGGAGCAAAATACCCCACTCCAGAGAAATGAAGGGAAGGAAAAAGCCAGAGAAAACTAGTATACTCAAAATGTAAAACAGAAATGCGCAAAAAGTGGAGAGCGCACTTTCAGCAACCAATCCAGGATAATAATAATGGCGGGCTTACACGACAAAGGAGAGGATTCCCATCACAAAAATACCATGCCCTGTAGGTATCAGAAGAACGCCATCCGAAACAAAAAAAAACCAAGAAGCAGGGTATCATAGATCATAGAAGCACCATACATAGGCATTGGAGGCGCTCTGAAGAGAGGTATAGTAGAATAAAATCCAAAATACTCTCACCATAGGCAGCAATGTAAATGAGGAGAAAAAAAAAAGAAATCCAGTATATACTTTATAAGTAAGGAAATAGTCACCAGCACCTATTTGTCATCATTCCTGGCCAGTTCGTTGAAAAAAAAAAACGCCGTCATGATGTGGAGAGCAAACAACTCCGTCAGTGAGGAAAAACAAAATGGCGGCCGCTCGTAAAAACACCGAGCGCCACCTAAAAACGGCAGAAATATAGTCACCGGCAGCTTCATAGAGCAGAAAAGACTCTCAGGCAGCACACGGCATCGTCAGAAGCATAAAACCAACTCTTGGCAGGAATGGGGCACTTCGAAGCAGTATAAAAGCCTCCGGCGGCCCTCGCTCATCACAGAGCTCAAGCGCGACCCGCCATCTCGCAGCGGCGCGCAAGCCATGCCCCCCTAGTTTTTTCCGTTTTAAGTTATGGATCAACGTGGCAGAGTTGTAAACATTCCTGGCTATTCCCTTGCTAGGATCCCTTTGGCTGACTTTCCCAGAATCTCTTCAGAAAGAGGAACCCTGTTACTGGAAAGACCGGGAGCTCCCGCCCTGTCCCACCTGCTGATCCAGGGGTCGCCTTCAGGATCTTCTGACGTGCTAAAAGTGACCAAAGTTTGTCTGCCTTGCCTCACTGCCAAAATAATAATACATGGAATTTAAAAAATACATACATCCCATATGCAAAAACCTTTACGTACTAAGGGCAATTTTTATACAAAAATTGTTGGAATTGCATTAATTGTCCATAAAGTCATTTATTCGTTGCAAACACCTTCCGAACTTTCCAGGTAAATGGGTATAGCGCTTCCACCATGGAGGTGCCACGATTGTCCCTCAGGCGAAGCTAGCTAGGTCTGAAAAATAGACAGACGCACTCACATCTCCAGACAACGCTTGGAGATGGCTTGAGGTCAGAAGGAGAAGGGGGGTGTATATCCAAGGAATCAGGACAAATAACCTAACAGATAATGGCAAACTCCCCTATTCTTGAGTCCACAGCTGACACCCAGCACCAGGTTGTCACCATGTGTGAGTGAGTGAGAGGGCACCCCGCACCAGGTTGTAACCATGTCAGAGTGAGTGAGAGGACACCCCGCATCAAGTTCTCCCCATGTGTGAGTGAGTGAGAGGACACCCCGCACCAGGTTCTCACCATGTGTGAGTGAGTGAGAGGACATCCCACACCAGGTCCTCACCATGTGTGAGTGAGTGAGAGGACACCCCGCATCAGGTCATCACCATGTGTGAGTGAGTGAGAGAGGACACCCCGCCCCAGGTTCTCACCATGTGTGAGTAAGTGAGAGGACACCCTGCACCAGAATCTCACCATGTGTGAGTGAGTGAGTGAGTGGATAACCGGCATCAGGTGTGAGTGAGTGAGAGGACACCCTGCACTAGGTTGTCACCATGTGTGAGTGAGTGAGAGGACACCCCGCATCAGGTTCTCACCATGTGTGAGTGAGTGAGAGGACACCCCGCACCAGGTTCTCACCATGTGTGTGTGAGTGAGAGGACACCCCGCACCAGGTTCTCACCATGTGTGAGTGAGTGAGTGATATGACACCCTGCACCAAGTCTCACCATGTGTGAGTGAGTGAGAGGACACCCCGCATCAGGTCCTCACATGTGTGAGTGAGTGAGAGGACACCCCGCTTCAGGTTCTCACCATGTGTGAGTCTGTGAGAGGACACCCCTCATCAGGTTCTCACCATGTGTGAGTGAATGAGAGGACACCCCGCATCAGTTCTCACCATGTGTGAGTGAGGGGGAGGACACACCGCACCAGGTTCCCATCATGAGTGAGTGAGTGAGAGAAACCCCAGCACCAGGTTCTCACCATGTGTGAGTGAGTGAGAGGACACCCTGCACCAGGTTCTCACCATGTGTGAGTGAGTGAGAGGACACCCCGCAGCAGGCTCTCACCATGTGTGAGTGAGAGGACACCCTGCACCAGGTTCTCACCATGTGTGAGTCTGTGAGAGGACACCTCTCATCAGGTTCTCACCATGTGTGAGTGAGTGAGAGGACACCCTGCATCAGGTTCTCACCATGTGTGAGTGAGGGGGAACACACCCCACACCAGGTTCTCACCATGAGTGAGTGAGTGAGAGGACACTCCGCACCAGGTTCTCACCATGTGCGAGTGAGCGAGAGGACACCCCCGTGTCAGGTTCTCACCATGTGCGAGTGAGGGGGAGGACACCCCGCACCAGGATCTCACCATGTGTGAGTGAGTGAGAGGACACCCCGCACCAGGTTCTCACCATGTGTAAGTGAGTGAGAAGACACCACTCACCAGGTTCTCACCAGTGTGAGTGAGTGAGAGGACACCCCGCACCAGGTTCTCACCATGTGTGAGTTAGTGAGAGGACACCCCACACCAGGTTCTCACCATGTGTGAGTGAATGGGAGGACACCACGCACCAGGTTCTCACCATGTGTGAGTGAGCGAGAGGACACCCCGCACCAGGTTCTCACCATGTGTGAGTGAGTGAGAGGACACCCCGCATCAGGTTCTCACCATGTGTGCGTGAGTGAGTGAGAGGACACCCCACATCAGGTTCTCACCATGTGTGAGTGAGTGAGAGGACATCCCTCACCAGGTTCTCACCATGCCGGTGTCTGACAGGACACCCCACACCAGGTTCCCACCATGTCTTAGTCTGTGACAGGACACCCCTCACCAGGTTAACACCATGCCTGAGTCTGACAGGACACCCTTCACCAGATTCTCACCATGTGTGAGTCTGTGAGAGGACACACTGCATCGGGTCTCACCATGTGTGAGTCAGTGAGAGGACACCCCTCACCAGGTTCCCACCATGCCTGAGTCTGTGACAGGACACCCCTCAGCGGATTCTCACCATGTCTCAGTCTGTGACAGGACACACCTCACCAGGTTCTCACATGCCTGAGTCTGTGAGAGTAAACCCCACACCAGGTTCCCACCATGTGTAAGTCTGTGACAGGACATCCCGCACCAGGTTCCCACCATACGTGAGTCTGTGAGAGGACACACTGCACCAGGTCTCACCATGCTTGAGTGAGAGAGAGAACACACCACACCAGGTTGTTACCATGTGTGAGTCTGTGAGAGGACACCCCTCACCAGGTTGTCACCATGTGTGAGTCTGTGACAGGACACCCCACACCAGATTCTCACCATGTGTGAGTCTGAGAGAGGACACCCCGCACCAGGTTCTCATCCTTCTTGAGTCTGTGACAGGACACGCCGCACCAGGTTCTCATCCCTCTTGAGTCTGTGACAGGACACCCCGCATCAGGTTCTCACCATGCCTGAGTCTGTGACAGAACACCCCTCACCAGGTTCTCACCATGCCTGAGTCTGTGACAGGACACCCCACACCAGGTGCCCATTACGCCTCAATCTGTGACAGGATACCCCACACCAGGTTCCCACCATGCCTGAGTCTGTGACAGGACACCCCACACAAGGTTCCCACTACACCTGAGTCTGTGACAGGACACCCTGCACAAGGTTCCCTCCATCCCTGAGTCTGTTAGAGGACAACCCTCACCAGGTTCCCACCATGCCTGAGTCTGTGACAGGACACCCCGCACCAGGTTTCCACCATGCCTGAGTGTGTGACAGGACACTGCACCAGATTTCCACCATGCCTGAGTCTGTGACAGGACACCCCCCACCAGGTTTTCACAATGCCTGAGTCTGTGACAGGACACCCTGCACCAGGTTCCCACAATCCCTAAGTCTGTGACAGGACACCCCGCACCAGGTTCCCACCATGCCTGAGTCTGTGACAGGACACCCCAGACAAGGTTCCCACTACGCCTGAGTCTGTGACAGGACACCCTGCACCTGGTTGCCACCACACCTGAGTCTGTGACAGGACACTCCTCAACAGGTTCTCACCTGCCTGAGTCTGTTAGAGGACACCGCCCACCAGGTTCTCACCACGGGTGAGCCCGTGAGAGGACATCCCTTACCAGATTCTCACCATGTGTGAGTCTGTAAGAGGACACCCCACACCAGGTTCTCATCCTTCTTGAGTATGTGAGAGGACACCCCTCACCAGGTTCCCACCATGAGTGAGTCTGAGACATGACATTCTGCACCAGGTTCTCACCATGAGTGAGTGAGTGAGAGGACACCCCGCACCAGGTTCTCACCATTCGTGAGTAAGTGAGAGGACAGCCCACACCAGGTTCTCACCATGTGTGAGTGAGTGAGTGAGAGGAACCCCACACCAGGTTCTCACCATGTGTGAGTGAGTGAGAGGACACCCCGCATCATGTTCTCCCCATGAGTGAGTGAGTGAAAGGACACCCCTCACCAGATTCTCATCATGTGTGAGTCTGTGAGAGGAGAACTCCTCACCAGATTCTCACCCTGTCTCAGTCTGTGATAGTACACCTCACACCAGGTTCGCACCATACCTGAGTCTGAGACATGACATTCTGCACCAGGTTCTCACCATGTGTGAGTCTGTGACAGGACAACCCGCACCAGGTTCTCACCATGTGTGAGTGAGTGAGAAGACACCTTGCACCAGGTTCTCACCATGTGTGAGTGAGTGAGAGGACACCCCTCACCAGATTCTCGCCATGTGTGAGTCTGTGAGAGGAGAGCCCCTCACTAGTTCTCACCATGTGTGAGGCTGTGAGAGGATACACTGCACAGGGTCTCATCATGTGTGAGTCTGTGAGAGGACACCCCTCACCGGGTTCCCACAATGCCTGAGTCTGTGACAGGACACCCCACACCAGGTTCGCACGATACCTGAGTCTGTGACAGGACACCCCTCACCAGATTCTCACCATGTGTGAGGCTGTGAGAGGATACACTGCAAAGGGTCTCATCATGTGTGAGTCTGTGAGAGGACACCCCTCACCAGGTTCCCACAATGCCTGAGTCTGTGACAGGACACCCCTCACGAGATTCTCACCATGTTTGAGTTTGTGAGAGGACACACTGCACCGGGTTCTCACTCTGTGTGAGTCTGTGATAGGACACCCCGCACCAGATTCTCACCATTTGTCAGTCTGTGATAGGACACCCCACACCAGGTTCTCACCAGGAGTGAGTCTGAGACATGACACCCCGAACCAAGTTCTCGCCATGTGTGAGTCTGTGTTAGGACACCCCGCGCCAGGTTCTCACCATGAGTGAGTCTGTGAGAGGACACCCCTCACCAGGTTCCAACCATGCCTGAGTCTGTGACAGGACACCCCTCACCAGATTCTCACCATGTGTGAGTTTGTGAGAGAACACCCCTCACCAGGTTCTCATCCTTCTTGAGTCTGTGACAGGACACCCCACACCAGGTTCTCATCCTTCTTGAGTCTGTGACAGGACACCCCGCACCATGTTCCCACCATGCCCAAGTCTGTGAGAGGACACCTCACACCAGATTCTCACCATGTGTGAGTCTGTGAGAGGACAACCCACACCAGGTTCTCATCCTTCTTGAGTCTGTGACAGGACACCACATACCAGGTTTTCATCCTTCTAGAGTCTGTGACAGGACACCCTTCACTAGGTTGTCACCATGCCTGAGTCTGTGACAGGACATCCCTCACTAGGTTCATATCACGCCTGAGTCTGTGACAGGACACTCCACACCAGGTTCTCACCAAGCCTCAGTCTTTGACAGGACACCCCGCACCGGGTTCCCACCATGCCTGAGTCTGTGACAGGACACTCAGCACCAGGTTCCCTCCATCCCTGAGTCTGTGAGCGGATACCCCTCACCAGGTTACCACCATGCCTGAGTCTGTGACAGGACACCCCGCACCGGGTTCCCACCATGCCCGAGTCTGTGACAGGACACCCTGCACCAGGTTCCCACCATGCCTGAGTCTGTGACAGGACACCCCGCACCATGTTTCCACCATGCCTGAGTCTGTGACAGGACACCCCGCACCAGGTTCCTACCATGCCTGAGTCTGTGACAGGACACCCTGCACCTGGTTCTCACCATGCCTGAGAGTGTGACAGGACTCCCCGCACCAGGTTCTCATCCTTCTTCAGTCTGTGAGAGGACACCACTCACCAGGTTCTCACCATGAGTGATTCTGAGACATGACACCCCGCACCAGGTTCTCGCCATGTGTGTGTCTGTGATAGGACACGCCGCACCAGATTCTCACCATGTGTGAATGAGTGAGAGGACACCCTGCATCAGGTTCTCACTCTGTGTGAGTCTGTGATAGGACATTCCACACCAGATTCTCACCATTTGTGAGTCTCTTATAGAACACCCCGCACCAGGTTCTCACCAGGAGTGAGTCTGAGACATGACACCCCGCACCAGGTTCTTGCCATGTAGGAGTCTGTGATAGGACACTCCGCAACAGATTCTCACCATGTGTGAGTCTGTGATAGGACACTCTGCACGAGATTCACCCATGTGTGAGTCTGTGATAGGACACCCCACACCAGGGTCTCACCATGAGTGAATCAGACATGACACTCCACACCAGATTCTCACCATGGGTGAGTCTGTGACAGGACACGCCGCACCAGGTTCCCACCATGCGCGAGTCTGTGACAGGACACACCGCACCAGGTTCTCACTATGCCTGAGTCTGTGACAGGACACCGTGCACCTGGTTCCCACCATGTATGAGTCTGTGACAGGACAACCCGCACCAGGTTCTCACCATGTGTGAGTGAGTGAGAAGACACCTTGCACCAGGTTCTCACCATGTGTGAGTGAGTGAGAGGACACCCCTCACCAGATTCTCGCCATGTGTGAGTCTGTGAGAGGAGAACCCCTCACTAGCTCTCACCATGTGTGAGGCTGTGAGAGGATACACTGCACAGGGTCTCATCATGTGTGAGTCTGTGAGAGGACACCCCTCACCTGGTTCCCACAATGCCTGAGTCTGTGACAGGACACCCCACACCAGGTTCGCACGATACCTGAGTCTGTGACAGGATACCCCTCACCAGATTCTCACCATGTGTGAGGCTGTGAGAGGATACACTGCACAGGGTCTCATCATGTGTGAGTCTGTGAGAGGACACCCCTCACCGGGTTCCCACAATGCCTGAGTCTGTGACAGGACACCCCTCACGAGATTCTCACCATGTTTGAGTTTGTGAGAGGACACACTGCACCGGGTTCTCACTCTGTGTGAGTCTGTGATAGGACACCCCGCACCAGATTCTCACCATTTGTCAGTCTGTGATAGGACACCCCACACCAGGTTCTCATCAGGAGTGAGTCTGAGACATGACACCCCGCACCAAGTTCTCGCCATGTGTGAGTCTGTGTTAGAACACCCCGCGCCAGGTTCTCACCATGAGTGAGTCTGTGAGAGGACACCCCTCACCAGGTTCCAACCATGCCTGAGTCTGTGACAGGACACCCCTCACCAGATTCTCACCATGTCTCAGTCTGTGACAGGACTCCCCTAACCAGGTTCCCACCATGCCTGAGTCTGTGAGAAGACACCCCGCACCAGGTTCCCACAATGTGTGAGTCTGTGACAGGACACCCCGCACCACGCTCCCACCATACCTGAGTCTGTGATCGGACACACTGCACCAGGTCTCAACATGCTTGAGTGAGTGAGAGGACACCCCTCACCAGGTTGTCACCATGTGTGAGTCTGTGAGAGGACACCCCACATCAGATTCTCACCATGTGTGAGTCTGTGAGAGAACACCCCTCACCAGGTTCTCATCATTCTTGAGTCTGTGACAGGACACCCCACACCAGGTTCTCATCCTTCTTGAGTCTGTGACAGGACACCCCACACCATGTTCCCACCATGCCCGAGTCTGTGAGAGGACACCTCACACCAGATTCTCACCATGTGTGAGTCTGTGAGAGGACAACCCACACCAGGTTCTCATCCTTCTTGAGTCTGTGACAGGACACCACGCACCAGGTTTTCATCCTTCTAGAGTCTGTGACAGGACACCCTTCACTAGGTTGTCACCATGCCTGAGTCTGTGACAGGACATCCCTCACTAGGTTCATATCACGCCTGAGTCTGTGACAGGACATTCCACACCAGGTTCTCACCAAGCCTCAGTCTTTGACAGGACACCCCGCACCGGGTTCCCACCATGCCTGAGTCTGTGACAGGACACCCAGCACCAGGTTCCCTCCATCCCTGAGTCTGTGAGCGGATACCCCTCACCAGGTTACCACCATGCCCGAGTCTGTGACAGGACACCCTGCACCAGGTTCCCACCATGCCTGAGTCTGTGACAGGACACCCGCACCATGTTCCCACCATGCCTGAGTCTATGACAGGACACCCCGCACCAGGTTCCTACCATGCCTGAGTCTGTGACAGGACACCCCGAACCAGGTTCCTACCATGCCTGAGTCTGTGACAGGACACCCTGTACCTGGTTCTCACCATGCCTGAGAGTGTGACAGGACTCCCCGCACCAGGTTCCAATCCTTCTTCAGTCTGTGAGAGGACACCCCTCAACAGGTTCTCACCATGAGTGATTCTGAGACATGACACCCCGCACCAGGTTCTCGCCATGTGATAGGACATGCCGCACCAGATTCTCACCATGAGTGAGAGGACACCCTGCATCAGGTTCTCTCTCTGTGTGAGTCTGTGATAGGACATTCCACACCAGATTCTCACCATTTGTGGGACACTTATAGGACACCCCGCACCAGGTTCTCACCAGGAGTGAGTCTGAGACATGACACCCCGCACCAGGTTCTCGCCATGTGGGAGTCTGTGATAGGACACTCCTCAACAGATTCTCACCATGTGTGAGTCTGTGATAGGACACTCTGCACGATATTCACCCATGTGTGAGTCTGTGATAGGACACCCCACACCAGGGTCTCACCATGAGTGAATCAGACATGACACTCCACACCAGATTCTCATCATGGGTGAGTCTGTGACAGGACATGCCGCACCAGGTTCCCACCATGCGCGAGTCTGTGACAGGACACACCGCACCAGGTTCTCACTATGCCTGAGTCTGTGACAGGACACCGTGCACCTGGTTCCCACCATGTGTGAGGCTGTGACAGGACAACCCGCACCAGGTTTTCACCATGTGTGAGTGAGTGAGAGGACACCCTGCATCAGGTTCTCACCATGTGTGAGTCTGTGACAGGAGACCCTGCACAAGGTTCTCACCATGGGTGAGTCTGTAACAGGACACCCTGGACCAGGTTCTCACCATGGGTGAGTCTGTAACAGGACACCCTGCACCAGGTTCTAACCACGTGTGAGTCTGAGATATGACCCTCCGCACCAGATTCTCACCATCGGTGAGTCTGTGACAGGACACCCCTCACCAGGTTCTCACCTTGTGTGAGTCTGTGATAGGACACCCCACACCAGGTTCTCACCTTGTGTGAGTCTGTGATAGGACACCCCGCAGCAGGTTCTCACCTTGTGTGAGTCTGTGATAGGACACCCCGCAGCAGGTTCTCACCATGCCTGAGTCTGTGACAGGACACCCCGCACCAGGTACTCACCTTGTGTGAGTCTGTGACAGGACACCTCTCACCAGGTTCTCACCATGAGTGAGTCTGAGACATGACCCTCCGCACCAGATTCTCACCATCGGTGAGTCTGTGACAGGACACCCCGCAGCAGGTTCTCACCATGCCCGAGTCTCTGACAGGACACCCCACACCAGGTACTCACCTTGTGTGAGTCTGTGACAGGACACCTCTCACCAGGTTTTCACCATGAGTGAGTCTGAGACATGACCCTCCGCACAAGATTCTCACCATTGGTGAGTCTGTGACAGGACACCCCGCAGCAGGTTCTCACCATGCCTGAGTCTGTGACAGGACACCCCGCACCAGATTCTCACCATCGCCGAGTCTCTGACAGGACACCCCGCAGCAGGTCTCACTATGTGTGTCCGGGATAGGACACCCCACACCACGTTCTCACCATGTGTGAGTCAGTGATAGGACACCCCGCACCAGATTCTCACCATCGGTGAGTCTGTGACAGGACACCCCGCAGCAGGTTCTCACCATGCCCGAGTCTCTGACAGGACACCCCACACCAGGTACTCACCTTGTGTGAGTCTGTGACAGGACACCTCTCACCAGGTTTTCACCATGAGTGAGTCTGAGACATGACCCTCCGCACAAGATTCTCACCATTGGTGAGTCTGTGACAGGACACACCGCAGCAGGTTCTCACCATGCCTGAGTCTGTGACAGGACACCCCGCACCAGATTCTCACCATCGCCGAGTCTCTGACAGGACACCCCACAGCAGGTCTCACTATGTGTGTCCGGGATAGGACACCCCACACCACGTTCTCACCATGTGTGAGTCAGTGATAGGACACCCCGCACCAGATTCTCACCATGTGTGAGTCTGTGAGAGGACACCCCGCAACAGGTTCTCACCATGTGTGAGTGAGTGAGAGGACACCCTGCATCAGGTTCTCACCATGTGTGAGTCTGTAACAGGACACCCCGCACCAGGTTCTCACCACGTGTGAGTCTGTGATAGGACACCCCGCACCAGGTTCTCACCATGGGTGAGTCTGTGACAGGACACCCTGCACCAGGTTCTCACTATGGGTGAGTCTGTAACAGGACACCCTGCACCAGGTTCTAACCACGTGTGAGTCTGTGACAGGACACCCCGCAGCAGGTTCTCACCATGGGTGAGTCTGTGACAGGACACCCCGCACCAGGATATAACCGCATGTGAGTCTGTGATAGGACACCCCGCACCAGATTCTCACCATGTGCAAGTTTGTGAGAGGACACTCCGCAACAGGTTCTCACCAAGTGTGAGTGAGTGAGAGGACACCCCACATCAGGTTCTCACCTTGTGTGAGTCTGTGACAGGACACCCCGCACCAGGTTCTCACCATGTGTGAGTCTGTGATAGGACACCCCGCACCAGATTCTCACCATGTGTGAGTCTGAGACATGACACCTCGCACCAGGTTCTCACCATGTGTGAGTCTGTGATAGGACACCCCGCACCAGATTCTCACCATGTGTGAGTCTGTGATAGGACACCCCGCACCAGGTTCTCACCATGTGTGAGTCTTTGATAGGACATCCCACATCAGGTTCTCACCATGGGTGAGTCTGTGACAGGACACCCCGCACCAGGTTCTAACCACAAGTGAGTCTGTGATAGGACACCCCACACCAGATTCTCAACATGGGAGTCAGTGATAGGACACCCCGCACCAGATTCTCACCATGTGTGAGTCTGTGAGATTACACCCCGCAACAGGTTCTCACCATGTGTGAGTGAGTGAGAGGACACCCCTCACCCGGTTCTCACCACGTATGAGTCTGAGACATGACCCTCTGCACCAGATTCTCACCATCGGTGAGTCTGTGACAGGACACCCCTCACCAGGTTCTCACCTTGTGTGAGTCTGTGATAGGACACCCCTCACCAGGTTCTCACCTTGTGTGAGTCTGTGATAGGACACCCCGCACCAGGTTCTCACCTTGTGTGAGTCTGTGATAGGACACCCCGCAGCAGGTTCTCACCATGCCTGAGTCTGTGACAGGACACCCCGCACCAGGTACTCACCTTGTGTGAGTCTGTGACAATACACCTCTCACCAGGTTCTCACCATGAGTGAGTCTGAGACATGACCCTCCGCACCAGATTCTCACCATCGGTGAGTCTGTGACAGGACACCCCGCAGCAGGTTCTCACCATGCCTGAGTCTGTGACAGGACACCCCACACCAGGTACTCACCTTGTGTGAGTCTGTGACAGGACACCTCTCACCAGGTTCTCACCATGAGTGAGTCTGAGACATGATCCTCCGCACCAGATTCTCACCATTGGTGAGTCTGTGACAGGACACCCCGCAGCAGGTTCTCACCATGCCTGAGTCTGTGACAGGACACCCCGCACCAGATTCTCACCATCGCTGAGTCTCTGACAGGACACCCGGCACCAGGTTCTCGCCATGTGTGTCTGTGATAGGACACCCTGCAGCAGGTTCTCACCATGTGTGAGTCTGTGATAGTACACCCCGCACCAGGTTCTCACCACGTGTGAGTCTGTGATAGGACACCCCGCACCAGGTTCTCACCACGTGTGAGTCTGTGACGGGACACCCCGCAGCAGGTTCTCACCGTGCCTGAGTCTGTGACAGGACACCCCGCACCAGATTCTCACCATCGCTGAGTCTGTGACAGGACACCCCGCAGCAGGTTCTCACCATGCCTGAGTCTGTGACAGGACACCCCGCAGCAGGTTCCTTCCATCTCTATCTTTAGCTCCTCATCTGTGCGGTCTGTGTACTTTAGGAGTGTGGAGCTGGGAAGAGCGTTCAGTTTATTAACAAAAGTCAAACACCAAACAGTGTTTACGTGTCTGTAGCTCTCTCCTCGAGCAGTGCAATTCAAGAGATAAAACAACTCATAAAACAATTACATTCCCCATAAAAGAGTGTCCACGTGCCTCCTCCTCCTCTGCACAACGCCTACAGGTGCACCAGACGCGCATCCCCACCAGCACGGCTCAGGTGATTGCAATTAAAGCTGGACACATGGAATTGATAGCAGACTCTTCATTTCACCTGTAGAACAGCAACTGAAACAACATCCCCAACCCCCGCCCGACGCATCACACACACGGGTGAACGTCCCATTCCGCCCTTTGACTGCCCCCCCCCCCACACACCTGTAGCAGTAGGGTCTCCCCACGTCCCGGTCCAGCCTCTCACAGAGGATTCCCACCGACCCCACTGAGGTCCAACACAACCCACCACTCAATCATTTCAGCCTTGTGGTGAAATGCGCCTTTAACGCACATTACCTATTCACTATTGTTAGAATCCGGGGTCTCTGTTTGGCGCAGGTATGCACTTGCGACAAGCAGGGACCCTTTTCATCTAAGTCTGGGCAAAGGATCACCTCTTTAAAAATAACCCCTGCTCACCCTCTAGGTAACGTGGCGCGAGCAGTCAGGCTAAATTTCCAGAGGGCATATAGGTTAAGCGTTCAAGTCGTCCCACACAATAATCACCTCCCCACCACACAAAGACACAAGGCTGTATTTATCAAAAATATGATTCTTTATATAAAAGGTTTTCTTTCAGGCAGGTTGCATAAATACAGTTCACTTGGCAAAATTATGTTCCAGTTACTTTTGTAGGCTTAAGGGCAGTCCATAGATCTTAAAAGGCCACACTTGGGTTTCAAAGGAAGTCTTTAGAGTATTCCTATGCTTTGTAGCGCTTTCAGCGCTTCTTACTGCTATTTTCCAGCCGCCGTGCCGTTTCCCACGCTTCTCGCGTGAGACGCGCGACCACCGGCCTTGAACCACACGGGCCGTACTCGGGAGAGGGCGCGTCGAACGTACGCAGGCCAAATCTCACGCTACCCGCGTGAGCGCTGCTGCGGGCTTCAACGAAGGCACGGTCCGTGCAGGGGGATCGACACTTCCTACCCGGGTGACTTCTTGAGGCCGATCCGGTTCGCTAGGAACACCAGCAGGCAGTTTGAGAGGCGAACGGCCTCACTTGGCAGCTCAGGGCGGGCGAAGCTCAAGGTGAGAGCAGACCCGCTTCCGACACTTTGATGGCAGTATGCTGCGCGCCAAGCACGCGTAGGGCGCGAAATACTTTGTTCTCTGGGGGCAAATGCTCGCTGCAGTCTGCAGTGGTTGGGCACGAGTGTCCCACGTCGCGTCTGGGTCCCTGCTCCTCCGTGGACCGGGATGCTTCGTGGGGGCACTCCTCCGCGGCGACACACCTACCCACGGGGTCAGAAGTCGAGGGCAGCCTCAGAGGCACTCTTTCAGCGCGTCACGCTGTCGGCTGAGTTCAGGAGTTGATCTGTGCGTCGGAGGTCCTCACAGTGGCCTCCACACCCGGGGGTCGCGGAGGCTCGGCGCTTAGAGCCTGGTCAGTTTCTTCTTCACTTTGCGAGCTACGGCTCGGGGGGCAGTTGCTTGCTGTGCTCGGGCCAGTCAGGCCTTTACGGTGCTCACAGCAGCCCCGGTGGGCGGCAGTCGCGGTGCTCAGATAGAGGGGGACACACAGGTACTCGGGGGCCAGCGTTCAAGGCCACCTCCAGCAGCTCCTCTTCTTCTGGGAAAGTAGCTCCCACTGTTCCTAGGGCGCAGATCAGGGGGCAAGTTCACACGGAGAGTGTTTGTAAAAGCACAAGTTGAGTTAAAGTCTTTTTCTTCAGGCTTTCTTTCTCCTTCCAGCAGACAGGCACCCACTGCAGGCCAGTCTCTCAGGCTTAGAGACAGTATTCCTCCTTCAGCTTCTCCAGGTCCTTCTCCTTCAGGCAGAGTTTCTTCTTGGCGCAAACAGGATCCGATTTCTTAGGAGCCAGGCTCCTACTTTTATAGCACAATTCCTTTGTTCTTTAGCACCAGGGGGCCTGGGCCTGGCTCAGTCCAGTTCTGGAGCACTTTGTTATGGTGACTTTGCTCTTTCCTTTCAGCAGCAGGGCAGAGACATCAGCCGCTCCACAGGGGGCGGCGCCGGCTTTGTGGTGGCAGAGCACAGGTCTATTCAGAGTCAAGGTGTACTCCTTCCACCCATCCTGGTGTAATCTCTCTACCCACCACCTGGCAGCCAGCCTGTCTCCTGGAATTCCCCAGCCCTGCTCCTACTGTTGCTAGGCAGAACACACACACAGCGCAGAGGCGGACTGAATGGCCAGATCAGTAAATACTAACTTTCTAAAAGTAGTATTTACAAACGCAGGATATTAAAATAAACTTTACTAAAAGAAGTATTTTATTATTCTGAGTTCAGGCATACTAAACATGACTTCCTACCATGCTCTATGAGTCCACTGGGATTACAGCGTGTAGTAAATCCAGCAGCCCATTCTGGCCTATGTAGAGCAGGTAGCCTTCAATAGTGAAAAACGAAAATGGCTGTAATTCACTATTAGGACATGCCACACACATCAGGGCATGTCCTACCTTATGCCTACAATGCACCCTACCCTTGGGCCTACCAGAGGGGTGACTAATATGTAGTTAAGGGAAGGTTTAGGGACTGGCAAGTGGGGGCACTTGCGCAGTCAGCGCGACGGTACCAGACCGCGCGCAGGTTCTGCAGTGGCAGATCCTAGACACATTTTACTAGGCCGTTTCTGTGGGTGGCACAACCAGTGCTGCAAGCCCACCAGCAGCATTTGTATTTACAAGCCCTGGCACTAGGGGCTGACAGTAAACCAAATAAACCAATCATGGACACCAATCAATGTATACATTTTACAAAGGGAGCACGTGCACTGTGGCACTGATTAGCAGTGGCACAGTGCCCTGAGCAGCTAACACCAACAAAACACAATGAGGCACATCAGCAAAAAGTGGAAGGGAAACTCACGCCAAGGTGCCAGGTCTAACACGTGTCCCCTCCAGCTGAAATGTGGGGGGAACTACCCTACCCCAGGGAGTTCCTCTTCACTAAGGCGGAAAAACCTGGACAGACCGTCAGCATTGGCGTGATCTGTGCCAGGGCGATGCTCCACCGTAAAGTCCATACCCTGTAGGGAGATGGACCACCTCAACAGTTTTGGGTTTTCACCCCTCATTTGCATCAACCATCTGAGGGGCCTGTGGTCGGTCTGAACCCGGAAGTGAGACCCAAACAAGTAGGGTCTTAGCTTCTTCAGCGCCCAGACCACAGCAAATGCTTCTCGCTCTATCACACTCCACCTTTGTTCCCGTGGAAGTAACCTTCTACTAATAAAGGCTACAGGTTGGTCCCAGCCCTCCTCAGTCATCTGTGAGAGAACAGCCCCTACACCATGCTCTGATGCGTCTGTCTGCACTAGGAATACTTTGGAGAAGTCAGGAGCCAAGAGCACGGGCGCCGTGCACATGGCAGTTTTCAAGGTGTCAAAGGCTTTCTGACAGGCGTCAGTCCATATCACTTTTCTGGGCTGCTTCTTCGAAGTCAGCTCTGTCAAGGGGGCAACAATGCTGCCATACCCCTTGACGAACCTCCTGTAGTACCCTGTGAGTCCTAAAAAGGCCCTCACCTCTGTCTGGGTCTTTGGGGGCTCCCAAGCCAGGATGGTTTCTATCTTGGGTTGTAGGGGCGCCACCTGGCCGCTCCCCACCTGGTGTCCCAAGTACACCACGGACCCTTGCCCGATCTGACACTTGCTTGCCTTGATCGTGAGGCCTGCCTTGCGCAGTGCCATCAACACTTCCCAGAGATGTTGCAGGTGTTCTTCCCATGTGCCGCTGAACACTGCGATGTCATCCAGGTATGCGGCGTTGAACTCGGTCAGCCCAGCCAACACCTGGTTGACCAACCTCTGGAAGGTGGCAGGGGCATTCTTCATCCCAAATGGCATGACACGGAACTGGAAATGCCCATCTGGTGTGGAGAATGCAGACCTCTCTTTGGCCCCATCAGTTAAGGCGATCTGCCAGTACCCAGACGTTAGATCAAATGTGCTGAGGTACCGGGCAGCCCCTAACCGATCGATGAGCTCATCAGCTCTGGGGATGGGGTGCGCGTCAGTCTTCGTGACTGAATTGAGTCCTCTGTAGTCCACACAGAACCGGAGTTCGGGTGTGGCACCCGGTGCTGCAGCCTTTGGGACCAAGACCACTGGGCTGGCCCAAGGACTGCTGGAGGACTCAACCACCCCAAGAGCAAGCATCTTTGAGACCTCCTCTTTGATGCAGGCTCTGACCCTGTCAGTTACCCTGTAAGCCTTGTGCTTCACAGGTAAGCTGTCTCCTGTATCCACATCATGGACGCACCAATCTGTGATACCAGGAACTAGGGAGAACAGGTCAGGAAACTGCCCCAGCAGTTGGCGGCAGTCATCCTGCTGCTCAGGGGTCAGGGTGGGTGAGAGGTTAACTCCATCCACTGACCCGTCCTGCTCTGAGGCTACCAAGAGGTCTGGAAGAGGTTCTGACTCCTCCTCCGTCCCATCATCGGTGGCCAAGAGCATGCCCACTTCGGACCTCTCCAAGTGGGGCTTAAGGCGATTGACATGTAGGACCCTTAAGGGGTTCCTAGGAGACTGCAAGTTCACCAAGTAGGTGACAGAACTCTTGCGCTCCACAATCTCAAAGGGTCCTGTCCACTTGTCCTGGAGTGCACAAGGCTCCACAGGGGCAAGGACCCATACCTTTTGACGAGGTTGAAGCTCAACCAGAGTGGCATTCTGGTCGTACCACCGCTTCATTTCCTCCTGGCTGGCTTCCAGATTTGCCTCAGCAAGTTTCCTGAAACGCCTAGTCTGGTTCCTGAAGGCCAGCATGTAACTAAATACATTTTGGGGAGGTTTCCTGGGAGATTGCTCCCAGCCTTCCTTGACCAGACTCAGAGGTCCACGTACAGGGTGGCCATACAGAAGCTCAAAGGGACTGAACCCCAGAGACTTCTGTGGCACCTCTCGGTACGCAAAGAGAAGGCATGGTAAGAGGACGTCCCACTTACGCCTCATTGGTCCTTCAAGGCCCATGATCATGCCCTTTAGGGTTCGGTTGAATCGCTCAACCAACCCGTTTCCTTGTGGATGGTAAGGGGTGGTGAACTTGTATGTCACACCCCATTCTTGCCAAAGGGATTTCATATATTTCGATATGAAATTGGTCCCCCTATCGGACACCACCTCTAGAGGGAATCCTACTCGTGAGAAAATTCCCATCAGTGCTCGTCCCACCACGGGGGCCGTCACTGTCCTTAGAGGGATGGCTTCAGGGTACCGGGTGGCATGGTCCACCAAGACCAGGATAAACCTGTTGCCCATGGCTGTCTTGGGGTCCAGTGGCCCCACAATGTCAATCCCCACTCGCTGGAATAGGGTACTGACCACAGGGAAAGGTTGGAGTGGAGCTTTCAGCTTCTTTCCACTCTTGCCACTTGCCTGGCAAGTCTGGCATGTCCTGCAGTGAGTATCAGAACTCCTGCGCATTTGGGGCCAATAGAAGTGGGTGACAAGCCTTTCAAAGGTCTTGTCCTGCCCCAAATGCCCTGCTAATGGCACGTCGTGAGCCAGCCCCAGTAGGAAGGTTCTGAACTTCTGGGGTACCACCAGCGCACGGGCTGACCCAGGTTCAGCAACCTTAGGCTCTGAGTACAGGAGGTCGTTCTCCCAGTAGATCAAGTGAGTTCCGGAGTGATCACCATTGGCCTGGGCTGCAGCCTGCTGCCGCATACCCTCTAGAGAGGGGCACTCTTTCTGCTCCCTGCAGAATTCCTCCCTGGAGGGGTCTCCTTCTTGCTGCCAATGGGTCAGCTCAGGCAGGTCCCCCAGTTCGGCTATCCGTTTCCCGGTAGGCTCCAGGGCATCCCCCTCAAGGTCTGCTTCCTCCTGGGACATGGGAACTTCAGGAGCCGGTTTCCCGTGCCTCCCTTGCCCTCTCTCTAAGGCCGGTTCCTGGGCCTCTCCCTCAGGCTCCAGGGTCCCTTCAACACCCCTACTGGCTGCCATTGACCGGGTGGTCACGCACGCCCAATCAGGTAAACCCACCATCCGCAGATGGGCTGTCTTCTCCACCTTTTCCCAAGGGGAGCTCTCCAAGTCATTCCCTAGGAGACAGTCTACAGGCATGGCAGTTCTCACAGCGACTTGCAGAGTACCAGAGACCCCCCCCCACTCAAAGGGAACTTGAGCCATTGGACAATGACTCTCCGTGTTGTCAGCATTGACAACCCGACAATAGGCATGGGGTACGACCTGCTCTTGAGATACCAGGTGCTGCCGCACTGCAGTCACGCTGGCTCCTGTGTCTCTAAGAGCCTCTACCTTCTTCCCATTGACGGTCACCACTTGCCCATATTTCTTAGTGTTAGAGGGCAAGTTGGCTTGGGGGACCATCTCACTGTCTCCTAGTGAGACTAAGGTCATCTGGACGGGATCCCACCCACCTTGGACTTCTACCCCCTCCCCAAAGGCTACTGTAACCCCTTGCCTGGGTGGAGCAGCAGTGGGTGCGGGTTTCACATATTGGCGACACTTGGGATCACTGGCAAAGTGACCTAGTTCACCACATTTATAACATTGAGGGGGCCCCTTGGGAACAGGTTTACCTGTCGGGGCCCCTGTCTGCTTCGGGGGTGGGGGAGGCTGAGAACCTTTCTGCTGGTTCCCTTGGGTATTACTTTGGGGGCCTGTTTGGAACCCTTTCTGTTTTCCCCTGTCCCCCCCACTCTTCTGCTGGGGACCCTGCCCACCCTTAGCGGAGTCTCCCATGTGACCCTTGTGGACCCTGGTGCTGAGCCAGCGGTCCGCCTCCTCAGCAAGCTTCCTAGGGTTAGTCAGCTTGCTATCTATCAGGTGTTGGCGTAGCTCAGGAAAACAATTTAGCGACAAGTGCTCCCATGCAATTAAATCAAAGAGACCTTGGTAATCATTAACTTTGCTACCCTTCACCCAGCCATCCAGTGCTCTGCAGAAAAAGGTTACATACTCCACATACGTACCCCCTACAATCTTGGTACACCCCCTGAACCTCTGTCTATACATTTCAGGAGTTAGCCCATATCTGGTCATTAAAGCTTCTTTCATGTGGGGGTAAGAATTCTGCATGTCTAAGGGCAAATCTAAAAGTGTGTCCCGCCCCTCACTGAGGAACCGCCCCCACAACCCCGCTCCCCAGTCTTTCTCAGGGACCCGGTGGGAGGACATGGCTACCTCATAGGCCCGGAACCATTGCCCTATGTCATCATTCCTGTAGAACTCTTTAACTACATCTTTTGGGATGTACACTGTTAGACCTGGCACCTTGGCGTGAGTTTCCCTTCCACTTTTTGATGGTGTGCCTCGATTGTTTTGCTGGTGTTGTCCGCTCAGGGCACTGCGCCACGGCTAATCCGTGCCGCAGTGCAAGTGCTCCCTAGGTAAAGTGTACCTGTAATTGATGTCCATGATTGGTTTATTGGATTCACTGTCAGTCCCCAGTAAAGTGCACCAGGGGTGCCAGGGCTCGTGAATGCCAATGCCGCTGGTGGGCTTGCAGCGCTGGTTGCGCCACCCACAGAAGCGGCCTTGTAAAATGTGTCTAAGGTCTGCCACCGCAGACCCTGTGCGCGGTCCGGGACCGTCGCGCTGACTGCGCAAGTGCCCCCACTTGCCAGTCCCTAAACCTTCCCTTACCTACATATTAGCCACCCCTCTGGTAGGCCCAAGGGCAGGGTGCATTGTAGGCATAAGGTAAGACATGCCCTGGTGTGTGTGGCATGTCTTAGTAGTGAATTACAGCCCTTTCCGTTCTTCACTATTGAAGGCTACCTGCTCTCCATAGGCCAGAATGGGCTGCCGGGATCACGCCAACGCTGTGACCCCAGTGGACTCAGAGAGCATGGTAGAAGTGTCAAGTTTAGTATGCCTGAACTCAGGATGATAAAATACTTCTTGTAGTCAAGTCTATTTTAATATCCTGGGTTTGTAAATACTACTTTTAGAAAGTTAGTATTTACTGACCTGACCATCTCAGTCCGCCTCTGCTGTGTGTGTGTGTGTTCCGCCTAGCAACAGTAAGGAGCAGGGTGGGGGGATCCCCAGAGACAGGTTGGCTGCCAGGTGGTGGGTAGAGAGATTACACCTGGATGGGTGGGAGGAGTACACCTTGACTCTTGAATAGACCTGTGCTCTGCCACCACAAAGCCGGCGCCACCCCCTGTGGGGCGGCTGATGTCTCTGCCCTGCTGCTGAAAGGAAAGAGCAGAGTCACCATAACAAAGTGCTCCAGAACTGGACTGAGCCAGGCCTAGGCCCCCTGGCGCTAAAGAACAAAAGAATCATGGTATAAAAGTAGGAGCCTGGCTCCTAAGAAATCAGAATCCTGTTTACCACAAAGAACCTCTGCCCGACTAGAAGGAGAAGGAGACGCTGGAGGAGCTGGCCTGCTGCCTGCCTTGCTGAGAAAGGAGAGGAAGAGACTTACTGAAAAGACTTTGCTACTTTGTGCTTGAACATTCTCCAAGGGCTTGATCTGAGCTTGCCCCCTGAACTGAACCCCAGGAACAGTGGGTTCTCTGTGCTTCTTGCTCGTCCTCCAATTCGAGCCGTGTGGGCATCCCGCTGGAAAAGAGACTGCGCCCCTCATCGCCCCTCCTAGGGCCGTGACACTCAGAAGCTCGCCTGCCTCCAACCCGTGAGAGCCCCGCTCCGTCCGGAGCCGCTCTCTGTTCCCGGGCCAGGCCGCCTGCATCCCTGTCACCGCCTGCCACTGGAGTGCGCTGAACGCGCTATCACCCCTCCTGCCGGAAGCCGTCCGACGACTGTGATCTACGCCGGGTCATCCAGCTGCACTGACCGTGCCCTGTGACCCCGCTTCGCTATCCCCGGACATCTCAGGCCGCGCCGCCCCCGCTGTGGAGACCCTCCTGCACCGCCGTGCAAAAGGGTCGCTGGCCGCGCCTGCCTACGTGCCCACACCTGCTGATTGAGGACCCAAGAACACTTCCCAAGCTGAGAGTCGCACCGACCTGTGCCGACTCTCCACATCACGAAAGAAGTTCCAGTATCGGGCTCGGGGCCCGCAACGCCTTATTTCCCCGTTCGCAGGAACCGATCTCTGTGAGTACTGGAACTACAAGTAAAGAGACTACGAACTATCCATTTGAAGCTACGAACAACGAACATTTGCCCGCTGTACAACCTGGTGACATAGCGAAAACGTTATTGGTCTTGTGATAAGTCTGCTGAGAGATATATCCTTATTTTTACATAAAGAATCGTATTTTTATATATATCCAAGTCTGGTGTCCGTTTCTGGGGGGATTGATGTATTTACTGTGTGTACGATTGTAAGTGCTTAACCAACAACGCCTGAGGAATCGCCTTGGCTGCTCACGCCACGCACCTAGAGGGTGAGCAAGGGTCATTCGCGAGGGGTTATCCTGCGCCCTGACGTGGAGGAGAGGGTTCCTGCTTGACTCAAGGGCAACCTTGCGCCAACCAGAGATCCCCGACTCTAACATACACCCTTGACTCTACCTGCACCGGCGTTGCGCTGCCACCAGAGGGAGTGTTTTCCAAACTCTTCTCTTTTATCGCCAGTTCCCTCATTCTGGCGTCGTGCTCCATCTGTAGCTTTCTTTCTTCAAGAGCCATCTTCTTGCTCTCTAGCTCCATTTGGCCATTCAATTTCAACTTGGCCAAAGTAACCTCATGATCTCTTGCGGCCTGTCTGTCTGCCAACTCCTCTGGCGACAGGCCTCGGCCAAAACTGTGAATGCTCTCCACTGGGTCTACTTGGTCAACTTCTTCAGGTGCAACATCCTCAGCTGCACCCCTTGATTCCATCCAGGCTCTCATCGCCTTGTAGAGCTCTGATTTGTTCCTGCATCCCCTATGTGGAACCTTGAGCTTCTTGCAAAAATGCTTGAGTTGGTCTCTTGTGTAGCTGTCCAGTTTTGACTCATCCCATTCCAGTTCCATTCCAGAGGCTTCAGACGCTGTTTTCTCTGTGATGTTTGAGCCCGGCATGGCTTCAAATGCAAGGGATCTTTGGCAAGTGAAATTAAAATTCTAAAAGTTCTGTGGCTTAAGCTACTGGACCGCCTACTGTGTAATGGTTAGCAATCACTGCGCAGACAACAAGAACGCAAATACGTAAATCCACACCGCTGCCACCAATGTTAGAATCCGGGGTCTCTGGTTGGCGCAGGTATGCACTTGCGACAAGCAGGGACCCTTTTCATCTAAGTCTGGGCAAAGGATAACCTCTTTAAAAATAACCCCTGCTCACCCTCTAGGTAACGTGGCGCGAGCAGTCAGGCTAAATTTCCAGAGGGCATATAGGTTAAGCGTTCAAGTCGTCCCACACAATAATCACCTCCCCACCACACAAAGACACAAGGCTGTATTTATCAAAAATATGATTCTTTATATAAAAGGTTTTCTTTCAGGCAGGTTGCATAAATACAGTTCACTTGGCAATATTATGTTCCAGTTACTTTTGTAGGCTTAAGGGCAGTCCATAGATCTTAAAAGGCCACACTTGGGTTTCAAAGGAAGTCTTTAGAGTATTCCTACGCTTTGTAGCGCTTTCAGCTGCTTCTTACCGCTATTTTCCAGCCGCCGTGCCGTTTCCCACGCTTCTCGCGTGAGACGTGCGACTACCGGCCTTGAACCACACGGGCCGTACTCGGGAGAGGGCGCGTCGAACGTACGCAGGCCAAATCTCACGCTACCCGCGTGAGCGCTGCTGCGGGCTTCAACGAAGGCACGGTCCGTGCAGGGGGATCGGCACTTCCTACCCGGGTGACTTCGTGAGGCCGATCCGGTTCGCTAGGAACACCAGCAGGCAGTTTGAGAGGCGAACGGCCTCACTTGGCAGCTCAGGGCGGGCGAAGCTCAAGGTGAGAGCAGACCCGCTTCCGACACTTTGATGGCAGTATGCTGCGCGCCAAGCACGCGTAGGGCGCGAAATACTTTGTTCTCTGGGGGCAAATGCTCGCTGCAGTCTGCAGTGGTTGGGCACGAGTGTCCCACGTCGCGTCTGGGTCCCTGCTCCTCCGTGGACCGGGATGCTTCGTGGGGGCACTCCTCCGCGGCGACACACCTACCCACGGGGTCAGAAGTCGAGGGCAGCCTCAGAGGCACTCTTTCAGCGCGTCACGCTGTCGGCTGAGTTCAGGAGTTGATCTGTGCGTCGGAGGTCCTCACAGTGGCCTCCACACCCGGGGGTCGCGGAGGCTCGGCGCTTAGAGCCTGGTCAGTTTCTTCTTCACTTTGCGAGCTACGGCTCGGGGGGCAGTTGCTTGCTGTGCTCGGGCCAGTCAGGCCTTTACGGTGCTCACAGCAGCCCCGGTGGGCGGCAGTCGCGGTGCTCAGATAGAGGGGGACACACAGGTACTCGGGGGCCAGCGTTCAAGGCCACCTCCAGCAGCTCCTCTTCTTCTGGGAAAGTAGCGCCCACTGTTCCTAGGGCGCAGATCAGGGGGCAAGTTCACACGGAGAGTGTTTGTAAAAGCACAAGTTGAGTTAAAGTCTTTTTCTTCAGGCTTTCTTTCTCCTTCCAGCAGACAGGCACCCACTGCAGGCCAGTCTCTCAGGCTTAGAGACAGTATTCCTCCTTCAGCTTCTCCAGGTCCTTCTCCTTCAGGCAGAGGTTCGTCTTGGCGCAAACAGGATCCGATTTCTTAGGAGCCAGGCTCCTACTTTTATAGCACAATTCCTTTGTTCTTTAGCGCCAGGGGGCCTGGGCCTGGGCCTGGCTCAGTCCAGTTCTGGAGCACTTTGTTGTGGTGACTCTGCGCTTTCCTTTCAGCAGCAGGGCAGAGACATCAGCCGCTCCACAGGGGGCGGAGCCGGCATTGTGGTGGCAGAGCACAGGTCTATTCAGAGTCAAGGTGTACTCCTCCCACCCATCCTGGTGTAATCTCTCTACCCACCACCTGGCAGCCAACCTGTCTCCTGGAATTCCCCAGCCCTGCTCCTACTGTTGCTAGGCAGAACACACACACACAGCGCAGAGGCGGACTGAATTGGCCAGGTCAGTAAATACTAACTTTCTAAAAGTAGTATTTACAAACGCAGGATATTAAAATAAACTTTTACCCTAAGAAGTATTTTATTATTCTGAGTTCAGGCGTACTAAACATGACTTCCTACCATGCTCTATGAGTCCACTGGGATTACAGCGTGTAGTAAATCCAGCAGCCCATTCTGGCCTATGGAGAGCAGGTAGCCTTCAATAGTGAAAAACGAAAATGGCTGTAATTCACTATTAGGACATGCCACACACATCAGGGCATGTCCTACCTTATGCCTACAATGCACCCTGCCCTTGGGCCTACCAGAGGGGTGACTAATATGTAGTTAAGGGAAGGTTTAGGGACTGGCAAGTGGGGGCACTTGCGCAGTCAGCGCGACGGTACCAGACCGTGCGCAGGTTCTGCAGTGGCAGATCCTAGACACATTTTACTAGGCCGCTTCTGTGGGTGGCACAACCAGTGCTGCAAGCCCACCAGCAGCATTTGTATTTACAAGCCCTGGCACTCCTGGTGCACTTTACTAGGGGCTGACAGTAAACCAAATAAACCAATCATGGACACCAATCAATGTATACATTTTACAAAGGGTGCACTTGCACTGTGGCACTGATTAGCAGTGGCACAGTGCCCTGAGCAGCTAACACCAAGAAAACACAATGAGGCACATCAGCAAAAAGTGGAAGGGAAACTCACGCCAAGGTGCCAGGTCTAACAACTATCACAAGAGCCGTCATGATGTCACTGCTGACTGCCCCACCACCCCCTCTTTTACACCTAGCACTCCACAACAAGCTCTATCCGCACCCCGCTACAAGAGTGTGCCCCACGAAGGTCTGTCGTGACCCTGCAGTCAGTGAGCGCCCCACAAAACTCTGTCCTCACCCCGCTACAAGTGAGCACTCTACCCACACCACAGTCACTCCTGGGTGGACAGATATGTGCCAGCTTCTGGCATGTCCAGGTCAGTTGCCCCCGTATCCACTCAGAATGACGTGCCCATTGCCAGGGTCCGGTCCAGTTGTGCAGGGTATCTCTGGCTCCCAGCAGGGGGATTCCAGTCAGCCCTTCACTGCCTCAGATCAAACATGGCCCACACACAGCAGTGCTAGGGGCACCCCTCGTGCATGCCCAGGGACAGAGCAGCGTAGCCCCACAATCGCAGAGCCTCTCGGCCTCCGTCCCAGCATGGAGTCCTGTGCGGCCTACCTGGTCTACAGTTCCTCGCTGGGCCGATGCTGGTGAAATGGAGCTCACCATTTCAGCAGCATGGAGCTCACATGGAGCTCGCCATTTCAGCAGCATGGAGCTCGCCATTTCAGCAGCATGGAGCTCGCCATTTCAGCAGCATGGAGCTCGCCATTTCAGCAGCATGGAGCTCGCCATTTCAGCAGCATAGAGCTCGCCATTTCAGCAGCATGGAGCTCGCCATTTCAGCAGCATGGAGCTCGCCATTTCAGCAGCATGGAGCTCACAATTTCAGCAGCATGGAGCTCGCCGTTTCAGCAGTAGTGCCAGGCCCGCAGCGGGCGGCAGTGGATCTCCAGCTGCGCCTCCGGCTTTGCCAGTCGGGCCGGGGCCGTGCCAGTACCGTTCACAGTCGCCAGCAGGAGCGGGCCACCCTGCCCACCCCCGCCACACAGGACGATGCTGGTCCGGACGTCGACGCTCCGGGCAGCCCAGGTGGCCTTCGCCCCTCTTTCCTGGTTTTCAATAAGGGCGGCGCAGTCCCACAGCAGTCTTGTGGCCCTGCTCACCACACGCCCGCCGCAGTCGCCCCTCTCAGTGGGTGCACTCAGCAGGCCGCCTCTTGTTTGACGTCTGAAAGTGTGGTGCCTGTGTGGTGTCTTCCGACACCGATTGGGAGCTCGGTCTGGTGGCACCGGTCGAGTGACTGAGAGGCCTCGTGGGCAATGAAAACTAGGAGCCAGTGGTATATGTTTTACTGGGTTCGCCGCCGGTGCCTAACTGGCGTACGTGTGTGCGTCCCGTTCCTTTATTCCTCCACCTCACGTGATCGGGCACGTACGCCCAAGCGTATCGCGCCACGATTCACGATATTACATTCCTCCCCAACAACACAAAAACCAAAACATTTTATTTCCATTCTACTTTAGCCCTATAGATCTCCGCATTCCCCATTTTCTATTCAGGCCCAGGATATGTAATTAAACTAGAACAGTCTTACGTGAAATAGTCCTTCAGGCGGCAGGATGGCTCGGGATTACTTCGGAGATGGTACCTTGGCGCCTCCACGTGCGGAGCGCTCTCTGGATTTCTTCTCAGGTCACCACTAGGCTCGCCATCGCTTTGACTATAGAGTTCGGAATGTCCGCCCAGGCTGGGCCTTTCCGATGGCTGGTGAACTTGGGGAACTTCTGTAGCCTCCGGCTGTGGTGGGGCCGGCCCCTGCGCTGCACCGGTGGGGGCATTTCCGTCCATAGATCTCTCCACACCTTCCGGAACGCCACTGGGAGCAGCCCGCTCCCGACAGTCGACAGGGGATGGTGAAATATACTTTTCGAAATAGGAAACATTCCTGGTGATCCTTTCCCGTCTCCGGGCGGCAGTGACGCAGGTTCCCCTGACGGTCTCCACTGTCCACGGCTCATTTTCGAACCTCAGTCGAAACTTGCTTCCGAGGGTCCGGTTCTTGATGAGCACCCTGTCTCCTGGACGGATGTTCGGGGTTGTCGCTCTTCGCCGGGTGTCAGTACGTGCGAGTGCACTGCGTCTCCGGGCGTTAATGGCGCTGTCCTCGGGGGTTTCAGGTTGCCACTCCGGGTGGTGAGGTATGGTATCTTCCCATTAGAGGGTGCGCTGGAGCGACCCCCGTGGTGGTGTGGGGTGTCTGGCGATAGCTCCCTAGAAACGTGAAAATTGACAGTTCCACGGACTGAGACTTGTCGTGCGCTATACGTATGACCTTGTTAAGGGTTCTCATGAACCTTTCGGCTTCCCCGTTGGCCTGCGGCCATCGGGGCGTTACTCGCCTATGACGGATCCCCAGACTCTGTAGATATGCGGCAAAGTCCTGACTGTGGAAGGGTGACCCGTTGTCTGTCTGAATCTCCTTCACTAGCCCATGAGTGACCATGATTTTCTCAAACTTGGGGATGACCTCGCTTGCACTCAGGGCCGACAGGATTTCCACTTCCGGGTACTTCGAGTGGTCGTCGATCGCCACGAGGGTGTGGCGCCCATCAGGCAGGCTGCCAAAGTCCACACTAATTTGGGACCACGGAACTCTCGGCCGCGGCTCCATGATGATGGGTGCGGGGCGCGGCGCTTCCCCCGTGACCTGACACGAGTGGCACGCTCGAACAGTGGTCTCCACGAGATCATCCATCAGGGGAAACCAGACTTTTGAGCGAAGTCTGGACTTGGTTTTGACAATACCTTGATGTCCCACATGGGCTAGATCTACCATCTGCTGGGTCAGTGATGTCGGGATAACTAGCCTATGCCCCCTCAGGAGACATCCGGTTATATCCTCGGTGAGTTCATCCCGGACATGGTAGAGGCTGTCCATGATTTGCTGCGCCGTCACTGTCAAACCGTTCCACTCCTCCCGGGCTCGGTGCCAGTTGTTCTGCTGGATGGCCCTCTTGGCCCGCTGCAGGCACTCGTCTTGGCTGGTGGCTTGCTGAATGCTGACCATGGAGAGAGGTATGGGACACGAGCGAGCGGTGACACACCGTACATACTCCTCGGTGTCGGCGGCCTCTTCCATTTCTTGGGGAGTGGCTTTCCGAGGGTGGCGCGAGAGGTAATCTGCAGGATTCCGGGATCCTGGTTGGTACTCTATCTTGCAGTTGTAGTTTTGCAACTGCAGAATCCACTTTTCAATTCGTGGTGGAGGTTTTGTTGAAGTTCCGGAGAACAGTGATACTAGTGGCTTGTGGTCGGTGGCAACCACGAACGGCTTTCCGTACACGTACAGGTGGAAATGCCGACAGCCCCAGTGAATGGCGATGGCTTCCTTTTCTATTTGTGAGTACCTTTGCTCGGTCTCAGTTAACGATCTGCTTGCGAAGGCTAAGGGGCTCCACTCGTCTTGGGGTGTGTTTCTTTGCAAGAGAACGGCACCCAGTCCAACTGGACCAGCATCCACAGCAATGAGCGTTAGTTTTGCGGGGTCAAAGAATGCGAGTGTCGTGGCCTCTGACAATGACTTCTTGACCGTTTCGAAGGCTTGAGCCTGCTCGCTTCCCCATGTCCACAGTGTGGAGTCTTTGGTCAGTTCTCTCAAGGGGGCTGTCAGGTTGGCCAAGTCCTGGATGAATCTTCCATAGTAGTTGACCATCCCTAGAAAGCTTCGAACCTCCGTGACATTGGTGGGAGCGGTGGCGTCCTTGATATCCCTCACCTTCTCTGGATCTGGGTTCACCCCTTCTGCGGAAAACGTGTACCCGAAGAATTACAGCCTCTCACACAGGAACTCGCACTTCTCTCGATGCAGTGTCAGGCCAGCTTCCTGGATCCGGCGCAATACTTGGAGCAGACGCTCATTGTGTTCTTGGACCGTCTTCGCATGAACCATAATGTCGTCACTGACATTGATCGCCCCTGGAATTCCAGCTATGAGTTCTTGAGCTCTTCCTCCACCAGCGGCCGTAGGTGGAACGCTATTCGCCGGTGTCGGAGGGCAACCGGTTGGACTGTCGGGTCTATGTGGAGGTGAATTTCCTTTCCTCGAAACTTGCCAATCCCGTGGAACACCTCTTCGAACTCACTCAGCAGAGTTTGCATGGACTCGTAGTGCACCCCGAATGCAAAGGTCACTACTCCCAACTCTTCTGCCGCTCGGCATCCCAGAAGCATGCCCTGGCCGTCCTCAGTGACGTAGATGTTGGTGGTGACAGACTGAGTTCCATGTGATATGACTGTCCGGAACCGTCCCCGCACTCTCAGCGGTGTTTCTTGGCCATATGCAAACACGGTTATTGTGGACGGGCGCAGGGCCGGTTTTGGGCTCATCGTGCTGTACAACGCAGCGGCCATGATGTTGATGCTGGCTCCCGTATCCACCACTGCCGTCATGTCTTGCGCCCCTACTCGGACGTTGCATTGTGGCAGCCGCCTTGCCTTGCGCGTGGTGGTGCCTATCATGTGAATTCAGTGCACCACCCTCTCCTCTTCGTCATCATCATCCATGTCGCTAGCTGCCGACTCTCCATCTTTGACCGCGTTCACCGCCGGGCGGGGCTTGCGGTACCACTTCTTCGACCGACACACCTTTTCGAAGTGATTGAAACGCCCGCACCCGGAGCATTTCTTCCCTCTCGCTGGACACTCTGCTGCGGCAGTATGTGGTGGTCCCCCGCAGTAGCTGCACGACTTTGGCTGCTCTGTGGCGGGGTTCTTGCCCCTTTCTTGTCCCGTTTCTGCTTAGGCCTGGCCGATACCGCATTGACTGGTTCCACTTTCACTGGCGCTTGAAGCGCAGCCTCCATGTGCGCTGCCCGCGCCTTCGACAGCTCTTTGGTGCGACCCATTGTCAATATTTCCGCCAGCGGCTAGCCTGATTCCTCCAGTATCCGCTCTCTCAGTTTGGCTGACGCGCATCCCTGGATAATTTGACCTCTGATTTCTTCGGTTTCGTCTCTGAAACCACACGTGGCCGCTAGATTCTTGAGGCGGGCATGGAATCTATCCAGCGACTCTCCGGCAGCTGGCGCGCTTGTCGAAATATGAATCGCTCGTAGTCGCGGTTAGCCATGGGTTTGAAGTGTTCATTCAGGGCAGCTATTAGGGTCACGTGCGTTTTGGGCGTGGCTTCCGCAAGCGTCTTGACGATGTTGTGAATGTCTTTCCCTCCTAGGTGAATGATCATGGCACGTTTTTGGTCTCGGTGGACTTTAGTGGCCTCAAAGAATATTCGTAGCCTGTCTTCCCAGTCTTTCCATCTGGCCGCCACTGCGGACGGTGACCCCTCCACTGTGAATGGTTCAATTGGGGGTATATTTGTCATGGCTAGCGCGTGTTTGCTCCTGCCAGGCGAGACCTGTGAAGAACCAGGGTGTCTTGTCCTTCTGCGCGCGTGTTGCTCCTGCCGGGCGAGACCTGCCACTCACTGGGGTAGCTCTTCCTTCTTTCTCCACCCCCTTGTCCACCAGTGTGCTCCACCTGGCTGCCTACAGCAAAGGGCCTCAGGGTGTGTACTTCTCGCGTGAGCAGGTGAACCTCCTCTTCCTTGGGGTCTCTAGCACTCCCCCTCCGGTACTCACAGTTGGCTGGGCAGGGCTGCTGCTATGTGTGGCTTCCCACGTGCTCTCTCCGGTGCTCTGTAGAGCCTGTGCGAGGCACAGGTGTCAGATTTCCCCCTGGGGCCTCAGCGTGCAAGTTTCAGTCACCTCCGGTGACCTGGGCCACGCGATGTACACCACAGCACCCAGCAGCGCCAGCACGCGCCTCCCTCCGGAGCTCCAAACTGCCACCGGATGCCGAGAGAAGTCAAGGCCAGATCGCGCAGGGGCACGAGCGCTGCAGAGGACAAACCTCACGCAGCCGCCACACCCGCACGGAAGATACAAACGAGGGCACGCCCACCTTCGTCGCCAGCTTTGTGGTGTCTTCCGACACCGATTGGGAGCTCGGTCTGGTGGCACCGGTCGAGTGACTGAGAGGCCTCGTGGGCAATGAAAACTAGGAGCCAGTGGTATATGTTTTACTGGGTTCGCCGCCGGCGCCTAACTGGCGTACGTGCGTGCGTCCCGTTCCTTTATTCCTCCACCTCACGTGATCGGACGCGTACGCCCAAGCGTATCGCGTCACGATTCACGATATTACATGCCTGTATGTTTCATACGTTTGATATGTATCATATGTTCTGTGGATTTGTATAGCGCAGCTTATCAGCTGGTAGGGTATCCAGGCGCTGGAGCAGGGATATAGGTGCGAGTCTAAAGGTGAAGTGAGTGAGTCAGCTTCGGGGAATTAGTGGAAGCGCCAGGGCTTCAGCTTCTTGCTGAATTCAAGGAGCAGAGGAGGCCCTGATGTGTAGAGGCAGGTCATTCCAGTGCAATGTGGCGAATGCCAACCCCGCCCCCCCTTCTGCTTTTGTAGGTGCGGGGTTATGTGAGTGAGGCTGAACGCAGGTGTCTGGTGGGTTTATGGAAGTGGAGTAGGTGATGAAGGTAGGTTGGTCCTATTTTGTGCAGTGCCGTGCATGTGTGCGTGAAGAGCTTGAATTGGCTCTGTTTATGTATGGGAGCCCATATGGTGTGATGTGGGTGCCTCTTGGAAGGGGACGGTTGAGTCCTGCCACAGCGTTCTGATGGCCTGGAGCGGTGGAGGAGGAGGTGGTTGGAGATTCCATGGAAGAGTGCATTGCCGTAGTCTGGTCTTCTTGCGATAAGGGCTTGTGTGATGGTGCGTGTGGTATTCCGGGGTATTCATTTGAATATCTTGCACCTCACACAGAGTATATGGAAGCAGGAGGACATGAATGAGTTGATCTGTCGTGTTGAGTTTGTCATCGAGGTTGATTCCAAGGTTTCTTGTGTGCTCAGTTGGTGTGAGTGTGGGTCTGAGTTCTGGTGACCACCAGGTGAAGTCCCAGTGGGAGGTCTTCTTCCCGAAGATCACTTCCATCTTGTCAGAGCTGAGTTTCATGCAGTTGGCTTTCATCCACTTTGCCACGTTGATCATGCAGTCGGAGTAGTTGGTTGTAAGGACTTGCTGGACAGTGATAGGATGAGTTGGGTGTCATCGGCGTAGGGTAAGATGGAGATGCCATGTGTTCTGATGATGTTGGCGAGCGGAGTCATGTCATTGTTGAAGAGGGTTGGACTGAGCGATGAACCCTGGCTCACTCCGCAGATGAGATTCTTGGGTTCGGATGTGTATCGTGGAAGTCTTACTCAATGTGTTCTTCCTGGGAGGAACTAGCGTCTCCAATTGAGGGCCAGTCCTTGGATGCCTTTGCCATGGCCTTGATGAGTGCTGTTTCTGTGCTGTGGCTGCTCATAAACCCTGACTGGGTGCTGTTGAGTAGATTGTGGAGCTCGAGGTGGTTAGTGAGTTGTTTGTTGATTGTCTTCGCTATCCTCTTGGCTGTGTACAGGAGCAGATGGATAGGTCGGAAGTTGCTCAGTTTGATAGGGTCGGATAATGGTTTTGTGAAGAGGACTGTTAGACCTGGCACCTTGGCGTGAGTTTCCCTTCCACTTTTTGCTGATGTGCCTCATGTGTATGGTTGGTGTTAGCTGCTCAGGACACTGTGCCACTGCTAATCAGTGCCACAGTGCAAGTGCTCCCTTTTGTAAAATGTATACATTGATTGGTGTCCATGTTTTTCTTATTTGGTTTACTATCAGCCCCTAGTAAAGTGCACCAGGAGTGCCAGGGCTTGTAAATACAAATGCTGCTGGTGGGCTTGCTGCACTGGTTGTGCCACCCACAGAAGCGGCCTAGCAAAATGTGTCTAGGGTCCGCCACTGCAGAACCTGCGCGCGGTCTGGTACTGTCGCGCTGATTGCGCAAGTGCACCTACTTGCCAGTCCCCAAACCTTCACTTAACTACATATTAGTCACCCCTCTGGTAGGCCCAAGGGCAGGGTGCATTGTAGGTATAAGGTAGGACAAGCCCTGATGTGTGTGGCATATCCTAATAGTGAATTACAGCCATTTTCGTTTTTCACTGTTGAAGGCTACCTGCTCTCCATAGGCCAGAATGGGCTGCTGGATTTACTACACGCTGTAATCCCAGTGGACTCATAGAGCATGGTAGGAAGTCATGTTTAGTATGCCTGAACTTAGAATAATAAAATACTTCTTTTAGTAAAGTTTATTTTAATATCCTGTGTTTGTAAATACTACTTTTAGAAAGTTAGTATTTACTGACCTGGCCATTTCAGTCCGCCTCTGCTTTGTGTGTGTGAGTTCTGCCTAGTTACAGTGGGGTACAAAAGGGGATGGTGATGGACGGAGCATCAGAACCAATCAAACACTCACACCCAGTCAACAGATCTGGGTTTGATCCATCACCGTTCTTTAGCCCACTCTGCCACCCCAGTTCAGACATGGCCATATGCAAATCAGTCTGCCCCTGTGCCTCATGGGAACAGTCCAGCTTTGGTTTTTGCTTAGTTACAGTGGGGAGCAGGGCTAGGGAATTCCAGGAGACAGGCTGGCTGCCAGGTGGTGGGTAGAGAGATTACACCAGGATGGGTGGGAGGAGTACACCTTGACTCTTGAATAGACCTGTGCACTGCCACCACAATGTCGGCTCCGCCCCCTGTGGAGCGGCTGATGTCTCTGCCCTGCTGCTGAAAGGAAAGAGCAGAGTCACCACAACAAAGTGCTCCAAAACCGGACTGAGCCAGGCACAGGCCCCCTGGCGACAAAGAACAAAAGAATTGCTGTATAAAAGAAGGAGCCCTGCTCCTAAGAAATCAGATCCTGTTTGCGCCAAGAAGAAACTCTGCCTGAAGAGAAGGACCTGGAAAAGCTGCATGGAGGAGTACTGTCGCTAAGCCTGAGAGACTGGCCTGTGGTGGGTGCCTTGCTGCTGGAAAGAGAGGAAAAGACTGAAGAAAAGACTTTTATTCAACTTGTGCTTTACAAACAATCTCCAAGGGCTTGCTGGTGAACCTGCCCCCTGAACTGCGCCCCAGGAACAGCGGGCGCTACCTTTCCCATGGAAGAAGAGGAAGCTGCTGTGGGTGACCCTGCAACGCTGACCCCAGAGAACCTGTGTGCCCTATCTCACTGAGCACCGCGACTTCTGGCTGCCCGGACTGCTGTGAGCACCGTGAAAACCAGCCTGCCTGGTCTGATCAAAGGAAACATCTGCCCCCTCGAGCCGTAGCTTGCAACGTGAGAAGAGACGACCGGTGTCCAAGCGCCGAGCCTCTGCGATCCTGCGCCGCCGAGACCACTGTAAGGACCCAAAAGCACTCTGTTCGCCATCTGGCCGATGCCGACAGCGCTGCGCCGCTGAGGATTGCCCCTGAGCTGCCCCTCCTGCTTCTGACCCCTTCGCTGTGAGCTGAGACGTCCCCGAGCGCCCCACGAAGCATCGCTGTCCGCTGAAGAGCCGGGACTGCAACACGACGTGGGACACCCTTTACGGGACTACTGAGGCCGCCACGAACATTGTCCCCAAAGAACCAGGTACTGTGTGTTGAAGCGCGCCTGTACGAAGCTTCCTTCGCTTTGTAAGGGCTTTGTACGGTGCCAGCGTCGCGCTACGTCACTCACGCGTGAAGTGGGAGCTTTGGTACGGTCCGTACCGGTGAAAATATACAGGCGTTGCTCACGCGGGAAGCGTGAGAAACGGCACAACGCGCCTAAAACATCGTACAAAACGTACCGAAGGCGCTACGAAGCGCACAGACCCCAAGAGAAGCATATTTTAACCTGAAAAGTGCGTTTTAAGAACTGTGGACTCTTTGAAAAGTATTGCAAGTAACTGGAACCCCATTTTGAGTAAAGAACTGTATTTTTGAAAGCCTGCTTAAAAAAACCTTTTATATAAAGAGTATATTTTTGCAAAAATACAGCCTTGTGTCTCTGTATGGTGGGTTGGTGGTTATTGTGTGGGACATCTTGACTGCTTAACCTAATGCCCTCTGGAATCTAGCCTCGCGCCACGTTACCTAGAGGGGGAGCAGGGGTTATTTTCGCAAAGTAATCCTTCGCCCTGACTTAGAGGAAAGGTTCCCTGCTTGTCGCAAGTGCATACCTGCGCCAACCAGAGACCCCGGATTCTAACAAGGACATTGACTGCTGCATGTTCCAACTCATCAGGGAAGGCGGCTGACTTGATGGGGGGGCTGATGATGTGGACGAGGACTTTGCCGATCTATGGTCCTCCCATGTCATAGACGTGATTGGGCGAGGGTCCACTGGGCTCCCTGAGTGTACTGCTTTCATGATTGTTGTGGTATCTTCCTCGTGAGTGTTTTCCAGCTGGTTATTTGTCTGGCTAGCTGGGGGTTGGGATCCTTAGGGTTCAGTTGTTCGCAGTTGCTGTAGATTTGTTTGATTTTGCTGTGAAAGAAGTTGGATGGAATGCTGCGGAGCCAGGCATAGCAGGAGGTTTGTGTGTCCACCATTGGCACTCCCACAACTCGCTCCATTATTCCAAACAACTGCCATATGTCTAAACGGTTCCATCGCTGTCGCTGCGTGTGTTTCTGAACGCAATGTTATTACTGCTGAATAAATGAATATATTCTTCAAAAGAACATTTCCGCAATTCAAACCAGACAGCTACAATCACATCTGAAAATTTGGTGCCTGTATGTTTCATAAGTTTGATATATATCATATGTTCTGTGGATATGAGGGCTTATTGAAGAACCAGCACTGGGGAAGGGGTGTGTAATGAGCTGGCACTGGAGGCCAGTGTGATGAAACAGTAATGGAGGACAGCGTGATGAGCTGGCACTGGAGGCCAGTGTGATGAAACAGTAATGGAGGACAGCGTGATGAGCTGGCACTGGAGGCCAGTGTGATGAAACAGCAATGGAGGAGAGCGTGATGAGCTGGCACTGGAGGCCAGTGTGATGAAACAGCAATGGAGGACAGCGTGATGAGCTGGCACTGGAGGCCAGTGTGATGAAACAGCAATGGAGGACAGCGTGATGAGCTGGCACCGGAGGCCAGTGTGATGAAACAGTAATGGAGGACAGCGTGATGAGCTGGCACTGGAGGCCAGTGTGATGAAACAGCAATGGAGGACAGCGTGATGAGCTGGCACCGGAGGCCAGTGTGATGAAACAGTAATGGAGGACAGCGTGATGAGCTGGCACTGGAGGCCAGTGTGATGAAACAGCAATGGAGGACAGCGTGATGAGCTGGCACTGGAGGCCAGTGTGATGAAACAGTAATGGAGGACAGCGTAATGAGCTGGCACTGGAGGTCATGGCGATGAAACAGGAATGGAGGACAGCGTGATGAGCTGGCACTGGAGGCCAGTGTGATGAAACAGCAATGGAGGACAGCGTGATGAGCTGGCACTGGAGGCCAGTGTGATGAAACAGCAATGGAGGACAGCGTGATGAGCTGGCACTGGAGGCCAGTGTGATGAAACAGCAATGGAGGACAGCGTGATGAGCTGGCACTGGAGGCCAGTGTGATGAAACAGTAATGGAGGACAGCGTGATGAGCTGGCACTGGAGGCCAGTGTGATGAAACAGCAATGGAGGACAGCGTGATGAGCTGGCACTGGAGGCCAGTGTGATGAAACAGTAATGGAGGACAGCGTGATGAGCTGGCACTGGAGGCCAGTGTGATGAAACAGCAATGGAGGAAAGCGTGATGAGCTGGCACTGGAGGCCAGTGTGATGAAACAGCAATGGAGGACAGCGTGATGAGCTGGCACTGGAGGCCAGTGTGATGAAACAGCAATGGAGGACAGCGTGATGAGCTGGCACTGGAGGCCAGTGTGATGAAACAGTAATGGAGGACAGCGTGATGAGCTGGCACTGGAGGCCAGTGTGATGAAACAGCAATGGAGGACAGCGTGATGAGCTGGCACTGGAGGCCAGTGTGATGAAACAGCAATGGAGGACAGCGTGATGAGCTGGCACTGGAGGCCAGTGTGATGAAACAGCAATGGAGGACAGCGTGATGAGCTGGCACTGGAGGCCAGTGTGATGAAACAGCAATGGAGGGCAGTGTGATGAGCCGGCACTGGAGGCCAGTGTGATGAAACAGCAATGGAGGACAGCGTGATGAGCTGGCACTGGAGGCCAGTGTGATGAAACAGCAATGGAGGACAGCGTGATGAGCTGGCACTGGAGGCCAGTGTGATGAAACAGCAATGGAGGACAGCGTGATGAGCTGGCACTGGAGGCCAGTGTGATGAAACAGCAATGGAGGGCAGCGTGATGAGCTGGCACTGGAGGCCAGTGTGATGAAACAGCAATGGAGGGCAGTGTGATGAGCTGGCATTGGAGGGCAGTGTGATGAGCATGCCCTGGAGGGACGTTTGATAAGCTGGTACTGGAGAGCAGTGTGAAGAGCTGGTACTGGAAGGCAGCATTATGAGCTAGTGCTAGAGGGCAGTGTGATGAGCTGGCATTAGAGGCCAGTGTGATGATCGGGCACTGAAGGTCAGTGTGATAAAATGGCACTAGAAGGCAGAGCGATGAGCTGGCAGTGGAAGGATGTGTAATGAGTTGCCACTGGAGGGCAGTCTGATGAGGTGGCACTGGAGGGCAGTGCACTGAGCCAGTACTGGAGGGCAATGTGATAAGCTGGCACTGGTGGGCAGTGGGACAAGCTGGCACTGGAAGCAAGTGTGACGAGTTGGCGCTGGAGAGCAGTGTGATAAGCTGGTCTTGGCAGTCTTGTAGGGCAGTGTGATGAGTTAGCACTGGAAGATAGTGTGATGAACTGGCACTGGAGGGCAGTGATATAAGTTAGTATTGGAAGGCAGTGGGATGAGTTAGCACTGAGGGCAGTGGAATGAGCTGGCACTGAAAGCCAGTGTGATGAGGTGGCACGGGGGGCTTATTGATGAACCAACACAGGAGGGCAGTGTGATGAGCCGACACTGGAGGGCAGTGTGATGAGCCAGCCCTGGAGGACAGTGCAATGAGCCGGCCCTGGAGGGCAGTGTGATGAGCTGACACTGGAGGGCAGTGTGATGAGCTGACACTGGAGGGCAGTGTGATGAGCTGACACAGGAGGGCAGTGTGATGAGCCAGCCCTGGAGGGCGATGCAATGAGCCAGCCCTGGAGGGCAGTGTGATGAGCTGACACTGGAGGGCAGTGTGATGAGCCAGCCCTGGAGGGCAGTGCAATGAGCCGGCCCTGGAGGGCAGTGTGATGAGGAGGCACTGGAGGGCAGTATGTGCTGGCACTGGTGGGCTGTGTGAGTATCTCATACTTTTATTCCAACCGTTTTTAGACAATTTTATATTTAATGTTGGTAATGAACGTTTACTATTTTCAACCTGTGTCGCTCTCCTCAAGCCCGGAAGGGGGCAGTGTGTGTCTTCGAAGCCTCCGTTCACTTCTCTTTGCCCTCCCCCCTCCACCAGAAAGCCGATACCTGCCCTCCCAGCGTGTAAAGGGCAGAGCCAGGGAGGCAGATCCCAGCCCTGACTCATGGAAGCGGGGAGCGGCAGAACCGGTTTACATTGCGGCACAGAAGTCACCCAAGCGGAGCTCGGCCTCTTCGGGGGTTGTGAGAGAGAGGGGAGGGGCAGGGAGTGAGAGGGTGAAGAGGGAGCGAGGGAGTGAGAGGGCGGGGAGAAGCGAGAGAGTGCTGGGGATGGAAAAGGAGAGCAGGTGGAGAGAAGAGAGATTACAGAGGTAGCGCTAGGAGGAGAAATATGAGGTGGGGGGAAAGAGAAAGAAAGATGGAAGGGGGGAGGCAAAGAAGAAAAAGAGACACACGTAGAATGAAAAGGGAATCCGTAGAAGGAGGAAAACACAGCTGGAGAGAGAAGAATGAAACATTAGGTGAATTAGGAATGAGAGACGAGAGGGCGGAGGCGGAGGGGGTCTTGGGAGAGACAAGAAAAGAGAGAGTGAGGAATACATTGGGGGAGACATCGAGGAGGTGGGAGAGGGTTGAAACCTGCGCCAGAACAGGGGACGAGAGCACCTGCCATCAGCAAGTGGAAAGGCTGCAAAACTACAAGAAGCATTGGCAATGCCAAAATGTCTGGATTGTGAATGAAAATGCCCTTTGTATCATTGATGGGTTTAGGTACTCAATATACATTAGACATGCACCCTGTCACTCATCCCTGCACTCATGCATTCATTCATCCACCTCTGACTCATTCTGGCATTTACCATCTGGCACAAGCAGAACAGAACAAACTCAACAACTAACAAGATAAATTAAAAGAACAAAGAAAACATGATGCCGCCTAAACACAGCAGTCATGTTTGCAATGATAAAATATAGAAACCTTTGTCCGTCTTGCAGCAGCATTGTGAATAGTCTATCGTTGTTTGCTACAGTTTGACCCAACCTGTTGGCCATCTTGAAAGGGTAAAACAATGACACACTATGAGCGGCAGCATGTTGGCCATCTTGAAAGGGTAACACAATGATAGACTTTGGACGGCAGCATGTTGGCCATCTTGGGATGGTAACACAATGATACACTATGGACAGCAGCATGTTGGCCATCTTGAGAGGGTAACACAGTGATAGACTGTGGATGGCAGCAGGTTAGCCATCTTGGGATGGTAACACGATAGACTGTGGACGGCAGCACGTTGGCCATCTTGAAAGGGTAACACAATGATAGACTGTGGACGGCAGCATGTTAGCCATCTTGGGATGATAACACAAGCATACACTATGGACGGCAGCATGTTGGCCATCTTGAAAGGGTAACACAATGATAGACTGTGGACGGCAGCATGTTGGCCATCTTGGGATGTTAACACAAGGATACACTATGGACGGCAGCATGTTGGCCATCTTGGGATGGTAACACAATGATACTCTATGGACGGCAGCATGTTGGCCATCTTGAGAGGGTAACACAGTGATAGACTCTGGACGGCAGCATGTTGGCCATCTTGAAAGGGTAAAACAATGATACACTATGGACGGCAGCATGTTGGTCATCGTGGGATGGTAACACAATGATACACTATGGACGGCAGCATGTTGGCCATCTTGGGATGGTAACACAAGGATACACTATGGACGGCAGCATGTTGGCCATCTTGGGATGATAACACGATAGACTGTGGACGGCAGCATGTTGGCCATCTTGAAAGGGTAACACAATGATAGACTGTGGACGGCAGCATCTTGAAAGGGTAACACAATGATAGACTGTGGACGGCAGCATGTTGGCCCTCTTGAAAGGGTAAAACAATGACACACTATGAGCGGCAGCATGTTGGCCATCTTCGGATGATAACACAATGATACACTGTGGACGGCAGCATCTTGGCTATCTTGGGATGGTAACACAATGATACACTGTGGACGGCAGCATGTTGGCCATCTTGGGATGATAACACAAGGATACACTATGGACGGCAGCATGTTGGCCATCTTGAAAGGGTAACACAAAGATAGACTGTGGAAGGCAGCATGTTGGCCATCTTGGGATGTTAACACAAGGATACACTATGAGTGGTAGCATGTTGGCCATCTTGAGAGGGTAACACAATGATAGACTGTGGACGGCAGCATGTTTGCCATCTTGGGATGGTAACACAATGATACACTATGGACGGCAGCATGTTGGCCATCTTAAGAGGGTAACACAGTGATAGACTGTGGATGGCAGCAGGTTAGCCATCTTGAAAGGGTAACACAATGACACACTATGAGCGGCAGCATGTTGGCCATCTTGGGATGATAACACAATGATACACTGTGGACGGTAGCATGTTGGTCATCTTGAAAGGGTAACACAATGATACACTGTGGACGGTAGCATGTTGGTCATCTTGAAAGGGTAACACAATGTGGATGGCAGCATGTTGGCCATCTTGGGATGATAACACGATAGACTGTGGACGGCAGCATGTTGGCCATCTTGAAAGGGTAACACAATGTGGATGGCAGCATGTTGGTCATCTTGGGATGATAACACAATGATACACTGTGGACGGCAGCATGTTGGCCATCTTGAAAGGGTAACACAATGATAGACTGTGGACGGCAGCATGTTGGCCATCTTGAAAGGGTAACACAATGTGGATGGCAGCATGTTGGCCATCTTGGGATGATAACACGATAGACTGTGGATGGCAGCATGTTGGCCATCTTGAAAGGGTAACACAATGATAGACTGTGGACAGCAGCATCTTGGCTATCTTGAAAGGGTAACACAATGATAGACTGTGGACGGCAGCATGTTGGCCATCTTGAAAGGGTAACACAATGATAGACTGTGGATGGCAGCATCTTGGCCATCTTGAAAGGGTAACACAATGATAGACTGTGGACGGCAGCATGCTGCCCATCTTGGGATGGTAACACAATGATACACTATGGACAGCAGCATGTTGGCCATCTTGAAAGGGTAACACAATGTGGATGGCAGCATGTTGGCCATCTTGGGATGGTAACACAATGATACACTATGTGCGGCAGCATGTTGGCCATCTTGAAAGTGTTACACAATGATACACTATGGACGGTAGCATGTTGGCCATCTTGAAAGGGTAACACAATGTGGATGGCAGCATGTTGGCCATCTTGAAAGGGTAACACAATGTGGATGGCAGCAGGTTGGTCATCTTGGGATGGTAACACAATGATATACTATGGACGGCAGCATGTTGGCCATCTTGGGATGGTAACACATTGATACACCATGGACGGTAGCATGTTGACCATCTTGAAAGGGTAACACAATGTGGATGGCAGCATGTTGGCCATCTTGGGATGGTAACACATTGATACACTATGGACGGTAGCCTGTTGGCCATCTTGTAAGGGTCACACAATGTGGATGGCAGCATGTTGGCCATCTTGGGATGGTAACACATTGATACACTATGGACGGTAGCCTGTTGGCCATCTTGTAAGGGTAACACAATGATAGACAATTGACGACAGCATTCCACAGTAGTCTGCTGGTTTAGAGGAAGTGACCATGTGGGATGCAGCGCACTGCAGATTAAATGAGCTGCAAGCAGTAGACCCGTTAGCACTGCCGGGAGAGCAGTAGTATCCTCTTAAGAAACATTAAAATAAAAAGACGGAAAGCAAAGAAATTTACATTTTCAACTAAGTCACGTGGCAACCAGCATTGACACTGAAGCCCACTCGTTTTCAGGTTGATGTGCACATGTGATGAGAAAATAGCTTAATTTACAGAGCAAGAGAACGAATGACTGATGTGGACTGAAGCATCGCCCCATGCAGCACATGGCCATAGATGGAAGCAGGGGGTGAAGGGCGTTCCGGCAGACCAATGGCACAAGAGAGCCAAAGACCATTTATGTATCTAGCCGGAAACAGAATCCTTGGCTCGAATACATTAAGGAGACAACTTTGGCCCTAGGCTGTCCTTCTATTTACGAGAGGCCAAAAGACATTTGCAGAAGGACAGAGGGTGGGTCTGGGAATGTTTTCTGTCCCATAGAAGGGCCCCGAGAGATGGTAGGGAACAGATGAAGCCTCAGTATGGGGATATTGCCTTCTACAAACCAACCTACATTGGGGATGTCACCTATTTGAACCTGGTTCCGGGACCCTGGGAGTGTATGCCGCTGTACCAGTTTAGGTTAGGCTCAATCAGGTGCTTACTTTGCTTTCCACAAGGACAATTTGCATTTTGTCTTCTTCCGTAGATTTTATCTTCCCTTTACTAAACGCTATTTATTGCCTGTGGTGGACAAATTTAAATTCAGGAAGTGTAGAGTGGCGCTGATTTGTCTGCAATAATTAGACAGCCCTGTGGTATGTACAGCTGTATGTTCCTTTTTAAAATGTATATTACAATCGCGCAATCTAATGATGTTTTAATATGTCGTTTTGTAGATCTTAATGTTTATCAACTGTCTTTCATATGCGCATATTTTTGATGCTGATTACCAAATATTTTTTTCCTCGTTAGAAATATTTATGAATTTATACTGCTCGTATGGAGTCGTTTATGATCTGTTTATAGATTACGACTGACTGATGTGTCTATGTGGATAAATGTGTATGTCGATGAATAGATTACGACTGACTGATGTATCTATGTGGATATATGTTTATGTCGATGGATAGATTATGACTGACTGATGTATCTATGCGGATATATGTTTATGTCGATGGATAGATTACGACTGACTGATGTGTCTATGTGGATATGTGTTTATGTCGATGGATAGATTACGACTGACTGATGTATCTATGCGGATATATGTTTATGTCGATGGATAGATTACGACTGACTGATGTATCTATGTGGATATATGTTTATGTCGATGGATAGATTACGACTGACTGATGTGTCTATGTGGATATGTGTTTATGTCGATGGATAGATTACGACTGACTGATGTATCTATGCGGATATATGTTTATGTCGATGGATAGATTATGACTGATTGATGTGGATATATGTTTATGTCGAGGGATAGATTACGACTGACTGATGTATCTATGTGGATATATGTTTATGTCGATGGATAGATTACGACTGACTGATGTGTCCATGTGGATATGTGTTTATGTCGATGGATAGATTACGAATGACTGATGTATCTATGTGGATATATGTTTATGTCGATGGATAGATTACGACTGACTGATGTATCTATGTGGATATGTATTTATGTCGTTGGATAGATTTCGACTGACTAATGTATCTATGTGGATATGTGTTTATGTCGCTGGATAGATTTCGACTGACTGATGTGTCTATGTGGATATGTGTTTATGTCGAGGGATAGATTTCGACTGACTGATGTATTTATATGGATCTATGTTTATATCTATGGATAGATTTCGACTGACTAATGTATCTATGTGGATATGTGTTTATGTCGCTGGATAGATTTCGACTGACTGATGTATCTATGTGGATATGTGTTTATGTCGATGGATAGATTACGACTGACTGATGTGTCTATGTGGATATGTGTTTATGTCGATGGATAGATTACGACTGACTGATGTATCTATGCGGATATATGTTTATGTCGATGGATAGATTACGACTGATTGATGTGGATATATGTTTATGTCGTTGGATAGATTACGACTGACTGATGTATCTATGCGGATATATGTTTATGTCGATGGATAGATTACGACTGATTGATGTGGATATATGTTTATGTCGATGGATAGATTAGGACTGACTGATGTATCTATGTGGATATATGTTTATGTCGATGGATAGATTACGACTGACTGATGTGTCCATGTAGATATGTGTTTATGTCGATGGATAGATTACGAATGACTGATGTATCTATGTGGATATATGTTTATGTCGATGGATAGATTACGACTGACTGATGTATCTCTGTGGATATGTGTTTATGTCGTTGGATAGATTTCGACTGACTAATGTATCTATGTGGATATGTGTTTATGTCGCTGGATAGATTTCGACTGACTGATGTGTCTATGTGGATATGTGTTTATGTCGAGGGATAGATTTCGACTGACTGATGTATTTATATGGATCTATGTTTATATCTATGGATAAATGTATTATTTAATTATATTTTATTACGCAATCCTGGCAAACGGCTAAGAAGAGATTCTAGCTAGAATAATTACATTGCCAACCTTCTTCCCATGGTTTGTCAGAGGCGGTAACTAACACCAAAAGCCTTTCCTGCAAAAGTAATCGGGAACGTGTCTTGTAACAAGAGACCTCTCTGTGGGTTTTAATGCAGAGCAGTAACAATCTGGCTTGAAATGCGTTAACACATCCTTTTCACAATCAATATGTCAGGCCTACTGCCTTTATCGTGACTTTTCATCATTAACAGATCAGACCTATGGCCTCTGAAACACATGGACATCATTCAGGGGTCACTGCGACCCCTGACTGGCCCCTGGCTACTCCTTGGACTGCTTTTGCGACCCCAGCCTCAGAAGCGGCACAGTCAGTGCCAAGAACACAGGGGCGGCACCTTATTATCTGCCCATTTTACATTATTCTAATAATTTATAATATTCCATGGCTCACTATTTGTGTAATAAAAAAATGAAGCTCACTTAGGAACTGTAGTGACAGCTGTGGTAAGTAAAATTCTTTTAAATGTATATTGTGTGCGTGCTTGTGAGTGAGAGTGTGTTTAAGCGAGAGGGTGTGTGTATGTGTGAGCAAGTGTGTCTGTGTGTGTAGGCATGTGTGTGTATGTGAGTGATTAAGTGTGACATTCAGTGTCAGGTAGTGAGTGAGACTGTGTGAGATTGAGTCCCAGATGTACTGTTATTTGACACAAGTCAGCTCTGCACCAGAGTTCTGGTACTGCATTGTGTCAAAGGCAGAGAGAGAACATTTCCCATATCTACCAAGATATGGTGCATTTTTTTCTCACCATGCGCTGGCACACTTTTGGAAGCCAAGTGCTAATGCACACACTCCTGTGCCGTAGTGCACGGGCGTGTGCGTTCTCTGTAGCATAGGTTTTGTATTGAAAGGAGACCATTCCAGTACAAAACCTATGCCTTAAGACTCTTCCCACTTTGTATGTGTGCTTGTTAGAACTGGGGGTCTCTAGATAGCTGAGGTAGGTACCTCAATCCAAATAGGGACCCTTGCTTCTAAGTCAGGGAAAGGAAGGACAGCTTCTCAGATAGCCCCTGCTCACCCCCTTGGTAGCTTGGCACGAGCAGCCAGGCTTATCTCCAAGGCAAATGTGTGAAGCATTTGCAACCACGCTCTCAGTAATACAGTGATATCACCACAAAAGGACTCCACACGAGTTTCATAAAAAACACAATTATATGTTTATATAAAAAAAGATATACGATGAGACCACACAATAAGAATCCAACATGTGCGTATTTATAATATTTCACCTTGCTGGTTATTAGGCCAGCAAGCACTTGTAGGTTCTTGCAGTATTAATGAGCAATTCTCGAAGATCTACTGCAGTCCTAATGCAATGCTATGCAGTTCGTAATGCAAGAATCAGGCAATTCGTAATGCATCAATCAGGCAGTTCGTAATGCAAAATTAATGCAATTCGTAATGCAATAATCAGGCAGTCTGTAATGCAAAAATAATGCAATTTGTAATGCAACAATCAGGCAGTCTGTAATGCAAAAATAATGCAATTCGTAATGCAAAAATAATGCAATTCGTAATGCAACAATCAGGCAGTTCATAATGCAAAAATAATGCACTTTGTAATGCACCAATCAGGCAGTTTATAATGCAAAAATAATGTGCCTCAGCACCGATCGCGGTGCTCTGGAGGGTCTCTATGCCACTCTTACTGACTCACAGTCAGCTACTGCCAAAATATGCCCCCAACACTGTTATGATGGAAAACAAAGTGCGGCTCCACACTCTGGCCCGGTACTGCCACTCCTCGGCAAGTACGGGCCGCAATACAGACTTAAGCGGAGGCTCGCGCTGCACAGATGGGAAAGGCCGAGAGTGTTTCTCTCATAGCCCGCACCCCGCCCCAGGCGGAGACACACACACGCTCGTTGAGCGTTACCTTGGGGGTGCGATCTCACTCTCCCCTCCTCGCGGCTTGGGCCTCCAGTGTGACTTCGTTGATCTTGGGCAGTGGAACCCGGACCCCCAACAGTGATGGTTTGAGGTCTCTCCTTGGCAAAGGCAGGCTCGGGCCGGCGGCAGTGAATTCTCACAGCTCCTCTGGGGATGCCGGTCCGGGACGATGGCAATGATGATCGCAGCACTTCTGGTCACGCTGTCGATTGAAGCAGAGAACAAGACTGCTCCGGGACACACAGTCACAGGCCAATTCTCAGGAAGGTCTCAGGCTGCAACAGGGCACACGCACACAGCGTCGCTGAGACTCACTTGAGCTCCGGGTGTACAAGAACACAGGGCAATCCTCACGAAGGTCTCAGGCTGCACGAAGCACATGCCCACAGCGCCGCTGAGACTCACTTGGACTCCGGGTGCACAAGATCACAGGGCAATCCTCACAAAGTTCTCAGGCTGCACGAAGCACATGCAGACAGCGCCGCTGAGACTCACTTGAACTCTGGGTGCACACGATCACAGGGCAATCCTCACAAAGTTCTCAGGCTGCACAAAGCACACGCACACAGGGTCGCTGAGACTCACTTGGACTCCGGGTGCACACGATCACGGGGCAGTTCTTACGAAGGTCTCAGGGTGCACGAAGCACACGCACACAGCGTCGCTGAGACACATTTGGAAACTTTATGTTCCTGAGTTTCCACAACAGGGAACCAGCTCTCCTCGGGCCCTTGGAGACATGTTACTTCGGGACACAGCACACAGCAAAGTCCTTTCAAGCAGGGGGACACAGCACACAGCAAAGCCCCTTAGCCTCTCCTTAGTTAATCCAGCAAACTGCAGGCCAGCCCCAGAACGCACAGCAAGGGTCAGTCCTTCTCTTCAGTCTCTTCAGCTGTTCTTCCTTGGCAGAGGTTCCTCTTGACCACAAAGTAGTTTCAATCCTTTTTAGTCTTGATCAGTCCAACGTTCAGGGGTTTCAGCTCTCATAGTTATACCTAGGCTTTCCTGTTTTCAGTTTCTCTTTTTGGTGAATTCTGGTGGTGTTTTTTTCAGTGTTTTCCAGTGATTTCACTACCTCAAAAAAACAGTGCTTTTCAGTGGTTACTCATTTTCGCGCCATAAAAAAACAACTGAAACAGTGGTTTACCGGTGTTTATGGAAAGCTTTGCTTTTATTATTGCTTGCTTTCTTCATTGATGCATGGTATATAGACAGTGTACATACAGTGTATATGAGGCCCAAATACATTTTTACAAATCAAAGGTTTCAAGATGGTTGGTAGAGTTGACTCGCCCTGATTTAGATTTATTTAAATGCCCGCTCTACTTGCCACTCCTTAGAAATTTCTGAACTTTTGATTGATCTGTATTTGGAAAATGGGATTACTGAGAGCTGAGTTTGGGCCATATCTGGTCCGTGATTAGGGATGAAATTTCACCTAGCTACAAAAATAATTCATGTTGAATTTATCATGGACACAATATGTGAAGGTATAGAGTTAGGACAGAATTGTCCTCAAGCGTGGATCAGTAGTGCGTAACGCCTGCCCTGATTTACAGCATATTTTGGTATATTTTAAAGTTTTTATACCACATGTGCCCTCTGAGGAGAAGTGAAATGGTATGAGAGCCAGGGTAGGCTCAGTGGTCTTGATGTACTCACTAAATATAGCCAGTGGGGTAGCTAGACCTACTGCCACCCAGGGCAGCCTCTAAGTTTAGGTGCAGGTAAGAGCGGGCAACAGACAGCTTGTTCTCGGGGTGCGGGAGGGGTGGCAGCCAACTGACAACTTGTTCACAGGGGTGGGGTGGTGGTGTTAGTTGACAGACACGACTTGCTCACATCCGCTGCCCCCAAAAAGAGTGCCACCCCATTTCTGAGATGAACACCAAGCTAGATTGTTGGCCATCCCTTAACAAGGGCTATGGCCAAGCAAACAACAGCTCCAAAGGGAAGCCAACAAAGACAGACAGTCACCAGGCACAGACTTAATGGCCACAAACTGGAGATCGAAACGTCGAGAAAAACAGATGTGGAAACCAAGAGGAGCCAGGCTCTGCACTAGGATGACAATGGAGAACTATATCCACGCACATAGAAAAGTAGAACCTGAGTGACGTTGAGTCTTACACTGTACATTTAACACTGTGATATAAAACACATCCTATCTCCTAGGATAAGATATCCTAAAAAAAAAAATTAAAGAGGGAAGTTATTCACTGTCCCTCGGAAGCATGTTGGAGTCAACAAAAATATTTGCCATACTGTTACCATGATGCTAGATGTGACATGAAATGTCAAGCATGGCTTCTCGTTTATAGGTACTCTAATGTGTATACTTTTCTCTCAAAACCGAAACTGTGTATCAATATCGCTGTGAAGTCAGTTTAAACGTGTCATGTGTTGAGTTTGGCAACATTGGTATAACTGGTAATGTCAATAAGAATCATTTGAATTTGCTGGCAGAGAGGCGGACACTTTGAGCTAATGAAAGTACAGGGGCCCTGAGAGAAAGAGATGGATAAAGTAAGTGGTAAGAGCTTAAAAAATGAAGCTTGGTGATGAAAGCGACAGTAGAGAAAGAAGGAAGCAAGAATGGCAAAATAATAAGTGTTAAGCAGAAAACGAGAGCCATGGCCCAGCAAAGAGAATAATAATCAAGAAACAATGGAAGAGAGGCCAGGAAAGAGAGAGAGACAACAACATGTTGAAGGACCCCTGCAGAAGTGGGGAGAAAGGATCAGAGAAAAGGGGAGAGACAGCAGAGATAGACAGAAAACAGAGAAAAGGAAGAGATGGTGGCTAGAGAGAGAAAATCTGAAAGAGACAGCGAAAGAGAGCAAGAAACAGAATGAGTGTGAGGGGAAACTGAGGGAAAATAAAAAGACAAAGAATATGAAGCTGAACTTGAAAGAGCTGAAGGGAATTCAGGAAAATGTAGTGAGGAGCTGCTGGAATAAGAAACCAAATATTAGTCTAGGAAAGAGCAGAGGGACAGGGACCTAAAGGGAGATGGGAGAGGCCGACTGTTAGATATGCATGAAGTGGAAGGAAAATTTACTTACAAGGCTGAAAGAAAACCGCGAGACAGGACGAAGAAACTGCAGGAGGCAGGAAGGAAAAGGACAAACAAAACATTGGGAGAAAGGGAGGAGGAATGAAATAGGAAGAGAGAAGCTAAGAGCACTGGGGCGTTGAGGCAGAATGAGAACATGTCAATAGAAAGCTGCGAAAGGAGGCAAGTGAGATACTGCGCGAGGAAAGCAGGGCGCAGGAGAATGGAGGCTTAATGAGAAGACAATTGGGGTCACAAAAAGAGAAGCAAGGGAGATGAGATGTCGAACTCATGAAAAATGTATTGAATTATGATAGAACGAGGGGAGGAGGAACGGGCGAGAGAATGCGGTAAAAAGGAGTTGGAATGAGGGTGGCGGGGTGGGAGCGAGTGAAATAAGGAGATGAGACAATGAGTCGACGGCAGGGAGCAGAGAGGTGTGCTGGGGCAGGCACCGGAATTAACACACACATTCTGGATTAGAAAGAATGTCAGAACGTGTGAATCAGAGGTGACATTTCGGGAGGTTGACAGGTATCAATATATGGCACTGTGTTTGTGCAGCGCTGGCAGGCCTCTCTCCAGAAACAGACAAGGTGTGCAATTATATCAAATGCGTGTCTTTTATTGTCTACTGCAAGAACTCTCGGCCGAATCTGGATAACATGATTATTGCAAGTAAGCCGTGTGTGTTTATCTAAAAAATGCGCAGACCAGTTAATGCTAATAACTGCAACCAAAGGGGCATAAATAAAGGACAGTGAATAACGCGTACTTACTTCTTTCTCGATTCAGAGCCTCCGGATATGGGGTTCTTTGATGTCATGTATCCTCCCGGAACTAAACCTGGCATAGGCCGCTAAAGTGGTTTTGACCTATGGCTAAAGTGTCACGTGGGGTAAGATATCCAATCACCTACATACCTAAACATTACTTTATTGTTTCACCAGAGACCCCAATGTGAATGAGCAAAGTGACAAACATGACGTACTGTTTCCAACTCATACACATGTACGAAAAAAAGCAATGAAGACTGTTTCTGCGCTCAGCCCTGCCCCCAGGGGCTCTGAGAAGGGGCGAAAGAACAACAAAGCCTCGTTATCTAAATGGTCTTTTTAAGACCTGTGAAGAACTCGGGTGCGGCCGCAGTCAGAGAGACGGCAGACCACAACAGCTCCTCTCCCCCGTCAACTATGAAAATCAGTGACACTCGGTTTAAACTGGGTCAGCTGATTTTCATCCGGTAGGGTACTGTCGGTCAGAGTCGGTTTAAACCGAATTCCGGACAGCCTAGTTATACCCCTAAATGTCTTTGAAGTATTTGTGTTCAGGGGGCACTGACCCCTTGTCCAAACCAGTTCTGGGTCTCTCCCTGCCAGTGACACCTTCTTCCTTTGATTGTGGGGGTCTGGATCTTTAATCACTCAGCAGGAGATGGAGCCATTGTTTTATGGCAGCAGCCCAGGCCTCTTGATTGATTGATTGATTGAACAGGGATTTATAATGCGCAACTTTGCCCAGAGGCGTCAAGGCGCAGATGATGGAAACAACAATCAGCCAAAACTAAAGGGAAAAGAGAGCTTTAGGGGTAGGATTCGGCGAAAAGGAAAGTTTTGAGCGCTCGACGAAACAGAAAAAAGGAGTCCTGATTCCTTAGATCAAGAGGGAGCTCGTTCCAAAGTCTAGGGGCAAGGTCAAAAAAGGCCCTGCCTCCCCACCTTGCCTTGGCAAAACGGGGGACCATAAGCAACTTCAAACTGGAAGAACGGAGAACTCTACCTGGGGTGTAATACGACACCAAGGACCTAATGCCCTCTGCCCCTGCGTCATGAAGAGCCCGATAGATGATAATCAGGGTTTTAAATTTTATCCTGGCATGAACAGGGAGCCAGTGAAGCTGTTTCCTGATGGCAGTCCCAGAGGAGCGTCTGGGGGCGTTGACAACAAACCTTGCTGCCGCGTTCTGACCAACTTGCAGCCGATGAACCAGGTTGTTGCTCATCCCAAGATAGAAGGCATTACAATAGTCCAGGCGCGAGGACAAAAGGGCAACCGAAACTTGTTTCCGAGCATCGGGAGAAAGGTAATGAGTGAGCTTTCTCAACACCCTCAGCACCCCACAGCAGGTGGAGACAGTCCTGTTCACTTGCTTGTCAAAAGCCAGAGAGGTATCAAATAGAACTCCCAAATTACGGGCAACAGAGGAGGGTTGTGGGCAGACTCCCAGAGCCGACGGCCACCAGTCAGATGACCAGACCTCTTTGTTTCCCCCAAAGACAAGAATTTCTGTCTTCTCCCCGTTCAACTTTAAAAAGTTTGATGTCATCCAACCTGCCACAGCTCCCATGCAGTTCTTAAAGTTAAGGGCCGTGGAACCGACCGATTGTGACAGGGAGACCATAATTTGGGTATCGTCGGCATAGGAAAGAACTTCCAACCCAAAAGATCTAACAAGCCTAGCAAGAGGGGCCACATAAACGTTGAAAAGGGTGGGGCTCAAAGAGGAGCCCTGTGGGACCCCGCAGTGCAATGGCTTGGCAGTGGAGAGGAATTCGCCCAACGATACCTTTTGCTCCCTATTATTGAGAAAGGAGGTGAGGAGACTGAGAGCCAGCCCCTCCACCCCCATCTCACCTAGTCGGGAGGCCAAGATGGTGGGAGACAGGGTGTCAAATGCGGCTGTAAGGTCGAGCAGGATCAGAAGCGTGGTCTGACCACTGTCGACCTTAGCACGGATGTTATTGACCACTACTGTGAGGGCTGACTCAGTACTGTGCTCCTTTCTGAAGCCATGCTGAGATGGATCAAGCAGGCGGGTTTTATCAAGAAAGGAGCTGAGATGAAAGTTAAGGTGAGCCTCTAACATCTTGGCGGGAGCAGGGAGGAGGGAGATAGGACGAAAATTCTTTAGAGTCCCAGGGTCCAAAGTGGCCTTTTTTAGGAGGGGCTTCACAATAGCGGTTTTCCAGGGTGCTGGAAAGGTCCCACTGGCGATAGCCCTGTTCATAACCACCAGTATGGGGGGAATTAAGGTGGCCCTGCAGTTTTTTAAGATTTTAAGCGGACAGGGATCAAGGGGAGAGCCTGATCTAAGGGAGTCCAGCAGTCTCTCAAGGTCAGAGGCAGAAAGCAGTGGAAAGCTAGAAAGAGTTTCACTAGGGGGGGGCATGATCACAGGGTCAGGAAAGAGAGGGTGAATAAGATTGTCCGCTTGGAGAGATGTGTAAATATTTAGTATTTTGGTATGAAAAAAAGAAGAAATCTGATCACAGAGTGCTTGTGAAGGGACTATGGGATCAGGGTGATGAATAGAGGATAAGGATTCCATGATTTTAAACAAATCACCAGAAGAAGTAAGGGAGGATGTAAGACTGAAAAAGTAGGTTTGTTTTTCGGCTAAAACCGCTGCTTTATAGTTTTTAAGAGGGATTTTATGGTTAAGCCGGCCTTCAGCATCTGGCCGAGCTCTCCAAAGCCTTTCCTGCCTCCTACATTCCTGCCTCTGAGTTCTCAGGGATTCAGAGTACCAAGGTGCTGAGGGACATTTCCTGGCACTATACACCGATTTAAAAGGGGCCAGGGTGTCCACTGCATTTGCAATGGTACTTGCAAGCTCCTGTGCTGAGAGGTCAATGTCCTGTGAAAAGGGGGGCTTGAATTTGGCGATGAAGGGGCTCAAAGAAAGATCAGTCAGGCCCCGGAGGTTCCTCTTCTGCACCCAGCAGTCTGTAACTCCACTGGGAACTGAAGGGACACAGGGAGTGAATTCCATGGAAACCGCAAAGTGATCAGACCAAGAAAGGGGAAAAAGAGGCCCTAACTCTAACCTGGAGTCATTCGTGAAGACTCCGTCTAGTGTGTGACCGGCAATGTGAGTGGAAGATGAGACCTTTTGAAGTAGGTTAAAGGGGGCCAGTGACTCCACAAGAGATAGCGTCTCGCTAGAGTTATTGCTTTCCAAATGGAAATTAAAATCCCCAAGAATAGTGAGGGAAGGCCTGTTTAGAAAGGGCTCTATGACATCCAAAAGGTCAGAGCCAAACGAAGATCTAGGGCCTGGAGGTCTGTAAACGAGAACCCCGGAGAAATTTTCTCAGGGGGAAGAACTAAGGGAGAAAAATATAGCCTGAAAGGAATCATTGGGGGAGGGAAGAGACTCAATACGGCAGGAGAAGGCGATCTTATATATAATGCCAATTCCGCCCCCTTTACGGCCCTTTCTGTCCTGTCTAACCATGGTATATCCATCAGGGAGGGCATTGAGCAGGTCAGGGCCTGAACAGTCAGAGCCCCACGTTTCTGTTACGAAAACCCAGGAGGGTTTCTTTTCGGACACAAAGTCCCTGAACGCTAAATTATTTTTAACCAGGGAGCGAGTATTAATAAGGAAGCCTAAATCTTTCAAGGGGAGTGGAGGCTCTTGCATCCGTTTATTCAATTGAAAATTGGTGACAGGTTCCGGGAGAGCTGATATAGACCCTTTGAGGCAGTTACAGATCAGATTATGCCTCAGTTGGTCAGGCGAGAATGTGTGATGGCAATCTAGCTGGGAGGGTCTCAGGGATTTAAGGGTACTCAGGGAGTACAGTCGGGGGCAAGCTGGAGGAACCAGGAACCGAGCAGCATCCCTGGCACCTAGCGCTTCCTTAGCGCTGACGGGCGCAGACGGGCAGGACTCTGGCATGACTCTGGCATGACTCTGGCATGACTCTGGCATGACTCCGGCGTGAGTCCGGCCCGTCCGCAAGGCGCGTCCGCTGCGCGGAGGAGACGTCATCCCCTTATATAGCAAACTAGAGCGCGTCCTCGCGCTACAATCCCCCCAATATGGCCGCCAAAGCCGAAATCGCCTCTCCGTGAGCAAGCTCTCAGCGTCAATACTCAGCTGAGAGCTGCCCGAGAGCGAGTGGACAAGGAGGTGAGGCACACGAGGTACGATCTCAGGGGGAGATTTAACACCAAGCGCCCAGCCCCAAAAGCTTCCAAGTGCAGATTAAACAGTGCACTACCAAGTGCAAATTAGGCAGTGCAATAAGAACGAATTAAAAATAAACAAATCGAACAAAATAGTTAAAAGTCAACCAGGCAAGAGAGCAAGGAGGAACCTCCCGGCTTGTCGCCTCAGGAGGGGAAATTAGGCTGTCTAACGCGAGCACCGGGTCAGGGACCCCTTATATAGCAAACTAGAGCGCGTCCTCGCGCTACAATCCCCCCAATATGGCCGCCAAAGCCGAAATCGCCTCTCCGCGAGCAAGCTCTCAGCGTCAATACTCAGCTGAGAGCTGCCCGAGAGCGAGTGGAGAAGGAGGTGAGGCACACGAGGTACGATCTCAGGGGGAGATTTAACACCAAGCGCCCAGCCCCAAAAGCTTCCAAGTGCAGATTAAACAGTGCACTACCAAGTGCAAATTAGGCAGTGCAATAAGAACGAATTAAAAATAAACAAATCGAACAAAATAGTTAAAAGTCAACCAGGCAAGAGAGCAAGGAGGAACCTCCCAGCTTGTCGCCTCAGGAGGGGAAATTAGGCTGTCTCTTCACCTCCAGGGGCTACTCCTCCCCCCTACACTCCAGATGCAGGTCAGCTGTGGCTGTCTCACCTACTCCTCCCCTGGGTCAAGACATTTCCCAGATCCTATCACATTCAAATCCAGACAGTCAATCCACAACCAGGCAGAGACACACAGAATTATTTAAAAAAAAACAAAAAAAACAGCCACTTCTAAAAGCGTGGTTTCTAAACATACAATTCAAAAACCACCTTCAAGACGTGTTATTAAATTGTGAGTTCAGGCACACTAAACTTCACCTATCCATCTTAAGCCTATGGGAAGATGTACTGGAAACATATTACACAGCCTTCCCCATTCCGTCCTATGGGCAAGATGGCCTTGCAACAGTGAAAAACGAAATGGAGAGTATTTCACTGCCAGGACATGGTACACACCTTAGTACATGTCCTACCTTTCACATACACTGCACCCTGCCCAGGGGGCACCTTGGGCCTACCATAGGGGTGTCTGATGTGCATAAAAAGGGAAGGGTAAGGCCTGGCAAGTGGGTGCACTTGTCAGGACAGCAAGGCAGTTTAACAAACTGCACGCAGACACTGCAGTGGCAGGCCTGGGAACTCTTTTCAGGGCTACCTATGTGGGTGGCACAATTAGTGTTGCAGGCCCACTAGTAGCATTTGTATTACCAGCCCTGGCACACATAGTGCACTGTACAAGGGACTTAACTAGTGAGACAAACATGCCAATTATGGACAACCAATTACCAATACACTTTACACAGGGATCACTTGCACTTTGACACTGATCAGCAATAGCAAAGTGCCCAAAGCATCTAAGTTGGCAACACCATGTCAGAAAAAATGTCGAGGGAGAACGCAAAACGTTTAGGGAACTTTAGTCAAAATGGGCCAAGTCTAACACAACCCCCTCCCAGCCTAAAGCCAGGGTAGACCAATCAACTACCTTGATGGACTTCCCTGCTTGGGGCGATAGAACACGGACGCCGGACCGCTTCCGCAGGGACACCATCCTGTTCTATGCCTTCCTGACCCAAGGGGGTTCTCTTGGTCACTAATCCCTAGGCCAAGTATGCTGCTCCACGGGTACTTCCTGGCAGTCGGGGGCCCTCTAGGGGTGCTGGTCCCTTGCCAACTCCCACCTAGAGCGGTACCCCTGGAAGACCCTTCAGCCAGGATACTGTCTCCAGTTATGCTGCCCTCCAGGTTAGAGGTGGGGTTACACCGGTCACTTCTAGGGGACCTAGCCCTACTGGCTGGGCACTGTCCCACGGGTTTTCCTACAGGGGAATACCTCCCTCCCTTAACCTTCCATTTAAGAATGGCACCCACAAACTTCAGGACCGTGGGAGCTCTGGTTACAGACACCCCACACCCTCCTGACGCTAGGTGTTCTTCCTCACACAGCTGGCAAGTAGGCGCTAGGCCTCCAACCATGTGCTCCTCTAAGGGACCCTCCAGTGTCTGGGGTGGGGTTGTGGACCCCAGGGGACCCTGCTCACACTCCCTACCTCTCCTTTGAGACAGGGCGCTAGCCTGCATGCCCCACCCCCCACTACTCTGGGACCTAACTGCTCTACTTCACTTCTTTTCCCTCCCTAATGCCTCCTCGGACCCTTGGACCCATTACCAGGGGTCAGGCTCTTGTGCAAGCTCCCAGAAATCAAAGAGCTTGCACCCTAACAAGTGTTGGCGCAATCATGGAAAATAATTACTGAGCCTAGGCTCCCTGGGGGCCAAATTGAGCAACAGCTTTAAAGCATTTGCCATGCTAACCACCACCCAATCATTCAGTGCACGCGTGTACTCATCCACACCTGGCACTGGCTGTGCGCTGCCACCATTCGAACTGGACTCCACCTGTTTAACCTTGATGTCCAGTTCCCTCATGCTTAACTCATGAGCTAAGAGAATCTTTTTCTCTTCCAAGGCGAGAGCATTCCGGCTCTCCTCTGCTCGCTTTTCACTTTCAATGAGCAGCTTCTTCTCTTCTGCTTGAGCCTTAAGTTTTAGAATCTCCAACTCATGCTCTCTGACCCTTTGGTTTTCTCCAGTTCCTCTGGGGAAAAACTCCTCCCTGAATGGTTACTACCAGCACCTGAGGCTGGTCCTCCCACTGGCACATCCTGTGGACCAAATCCATCCCATGGGTCATCCTCATCCACCTCAGCATCACCTGTCTCCTGAGCTTCTTTGGCTTCCCACCAGGCCATCAAGGCCATTTGCAGCTCCTCCTTCTAGGCGCTACTTTTCATGGGACATCCCAAAGCTCTGCATAATTGCCTCAATTGATCTTTGTAGGTAAGCAATGCCTCAATGTCGAACTCCAATTCTGCAGCCTCACTGGCTACCTGACTCCTCTGAGACATGATGTGTGGCTTAAAGGTCGCTCAAAAATAGAACCAAAAATCAAAACACAATATGTGGTTGCATTGTGGTCTGCGCTAAACTATTGATGTACACCAATCACTGAGAGTGAATTTGTAAATACACGTTCAAATCCCCAACCGCTGACCACCAATGTTAGAACTAGGGGTCTCTAGTTGGCTGAGGTAGGTACCTAAGTCCAAATAGGGACCCTGACTTCTAAGTCAGGGAAAGGAGGGACACCTTCTCAGATAGCCCCTGCTCACCCCCTTGGTAGCTTGGCGCGAGCAGCCAGTCTTATCTCCAAGGCAAATGTGTAAAGTATTTGGGACCACGCTCTCAGTAATACAGTGATAACACCTCAAAAGGACTCCACACGAGTTTTATAAAAAAACAAATATATGTTTATATAAAAAAAGATATACGATGAGACCACACGATAAAAATCCACCATATGTGTATTTGTAATATTTCACCTTGCTGCTTATTAGGCAAGCAAGCACTGGGAGGTTGGTTACTCGCACCGCAGTCCTGGTAGTCAAGAGCACCTGCTAAGGGCCACGCCACCTCGGGGATAGGGATCTGGCTCTCTGGAAGGACTTCATCACGACGTAGTCTCCAGGTCATAGATCATGGCCCTCACCCTGCGACCTGTCTGGAAGCGTTTCCCGAACCTGTTGATAAATAGAAGACAAACTGTCAGTCAACTGAGACAAATAGTCGTTCATCAATACACAAGGTACGTCATGTATAGGGCGTGGCTTAGGAACCCCCCAAATATTCATTGGCCTCCCGAAAACCACCTCATATGGTGTGAGGCCAGATCATGTATGTGGTATCGATCTAATGGATGGTAATGCCACAGGCAGTGCATCAGGCCATTTCAGAGATGTGGAAGCCTGTATTTTGGCCAACTTAAGTTTGAGGGTAGAATTGTATCGTTCCACTAGCCCTGCTGATTGTGGGTGAAAAGCAGCATGGAACTTCTGCTTGATTCTCAATCCTTTCATGAGGTAATCAACAACTTGCCCAATGAAATGGGATTCGTTGTCATTCCACAAAACGCGGCAAATGCCAAATCTTTTAGGAGCACCTTTGCTGTAGTAAGAGCTGTATTATCTTTCATAGCGTAAGCCTCTATCCATTTACTGAAGGCACATACCACCACTAAGACATACTTTAGATTATTACAGCGTTCAAGCTGTATATAATCCATTTGTAGAACCTCAAAAGGTACAGTAGGTATGGCAAACCCTCCAGTTGGAGTTTGTGTTCCCTTTCCAGGATTGTACTGGAGACAAATCAGACAAGACTGGACTACCTTTTTAGCTGTGCCGGCAATATCTGGATGATCCCAAACTTGCATAAGTAGCTTTGCTATTGAGGATGTTCTAAGATGTGCCGGCCCATGTGCCATGTGAATCATGGGATGTAAATAGGCTGTGGGTAATTTCCACTTCGTCATGTCTTTATACCTCCAACAGCCCTCATCATCCAATGTTCCCTCCTTAGACCATTGGTCTAATTCTTCAATAGAGGCAGATCGTTGCATGTCCAGCACCTCTTGCCTGGCATCATACCAATGTTCAGCTTGTGACTTGACCACATACATAGATGTAGTTCTTCGCTGCATTACAGTCTCACGGGCTGTGTGATCCGCAAAGGCATTGCCTTGCACTATTTTATCAGTCACTTTCTTATGTGCGCTACACTTAACAATCGCTACTTTCTTAGGATATGTCAAGGCATTAAGGAGATTATGTACTAATTTCCCATGCACTATTTGTGTTCCATGTGAAGTAAGAAAGCCTCTTTCCTTCCAGAGTTGCCCAAAATCGTGAGCCACTCCAACAGCATATCAGCTATCGGTGTAAATATTAACAAACAGATCTGTGCTAAGCTCACATGCTCTTGTTAGCGCTATCAACTCAGCTGCCTCAGCTGACCTCTGTGGGATGCGAGCTGTCTCAACTACTGTCTGAAGTGTTGTAATTGCGTACGCAGCAGATGTGGTGCCATCGGGCAACTTCAAGCAGGACCCGTCAACCCACAATTCCCCATCAAAACTAGAAAGGGGCGTATCTTGTAGGTCAACACAACCCTTTGTTTGTTATTCAGTAAGGGATATACAATCATGTGACTCTTGTGACTGGGACTGAGTAGCTGGAAGTGGCAATAATGCAGCAGGATTCAAAGTCAAACATCTTTTCAGTGTGATATGTGGGGCCAAAATTGTCAATTCATAGCCTGTCAAGCGGGCACTAGTCAGATGCTGTGTCTTTGTTTGATTTAGCAAGGCATCGACTGAATGGGGCACTAGCACAAGCAATCTATGTGACAAGACTATTCCCTCACTTTGACGTATGGACACAGCAGTCGCTGCCACAGCTCGAAAACACCCAACCAACGCACGAGCGACTGGATCAAGGACAGCTGAAAAATAGGCACAAGGACGCTGCTTTTCACCATGTATCTGGGTTCAAACCGAGAGAGCGCAACCGTCCCTCTCGTGCACATAGGGCCCGATTCACAGAACTAACTTAAGACAAAATCCTAAACTTACTACTTTTGGTATTCACAGAAGGCATTTAGTAGCAGTAAAGTTAGGATTTTGTCTTAAGTCTGTCTTAAGTCTGTCCTAGGCTTTTCTTAAGTCTGTCTTAAGTCTGTCTTAAGTCTGTCCCAAGTTTGCCTTAAGTTTGTCTTAAGCCTGTCTTAAGTCTGTGTTAAGTCTGTCTTAAGTCAAACTTGAGACAAAATCCTAACTTTACTACTGTGGAATCTACACTACTACTAAATGCCTTCTCCAAAAGTAGTAGGACAGACTTAAGACAGACTTAAGACAAACTTAAGACAAACTTAAGACAAACTTAAGACAAACTTAAGACAGACTTAGGACAGATTTAAGACAGACTTAAGACAAAATCCTAACTTTACTACTACTAAATGCCTTCTGTGAATTCCAAAAGTAGTAAGTTTAGGATTTTGTCTTAAGTTAGTTCGGTGAATCGGGCCCTTGAGTGTGAAGGCCTTAGTGTAGTCTGGAGTTCCTAATACTGGAGCAGAGCAAAGAGCTTGACGCAACTGTTGGAAAGCATGCTGGCATTCAGTAGTCCATGGGAGAGGCATCGGATTGTCTTTAGTCAAAAGAGCCAACAAGGGTTTAACAATGTAAGAAAAGCTAGGGATCCACTGCCTACAGAAAGCAGTAAGGCCAATCAATGCACGGACGTCCTTCTGAGTACGGGGCACAGGCGTGTCTAAAATAGCTTGAATGCGATCTGGTGTGAGTGCACGTCCCTCCTTAGACAGGAGGTGACCTAAATAGGTAACCTGCTGTCTACAATATGGCAATTTCTTCCGAGAGACTTTGTGATGATGAGATGCAAGAAATGATTGTAATAACAGTGTTCCTTCTTCACACTGTTCAGGGGTATCAGCAGCCAACAAGATGTCATCAACATATTGAATAAGAGCCACCCCTTTCGGTACAGGGAAAGAATCAAGCTGTCTTTTCAATGCCTGGCTATAAATGCTAGGACTCTCTGTATACCACTGTGGAGCGCTACAGAATCTGAATGAGCGATTATTCAAAGTGAAGCCGAACAAATAACGGCTATCAGGATGAATAGGTATCGAGAAGAAAGCATTCTTCAAACCGATAACACTGAATGTAGTTGCAGTAGGAGGAACCATAGAAAGAAGTGTTGTTATGTCAGAGACTACTGGATATTGGGGCACTACTATCTTGTTGACCTCTCTCAAGTCAATAATAAATCTATAAACCTTAGTATCAGTGTCTTTTTTCAAAATGGGAAGAATAGGGCTATTACAGCTATTGTAAGGAACGTCTTCCACAACCCCCACTCTGATCAAATCCTGAACAATGTGTATCAATGCTTCTTCACCTTCTTTTTTTATAGTGGGGCAATCGAGGCAACGAAGCACCTTCCTTCACTTGAATATGTACTGGTGGGATAACCATTTGACCCACATCGGTGTCTGATGTAGCCCACAAGGTACTAGGTAGTGATGCCAATGCAATATCCTCTTTAATAAGACAAGACCTCTGAACCATTGGATAGTTGTCATTTAAAATAACATGCACACCTTCTGGGAAACAACGTATTGTAGCACGAAAATGTTTAGGCATATCGATACCCACAATGTTATCTGGCGTGTTAGGGGAAAGCAGAAATGGACATGTTGCAGTGAATTTATCAAGACTAAATGCAAGTGGTTGTGACAGTGGGCTAAGTGTAGGTGTCCCATCGAATCCTATAGATGTTATCATTGTGCCAGACAGGGGAACCCTAGGAACCAATTGTTTAGACAGAGCACTATGAGTAACTTCTGTATCAAACAGAAAGCGATCAGTAGAGCCCAAGACGTTTGCATCGACATAGGGACCCCTCTGGTCTACTGGGACCTCAACCGGTTCCTTACCCCATCCTAGGCATTCCTGTGCATAATCAGAATCCTTAGGACCATCAGCCAAATAATCAGACATTTGGTATTGGTTTTGCCTATCAAAGGTATTAAAAGAATTAGGATTGTGTTCAACTGTCTCAATTCTGGTACGATTATCCATGCCTCCCCTATTTCCTGTGTTTCCTGGGCGGCCTCTCATACTTCCTCTACCCCTCTGATACTGCTGACCTCGCAAAAGGGGACATTCAGAACGCCATTGTCCAATCTCTTTACAATAGGCACACTGATCAGAAGACAAAGTTGCCCGAGAGAAAGAGGGTACACCAGGGCGATACATCGCACGTCCACCTCTACCACTGCCTCTAAATGATGGACCATAGACTTGAGCCAACATAACTTTTGTTTTTAAATCCTTAACCTTTTTATCCTCCTTGCCTTTCGCTTCCAAATTCTTGACGCTCATAAAACTGGGCCATAGTCAAAAGGGAGACAGGGGAAGACGTAGTCCATGAACTCTCGCTGGCCTTTAGGCGACTAGCTATTTCTAGTAACATGTTAGCGACAAATTTGTCTATGAACAGATGCTTACTTGGGCATCTGTCAACGACTGCCCACTAATGTCTGCTAATGTCATGGAATGTCTCTTCGAATCAAGTAAAGAAATCAGAAACTGACTCATCCACTTTCTGCTTACAAGACGCTAATGTAGTCCAATCTATTTTCTTAGGGGGTATAAGAGTTTTCAACTTAGTTACAATGGCTTTGGGAAGATCCAATATCACCTGTTGTGGTTTTTGCGCAGGTTCGCTATCAGCATCTATTTCCTCTAAATGCACCCAAGTATCACCATAAGCTACATTATCATCTACCTTCCGAATTGATCTCCACATATCAGGGGGTAAAATAAGTCCAAAAAACATATCAATATCTGGCAAGGTCATAGTGCAGGAGCTAATGGCGCCTTCTGCTTCTTCATAGAAAGCGGCCGTATATTTCCATGGATCAGGCAAAGCAGCTTTAAAAGCCATAATGTCTGCTCTACTCCAAGGGGTATAGACCCAATTATAAATAAAATATCCCTTCGCATTATCTGAAGTTTTATCGTCACTTGTGCCTGCTCCCTTTGGAGGAACATACAAAGGTGCAGCTTCACGTATCGGCTTCACAGTAACTACAGGATTACTAGTGTCTTCATCTGTCCCTGTAGCTTCTTCTTGTCGCGCTGGGATCTGAACTGTTTGCTCAGTTGTAGCTTTACCAACTGCCTTTTTTTCTTCTCGTAGACGGAATGCATCAACGCGTAATTTAACCACTCGCCTAACTAGACCGGACACCTGTGAAAAAAAAAGGTGCCATCACTTAACTGTTTATAATCAGAATTTATATCAGAGGGCTCTAGAGCACCAGAATGTTTTCTAAAGCTGGTTATTACTTCACAAGTGAACGTCTCTAAAAAATATAACTGCTCTAAATCGGACCATAGCTGAGCCATTGCTAGACAGTCTGGAGCGGAGGCATCCCCATAAGCTGCTTTACGAGCAGCAGATCTAAGAGTGGCCTTATGTTCAGTAGTTAAAGTAGAGCGAGTTGTCCGCCCGACCTCCTTATCTTTATCTTTTTCTTCTGAAGAAAAATGCTCCTCATCAGAACCTTCATTCTCAGGGGCACTAGGGAATTTATACGGGGCGGAGGTCTGTCTAACAAAATAGAATCATCTTGAGGTCTATTAAGTATGGAATAAATGGGGCGCCTAACAGGGTACTAGCCAGTTACCTCTAAATGACGCCCCTATCTTCTTTCTCTTTGATTTCTTTCATTTACTTATTTTTTAATTCCAATGCTTTTTCATAATTCGATTTGCGCTGTTCTTTTTCTGCTATAGCTTCTTCTCTCCTCACTCTCTCATTCACCTCTTTCTCCCACATTTGTACACAATCAAACATAACTTGTCGACTCTTTCTCTGAAACAGACACTGCTCAACATACTGAATCTTCCTAAAATCAAATGACCCATTTACTGGCCATCGTAGATCAGGATCCTTTTTTGTATATTTGTTCCACAGTGTACTATACATTAAGGAAGAAATACCATATTTAATATACATAAACCTATTAGGTGTCCCCTCTAGGGGAGCCGGCTGACTACTTTCCAGATCCATATTGGTACCTCCAAGACAGCAACACATTCTACGAAGTGTGCTAGGAGCAGGCATGCCAAAAATATTATAACAAAATATAATATTATAATCAAATAGTATTTATCCCAAATATATCAAAAGTAGAGACAAAGATCTCCTCATTACTTGCCTCTATTTATTGCAACAAACAAACAAACAAAACCAGAAACTTGGCAAATCAAATTCAAAACAAGAGTGTTTCTTCAGCGACCGTACCAAACTAAAGTCTCCAACCTCCACCTGCCAAGCTCTGGGTCGACCTAATGCTCACTGCAAAACTTACGCCAAAGGAGATCTCAGTCGGGACTGGCCACCACCTGGAGGGTCAGATCGGGAAAACCGGAAAAACAGGTCCATCTGCAAAGACAAAGGGTCTCCTCGTGCAGGGTACCTCCTCAGTAGATTCCTGTCCTCCGTCAAGACAACTCCTTCAGACGGCCGCGTCTCCGATGAGCCCCACGAGTCGGACACCAAACTATGGAAATTAGCCTTTTTAGGGGCCCACAGGTGCAGGGGTTAACACTTATCCGTCCACGGGTCCTTAGACCAACAAAGAAGAGATTGACACTGAAGCTGGAATTCAAAATAACAAGTTTATTCACTCATGAGTGAGACCACATCCATACAACACCCTAAAGTGTTCCAGGAGGTAGTGACTTGAATACACAGGCCATGGGCCTTATATGCTGTGTTTGTTGCGGAGTAAGTATGTAGACTCAAATAGAAGGTACAAACATACACAGGAATGGGTATCGACTAACATGGGCAGATGGATATCACTTAGTCAGCAAAGTGGGAGGGGAGACAGAACTGCTTACATTAGTAGGATATGATAGACAGTTACAGTCTCAAACAGATGCATTCTAGCAGCTACAGGCCTTTCTGAGCTCATACATTGCTTGAGCTTAGAAGAGAAGGAGTTAACTAAAGCTGATGACTCAAGCAGAATAGAAAGGCAAGCAACAGTGAAGACGGAAGAAACACATGGCTAACAAAATGGAAGCCACAACCAAGATGGCTTCAGCTCATACTAACAGATTATCTGTGATTTCCAAAGATGGTCTAGAGGAGACCCTGTGAAGGTACTTCAGTGCCTCGATGGACTAGAGGAGACCCAGTAAAGGCTCAATGGACTGGAGTTAACCTATGATGGTAGTTCAGTGCCTCGATGGACTAGAGGAGACCCTGAGAAGGTACTTCAGTGCCTCGATGGACTGTAGGAGACACTGTGAGGGTACTTAAGTGCCTCGATGGACTAGAGGAGACCCTGTGAAGGTACTTCAGTGCATCGATGGACTAGAGGTCACCCTGTGAAGGTACTTCAGTGCCTCGATGGACTAGAGAAGACCCTATGAAGGTACTTCAGTGCCGCGATGGACTAGATGACACCCTGCGAAGGTACTTCAGTGCCTCGCTGGACTAGAGGAGACCCTGTAAAGTTACTTTAGTGCCTTGATGGACTAGATTACACCCTATGATGGTACTTTAGTGCCTCGATGGACTAGAGAAGACCCTGTGATGGTGTTTCAGTGCCTCGATGGACTAGAGGAGACCCTATGAAGGTACATCAGTGCCTCGATGGACTAGAGGAGACCCTGTGAAGGTACTTCAGTGCCTTGATGGACTAGAGGAGACCCTGTGAAGGTACTTCAGTACCTCAATGGACTAGAGGGGACCCTGTGAAGGTACTTCAGTGCCACGATGGTCTAGAGGATAACCCTGTGAAGGTACTTCAGTGCCTCGATGGACTAGAGGAGACCCTGTAAAGTTACTTCAGTGCCTCGATGGACTAGAGTACACCCTATGTTGGTACTTAAGTGCCTCGATGGACTAGAGAAAACCCTGTGAAGGTACTTCAGTGCCTTGATGGACTAGAGAAGACCCTATGAAGGATTCTTAAGTACCTTGATGGACTAGAGGAGACCCTGTGAAGGATACTTTAGTGCCTCGATGGACTAGAGTTAACCTATGATGTTACTTAAGTTCCTTGATGGACTCGAGAAGACCCTGTTAAGGTACTTCAGTGCCTCGATAGTCTAGAGGAGACCCTGTAATGGTACTTCAGTGCCTTGATGGACTAGAGTACACCCTATGATGGTACTTAAATGCTTCAATGGACTAGAGAAGACCCTGTGAAGGTACCTCAGTGCCTCGATAGACCAGAGGAGACCCTGTGAAGGTACTTCAGTGCCTCCATAGACTAGAGGAGACCCTGTGAAGGATACTTTAGTGCCTCGATGGACTAAAGTTAACCTATGATGGTACTTCTGGGCCTCGATAGACTAGAGGAGACCCTGTGAAGGTACTTGAGTGCCTCAATGGCCTAGATTAGACTCCTATGGTGGTACTTCAGTACCTCAATGGACTAGAGTAGACCCTATGAAGGTACTTGAGTGCCGCGATAGACTAGAGGAGACCCTGTGAGGGTACATCAGTGCCTCGATGGACTAGAGAAGACCCTGTGAAGGTACTTAAGTGCCTCAATGGACTAGAGGAGACCCTATGATGGTACTTAAGTGCCCCCAATGGACTAGAGGAGACCCTGTGAAGGTACTTCAGTGCCTCGATGGACTAGAGTAGACCTTTGAAGGTACTTCAGTTGAATAAGGCGGAGGCTATTGGAGAGCACCAGTATCCTAGATGGACTAGAGTAGACCCTATAAACGTACTTCAGTTGAATAAGGTGGAGTTTGGTAGAGAGCACCAGTTTCCAAGATGGACTAGAGTAGACACTATGAGGGTACTTCAGTTGAATAAGGTGGAGTTTAGTAGCGAGCACCAGTTTCACAGAGACCATTGTTGCTTCTGTCGAGTGAGCCTCGTCCATGGGACCAACGTCTTGCCCCCACCTGTCTTGAAGTGCCGACATGGAGTCGGGATGTTGGTTACTAGCGATTGGGAAAGTCTGAAGATTCCCTTAGTCCCTATGGCAGGTAATGTGACCTGTGCCTCTAGTGGGTTATGAGGAGGGGGCCTGAGTAGAGCACCTTTTTGTGCTTCTAATGCATGTCACAACTGTAGATAGTGATAAAATTGCACTTGTTGCCTGCTGTGTGTCGCTACCAGGTGGGGGAAGGAGTGGCTTCCTTCCCAGACATCTTTCAGCCTGGATATGCCAATAGGACGCTAAGCTTGAAGCCTTTTAGCTTGACGGTAATCTGTTACAACTAAGAACCCCCCCAGAGTGGCATTTCTGCTGTCGGGACCCTGTCCCAGTGGATCTACCAGAGGGCTTGGTGCCAACACACCAGGAATGTTTCAGTAGGCAGCAGAAGACCTGGACATGTGTAACACACATTCAGCAGGCACAGCATGCCCTATTGTCCAAGCATTTTAATTTCACCACTACTGTTGGTTCATCGTGGTTGGAGAAGAATCAGTCGTTTACGGGAAGGATGTGACGTGACTTGCTCCGTAGAATAACTTCCTGTCTGCTATGCCCAGTCCTCTCTCATACAGTGGAAGGACACATTCCTTGCATGAGATGCACAGTTGTATACCTGCCCACAAAATCTCTGTAGCAGAGTGTGTATGGTTTAAAAGAGGGATTGCAGTAGCTCCTGAGGAAAAGTTTGGAGAGTACCAAGTAGCTGGGAGAGAGAGATCATTTTAAACAAGGCGGCCCTGCCCACTTCATTAATCAACAGTGAGTTCCGTGCTGATTTTTATGGAGTCTATATAAACATAAAGTTAGCTCTTCAGTTTAATTTTCTCCCATTTCAGTGTTGTCTTAATACACAGCAGGCAGATTGCTTCCAATGGCTGGTAGGCACAATGCCATATTTATAACTGAAAAATCCAGTCATTATTTTAAGTAAGAGAAATTTAAAGTTTAGAACACTTTCGCTGAACATTTTTATGCACTTTAAATATCTCCCATTTATAAAAATGGTTGTATGTTTGCGTTATACATGTAATGGTGCCGCGAAAGGTATCTCCTGTGTCACACGTACATATGATACAGACAGCAAGTCACTCATACACATGCACATGTATCTCATTCATACGCACACATGTTCATACATTCCCAAAGACCACACTCTCACAGACACACAAGACAACTCCGTCATAGTGCCCCTCGTCAAAGTATTTTGTCCAAACCAGAGTTTTGGGCTCCATGGACATTATGCAAAGGGGGAGGTACTTGGCCTTCAGTAGCTCACAACGATTATCACTGATCAATGATCCATCCAGCTGATGCGGCCGGAACCCCCGACCTAAGGTTGGTTGGTTCCAACTCTGCAACAGTGTTCAGGGGGACGTGAGTGACTATTCCCACTCCAGTCAGAGCAACATTAGGGAAAGTGTTGGGTTGCGAAGGGGTCAAATTTACTGTGCCCACTCCAGTCAGTGCACCAATGGAAACAAACAAATTCTCTTCAACACAATAAAATAATTGCAAAATCATAGTAAACAAATACAAATATAAATATGTAAAAAAATAATACAAATATATTTTATGTTAAAAATGTAATAAAGTAAATACATATTACAATGTTGCATATATAGCATAAATACTGACAAACATTATAACTAAAAAAATACATATTTTTCATTTTAATAAATAACTGTATAAAAATATATTTATTAACAAAAAATATTAATTACATAATTTTATTTTCGTTACTTCAGAACCTGCACCTAAAATGTAAATAAATAAAAAATATTGCACAATTAACCTAATGAATTACCAATTAAATAAACTCCAGTTTCAATTTTGAAAAATGTGAATTGCATTCACTTATGCACAATGAATTTCCCTGCAGAAGCGATTAAAAATCTTACAACGTGGGAGCGTTGGGAGCTCCTCTGATTTCTGTGAAGTGGGACAGGGCCAATAATACCTGGTATAACCCTTCAGCTCCAGCAGTCCAATGTTTGTCTTTCTGTTTTTCCCTTTTTGATCTATAATATTCCACTATTAGTGGGTGGAATGCTCTAATAGCCTTACAGCCCTTATGCCTCAGGCTACACCAGCTGTAAAAGAACTTCCTTCTTGTTATAGGGCCTCACTTACAGCTCACACCTATACCTCGGATTCAGAGCCTCAACAACCCATATAACCCTCGGCAGCAGGCTATATAGGCTAAAATTAAACCCTTTTAACATATTACATCTTTATATGCAACGTTCGATAAAACGTTATTTGCCAAAGGTCATCCTCTTCTACCATTCATTTGCAGTCTTAACTCTTTCTCCCCCCCCCTTTAGATGTTATGGTTTTTAAAACATAATTAAATGGCTTTGTCACTTAAACTGCAAATAGCTTAAACTCTCGCAAATGAGAGACCTATTGCATTCCAAATGCTTGAAGGCATCCCTGAGTTGCACCCTTCTGTCTCCCATGGCCCCTGAAGAACTCCCCGTTTGCTACGAGTTAAACAAACAAGCCGGTGGTCATAACTGCGCACTAGAGATACTCCTGCCCCCCTGCAGTAAGAGAAACTCATTAAAGAAAATAGTGCTTACAAACTAAGGAAGACGTACAGTGTAACAACCAAAGTAAAAGGGCTAATCCTCATAGGAGGTTACAAATGAAGACAAGGCGGTACTAAGGAGGGACTAACAAACCTGATAACGAATCAGAAGTCAGCATTTTCGAGGATAATGACACAAGCCAATGACAAATATGGGCGGAGAGTGGGCAGGGCTTCAAGTAAAGCACGTCAACACCCCATCAGGGGTATCAAATGCTATATAAATGCAAAACTTTTTTCCCTCGTCTATCCCTCCGCTATCCTTATCGCCCCAAATAACTGACTAATATCCACCACTCAAATTACTTTCATATTTCACTATACTAATTCACCTGTAATCCTTTATGGGTTTCCAGAATAGCATGCTACTCGGCAAAAAAAACCAAAAAACGTCTCAACACTCCATCAGGGGTAAAAAGCGCTATTTAAATACAAACCTTTTTCCCTCTTCTATCCTTCCGCTATCCTTCTGAATCCAAATAGTTGACTAACCTATCCACCACTTGAATCACTTTCATATATCACTATACTAATTCAACACTCATCCTTATGGGTTCGGGAGTAGCATGCTACTCGCCGAAAAAGCGATTCAACGCCTCGCCAGGGGTAGTAAGCGCTATATAAATGCAATTACAAAACAATACAATGTAGACTCCAAAACAGTATGGCTCGCAGAGCAGCGCATGCGCTGCCAAAGCTCGACCTAAAATGGATCTCTGTGACAAAGGCAGTAACCCACAGAACAATCCATCTAAAATACAGTTGTGTGGTCCACATGGTACATGGTGTTTGCAACAACCACATTAACATTCTGCGCTACTTTATAACGAGTCAGAACTTCCACTAGACAAAACTCGCTCTCTCGCCAGCAGGAACATTATTCTTGAATGTGGGGTGAGCCTGCAGTCAGTAGTCCATGGGATGTTTCTTATGTATTGCTGTAGGGGTGTTGCTACACTACTAGAGAAACTACTAAAGTGGCATCTTTCAAGGGATAAACTATACAGGAGGGAGCAGCTGGACGCCAAGGGGGGGTCTTCGCAATGCATGCATGGTGCAGTGTCCTCCATGAGTGTGACGTTTCTGTTAGGGTCCCAGATCTGTTAGGTCTCCAGACCTGTTAATTCACCAGATCTGTTGGGACCCTGGATCTATTAGGTCCCCAATCTGTTAGGTCCCCAGATCTTTTAGGTCCCTGGATCTGTTAGCTCCCCAGATCTGTTAGGTCCCCAGATCTGTAAGGTCCCCAGATCTGTAAGGTCCCCATAGCTGATGCTCTGTGATCCTGACTTTCAGTGTCGCTTTCTTGATCTTCAAGCGTTTACACAGGACGACGCTGATGCCAGCGTCACTTCTGCATTTTGAGTGTGGCACATGTGACACGCACAAGCAGTTTATTGGACCATGGCATACTTTCTGTAAGAGAGCTTTCAGTGTACGGGCTTGGAAACCCCTATCTCGGAGCAGATGTAGCAGCCTACTAGCCCTAGTACTTGCCAATAACCAAGCCACACACAGAGAGTAGTTGTAAATGTCTTTATTCTGCTGCGTGTAAGTCAGAACTCAACATTCTAAGCCTGTCTGCAACTCATCCATCGAGCAATGAAGTCACAGGCCTACGGTGTACAGTGGGAACCAAAAGAGTTCGAGTGATTCTTTATTTACAGAACACTACAAGGACAAGATTAGAGGCACCCGCCCACCCATTAGCTGCGAGCAGGAGAATGGCTGAATGGTGATGTGGCTACGGTTATATTGAAAGAAGAGTAGGAGAGGACACAGATGATGAATTGATATGTTTCGCCACAGTAGGACAGGAGTTGTATGGCAGATATATCTCCCTAGGCACTGGATGGTGAGTCAAGTGCGGGCATATCCAACCCTTGTGTGGGGACGTACGGAAAGGGGAATGGACAAGTTCGGGGCTTGGGAGAGGGCAATCAGGAATTGGCTTGGAGGTGTTTGGTGAGGTGTGAGCGAGAGGTTGGGGAATACAAGGGAAAGGCTGTGAATGGAAGAAGAAAAAAGGATGTGTCGATGTAGAGATGCATTGTTTGGGACTGTTTACCCTTTGGGGAGGTTTAACGGAGGGAGTATGTCAGAAATGTGAAATGTATTAGCGAGGTTGATTTACTGATGTATTTATTTATTTTATTTTATTTATTTATTTATTTATAAAGTTTTATATAGCGCGAACAAGATCCCAAGGGATATCAGAGCGCTTTACAATCAAACTAGAACTGGAAGGATAATAATGTAACAACAACAAGTTAAAAACACAAATGATCATAAGGTGCACGACAATTCAAATGGAAATTATGTTAAACAAGGTACAGTGTAACGACAGAGGGACACAGTATGTCACAAAAAAATAAAAATAAAAATTGTGGTAGTAAATGTTGAAACAATGGAAGTAGGAACAATGTCAACGGGCCAAGGGGCTAGCCCAATTACTGAAGGAGTTTATTCATCAGGAATCTTTTGACTTCCAGTTTGAACACCGTTGTTCTGGAGATTCTGCGTATTTCTGGAGGAAGAGAGTTCCATATCTTTGGAGCCGCGCTAGAGAAGGCTCTGTTAGAGGTTCTTTTTTTGTTAAGGATAGGTGGTTTCAAGAGTAAGGTAGTGGCGCTTCTAGAGGCTCTTGCACCACAAGATAGTTCAAGTTTTTGTGCCAGGTACCTGCGCGTCTTGAAGTGGATAGCTCTGTGCGTCATAGTGGCAATTTTTAGCTGGATTTGTGCTTCATAGGGGAGCCAATTTAGAGTTTTTAGGACTGGCGATATGCGCTCATTGCGTTTGGAGCCTGTAACCAGTCTAGCAGCAGCATTCAGTGAAGCCCTTAGCGGAGCCAGGGTGTATTTGGGCAGGCCACAGAGGGTAGCACTGCCGTAATCTTGCCTCTGTAGGACAAGCGCTTGAACCACCTGCTTGAAATCCTTAAGAGGGAGGAAAGGTTTGATGTTTCTGAGTGTTCTTATCAAGTGATTTGCTCCTTTACATGTATTGCTGATATGATTTTTCATATTCAGGTTCTTGTCCATGGTGACTCCTAGAGACTTGGCTGAGTTTACGATGAGCGGGGTGCAGTTGAAAGCAGTGAGGTGGCTCAACCAGAGGTCAAGATTGGGGGTGTAATTCTGAGGGGAGACGAGCAAGAATTCTGTTTTTGAGGTGTTGAGCAGGAGATGGTTCTCAGTTAACCAGTTTTGAGTATACGTTAGGATGGTGTTGAGTGATATGAGGTTTTCCGGGGATGAGATTTTCAAGTAGAGTTGAGTGTCGTCGGCATACATGTGGAAATGAATATCCATGGAGTTAAGTGAGTTAGCTAATGGTTCCAAGAAAAGGTTGAAGAGGATAGGAGATAAAGCAGATCCTTGGGGGACCCCCATGAGAACAGGCAAGGGCTGGGAGAGAGAGTGATTTGCCTTGACTGTTTGCGATCTGTGGTGGAGGAAGGACGATAACCACCGTAGCACCTGATCACCAAAACCCATCCTGTTTTGCAGAATGGATATGAGGTTGTCATGATTAACTGTGTCAAAAGCGGAGGAAAGGTCGAGGAGGATCAGGAGGCAGGATTTGTTTTGATCGAGAATCTTTAGAATGTCATCCATAACATGTATTAAACAAAAATGAAAGTGGGGGTGCACGAATGAGATAGTCCAAGAAGCCAGACGTTGTAACTTAATGTCCTCTTTAATTCAAAATAATTTTGGGTTGTAAAAAGATGGTCAGCCAACGCGTTTCCTTCCCTCAAGGGGAACTTCATCAGGGCTGTAACATGATAAGACAACATATATATTACATATATATTACATATAAATCCTAAAGCACAGGACTAACACCACACACAGATATAACCAAAACAGTATGACAATTCTAAAGACAATTTTTAGACAACATGAAAAAGTGACCCTTTAAAATGACATGTTTTCAAACATGCAAGAAATATTTTTTTGAATATTTACACTATATACATATTTAGGAGACATATGTTTAGCTAACAACTGCTAAATTGTAAAAAATGTGTCCGCCTAGCACATATCAAAAACCAAAGGAAATGATGGACGGAGTGTTGAACATTGCAAGCACTCACCCCCAGTCAACTGATCTGGGTTTAATCCATCACCGTTCTTTAGCCCACTCTGCCACCCCAGTTCAGACATGGCCATATGCAAATCAGTCTGACCCTGTGCCTCATGGGAACAGTCCAGCCCGAACTGCCAAGCCATGTCTTCCCTGGACCGGAAACAAGCTTCCTAGGACCGGTTTCTAGCATTTCAGCCGTCTTCAGCCAGGCTTGCTTGAATCCAGTGGCAAAGTGAGCAAGGGACTCACGTCTGAGCATACCCTGCCAACTTATGGCGAACTAAGCAAAAACCAAAGGAAATGATGGACGGAGTGTTGAACATTGCAAGCACTCACCCCCAGTCAACTGATCTGGGTTTAATCCATCACCGTTCTTTAGCCCACTCTGCCACCCCAGTTCAGACATGGCCATATGCAAATCAGTCTGACCCTGTGCCTCATGGGAACAGTCCAGTCCGAACTGCCAAGCCATGTCTTCCCTGGACCGGAAACAAGCTTCCTAGGACCGGTTTCTAGCATTTCAGCCGTCTTCAGCCAGGCTTGCTTGAATCCAGTGGCAAAGTGAGCAAGGGACTCACGTCTGAGCATACCCTGCCAACTTATGGCGAACAAAGCAAAAACCAAAGGAAATGATGGACGGAGTGTTGAACATTGCAAGCACTCACCCCCAGTCAACTGATCTGGGTTTAATCCATCACCGTTCTTTAGCCCACTCTGCCACCCCAGTTCAGACATGGCCATATGCAAATCAGTCTGACCCTGTGCCTCATGGGAACAGTCCAGCCCGAACTGCCAAGCCATGTCTTCCCTGGACCGGAAACAAGCTTCCTAGGACCGGTTTCTAGCATTTCAGCCGTCTTCAGCCAGGCTTGCTTGAATCCAGTGGCAAAGTGAGCAAGGGACTCACGTCTGAGCATACCCTGCCAACTTATGGCGAACAAAGCAAAAACCAAAGGAAATGATGGACGGAGTGTTGAACATTGCAAGCACTCACCCCCAGTCAACTGATCTGGGTTTAATCCATCACCGTTCTTTAGCCCACTCTGCCACCCCAGTTCAGACATGGCCATATGCAAATCAGTCTGACCCTGTGCCTCATGGGAACAGTCCAGCCCGAACTGCCAAGCCATGTCTTCCCTGGACCGGAAACAAGCTTCCTAGGACCGGTTTCTAGCATTTCAGCCGTCTTCAGCCAGGCTTGCTTGAATCCAGTGGCAAAGTGAGCAAGGGACTCACGTCTGAGCATACCCTGCCAACTTATGGCGAACAAAGCAAAAACCAAAGGAAATGATGGACGGAGTGTTGAACATTGCAAGCACTCACCCCCAGTCAACTGATCTGGGTTTAATCCATCACCGTTCTTTAGCCCACTCTGCCACCCCAGTTCAGACATGGCCATATGCAAATCAGTCTGACCCTGTGCCTCATGGGAACAGTCCAGCCCGAACTGCCAAGCCATGTCTTCCCTGGACCGGAAACAAGCTTCCTAGGACCGGTTTCTAGCATTTCAGCCGTCTTCAGCCAGGCTTGCTTGAATCCAGTGGCAAAGTGAGCAAGGGACTCACGTCTGAGCATACCCTGCCAACTTATGGCGAACAAAGCAAAAACCAAAGGAAATGATGGACGGAGTGTTGAACATTGCAAGCACTCACCCCCAGTCAACTGATCTGGGTTTAATCCATCACCGTTCTTTAGCCCACTCTGCCACCCCAGTTCAGACATGGCCATATGCAAATCAGTCTGACCCTGTGCCTCATGGGAACAGTCCAGCCCGAACTGCCAAGCCATGTCTTCCCTGGACCGGAAACAAGCTTCCTAGGACCGGTTTCTAGCATTTCAGCCGTCTTCAGCCAGGCTTGCTTGAATCCAGTGGCAAAGTGAGCAAGGGACTCACGTCTGAGCATACCCTGCCAACTTATGGCGAACAAAGCAAAAACCAAAGGAAATGATGGACGGAGTGTTGAACATTGCAAGCACTCACCCCCAGTCAACTGATCTGGGTTTAATCCATCACCGTTCTTTAGCCCACTCTGCCACCCCAGTTCAGACATGGCCATATGCAAATCAGTCTGACCCTGTGCCTCATGGGAACAGTCCAGCCCGAACTGCCAAGCCATGTCTTCCCTGGACCGGAAACAAGCTTCCTAGGACCGGTTTCTAGCATTTCAGCCGTCTTCAGCCAGGCTTGCTTGAATCCAGTGGCAAAGTGAGCAAGGGACTCACGTCTGAGCATACCCTGCCAACTTATGGCGAACAAAGCAAAAACCAAAGGAAATGATGGACGGAGTGTTGAACATTGCAAGCACTCACCCCCAGTCAACTGATCTGGGTTTAATCCATCACCGTTCTTTAGCCCACTCTGCCACCCCAGTTCAGACATGGCCATATGCAAATCAGTCTGACCCTGTGCCTCATGGGAACAGTCCAGCCCGAACTGCCAAGCCATGTCTTCCCTGGACCGGAAACAAGCTTCCTAGGACCGGTTTCTAGCATTTCAGCCGTCTTCAGCCAGGCTTGCTTGAATCCAGTGGCAAAGTGAGCAAGGGACTCACGTCTGAGCATACCCTGCCAACTTATGGCGAACAAAGCAAAAACCAAAGGAAATGATGGACGGAGTGTTGAACATTGCAAGCACTCACCCCCAGTCAACTGATCTGGGTTTAATCCATCACCGTTCTTTAGCCCACTCTGCCACCCCAGTTCAGACATGGCCATATGCAAATCAGTCTGACCCTGTGCCTCATGGGAACAGTCCAGCCCGAACTGCCAAGCCATGTCTTCCCTGGACCGGAAACAAGCTTCCTAGGACCGGTTTCTAGCATTTCAGCCGTCTTCAGCCAGGCTTGCTTGAATCCAGTGGCAAAGTGAGCAAGGGACTCACGTCTGAGCATACCCTGCCAACTTATGGCGAACAAAGCAAAAACCAAAGGAAATGATGGACGGAGTGTTGAACATTGCAAGCACTCACCCCCAGTCAACTGATCTGGGTTTAATCCATCACCGTTCTTTAGCCCACTCTGCCACCCCAGTTCAGACATGGCCATATGCAAATCAGTCTGACCCTGTGCCTCATGGGAACAGTCCAGCCCGAACTGCCAAGCCATGTCTTCCCTGGACCGGAAACAAGCTTCCTAGGACCGGTTTCTAGCATTTCAGCCGTCTTCAGCCAGGCTTGCTTGAATCCAGTGGCAAAGTGAGCAAGGGACTCACGTCTGAGCATACCCTGCCAACTTATGGCGAACAAAGCAAAAACCAAAGGAAATGATGGACGGAGTGTTGAACATTGCAAGCACTCACCCCCAGTCAACTGATCTGGGTTTAATCCATCACCGTCCATGAGGCACAGGGTCAGACTGATTTGCATATGGCCATGTCTGAACTGGGGTGGCAGAGTGGGCTAAAGAATGGTGATGGATTAAACCCAGATCAGTTGACTGGGGGTGAGTGCTTGCAATGTTCAACACTCCGTCCATCATTTCATTTGGTTTTGCTTTGTTCGCCATAAATTGGCAGGGTATGCTCAGACGTGAGTCCCTTGCTCACTTTGCCACTGGATTCAAGCAAGCCTGGCTGAAGACGGCTGAAATGCCAGAAACCGGTCCTAGGAAGCTTGTTTCCGGTCCAGGGAAGACATGGCTTGGCAGTTCGGGCTGGACTGTTCCCATGAGGCACAGGGTCAGACTGATTTGCATATGGCCATGTCTGAACTGGGGTGGCAGAGTGGGCTAAAGAATGGTGATGGATTAAACCCAGATCAGTTGACTGGGGGTGAGTGCTTGCAATGTTCAACACTCCGTCCATCATTTCATTTGGTTTTGCTTTGTTCGCCATAAATTGGCAGGGTATGCTCAGACGTGAGTCCCTTGCTCACTTTGCCACTGGATTCAAGCAAGCCTGGCTGAAGACGGCTGAAATGCCAGAAACCGGTCCTAGGAAGCTTGTTTCCGGTCCAGGGAAGACATGGCTTGGCAGTTCGGGCTGGACTGTTCCCATGAGGCACAGGGTCAGACTGATTTGCATATGGCCATGTCTGAACTGGGGTGGCAGAGTGGGCTAAAGAATGGTGATGGATTAAACCCAGATCAGTTGACTGGGGGTGAGTGCTTGCAATGTTCAACACTCCGTCCATCATTTCATTTGGTTTTGCTTTGTTCGCCATAAATTGGCAGGGTATGCTCAGACGTGAGTCCCTTGCTCACTTTGCCACTGGATTCAAGCAAGCCTGGCTGAAGACGGCTGAAATGCCAGAAACCGGTCCTAGGAAGCTTGTTTCCGGTCCAGGGAAGACATGGCTTGGCAGTTCGGGCTGGACTGTTCCCATGAGGCACAGGGTCAGACTGATTTGCATATGGCCATGTCTGAACTGGGGTGGCAGAGTGGGCTAAAGAATGGTGATGGATTAAACCCAGATCAGTTGACTGGGGGTGAGTGCTTGCAATGTTCAACACTCCGTCCATCATTTCATTTGGTTTTGCTTTGTTCGCCATAAATTGGCAGGGTATGCTCAGACGTGAGTCCCTTGCTCACTTTGCCACTGGATTCAAGCAAGCCTGGCTGAAGACGGCTGAAATGCCAGAAACCGGTCCTAGGAAGCTTGTTTCCGGTCCAGGGAAGACATGGCTTGGCAGTTCGGGCTGGACTGTTCCCATGAGGCACAGGGTCAGACTGATTTGCATATGGCCATGTCTGAACTGGGGTGGCAGAGTGGGCTAAAGAATGGTGATGGATTAAACCCAGATCAGTTGACTGGGGGTGAGTGCTTGCAATGTTCAACACTCCGTCCATCATTTCATTTGGTTTTGCTTTGTTCGCCATAAATTGGCAGGGTATGCTCAGACGTGAGTCCCTTGCTCACTTTGCCACTGGATTCAAGCAAGCCTGGCTGAAGACGGCTGAAATGCCAGAAACCGGTCCTAGGAAGCTTGTTTCCGGTCCAGGGAAGACATGGCTTGGCAGTTCGGGCTGGACTGTTCCCATGAGGCACAGGGTCAGACTGATTTGCATATGGCCATGTCTGAACTGGGGTGGCAGAGTGGGCTAAAGAATGGTGATGGATTAAACCCAGATCAGTTGACTGGGGGTGAGTGCTTGCAATGTTCAACACTCCGTCCATCATTTCATTTGGTTTTGCTTTGTTCGCCATAAATTGGCAGGGTATGCTCAGACGTGAGTCCCTTGCTCACTTTGCCACTGGATTCAAGCAAGCCTGGCTGAAGACGGCTGAAATGCCAGAAACCGGTCCTAGGAAGCTTGTTTCCGGTCCAGGGAAGACATGGCTTGGCAGTTCGGGCTGGACTGTTCCCATGAGGCACAGGGTCAGACTGATTTGCATATGGCCATGTCTGAACTGGGGTGGCAGAGTGGGCTAAAGAATGGTGATGGATTAAACCCAGATCAGTTGACTGGGGGTGAGTGCTTGCAATGTTCAACACTCCGTCCATCATTTCATTTGGTTTTGCTTTGTTCGCCATAAATTGGCAGGGTATGCTCAGACGTGAGTCCCTTGCTCACTTTGCCACTGGATTCAAGCAAGCCTGGCTGAAGACGGCTGAAATGCCAGAAACCGGTCCTAGGAAGCTTGTTTCCGGTCCAGGGAAGACATGGCTTGGCAGTTCGGGCTGGACTGTTCCCATGAGGCACAGGGTCAGACTGATTTGCATATGGCCATGTCTGAACTGGGGTGGCAGAGTGGGCTAAAGAATGGTGATGGATTAAACCCAGATCAGTTGACTGGGGGTGAGTGCTTGCAATGTTCAACACTCCGTCCATCATTTCATTTGGTTTTGCTTTGTTCGCCATAAATTGGCAGGGTATGCTCAGACGTGAGTCCCTTGCTCACTTTGCCACTGGATTCAAGCAAGCCTGGCTGAAGACGGCTGAAATGCCAGAAACCGGTCCTAGGAAGCTTGTTTCCGGTCCAGGGAAGACATGGCTTGGCAGTTCGGGCTGGACTGTTCCCATGAGGCACAGGGTCAGACTGATTTGCATATGGCCATGTCTGAACTGGGGTGGCAGAGTGGGCTAAAGAATGGTGATGGATTAAACCCAGATCAGTTGACTGGGGGTGAGTGCTTGCAATGTTCAACACTCCGTCCATCATTTCATTTGGTTTTGCTTTGTTCGCCTAGCACATATATACAGACAAATGTTGGGCTAGCAGAGACCAATTTGTAGAGATTGCCAACCTAATCATTTGATCTGCTACCATCTAATGGAGGCACCTGAACAATTTATTGAACTGTATGTGAAGAAAAAACATTTTAAGGAAAATGAATAGAAATGAAAAGGACTGAATTACTAAAGGAAAATAGGATGTATAATGAAAGCAGATCCAAAACAGAAAAAGAGAGAAAAACGCATACCTTGAGTCAATGATTATGTTCTTAAGAAAAGAGCAAGTCTTGAAGTCTTGAAGTATAGTGTAATTCACATATACTTCGGATTTCTGTAAACAAATACAATGTCCAAAGTCAGAATATATGGCATTGTGATCTCAACTGAGGTACTAAAACCATAACCTGCAAATGTAACTTGTTCTGATAGCGTACACTGTGTGTTGTACCACAGATTGAATATAACATAACATATGATAACTCACTGGTGAGAAGAAAAACAAGGCTGGGTATGTGATGTACTTAATGGAACCATGGTTCACTATTGCAGTCATTTTCCTTAAAATGTTTTTTCTTGAAAATGGATGGGGGTAACGGGTCACTGAAGTGGTTGGAAGGGTTGATATTCAGGAGAATCTTTTTGATTTCTTGTTCACTGAGTGGGGTAAAGGTGTCCCAGGCCGCATTGTTCTTAGGGATCAGGGGGGTAGAGTTGAGCTTTTCAGAGAGGTCAGGTGGAGAGGCTGCCCTGGAGGAGAGGAGTACAGTCTTCTTACACAAGTTGGCAGATTCAAGGCATCAGTACAAAGAATGACACAAGTTGCAGTGGTACAGTGAATTGACATAGCTGCAATAACAGAGTCACAAGCAGTCCCGGAATGACAAGGCCAGAAAGCCAGGCAGCAACCCATGAGGGCAGAAAAACAAAAAAAAAAGAACAGAACAGCGTGTCAGCCCCAATCCATACATCAATCATTCTTAAGCGACAGCAGATACAATGTATGCGGCCCCCAGATGTCTCTTGGCCTTGAGGCTGCAGGCAGCTCCTCCGCATAGCAGGTAAGCTGATCTCGACAATATGTTAAGTAATGCAGCCACCTGCTTGCCGTAGGAGCTAATCGGCTCTCCCAACAGAGAGAATTTCGTCACTTAGCCATGAGCAAGGTGATGGATATAAGTTTTTTATTAGCAGGGCGCACCTTAGTCACAACGCCCAACAGGCACAGCCGCGGGTGGCAGTCCAGCGGCTCCTGAATCATCAGACCAAGCACTCTGACCACCTCACCCCAATACGCAAATATCTTTGGACATTCCCACGCCAGATGATAAAAGCCAGGCGCACCACATCGCTTACAGGCATCGGACTGGCGGAGCCCGAATTTACACAATTGCTCCGGTGTATAGTACATCTGATGCAGATACTTAAAGTGCACCAGGCGCAGGTTGCCATTCGGCGTCAAGCGGCCCGTCAAGCTGCAGCAATCCAGCCACTCCTCCTCCATGAGAGGTTCCGGAAGCACCATATTCCAATTGTCCAGGGCCCTTGTCCCCTTTAAGACCCCATCCCTCTGGGACTCCTTGTAGAGTCTGGTCACCAGCCGCGCTCTAGAGGTGGTCATGTAAAGTAGCTGCAGTGCCCCAAGAGTCGGCGGCTCCGAGGGGAAGTGCGGATTAAATGTACGCATGGCAGATCGCAATCGTGCGTATACAAAGCGCTGCATGGCCGAGATCTCGCCACGGGCCGCTAAGTCTGCTAAGGTGAGAAATTGACCTCCCGGGAATACATCCGCCATGACGCTGAGTCCCATCTCCGCCAGCGTTCGCAGCGTACCCGTCTCCTGAGTCACCGAGAGGTCCGAGTGATGGAGCAGCGGCATATTTGGAGCATAGAGCGGTAATCTACCCGCCCGCTGCCCCAATGCCCGCCATGCACTGGCGGTGGTCTGCATCGTGTCGAACTCCCCCCTCTCATACACCGTATACGTGTTCACAATCATCGCCTTAAGGGGCAGAGGATGCACCGCACCTGCCTCTACAGCAACATGCGGGATGAACGCAGGGTCATGCTGCCAATAATAGGCGTACTGCGCTTGAGCACAGAGGTAATAGAGATAAAAATCCGGCGCCGCAAACCCACCCTGGGCATATGGTAATGTAAGCGTTTCCCAGCGAAGGCGGGACTTCTTCCCTCCCCACGCCAGCGTAATCAGAAGGGAGCGGAGAGTGTCGAAAAAGGACTTACGAAGACGTACCAGGATGTCACAGAAATAATATAGAAAGCGCGGTAGCACTATCATTTTCATCAAGGCTATGCGATCCGCAAAGGAGAACAGCAGTTTAATCCAACGAGCCACTTGGTCCTCCAGCTTGGCAACCGCTGTGCCAAAATTTGCTTGAATGACCGTTTGCGAATCTCTAGGCAGCCATATTCCTAAATATTTAACAGGCTCCAACCCCCACACCAACGGGTATTCCATATCGAAAGGCCAGGTGCTATCAGTGAGGGACAATACAGTGGACTTGGACCAGTTAATCCCCAGGCCAGAGAAGCACTCAAATCGAACGTACTCACGAATAAGCGGCGCCAGATACTGCGCTGGCTCGCGCACATACAGCACCATGTCATCCGCATACATGGAAACAGCGAGCGGCCGCTGCAGAAAACGCAATGCCAATGCGGCGTGCCGTTGCCGCACTATGCAAGCCAGGGGCTCCAGCACAAGCGCAAACAGAAGAGGCGACAATGGGCAGGCCTGCCGCGTACCCCGGTGAATCGCAAATTCGTCAGATAGGTGACCATTAATTCGAACCCTGGCCTCCGGTTTAGTATACAGCAACCGAATCCAGTTCGTAAACACAAACGGGACACCCATACGATGAAGGACTGTAATCATATAGGACCATGCTATAGAATCGAACGCTTTAGTAGCGTCAAGTAGCACTGCCACTGCCGGGAGCTCGGGGGTCAAGACATGCATAACCGCAAATATGGTGCGCAGGTTATGGGATGTGGAGCGAGTGGGAACAAACCCTGACTGGTCGGGGAGAACCATAACCGGAAGCAAGAGTTGGAGCCTCGTGGCCAACACCTTTGTCAATATTTTGACATCAGTGTTTATGAGAGACAATGGGCGGTACGAATCGCACTGATCAGGTGGCTTATCAGGCTTCAAAAGGGCGACCACCAGCGCCTTCTGAAGGGTCGGCGGCAAACACTGGGTCTCATAGGCCTCCTCATAAAGTTGCAACAGGCATGGTGCCAACTGGTCAACATACTCTTTATAAAATTCAGCCGGCAGCCCATCAGTGCCCGCCGCCTTACCACCAGGGAGCACCTTGATAGCATCCTGTATTTCCCCTAGCGTTAGGCGGTGCATCAACAACTCTTGCTGTCTGCGCGACAACCACACCAATGCAATATCATCTAAATATTGCTCGAGTTCATCCGGAGCAGCCGTAGGCCGGTGACCATACATGTCAGCGTAATAGTCAGTGAATGCGCGCAGAATGCCAGCAGCATCATGCCGGACCTCTTCATCCACCTTAATACCCTGTACTACATGCGCCCTGCGATGCGGATCAAGGATGCGGCAAGCAAGCGACCTCCCCGGCCTACCACCCTCTCCATAATATCGCGCCTTACTTCGCCGGGAGAGATGCCTAACCTCCTGATCTGCAATGTCGTTATACGCTGAAATTTTTTCTTTTATTTGCGCCAGGACAGTCGGGCTAGGCCGGACACTATAGGAACGCTCCAGATCCCCCAGTTCCCTCTCCAGTACCTATTGACATACACTAACAGAAGGTCTTAAGTCCAAAGAAAAACAAAACGCCGCATGATGCTGTATATACTGTGCACACCTCTTCAAAGAATTAGTGCATCACTAGGCAGGGAGATTAAGAGTCCATCAGCCCACCCTTATTGGCGGAGCTTCGTCATGTGAGACCCTAGGGGGTCAAAGTCAGGGCCCCCACACTCTCGAGCCACCCGGCTCTACTGGGTACCCGTCCCAATGATCCCCAAAGAGAAAAATCTCCTGCCAAAGTGTGCAATAATATTTCAAAGAATTCAAAGAAATGCAGTGCTATAACGTGATAGTGCTCTAAAAATAACTACGTGGTCAAAAAATATGTTTATTGTGAATTGACCAGGTGTCATGTCTAAAAATCCAAATTAGTCTGAAAAATACGACTAATGCCTGACTTGGTCTCTTAAGGTCGACATGTTTCAGCCGATCTGGTTGTTTCACCCGGCTTTCTTCAGGACCTAATAGTGATGGTATCAAAGGCTACTGCAGGATAGATTTGGTAAAATGGTGTATACAAACAGTGAAACTGAAAATCATAATATTAGTGATATAATTATGTGGCCATTGCCACCCTACCAGACTAGCATTGTTTATGCTTTGCTTAGGTGTTATCACCTTATCTTCTTTCCTAAAAGAGAAGATAATGAGGGTCAAAACAGTTTTGTCGGGTTAGCACAGACACAAACAGCATCAGCGACTAATGTTCAATAGTGCCCTTCTCATGCACTATATTATTTAGAGAATGGCCAACCAGTGGTCCATAATGCAAGAACATTCTCTTTGAAAACAAGGGATTGTAACTCACCCAACGTTCTGTGGGAGAAAAGCCTCACCTCACCCGGCAGATTGCTCGGTGTAGGAGGCACCGCTCTGTTAAAAGATAGGGACACAAGAGGACGAGTTGTGTATATATACTGGTACTCAAAAAGTCCCTACATAAAAGTCAACAAAATCAACCAATCAACCCTTGACTCTAACACACACGCACCAAATAAATGGCAGATCAACTATGCCAGGCAAACGGTTTAATTCTTGGCCAGCTCTATTGTAAAACCTCATACAATATGGTCAAAGTAGAGGTTGTGGATTGAGCCGCCCTATGCAATCACATCAGTGTAGGAATATATCCCTCCGCTCCCTAACCGGGATGTACAAGTGATGTTAAAATGATGTTACCACTCTCCATTCAGACCAAGTAATCATACATCTAATATACATCTGGGGATTTAGAACTCTTTAGTTAACCCATAGTTGGACCAATAACTGTATCTGGTCATATATTACAACCGTTCAGTCAAACCAGATACCTCGATCAAGGCAAAAAATCCTAAGTATCTTTCAGCTTACCTATCCGTCGAGACCTCGAGCCTGACTCCGAGCAGTATGGGAGTTGTCGACAGCAAGGTACGGAGTCTTTAAATAGCCGCTCTGATTAGTCAGAACGGGCGCCGGAGTATCAGGTGTTGCCAATTGCACTCGCCCTGGATGTGCAGTAGAACACGCGCATGCGCGAAAGCAGAGTCGCCATTCTGAATGCGCGTGCGCAGCCCTGGATGTACCATAGAACACACGCATGCGCGGAGGCAGAGTCGCTGTTCTAGATGCGCATGCGTAGTACGATGTTCAAGAACTGCTCAAACCGGACAGTGCCAAATCAAGGGGACCCATTGGTCCTTAGCCCCTAAAGTGTATTAGTATAGCCGCGTCCACGAACACCAAAACACTACACAACGCGTGCATGCGCCGTACTAGATGTTCATGAACAGATCGTGTTGGCATACCTTTCCAATAGCGAACTGTGTCAGAAGGTTAGAGAGTGCCTCTTTCGATGCATGCACAAATGTGCACGTGTTACTTCTTGTCAAGGTCTATAAGGGAGAGTAAGTGAGCCTGTCTGTCTCTCTATAATCTATATCTATAATTACGCTCCCCATGTCAAACATGACATAGCATATCACGTCGAAAACAAGGGGTGTGATATAAAACAGGGGATCAACACCCATATTTGGCATGATACAGAACTGGCACCAAAAGAATTGTATGTGGCTGCCACTTTTACCCATCTGGTGAGAGAATAAATTTACGATATGCCAATAAAACTCGTCTCGATCATTGAGTTGGTAAACATGAATATGAAACTAGGGGAGCGATATATATGTGTGTATGCCCACCTCTCGGGGTGAGTTAAATCGATCTCAGAACAGGCTAAGTATCTCACGAGATAACCCAAACCTTGGTCCATTTCCATACCTGGATCGACGTATGGAGAAGTATATGGTAGCAATATTACCCTTCAAACATCATGAGGCTGTGTAACAAGATATAGGATAGCATGAAGAAGTCAGGTCTACTTGCTATGTGATCCGAGTTACTGCAAATACAGTAGATGTCATATGGATCAGGGAACAGTGGAGATACTCATGATGCATTGAGTAGTGAAGAACTTGCATCACATATCAGGAGAGGGTACAATTCAGATGGAGGTCCAAGGGATGCTGTCATTGAGACCATATGTGTCCATTTTCATTTTGAAAATCCACCTTTGTTCTCTCACGAACAGAAACTTAGAGGTGTCACTTACATGTTGAGGAATGAGTGGTCGTTCGAGCACGATCCATCTCATGTCGTCAGCTCTGTGATGTTTTGCCAGGAAGTGATCTGTGAGACATGTAGACTGTTTTTTACAACGAATCGTGCTCTTATGCTCACTGATTCGGAGCTTGATTTTCCTTGTCGTGTAACCGATGTAACGCAGAGAGCAAGGACACGTGATCATATAGATCACGCTCTCTGAGTTACAGTTCGTGTGACTGTTCAGTATCCACGGACGATTCGTTCCTATGTCAACAAAAGTAATTTTGGTGGTCTGAGGGCAGACACTACATGACCCACACGGGTAGTGTCCCCGTACTGGTGGTAGTGACCACAGCGTGTTGACAGTATGTGTATGTTCGGTCCGTGGTCGTGTGTGCACTAGGCTGTTACGCAAACTAGGACCCTTTCTAAATGCAAAAAGAGGAGATGGAATGTTCTCAGCGGCCACATTCAAAATGTGCCAATGCTTCCGTATCGTCTTCTGTAGTTTATTTGAGAGGGTGCAAAAGGTGGTTACAAAAGTGAGCCTCTCATTGGGGGTCCTCATAATGCTGTTGTCCAAAAGAGCATCCCGATGGTTATTGGATGCTCTTTTCCAAGCCTGACGCACTAGTCTTTTTGGGTACTGGCGTGACCGCAACTGGTGTGCCAGTACTCCTGCGTGTTTATGAAAAAGGTCCTTAGTGGAACAGTTCCTCCTAATACGCAGGAACTGGCCCACCGGAAGATTCTCTCTTAAGGCCCTCGGGTGATGACTGTCGAATGACAAGAGAGAATTTCTGGACATTGGTTTCTTGAACAGTTCACAGTGTAGTGAATTGCCGATGGGAAAAATTGAAATATCAAGGAAAGACAGACGCTGTTGATCAAACTCTATCGTGAATTTCAAGAAGGCATTCTGCTCGTTGAGCCAGGCATGAAAGGCCTGAATCTCATGACTGGAGCCTCGCCAAACCACCAAAATATCGTCTATGTACCTCTTCCACAACACCAGATGTTTGAAAAACGGGTTGTTGTGGTTCAGTACATGATGTTGTTCGAAAAGATGGACATAGAGGTTGGCGAGGCTCGGCGCAAAAACACTCCCCATCGAGGTACCAGAAATTTGTAGGAAGATCTGGTCCTCAAAGCGAAAAAAGTTCTCGGTCATCGCTATTCTTGCGCACTCCATAATGAAATGGACCGGGGTTATGCTATCCAGGTCCCGCCTTTCCAGAAGCCTCCTGATGGACTCAAGGGTCTCTAGTTGCGGGATGCATGTGTAGAGAGACTCTACATCAAAACTTGCCAGAATGTCAGTATCGGAGTTGAACTCAATGTCTGGCAACAGCCTCAAAACATCAGAGGTGTCTTTAAGATAGGTAGGCATTTCTGACACCATGGGCCGTAAAAAAACATCCACAAACTTAGAGAGGGGCTCTAGGAGTGAGCCTATCCCAGAGATGATGGGACGTCCCGGAGGGGGTCTTTGGCTTTTATGTATTTTGGGGAGGCAGTAGAAGTAGGGCATCACTGGATTACTTGTCACCAGAAATCGAGCCTCTTGCGACGTAATCCATCCTTCTGCCTCCCCTTCCTCAACCAGATGTTTAATCTCCAAGGCTAGCCTGGGTGTCGGGTCTATTTCCAAAATTCGATAGAATTTGTTATCTGTGAGTTGCCGAAGGCATTCTCTCCGGTAAGTGACAGTGTCTTGTAGGACAGTGGCACCCCCCTTGTCCGCTGGCTTGATAATAACGGACTTGTCTGTGCCAAGGTTTTGAAGAGCTAATCTGTCCTCTCTGGAAAAATTGCAGAAACTTGTGGGCCGTGTGTCACATAATGCCATCATATCAAACGTCACAGCTTTTTCAAAGGTGCACACCTGAGACGGGACTTGGTGTGCCATAGGTGTGAAATTACTCTTGGGTCGTAGCCCAGTGTTAGTAGTATTGGTGTCTTCACAAGAAGAAGTGACATCGTCTGTCAGTCTGTTCTTAAAAAAGAAGTGTAGCCGGATTTTTCGGAAGAAATTTTCAAGCTCACATCTCATAGTAAAAGGGTCGCCTGGATAAGTGGGCACAAATCCCAACCCTCTGTTGAGGACACTCAATTCACTCTCCGTCAAAATTCTCGAGCTCAAATTGACTACGAGATCGTTCTTTAGTTGTTGGTTGTGCTGTGGGTTTGCTGAAGATTGCCCCTGCTCCGGGTGTTCGGGAATGTGGGGTCTGATTGCCAATGGACAGTTGTTGTACCTCTCCGTTTGCCCCTCGTTCGGCCTGGGCCTTGATCTAAAAAAGGCTGGTTAGGATAGAAATGAGGTTGTGGTGGGAAGGGTGGTACATGTGATGGAAAGGGAGGTTGGTAGCCCCAGGGTCCCGGTGGCCACCATTGGCCCTGGTTAGGATAGTAGCCCTGTGTCCCACGCCCCCTGTTGTATCCACGGGATCTGTGTATGTAACAGGGGCAGTGGAATGAGTTGAAAGTTGTGTGTGTTTTTATTTTCCTTTTACCTTTGGCAGTCCCCAAGAGAGAAAACTCTAGCAGTGTCCTGTGTCTGTGCCAAGCGACTGGAGCAGCCCTGACGAAATCGCCATAATAAGATTGGGCGATGAAACCTGTTGGCACTACGGTATGCACATTAAGCAACCTTTTTAATTGTTGATTTGGGTGCACATCAAAGGAGTAATAAAGTTTGAACCTATTGAGGGTGTATCCTTCTCAACCTTTTATCTTCACTATTCAGTCGTTTTGGTATGTGATTCTCTCACCACGTACCTTCACAAATATATTTTTTTGGACACTCTTCGAATTTTTCTTTGAAACATGATGGTAACCAATGATGATAAAAGTGGGCAGAGCTGATGAGTACCAATCAGCAGGCTCAATTGGTGTTGCCCACGTGAGGTGCCATCTTGTCTTTCTCACATTTTTTCTTTTTGCTTATTTCTTTTACTATTTGTATTTGAAATAACACTTGGTGTAGTTTATATGTATGCATGCACCTTGAGGTTTGTCTGGGGGATTGCCACAGGTAAAAATCCTATTTTACAATTGAAGGTGGCTAGCGTAGTGGATGACTACCCTTTTTCCAAAAAAAGTGGGGAGTGGTATATACCTAAAGTAATAGGATTTAATCCACAGCTAAGAGAAAAAAGATTCTAACTTCCAAGTCCTAGGTCTATAATTGAGAAGTCTGGCAATTATGGGTCGCGGCTGGGCGCCCGGGACGGGCCTTGGAGCCAAGGAACGGTGCGCGCGCTCCACAATAAACACCTTGGAGAAGTGTTCAGCGCCCAGCAGTGTTGTGAGCAGCGACTCCACATATAATTCCATGGGACCAGTGTTGGTAGTTTCGGCCACCCCAGTAATGCGCAGGTTATTCCTTCGGGAACGAACTTCGATGTCCTCACTCCTGGCCTTTATAACCTCAAGCACTTTCTCCATGGCGGCGCATGAAGTGCCCACCGCCTCCATTCGGTCCTCCGCCGCTGAGATGCGGGTCTCTGCCTCCACAATTTGCTCACAATGTTTATCGAGCCTCGAGGCCATACTGTCCATGCGGAGATTTAGCCCATCGATTTTTGTGTCTATAGTTTGAAGGCTTTGCTGCATAGTGAGCATCATTTGCTCCAGCCGCCTGGTCGGGCCCTGGTCCAGCTCCGATTCCAAACTAGGGGCGGCAGGCGCAGGAGCTTTAGCACTCGTTTTAGCTTCGAACTGAAGCTTACTCTGCTGCTTATCCGTGCGACCCATACCTGCAGCGCCCGTCAACCAGAGAAGGGGGGGTTATTGCCGAATTCCGTGCCTGCCGATACACCATGCACTGGGGCAGATTCACAGTGAAGTCTGGGCAGAGCAAGCTGAAGGCCCACAGGAAGTCAAGCAGTATAGAGCGCAATGGCGTCTCAGCACACGCAGCCCCAATACAAACAGTGAGTGTCCAGCCCAACCAGGGAGGAGCCACTGTCCAATTACCCCATGGGGGTTCCACACCGCAGCAGGGCAAAAGCGCAGTCCCCTCACTGGCCAGACGCACTGTTGCTTCTCCAGCAGGTCGCAAATATGTTTAGGGGGCCCCGCAGGCCGCACCGCCCGCCTCCTCGCCACAGGTACAGCGCGCTCCAGGTGCCCCCAGTCAGCGCTCACTCACCAATGTCGCCAGTCGGGCCTCTGCACCCAAGTCCGGTCTCACCGCAGGCCCCTCCGGCCCGCCTAGACCTCTCCAGCGGTGACGGGAGACTCCCACTCGAGCAGTCCGCGCTTGGCGAGCCCCTTCAAGCGGCACCCACCGCGCCAGAGCGCCGCCAGGCCAGACAGGACCCAGCACAGGATCCAGGCCGAGATCCGCACCACGGTGTCTGAAGCGGGAGTCTCGCAGCAGCCGCAGATCCCAGCCGCAGGCCGTCAGCCGCTCCACCCGGCCACAGGAGAGACACCACCAGGGCCACCAGCCACCACGAGGTGCGATGCAGCAGGCACCCCGCAGCCCAGGGGAGCCGCCGGCAATCCTCAGCGTGGGAGCTCCGCCTCGCGCTCCGCACCATACAGCAGCGCCGGTCGTTCCGCAGGCAGGGCTGACGGTGGAATCCTCACGCAGCCGCCATTTTCTATTTCCATGCTCAGCTGAACAGAGGTGTAATCCATCCTAACATTCAGCACATACTTTTTAGATTCGATAAAGTTGAGGCTTTGTTTCATTGCAAGTAGCAGAGATCGTACATACGCTTTTTGCGATAGACTAGCGCTATTGTGCGCTGCTGTGGGTTACTCTCTTAACCGAGCAGGCAATGCAGAGGCCACTGCGGTCTACACGTCTTTAATCACTTATTTTGTTTGTCACTGCAGCACTTACCAGGTGGTTTGAGCCCTCGTGAATTATTTATCATCTCAATTGCTCCTGAAAAAAGCTCGATTGACAATGTCCTGAGCACTACACACCCCTCTTATGCCAAGCCAGGCTCCTGATGCACAGCGTGGGCAGCTATCACAATCTCTAGCGTGCTCACCGAACTCCTGCGGCCCAGGCAGATGCCCCCCGCCGGTCCACACAGTAGTAGAAGTCCGCCCCTTGGCCTAGGAGGCAGCACTACTCTCCTCACCTCTGTTCTAATGATCAGGCAGCACAGGGGGGAAGAGCGCTCGTCCCACCGTCGACAGCAAGAGGCACCAGCCGGGCAGCTGGACATACAGCGCCCGCCAGTTGCAATCCTCCACTTTGCAGGTCGTCCGCAGCAGCCGCGGCCTCTGAAGCGCTCAACTCGGGTCTGTCTCCTCCCAAAGCCTTCAGCGGAAGCAATTGCCTGCAGGGTCACGAACACAGCAGCCGGCAGCAACCGGAGGTCTCGCAACACACAGCCGTCGTGCGACCCAAGGTACTCATTAGCTTCTGTATCCGTGCTGCAGTTGAATTGCGGACCAAACTCCGATCTTACTGTGGTGATGCAGCCGCCATTTTGTATTGTAATGTAATGAATCAAACTTCAGAAGTGCCGCTGACCGCGGCCCCCGCAGGGGGCCAATCGGCGGACGGCGCCTTAGTGCCCCCGGGGCACCGGTCACCCCTCCACACCCCCTCCCACTGGGGGGGGCGAGGACGCAGACCGGAGCCCCCCTCCTCGGGCTGGCCGGAAGTGACGCGCAATGCGTATCACTTCCTGGCCCTGGTGTGAGGGGGAGGCTATTTAGGCTTCCCCCACCCTCCTGGCAACCTCTTTTCACAAAAAAAGTGGCATGGTATACCATGGAACTAAGAGACCTAAAACGGAACTGCAAGGTGCTTGAGAGGCACTGGAGGAAAGATTTTTCATCTCAAAAAAAGAAAATCTATCGTGATGCCTTAAAACTGTATAAAACTAAGATTTCCAAAGCCCAATCTTCGTTTTATGAGGCAAAGATTTTGTCTGCGCCCAACGCTCCCAGAGAAATTTTTAAAATATTCAAAGCCCTGACCACCCCTTCTGTAACATCAATGACACCGGTTGATTTACAAGGGCGTTGTGACAATCTAGCAGAATTTTTTCACGACAAGGTCCAGGCGATCTACTCAGCCTTCTCGACCGTCAATAATTTTAATAAAGACCTCTTAATGGTGGAAAATACAGGCCGTCGAGATCAAAGCTTGGAATTGTTCCCGCCCTTAGACGCAGACATAGTGGTGTCTTTACTTAATAAACTCAAATCAGGATCCCCAAATGATCAGGCGCCTCCCACTGTACTGCAGCAGGTTGCCCTAGAAGTAGCTCCAGTCATTGCTACACTGATTAACTCTTCTTTTGCAGCAGGTAAAGTCCCCGCACTCTGGAAGGAAGCCATGGTGAAAGCCCTGTTAAAAAAACCGGGATCAGACCCGGAATTAATGGCCAACTATCGCCCTATTTCCCTGCTTCCGGGAATAGCTAAAATTGCTGAGAAACATGTTAACACCACCCTTTCCTCCTATCTGGAAGAACATAACTGCCTGCACCGGACACAGACCGGTTTTAGATCACATCAAGGGACAGAAACCGCCCTGGTTGCGGTAGTGGAAGAAACAAGGAAAATCATGGACTCAGGAGGATCAGCTGCATTGATTCTCCTCGACCTCAGTGCGGCCTTCGATACCGTTAATCATCAAATCTTGGTGTCTCGAAATGGGGGTGACTGGCTCAGCCTTGAGTTGGTTAGCCTCCTTTCTTGAAGGTCGCTCTTTCCAGGTTTTCGAGGAGAACGTGTCCTCTACGAAGGTTCCCTTGAAGAGTGGAGTACCCCAGGGCTCCTCCCTTAGCCCCACTCTTTTTAATATTTATATGAGTCCCCTAGCCAAGATTGTGGAGGAATTTGGCATACAAATAGTGATGTATGCCGATGACACTCAGCTGATTGTCTGGCTCAAAAATCTCGGACAGCCAAAATGCAATCTCTCTAGATGCCTTGAAGGAATTTCAGCTTGGATGCAACAGTCTTGCCTCCAACTGAATGGATCAAAAACTGAGCTCATGCTGCTGGGAAAGCCTTTGCCCCCAGACCTGCCTTGGTCCTGGCCCAGCTGCATGGGATCTCCACCCACTCCAAAAAACCACATTAAGAGTCTAGGAGTGTGGTTGGACGAAAAATTAGATATGAAGACACAGGCCAATAAGGTTGCCGGGTGCTGTTTCGGGATTATGAAAACAGCCAGGAAGATTCTCCCTCTTCTCCCATTCCACGCAAAAAAACTGCTCCTTCAAGCATTGGTTCTATCACGTCTGGACTACGCTAATGCCTTATATTTAGGAGCTCCCCTATCCACAATAAGCGTTCTGCAGAAGGTCCAGAACTGCGCAGCAAGAATTCTCCTACAAATCCCGCGGAGAGAATCAGCTAAAGGAGCAATCAGACAATTGCACTGGCTTCCGGTCGCAGAAAGAATCCAATTTAAGGCCCTATGCATCACGCATAGGATCCTGAACAAGAATGGCCCTCCAATCCTTCAAAACTTAGTTTCCCCGTACCATCCTAACAGACACCTTCGCTCTGGTAGTAAACACCTGGCCATGGTTCCGAGAATTCTCAGGTCCAGATGCGGAGGTCGTACCTTCTCTTATGTCGCATCGAAAACTTGGAATATCCTCCCACACTCCATTCGAATGGAGGAAAAATTTCTACCCTTTCGTAGACTCTTGAAGACGCATCTTTTCCCCATCGCATAAGCAGTCAGCATCTCTGTTACCTGGTTCTCAGCGCTGGGAGGCCTTAGGGTAGCCATGCGCTCTACAAATGCCTCTTCATTTCATTCATCACTTCATTTCATTTCATTCATTTGTCGCCCACCTCGCCATTTCCCTCCCTACCGCTTACCCGGCGTAGGCGTTGGGTGGGGGGGGTTTTCTGAGCGTTGTAATGTTTTCTTTTTCGTTGCAGGCGGAGTTACAGGGCGATCTGGAAGCAGGCCGGTACAAAGGGTACCTCTGCGCGGCACCATAGGGGGTGCCTGAGCCAAAACCGAGGAGCCTCAAGGGAGGTCCCAGAAGCCGTGTCGGCGCCACGCTAGTCCTGCGGGCGGTTGTGGGCCTGAACAACCGGGGGCTTGCTATGCGACGCTCCGCCCGAGAGGGGGGCGTGAGTAGAATTACCAACGGCACGTGATCGTAGAAAGAATCACCTGGAGGGCAGCAACGGCGGGCATCGCTCCCGCTCTGCCCGGCACATCAGGCGGGCAGGCGACCCAGTTGGTTGCCTGCCCTTGTATCGCCCGTAAGATAACCCACCCATTACATATTCTGGAATTATGTAATAAACCTGCAGCATTGTTACCCAACACCAACTGTCTTGTGTGTGTCATTTGGGTAACCTATTATGGGGGAGGGGGGACAGCGGGGTGCCCCTGGGGGTACTATGTCCTAATGAAGTGGCCTTTAATGCTAATGGAATGGTCTGGGGTTTGTTGTGAATGTTGCGCAATAGTGGGTTGGGAGACGCAGTTGGGATGCAGAGTGCGACCACCACCATGTCTCTTTCTCAGAGGAGAGAAATGGAATGAGAAGAGGCCTAAGAAAGAGGAGGAGTCACACATTCCCAGAAACAGACCCGAATACTGTCTCCTCAGTTGAGAACTACATTGAATATGAATGAATATTGACCTGAAAGAGTGAGAGTGTTGGGGCCAAGAAGTAATATCTCGCCACGAATAAGGTGAAGACTGAGACTTGTCTGCTCTTCCTGTCTCAAAGTAAGAGGCTTGAACTATCTTTAACTACAACTTGAATACATGTCTTTCTTCAAAGCCCTGAGACTCATCTGATTCACAGCAACAATGTCAAACAGGACTTGAAGCATTTTAGGGTAAGATCATTAAGTTGGGTGCAGTTTCCAAAAAGGAAATGCACAGTTTTCTGTGTCGGACTTTCAATCACAATACTTTGCATGTCTGTTATGTTATGTCTTGATATAGTCTTGTAAGCATGAAGATACCTGAAAGGTGTCCTGGAGCTGAGAGACTTAGGACAACTCTACCCGTCGAAGATCAAGAAAAGGCACAAAAATGAGTAGCAACCCATCGACAACACATTAGACAGAGCAACAAACACATGGACTGTCCGAGCCAAGACATGCAGAGAACAGAAGAGCAGTGGCTGGTCATGGACTGCACAAGCCAAGACATGCAGAGAACAGAAGAGCAGTGGCTGGTCATGGACTGTCCGAGCCAAGACATGCAGAGAACAGAAGAGCAGTGGCTGGTCATGGACTGTCCGAGCCAAGACATGCAGAGAACAGAAGAGCAGTGGCTGGTCATGGACTGTCTAAGCCAAGACATGCAGAGAACAGAAGAGCAGTGGCTGGTCATGGACTGCACAAGCCAAGACATGCAGAGAACAGAAGAGCAATGGCTGGTCATGGACTGTCCGAGCCAAGACATGCAGAGAACAGAAGAGCAGTGGCTGGTCATGGACTGTCCGAGCCAAGACATGCAGAGAACAGAAGAGCAATGGCTGGTCATGGACTGCACAAGCCAAGACATGCAGAGAACAGAAGAGCAATGGCTGGTCATGGACTGTCCGAGCCAAGACATGCAGAGAACAGAAGAGCAATGGCTGGTCATGGACTGTCCAAGCCAAGACATGCAGAGAACAGAAGAGCAGTGGCTGGTCATGGACTGCACAAGCCAAGACATGCAGAGAACAGAAGAGCAGTGGCTGGTCATGGACTGCACAAGCCAAGACATGCAGAGAACAGAAGAGCAATGGCTGGTCATGGACTGTCCAAGCCAAGACATGCAGAGAACAGAAGAGCAATGGCTGGTCATGGACTGCACAAGCCAAGACATGCAGAGAACAGAAGAGCAGTGGCTGGTCATGGACTGTCCGAGCCAAGACATGCAGAGAACAGAAGAGCAGTGGCTGGTCATGGACTGTCCGAGCCAAGACACGCAGAGAACAGAAGAGCAGAGGCTGGTCATGGACTGTCCGAGTCAAGACATGCAGAGAACAGAAGAGCAATGGCTGGTCATGGACTGTCCGAGCCAAGACATGCAGAGAACAGAAGAGCAGTGGCTGGTCATGGACTGCACAAGCCAAGACATGCAGAGAACAGAAGAGCAATGGCTGGTCATGGACTGTCCGAGCCAAGACACGCAGAGAACAGAAGAGCAATGGCTGGTCATGGACTGTCCAAGCCAAGACATGCAGAGAACAGAAGAGCAGTGGCTGGTCATGGACTGCACAAGCCAAGACATGCAGAGAACAGAAGAGCAATGGCTGGTCATGGACTGTCCGAGCCAAGACACGCAGAGAACAGAAGAGCAATGGCTGGTCATGGACTGTCCAAGCCAAGACATGCAGAGAACAGAAGAGCAGTGGCTGGTCATGGACTGCACAAGCCAAGACATGCAGAGAACAGAAGAGCAATGGCTGGTCATGGACTGTCCAAGCCAAGACATGCAGAGAACAGAAGAGCAATGGCTGGTCATGGACTGCACAAGCCAAGACATGCAGAGAACAGAAGAGCAATGGCTGGTCATGGACTGTCCGAGCCAAGACATGCAGAGAACAGAAGAGCAATGGCTGGTCATGGACTGTCCGAGCCAAGACACGTAGAGAACAGAAGAGCAATGGCTGGTCATGGACTGCACAAGCCAAGACATGCAGAGAACAGAAGAGCAATGGCTGGTCATGGACTGTCCGAGCCAAGACATGCAGAGAACAGAAGAGCAATGGCTGGTCATGGACTGTCCGAGCCAAGACATGCAGAGAACAGAAGAGCAGTGGCTGGTCATGGACTGTCCGAGCCAAGACATGCAGAGAACAGAAGAGCAGTGGCTGGTCATGGACTGTCCGAGCCAAGACACGCAGAGAACAGAAGAGCAGTGGCTGGTCATGGACTGTCCGAGCCAAGACATGCAGAGAACAGAAGAGCAATGGCTGGTCATGGACTGCACAAGCCAAGACATGCAGAGAACAGAAGAGCAATGGCTGGTCATGGACTGTCCGAGCCAAGACATGCAGAGAACAGAAGAGCAATGGCTGGTCATGGACTGTCCAAGCCAAGACATGCAGAGAACAGAAGAGCAATGGCTGGTCATGGACTGCACAAGCCAAGACATGCAGAGAACAGAAGAGCAATGGCTGGTCATGGACTGTCCGAGCCAAGACATGCAGAGAACAGAAGAGCAATGGCTGGTCATGGACTGTCCGAGCCAAGACATGCAGAGAACAGAAGAGCAGTGGCTGGTCAAGGACTGTCCGAGCCAAGACATGCAGAGAACAGAAGAGCAGTGGCTGGTCATGGACTGTCCGAGCCAAGACACGCAGAGAACAGAAGAGCAGTGGCTGGTCATGGACTGTCCGAGCCAAGACATGCAGAGAACAGAAGAGCAATGGCTGGTCATGGACTGTCCAAGCCAAGACATGCAGAGAACAGAAGAGCAGTGGATGGTCATGGACTGCACAAGCCAAGACATGCAGAGAACAGAAGAGCAGTGGCTGGTCATGGACTGTCCGAGCCAAGACACGCAGAGAACAGAAGAGCAATGGCTGGTCATGGACTGTCCAAGCCAAGACATGCAGAGAACAGAAGAGCAGTGGCTGGTCATGGACTGCACAAGCCAAGACATGCAGAGAACAGAAGAGCAATGGCTGGCCATGGTTTGTCCAAGCCAAGACATGCAGAGAACAGAAGAGCAATGGCTGGTCATGGACTGCACAAGCCAAGACATGCAGAGAACAGAAGAGCAATGGCTGGTCATGGACTGTCCAAGCCAAGACATGCAGAGAACAGAAGAGCAATGGCTGGTCATGGACTGTCCGAGCCAAGACACGCAGAGAACAGAAGAGCAATGGCTGGTCATGGACTGTCCGAGCCAAGACATGCAGAGAACAGAAGAGCAATGGCTGGTCATGGACTGTCCGAGCCAAGACATGCAGAGAACAGAAGAGCAATGGCTGGTCATGGACTGCACAAGCCAAGACATGCAGAGAACAGAAGAGCAGTGGCTGGTCATGGACTGTCCAAGCCAAGACATGCAGAGAACAGAAGAGCAATGGCTGGTCATGGACTGTCCGAGCCAAGACATGCAGAGAACAGAAGAGCAATGGCTGGTCATGGACTGCACAAGCCAAGACATGCAGAGAACAGAAGAGCAGTGGCTGGTCATGGACTGTACAACCAGGTTTTCAGAGTCTTTCTAAAGTGCAGATGCGACACTAGTTTCCGCATTGCGACCAGGAGTGCGTACCACCTAAAAGGCCCTTGCGTCCAAGTGGACTCGATGGAACCTAGGACCTGACAAGAGAGCAGTCTCCTGAGAGTGGGGGGACTGGCCTGGAACATGGATATTCAATGCATTTCTCAGATAGAGTGGACGCAGTCGTGCATAGAACGCTGAAGAACGCCGAGGGCCATCAAGGTGATGCTTTTGCCACAAGGCACCAGTGTAGCATATATAAAGCAGAGGAATATGAGGCAGACCTTGGCAAGCCCAGAGCTGATTTGGCCGCAGCCTTCCGAATGCACTGGAGTTTATTCACCTCACCCTGCGGTTCACCTAGAAATAGAGAATTACGGTGTTAGACGCAACTCAGAATAGTCATCGGGACCACCATCCGGCAAGCAGAGGAGGGAGAGGTGGAGCAATCTTTCTGAGCATCCACATCAAGAGTAAGAAGGAAGAACTCAGGTGATTGGCACGTCTTTCCAAAACCAGGTTCTCATCCAGATGCAAACCTAGGGCCTAATTCACAAAGGTAATCTGAAACCAAATGTATGACGTTGCAACGCATGCGTATACAAAGCATGCCTTTACAACACGGTCATTACAACGACCGCGTTGTTACCATACGTGCCATTACATCACAAGTCATATCAACGACTTGCTGTCGGGGGCGCGCTGGACTTAGAAACAGTATTAATTACTATTCCTACTCCAGTTTGTGCTACAGCAGGGAACGTGTTGGATTCAAAATCCAACACATTCCCTGGTGTTGTACACCCCCTACAGCAAGTCGTTGATACAACTTGAGATGTAATGGCACGCGTGGTACCAAACCGGTTGTTGTAACGACCGCATTGTAAAGCCATGCATTGTTTCCCTCTTAAACCAAAAGTCTAACTTTGCCACTTTTTGGTATTCACAAAGGTAAACTTAAATCAAAAGTCTAACTTTACTACAAGTAACTTACCTTTGTGAATACCGAAAAGTATTAAAGTTACGCAATAGTGTAAGTTTACCTTTGTGAATCGGGCTCCTAGATTTGTACTGATTTATCTGGGCTGGGAGAAGCAGACCAAGGTGGCGACGCACACATTGATGGAAACGGTCTAACCGGAGAGGTTTGTGAGATCCAAATAACCTCAATCTTGTCCATATTAATTTTCATGACATTGAGTAGCAACCAAGAATAGACCACGGTCATGCAATGATGGCTGGATGACTATTCTGGACCTATCTATTTATAGGCCTTGTGTCGCTGGAGCTTTTATCATTGAAGGAAAAAACACAAAGAAAAGGACTTTAGGTCATGTGATTTGGACATTAATTTGTTTGAGTGATACTCTCAGAGTTAATGCTTGAATAAAGTGTCATATGCAAAAGAAACAATTGATGGACGGAATGCTGGACAATCAAAACATTCACCCCCAGTCACAAGGATCTGGGTCAAATCCATCATTATATTGCTCTCCACTCCACCGCAGTTTGGACCCAGCCATATGCAAATAAGTCTTGACCCTGTTTCTTGTGGGAACAGTCCAGCCCGAACAGCCAAGCCAGGTCCTCCCTGGACCGGAAACAAGCATCCTGGGACCGGTTTCAGGGCATCACCCTTCATCAGCCAGGCTAGCTTGAATCCAGTGGTGTAGTTCTTTTTGCATTTGTCACCCCGAGTGGGACGGGTATGCCCAGACGTGAGTCCCGTGCTCTCCATGCCACTGGAATCAAGCTCTCCTGGCTGATGAGAGCTGAAATCCCAAAACCGGTCCTAGGATGATTGTTTGCTGATATATTTGGCCTACCTTTCATTAATAAACTTGTGTGTGTTATTTCAAAGCACCAGAATTTGTCTTTTGCCTCCAGAGTGAGAGTGCTGTGCAAACGTGTATTATTTTAAAGGTGTAGTGGTAAATTAGACTCCCAGAGTGGGAGTGCAGGGTTTGGGTGTGTCCTTTTTGTGAAAAGCAAATCCATTACACACCCCGAGTGGGACGGGTATGCCCAGACGTGAGTCCCGTGCTCTCCATGCCACTGGAGTCAAGCTATCCTGGCTGATGAGGGCTGAAAGCCCGAAACCGGTCCTAGGATGCATGTTTCCAGTCCAGGGAGGACCTGCCTGGCAGTTCGGGCTGGACTGTTCCCATTGGGCGCAGGGTCAAGACTGATTTGCATATGGCTGGGTCCAAACTGGAATGGCACGGTGAGCAAAAAAACGATGGATTTAGGCCCAGATCTCTGTACTGGTGTGAATGTATGACATTGTTCTGCATTCTGTCCATCAATTGTTCTTTTTGCATTTGTCAATCCGAGTGGGACGGGTATGCCCAGACGTGGGTCCCGTGCTCTCCATGCTACTGGAGTCAAGCTCTCCTGGCTGATGAGAGCTGAAAGCCCAAAACCGGTCCTAGGATGCTTGTTTCCAGCCCAGGGAGGACCTGGCCTGGCAGTTCGGGCTGGACTGTTCCCATTGGGCACAGGGTCAAGACTGATTTGCATATGGCTGGGTCCAACTGGAATGGCATGGTGAGCAAAATAACGATGGATTTAGGCACAGATCTCTGTACTGGGGTGAATGTATGACATTGTTCTGCATTCTGTCCATCAATTGCTCTTTTTTCATTTATCACTCTGTAATAAAAGAGCCACTGTTGGGGTTTGGCACCCTATGATATCCTCCGACTACCACCATTTTAACTGACTTTAATGTGGTATTTTGCCCTAGCCTTAATGTAGGATGGCCCTGCATTTGCCTGCTTCTCTTCTGTCCTGTAATCTTGCTGTCTTTCAGTGGGAGCTGTTGGTGCAGTTCTGATTACCAAATCTCCCCCTGCTTCCACGGACGGAATGATTTCGCACATACACACATCACACGCTGGTGAGGCTCATAACACCAACATTCATACTCTCAAACTATCCGTGCCTACAGAGGGATATCAAATCCCGAACTACAGCTGTTTACTTGGATAGAGGAAACCCTTCTACTGAATTACCCTAACAGTTCCTCCATCCGGAGGTTGATTAGATCATTTAGTTGTTGTATAGTTTGATGACGCTTTTAACTCTCAAATTAATCAATAAAAATTTCAAAGAAATAATCACCCGACACAGTTCTTCGAATAATGATTTTCTTTATCTAATTAAATGCAGGTTAAATCCTCATAATGCAATATTATCTTTCGTCATATTTACCTATTCTGGCTAATTTTCGTTTCCTAAGTCAGAACTGGTCCTCAGAAAGTTCATCAGAGTTCTAAAGTCTCCGTCCTCTTCCGTCAGCATAAGGATCTCTGATCATCGATTCTCCGTCAATAGTGGTCTCTAGCGAAGAGCAGCAGCATAGAGTGTAGCCCCTTCCCTCTCTAGACTACTAATATTTATACTAAAATTTTCATATAACAGTAACATTTTCTCAATTCCCAGGCAAATGATTGGCTGAATTCAAATGCATCTCAATACATTAAGAAACGTTTTCTAATTTTCTCATGTGGAAGAAGTTTTACAGTAGGCGTATGGGAAAGACTGTTCCCAGGTACAAATTGTATCACTTCGTTGGTAACCGGTAGAGTTCGGTAGTTCATTTGCAATTTGCAACATTAGCTACAGGTTCAGGGACATTGGCACCTCGCCCAGGGTAGTCTTCATGGGCATGGTCTGACAGGTCACACAAGGGACACGAACGAAGTCAGTGCAGGCGCCTTTCTCCATTGTTCAAATGATGAAGTCATGTACTTTAGTTAGGTTTCAGTCGGCGGCCATCTTTTGGTAGGCCAGAGTAGTCAACTTTAAGCAAAGAAACACAAAATCGCAATTAACACATAGAAATGATTAAAACAGTGTTATTCCCTTGCTAATACCCTTATGTGTATGCATTTATCTAGCCATATGCAACATTCAAAGCCGTTAATGCTGGTTTATTTAAGCACAAATCACATTAACACTGCCTAAGCAACACTTATCGTTTTAATATGCATAGAACTTAGTTCACTTATTAATTTTAGCCATGCAAATGCATTCCCACGTGTATTTTCTTTGTTAATAAGGTTGATTTAGTACCATCACATCAATCAATTAATTATTAGAATTAATTATTAATCATTTTAATATAAACTTATATAAATGGATTGGGTATATAAAAAGAAAACATTTTACCCGCTCCATCAATCCCTCTTTGGTGATTTTAGCACCACAAACAAAACCCACAAAAATCAATTTATTTCCCCTTTTACGGAAATTTGAAATGTTTTCTTGCTCAATTAGAATTCTGTTTCCTTTTCATCTTCTCTTTTGGTTTTGTCATACATATTCTCCTTCCATTCTTCCAATTCTATTTCATTAAGATCTCTTTCTGGTTTCTTTTCCTTCTTTTTGTAAATTTCTCGTTTAACCTTCTTTTTATTTCTTCTATGTCTACAACACATACATCCTAATCTAAGTATTAATAATACGAAAATCACACATGTTAATGGAAATTATATTTTCCCTATTACAGTACTACCTAATTTACCTAAGAAAGCTTTAATAGCAGCCATCTTATTACTAATTCTAGTCCAGATACTTTCAACCTCCAGTGGTTTTATTTCATCATGCAATTCTGTAATATTCTTAATATAGACTTTTAGATCTTTGCTTTCATCAGGAATGTAAGTGCAACAATGTTGAACTTTCAGCATTCCACAGACTCCACCCTCTTTTGCCAATAAGATATCAAGGGCAAGTCGATTCTGCATAATCATAGCACGCATGGCAACCAGCTCAGTGTTTACCAAAAGAAATCCTCCAGCGGTGCTTGTTGACAAGCGATCCACTATGGTTGACAATTTCCGAATATTATTTGCATTCAAAGATATTCCCACTGCTGGTATCAAGGCTCCAAAAATATCACCTACAATTTCTAACCAGGTTTCTCTTCTGCTACGCATTAGTAGGTTATTTGGTCCACTATTTTCTACTCTATCCATGTGAAAGATCTTTGGAAAGACCAGGCCAACATAACATGTGCCATACCAATGGTCGGGCAACCTGTAGTAAGCCTTGTTCCCACAAATATAGTACAGTCCAGGGAAAACTGGATCTTCTACGCCTCTAAATCCCCATCCAGATGCAATAAAATATGTATCATGACACTCACTTGTCCCTATATAATAATAATCATATTGGGATCTTTCCCTCATAATGCATAATTTTCCTTTCGGTGGTGAATCTATAGCTATTGTTGGTCTAGCATCACCCTTTGTCTCCTTTTTCCCATCTATTTCCCAAATGTTTTCCCCTTCTATATGTCCTTCTGCATTCTTGTGTATTTTCAATCTCCTCTCTTCAACCATATCCAAAAATGTTTTCTCTTCTGTCTTCAAACTGCAAGTTAAATTGTTCTTAAAAATATAATCTAAAGTTAGTTCTTTAGTTTCTATAAAAATCTCACCTAATACATTAGCAGCTTTAGCTGGATTCAAGTCATTATTCATGGACAATTGTCCAAGAATATTATCTATATTAGACAAATTATATTCTAATTTCCCTACTTGATAAAATATACTAGTTAAAACGCTACAGGTTATTCCATAAGTTGCTGGGAGGTGATGATAAGTCACCCCTTCTGAAACAGAGGCAGGTAATTGCATACATACGTAGCAATCCCTTACGTCCATTGCTTTTACATATTCATACAATAATTTGGGAAATAACATTGCTAGAAAAATCATTTATTGACCTATCCTTGTGCATGTGCTCAGTGCTTGTTCTAAATGGAACTACCTTTTGTGAACTTTTCACTATGTTAGTCATATTCTCTGTTTGTCCCTCTAATGTATCTAAAGTTACTTTAAAAGAGATCAAAAGAGCGAGTACGCTCCAAAGAAGCATTAATAGTCCTGTACAACAGCAGCATGTCTTGCACCATCTTCTCATAAAGGTACATCTACTCTTGTTATCATCTATGTTAGCCATCTTGTTAAAATTAACCGTGTCTTTTGACTTAGCCTCTTCTACTCCGCCTCTTGTAGCTTCCCTACAAGACTAAGACCTTATCAGGTGATCCAAATACTTCAATTTCTTATTCAATCCTTTATGTTTCTACAAGGACCTGTTTGAAATTACTCAGCTTGGCCTCTCGCCGTTTTTCACTTCTTTCTTGTCATCCACATACAGAATTTCCTGATCTTCTGCTTCTTCTCCGATATCGGATAAGATAACTCTCAGGATTTCCTCTGTTTCTTCTTCCTTTACCACTCTCAGTAAAGTCTCCTCTGGATTTCCTTGACTAACTACCTCTTCTCCTTGTTCAGGCAGTGCCACGTACGTCCATTCAGGTGACTTATACTTCTGGTTTGGTTTTCTCGATCATTTGTTTGCTTCAGACACTTCTGTCTCTCCCTCTTTCTCTTTGTGCTGACTGGTTACTTCATTCACTTGTTCAGCTTCTGAGGGTTTGACTCGTGTCAATCGATATCTCAGTCTCTTAATTTTGTTTGGCCAAAGATCTCCTTTAGCATTCCTTCTTGTTTTGCCGTCTTTACTGTTTCTTTCCTCAATCCAAGTTCTCTTTCTTAGAACTCGACCCTCTGGTATTTCAGTTTCACTGTCTTCAGATTCTGTCTCGTTTGGTTTTTCTTTTTCAACAGTCTCTTTTTCCACCTCTTGTGTTGGCCCTACTTCTGTCCCTCCTCGGGTCTCCGGCACGCAATTTTCCTGCTGACTACTTGTCCCTTCACCTAGCTGGGTGTTGCAGTTCCCTACACCTCCTCGGGGTTTTTCCGCAATCTGTCCCTCTCTCTCTGTGACTGTCCCTTCTTCTCCTTCCAATATTTTCACAGGTGGAACTTCTTCTATTCTCTCATTTGGTGTAAATGTTACTTCTGACTGGACATTCCTTTCTTTTCTTTTCTTCTTTCTGTGCTCACCATTGGAGTTTTGTTCGCCTCCAGAATCTGAACCATCTGAAATCTGCAATCTTTTCCTCAGAATTTCTTCTCTTGGAGTCTGGACTAGTCTTGGCTCATTTTCCCCCCTTTCAGGATTTTCTTTTGTCTTTGTATTCTCATCGCCTGAATCATCACTTGATTCTGATTCATCGAAATATTATTTTCCAATGCTATCTGCTGGATTTGGAACTCTCAAAGTGTGACTCGCATGTATCCAATTTTTCAATCCAGCACACTTCACAGCAGTGGTTGTGGTCAAGATGACTTGCCTTGGCCTTTCCCACCTCGGAACCAAGCAATTTCTTCTTCTGTGGACTTTTATTCTCACCCAGTCCCCTGGGCTCAAATCATGGGCTGGTTTCATTTCAAGTGTGGTGGCATCCGCTCCAACCTGGTGAAACACAGAATGGACTGCATCAGCCAGGCCTTTACAGTAATCCAAAATCATGTCATCAGTTATAGTCATCAGCTTGTTGACTGGTACAAACACGTGTCTCATAGCGCGTCCCATGATGATCTCGTGGGGACTCAAACCTGTAGTTCTGTCTGGAGTAGACCTAATGGTCATCAAAACTAGAGGCAAGACATCAGGCCATTTCAAACCTGTGGCCAAACACATTTTCCCTATTCTGTTTTTGATAGTACCATTCATTTGTTCAACCACACCAGAAGCCTCTGGTCGGTAGGCACAATGCAGTTTTTGTTGTACACCCAATGCTTCACAAATCAATTTCATGATCTCATTGTAAAAGTGTCCTCCTCTATCTGATTCTATGGTTATTGGGAACCCGTACCTTGGGATGAATTCCCTCAACAAGAGCTTGGCCACTGTGATTCCATCATTTCTTCTGGTTGGGTATGCTTCCACCCACCTAGAGAACAGACAAACTACCACCAAAACATACCTCAGCTTGTTATAAGGGGGCATTTCAATGAAATCTACTTGCATTCTGGTGAAAGGTCCTCCCTCCCGGCCTATGGTGCCTAGACTCACCACAGTTATCCTTCCAGGATTGTACTGCTGACACATCAGGCATCTTTGACAGAGACTTTCTGCTATCAACCTGAATTTTGCATTGTACCAGGTCTGCTTAAAAGCCCTTATCATGGCATCCCTTCCCAGATGTCCTTGGCCATGATACATCCGTGCCATGGTTGCCATCATGCTATCAGGCATTACTGGTCTTCCATCCCGATAGACCCACACATGATCTTTTTCCCTGGGTGCACAACCTGCTTTTACCCACTGCTTCATTTCTTTATCACCTGCTTCATCCTGTAACTGCCTCACTTCATCCCATGTTCCCACAACGTTAGTAAACATTAAGGAGCAAGAAGACATTTCCCTTTCTTTTGACCGATTAATAGAATATTGGTTTCGGGCACAATACTGAGCCATGTCATTTGCAAAGCGATTCCCTGTAGTGATGTAATCACTTCCTTGACCATGAGCAGCACATTTTACCACAGCCAGTTCTTTGGGCATTTGTATTGCCTCAAGCAATTTTCCAACCACATCTGCATTCCTTATTGGAGTTCCACTTGAGGTCAGGAAACCTCTTTGTAGCCACAATTGGCCAAAGTCGTGGACAACTCCAAAGCCATACTGGCTATCAGTCATCACAGTCACTCTCACATTCCTCCCAATTTTGCATGCTTTTGTCAATGCCACTATTTCTGCTACTTGAGCGGATTTAACTCCTTTCAAGATTGATGCTTCTATAACTGCTGAAACTGTGCATACTGCATATGCTGCGCTCAACACTCCTTCATCTGTTCTCAGGCAGGATCCATCCACAAAAAACACATAATCACTTTCTGGCAATGGCAGATCTCTTAATTCAGGTCGAGGTTTCGTGCAATAGTCAAGCACATCTAGACAATCATGATCAACATCCTCTCTTACCTCCACTCTCTCTGCATCAGGCAAAAGTGTAGCTGGATTCACATTCACACATCTTTCCAGACTCACATTGGTTGCACCTAGAATGACCTTCTCATACTTAGTCAGCCGACTATGTGACATGAACTGTGTTTGACTCCTTGTTAAAAGGATCGCCACACTGTGAGGTACAAACACTCTTACTGGTTACCCCATCACGATTCCCTCACTCTGCTCTAGGCTTCGGCATGTAGCAGCTACTGCTTTCAGGCATCCTGGCAGACCTATCGCCACTGGATCTAACATTGACGAGAAATATGCCACTGGTCTCCTTGCCTTCCATGTTTCTGTATTAACACTGAGAGTGCACATCCGTTTCTCTCACTGCAGTGTAACTCAAATTCTTTCTCATAGTCTGGCATTCCCAGAGCAGGGGCTTCACAAAGACTGTCTTTTAAATGTCTGAATGCTGCCAATTCTTCTTTGTTCAGTTTGAGGGGGTCTTTAACCTCACTTTTCGTCAATTTCACCAATGGTTTGGCAATCAGGGAAAAGTTACTTATCCACTGACGACAGTAACCAACCATTCCTAGGAACATTCTCACCTCTCTTTGGGTCATTGGAGCTCTCATTCCTCTAATGATTCTGATCCTGTCTATGGTTACTTTTCTCAGCCCTTTTACGATAGTATGACCCAAATATTGTACTTCTTTTTTACAGTATTGCAATTTTGTCGGAGATACCTTCAGTCCTCCATCTGCCAAATGATTCAGCAAAGCTATGGTGTCTGTTTCACAGGCCTCACGTGTCTTTGACGCCACTAATAGGTCATCAATATATTGGACCAAAATTGAATTCTCAGGCATGGTAAGACTTTCCAGAGATTTCTTTAGCAACTGATTGAAAATGGAGGGGCTCTCTGTATACCCCTGTGGGATTCGGCACCATGCCAAAATACGCTCTCCAAACCGAAATGCAAAGATCGGCTGGCTGTCATGATGCAACGGAATGGAAAAGAAGGCATGACACAAATCAATTACTGTGTACCATTCTGCATCATGGGGAATCTGATACAAAATTACTGATGGATTTGGAACAATGGGACAACATCACACAACAATCTTGTTAATCTTTCTCAAATCTTGCACAATCCTGAACTTCCCACTCAGCTTTTTCAGTCCCATTATAGGCGAGTTACATGGACTGCTCAATATTTCTCTTAACACACCTTGCTGGATCATTTTCTCAATTAAAGGTGTTACTCCTGCAATTATTTCGGGTGTCAGTCTGTATTGTGGAATGTTTGGGAAAATTGCTCCCTCCTTGACAGTGATTTTCACTGGGTCTACATTTCTCATCAGGCCTATATCTTCTCCAGTGAAATCCCAGACTGCTGCCTTCACTGTCTGTTTCAATTCTGGGGGCAATTCATCTGGATTGAATCTGGCATAGGTTCCAGTAACCTCGCTTTCTCTGTTAGCTATGGTCATTTTATACAGAAAATCCTCATCTGGTGTTTCAAAGGCTATTCCGTCGGGTGTACAGAATATGGTGCAATTCATTTTGCACAACAAATCTCTACCTAGCAAATTCACAGGACTGGTGTCACACACCACAAATCGGTGCATGTCTGAAAATGTCCCTATTCTGACCTTTACCAGTTCAGTAAGGTACGTTCTAATCTGGGTGTTTGATACACCAACTACTTGGATTGTTTCATCCGAAAGAGGAAGATTTTTCACGTCTGCTGATCTGACAGTAGATCGCGTAGCTCCAGTGTCTACTAGAAAAGTAATGTTTTCATCATTGATTTTCCCATCTACAAATGGTCCTGTCTGATCTATTTCTAGAGATGCGCCAAGTACGCACCCTGCTTCCTCTTTTCGGCACCGTCAATAAATCTCCTCTGACTCACTCTCGTCATTTTGCAGCCAATATTGTGACACAGCGTTCGCGCGTTGTGGTTTGTTTACCTGTTCTTCATTGTAGAATCCCGTCTCTTTACTATATCTTTGGGTGTTCCGGCTCTGCGGTAAGGGCGGTTTTGGCACCTGATTCTGTGGATTAACAGCCTTCTGCTGTTGCGGCGGTGGGCCACTCCCCTCACACTGCACCTGTGGATTTAATGATGGATTTTCATTATTAGTACTTGGTGGATATTTACACTCGGATTTCCAGTGCCCTAACCTTCCGCAATTGTGGCATGGAAACTTCTTTTTAGCTTCTTCTATATTACCTTTCCCCTTTCCTGGGCCAAATCTCGGTTTAATGCCTGGATTATTAGCATGTTCAACCAGCTGAGCTTCCTGTCTCTCTGCGACTTTCACTTGAGCCCACATTGCCTTTTCTTTTAGTTTTCGCTGCTTTGCCTCAATCTCATCACTAAAGTATTTAGCATGCCTTAGGATCTCATCTATTTTCTTGCTCTGCCAGTCCACGGTATGCTGCTTAATCATGTCCCTAATCTCGGGACGCAGACCATACACAAATCTGTACACAAAATGACTCAGGTCCTTTTCTCCCAGATTGTTATCCCCACTGAACTGTTTGAAAGCTAAAATTAGCCTTTCATAGTAAGCGTGAACTGACTCTTTCGCTTCTTGATGGGTCCGATCTATTTTAACCCAGTCTGTTTCTTTGGGAGGCACTTTGTTTTTAAAGAACACCATGACCTGTTCATATTTCTTCATTACCTCTGGGTCTGGTGCTCCTGTTTTGGGATCTCTCGGGTATTCTTTGGTTGGCCAATCTATGACTATCTTGCATTCTGCCCACAAGTCTGCTGGCACTATTATATCGAATAGGCTATTCAGATCAATCCACAGTACTTTTGACAGCTTAACAAATCTGTCCACTTGTCTGTACCACTCGACGGGCTTTTCCCGCAATCGAGGGAAGTCATTTGTAAATGACGAAAATGTCCTGTCTTGTCCATGGGACATGCACATATCCCCCTCCTGGAATCTCTCTCATGGGGAACTCTGTCACTACTTTTTCCTTTTCTCTAACAGGAAATGCTGAGAAAGTTCTGTCTGAAGAATCATCCCGCTTTCTATACCACCTGCTTTTCCATTTGTCCACATCTCCCCATTTCCTTAACACTGTGATTATATCCTTACTCTGGACTATTCGTCCTGCAGGGTTCAGATTTTCAATGTCTTTTTCCGTGAAATCCACTCGGTAAGGCTTCTGTAAAGCTTTTACCTTATCCATATCAATTCTCATCTCACTTGCTATTTCTCCTAGCCTGTCATGTAAATTCCTCGCTCTCCAAGTGACACTCTTGCACAAAAACAGCAGTTCTTCATCCTGGTAATTTTTTAGCTTTTCTGTGGGGATTGTCCCTACTATTAATTCTTCTAACACCATGCGTAATTTTGCCACATCAACAGTTTGGGGATCTTTCTCTTTTCCCTGTAGACTCTTCAACCATTCACTCAATTCATCTGTAGTTATACCTACTGATTTTTCCACGTTGCCTGGTTCTATCATTCTCTGTGGTTCTAATATTGATCCTCCTGCTATTCTGTCTCTTTCTACAAAATCAGGACTTTAAAACGGGTTATTTGACATATTCAATCCACCTTCACTCATGGTGTGTCTCCAAGGATTCTCCCTTGCTTTCATTTGGGGCTGTTCCGCTTGTCTACTGCTTACATACGGAACTGTTAGACCATGCTCACTTCCTTTCTGCTTCTCAAAAATGGGCATAACAGGACCTATAGTCACAGGGACTGTAACTGCTTCCAGATTTTTCGTCATTTCTCTTATTTTCTCTGTCAGTCCTAATGTGGTCTTTTCTAGTTCCCTGGAATGTTCACTCTCTACCTTATTTTCCCTTCCCCGTTCCCTAAGAGAATTCCTTCTCTTTACCTCCGGGGTCACATCTTCTGTCTTAATGATTCTCAGAGTCTCCCTCACTGGTGTACCTGCGGTTGGTGTTTCTGATTCCTGCCTGTACGGTGGTGGACTTTTGTAAAACATGTCATCTAAGACATCATCTTCTGTGTCATTTGTTCCGTACCTTCTGGTTTCTACATTATTTTTCTTTTCTACGCATTTTCTTCCCTCACTTTCCCCTGCAGTTCTCACTGGAAACAATCCTTCAGTCATACTTGCGTCTCGCCACCTTCTCATTCGGTCACAATGAGTTTCGCGATCATTTGGCCGTCCGAACATATATCGATATCTACTGCCATTTCTCTGTTTTTCTCGCTCATGCATCTCGTCTTCCCACTCTGTCAACGCCTCAAACTGCATAGGCCTAGGTCGCGGATCTAAACCCATCATCCTCTCCCGTAAGTTCCTTAATATTGCTAAATTAAAGGAACCATTTTCTGGAAACGCTAAAACTCCGTCTTCCTTTGTATACTTCGCCCAATTGTCTAACCAGATGCAAGTATGGTACCCATATTTCGCAACCATGAAGGATGCGGGGGTTTTCGTCGGAGGAATTAACTGCCCTTCCCTTGTCACAATCTCTTTGTCTTTCACGAACCACCCCTTATTTTTACTAAATAGGGATTTCTTCTTCTTTTCGGCTGAATGGTGATACATTTCCCTTCTTTCGTGAACTCCTAGGGTTTTCCGTCAACTGTACGGTCTCTAGTCCAATAGCAACGCGACTCTTACTCACGCACCAATCCTAGCGCGTCTACGTCACTGTCCAATCTCCAATCCTTGCGCGACTCACACTATCGCACCAATCCTGGAGCGTCTACGTCACTGACTAGCTGTCCAATCCCAGCGCGGTCTTCCTGACGTCAGCAGTCGCTGCAGCAGCTCCTGCTCCTGACTCCTGTCTCCAGTCTACCCCTCCTTTACAAAACTACTCGGTAGACTTTGTTTCAATTTTACAATACTTGTTAGTTACAACATACAAACATCTCCATTGTCTGCTCCGCTAACCACAGAATAGCAAAAGACCTTTCCCACGAGAATCCTGTTTCGCCGAGAGCAGTGCTTACCTCTGCCCTACTACAGTATCATTACGTTCGTTGGCAAAGTAGCGCATCCCTCTACTTCACCCTTCTACCAAGCATCAATTAACTGTTTTCTCCGGAATTAAGACACATAGTTGGAAACGCAATGCTCCTAAGAAATAAATCCAGAGTTCCGCAATTAATCCGAATGCTATTTCATTCACGCACTTTTATTCAAGAAAAATGTAGTTCATTCACACAGAATCCTGTCTTTTCTGAGAACAGCGAACAGTCTGTCCTACTACAGAATTATAACATACGTTAGCAAAGCAGCGCTTACCTCTACTTTGTCCTTCTAACAAGCTCAGAGAACACCTGCTACCTTTTCAGTGATAAGCGTTATCGGTATGCCAATTGGTTTCCTGGTACCTAAGACCAAAATTTCACAGGTAACCCTTTGCTATCATTCACGCTTCTCTCACACAGAAAATATCACTAATGGTAACACTCGGCAATGCTACCGAATCGAACCTAGACAATGCGTCGTGCACTTCAATTGTTACACGTTTCTCCCGTGTACCTACGGGCAACCACAATTCCGTCTTTCCCCAGAGCAGCACTTACCTCTGCTCTGCTACGGAACTGTTACCAATTCCCGACTTCCTACCTCCCAGAAGCCGTACAGACGACATAAAACTCAAGACGACTTCAACATATAGTGTTAGTACATATATCAATACCAATCAATAATCGATAAGCTATATACATGCCAAAATCATCAAACCAAAACAATAAAAACCATCTCTAGCTACCAGAAATACTGGTGCAGTTCTGATTACCAAATCTCCCCCTGCTTCCACGGACGGAATGATTTCTCAGTCATACGCACATACACACATCACACGCTGGTGGGGCCCATAACACCAACATTCATACTCTCAAACTATCCGTGCCTACAGAGGGATATCAAATCCCTAACTACAGCTGTTTACTTGGATAGAGGAAACCCCTTCTACTGAATTACCCTAACAGTTCCTCCATCCGGAGGTCGATTAGATCATTTAGTTGTTGTATAGTTTGATGACGCTTTTAACTCTCAAATTAATCAATAAACATTTCAAAGAAATAATCACCCGACACAGTTCTTCAAATAATGATTTTCTTTATCTAATTAAATGCAGGTTAAATCCTAATAATGCAATATTATCTTTCATCATATTTACCTATTCTGGCTAATTGTTGTTTCCTAAGTCAGAACTGGTCCTCAGAAAGTTCATCAGAGTTCTAAAGTCTCCGTCCTCTTCTGTCAGCATAAGGATCTCTGATCATCGATTCTCCATCAATAGTGGTCTCTAGCGAAGAGCAGCAGCATAGAGTGTAGCCGTTCCCTCTCTAGACTACTAATATTTATACTAAAATTTTCATATAACAGTAACATTTTCTCAATTCCCAGGCAAATGATAGGCTGAATTCAAATGCATCTCAATACATTAAGAAACATTTTCTAATTTTCTCATGTGGAAGAAGTTTTACAGTAGGCGTATGGGGAAGACTGTTCCCAGGTACAAATTGTATCACTTCGTTGGTAACCGGTAGAGTTCGGTAGTTCATTTGCAATTTGCAACATTAGCTTCAGGTTCAGGGACATTGGCACCTCGCCCAGGGTAGTCTTCATGGGCATGGTCTGACAGGTCACACAAGGGACACAAACGAAGTCAGTGCAGGCGCCTTTCTCCATTGTTCAAATGATGAAGTCATGTACTTTAGTTAGGTTTCAGTCGGCGGCCATCTTTTGGTAGGCCAGAGTAGTCAACTTTAAGCAAAGAAACACAAAATCGCAATTAATACATAGAAATGATTAAAACAGTGTTATTCCCTTGCTAATACCCTTATGTGTATGCATTTATCTAGCCATATGCAACATTCAAAGCAGTTAATGCTGGTTTATTTAAGCACAAATCACATTAACACTGCCTAAGCAACACTTATCGTTTTAATATGCATAGAACTTAGTTCACTTATTAATTTTAGCCATGCAAATGCATTTCCACGTGTATTTTCTTTGTTAATAAGGTTGACTTAGTACCATCACATCAATCAATTAATTGTTAGAATTAATTATTAATCATTTTAATATAAACTTATATAAATGGATTGGGTATACAAAAAGAAAACATTTTACTCGCTCCATCACTGTCACGGAGTGGAACAGTCTTTCCAAGAGCAGAGTGTGTGGGATGTGCATTTAAAGGAGTGAAAGAGAGAGAGAGGTGTGGAATTTACTCTTTGGTCTTGAAGTGCAGTGTCGTGGGCGGTGGTGCACACATGTGCTCGGTGTTGTGCATTGGTGAGAATTATTATGAGTTCTTACTATTGACTTTGACATGGCCTCATGTCTTCTTGTTCTCTGACTTTACCTTGCTTCAAACTTTTCTGTTTGCACAGTGGTGCTTGCAAGTTGTGCGGATGAGAATTATAGGTGCTTACTTTTGACTTTGACATGGCCTCATGTCTTCTTGTTCTCTGACTTTACCTTGCTTCAAACTTTTCTGTTTGCACAGTGGTGCTTGCAAGTTGTGCGGATGAGAATTATAGGTGCTTACTTTTGACTTTGACATGGCCTCATGTCTTCTTGTTCTCTGACTTTACCTTGCTTCAAACTTTTCTGTTTGCACAGTGGTGCTTGCAAGTTGTGCGGATGAGAATTATAGGTGCTTACTTTTGACTTTGACATGGCCTCATGTCTTCTTGTTCTCTGACTTTACCTTGCTTCAAACTTTTCTGTTTGCACAGTGGTGCTTGCAAGTTGTGCGGATGAGAATTATAGGTGCTTACTTTTGACTTTGACATGGCCTCATGTCTTCTTGTTCTCTGACTTTACCTTGCTTCAAACTTTTCTGTTTGCACAGTGGTGCTTGCAAGTTGTGCGGATGAGAATTATAGGTGCTTACTTTTGACTTTGACATGGCCTCATGTCTTCTTGTTCTCTGACTTTACCTTGCTTCAAACTTTTCTGTGTGCACAGTGGCGCTTGCAAGTTGTGTGGATGAGAATTATAGGTGCTTACTATTGGCTTTGACATGGCCTCATGTCTTGCTTTGCCTTATTTCTGCGTGCACAGCAGTGCTTGCGATTCATATTCAAGGTCTTTCTGCTCCTCACTTGTTTTTCGCACCTCACTGACCAGAGTGAACTGGATATTATCTGTAGAATGTACAACTCTGCCTCAGAGCCAAAACACGGGAGCTTGGCCAGCCTCCGTCTTGGCCTTGACGCAGACGGGTACCAGCCAGCTTGTTTTTTTCTAATGAGAAAGGGGCGAGATTTTCTAGAAGCTTCGTCTTACGTTTAGTAATGATATTTAAGCTGGGTGCTTTCGGGGGCCAGACGGAAGTTCACCATAGAATAGACGTATTGCTGTGGAGGTGACGGAACTTGAGTCCTGATTGAAACTTCTACCTGGGCTTTTGACAGACTTCCCAAGGCTTGCGCTGGCCAGGATGATGCTACTTCAATCGGTGAGGTGTTCCTAACCATTCTATGTACATATTTTCTACTCTTTGCTACCTGTACATGCTGCATTTTATTTAAATCGTTCATTTAAAAGTGTTTGATAGCTGAGAATCTGCATTTGCTGATATATTTGGCCTACCATACATTAATAAACTTGTGTGTGTTATTTCAAAGCACCTGAATTTGTCTTTTGCCCCCAGCGTGAAAGTGCTGTGCAAACGTGTATTATTTTAAAGGTGCAGTGGTTAATTAGCCTCCCAGAGTGGGAGTGCAGGGTTTGGGTGTGTCCTTTTTGTGAAAAGCAAATCCATTACACACCCCGAGTGGGACGGGTATGCCCAGACGTGGGTCCCGTGCTCTCCATGCCACTGGAGTCAAGCTTTCCTGGTAGATAAGGGCTGAAAGCCCAAAACAGGTCCTAGGATGCTTGTTTCCAGTCCAGGGAGGACCTGGCTTGGCAGTTCGGTCTGGACTGTTCCCATTGGACACAGGGTCAAGTCTGATTTGCATATGGCTGGGTCCAAACTGGAATGGCATGGTGAGCAAAAAAACGATGGATTTAGGCCCAGATCTCTTTACTGGGGTGAATGTATGACATTGTTCTGCATTCTGTCCATCAATTTTTCTTTTTGCATTTGACTAAAGTGTCATTCACAGTTTTGAACATCCTTGTGGAGTATTTCTTTCTCACCATCATGCAGCTGTGTGATTAGGTATTTAGGGCCAGACGCAAAAACACATTTTCTTCATCACAAGTTCTGTGATTCTATAAACATCTGGGTTTGCAACAAGAAAATTTGTTTTTCAAATGTACTTAACCTATTTAGCGATTCAGTAACATGTTACCAAATTACTAAATGGGATTAGTTACATACATCGTACAAAGGGAACAGGAGTATCTCATTAACATAAAAGATAGCTTTTTCCGCCCTCACCGTATGGGGAGTACGTTGCATCAACAACACTGGGCTCATTGTCCTCATGGTCTGATCATGGACCACTTTCGATGACGTTGCCAGCTTGTGGTGTAGAGAACCAAGTGTTGTACTCTGGTTACATTGCTGACTCAGGTCAATTCAGTACAGGAGGAATCTATTAAATAGAATCCTTCTCACCTCCCTTTTAAAAACCCTGGTCGAGGGGTTCAGACGACTCTCTGGTGGTAGAGAGTGCAATATTTGGGGGGTCGAACTGGAGAAAGCACAAGCTTGTGCCAGTGATTTCCTAAAACGCACTGGTCCTAGTAGAAGGGTGCTCATGCTTCTCAGTGGATATTCAAACCTGCTGGGCCTGGAACAGACTATCGCGCTACTTGGACCAGCCCCTTTTATACTCCTCTTCTCTCCCGCTTCCCAATGCAGGTTGGTTGCCGGGCACGGGCGAGAAGCTTGTGCAACTCACGTTAACAAAGTTTAACCTCACCAAAATTGGGGATTTATACCCGGGCGGGCACATATTCTCGGTATCGGAAGAGGCACGATTCAGTGATGCCACTTTCATGGATAAATTCATCCTTAACCGGCTTTTCTTTATGGTTCGGTCGGAAATTAAGGGATTCCCCCTCGAGCCGGCTTCATTCAAGCCCCTAACTCTCCTCATTGACTGTACAGGACGTGTGTTGCGCTGGTTCCTTGCTCAGATGACCAGTTGCGTATGGCCTGGGAGGCGGACTTGGGTAGGCCTATTACGGACGAGCAATGGTCCGCTTGCTGCAAAGTCACTAATAGGATTTCGCTCAATAGCCGCCACAAACTTCTACATTACAAGTTTTTCCGCCGTAGCTATATGACACCGGATAGACTCCATTCCATTGATCCCAAACGGCCTCACACATGCTGGAAGTGCGCTTCACCTCATGCAGATTTTGCCCATATGATCTGGACCTGTCCGAGACTGCAACCATACTGGACACAGGTACACAAAATCCTAGAAGAGATGCTGGGGCTTGCGCTGGTTCCTACCCCCGAGGTGGCATTGCTGGGCTATACGGTCAACTTTCCCAAATCAGTTCGGAGGCTTGCGTCTCTGGGCTTTCTGTTAGCTAAACGAGAAATTGCTAGGCGGTGGGGTGGTAGGGCAGCTCCCACGGCTAAAGCATGGCTCACGGCAATGGCGTTCTGCAGCACGAACAGTGAGATTTACTCCAGTCTCCTTCCCAGCGTGGCCCGTCCCAAGGACATCTGGGGTCCATATAAAACATACATTGCGAATATGCCGAGCTCCTCTCAATCACACTCCAGCTCAGGGATAGTGCCCACAGGGGTAGGTTAGGTTCTTGCATTGGAGGAGGTGCGCGATTGGGTGGGCCTTGGGATGGCTGGGGCACTGCGGGTTCCCGTACTTCGGGTACAGAGATGAGGGTTGCGCAGGGATTTGATATGACCAATATGAATGTTGAGTTCTAATGACCTAGGCGGATGTGGGGAGGGTCAGTGCTACACTGCATTCAGCTATGGGTTCCGACGGATGTAACTGTTGTAATGGTTTACAGGATAATGCTGCCTGGAGCCAGGCTTACGGATTGTTATTGGACAGGAGGATAGAATTGTCGAAATGTATCTCTCACACCTATGTTGAACGTAACCACTGCGGAGATCTCTTTATTGTTTCTTTTCAAAAAATAAATAAAGTTAATAAAATTTTTAAAAAAGGTGCTCGTGCTTCTAAGAGAGTGAGGGATTCAATGTTAATCCTCCCACCTTTGGATATTATGAGACCCGGTATGGCCCCTTTGGTTTGCGTAGGTTTAGTGCAGGCTTGTACTAGGTTTTGATCAGTGAGAACATTTTACAGGGTGGCGACTGGTGGTTGTTGTTTTAGTGGAGGTTGAAATCGCCAAGGAAGGTGACATTTGGTGTTGTGCGGAGTGAACAGTATTTGTTTCTGTGATTTGTTCAAGAAAGGCTTTGCCATCCCCAAGGGGGGTCGTCTATGAGGTGTAATTTAGCTGGTGACTTATTTGATGTGAAAAGCCTGATTCCCATGCATTCGCAGGATGTTAAGTTAGATGCCGGGAAGGAGGGACATCGAAAATAGTTACTACCAAGAGAGCTCTCTGTGGCAGAGTCTGGTTTCCATATCTTGACGAAAGGGTCGAACAAAAGTTAAAGCCTGTCACATATGCAACTGTCTTTCGCCTCAAGTGAGTCGGCGCCCTTTGAATATCTCAGAACTGCCACAACATGCGTGGGAGAGAATTCCTGTTGATTTTTTAGGTCCTCTCGAGAATGGACCTCATCCTCTAGTCATTGTTGCTGAATACTCAGGTTTTCTATCGGTAGAAGACCTTTCATCCACTGCACGTGAAAAGGTTATTCAAAAGCTAGATGCCATCAATGCGACGGGGTGTCCCGGCAATCTTGAAGTCTGATGACGACCCACCTTTTAATAGTAGAGAGTTAAAAGACTTTCTAAATCACCTCATTATAAAGCGTCACAAAAGCATCCATGAGTATTCTAAAGAAAGCTGTCCAGCGTGCTGCATTGGAGAAGCTCGACCTCAGAGGTGTTTTAATCACGACTCTTCGAGCTTACCGTTTGACCCCTCACTCAACGACAGGGAAAAGCCCTGCAACTCTCATGTTTGGAAGAGCCATGCAAAGTGTTGCCTGAGAAATTTGGGTTTAAAGATTTATTTCGGAATTCACTTAATTGTGGGCCCATTTCCAAAGCCAGATTGGAAGAGATGATTCTGTCAAAAGCTGAATTAGAAGGGAGGCAAATAGAAATAAATCCACCGTTGAGTTATATCAAGTGCCCCCCTCCCATTAACCAGGATGGACCTACTTATCTCCACTATATTCCACTGATGCTTGGCTTTCCAAATAATGCTTATTCTGAAGGTGATTTGACTTTATGCCCCTGCGATGGGGTTTCTATAAAGACAAATCCACCAATACTATTTTTCTGCAGATTTTTTATGGCCCAAAGGAGAAGATTAATTGTCCCACTTGCGTGTAAATATAATTTTAAATAGTGTCGGCAGCCCTGTTTTTTTGGCAAAATGCTTGATGACCCCTTGTTTGCCATTTTTTAGCGTCATTTTTCTAGTCATCTCGAAAGAGTAGGAGATCTCAAATGGACTGCGTTCCAAGAAACCTGACTGGATAATTCTATCTCTAATTTATATGATCAATTGTCATTTTTTGTACCTTTGTTTATATTGGACCAAGCACTTTGAAGAGATATATTATCAAATGGTTTTACCTTTGATGCTCCTATTGTGTATTATGTTATTTTTGCCACGTTTTAACGCATATATAGTTTGCATAGTTACATAGCTTTTAATGTCGAATCATAATATATTACATGGTGTCTTTTTATCAATCTTTTAGTCTGATTTTAGGCTTGACTACATGAAGCTTACTGTGATATGTATTGTATGTACTTTTTATGCTTCGGAAACGTAGTGAAATGAAATGTTAAAAGTGTAAAAAGTAGAAGAGCCATCATGACTAAGCTGCGCCAGTGGACCAACCTCAGAACCAAGAATGAGGGCGTCATTCATACTATGGACTTTGTTCGCAAAAAGAAGATGAAATTTGCTGACTGATGACGTCATGTAAAATACTTCATCTGTACAAGAAGAGACCGAGGGCTTGTCAAACGACACAGAAAAACAAAGTCTGATGCTCCTTTTGAGGCGGGACCCTTTACTTTCACTAACACCAAAGAAGTGGCATAGCTAGGGGGTGTGGGGTGGGGAGAGTGCCATGGGCGGCATTAGTTTTAGGGGCACTGACACGCTCCACAATGCGTTTGCTGCAGGGCCGCCACGGGTGCCCGCAGTACTAGCTACGCCACTGCACCAAAGGACACATGGTGACTACCCAGCATCCTGGCAAGTCTCTTACGAGAGATTCCTTTCACTTTCAACATGTGACCCATCACTCACCACACATCGATGCCAGTGTAGAGACTGGGTCCTGACAGACTGTTGATGACTCTGTGTCTGCTGATGATTCCGCCTCACCTCAGCAGATCACTGACATTTCAACTGCCAGTTCCCGGGTTCCAATGACCCGATCAGGACGTGTGATTCAGGTGCCACACCGCTTAATTGAAGAATTAAAATTGCATATATATCTATGATCATCTGTGCGTTCATTTGTGCATTTATTCATCTATTTAGTTATTTTTCTATTTTGAAAAGTTGTAACTTTCTATTTAACAAAGCGGGAGATGTAGGGCCCGATTCACAGAACTAACTTAAGACAAAATCCTAAACTTACTACCATTTTCGTATTCACAGAAGCCACTTACTCACTTCGGTATTCACAGAAGTTAGGAGTCCTAACTTTAGGACTCCTAAATGCCTTCTGTGAATACCGAAAGCCCTAAAATTAGGATTTTTCTCAGTTTAGTAGTCCTAAAGTTAGGACTTCTGACTTTACTACTACTAAACTGAGAAAAATCCTAATTTTAAGACTTTCGGTATTCACAGAAGGCATTTAGGACTCCTAACTTTAGGACTCCTAACTTCTGTGAATACCGAAATGAGTAAGTGCCTTCTGTGAATACCAAAATGAGTAAGTGCCTTCTGTGAATACCAAAATGGTAGTAAGTTTAGGATTTTGTCTTAAGTTAGTTCTGTGAATCGGGCCCGTAGTGTTTTATAATAAAAGAACGCTGGAACTCTTTTGGTTCTCACTGTACACCGTAGGCCTGTGGCAGAAGCGTTGGAGAGGTGAGTTGAAAACAGGCTTAGAATGTTGCGTATAAATGTACACGCAGTGGAATAAAGGCGTGTACAACTACTCTCCGTGTGTGGCATGGTTATTGACGAGTTCCAGGCTGGTAGGACGATACACTCCTGCCTGCCCACGGGGTAAAAGAGTCAGTGAAAGGCTGAACGCCGGACCCTAAATGTCTATCACTTACAAACCCTGCCTCCCCATCTTTACCCTGTACCATGCCTCTTTCCCTGTAGCTTGTGCCATTCGCCCACAGCTTCCCAGGGGTAGACGGCTTTGCCTTTCCTCTCCTTGGTCACTCTCATTCCCTTCAATAGGGGATATACAGGGACTTGTGGGTGGTACTGGAAGGGATTGGGTTTCTCAGTCCGCCATTGGTGCAGGGTAGAGTAAAATAGGGGGCGGGCACACAACGATCACTTTTCCTCGTGGACCAGGCTCCTTATAAAAAGAGCCCCACCCCCTCCCTTCTAAGCCTCTCTCTTCCTAGTCATGGTGTCCAAGCCCCTGAAAGCCATTTTGTCGCCTGGTGAAGGAACTTTGCGTCCTTTCTTTTGGCAGGAGGACAGCAAAGATGAATTCAACTCTACTGAACTTCCTGCCCGCCCACTGCTGTCAAACACATCAAGCTGGCATTGGTCGCAGGTTGCGCGACTGCCTGCGGTCATTGGGTTGGTTCTTCTGGTCCCTTCTTGATGCATCGAACCATGAACAGGTCCTGGGGGTCCTCTCGGGTCAGATCGTCCATGGTGTTGGGATAGCGCACAGCTGGGGAGGGTGCAACCACCCGGAGAGGAACCCCCTAAAGGGAGTACATGGAAGCCATCATGCTTGCTGTTTATGCAAAGGGTTGCTTCGCCATATTGCAACGGCAGCATAAGGGACGCAGGAGCGGTTCCCACAGTGGTCTTTCGTTCTTTCTTGCAGTCTCTTGCTTGTTGTTGTGGCATTAATGTGACACGAGGTGATGCCCCTACAGGGGGGCGCTCGCAATGCCAAAACTTCTAATGTCTCCTCAACCTCCTCCCACCTCCATGAAAAAATACCACATTCTTCTGTCGTCATTGACAGTAACGTTTGCAACATCTACACTGTATTTTCTGAGCCTCTCTACACCTCTGGGGGCCATCATATCGCCCCACCATGTAGGAAGCAGAAGAAACATGGCAGCCAGCTGGTGTTTGTTTCTGGTTACAGAGAGGCAGATGAGAGACAGGCGAGAAACCAACATGGTGGGAAGGAAGCTGAGGAGAAAGAGGATGCTGGAAATGGCCAGGGGCCTTCTGACCACCCCTCCTGCTCCTCCACTGACACTCTGACAGGCAGGGGCACAACACAACCTGCCAGGGAAAGACAGTGGTCAAGCAGTGGTGCTGAAAACACAGAGGAAGAGGGACAAAGGGAGAGCTGACCACTGCCGCAGAGCGCGGGTGGATCCGGTGGCATGATCTCCTGTGTGGGTTCTACAGAGACGTAGGTGGTTTCAGTACAGGCAGCTCACCACAACACTACAATCGCTGACTCTCCCGGTGGGTCAAGGCAGCATTGGTGTCAAAGGATGTGAGCAAATGTCCCCTGTACCATCACAACCTGACATTGTGCGGTGCACACCTCGGCCCACCCCAGCAGGCTCAAGGATGAAACTGTGTCTTGCAGGAGTGGGGCCTGTCAACCCAAGGGGATGGTTGTAGTGTTTGCTTCTACATCTCATGCCATGGAAGTGAAAGACAAGCGTAGGCATGCGGCGACCCCAAACATGACCTGCCCTTAAGAAAGTGCTGCTTATGTCATCAATGTCCCTCTGTCACCGACTCCTAGGAGACCAAACAAGCTGATCAGCTCCCGGTGACTGTTGAACATAAGCTGTTTACATAAAGGAAGGGCCCTGAGAGCATCTGAAACAAACCCTATACTCTTATCTTAAATCAATACCTGGCTGTACCTACCGGCTCCAGCACCAAGCATGTCTACACCAAGGTTATGGATCAGCTCCTCACTGGGGCAGCTTCCAAGCTGCTCCATTACACAATCATCAAACTCTGCTTTCATTCTCCAAGGGGCAACCAACATGTTAGTCACCAGAAACACACACTGCTACACATTCTACAAACACACAGAGTCTACAAACATCTCACAGGCAACAGAACCTGGGCAGAATCGGGAAATGAAATACCAAACTGAGAATGCTTCTGCAGTGTAATATACTAAAATTAAAAATGAAGGCACCATGCAGTCATTATCCTGAGATTCAAGCAATCAAACATTTAAGAACAATCCTAGGAGAGCACTAGAGGGACTCTTTGAAACATGCTTTAAAGGAAATAGAAAGGCATCATGTGTAACTGCTCTGAAAGCAATGAGAGAGCCACAATTGAGACCGAATCTTGAGAAAAGCCAATTGCAAATTTGATGAATAAGAGAGGGCCTGAGTCGAAATACATTCACACCTATTACATGGATTCCTGTACTCCCACCCCGCACACCTACACGCATGTGTCTGCTCAGCCCCAATACTTCCACAGCCCACCTACCCACAAGTCACCCACACACATGCCAACTCACCCCAAGACTTCCAAGGCCCATCTACCCACAGTCACTTACACACATGTGCCCCTCACCCCAGGACTTCCAAGCCCCATCTACCCACAGTCATTTACACACATGCGCCCACTCACACCAAGACTTCTAAGGCCCATCTACCCCCGAATTCCCATAGGAAATCTGAAAATTCTATTTAGAATAACTTTGGCGCCGGTTGACTTATCTTCGTGAAAGTTTTCAAAAGTAATGGGGCGCTCCGCTCAGCTCCCACCCTGAAAGTCTCGGGGTGATTCGTCAAGAGGGGGCTGAGAAAAAAGGGGGTCCCAAAACGCATTTTCCCCATGCATTTTCCCATAGGACCTTTAGTCGAAGGTACAGCCCGAACGGCTGAACAGAATTACTTGAAATTTGGCAAAGAGGTAGTCCTCAGGTCAGGTATGTGCCTTTTGCTTAAATGGTGTAAATCCGTTCAGTAGTTCCTGAGAAAATCAAAAGTAAAATCACATATATATCTGGGCGGAGCCTAACCACACATCTCATTGTGAGATCTGATTGGCTGTCAGCACTTCATCCAAGAAGTGTTGGCAGCCATCTTGGGACCAATATACATGATAGCACCTCATTAAAAAGCATTGCAGTTAATAGAAGGTTTTAAGACTTTAGTTACATTATAAATCATTTGGGAATTGTGGTGTATTATAAGGTGATTTTACCATGTGAAAAAGCCTTCTTCTGTGATATCATGAATCATGTTTGACAGAAAACTATTTACTCATGCTTTTCCCACAGAGGTTTGGAAGGTGATCTATAAGCTAACTGAGAGCATATTTTCTGTAAATTCACATTATCTTTCTCAGTCATGTGAGAATGAAGTCTGACATTCTCAGTAAAACATGTACATCCAACAAGGGCAGAGACTGTCAGTTGATTCCTTTGTGTTCTACTGCAGCTTCCCAGAGTGTTCTAAAGAACAACTAGAGCGCTAACAGTCCTACTTATGACAAACGTATGGCACACCTGAAGCCATCTTGCTTGGAATAAAGTGGTAATTCTTAAAACATTTAATTTAAAAATGAGGGGGTTTATTTTGCCATAGAAGGTATGATTAGTGCTGCAGAAAGAAACATTAGGGCACATTTTGAGTGACTTCTCAAATCCTCTTCTATTTCATTAAAAGATTCTGACATGCAGACTGAAACATGCACTTTCAATACCAGCAGCAGACTTCCCTGGTGAGCAGTAGCTTTACTGTAGTGATCTAATAAGAAACTAGAGTGCTAACATTCTGAATTTATGGCAAATTTGTGACACATCTGAATGCCTTCTTGATGGAATCAAAGTAAAACACTGAAAGTATTTCCTACTGAGGAGACTGTAGTAAATGAGGAAATTAGGAAACATCATAACAAATAAGTCTCCCAAAAAGAGCCCAAATGTAGCCCAAATATCACCCAGATGTAGACCAAGTATAGCCCAATGACAGAATGTCCCAGAGTGTTCTAACAAACAACTAGAGTGCTAACAGTCTTACTTATGTATGGCCCACCTGAAGCCATCTTGATTGGAATAAACTGGTAAAACTTAAAACATTTAATTTAAAAAGGAACACAATGAGGGGATTCATTTTGCCATAGAAATTATGATTAGTGCTGAAGAAAGAAAAATTAGGGCACATTTTGAGTGACTTCTCAAAATCCTCTTCTATTTCATTAAAAAATTCTGATATGCAGACTGAAACATGCACTTTTAATACCAGCAGCAGACTTCCGTGGTGAGCAGTAGCTTTACTACAGTGATCTAATGAGCAACTAGAATGCTAACATTCAGAATTTATGGCAAATGTGTGACATATCTGAATACAATTTTGATGGAATCAAAGCAAAAAACTGAAAGCATTTCCTACTGAGGAGACTGCAGTAAATTAGGAAATTAGGAAACCTCATAACACATAAATCTCCCAAGATGTCCACCAGACACAAAAGAGCCTAAATGCAGCACAAATATCACCCAGATGTAGCCCACATGTAACCCAAGGACAGAAGTGTGCAAATCACTTATTTTTTGTGTATTTGCAGTTTTATATAGTGCAGACTTGTCAGGTATTGGAATGCTTTACATGAGCATTGGTTACATCACACAAGATCAAACTCATTTTGGTTGTAGACATGGGGAGATTAAGTGATTTGACCACAATCACAGAATGTTGAGCTGAAGCAGAAACTCCAACCTGGTTCCCCAGTTGCAAAGTCTGCAGCTCTGGAAGTAACACCACATCCTCTCGCCAAGGTGCAACAATTAATCAAGTGGTCAACTGGATAAAAAAACATAAAGATTACAAATAATTTAAAAGTTCTTTGTCGCTATTTGAAAACTCAGAAAATATGTCCTCATTTTAGTTTTTTAGAGCACTAACCATAATTTTGATGCAAATAAGACCCTCTCATATATGTAATTTCTAAAGGAAATACTCTAGGTATTACACTTTTGATTACATCAAGATGACGTCAGGCGTTCCACACTTTTGTAATAAATATAGAATGATAGCCATCTAGTTGTTCATTGGGATACTGTTGAGAGGCAGAGGCCAGGGGCACGGACTCTGAAAATTGAAGGCAGGTAGGAGGGTGCAAAGGCAACAATTTGACCACACTGGGCAGGCAGGAAGGGCAGTGGCAGCACAACAGACTATGGAGGGCAGTGGAAAGGGGGGCAAGGGCAACATACCAACAATACAGGACTGGCAAGAGAGGCTGTGGCAATATAATAGACCATTGTGGGCAGAAGGAAGAGGCAGTAGTAGTACAACCATACATGCCAACAGACCCGATTCAGCCAGGAAACGTCCAAAGTTTTTAAGCTCAAATGGGCTTTATTTGATCTGTCTCCTGTCTACAATCTCCTCTTTTTCAATGTAACTCAAAGGGGAAAATCAATACCCCAGTTTTTTTTAAAATCTCCCTCTTACCAAGTTCAAAATGTTCGCAAGTATGGTACATTGAATCATGGTAGGCAGGAGGAATTGGGGTAGGGACATGGACTCGGATAACAGAGGACAGGAGGGACATTGAGAGGTGCACCAAACTGACCCTACAGGGCAGGCATCAGGGTTTGCAGCAGCACAATACACCACACAGGGCATGCGGACGGGAGTGCAGCACAACAATCCACAGAAAGCAATAGAGAGGGGACAGGACCATGCACATGGACAACAGACAACAGAGGGGAAGAGGCAATGGTAGCTAGCTGACCATAATGGACAGACAGGAGAGAAAGCTGCAGCATAACAGACCATAAAGGGCAGGAGGGATGGATCAGGGGCATTACAATGGAACAGACAAGCCAGGAGGGAGGGAATAGGGGGTCTGCACATGGAAACAGAGGGCTGGGGGCAAGGTGGCAGGGCAGGAGCAGCAAGATGACCATGGAGGTCAGGCAGGATGGGCACTAGAAACAAGACACACCATGGAGAGCAACAATGAGACTATGGTGGCATACACACAGACCATGGAGGGAAGGTGGGAGAGGGTCAGGGGCAGCTAGCTGACCACACAGGGAAGGTGGGAGGGGCCATGGCAGCACAGAAGACCATGCATGGCAAGCGGGAGGATTTGTGGCAGCACAATGGCTATGATGGGCAAGAAGGAGGGTGCAGGGGCATGCACAAAGGACCATGGAGGATAGAAGGGAGGGTCAGGACCTGGGCACAGACAAGAGAGTTCAGGGGAAGGGGCCTCACAACAGACCGCGCGGGGCAGGCAGGAGCAGTTGCAGCACAACAGACCAGGGAGGGCAGAAGGGTGTGGCAGTAAAATGGACCATGGAGGACAGGAGGAAGAGGATAGGGGCATGGCATGTGGACAGGTAGGGTGGAGGTGGCAGGGACAGGTTACAGTCATCTGACAATGCTAGGCAGGTGGGAGGGGAGTGGCAGCTCAACAGAACACTCAGAGTAGATAGGAGTGGCAGGTCCATGGAACATAGTGGGCAAAAAGGATGGAGCAGGGGCATGCACAAAGACATCGGAGGGCAGGGGGAAGGAGAATAGGGGCAGCAAGCTAAGCACAGAGGCTAAGCAGGAGGTCAATGATGGGCCATAGAATTGGGCAATGGAGGGCAGGAGGAGTGGATTGGTACATCATGCTAAATGGAGGGCAGTGGCAGCACATCAGACCATGCATGGCAGGAGGGAGGAGGCTAGTCCATGGATTCAGACAACAGAGGATAGGGAGGAGGTGGATGGGGCAGCAAGCTAACTGTTCAGAGAAGGTTGATATTAGGAACTTTATTGTTTTTAAAATGTGTGTCTGTGCGAACTACTTAAAATATGAACAAGTATGCAGCATAATCTCACTTTTCTTCAGGAAGAAGAGGATGTTTGTGACTGTGACTCCGGGCTCACTTGGCAGAAACACCCCCTGACCCTCCACCCCCATCGCAAAATGTAATGCCCGTGAAAAGGGTAGGTGGACGCAGTGTTATATAGAACATAGTCCTGAGAGCACGATTGTAAATGAAAACTAGATGTAGTATATGGTATAAACTATGCACCAAAAAGTGTGATATAAGATGAACTGGGGCGTGAAATATAATATGCAATACATTGTGCGCAATGACAGATTCATTGGAGAGCGCGAGATAGCACAGGCACTAGCGCGTGCTATGCGATATGCGCCTTGGAGTGTAATATGCACAGTGCAGTGTTGTGTAACATAACTAGTCTCTAAAGTTGTAATATAAAATATGTGCTGGGGAGTGTAACGTTGCATATGCACTGTGACAAAGATATGGATCCCAGATTGTAATATGTATGGCATAGCGCTGTGCGTTATAACATACACATCGAGGAAGGCACGTTAGATGGGGCAATATAACCCGTGCGAAGGCAAGTGTGGCATGACATATTCATGGGGTGGTGTTACAGTGCACATGGGCTAGAGAGTGTCATAGCATACGCACTAGCTGGTGGAATACAACACAGAGGTCTGAGGCAATCGGCGGGCACGCTGTGACTCTCAAGTGAGGTTCGTCTCCTTTCCAGAGAGTAAAATAAAAAGTATTACACATCCGGCGGTGGATGTGTTTTTTATTAACCGAGAGGGGGGTTTCTTGCAAAGTTTGGTCGAATTTTTGTCGAATTCCCTTTGAATGGCTTGGTGTGCGTGTATATTAAATGTGCCCGTCAATAGCTACCCATGTTTGTATAAATAAACGACAAGGGTGTCTACTTGGAGAGTACCCACCGGCGGGGGTGCCGGGATAAGGCACGGTAGGGCGTCAGACACGTCAGAGCTTCACTAGCGGTGTAAATACATTCCATGTGGATTCATTCTATGCATAGTCGCCTTTTAATGAACATCACGCAAATCGTCATGGTGATAGGTACATACGGTTTGTCCAGCATGTCCTAGGTGTTTCTATAAATATATATATTTTTAAAATAATAAAAAACAAAGGTCAGCCCCGGAGGATGGGGTCCCCGGAGCCATAAGTGGCCTGAGGAGGGGGGCAACGCAGCCCCCTCCTAAAGAATTTAAATTAAAAAAATGCCATGACCCGGGGGTTGGGGTCCCCGGGGCCGATTAAGGCCTTGGGAGGGCCAAATTTATTTTTTTCAACAAAAAAATTAGGGTGCAGGCCCTGGGGGATGGGGTCCCCAGGGCCAGTAAATTAGAAAAAGAAGGGGGGCCACACAGCCCTCCTTTTTAAAAAAATAAAATAAATAAAAGACCGGCATCGCGCTGGAGGCCACGCCCCCTCCTTGCAGCACTCTGCAAACGCGCCCCCTGGCCAGTTGTAAGTTGGGCAATTAATTCCCCTTCAATACTGAGGGTCCCTGAGGGCCAACTAGCCCAACAGGTATCTCCAGTGTGCGCCAGGGAGCTGCGTTGCAGACAGGTTTTCTGAGGCCACACCCCTTTTTACACCTCTATGCAACGCAGCTCTGTGGCGCTTACTGGAGGTACCTAGTGGGCTAGTTTGACCCTAGGGACACTTAGGATTCAAGGGGACTTAATCTCTCAATTTAGAACGGCCACAGGGCGCGTTTACTCAGTGGTGAAGGGAGGGGACGGGGCCTGAGGTGACGTGTGCAAACACGCCCTGTGGCGCGTTTTAAGTTGGGGAAATAATTCCCTTTCAATCCTGAGGGACCCTGGAGGCCAACTAGCCCACCAGGTGCTTCCAGTAAGTGCCACTGCTCTGCGTTGCAGAGAGGTGGTGCAGGCCGTGCCCCTTTTTACACCTCTCTGCAATGGCGCTTACTGGACGTACCTAGTGGGCTAGTTGGACCCTAGGGACCCTCAGGATTCAAATTAACTTAATCTCCCAACTTAAAAAACGCCCACAGGGCGTGTTTACGCAGTGGTGAAGGGAGGGGACGGGGCCTGAGTTAACGTGTGCAAACAAGCCCTGTGGCACGTTTTAAGTTGGGGAAATAATTCCCCTTCAATCCTGAGGGCTCCTGGGGGCTAACTAGCCCACCAGGTGCTTCCAGTAAGCGCCACTGAGCTGCGTTGCAGAGAGGTGGTCCAGGCCGTGCCACTTTTTACATCTCTCTGCAACGCAGCTCTGTGGCGCTTACTGGAGGTACCTAGTGGTCTAGTTGGACCCTAGGGACCCTCAGGATTCAAGAGGACTTAATCACCCAACTTAAAACGGCCACAGGGCGTGTTTACACAGTGGGGAAGGGAGGGGACGGGGCCTGAGGTGACGTGTGCAAACACGCCCTGTGGCGCGTTTTAAGAGGTAGTTTTAATCCCCTGCCCTATTATATACTAGGGGCTTACAGAGGAGGTCATGCTGATCACAGGGGGACCCCAACGCATAGTGTTCCCTAGTGTATGTAGGTGTTTTCACTGTATTCTGAGTGTCTTTTAACATAGCACTGGCTCTAGGACTGGTTAGTCAGACTCAGTTACCACCAGTATCCGTCTGAAAAATTTGAGGGTACAGGATGATTTTGCAACAAGGCTTCTTTCTGCTCTTCTGTTTGTTCTTTCTGCACATTATCCTTCTTCCTGCACTTTTCTTCGTCTTTCAGGACTTCTGTTGCTTCTTTCTGCATTTCTTTTTTTTCTTTCTGTGCATTTTTTCTTCTTTCTTCACATGTCCTATCTCTGTCGGCATAGTTAGAAATTAGCATTTAAAAAACCTTTCGAAATTCACTGAAAAAAACATAGGTTTCAGGCACGTTATAGTTAGGAATTAGCATTTAAAAAACCTTAGAAATTCACTGAAAAAAACATAGGTTTCAGGGGCGTTATAGTTAGCTGGACTTTTCACTCGTACAAAACCATTGAAATTCCCCCGTTATAGTTAGTTCAGCTAACTATAACTCGCGTGCCCGCAATGCACTGCTGATGACGTCACATATTACATCACTCATGACATGGTCAGTGACATCACTCATGACATCACTGACACCCCTGGCGATTCTTTATCCGGTGCGGAACCCAGCAGAGCCATGCCGTCTAATATTTCACCAACAATTTCCTTCTCAGAAAATTAAATGGAACGCACTCACAGATCCTTCGTTTGTATTCCAATTCCTCTTTATTAAGCCATTAGCTCCCAAAAGTCACGGGAAAGAACCAACGCGTTTCTCTATCAGCCTATAGCTCCGATTCTCTATTGAGGGGTTTAGTAATATGCAGATTCTAATCTAACTACCAATGGTAACGTAAATTGCGCAAAACTTTTTTGATGCCAATATTATCAATGCAAAACGGGGCACTGTAAAAATACAGTTTTCAATGACAAATGACAATAAACCGCACTAGGAGATACATAAAACTTGTTTTCAAAACGCAAACACACCTAAAATAATCGAGCAGAGAATTCTCGTCATTATATAAAAAAACGTTTTTGAATTTTTGCAATGGAAACAGATTAATATACACACAAAAACACACATAAAAAAAAGTTGGTGGGTAACCTGTGTTGTTCCTGTTTTTGGTTTTGGTTTTGGTTTTTGATAATGAACGCTCATAAAATGTAACAACATTTGTAATCTGCTATTAAGATGTGATGATTTGGCTGCAATAGATGTGGTTGAGAACTACAGGGACCATAAGTCCAAAGGAAAAAAGAAGTGACATCACTGATCACATGTTTGGCATCGACATGTTTTTATTGGTTGTTTTATATGTGCAATACTGACCGTGAACAAGCTATCGGCTGATAGCGAAACGCGTTGGTTCTTTCCCGTGACTTTTGGGAGCTAATGGCTTAATTAAGAGGAATTGGAATACAAACGCAGGATCTGTGAGGCGTTCCATTTAATTTTCTGAGAAGGAAATTGTTGGTGAAATATATATATATATATATATGTGTGCATGGATATATGCATTTATATAGATATGGAGATGTATACATGTTTATACAAAACAACGAGAATTATGTGAGCACCTGTATTATTTATATCATAGGAGCACTGTAATTAATCAGTCAATCTGGTTTCTTATAAGCTTGGTGCAGGGCAAATTTAAAGCGTCAGCATGCCTATATCTGCACAGAGTTGAAAGTATCAGCAGAGGTGGGAAAGGTTTCATGGCCTGCACATGCTGCCAAAGTAAACAGATGCCGGGAACGGGTGGGTGCTGGTGGTGGGGGGGATCCGCAGTGCAAGATCTTGGCGTAGTCTCTCCAGTGTGAAACAAGCACTGAAACTCAGGACAGAAAAGCAGTTTTAGGACAGGTGACCCCAAAGGGCTATCCAAATACATATACATGTAAGCCATTCAAAACACTCCCATCTTCGGCTGATGCTCCTCGACACCTCGCAAGATGTTTTAGGCGCTATACGAAAGCAATTTCAAAATGGCTAGTCAATTTAAGGATTTGAAGGTACCAGGAGCACCATAATTAAGACCATCGACCGCTTGCTGCGATATGACACCTGCCGCATGGAGACGGGGCGAACGAACGTATTTAACCCATTAAGCACCAACTTCTGTAATGTGCCCGGCTGTTGACATGGTGCCCGTTTAAAGGGGCTCAGCCATGCCAGGCTTCAGACAGCACCATAGGAGGGCACCGTCAACGAACTTTACCCTCTGGTTGTCCAACTACCTACAAGCATCATTAGGCGGGAAAGAGAAGCGTCCTCTGTTTCGGGAGATGGAACAGATATGTTTAACCCTCAAATCCGTCAGAATAGACAGAGCTAAGAGACAGAAATACAGGGGGCAGAGGGGTGAAGTAATTTCAAAAACATAAGACGTTTCAGCAAAGCAGAAATGACGATGTTGAGAAATATGCGTGTGTGTGTAAGGGGGGTGTTAGAAAAGCAAAATAGTAAACCCTTGAAGTCCAATGCCGATTCAAATAAAACATTCCCTTTTATAACAACTTATTAAGGTCACCTATAACTTGTCGACAGAACGCTCAGTGGAGCAGTTTGTCGTCCATATCCACGCCAGACAGCAGGAGTTACTAGGACTTAATGACCGTGGAAGGATGACAAGCCGAGTTGGCCCTACCTGAATTCGAACGTGTAACTGCATTTCACACGCAAGTCAGGTGCAGAAGTTTCTCAATAACCCATTTTGTTATTAAAATAACCGACAAATTAACAGCTCTTTACCAGCTGTCCCTCGGGCAGGTAATTGGTATCAGCAAAACTAGTCCAGGGAAAGATTATGCGATTTCCTAGATTCTTAAGATGTAGCACCGAAAACGCTATTCGAATTCGGTTCTGTGTGCTCCAAACAGTCTCCTTGATAATTCGGAAATTCCGCTGTTCCTTTCTTACAGCCCGGCCCGCGCAAAGAGATAAAACGGCCGCTCGATGTTAACTTTTTCTTGTCTAAACGACGCATATCCAGACACGTGTCAGTCGAACAATTAAATATTACTTAAACATCAACAGGATTTAAAAAGAAAACGCACACGATTACCTCAGACGAATCGCTAGCATGCGCATACACATTCACGTTACTTCCATGTCACTGATGTCAAGCAATGTTTAACAGCAGCACGTAGGTCACAGAAACCCTGCGAGAAGGTTTCTAACAAATGAAAAAAATAAAAAACACACCTATAATGCGCCATAAGTTCCACGCCGTGTGTGCATGAGGGATGCCTATCATCAAACATACAATGCATTCCACACACAAACACATGCAATTGTTTAAAAAAAAAGCGCAGCAGGCTAATAATAAACCTACTGTGTCACACCGCCGGTAAGAGATCCGATCCCGCTAGGTGTGGCTAAAAGGAGACAGGGTGGCAACAAGGAGGGATTGACATGCCTTCGGTGCAATCATTGCCCTGCCTTTGGCATAATTCATGACGCCAAACAACGCACACAAATGAAAACTGAAGGCGGAGCTGGGACACGGCTTCTGGAATCATATCGATTTCAAGAAGCCTTCGTATGATGAGAGCAGCACATGCGCTGCTTACGTCAGGCCAAGACCTAAAAATTGCTACCGCACGGTGGGACCAGCATTTTTTGCTTCTCCATGTGTGTGTGAGCAATTCTGGCTCCTGCTAGAGGCAGTGAGCCAGCTGGGTCTGCGGGGCATCCCCCAACAAAGAAGCCATGGGTGCCCTGGGTAGGCTCCAGGGCACCCACCATTGACTAGCCTGGCCCCTGTAATAAAATCGGCCTGGGGAGGGCGTCCGCTTGTTTTACTCCCTTTAATGACTGGTTTGGCCCCAGAGGAAGGGCTCCCGGGCCCTAAATTGGTCCAGGGAAGGGGGCCACATGGCCCCCTCTTCCTTGTTTTATTAGCCGGGCCCCAGGGATGGAGTACATGGGACCAATCTCAGCCCAGGGAGGGGGCTGTGTGCCCCCCTGCCTTTAATGATTGGCTGGGCCCCAGAGAATGAGGCTCCGGGGTCAATATCGGCCCAGGGATGGAAGCCAGTTGGCCCCACTATCCCTCGTTTAATTAGCTGGGCCCCAGGGGAGGGATTCCCTGGAACACAAATTGGCCCCGGGTGGAGGGACCGTGTGGCCACCTTCCCCTATTAATAATTGTCTGGGCCTTGGGGGATGAGATCCCCGGGGCGAATATTGGCTCAGTGAGAGGGCCTGCATTCCCCCTCCCCCTAAAAGATTGACTGGGCCCTAAGGGTTGGGGTCCCTGGGGCCGTAATCGCCCCGGGCACGGGGGTTGTGCGGCCCCTCCTCTATTAATAATTGTCTAGACACCAGGGGATGGGGGCCCTGGAACGAATTGGCCTGAGGTGGGGGGCACATGTCCCCCTTATTTTTAATGGCCAGGCCCTGGTAGATGGGGTAGTCACAATGGAATTGTCTGAGGGAGGGGGGACTGCATGCCCCGTCCCCATTTACTATATCGATGGGCCCCGGGGAAGGGCCTGGGAAGAGGGATGCGTGCTCAACTCCTGGATTTCCTGCATATGGAGGTTGGCCACAGAATCTGGCCATAGGCCAACCCCTACCAGGTACAGGCAAAGGCTGGGCACGGCACCGGTTTAGGTGCCTCCAAGGGGTAGTCTGCAGGCCGGGCTCTGCTGCCAACCCCCCCCCCCCGTCGTGCAGAGCCAAAGGCCATGCGCAGTGGGAGTTGGAATATCATAAGGTAATTAAATATTAGTTTATGTTAAAAAAAACTAGAAATTCACTAAAAAACAAAGGTTACATGGATGTTATAGTTAGGAATAAAATTTTAAAAAACGTAGAAATTCACTGACAAAAAACAAAATTAATAGGGTCACATTTTACACACACAAAGCCGTAGAAATTGAGCAGTTATAATTAGAGTTATTTGGAGAAGCTATAACCTTTTACCCCAAGGTAACTATTACTTGTGCCCTCACCATGCTCTGCTAATTACCCCACCTATTATATTACATCACTCATGACATCTTCTATAACATCATTAATAATATCACTCCAAAGTTTGCTGTAAAATTATTGATGAGAAAACTGTGCATGGTGGGTGCGTAATTTATAGTTATCTTAGGGCACGGGTTACAGCTTCTTCAGGTAACTCTAACTATAACTGCTCAATTTCTAGCCACTCTGAAGTTATAGTTAGGGTCACCAGAGATAGGGATTTGGGGGGATTTTGGTCCCTTAATATCTTTGCACCTGTTTGACAAATGTCTGCAAAACTTTGCAGACGTTTTGCACCCATTTTATTGCCACAAGACTGAAAGTTTCATGGTGTTTGGTCTTGGGGGTGCAAAGAAAAAAGGGGTGGTCCCAAAATATGCTTGAAATCCAATGCATTTTACATAGACTTTTGTATTTCGCGTAGCGTCAAAACAACCAGTCGGAATTCGCTGAAATTTGGCAGCATTAGACGTTGGGATGCACAGATGATTCTTTTGGGTACTGTAGGTAAGAAAAATAAGTATTTTTTAAGTTATTTGATTTTTCAACATAGTGATATGTTTTAACAGATAATTAATACAAGTAGGAAGGAAGCCCAAAAAATAAAACTACACTGCATATGTAAAGTTTCAAAATTACTATATGAACAACTGTAAAATCCTTTTCTGGTCACATTCTAATGTAAACCGATAAGCAAATACATAACAAATAGAAAATATCTTAATCTACATAAGTTTTCTTTGCGTGCTTTCTGGCTCACAAAAACAACTAAGCCCAACAAACCAAACACAAATAATCTTTCTAATGCCCCCTGTGCAACAAAATACAAACTTGCCCCAGCAGTGAGTCGCACATACGACTATTTAGAGGACATGATGATTGACAACTAGGAAAAAAATAATAATCTCTGTTTTATATAATAACAATGATTGTCTTTTATTTGGCCTTCATATGTAGCACAATCCTATTAAAAGTAGGAAGGAAGCCCAAAGAATAAACTGCATATGTACAGTTTCAGATTTACTACATGAACAACTGAAAGACCCATTTATGGACACATGATTATGTGAACCAATAAACTAATACATTCCCAATACAATAGATAAAAGAAAGAAATCACATAAAATCTGATTGCCGCTCTGTAGCTATAGTTAGTATTCCTAGAGATAGGAATTCCTCAGATTTTAGCGCCCTAATAACTTTTCACTCGTTTGACGAATCACCGCAAACTTTCCAGACCTGTACCATTTTTATATTTCAAGATGATGTCAATTTTTGTGGTGAATCATTAAGGGGGTGTAAAGATAAAAGGGGCTCCCAAAACGTGTTTTCCACCAATGCATTTCCCACTCTTTGAATGCCAATGCACCGCACTTTACTCCACTCTACTCTGACACAGTACTCCCCTCTACTCCACTGTATGCCACTCCACTCTTCACCACTCAATGCCATTGTACTCTACATCACTGTATACAAATCCACTCTACCACACTGTACAACACTGTATTGTACTGTACACCCCTCCACTCTACAAAACCCAAATAGACTGTCTGCCATTCTACTATACTGAAGTCTACATCACTTTCCAGTACTGTACGACATGCCACTACACTCTACTCTACAACATGATACTCCACTCGATGACACATTAATCGACTGTATGCTACACCACTGCACTCCATGCCACTATACTCTATGACATGCCACTCCACTCTATGACCCTTTCCTCCACTCTGCACAACCCCACTCCAGTGTACTCCACTCCACTATACTCTACTCTTCTACACTTCAGCCCACTCTACGCCACTGCACCATACTCCGCTCTGCGCCACTCCACTGTCTGACACTCTACTCCTCTTTATGCAACTCCACTCTACAACATTTTACTGCACTCTATGCCCATCCACTCTACTTGTGTAGGAAGCTGGCTTTTTCTGTAGTATACCAAAAAGAGGTACATGATGTAGAAAGTCCAGACGACCCTTATTGGTTTACAGGGCTTAATCAATAATCCCACATGCTCTCTTTTGTGGTAGTGTGGGCAAGCAGTTTTGGCTTATCAGAGGGTAGTGTTAAGCATTTGTTGAACAGTGGAAGAGTCAATAAGTGAGACACCTACACAAAAAGAAACGTAAGACCAATTTAGAAAAGTAACAGGTATTTTTATATATATTTTAACACCAAGAACTTCGTAAAGAAATGCATACTTCATACAGGTACTTGCAATCGTATTTAGGAGGCCCTTTAGGACTTATGTTATGTTATGTTATTTACTTTTATTACGCGCACAGATACTCGAAGGAGTGTCCCGGCGCGGTTCAGGGCAGGACAGAATTAAGACCCAAACCTAAGAGAAGAGATAAGTTTTTAGCAGTTTCTTAAAAACCCCAGTATCTTCAACAATTCGGAGAGAGAGGGGGAGCGCATTCCAGGTCCGGCCAGCAAACACAACCAGGGAAGCGCCGCCTAGTCTATGGCGCTGGAAAGAAGGCACCTTCATAAGCCTGAGAGAGGAAGACCTCAAGTGACGCCCCGGTATGTAAAACGAGAACCGTTTTTGAAGATAGCCCGGCCCCCGACCGTGCAGGGCGCGGTGAGCAAGGGTTAGAGATTTGAAAGCTATCCGGGCCCTAACCGGTAGCCAGTGAAGGGAGCGACGGTAACCATGAACACTCTGCCTGTGACCCAGCCCACCCAGCATGCGGACAGCCGCATTCTGGGTAACTTGAAGTTTATTGAGTGCATAAACTGGGAGCCCAGCATAGAGGGCATTGGCATAGTCCAAACGAGACAGAATAAGAGCCCGGACCACAGATTCCCTTGCCGCTTGAGGCAGCAGCGGAAGGAATCTTCTCAAAATTTTGAGGAGACCGAAGCAACAACCTGTTAGACGAGTAACCTGGCTAGAAAAGGAAAGATTACTGTCAAAATAGATGCCAAGGTTCTTTGCGGTCTGACTGTTTGAAACAGGTAGTGGGAACTCAGGAGGCCAGATGGACTCTCTGAATCCTGAGGAGAAGTCACCAAACATCAAAACCTCGGATTTATCCTCATTGCATTTTAAATGTGCCGAAGCCATCCATTCAAAGACCAAGGAAAGGCACCTCTGCACATGGACCACCGAGGAGCCCTGTTTGTCCCAAGTGAACAGAAGTTGCGTATCGTCGGCGTAGGCAATGACCTTAGCCCACAACCCCTCTGCTAGAGAGACCAGAGGAGTAAGATAGATATTGAACAGGAGGGAGCTAAGGGACGAACCCTGGGGAACACCTGTGCCAACTTGAAGAGGAGATGAGGCCGCCGGGGGTATCCAGACTTGCTGGTAGCGGCCATCCAGAAAGGATTTAATCCAGCCCCAAACCGCGCCCGACACACCAATCTTCGAGAGTCTGTCAAGCAGCAGTGAGTGGGGGACAGTATCAAAAGCCGCCGACAGGTCAAGTAGCACAAGGGCAGCCTTCCCGCCGGCGTCTAGACACTCCCGTATGGCTTCAGAGATTTCCAGAAGAGCACCTTCCGTACTGAAGGAGGGGCGGAAACCCGATTGGGCAGGGTGAAGAAGATCCGCACTCTCAACAAACTCCGACAGCTGTCTGTTTACTATCTTCTCACAGACCTTAGACAAGCTGGGGAGAAGAGAAATGGGTCTGTAATTACCCGGCACTGAAGGATCGAGAGTCGATTTCTTCAGTAGGGGGAGTATTTTGGCCTGCTTCCAACAGCTAGGAACCCTGCCATCCTGCAGGGATAAGTTAATAATAAAATTAACTTCCTCATTCACTGTTTCTGCCACCGAAGCCAGGAGTCTTGCAGAGCAAGGATCGTCCGGAGAACCAGACTTCAGACCCTGAAGAATTCTCAGAGTGCACGACAGATCCACTTAAGGTGCTAGGAGACCAAGGTTCAAAGAACCACCAGCAGTTTGGGTTTATCTGCTCTGTAGTGTCCAGGTGCAGAGGTGTTGGATGGGTTCGTAGCCTTGCATGCTACACCGTAGGCAAAGAGGGGGCCACGTAGTTACAAGCTGCAAAGGGGACTTGGGGGCAAGTCTGGGAGCACCCAATGTGGAGCTCAGTTCGTGAGGGTGCTGGGAGAAGGGGGGCACAGACGGTTGTCGTGGACCCAGGCTGGGGAGCTCGGGTGCAGAGGGTTTTGGTCGGCTGGGCCGTGCATCAGAGGCACTCACGGTTCTGCAAAGGGTGACAAAGGAGGACAGCTGGGCCACTCTTGGTACTGGCCTCTGTGATGCTGGCGTCTCTCATCGGCTGGTCGGTGTTTGTGGAATTGGAGTCCGGATTGGACTTCAAACAAGCTTTGGTTGTTTTAAGGGGTCTGGTACCCCGCATATTGGTTAGGGCTGCTCCAGGGATCCTGGACTGTTCACACTTTGTGGGGAGATGGATATGACCTCTGGGAGCATGGTTACTCCCTCCTGGGTGGCTGCTATGTCAGTGGAACCTGTAGTCAGCAGATCGGTGAACCGGACATTGCGGTCGGTGCCTGCAGGTTGTAGGAAGTGGCTCCTCCACTTGAAGGGAGATGCTGACAGCTTGGCAAAGTGCTTGTGGCCCTCCAAGTCTTTTGGAGGATGCACAGCTGCAGGATTAGTTGGGTTGTCATGATTGTCGGGACCGAAGAAGGCAGGGTTTTGGCACCAAAGTCCATGGCAGTACGCAGTTCTCACTTCTGCTGCACTGCTTGGTCCTTCTTCTTTTGGCAGGTGAATCTATTTTTCCTGATGTCAGGGGGCCACCTAAATATTGAATTTAGGGGTGTTAAAGGGAGTGAAGTGTTGCAGTCAATGGGCTCCTTTCTCTTGGGGCCACTACACTCCCTATATGACCACTTCCTGTACCAGAGTTCCTTATTCCACCAAAGACAAGATGGTGAACTCCTTCTTTATGGGGCACATCAGGCAGTTCACCTTAGGGGTGTGAGTTGCCTGGTAGTGCACCAAGCTTCCCTGTATAGCTAATTTCCTGCCTGTCCTGGTGCCAAATGAGCCTCAGGTCAGGGGGTGGCATCTCCCAGGTCTGGGGAAAGCCGGGATCACATCTTAAACGCAGCAGAGGCTTTGAAGCCTCTAGCCTTGGTATGCAAATTCACTAACCATCCTGCTGGAGGAGGTGTGAACACCTCTTGCCAGAGCAGGCTTTGCTTCTGACCTCTGACAGCACGGGCCCTCACCTCCAGGGGGTTAGAAACTCGTTTGTGGTGGCACGCTGGATGATACCAATCAGCCAGCACACTAAGAGGCTGGTAGGTTTTCAGGGACACCTCTAAGGTGCCCTCTGGGTACATATCTTAATAAATCCACTACTGGCATCAGTATGGAATTATCATGTGAATAGCACCTGTTACCACGCAGGGCAAAACTACGCATGGCTAAACATCACAGTCAATACGATGACTGTGTTGTCACACGAGTTCCATTACAACGCAAGTCATTACAAGGACTTGCTTTAGGGAAGCGCTGGACTTTTGAATAGTTTAACTTACCATTCCAACTCCAGTCGGTGTATCAGTAGGGAAAGTGTTGGACTTAAAATCCAACACCAGTCCAACACTGCGTTCCCTAAAGCAAGTCATTGGAATAACTTGCGTTGTAATGCATCTTATGGTAACGTCACAGTCGTGGTACTGACTGCATTGTAAAGGCATTACGATAAAATGCCTGCATTTTAATAGATGTTTTCCCATCATGTAGATGGGAAACTTGTAATGACCAGTGCCCAGTACATATATTAAAGATGCCATTCCTGTTCACTTGTACCATCTAGCAATTGAACTAGACAGCACTGGTGCATATCTGCTTATGCAGATATGTCCTCACATGTAATATAATGCACCCTGCCTTAGGGCTATAAGACCTGCTGTATGGTGATTTACATATATAACATGCAGTGTCTGTGGGCATGGCACACAGGGTGTGTGCCATACCATGTTTTTAGGTCTCGCCTGGTGTTAGCAGCGCACATGCACTGCTCTCATCATGCGAGGGCCTTTTGGAATCAACATGGATTCCAGATGTGCATGCGGATGGACAGAAGATGTGTACGCGGGGACTGGATGCTTTACTCGTGGCGTGAGACGGACTCACTACTTGTCATGCGCGCGCACCACTCGCTGGACGCTGCAGCTGCATTCGCGGCCACGCTTGTTATGTGAAGCATTACTTTTTTCAGATCTGTCTGTGTTTTTAACCCATCCGTTTAATCTGATCTCAGAGCACTAGAAATGTCTTTAAAGTTGTTCCAACAATTAAGAAAACCGTAGCTTGTGGGTAACGCTCCGCTCTCGTTGAGTTCTCACGTCTGGCACATGGGGTCGCTGTTGTGCCGTGCTTATTCGCAGTCACGACTACTAGAGCCGCCCGGCAGATAGTAATAATTATAAAAAAAAATCTGGGCCTATGTAATAATCTTACACTTTGTACCCACATTCCTTACAGTTTTGGTTATGTCCAATAAAGTTTATCAGCACGTAAAGGAGTTCTCCTATCGACGGCCACCCAGTTCCGGCAGGGAGCCAGGGACACCAAAGGCATGTTCATATGGTTACACCCGGCCCCATCACCCAGCAGCCCTGCTCTGTTCTGGCTGGGCGATGCATGACACCCTATGAATGTTTCATATCTTCATATTGTTGGCCCTGTAACGGGATCCCCTACCAGCAAGCCCTGGGCCTGCAGATGGGTGCCCTGACCGAGGACCTCTCCGCCTGCAGGTGGTGTAGCCAGGGGCTGTCCCGTTCCGCTCCCCTCCACCTGGTGGCACAGCGCTGGTGCATCGGTGCTAACGCCTAGGGGAGGCTTTGCGGTTCCATCCTCTTCCTGCCTCTCTTGGGGTGCCCCTGGGCTTCTGTAAGCTGGCCAAGGCGTTATAGCCGGCTCCTACCCTTCTTCACCTGTTGATGGACCCGGAAGCCAGTTCGACCTGCAACACCGATTGACACTCCCTTGACCATGAGAAGAGCCCCTTGGACCGTGGCGGCGCCGTATTTCATCAGTTCGACTTCGGCCTTGTGAAGGTGTTGCCTATCGGAGCTCAGATCAGAGGAGCTTAACAGAAAGGGCCCCACTATGACTGTGGAAAGACGAGCTTTTGATTTTCTTTGGACCAACTTCGAGAATCCTTAAGAGGTGGGATTACTGACCTAGGGACACTTGGAGAAGCCCCAGGCACGTGCGTCGTTACAGAAAGAGCCCGGAGTCGCTTCCAAGAGAGAGGGCCCGTGCCATGCGGAGGCATACACAGACTCTTCTAGTGCCTGATGAGATTTCTCCGACTAGCCGCAGCACTTGTCCTACAGTCAGAGCATGCCTGTGAGTTCTTGCTTCGGAGGCGATGTGGGATCATTTGTAAAGTTGTCCTAACAGGATCGGCTAACCCTGGAACCTACAGGGCCTCGAGTGGTGCCTTCTTGCAGGCCTGGGCCACCAGGAGCACGTTCAGGGGTGATGTTTCCTCCTCATATGTACACCGTGTACCAACAAGGAACCCTTCTAAAATAGGAAACCTGATGTTATTTTGAAGAAGTCACCGGTCAATTATCGGGCAAGCTTCCTAATGTTGGGGCCTTTCTTCCAAAGGTGTTAAGGGGTGTCTTTTGTGATTTTGCATTAATGTGGAAGGCAGTTGGTGTACAGGGTTGTATCCAAATCTAATCTAATCTGCATGTATGTGTGCATGTGTCTTCACCTGTGCTTTCTCGTCTGTCCTCCCTGTGTGTTTATCCGCATGTGTGAATACCAGGCTGCTTCTCTGATTGCTTGTGCGCCTGCCTCTATGAATTCCTGCTGTCGTTTTGTTTGCCTGTCTGTCCATAAATGTATCAGAGCCGAAGTATCTTCCACCAGATCAGTGCCATAAATAGATGTCCCTCTTTACCTCTTACCTGGAGGCCTCGTGAAGCGTTTTCACACATGCACCCCCCTCTCTGCAGTTCTGTGCCTTTCTTCTGCGCGAGGACCCTTGATGGAGGCTTGGAGGTGGCACACGTGTCCCTGGGTGTTGGTCACTTTAGCTACTTTCTACTTCTGTAATAGTTCAGCCGACATTAGGACCCCTTCGTCACATTTATGTGATACATGTCAGTGAGGTACAAGCTCCAGGAGATTGTTGCACCGGTCACCGCTCTGGTGAAATGTAGGTAAACAAGCATTAAAAATGCAATAGGTCTCGCCTTTCATTAAGTTAAAGCCATTTGCTTTTCTATACAATACCATTAGCAAAGCAAATGGCTTTAACTTAATCAAAGGTGAGACATTGACTGACCTGTGAGCGCGAGCTCTGTCCTGCGAGGTCCTTCCTGTTGGGCTGTTTGTTCTGCTGCTGCACCTCGCGGAACCCGCTCCGCGGGTCCCGCTTTGCCCGTGTGCCTGGGCGCATCGTTGCTGATTCCTGACAGGGGAGCTGCCTGAATCTCGGGGAGCAGGGCTGCGAGCGCCAGGTGAGGATCAGGGACTCCATTGCCCAGGAGTCCCTGTGCTGCCATCATTTCCTGCACCTGGACGCTCTCCCTGCTGGCCACGCCCCCTAAGCACAGCTGAAAAGAGCCTGCTTGTCCCTAGCTCTTTGGGAGACATTGACTGACCTGTGAGCGCGAGCTCTGTCCTGCGAGGTCCTTCCTGTTGGGCTGTTTGTTCTGCTGCTGCACCTCGCGGAACCCGCTCCGCGGGTCCCGCTTTGCCCGTGTGCCTGGGCGCATCGTTGCTGATTCCTGACAGGGGAGCTGCCTGAATCTCGGGGAGCAGGGCTGCGAGCGCCAGGTGAGGATCAGGGACTCCATTGCCCAGGAGTCCCTGTGCTGCCATCATTTCCTGCACCTGGACGCTCTCCCTGCTGGCCACGCCCCCTAAGCACAGCTGAAAAGAGCCTGCTTGTCCCTAGCTCTTTGGGAGACATTGACTGACCTGTGAGCGCGAGCTCTGTCCTGCGAGGTCCTTCCTGTTGGGCTGTTTGTTCTGCTGCTGCACCTCGCGGAACCCGCTCCGCGGGTCCCGCTTTGCCCGTGTGCCTGGGCGCATCGTTGCTGATTCCTGACAGGGGAGCTGCCTGAATCTCGGGGAGCAGGGCTGCGAGCGCCAGGTGAGGATCAGGGACTCCATTGCCCAGGAGTCCCTGTGCTGCCATCATTTCCTGCACCTGGACGCTCTCCCTGCTGGCCACGCCCCCTAAGCACAGCTGAAAAGAGCCTGCTTGTCCCTAGCTCTTTGGGAGACATTGACTGACCTGTGAGCGCGAGCTCTGTCCTGCGAGGTCCTTCCTGTTGGGCTGTTTGTTCTGCTGCTGCACCTCGCGGAACCCGCTCCGCGGGTCCCGCTTTGCCCGTGTGCCTGGGCGCATCGTTGCTGATTCCTGACAGGGGAGCTGCCTGAATCTCGGGGAGCAGGGCTGCGAGCGCCAGGTGAGGATCAGGGACTCCATTGCCCAGGAGTCCCTGTGCTGCCATCATTTCCTGCACCTGGACGCTCTCCCTGCTGGCCACGCCCCCTAAGCACAGCTGAAAAGAGCCTGCTTGTCCCTAGCTCTTTGGGAGACATTGACTGACCTGTGAGCGCGAGCTCTGTCCTGCGAGGTCCTTCCTGTTGGGCTGTTTGTTCTGCTGCTGCACCTCGCGGAACCCGCTCCGCGGGTCCCGCTTTGCCCGTGTGCCTGGGCGCATCGTTGCTGATTCCTGACAGGGGAGCTGCCTGAATCTCGGGGAGCAGGGCTGCGAGCGCCAGGTGAGGATCAGGGACTCCATTGCCCAGGAGTCCCTGTGCTGCCATCATTTCCTGCACCTGGACGCTCTCCCTGCTGGCCACGCCCCCTAAGCATCCGCCCCCTATATCAGGTGCAGCTTCTTCCGCGGCGCGGGAGGGCGCCGGGAGAAGCCCGGGACAAGGGCGGGACCGTCTGTGGCCGTCCGGGGCCGAAGGTGGCCGGGCTGGGCCTACCCTCTTGGATTGTGCTTCCGATCCCTGGTCTCTTACACTCGGTGGAGCCGCCCGCCGAGTTTAATTTATTGTGAACATTATGCCGTCCCCTGCAAGGGAGAGCACCCCACTAAAACAGGGTGGAGCAAAGAATAGGACTCTAGAGAATTATTTCTCCCGGGCAGTGGGGGAGGGGGACAAAGAGTGTAATCTGTCCAGGTTAAGGGCAGAACGGAGACGCTCAATAGATAATATGAAAAACACGCCCCTCGGAGACCAACTTATTTTACCAAGGGAGGAGTTGTCCCGAATTGATGATGTCCCACTATTGCTGAGGGATTGCACTAACATATCACCAGTTGAAGCCTTGAGTATAGCCCCAGAAATTAGTTCTAGCCCCCCAAGGGTGACCATTGATTTAGTGTCCCAACCCCCTCCGGCCCTTCCAGCCTCGAAGATTAGGAAAACTAAATCTAAGCCAACTAACACACAAGTAGCCTTTGGACCTCCTCCAAATAAACGCAGGAGGAAATCGAGGGGAGTTCAAGGAAAGAGCAAACCCAAGGTTCCACACTCGGATTTTGGGAAGTTTTTAAAAACCCCCACATTAGTAGAGAAACCATTGGTCGATTTACACCCTAAACCCATTGCTCATGAGGATCCAGCTCCTATTATGATAAAAGACACAGGAGTTGGTATTGCTAATATTCCCTTGTCTGTTGTCCCGCTGGGAAACCTAGAATTTTTGCTAAGGTCCCTGTTATTACCGATCAGCGAGAGTATTAAAAAGATTGAGATCAGACTAACCATTTTAGAGGCCACATTGGGCAGTCTGAAAACTCCAGCTGGCAGACAGGGAAGGCAATCAGAGTCCACTCCCTCTACTGTAGCCCCTAAGCAGTCGGCAAATAGTGTCGCCAATCCAGTCCCTCCACAAGCTGTGAATGTGGCACCCTCGCAACAACCCACAAGGCCAAAGCCTGCAACAGCTAAGCCCCCTAACACCAATATGCCCAACCCTCCTTTAGGATCTGTACCCCCGGCACAGCCGGTAGACAAGAGCACCCCGACCCCTTTAATGAAGCTCACCCTGAGACCACGCAGACCCAATTTACCTCCAGAGACCAATGCTTTTACTGTCGTTATGGCAGGTGTCCCCCCACTTGAGGAAGGTGAAACGGAGGATTTTTGTGCCCTAAAAAGTAGGGTAATCAAGTGGTTAAACATAAATAGACCCCTCCCGACACATTTTAATAACGAAATTATAATGGTAAGAAGGGTACCATGGGTGGGAAGAACACAAAAATCTATTAAAGGGGACTGCGTACTGGTGAGTTTTAGGGACACAGGAACGGTGTCCCATATATGTCAAGGGAAAAACAGATCTAGGGAATCCACCATCCAAACCCTCCATGTGTCGTTCTTTTTTCCCATCATCCCAGTCCTATCTCAGCAACCCCAAACTCATGACAACTGGGAGAGGGTTGGCAGGAGGGGGAGTCACCAGGCCTTCAACCCTAGGCCGTTTTGTGGCCAACCTGAACAACCCTTTTTTTCCTATAACCGGTTCCATTGCCTAAATGGCCTTGAAGGGGTCGATTGACAGACAGACAATGCCCCCCAGGGTTGTATAGAAATTGGAGGTATGGTAGAAAGACTGGAGGAGCAAAGATCCAAGGCTCAGCAAATCCTGGTGGTTGGTGAGGGGGAACCAAACTGCGTTGTGCCAAAGGAAATAGTTGTAGACAAGACAGGAGGGGGACATGGGCAGGGAATGCAAAGATCAATGTGGGAAAGAAGACCAAGGGCCCAGGGGGGTGCCGAATGGAGTGGAGAGGGTGTGAGACTTATCTCATGGAATATAGCGGGTATAGCGGGCAAATTCAACAATAAGGAATGGGTGGACTTCATTAGAACATTTCACATTATATGTGTACAGGAGACATGGGCTGTGGAGAATAACTACCATCTGCAGGGGTACAAGTGTTTTTTTGTTCCCGCTCGAAAATCTAGCTCAGGGAGAGCAATGGGCGGTTTGTCCATCTATGTAGATTTAGACCTGCCAGGCACCTGGTCCTTTCCAGACTGGTTCTCATATGGGATACAGGCGGTTCGGTTCCAGGGAAAGGGGTTACGTTTCTCTGTTTTTAACATATATAGCACCGAGTTAGAAAATAGCCACACCCCGGTATTAACTGAACTCGACCAAAGGTTAGGAAAAGAAATCATATCCCAGAATAAGGGACCGTCTGGTGGACTGCTTGTGGTGGGGGATTTTAATTGTCACCTCTGTCCGGTACTGGTCAAAAAGAACACAGATTGGGCGCAATGCCCAATTGAGAAGGGACCGCATTTTTCTCACTCGCCTACTGGGTCGGCTCTTAGGTTGCTTCGGCTTAAGTACGACCTAGAGCACACCATTAATATGGTAGACCCACAGTCGGATGGTACACTCCCACCAACTTTTAAGGGCAGGGGCTGCTCGTCTATTATAGATTATATTCTGGTCTCGAGATCCCTGGTTAATAAAGTAGTCAGTGTAGGGATAGACTGGAACACTTTCAGCGACCATAACCCGCTTGTTTTAATGCTCGCATATTAGGGCGGGTATTGGCTCCAATGCCCATCGTTCAATCGTGGAGAGGGTCACCGATCAAGGCAGGAGACTGAAATGGTCCAAAATAGATGGGGCAAAGTTCTATAAAAACCTGAGCGATAAGGGTCTGCTGGTCATAAATGAATGTTTGGATCTGGCAGTCCAGGGACCAAGGTTATTAGAAGCATTTAACCACATTGCCAACCTGATAGACGGATTACTAAGGTCCAGTGCGCCTACGCGTAATCTGGTCAATCCCCGGTGGTTTGATAAAGATTGTTCCAAGGCACTGAGGGAACTGAAATGCTCCCTTAAGTCAAAACCACGAGATCCGCAAGTAATCAGGGCATGCAGAGAAAAATATAAAAAAGAGACCAAAAGGAGGAAACTCACCCTGCAGGCAGAAGCTTGGGCAGATCTGAGAGAGGCAGGGGAAAGAAGGGACCTAGCGGGGTTCTGGAGAATCATCAATAAACCGACCTTTCAAGAAAATGATTCTCCGGAGATAGGGGCTAACATCCTCCCGGAGCAGTGGGTCACACACTTTAGGAGCCTGTATAACCATGAATCGGGTCCCCACGTAGAGTCATCAGTAACCCCAAGTCAGGCTCCTCCGGTAGTATTTACCCTTAAGGAGATCACGGCAGGGATGGAGAGTCTAACTAAGAATAAAGCCCCGGGCCCAGATGGAATTCCCCCTGACCTTTTTCTTAGTAATATAGATCTTTGGGCCCCACTGATGACCAGGGTCCTAAACACTGCTATCACCTGCGGTCTCCCTCCATCATGGTCTAAAGCGATCATTGTGCCAATCTTTAAAAAGGGCAACAAGGACGACCCCAAGTGTTATCGGCCTATTTCCCTGATTGACGTCTCGGCTAAACTTCTGGGAAGGGCACTCCTGAACAGATTGTCCGAGTGGACCGAAGAGAACAACATCTTCTCGGACACTCAATATGGGTTCAGGTCAGGGAGGTCCACCAGCGACCAATGCCTGAACCTATATATGCTGACTGCCAAATATACTCTGGCCAGTAAGGAACCCATTTATATGGGATTCATGGACCTGGCAGCAGCATTCGATCACGTCAACAGAGGGAAGTTGTGGGACATGATGGCAGGGATGGGGATCGAGAGCGGCCTAATTACCATACTAAGAGAGCTGCATAGCGACACCACGGCTAGAGTTAGATTTAACAGGGAGGGAGGTTTGACGGACTCCTTTCCATGCAAAAGTGGAGTCAGACAAGGTTGTATTCTTGCCCCTTTTTTGTTCTCCCTTTACATTAATAATTTGGAACAGTTTCTTTTGGGCTTAAGGCAGATTCCCCAAGGGTTGGGACGCGGCAAATCCCTGTCCTGCTTTATGCAGACGACGCGGTCTTGCTGGCGCGTACACCACGAAGCCTACAGATTCTGATAGATGGGTTCGTCAAGTTTATGAGCGATCTGGACTTATCTGTCAATCTAAGCAAATCTTACGTGCTCCTGGCAGGCAAAAAACCTTCCTCAAAATTTTCTTACACAATAGGCTCCCATTGTTTAGAGGAGGTTAAAACGTTCTCCTATCTCGGAGTAACCTTTGATGGTGCTCTTCAATTTAACTCCTTGGTGGAAGAGCGCTGTAACAAAATGATTGCCTCTAACGGGGCAATAGCCGGGTATGGCAGGAGGTTGGGCAGATGGAGTCCGGAACAGGTGATGAACCTGTACGGCTCCATAACATGCGCTAAAGTAAGCTATGGGGCAGAAGTTTGGGGCTTCGTGAATACCTCCAGAATTGACCAGGAAGAGAACAAACATTTGAAATCTATCCTGAGGGTACCACCCAGCACTGCTGGACTCATAGCTCACAGGGAGCTAGGGAGGCCATATCTGGTCGATTTGTTAAAACTTAGGCCAATTGTGGCGTGGCTAAAAATCTGGGTAAATCCAGACGCGCATCTAAGTAGAAAAATCTTACTGGACTGCCTAGGTAGGACCCACTGCATGCGCATCCCATGGCTCAAATATGTGAGAAACACTCTTGAGGAACTAGGGTTTGGAAACCTCTTCAAGAACCCCACCACCATTTCAGCACAGCACAAGAAACAAGTAGGGGAAATTTTCCTAGAGCGGAAAACCCAATGCCGTGCTCTGGCTGAAGGGGAAAAAAAGTCAATAAGGGCTCATACTTTGGTGAAGAGTGTGGAGGGTATGGAGCCCTACCTGTATCTTGTACACAATACACAGGACAGATTTCTTATGTGCCGTTTCAGACTGAGCCTACTTCCTTTTATGTTGGCCTCGCCAGCAGGTTTTACCATGTCAATTGAGCAGAAGGGACCCTGCGGCTGCGACAATCGGTCTCCGCAGGACTCCCTTCATTTTACTTTGCTCTGTCCCTATTATTCAATGCCCAGGCGTAGATTCCTAGTAGACATCCTAAAAAAGGCCCACCTGGAACATGCCAGAGATGCACTAATCTACTTGCAAAAAGCTTCTGACCCGCTAACCTTGTGTTGTGTTATGAATTTTATCAAGGTTGCGGTCCGACTAAGGAAGACGAGGGGAGAGGATTAAAAGACTTGTGACTCCCTGTTTTAAATTTACAGCCTTGTATGTTAGTATTTTATTGTTATTTATGCACAAGGATCTTGACTAATATTTAATGCCGTTTTATCTATGTATATATATGTGTGCTTTTATGGTGTTTTTTAATCACCGAATAAAGATTCTTGAATTGAATTGAATAATCAAAGGTGAGACCTATTGCATTTTCAATGCTTGTTCACATTTCTCTGCACCATGTCAAGCAGCATGAAATGGTACTCTGCATGAGTCTGGTGGCGGGTCTCCTAGGGTGGCACAATTTATGATGTAGCCCTTAGGGGACCCTCTTTAGAATACCTGCCCTAGGTACCAAGTGTACCATTTACCAGGCACTTACAGAGGTGGTAAAGTGCTTGCCAATTGGGGAACAATTGAACAGTCACCTTGTTTTAGGGAAAGAACACTGGCACTGGGGACCTGGTTAGCAGGAACCCAGTGCACTTCAGTCAAAAAGTGGGGCTGACCATGTCCAAAAGGGGCACTTTCCCACAGCTCGACTGTATGCTGCGCCAATCCACTACAGTTGATGACATGCCACTCCACTCTGTGACATCTTATCCAACTCTACACTACTCTACTCCACTGTACTCCACTCCACCATACTTCACTTCACTACAATGTATGCCACTCTACTCCACTGTACCATACTCCTCTCTATGCCGCTCCACTGTCCGACACTCTACTCTAATGTATGCACTCCACCCTACAACAGTGCACTGCACTCTATGCCACTCTGTGACACTCTACTCCACTCTATGCTACTGTACTGCACTGTATGACACTCAAAGATACACCACTCAACGTCTCTCTTCGGTACACCACTCCACTATACGGCATGACACTCCACTCTACGACACTCTCCTCCACTGTACTCTACGACACTCCTGTTAACGATACTCCACTCTATCACACTCTACTTCCTTTTACCCCGCTCTAAAATATTCTGCTTCACTTTGACAGTCTACGACACCCTACTCTACTGTTTGACACGCCATTCCACTATACATCTGGCTGCTCCAATCTACATTACTTGACTCCACTATATGAGACACCATGCTACTGCACTATACATTACTACACTGTACGATACGCTACAACACTCTACGCTACTTGATTTCAATCTACAATATTCCAGTCTATGACAATAGACGTTATAACACTCTCTTCCACTGTACTGTACTACTGTCCACATAACAACTTTCTATTCGTGACACTGGACTCTATGATTTGAAATACATTTTTATTAAAAATAAAAAAACATTTAATTTCAATTAAAAAACAAAGGTTAAAGCTTAGTTATGGTTAGGAAAATGTATTTTCCCTGTACAAACCAAGTCTAAACTACACAAACTTTAAAAATTCTTAGGTTCTAGTGATAACTCGTAGTTACAATTTATTTACCACCTTCAAATTATTATAAGTAGTGGACCTCGTTACATATTCTTTTCAAAGTCATTTGGGATGCCATCAGTGACGTCATAAATGATGTCATAGAACATGTCAGGAGTGATGTAATATGTGAGGTCATAAGGAGTGCATGGCAGGTGTGCACGTTATAGTTAGCTCTGCTAGTTATAACTGGTGAATTTCTGTGGCTTTTTGCGTTCCAAACTCTAATGTTGCCACTGAAGTATTCACCTAACTATAACGTTACTTTAATCTTTGCTTTTTCCAGCGAATATATCTATATATATATATATATAGCCAGGGTCTCAGCACGCCAACTAGGCGTATCTGTGGGCACGAGTTCCCTGCTGTGGACTTTAAAAAGATGCTCACTGCCGCTCTAACCTCTCAGCTCCTTGGGGGTGTGAAGAATCTTCTTACTTTAACACTTGCTTGCATTTAGCTTAAAAAATCCTTTCAGATTCTTTTGGCCGCTCATTGAATGGTGTTAAACACGAGAATCAACACAATAATCTTATTAAATGTTGTCAAGAGGGACAATCAATGGGCACCTTCACCTACATCTGCTCCTGTGACCCATAAACTGTTGAAACGGTATTTATAAACAATTGTTGAAAAAAGTGAAACAATATGAGACATTATTGGCTATTTGAACTACATATTCAATTTTCAATTGCTTGAATTATGAAGCCATGCTGAAATAAACATTAAACAATATATGCGTGTGCGAGCGATGCTTCTTGGAAGAGTTACATTGGAGCCTTGGATGCAGCCCATACATGCCTCTTCAGTGTTATTATTAGCTTTGATTCATTTATTTAGGAAGCTTATATAGCGCCACAGCTGCCCAGCACGGGGTTTCCTGGCGCTTTAGTACCCAATGAGGTGACTTGGGCCCAGACGCGCTTTCAGCTGTCGACTGAAGTGATCAATGACGTGCCGGATCTTGGGTGTTCCTGTAGAGTGTTCCAAAGTTCAGAGCCGAGGTGCTCAAAGGAGAGAACTCCCATGTGAGACACTTTAAACCTGGGAACAGAGCACACAGAGACGTTACTAGAGCGCAGCAGCGTTAGAGAGTTAGGTTGTGTTACTGGCTCTGTGAGAATGGCCCTTTGCTGTCAGCCTGTCTTACCAGCTCTAGACACAACATGTCTACCTATCTCGCTTGCTGCAGTGTCAAGAATTCTTCATATATTTCCCTTCAGCCATGTTTACCATCTCAACAAGCATTGGCATGGCTCACCTTTGGGACCTTATAAGTGTTTAGCCATGCAACAGTTGATGTTGTTGCTCCGAGGATATTGTGCTGCATGACTAAATACTTATAAGGTCCCAAAAGCGAGACCTATTGGCTATGCCAATGCTTGTTGTGTGGGCTGCTGTGTTACATGGCTAACATGGCTTAAAGGTAAAAAAAAAGTGCTGTGACACTGTCAACACTGGGCGCGTCATAGCTTTTTTTTTTAACTTTAAACCATGTTGCACAGAAGCTCAATTGCTGTGCAATGTGTTAAAAAAATAACATTGACAAAGCCATAGATTTCACATAGACAAAACTAATTGGCTTTGCCAATGCTTGTTTTCTTTCCATACTCCTGTACACTGACGTGATTATGGAAATTAAAACTGAAACATCGGGGTTGTATGCCCCCTGCCCCCACTCTACCCCCAATAACTTAGAGAAAAGCAGAGCATCCGTTATAACCATGAGACTCAGCCCATAAATTTATGCTGGACAGGCCGGAGCGGACTGTGGAAAGGTGTTTACAGCGTGTGACGGAAACTGACAGGCTAATAGTGCCCGGGGCATATGCTTATGACTAAAGATTTGACTATGATGCATTCAAATAAAGCGTGTCTGCAAAGGTTTGAACAGGATCACGGAAAGTTACATCAGGAAATGGCAATTGCAACTTAGTCTGGTGTGTTTGGGGACAAAGGGTCCCGACAAGGTGTGAAAGTAACTGTAGTGGCAATAAAATGGAACACATCCAATGAGCAAACAGCTGTTATAGTGCTGGCAAGAGCTCACAGAGGGGAAGTGGGAGCTTTGGAACACTCAGGTTGCAGAGAGCCGAGCTTGAACACTATTCTGACGTTTCACACACTTTTTTAAAGGTTTTTTTTTAACATAGAGATAATGGTAATTTCGTATCTTAATCGCTGCTGATCTTGGTACAAAATGAATGATAGCAAACTTTTTTATTACTCTTAGGAGAAATGGCACATGGGCATCTGTCACGAAACAGAACAAGAAACGCGAGTGGTGCGCGCGCGTGAAAAGTGAAAGTAGGCTGCACGCGCGAAAGTGAGTGATCGTGGCTCTACATATTGCAAAGCTGCCGGCTGCGCGCGCGCACCCTCGCGGGAATGCAAGCTTGTCGCCAGCCAGCAGCACTTTCAAAACTCACATACTAAATGTCTCTCTGAGCAGCGCATGCGCGCTGACTCAGCGAGACCTAAAAAGCATTGAATTTTGAGGGACCAAAAACCATCATTTTAAAGTGAAAGAGCAATCGACTGCAACCTTTACTGGTTTGGAGGTATGTAAATCAATATGCGTTCGGACTATTCAATTTCACAAACACGCGTTAACCTATCCTCACTATGAACTTCATACATTCACACTGAACTATATACTCCTTTCTCACTGGAAGCGCTGAAGATCATACCTGTGCTACATTCCATCCCTGTTTACTCATTCCCGTGCTATAGCAGTACGTCACTGCATGGATTGAGGTCTCACTCGTGCTATACTCCATCATTGCATGGACTGAACACCGAATCCGCGCGGATTCATTGTCACTTAATGGAATAAGGGGCATACTCGGGCATGTGTATGCCTCATAATACTAATAATTGTAAAAAAAAACACAATTATCGCACTTGGCCCACTCAATTGTCGCCTCTGTGTCCCTGCACACAGCATCTCTGTGCGCGCATCACTGCTTGGGAATAAACACATCAACAGGCAAGAGATCTTCAGGTGTGAAGCGGTATGAAATGTAGAGGAGACAAAGAGGGTTGGATGTGTCCTGCGACAGAGATCTCCATGGGTGATGTGCCCTGCGAGGGAATTTGCTGGAGCGAGATCTACGAGGGTAATGGTTCAGAGGGTGAGATCTACTCTGGGAAAAGGTAAAGAAGGGTCACGTGGCACCCAGAGGAGATGTGCAGACGAGCAGAGGTGACGATCTGATGAAACCTCAAATGTACACCGGGGGCTCAAGATCCGCAGAGGTCTCAGAAGTAACGTGCACTGGGAGGGAGTGTTGCTGAGGGGGTGAGGAGAGAGATGTGCCCGAGGGAGATCACGGGGTGGGGGGGCTGCGGTGAGAGGAGGGCTCGCTGGAGGCTATCCTCGCTGCAGAGGTGTCACAGGGGGGATGCTCCGAATATTGCTGGGGTGGGAGTAGCGTAGAACAGTCTTGTCTCTCTCCACAGAGACCAAAACTCTCAAGTGCGGTGCCACTGCCGTGAAAGGGCATCAGTTCACTGCAGGGTGGGCAGCAAAGGGTAATTACAGTGCAGTTGAAGACCGCTCGTAGTGTGGGCACTGATGCAACGGAGGGCGAGCCCAGTGTGATGCAGTAAGTAGCATCCTGTGCGCTGTGACAGCAGTAAGAGCACATATGAAGCAGTCACTGATGTAAAGACCGCTGCGACTGTCCGGAGACTACAGCAGGGGCTGTCAGTGTGATGGACTGTAGTAAGGGACAACATCCTGTGCGCAGTGACCGCAGCAGGGGCTAGCTCCCAGTGTGATGGGCCTTGAGTGAGCGCAGTGTGCTGCGGTAAAAGCAAGCTCCCAGTAGAATCAGGCACTCTAGCTTCAATCCAGCTGAGCAGTGAGCAAGGGACCCATGTCTGGGCATACCCATACCACTTAGGGCGCAATTCGCAAGCTCGCCAAATAAAATAAAATGAATCTGCAGTTGTTTTGTGGTGTGGCATTATTCAAGTGCATTACGTCTTTATTAGTTGTGTACATGAAGTATCGGATACTTAAACATTTATTAAGTTTATAAGTTTAAAAAATGAATGCAAATAATGTAATGTTAAATGCTAATTCAAATGTGTTAATATATAAAATGTAGAACAAAATGAGAATAATACCACAGTGCTATCAGCGTTAATTGTAATCAATTTAAAAATATTATTACAATTATTAAATAAAGATTTAATTAAAAAAATCCCACCTAATGTAAAATGTTTAGATATATTTACTATGTACTAAAAATACGTAGTTATATACAGTTTTATCTTTAATTAATAAAGCATATCTTATGCTGTGTGTAAATTACAAATTTAAAATAAAGCCTTCAATATGCACAGTGCTTTCAGTCCCAGGCTGCGACCTCATAGCACTATACACATCCCTATTCGGACAGCGCCAGCCAGGATTCCCTGCCTACAGTGTCTTCACACGCTGCATTTCAATCAGGCTTTCATAACATAGACGGGTGCATTTCCCACTGATTACTTTAACTTTCATTTAAGGTGTGCCGTTATAATTTAAATGCACTTACCTGAAGGTGAAAGGCCAACCATGCTTTTTGCGAAATATTATCTTCTTCTGAGATACGTCTATGGCCACACCCCACAATCACTGGCCTGCCCCATTGCACTAAGGATCGCAGCTCTCACAGTTCTTTTATTTAGACACGCGCTGCATCCACTGATTATGATAGAGCAACTAAACCTGGATTGCTGATGTGCTGCAAAAACCAGGCTGGTGAGCTCAGGTCCTTCTGAAGTGGCTTTAATGAAGTGGGAGATGTGCTATGTATTGCTGTCCAGCAAAAGTGCTTCAGTTTAATACAAAGGCTATTTCGTTCAACAAAGTGACTGCTGAGCAAATCTTTTCGTACCTGTCTATATGTGTGTGGGTTTTTATTTTATTTGTGTTCCGACCCTTCAGAAGAACCCGATGCCCCCTTGCTTTTTGGCTCATAAATAATCCTCGGAGTTGGATCACAAGTGACCCGAACTGAGCGTGAGCTGTAGCCACATCAACATTTTACTGTTGTGGAAGCCTGGCTGTTCCTGGAATGAGCCCCCGCCCCCCAAGAACCCCACAGAGAAGACCTAAAAAAGCACGGTCCGCCAATTTCTTGTCTTTATGGGGCCATGTGTTTGAAACACATGGCCCCATAAAGATAAGAAATCGCTTACGACAGCCGTAATGCAGGCGAGGCCGTCCAAGTGGGACGGCTCAAAAAGCCAAAAGTCTACGTCATCAAAAGCTCTTTCCCAATGGCTGGCCACCATTTAGCATAAACGGTGATGCCGGCCAATGGGAAAGAGGGGCGGGGCTTAAAGCGCGATACTGAAGCTCCCTCATAAACATAAAGTCTCGCCAGCGAGACTGCGCATGTGCGCAGCCCATGCAGGCGAGACCTAAAAATGGATAAAGGGAGACGTTCTTACTTCTAACGCACAATTGCAGGTATTCCGGATTCGTGTGTTGTCCCAGGTACTTCAACTCGTTGCCTGTCCATGCTCTGATGGGCACTGCTTTGGGAAGGTGCACTGACCCTTGTTTACACCATGATCTTTCCACCCTAGCTATTGCTGTAGTGTCATCCTTGGAAACAATGTTCTTTTCCACCTCTGCAGGTTGACCATTTAGATGCCAAACTAAAATTGTTGATTTTGTCATCTCAGACCTGTGTTCATTTTTACCTCTTGAGTGAATATCATCACGTGACCCAGCCTCAGAGGGCAGTCTCTCTGACACCACAAATAGAATTTTCGGGTTGGTTGGAGCTGGGACCCGACCTCGGAGCCATGGCCCGCGTGCGGGATGTTGTGAGAAGCTGAAGACAGGAGAATGAGTGTGATAAGTGTCCTGTTCGGTCAGAAGTATTTGAAGAGGGTGGGATGAAGGGTGGAGATTCACTTTAAAGCACCGCCCATGCCCGCTCTAAAGAGTACCTGACAGGGCCCCCAGGTGCCTGGAGACATGCCCCACCCAGTCCTTCTCATGGCCAAATTTGAAGAGAAGCACATCTATAATAGCAACCCATTCTTTGAATTCATTTCGAGTTGGGTTCGCAATATAGATGACATATTTTTGGTCTGGACAGGAAATGAAGATCAGCTGGTGCAATTCCATGGATGGCTCAATTCAAGATCGGCAGACATTAAATTCAGCTTGAATTATGCCTTACAAAGGATGACGTTTCGAGAAGTGGAAGTTTATGTTTCAGAAAATAAACTTGTTATAACACTTTAAAAAAACCAACGGATAGAAACAAAGCACTCCATGTTTCCTGCAACCATCCACGCAGTCTGCGCGAGAATTTACCTTATGGTCAATTTTTAAGGATTTAGCGCAGTTGCTCATTCAAAGATGAGTACGTGAACCATGCAAACAACTTAAAGGAAAGATGACTTGAGCGAGGCCACCCAAAGAAACCACTAAAGAACGCTCTAAAGAGAGCGTGGTGGACACCACGTGAGTCACTACTCAAAAAAAGAGAAAAACAGCCAATGAACAGAATGATCTGCGTGACAACTTTTTGCCCCAATTCCAATTTATTAAAGAAAATTATTTATCAGAATTGGCATCTGGCTGAACATCTGGATCCAACGTTTTCGACATACCCTCTCTTCGCATTGAAGAAAGAAAAAAGCATTTCTAATCAGATAGTTTGGGCAGCATTACCGAAAGTGACATTGAAAATGACATTGAGAGATCATCTCGGATTGCCTGCGATCAAAGGACATCACAAGTGTGGCACTTGTATATGTTGTGAATCAACTGTAGAAGGCTCTTTATTTTCTCATAAGACCATAAATTGGAAACATGAGTCGTATTCTAACTGCAAAACTAGAAACGTCGTTTACGACATTTTATGCCCTTGTTCCAAACTGTACGTTAGTAAAATGAACCAAGAAGTGAAACAAAGAATTTCCCAACATAAGTTGAGAATCAGGAAAAATGTGCAATCAGCCCCCTTGGTGAATCACTGGAAAACTAACAACCATCTGGAAAAAGATTTGAAGTGGACAGTCATTTAAAAAATAGATCAAGATCCTCGTGGTGGAGATTTAGACCTAAAGTTAACCCAACGGGAAGCGCTACTTATAATTAAGTTCAACACAGCAGTGGACGGGTTAAATAAACTGTCTGAAATTTACAGACTCTGAAACTGCAATAATGCATGTGACACTGATACATCTTTAGTTATAAGGTTATATATCTAAGCGGATGCCCTCTGTACCTTAAAGCGGTTTATTAAATAAGCTTTCTGGACACTGTCAGGATTGCCGATTCCAGCGTCACCGAGTTGTGAGTGACTTCCCCATAGCGTCTAGCTATCGCGCATGCGCGATAGCAACGAAACAGTAGAAAAGCCTGCCGTTCAGGAACCTCGGGGCTTCGCGTTCTAGTGTTGCCCCGCAGGCGGTTCCCTGAACTTCCTGTATCCTGTTTCCTGGTTTTTCGCTTGGCGTTCGTCTCGGAGGACCGGGACATTCTACACTACCTGCATCGCTTCGAGTGTTTGCAATCCCCTTCTTTTTTCGGTCGTTTGTATGAGAGCCGTCTCTCATATTTCAGAGCTCTGTTTCCCCTCCTTTTTTGTGCGTTCGTTATATTGGTGCCGAGCCTCTGTGTTGGCTGTAACTGGACGCGAGCTGCCCCTAGTTTCGGGACTTTGGTGTTTTAGGGTCAGAGCGCTCCGCCCACCTTGCCGGATTTTGTCCCGCGGGCCGGCCGGGTGTCTCTGCCCTGTCCCCTTCCTCCCAAACTGCTCCCGTGGACCTGCCAGTTACCCCCTAAGGAGGCTCTTGTTCACCTTACGCCGCATTGGTCCTGACCTGTCTTCCTGAGTTCCTTCCCTGCTGCATCTTCCAGATTCTAGCTGTAGAATCCTCTACAGCATTTGATCGGACTCCTTGTTCTGTGAAGACATCTGGATACCCTTGTAAGATAAGTGGTCGGAAGGGGGAAGGGAAGTAGTGTTTTCAGATATTCATGTGGGTGTATTACTATATGGTTGCCTTTATCTATCCTAGGGACATCCTCCTACAGTCCTGAAGGGAAACTACGTCTAGCCTGTACCCTTTCCTGACCTCTTCAGTCCTTCTGTGCAACTATCTAGAATAAGCAAGCTGTTAGTTATAGGTAACTAGATAGCAGAGCTATACATTAAAGAAGGGTTAAACTAGGGGTATTGTAGGCCCTTATTTAGGACCTTATATATAGTTCTTCTTACCTTTTTCAGAACCTTGCTCCAAGAACACAGACACAGTTCCACAGAAAAGGAAGCAAGAAGATTGCAGCTCCTGTGTTTTTCCCCTCTATCCTTGTTTTGTTTCCCCTCTTTCCGCCACCTCCTCTGCGCTCTAGAGTTTGATAGACGCAGTAGGGTGGGGTGGAAGGTTGGGACCTTTCTACGCCTGAAGTTGGGATTCCTTGACGTCCCTGCAGAAATTCGACTGGGTAAGATCCTTACAGAACGCGAAGCCCACGTGGTGCGTTCTGCCCGGACGTCATGGAATTACAACAAGTGACCTTGGCGGATCTCGCCAACATGATTGGGAATCTCCAGGCAGAGACCCAGGCATTGGCCTTGCGGGTAAACTCTATACAGAGGGAAACACAAGGGGAGGGCAGTTCAAGGGCTTCCGCTCCCGTGATACAGGTCACTACTCCTCCCTCAATCCCTCTTGCACCGCCTGAGAGGTTTACAGGCGATTCCTCCAAATTTAACACATTCATTAGCCAGTGTCAATTGCATTTTACTTGCAAAGCTCCCTGTTTTCCCACTGATCAAGCTAAGGTAGCCTTTGTGATATCATACCTAGGGGGTCCAGCTGCCAATTGGGCCATGCCGTTAATAGAAAGAGACGACCCTCTGCTACAGAATTATGGGGCTTTCAAGGATGAATTTAAGAAATTGTTTGATAAGCATACTTACACTCTCACAGCTGATACGGATTTGCTCTCCCTCAAGCAAGGGACCGCTGAGATTGCCACCTACATCACTTCTTTCCAGCGACTAGTAGTAGAGGCGGGTTGGCCAGAGGAAAAACGAGGTACTCTGTTTTATAGGGGACTGAGGGAGGAGATCAAGGATGCTTTGTCTCATATAGTGGATCTCCCTCGTTCTTGTAAGGATCTCATGGACCTAGCGGTACAAATAGACCATCGTCTGCAAGAACGTAAAAAGGAAAGAGGAAAGACAGAGGTCAGGGTAGTGACAGTCAGGGAGAAGAAACCTGATTTCCCATCTACTGGTGAGGAAGCAGAACCCATGCAGATTGGGATTGTGAGAGGACCTCTGACTCCAGACGAGAGACGCCGGCGGCGAGAAAACCGACTATGTCTTTATTGCGGTAAGGCGGGACACTTTTTGAGATCCTGTCCCACCAAACCGGTGCCCAGCAAGAAGTCGGAAAACTAGGAAGCCCGGAGACCTGCGAGACAAGGACTTCGGGTTATTCAGGTTTGAGTGTCTCCTCTTCTGATCCCATAGCGTCTTCTTCTGGTCATTTCTTTATCCCAGCTAGATTGTTCTGGAAACAAGGACAGGCTAACACTCCCATTATGCTAGATTCAGGGGCTACGGGGAATTTTATGGACAAGGCTTGGGCCCAGGAACATCACATTCAACCACTAAACAAGGGGTATGGAGAGACAGTCACCACTATAGATGGAAGTGTGTTAAAGTCAGGACCCATCACACACAAGACAGAATCTATCAAGGTTCTCCTAGAATCTAATCATGTGGAGCAAGTGGAATTCGATCTGATCCAGTCACCGCAGTTTCCTGTTCTCTTAGGCTTACCCTGGTTAAGGATGCATAATCCCCTTATAGACTGGCATAACGCCACCTTACGGTTTCGTCCAGAGTGTTGTCAAGCACATACCCTATCTCTGAGTCCACACAAGGAGATTATGATGACGGAGAAGGAAGAAATGTTGCCAACGGTATATCAAGATTTAAGTTCTATTTTTGACCCAAAGGAGGCCACTTCCTTACCACCCCACAGACCCTTTGACTGTCGCATCGACCTTCAAGCAGGAGCTAAGATCCCATTCAGTCGAGTCTATTCTCTGACTGAAAAGGAGAATCTGTATTTGCGGGAGTATTTGGATAACATGCTTTCCTTAGGGTTTATTCGTCCCTCCAAATCCCCTGCCTCTTCCTCTCTGTTTTTTATCCCTAAACGCGAAGGGGGTCTGCGTTGTTGCATAGACTACAGGGCCTTAAATAAAATAACCATAAAGAACAGGTACCCTCTTCCACTCATCTCTGCTCTCCTAGATAGAGTAAAAGACGCCCGTGTGTTCACGAAATTGGACTTACGGGGGGCTTACCATTTGGTACGTGTGGTAGAGGGGGATGAGTGGAAGACGGCTTTTTGTACCAAGTATGGACTTTTTGAATACTTGGTTATGCCATTTGGGCTTTGTAATGCGCCCTCCGCTTTTCAGTTCTTCATAAATGAAGTGCTTAAGGACATGTTAGACGTCTGTGTGATTGCCTATATCGATGATTTGTTGATATATTCACAGTCACTCAAGGAACACATACCGCATGTCAGACAGGTGTTACAGCGCTTGCAAGACAATCAGTTGTACTGCAAGTTAGAAAAGTGTACGTTCCATGTACAGTCTGTTCCCTTTCTGGGGTTTATCATCTCTCCCCAGGGGTTGCAAATGGATCCACAAAAGGTGGAAGCCATCTCAAGGTGGCCTGCCCCACAAAAGATCAAAGATATCCAACGATTCATTGGGTTTGCCAATTTTTATCGGCGCTTTATCGATGGCTTTTCTAGGTTAGTGGCACCGATTACACGGTTGCTCAGAAAGGGGACTCCATTCTTGTGGTCAGATGAGGCTGAGAAAGCATTTCAAACCCTGAAGGAGGCATTCACCCAGGCCCCAGTACTTCAACACCCAGACCCGAGTTATCCATTTGTGTTGGAGGCAGATGCCTCACAAGTTGCGGTAGGTGGGGTCCTGTCACAAGCAGATAAGCACACCGGAGAATTGCACCCAGTAGCCTTTTTTTTCACACAAGTTAAACCCCGCGGAGATGAACTATGCGGTGGGAGATAAGGAATTACTGGCCATTAAGAAGGCTTTCGAAGAATGGCGACAATACCTACTAGGAACCAAACATACGGTGACTGTTTATACAGATCACCGTAATTTACAATTCCTAAAGTCAGCTAAAGCCTTGTCAATGAGACAGCTCCGTTGGGCCCAATTCTTTAGCGAATATGATTTCACAATCCAATATCAGGCGGGTAGAAAAAATGGCAAGGCAGATGCTATGTCCAGATTAGGTTTCGAGGTCCAAGAAGAACAGGCAGAACCTCCGGCAATCATTTCGCCAGACAAGATCATAGGAGTATTATCTGAAAAGGAGTTCCTCCTGGAAGTAGTGAGGGAACAACAGAGTGAGGAAGGGCAGGAGGTGATCCAGACGGTAGAACCTGAGAGTCGAGATGGTATTCAGTATGTACAGGGGGGGATAGTCCTTACTACTCCGAACCTGCAAAGACAGGCTTTAGAATGGTGTCATTCTCATCCTTTGGCCGGGCATCCCGGGATTAAGAAGACCCTTGATAATGTGCGACGCCATTTTTGGTGGTCTACCTTAGGCAAAGACGTTGAGCAATACGTCAAAACCTGTCATGTATGTGCTCAAAGTAAAACATCTCATCAAAACCCCATAGGGCTGCTCCAACCCTTACCCAATCCTCCTCTTCCGTGGCACACGGTGTCGTTAGATTTTATCGTAGAACTCCCTCCTACGTCTAAGGGCCATAACACACTGTTAGTTGTGGTGGATTTGTTCACAAAGACTGCCCACTTCATTCCCTTAAGGGGATTACCCACGGCAGCGGAGCTTGCAGTTGTTTTCTTACAGCAGGTGGTCAGGCTACACGGGTTCCCTTCGGTGGTAATTTCAGATAGGGGTGCCCAGTTTGTTTCTCGTTTTTGGCAACAACTCTGCTCCTTACTACAGATTGATGTGAGACTATCTTCCAGTCACCATCCGCAGACGGATGGGCAGACTGAAAGAGTCAATCAGTGTTTTGAACAGTATGTGCGGAGTCAGTCCTTACACTCACACAGTGATTGGGATAAGATGGTGTGGGTGGCGGAATTCGCATATAATAACAGTCAGCATGCTTCCACAAGATACACCCCTTTCTTTTGTTCATCAGGGTATCATCCAAAGGCTTTCATCTCTCCGAGGTTATCATCTTGCACCGCACCGGCAGTTAGTGAGTTCATTCAAGAGATCCAACAGATACATCAGCTGACACATACCAATTTAGACAAAGCTAAGGCAGCGTACAAGAAGGGAGCAGATAGACATAGACAGACAGAACCAGAATATAAGGTGGGGGATGAAGTATGGCTGTCAACCAAATACATTCCTTTGAAGGGGTCTTGTAAGTTTCGACCTAAGTTCCTTGGACCCTACCCGATCTCTAGAGTCATCAATCCCGTGGCAATGGAACTAAAACTCCCTGAGACCATCAAGGTACACCCAGTTTTTCATGTGTCACTGATCAAACCTGTAGAACCCGGTACTCGCCTGCCTTCTCACCCAGCTCCGGTGTTGGTAGACGGTGAAGAAGAGTACGAAGTGGAATCCATCATTGACTCTCGAAGGAGTAGACGCCGTTTGCAGTATTTGATACACTGGAAGGGGTATGGAATTGAAGAACGTACATGGGAACCTGCCAGTCAAGTACATGCTCCTCATTTGATACGTTTGTTTCACAGGAGACATCCACACAAGCCCAAACCCGTGGGAGGGGTGTTGGGGGGGATGTACTGTCAGGATTGCCGATTCCAGCGTCACCGAGTTGTGAGTGACTTCCCCATAGCGTCTAGCTATCGCGCATGCGCGATAGCAACGAAACAGTAGAAAAGCCTGCCGTTCAGGAACCTCGGGGCTTCGCGTTCTAGTGTTGCCCCGCAGGCGGTTCCCTGAACTTCCTGTATCCTGTTTCCTGGTTTTTCGCTTGGCGTTCGTCTCGGAGGACCGGGACATTCTACACTACCTGCATCGCTTCGAGTGTTTGCAATCCCCTTCTTTTTTCGGTCGTTTGTATGAGAGCCGTCTCTCATATTTCAGAGCTCTGTTTCCCCTCCTTTTTTGTGCGTTCGTTATATTGGTGCCGAGCCTCTGTGTTGGCTGTAACTGGACGCGAGCTGCCCCTAGTTTCGGGACTTTGGTGTTTTAGGGTCAGAGCGCTCCGCCCACCTTGCCGGATTTTGTCCCGCGGGCCGGCCGGGTGTCTCTGCCCTGTCCCCTTCCTCCCAAACTGCTCCCGTGGACCTGCCAGTTACCCCCTAAGGAGGCTCTTGTTCACCTTACGCCGCATTGGTCCTGACCTGTCTTCCTGAGTTCCTTCCCTGCTGCATCTTCCAGATTCTAGCTGTAGAATCCTCTACAGCATTTGATCGGACTCCTTGTTCTGTGAAGACATCTGGATACCCTTGTAAGATAAGTGGTCGGAAGGGGGAAGGGAAGTAGTGTTTTCAGATATTCATGTGGGTGTATTACTATATGGTTGCCTTTATCTATCCTAGGGACATCCTCCTACAGTCCTGAAGGGAAACTACGTCTAGCCTGTACCCTTTCCTGACCTCTTCAGTCCTTCTGTGCAACTATCTAGAATAAGCAAGCTGTTAGTTATAGGTAACTAGATAGCAGAGCTATACATTAAAGAAGGGTTAAACTAGGGGTATTGTAGGCCCTTATTTAGGACCTTATATATAGTTCTTCTTACCTTTTTCAGAACCTTGCTCCAAGAACACAGACACAGTTCCACAGAAAAGGAAGCAAGAAGATTGCAGCTCCTGTGTTTTTCCCCTCTATCCTTGTTTTGTTTCCCCTCTTTCCGCCACCTCCTCTGCGCTCTAGAGTTTGATAGACGCAGTAGGGTGGGGTGGAAGGTTGGGACCTTTCTACGCCTGAAGTTGGGATTCCTTGACGTCCCTGCAGAAATTCGACTGGGTAAGATCCTTACAGACACTGGGAAGTGGGAACTACAACTCAAAATTTCCGTAAGCCCGATTTTTGTGAATGTCATAAACGTCCAAGCAAGCCAGAAGCGTGCTCCTTGGAAACCGGTGGGGATTTTTTTTTTTTTTTTTTTTTTTTTTTTTTTGAAACCGTTTATTGCAATCTCAAATATATACAGGTATGGGCCTACAACCTTCCGGCCGGCCGCTAAAGTGACGATAACAAATGAGAAACATACAATGAGGCACTTAGCTTTGCATAGACACTAAGGCAGGAGGTATCAACAGCGCAGGCCATGTGGCTCAGAGCCCGCCATACGGTTTCATTTTCTACAACACAACAACATAAATAAACACACACCCGCAAGGCAACCCACAATCGAGAGTGACAGCACGTGCTCCTCAAATGGGGGACCCCAAACCATCCACTGAAAACCCCCAAGAGGGGAAGGGAAACAAGTCCAGGACTGGGGGAACACTATGCTTGGAGCTAGGGAAGGGAGAAAACTAAGGGGATGGAGCTGGTGAGGCGGTAGGCAACGACGGCGGCTCGCAGATATCCCCGCGGAAGGCGTTCCAGGGGCCCCATATCTTCACCCATGCACCAGGCTTACCCCGCGCCACATACACCACCTTTTCTCGGAACATGCACCAATCCATGTGTTCTTTCCAGGCCGATACCGCCGGGGACCTCTGGGATCCCCACAGCTGTGCAACGTCCCGCTTAGCCACCATATAGCCCAGAGTCACCCATCGCGTCTGCGGAACTGAGTAATCGGTCGGTTCCCACACATTCAGCAGACATCTCCTCGCTTCAGGCAACAGCGCGACATGCGTAACCGCTCGCAGGACCTCATGCACACCACGCCAGAATCGCTCCACCCTCGGGCATTCCCACAAAATGTGTAGAAAGGTCGCTGAGGCACCACATCCACGCTTACACAGTCCGTCCTCGGCATAGCCCATACGCAGAAGCCTTGGCCCCGTCATGTACACCCGGTGGAGTATCTTAAGCTGGACGAAACGAAGGCGAGCCGGGATGGCCACCTCCTTCGGAGAGGCCACCGCGGAAATCCAGTCCTCGTCGTCCAACTCCAGCCCATCGGCAACCCAGGCCTCGCGGAGGCCAGTCAGTAAGCCCGAGCGATCATTTATCAATTTCTTGTAAATGAGGGAGATCGTGCTGTCCGGAACATGGCCATCTAGCACTCGATCCTCCAGGGGGGAGGACTCCGGGATGGAGGCCACGTCTGGGAAGACGGAGCCCAGTGCGTGACGGACCTGTAGGTACCGAAAGTATTCACTGCCCCGCAGCTGAAACTCCGCCTGCAACGTCTCAAATGTTTTAAATCCTCCCCTCGTCCAGAGATCCCCCACTGTACTGATGCCTATAGTGTCCCACTGCGCAAAGCCCTTTGAGGTCCACAGAGAGCCCAACCTCTCGGACGCATACAGCGGTGACGCCCGGGTCAAACGGTCCTTCCAGCCCATAGCTGCACTAGCCGCGTGCCATACTCGCACCATAACACGCGTGGGTCCCGTCAAGCGGGAATCGGGCACACTAGCGTAGAGCGCTCGATTGTAGTCGCCACCGGGCAGGAGCATCTTGTCCATTTCAAATGCCGGGTTTAGGGCGGGCCCATAGAGGCCGTGATTAATTGCAGCTAACTGGGAGGCCCAGTAATACCGTTTAATATCCGGGAGGGCAATCCCTCCGTCGTACCACGGGAGCGTCAACTTTGCCAGGGCTATACGCGGCCTCCCGTCCCAGAACAGGCGGCGCTGTAGACCCTCCACTTCACGGAAGTAGCGCGCTGGGACCAGGTCCATGGTGTTCTGGACAGCGTACAGGAAGCGCGGCAGTGACATCATCTTGAACAAAGCCGCCCGGCCGAGCGGCGAAAGTGGCAAGCGCCTCCAGCGCGCGACATCCTCCTTCAAACGCTGGAGGGGGGGAAGCAAATTTCGCTCGTAGCGGGCCACTGGGTCAAGCGTAATGTAGACACCCAAGTATCGAAATCCCTCCGAGGCAATCTGGATCGGACAGCCCCGCGGGAGGACAGGAGCCTCCCCGGAAAGCACATAGACACAGGATTTGGCCCAGTTGATGACAAGGCCTGAATTACGGCCAAATGAGTGCAGAACATCGACCAGGACAATCAGTGATTTACGCGGGGAGGCTAAATACAAAAGGATGTCGTCTGCATAGAGAGACACGCGGTCCTCATACTCGGGGGTCCAACGGAGACCTCGGATAGAAGGGTGCCACCGCAGCCACTCCGCCAGAGGTTCCAAGGCCAGTGCGAACAGGAGCGGCGACAGGGGGCAACCCTGTCGCGTGCCCCGTCCCAGCACGAATGGGGCCGAGACTCGACCATTCACCACCACCTGCGCAAGTGGGTCCGAGTACAACAATTTGACCCAGCTGACGAAACCCGGCCCGAAGCCGAACTTCGCCAGCATCGCCCAGATGTACGGCCACTCGAGTGTGTCGAACGCCATGGTGGCGTCCAAAGACGCCAAGATGGCCGGCTCCCGCACGAACGGAACACGCGCTAGCACGCCGTGCAGGCGTCGTAGATTAAGAGCCGTATTGCGATGGGGAATGAAGCCGGACTGGTCTTGGTGGACCAGGTCGCCCACCACGCCGACCAGCCGGTTGGCGAGCACCTTGGCGAGGATTTTAGGCTCCGCATTCAAGAGCGAGATAGGCCGATAGGATGTGACTCGGTCTCGAGGCCTCCCCTCCTTGTGGATAACCACGATGGTAGCCAGACGCTGGTCCGGCGGGAGGGAGCCCCGCGAGTGGGCCGCAAGAAACATCGCGCGGAGGTGGGGTGCCAGTACATCCGGTCGCAGCTTGTATAACTCGATAGGAATGCCGTTCGGGCCCATGGCCTTGCCAGAAGCGACCGAGCGGACGGCGAGGGCGATTTCGTCCGAGGTGGGGGCGGCATCCAGCAACTCCCTGTCCTCCACAGAAAGGGAGGGGAGCGCGATGTCACGCAGCAGGGCATGGGAATCCTCCTCCGAGCAGGTAGAAACCGGGGAATATACCTCGCGGAAATAGTCCGCGAAGCAAGAAACAATGCCTTCCGGCTCAGTGACACGCACGCCATCCGCCCTCTCAATCAGCGGGACTACACGACTCGCTCTCTCCTTCTTATCCAACCACGCAATCAACTTGCCCGCCTTATCACCCACATCATACAGTCGCCCCTGTTGCTCTCTGCTGAGGCCCCTAGCCGCCTCCGTGACGAGGGCCCTATAGGCCGCCTGCTTGAGGTGCAGAACGTGTAGCGCAGCCTCAGTCACCCCACTCCCCAAATCACCCTCCAATTCAGTAATTTCAGCCTCCACCCGGGTCACCTCCTCCTGTGCGCGCCTCCGGGCATGGGAAATAAAGGAGAGGGCCTCCCCTCTCAGCACTGTCTTGAAAGCCTCCCAAAGGGAGATAGCCGACAGGACTGACCCCACATTCTCCTCGAAATACCGTTGCAAGGATTTAATCAAGTCAGCGCGAATAGTGGGGTCGCGCAGGTACCAAGCGTTGATCGGGGCTACCCTGCCCTCCCCCCTCGGGAAGACACCAAAGTGCAACAGGAGCGGGGAGTGATCTGAAATGCCCCTCGCCAAATGGCGCACCTCCCCCACCCTCCCGGCATAGGCCGCAGGGACAAGGATATGATCAAGCCGCGAAAGGCTACCATGGGCACCCGAATGGAAGGTGTACTGCAGCTGAGTGGGATGCTTTAAACGCCAGCAGTCCACCAATCCCAGTGTATCCAAAAGGCCCGACAGCCACGCCTGTGCCCGGGGGAGGTCCCTAGGGGGATAACGATCCATAGTCCCAGAAACCACTGCGTTGAAATCCCCCCCAACCAACAGAAGCCCCCCCGGAAGGTCAAGAAGGAGGCGCCCCAGGTCCGCAAAGGTGGTGGACTGCAACCCCGGTGGGACGTACACTGAGACAAAGACAACCACTTTGCCCTCCATTCTCCCCACCAAAACAGTGTAGCGTCCCCTCTCATCATGGCGCACCTCGTCTATTTCTAGCGGGAGCGAGGTCTTGACCATAATGCCCACCCCCCGTGAGCCTGACGTAAAGCCCGAGTGGGCCACCAAACGATAACCACGTCGATTCATGGCACAAAAGGAGTTACCAATAAGGTGTGTCTCCTGCAGAAAGACCACATCAGGCGAAATCCGTTTCAGATACTGCAGGACCACACCCCGCTTGATCCTATCCCCCAGCCCGTTGACGTTCCAGGACAACAAAGTCAGGTCCCTACCCCCCATCACATACAGAAGCCATCATTTGTCCCCCCGAGGGCAACTCAAGAACACCAGTACAATAAAGGGTTTGCCTTGCGGTAGAAACGAACCACACCCCACCCCAACCCACCCATCCCAACAAAACTCCCCCCGCCCTGCACCCCTGCATGAGCCCAGACAGCCCCCCCAAAGTGCAGTGTGCCTGTCGCCCCATAGAAGAAAACTAACTAGTCCCCCAGAGGAGGAGGGAGATCCCCCAAGAGACCCCGCACGACCCCCTCAGGAGGGGAACTTACCCTAACAGTCAATGGTGACAATAACACAGCCCGGAGCAAGGCCTACCATTAGTCTCTTAGTCCCGATCCGGCGGACCCTCCCCACCAACCGCTCCTCCCCCGCCCCCCCGGCCCCGGTCTCCGGGCAAAGTGTCCAGCCAGTCCCCGGCCGCCTCGGGACGATCAAAAAAGTGTGTGTGGCCATCCACCTCCACCCTCAGCTTAGCTGGAAAAAGCATAGAATATTTGAGATTCAGGTCTCGTAGGCGACGTTTGACTCCCAGAAAGCTCAATCGCTGCTTTTGGACCGCCGGGGTAAAGTCAGGATAGAAATTAATGTCCATGTTGTCCAGTCTGACCGGCCCTTGGAGCCTAGAAGTCTGCAGGATAGCGTCTCTGTCCCTAAAATTGAAGATCCGGGCGATGAGAGGCCTCGGAGGGGCGCCGATCTTAGGTCTACCCCCGGGGACCCTATGGGCCCGTTCCACAGCAAAGAATTTGCTCAGCCCCCGGGGCTGTAGGTGGGTGAGGACCAGGTCTTCCACGAACAGATCCGCTGCCTCCGCCTCTCGTCCCTCCGGCACCCCGATAATGCGGACGTTGTTTCTCCGGGCCCGACCCTCGGAATCCTCCAGTCGACGATTCATCAGGGCGCTCGCCTGGCCTAGCCTGCGCACCTCCTGTTGAAGGGCCGCCACGTCAGTGGTGAGGCCCGAGGTAGAGTGGGCCAAAGAATCGACCCGGTCATTTGTTTTCGACAGATCGGCTCTCACGAGGCCCACGTCCACGAGGACCGAGTCGATCTTCTGCGCCAGAGTGTCAAAGCGCTGGTCCACCGAGGCCTTCATCTCGGCGATGGCGCCCATGACGTCCCGGAGGGTCAGGTCCGTGGGCAGAGCGGGAGCATCAGTCGGGCCCGTGGGGGACTTACGCAGCACCTCTGGAGATCCCTTCTGGAGGGTGTAGCGGTCCATGTTATTGGATTGTTGGGCCGTGCCACGACGGGTCGACTTCACCTTGGCCCGGTCGCCATCTTGTTTTGTGGCCATGGTCGCAATCCCCAAATCGAGCCAATCTCCTCAGAAAGGGGGCAGACAATCCCGTTCAAGGGCTCCGGGGGGGGGCAACCGCCGATCCTCAGGACAGATCGCTGCCGGCGGGTCGGCAGGGCAGCCCAACGAGGCCACAGCACCGCACACCGCCCCGCAACCCAACCTCGCCTGGCAGCAAGGAGGGCGCAAAAGCGAAAGTGAAAGTGCGGGGCACGCGAGCCACCCAGCCTCACCCGCCGCTGTTGTTCACTTTGTGTCCGGATCGCCCCACTACTCCAGGACGGGGGGCCGGTGTGGAGAAGGCCGCAAACCTCTATCGATGCTCCCGCCGGTGTCCGAGGTCCGATTTGAGAACGGAAAACGGACGTCACCTCTGCTCGGGCTCACAAATACAGTCCCCTCATCTGGGACAGGATTCTGTCAGGATTTATGTAGGAGGTCGCGGAGGTCCTCGGGAGCCTCGCACCTACGCGGCCATCTTGGTTGCGCCCCGGTGGGGATTTTTAACATGAATTGCAAATGCGACGAGTGCGAAAGCGAGCCAAAAAGAAGGAAACCGGACGGAGACCAAACTTTTTAAAATAAGGTATTTGGTCCAGTTACTTTCCCAGTCCCCATTTTAACTTTATTCACAGCTCATTAGATTTGTACAATTATGTAAGCGGAAGTCATCCATATCCTTAAAGTTTTGAACAGGCGATCTGGAATTCGGCAACTCGACTCCCAGAAATCTTGTGAGTTCAAATAGTTTGAAAGTCACATACATCCAAGCAACCCGGAAGCGCTCTCCTTTCAAATAGGAAGTGATTGAGACACTGGGCCCGATTCACAGAACTAACTTAAGACAAAATCCTAAACTTACTACTTTTGGTATTCACAGTAGGCATTTAGTAGTAAAGTTAGGATTTTGTCTTAAGTCTGTCTTAAGTTGTCTTAAGTCGGTCCTTAGTTTGTCTTAAGTCTGTCTTAAGTCTGTCTTAAGTCTGTCCTAAGTTTGCCTTAAGTTTCTCTTAAGACTGTCTTAAGTCTGGCTTAAGTCAAACTTAAGACAAAATCCTAACTTTACAACTACTAAATGCCTTCTGTGAATACCAAAAGTAGTAAGTTTAGGATTTTGTCTTATGTTAGTTCTGTGAATCCGGCCCTCTGAATTGCTACCGTGACGAGTTCGCAAGTGAACCAAAGAGGGACGCCAGACGGATGTGAAACGCTTCAATAAAAGGTATTTGGTCGAGTCTGCTTCACTTTTAGCGCATCAGATTCGCACGAGACGCCCCGTCCCGGCGACCCACAAATGTATCTGGCCGCTTTTCCAATTAAAACTGCACGGACTCGTTGGGCCCGATTCACAGAACTAACTTAAGACAAAATCCTAAACTTACTACCATTTTGGTATTCACAGAAGGCACTTACTCATTTTGGTATTCACAGAAGGCACTTACTCATTTCGGTATTCACAGAAGTTAGGAGTCCTAACTTTAGGACTCCTAAATGCCTTCTGTGAATACCGAAAGCCTTAAAATTAGGATTTTTCTCAGTTTAGTATTAGTATAGTTAGGATTCCTAACTTTAGGACTCCTAAATGCCTTCTGTGAATACCAAAAGTCTTAAATTTAGGATTTTCTGAATTTAGTAGTAGTACAGTTAGGACTCCTAACTTTAGGACTCCTAAATGCCTTCTGTGAATACCGAAAGCCTTAAAATTAGGATTTTTCTCAGTTTAGTAGTAGTAAAGTTAGGACTTCTAACTTTAGGACTCCTAAATGCCTTCTGTGAATACCGAAAGCCTTAAAATTAGGATTTTTCTCAGTTTAGCAGTAGTAAAGTCAGGACTCCTAACTTTAGGACTCCTAAATGCCTTCTGTGAATACCGAAAGCCTTAAAATGAGGATTTTTCTCAGTTTAGTAGTAGCAAAGTTAGGAGTCCTAACTTTAGGACTCCTAAACTGAGAAAAATCCTAATTTTAAGACTTTCGGTATTCACAGAAGGCATTTAGGAGTCCTAAAGTTAGGACTCCTAACTTCTGTGAATACCGAAGTGAGTAAGTGTATTCTGTGAATACCAAAATGAGTAAGTGCCTTCTCTGAATACCAAAATGGTAGTAAGTTTAGGATTTTGTCTTAAGTTAGTTCTGTGAATCGGGCCCGTTGTTTATAAGTGCCTGGCTTCGGCCCCCCGTAAATAGACTAGTCCCCCTCAGGAGTAACTGATATATTAGTTAACACCAATTTTTTTGCCTGCAGATTCCACAAATAATGGGCATTGAGGAGAGCGTCCCTTAAACCATCTACACACGCACATGAAAGGTATGTGCCTATTGAATGTAGAACACTCCTCCAAAAAAACCAAAAGATTCTTTCTGCCACTTTTTTTTTTGTTTAAACATTTTTTATTGTTTTCTTACCATCATACCAATACACTTCCCACAAGTGCCCAAGCAGCTCACCAAAAATTAGTACATACAACATATCAACCAATTATGCATTGGAAAAGTTACCCGTCCCGCTTGGGTCCCCTCCTCCCACTCCCTCCCGCAACCCTTGTCAGTGTGCCCCCACCTTCCTATCCTCCCTCTGATGTGGCCCTCCCTATTACTATGATACATGTAGGGGCATTCAATCCTGTCTCTGTCAGCTTGGGCGTTCCCCTGGGTTCAGCCGCGTTGAATGTGTCCACCTATCATAGTGACCCCCTCCTACTCCCCGCTTATCGCATCCTCATGGTGGTCGGGTAGGTCCCCCTCCCCTATGTTTTCTGACATCAGCCCCTGAAGTTCAACCACCAGTGACTCCCATGCACGGGCCGTCGCTAACGCCTTTTCGTCGTTCCTCCTATGCGCTAATTGCAAGCGAAGTGTGCCCTCCGCGCCTGCCCATTTCGCGAACGCCGTCCGCCACCTCAGAAAGCTAGGCCCCACTTTTGACTTCCAATGCATGGTTAGCTCCCTCTTGGCCATGATCAACCCTAAGTCACAGAACTTGCTAGTAACCTTCGTGCGGCAGGTGTGGGGGAACCAAAGCAACAGGCAGGCCCCCATCTCAAAAGTGATGGAGCGATCTGTCACTTGGTTCAGGCATTCCGTGACGTCTTCCCAGTAACTACCCAGCGCCGCGCTAGACCAAAACATATGGCGAAAATCAGCCCCATCTCCCCCACACCGCGGGCACTGAGAATGTGTGCCCCCAAAATATTGCAATATTTTGACTGGCGTCAGGTATGCCCTGTGCAGTGTAAAAAACTGTACTAGCTGAAACCGGGCATTACGCGTACCCTTCCAGGCCCGCCGCACCAACGCTGGCCATGTCGACTCGGGGATGGGCTTCCCAAGGTCAGCTTCCCATTTATCTTTCAACGTGACTCGGGGCAGCAAGCGATCCGTCGACAGCCGTCGATATAGGCAGGTAATAGCCCCGACCGTACCCGCGGCCATGAACACATATTGGCAGCCCGCGGCGACTGGCGGTTCCGAGAGCCCCACATTCCAGTGCTTCTGGAGGCCCGCTATGAGAGCAGCATGAAGTAAATAATCTTCCCGTGGGAGCCCATAGGAGTCCTGCAGTTCCTGGAAGGGTAAGAGCACACCCTCCCTATATAAGTCGCCCACCACTTGTATGCCAAGGTCCTCCCAAGCGGCTAGTCCCGACCAATCACCCCCGTGTGGGAGCGCCGTGCACATACCAAGGGGGATCTCCGGGGCATAAGGGTGGATAATGGCGGCCCTCCTCTGACATCGATTCCAGCACAACCTAAGGGTGCGTTCCTCAAGAGTGAGCTGGGCTAGGTCCATCCGCTGTTGGAGGACTATGAAAGAAACCACATGGCGAGGAATTAACCTGCCCTGCGGGCCCTCAGTGCCTCTAAACTCCCGTGCCACCGCCTGCGTGAGCCATTGTAATTGTGCTGCCAGATAATACCACTCGAAGTCCGGGACCGCCAGGCCCCCCTCCGCTCTTGGCCGCCGTAGGGTGGTCAAAGCTACCCGCCGCCTACCCGAGCCCCATATGAAGCCCGTGCACAGTGCTCGAAGCCGCTCAAAAAACGATGTCGGTATCCATAAGGGCAATGTACGATAAAAATACAGTAGGCGCGGCAGCGCTACCATCTTCAGCAGCGCTACTCGCACAGCACACGATAGTGGGAGCGTGCTCCAGAAACATATGCTGCCATTCAAGCCCCGGATTGCTCTACCCACTTTCCCTTCCAGCAAATCAAGCTGGGTATGATAGATATTGACACCCAGATAACGCAGACAGCGATCCTCCCATCGTATCACTCCCAGCGATTGGGGGCCTGTCCATTAGGCGACAACGGGAACAAGCACGTTTTGCCCCAGTTTACTTTGAGCCCCGACAGGCGACCAAAGACATCCAACAAGGCGGTCGCTCCGTGTAGTGCGCCATCTGCGTCGGCCAAAAACAGCAGCAGATCATCCGCATAAAGGGATATATAGTGGGCCTCCCCCTGAGCCACAACCCAGCATATGAGTGTCCCTGTCGGGCATGAGCCGCCAGTGGCTCAATGGCCAAGGCAAACAACAATGGGGACAGCGAACAGCCCTGTCTTGTCCCCCGCCGCACCCGGTAGGGAGCTGAGACGGTAGCTCCCGTCCGCACGCGGGCTGTGGAGTCAGTATATAACAAGGTGGTCCAGCGTACAAAGCCATCCCCTAGGCCAAATTCCTGCAGCACTCTAAATAGATATGGCCATTCTACGCTATCAAAGGCTTTTTCTATGTCGACAGAAAGCGTTAGGGCCTCTGGGTAATCTTCTCGATCCACCCCCATTACCCGCAGTAGGCGTCGGACGGAAGTTGCCATGCTACGTCGAGGAATAAAGCCCGCTTGATCCGGGTGTATCAGGGCGGTCATGTGGGTCAACAGGTGTGTTGCTAATATTTTACTCAGAATTTTGTAGTCCACCGTTAACATGGAGAGCGGGCGATATGCTGCCCGTGCACTAGCAACTCCTCCTGCTTTCAGCAGGGGCACTACCATCGCCTCTCGTGCGGAGGTGGGCAGGCGCCCAACTCTCCAGGCTTCACTATAAAGGACTTGCAGCTGCGGGGCTAGCAACTCCACATACGCCGCGTAAAACTCGACGGGCAGCCCGTCCGTACCTGGGGTCTTCCTTCGAGCCATATGTTTAATCGCGGCACGGATCTCGCCCAATGATATGGCGCCCCCTAAATCTTTCTCCTGCTCCGGGTCCAACCGGGGCAACCGAGCCGCCAATAAAAACTCATCCAACTCTCCGGGAGCATCCTGCATTGTGCTGTCATACAACCCCTCATAATAACTGAGAAACTGCCTATTAATCTCGTTCTGGGAGTAGACCGAAGTCCCCCCTGCCACGGCTAAGGAAAGTATGGGGGTACCCCGGGCTGTTGGATTCGCCAACCAGGCCAGGAGGGATCCCACTTTATCTCTCTCCGCATGAGCCCGGGGAAGGTATTCCTTATGATCAAAGCAGCAAAGCTTCTCCACTCGTGCGGCTACTCCCTCACGTGCCGTAACAACCGCATCTAACAGTTCCTCCCCTGCCTGATGCGCGCATTCGGCCGTACGCAGTTGGGCCTCCGCCCCCTCTATATCCCTCAGCAACGTCTTCCGAACCCCAGTGGTGGATGAGATGCATACCCCCCTAATGACCGCCTTAAACGCGTCCCATTCCAATGCCCTACTTGACGCTGTTCCTGTGTTATCCACAAAATACTGTGCTATGCAACCGCTGACCTCGGTCCGGAATACCTGATCCTCCAGTAGCAAGGGGTTTAGACGCCAAGTAAGAATCGCCTGCCGCTGCCTGGTCCACTGTAGCGTCACTAGGCAAGGGTTATGATCTGAAATAGTTTTCGCCAGATACTCACTATGACGCATCAATGCCTGGGCATCCGGAGAACACAATATACTATCCAACCGTACATGTAACTCATGCGGGGCTGAGTAGAAAGAATAGTCCCTATCCGTTGGATGGTGGGTCCGCCAAGTGTCTACAAACCCCCAGGTGTCCTGCCAGGCCCGTCTACTTTTAGCCACCCTACGGACAACGGACTGAGCAAGGGGCGGGTGGGACCTATCCAAACTGACGTCAGTTACCGAATTGAAGTCACCTCCCAAAACAACCGTACCCGTCAAGTATGATGCTAGCTTCCCCGACAGTCGTGAAAAGAAGGCGGCCTGTTCTATGTTAGGGACATAGACACTGCATAATGGCACGTCCCTCCCGTCCAGTCGCCCTTGCACCGCTACGAACCTCCCCTCCGGGTCCACCAGTGTTGCCAATGGTTGGAAAGGGACCCCCACCCTCACCCAAATCAGGGCCCCTCGTGCAAACTTCGAAAAGGTAGTGTAAAACAATTGGCCCTGCCAGCGCCGATGTAATGCCCGCCCTTCCGCCTGATCTAAGTGGATTTCTTGGAGGAAGGCCACCTGTATCCCCCTCCGCACTAGATATGCATGGACTTTATATCTCTTCGCCATAGAGGTGAGCCCCCGCACATTCCAAGTTAGATATCTCAATTCAGGTGGGGTCCCCATCGAGTAGCCGGACATAAATCCGCCATTTCCTGGCCTTCCTAGGCACACTGACAATACCCACAAACCATGTAACTACCCAACTCCCCTTACTCCCTCCCTCCCCCAGAACAGGTGCTAAACCGCAGTTACCCATCCAAATACCACCCCAATTAACCAAACACTCTGGTAGCCACCAGGGTCTCACAACGTCCGTGAGGGTGAGGTGGCGGCTCTGTGCCAGACGGGCTTGTCGACAGTTCCCATTGTGCATCCATGCCCAGTCTCTGTGAAACGGCCCCCGGTGTCCCTTGCCCCTCAGGTCGCCCGCCCCAGCATCCTGACCCCCCTAACAAACTACCCCCGCAGTCTGCTGCTATCTGCTATCTGCTGACAGCACCCCGTTTAGCGCAGGGTGAAACCCCCCTCCCCGGGTGGCTCTTGCCCTGGTCTTGCCCTTCTTACGGTACACAGGCGGAGCCCGGAAGGGTCAAGTGTCCAACATTCAATCCACCGTCCCTGGAGTAACATCAGGCAACAACGCCGTGTCCTGCTCAGTTCCATCGGAAAGGGAGGTCTTGGATCCCTTCGGGGACCCCGAATCCTCGCCAGGCTTGGAAACTGCTGCTCCAGAAATGATAGATACTGCCCGCAACGCTGCCCGTCGCTCCAGCGCCATCTGGGATGATACCGGGGATCGGATCCCCGCAGTCCGTTTCCTGGTATGCCGGCTGCGGTGGGGCCTCGCCGGGGTCCCTGACGATTCCCCTTTGTCAGTGTGGGTCGCAGCTCCAGTGCGGTATGACTCCAACCAACTCCAGGCTGCCTCGGGATCATTGAAAAAGGATGTTTTGCCGTCCAGCACGACTCGGAGACGGGCCGGGAACAGCAACGAGTACTGCAGGCCCTCTTCTCGTAATGTTTTTTTCACCGCCTGAAATGAGGAGCGCCTGCGCTGGACTTCAAAGGAATAGTCCGGGTAGATGGAGACTGAGACATTCTCAACTTGGTATGGACCCATTGTTCTAGCCTTCTGGAGGATAATGTCTCGGTCTTTGTAATGTAGAAGGCGTGCCACCACTGGTCGGGGGGGCCGACCCGGATCCGGAGGGCGAGCCGGAACCCTATGCGCCCGCTCCAAGGTGTAGAACTGCGTGAGTCCCTCCGGCGCCACCACCTCTCGCAGCCAGGCTTCCAGATAGGCAAGCATGTCCCCCCCTTCAACCTTCTCGGGTAGACCCGCCACTCGGATGTTGTTGCGGCGGTTACGCCCTTCTGTGTCCTCAGCCCTCTTTTCCAGGAGCTGTACTCTCCGCAATAGGTCCGCCGTCATGGCCTCCGATGATTTCTGTGCCGGAATCACCTGTTCCAGAGTGTCCTCCGCCTGCTTAACCCTGTCTGTCAAATTCCGATGGTCCGCCCGGAGCAATCCCAAATCCGTGGACACCCGCGCAATATCGTTCTGCAATGCTGCTCTCGTGTCCGAAATGGCCTGCAGGATTTGATCCAGCTGGCGTTGTTGGAGGCCAGCTGCAGGTTCACTACGTGTCTCCCCCACCTGGCCGCCAGTAGGGTCCTCTACGGGGTCCGCCGGGTTCACCCCCAGCTTAGGTCGGGCTTTGCCCATGGTTCCGGGCGAAGATACGCGCAAGGGGGTCTCAATTCAGCTGTCCCCCAGGGCCACCCCTCGTGGTATCTGCTGCTGCGGGGTACCGAGGACCGCCTCACCGCAAACAGGGCCCGACTCGCCCCCTGCCACTGGCCTAAGATGGCGTCGGCGCTCCGTGGCCTCCTCACTCCCCGGGGCCCCAGTCAATGAAGACCCACTCCTCCTGGCGATGGCAACCCACGAGGCCTAGGTGGTGTGGGGGCAAGCAGTCCCACCTCGGATCGCTGCTCCCCCTCCGTCTCCGCGCCACCTGCGCAGTCGCCGCCCTCCCGAGGTCCTCGGTGAGCCGCCGCTCCCCGCCAAGTGATCCGTCCCATGGAACTAAGGAAGTGCAGGCCAGTGGGCTGGGTCCCGACCGAGCTCACGTCTCCTGTTGCTCCGAGACAGCGGTTCGTCCTCCCGCCGGCCACAGTCCGGTGGTCTGGGGGTCACAGCATGCTCCACGCCCCAGGTTCCTCCGCCCGCAATACCTCTGACCACACTCTGCCGCTGGGCCAGCAACGCCGTAGACCCCCGCTCCACACCTCCGGACGCACCTCGATGGGATCCCCCTCTGGCCGGCAGTCCGCGGGGGTCACTGTGGCACAGGTCCGCTGCGATCCCGTATGGGTCCGCGATGTTCCGGCTCCGCTCACGGGTGGCCGACACTTCCGGTGCCCCCCGCCGTACGGGTCCCACTTCCTGGCAGCTGCCGAGTCACTGCAGGCCGCGGTTGCGCCGTGTCGTGCAGGCCGTACAAGATGGCCGGCGCCGGCTCGGGCCCTCCCCAGCCCTCGACCTCGGTTCGGTCCGCTGCTGCTCTACGTCGCTCAGCCGCGCCTACTCTGGGGTCCGTGCTGGGCAGGGATGCCCTCCGGGGTTCCCCTAGACACCGGGGCTTCGTGCAATCAGGATTACAGCTGGGCTGGATGCGGAGCTCGTCGCTCACGCGTCCATACCCGTCGGCTTCCAAGCCACGCCCCAAGATTCTTTCTGCCGCTTGATGATAGATTGTCATTTACCGTTACCAGGTTTCATCAATCGTAAAAGCCCCGTTCAAATAAACTACACAATATGGTGACTGCTGGACATTAAGTAAGTTTATTCAAACGTAGCTGCACATTTATCAACTCTCTGACGTCACACTGCAGACTCGTTTCTATCACCTTTTACATTGGGTCTTTTATCTTTCACAATCAGAATTAGGATTAGAAGATTCCATTTAAATTGGATGTGAGATCGGCTGATCTCCAGCAATAGGTAACCAACCTGGAGCATTTTTTGAAACTGATTTTTTGAGATTTTTTCTTTTCTTTTAGTTGTATTGATTTGAGATTAAATCTTCCACCCCTTTTTTTTCTATTTCAGTGTGTAGTCCTGAAGAGAACCCCCATCTGATATACGTGGGGTTCAAAACGCGTCTCAAATTGTGATATCTTTCAAAAAAATGTATGCAATCAAACCATTGTTTATTTCATGAATGTCAATTGGTTCTATATCTGTGGTTCTATGTCGTCCTAGTTTACGTCTGAATGTTGTCAATTGAATTTGTTATTTAGGTGTCTTGTCAACAGGTTTTAAATGTATTGTTGTTAAATCAATTTGTTTGTTTGCATGTGTTGTCTAAAAAGAGAGTCACATTTTTAACCCCTTCGCTGCCAGGCCTTTTCCCCCTCCTGTGCCACGCCCTTTTTTGGCTATTTGGGGTAGTGCGCGCTGAGGCCCCTGTAACTTTTTGACCACATAGGGTATCCACGCCAAATTTGCATCCTTTTCTTCCAACATCATGGGGATTCTGAGGGTACTCAGGGTTTGTGGATTCCCCTGGAGGGGTCACAGAAATGCGCCAAAATACAGCAAAATGTAGTTTTTGGGGGGGAAAATGGGAAAAACGGGCTGCAAATGAAAGCATCTGGGTTTTTCCCTGCAAGTGTTATCAAAAAAGGGTTTGTGGGGCTGAAAGCACCATTTTCCCAGCTTTTAGGGGATATCAGACTTTTGTCAGAAACCCAACATTTTTTACACAGTTTTGGCATTTTTCTGGGACATAGACTATTTTTGCTATTTTTTGTGCTTTCAACCTCCTTCCAGTTAATGGTAGAAATGGGTACAAAGCAATAATGGATCCTGGAAAGCTATATATTTTGGAGAAGTAGACAAAATTCTGAATTCAGCAAGGGGTCATTTGTGTAGATCCATCAAGGTTTCTTTATAGAAACTAACAGTTAAATTTAGGATAAATTGAAAATTTGTTGAAAAAAAGCGCCTTTTCTGTCAACGTTTTCACCTGTAACTTATTCTAAGTTTGACAGCTCTTTGAAAGCAATATACCGTTACATCCACTGGACAGTTCAGGTTGTGGGGATATATAGGACTTGGAGGTTCACCAAGAACCCGACGAACCCAGAGCCAAAAATCTGAGCAGCAACTTGCAATGGTTTTTTATTATGTTCCGGGTATATAGTAATTATTCTGTAAAAATGTGTACATGGAAAAATCGGTATGAAAGACACCTATGTATTTCTGAAATGGGAACAAAATATAGAGTTTAGAAACAGTAGATATTTGCACATTTCCGAATTTGGGAATACTCATACTAGCATGAGAATTATCAGTCATTTTTTAGAATGACTTCTTTTTTACACAATGTCTTTCATTTGGAAGGCAGAAATGCATCGAAAGTCAATAGGTAATAACAGTTCCTTTACAAATCTAAATTACCCTAAGTCTCCCGATAAAAATGGTACCTCACTTGTAGGGGTAGGCATAGTGCCCACGACAGGCAATGGCTCAAAACCCAACGTGAACACGCCACATTTTCACAATGCAAAATTACCCTTTTTTAGCAAAGTGCCTAGCTGTAGTTTTTCAACCCTAGCTCTGCCGGCACCTAGGGAAACCTAGCAAACCTATACATTTTTGAAAACTATACACCCAGGGGAATCCAGGATGGGGTGACTTGACTGCCTCCCACCACGTTCTGTTACCCAGATCCCCTGCAAACCTAAAAAATTGCCCAAGAAAACACTTTTTCCCCATATTTCTCTGGTGGAAAGTTCTGGAATCTGCATGGATCCACAAATTTCCACCCACCCCGCGTTCCCCAAAGTCTTCCGAGAAAAACTGGTACCTCACTTGTGTGGGTCAGCCTAGTGCCCGCGACAGGAAACGGCGCAAAACCTAACGTGGACACACCTCAATTTCGCTGTGAAAAATGACCCTTTTTTGGCAAAGTGCCTAGCTGTAGTTTTTGAACCATAGCTCTGCCGGCACCTAGGGAAACCTAGTAAACCTATACATTTTTGAAAACTAGACACCCAGGGGAATCCAGGATGGCATGACTTGACTGCCTCCCACCAGGTTCTGTTACCCTGAATCCCTTGCAAACCTAACAAATTGCCAAAAAAACGCATTTTCCCCACATTTCTCTGGTGGAAAGTTCTGGAATCTGCATGGATCCACAAATTTCCACCCGCCCCGCGTTCCCCAAAGTCTTCCGAGAAAAATGGTACCTCACTTGTGTGGGTCAGCCTAGTGCCCGCGACAGGAAACGGTGCAAAACCTAACGTGGACACACCTCAATTTTGTAGCGTAAAAAGACCCTTTTTAGGCAAAGTACCTAGCTGTAGTTTTTGAACCATAGCTCTGCCGGCACCTAGGGAAACCTAGCAAACCGATACATTTTTGAAAACTAGACACCCAGGAGAATCCAGGATGGGGTGACTTGACTGCCTCCCACCAGGTTCTGTTACCCAGAATCCCTTGCAAACCTAAAAAATGCCAAAAAAAAGACTTTTTCCCCACATTTCTCTGGTGGAAAGTTCTGGAATCTGCGTGGATCCACAAATTTCCACCCACCCCGCATTCCCCAAAGTCTTCCGAGAAAAATGGTACCTCACTTGTGTGGGTCGGCCTAGTGCCCGCGACAGGAAACGGCGCAAAAAGTAACGTGGACACACCTCAATTTCACAGCGAAAAATGACCCTTTTTTGGCAAAGTGCCTAGCTGTAGTTTTTTAACCATAGCTCTGCCGTCACCTAGGGAAACCTAGCAAACCTATACATTTTTGAAATCTAGTCACCCAGGGGAATCTAGGATGGGGTGACTTGACTGCCTCCCACCAGGTTATGTTACCCAGAATCCCTTGTAAACCTAAAAAATTGCCAAAAAAAAAAATGTTCTCCAAATTTCTCTGGTGGAAAGTTCTGGAATCTGTGTGGATCCACAAATTTCCACCCACCCCGTGTTCCCCAAAGTCTTCCGAGAAAAATGGTACCTCACTTGTGTGGGTCGGCCTAGTTCCCGCGACAGGAAACGGCGCAAAACGCAACGTGGACACACCTCAATTTCGCTGTGAAAAATGACCCTTTTTTGGCAAAGTGCCTAGCTGTAGTTTTTGAACCATAGCTCTGCCGGCACCTAGGGAAACCTAGTAAACCTATACATTTTTGAAAACTAGACACCCAGGGGAATCCAGGACGGGGTGACTTGACTGCCTCCCACCAGGTTCTACTACCCAGAATCCCTTGCAAACCTAAAAAATTGCCAAAAAAAACACATTTTCCCCACATTTCTGTGGTGGAAAGTTCTGGAATCTGCATTGATCCACAAATTTCCACCTACCCCGCGTTCCCCAAAGTCTTCCGATAAAAATGGTACCTCACTTGTGTGGGTCGGCCTAGTGCCCGCGACAGGAAACGGCGCAAAACGCATCGTGGACACACCTCAATTTCGCAGTGAAAAATGAACCTTTTTTGGCAAAGTGCCTAGCTGTAGTTTTTTAACCCTAGCTCTGCCGGCACCTAGGGAAACCTACCAGACCCACACATTTCTGAAAACTAGACACCCGGGGGATTCCATGGAGGTATGGCTTGCGTGGATCCCCCAAAGTTTCCTTACCCAGAATGCCCTGCAAACCTCAAATTTAGCTGAAAAAATTCACCTTTTTCACACATTTTTGTGTGGGAAAGTTGTGGCATCAGCGGGCTGACACAAATTTCCTACCACCCAGCGTTCCCCCGGGTCTCCCGATAAAAACGGTGCCTCACTCGTGTGGGAGGCCCAAGTACCCGCGACAGGCAAGGGCCCACAACGTAGTGAGGCGACATAAAAATTGCCTACCTCAAAACGACCTGGTTTTGCACGGGGGTCACCTGGGTTTTTGGCCCGGTGCTCGGCGGCCACCTAGGGCAACCTACCAAACCCACACATTTCTGAAAACTAGACACCCGGGGAATTCTAGGGAGGTATGGCTTGCGTGGATCCCCCAACGTTTCCTTACCTAGAATGCCCTGCAAACCTCAAATTTAGCTGAAAAAATCACCTTTTTCACACATTTTTGTGTCGGAAAGTTGTGGCATCACTGAGCAGACACAAATTTCCTACCACCCAGCGTTCCCCCGGGTCTCCCGATAAAAACGGTGCCTCACTCATGTGGGAGACCCAAGTACCCGCGACAGGCAAGGGCCGACAACGTAGAGAGGCGACATGAAAATTGCCTACCTCAAAACGACCTGGTTTTGCAAGGGGGTCACCTGGGTTTTTGGCCCGGTGCTCGGCGTCCACCTAGGGGAACTTACCAAACCCACACATTTCTGAAAACTAGACACCCGGGGGATTCCAGGGAGGTATGGCTTGCGTGGATCCCCCAACGTTTCCTTACCCAGAATGCCCTGCAAACCTCAAATTTAGCTGAAAAAATCCCCTTTTTCACACATTTTTGTGTGGGAAAGTTGTGGCATCACCGGGCTGACACAAATTTCCTACCACCCAGCGTTCCCCCGGGTCTCTCGATAAAAACGGTGCCTCACTCGTGTGGGAGGCCCAAGTACCCGCGACAGGCAAGGGCCCAAAACGTATTGAGGCGACATGAAAATTGCCTACCTCAAAACGACCTGATTTTGCAAGGGGGTCACCTGGGTTTTTGGCCCGGTGCTCGGCAGCCACCTAGGGGAACCTACCAAACCCACACATTTCTGAAAACTAGACACCCGGGGGATTCCAGGGAGGTATAGCTTGCGTGGATCCCCCAACGTTTCCCTACCCTGTCATTTTTGTGGGGGGGAGGGTGGGGGCATTGGCGTGCCCGTTTCGGGCAGCCCACACCCTAAAAACAATTGCGCAAAAAAAATCCCTGGTGTTTAGTGGGCTTTCTGCCGCCCCCGGACTGTAATAATTGGGGGGTGGGGTGGCGGCATGGGCCAGCCCGTTTTGGGCAGCCCCCACCCCTATTTTCTTTTTTCTTTTACAATTCCCTGGTGTCTAGTGGTCTTTTTGTCCCCCCGGGGGGGCAGAGGGGGGGCAGAAAGGCTGTAATGGTGGTGGGTGGGTGGGGCATTGGCGTGCCCGTTTCGGGCAGCCCCCACCCTAAAAAAAACCTGAAAACAAATCCCTGGTGTATAGTGGGCTTTCTGCCCCCCCCGAACGGACAGATTAGGGACCAATGCCCCATCTGCCCCCCGGGGGGGCAGAAAGACTGTGATAATTTGGGGGTGGGGGCATGGGCCTGCCCGTTTTGGGCAGCCCCCACCCCTATTATGATTGGCAAAAAAATTCCCTGGTGTCTAGTGGGCTTTTTGCCCCCCCGGGGGGGCAGATTGGGGGCTACCGCCCCCATCTGCCCGCAGAGGGGGCAAAAAGACTATATGTGCCCAAAATAATTTGGGGGGAGCAAAGGCCCTTGCCCAAGGGGCCGCTCCCCCCTCCCTGGTGTCTAGTGGGTGGATCCCTGCTTGGGGATCTCCCGTCTTTCTACGTGCTCAGGGGGCTGAGATAGCCCCCTGAGCACGTACAAAGTGAAACCTGAAATGAGCCTCTTGGCTCATTTCAGTTTCACTTTCACTGTAATGACGTCGGCGCGATGTGCGCGCCGATCGTCATTACAGTGAAGGGGGGGGGGCCTCGGGAGCTGGGGAAGCTCTTCCCCAGCTCCCGAGGCTATTTTGGTTTAAAGGGAATCCCTCTGGTGCCCGCACCAGAGGGATTCCCTAGGGAATGCCTCATGACGAGCTGGACTCGTCATGGGCACAGCACGACTGTGCTCCATGACGAGTCCAGCTCGTCATAGGCACAGAAGGGGTTAATGAAAAGTCAAATGTGTTCCCTTTTATGAAATTGAATAAAAAAAGTATTTTTGATGAAAATAGATCCGGGTGACATTGATTAAAGTCTGTACACCACGTTGAATCAGTCGCTTTAAAGAAAATATCAGCATTGGTGAGTTTGTCGTTGTTTTTTTAACTTTAAAACGGCTGCATGGAAACATGTTGTGTTTGGTGTCAAATACCTTGGAATCATACCTCCACACCAGTAACCGGTGTGGGAGGTATGCTTCCACCCTCCTAGTGGGAGAAATATGAGAACACAGGTACACTCGGTAACAGCTTTCCTGACCCTGGCATCACAAGATGGATGCTGCCAGCCACAGACACGAGTCTGCCCTCCTGCTGCTGGACTAAACTCTGGCAGGGGAAGGCTGGACAATAGGTTTCCTGTCACAGGGAGATGTGACCACCTCCCAGATAGGCTTTAGTGTATTGGGGCTGGGTGGGTGCACTCTGAGAGTGCTTTGATGTCTGCACTGAGGGCACATTTGGTGTCCCTGTGCATAGTCCAGCTCAAACCGGTTGCAAGGGCTACCAGCCCCTGCTCTGGCACGAAACTGGACAAAGGAAATTGGTGTAGCCACCCCTTTTTCCTGACCCTCCCATAGGTGGGTCCCCAGAGTTTGTCACACCCCTTCCTTGGGTATAAAGTAGGAACCCCTGACTACAGGACTTTAGATGGGAAAACAGCAGCTCCTACCTGGGGGTGACTCTGGACTCTAAACTCACATAGAGAAGCCACATAGGGAAGACCTACCAGAAAGCAGCAACAAAACTGTCAGCATTATACCCACTCCTGAAGACCAAGTCGATGCCCTTGCAGAGCAAGGTGCGAGTAATCACCGCAATAATTCGACCAACCATGACGTACGCTTCACCAGTTTGGAGTGGCTTCCGCCCACAGCATCCGAAAGACCTGCAGAGACTACAGAGCAGGGCCTTACGGATTGCAGCAGGTGCTCCAATCTTCACAAGAACAGCAGACCTCCACAGAGACCTAGGCGTTGACATGTTGGACGACCATCTCCGCAAACTCAACAGGACATTCTACAAAGGACTGGATCAAAAAGATAACCCACTGATCAGGAAACTTGCAGACATTTCTACAAACCCATTTGACCGCTACCCGAGGCCCATCGAAGCGCTAACCTTGTGAAACTGATACAGCAACACAGCATTCAAAAACTCATCACTGCCTGAGGGCAACTCGCCCCGGCAGGTACCCAAAACTCATCACTGTCAGAAGGCAACCGCCGCAGCAGCCATCAAAAGCTCATCACCGCCAGAAGACATTTGGCAGACGAATACAAGACTCTGCGATAAAACTTGCTGACACTTCCGCAAACCAAATTGACCGCAACCCGCGGCCTATCACAGCGCTGACCTTGTGAACCAACCTCAACTGTGACAAAGCGTCACACATCAATAAGACAACCTAAACAGCGACTAAAAAACTAAAAATGAATGTGGAGTAATGAGGCTATCGCCTCGGTATCCAAAAACTCACCACTGTCAGATGGCATCTGACAGACGAAAACAAGACAAGACACCCAGGACTTTAGATTTACCAGGACGAAACTCTGCTACAGAAAGCATGTACTTCTACTATCTACACTTCGTTGGATGACTGAGAATCTCCCTTGGCGTAAAGGAGTTACTCTCCTGCACAGCAGGCACCTGAAACGCATCTAATCGGTTTGCATCTACGCAGCTCCTGAAGGACTCCGAAGATTTTGCAACACAGGAGGTGGGTTCCCAAGCTTCCCCAAGGTCAACTAGTGCTCTCAGCAAACCTGAGACCCGCAGCCCTCGTGGACACCGTGCAACTCGTACCCCTGGACACCGTGCACATTTGAAGCAGCATATGCTTTTTGGCAATCCCTGAGGCTGTGCTTTGTGCTACTTGTAGTCCTGACCCCGAGCAGTGTTTCCACGGAAGATTACCGGCCTATACTCCACGAGTGTTCCGTGAGCTGGTATTTTGTGATTCTTCTCGAGGTCCCTTCGCAATCCCTGGTCCGTCGACCTGTGGGTCCCTCCGAAAGCAACTTAAACTTTCAGTGGGCTTTCCTGGTTGCTTCAGATGTGCCCTGAATCTCCATCGCTTAGGGAGTACCCAGGCCCTTGCTGGTCCTCACAGAAGCATCTTTTCTCTGACCGGTTGCAGTGGCAAAGGCTTGTTGGTCTCCAATCCGGACACTGACCCCCTAGCACTCGACATCCTTCGTGGGACAGCTCACCTGCAGACTTTGGTTGTTGTCGACTTCTCCTGGTCCCCGTGGCTGCAGAGTCAAGCTTCACCTCATCTCACATGAAACACCCGACATCGGTGGGCATTCGTCTACTGAGCCCCTGGTCACCCTGAAGTGACCCAGACTCTGTCCCCTCTACTTTCAGGTTCTTCTCAGCTCTGATCCAGGTTTGGATCACACCAGACACTTCTCATCTTCCTGGCAGCAGCACTTCTTCGCAACACGCCATTGAAATCAATGAATGTTTCCGACACCACTTGACCACTCTGCACCCGGCTCTCCTGGGATAGGTAACACGGGTACCTTGGTACTCTCAAGGGTGCTGGCCTCAGAACCTTCTAAGTTCCAAAGGGTTTGCTTGAAGTCCTCTCCTAAGTGTCCTTAATCTTTAAAATTCAAACTGCTACTTTCCCATAGAGTTGTACGGAGCTCGTGGCTGTTTTCTCACACTGCACATGTCCCCCGTAGGTCCCCTGTGTCACTGCCTTGGGTGGTTCCTTGGGGTCTCAGCGATTCTACGTGCTCTAGGCACTGTGTCTAGTCAAATTGTGGTTGTTATACCACTTTCTTAGCATATGGTTCGGTCTCCCCCTGGAGCCCGCTGTGTATTGTGCTATTTACTGTAGTTCTAGTACTGTAATATTGTGTACCTTGTTCTCTAATCTCATAAAGAGGTTACTAGTGAGTGTTTAGAAATAAATACATATATTTTATATATATACCTTGTGTGGTTCTCCTTTCATTTAGTAATTCAAGAGGTTATAATCTCGTAAAACTATCTGCTTTACATTCCTTCGAGACTTAGCCTGAAGGCTGCTCTCCATAGCTACCACTAGGATAGCTTTCAATAAAGGTTGTCTTCAACCTAATCATCAATAAGGGTCGTTTGGACTGGTGCAAGGTGCCCACTTTAACTAGTGGACAGCATATTCCAGGCCAACTTCTCACACCAGTCACGATTTCCCAAGAATGGCTTTTAAGTTAGAGCTATCCAAGCTGATGTCTTTTGGTGTTGCCCTCCCACTGGCATCTCTAACCAGCATGTTTTGTATTCAAATAACAGTCATTCCATTTAATGCTACAGTGGCGTTAGACATGCAGAACTGGTTTGTGATGTTTGAGGAAGGAAGGTATTAATTGCAGTAGTCTTCCAATATAATTTATTTCTAGATACTTTCTTGTAGCCAAAAAGCTTTAATGGCAACCATGCTGGTCCAATGAGGGCTTTTGCTCATGTGTCATAATCAGGAATGTTTGTTGAAGACCAAAGAAGCATCCATAATCTTCCTTTTCCCTTCTCTCTGTTTGGCTTCTGAGTTCCTCATTGTTTTGGACACTTGTACTATCTGATCCACAGTAAGGGCAGACCACGCGCTATCTTCTTCTCTACCGACCGTCGGGTGATATAGGCTCCTACGCACTTCCTGTTTATAGGAATTCTGGAGGCAGAGACAGCCCTCTGGTTCTGAAATGTTTAGTAGACTGGTTGGTTCTTCTTGTGTTTTAATTTGCCAGTTGGTCAGTCTATCTGACTGAATCAATTAATGTCTCAATACATGTATCAGTCTGTCTGGAATATGACAGCTTGAGAGTTATAATGCCAAGTGATGCCAACACATACTTAAAAGGGCCACTGTAGGAGACTAGCAGCCATATTTAAAGGAGTGTGGTAACAAAACACCACGCCAAAGAGGTCAGGCTCCCAGTTCAGCATTTTATGCACCCAATTTTGGCTTTAGCAGATTGCAGACATGCCGACAGAGGAAACTCCATTGGTTTTACCATCTGCCTTGCCATTTTGCTGAGCTATCGCTACCAAAAATGGGGGAATCAGCCACCCAGTCATCTTTACTTCCTCTTCTTGTAGCGCCAGATGCAGGTATCGCCCAACACCTATTGACTGCTTGAAGAAACCCTAAGGCCGTTGAGTACAACGGAAGGGTCACAAAAGACGTGTAGTGAAGGCTGAAATAAAGAGGAACACAGGATACAACGGGTTAGAAGTGTAACCCCTGGGAGCGCGCGGCGCGGTGAAACAAGATGGCAGCCACGTGAGGAGCTCTGCTCTGTCGAGCCGGCTCATCACGAAGGAATTTCGTTTTAGCAGCGTAACTTCGGTTTTAAGAATGGATTCTGACGCCGGATGTGGAAACGCTTGACATGGCAAGTTTATAGACCAAAATGCGGTCTTTTTGTCATCTTATATGCTGAACTGTGTTCTCCTCAGTAAAACGGCCGCCATTTTGCCTTCTATGCAGTGTTTTTTTTGTTTTTTTTTCCTTCTGCTGCAATTTTGTTTCTCTTTGGCTCATTCCCTTCTACAATTGACGTTTTTAATGAGGATAATGTCATTCTTCATGTCATGCCTTCCTTTTTTTTCTCTTCATTGTGGTTTTTTGCCGCTTTTTGGACTCCCTCAGTGCCTCTACTGTAATTTTTAGTCTCAATCTCACAAACAAGTAATGCAAGGAGAGTTCAGCATGAGCCTACCAAGTGACGTCCCCAGTTTGCTCAAATAATATAATTTTATTCCCCATTACATGGCAGTTCTGGCGTTGCTGTTGTTGTTGCTTCCTTGGCTCTGCTCTCATTGATAACTTTCTGTGGCACGTTTCCAGCGCTCCATATTTCATCGCTATCCACCGTTGTGCTGTGTTGGGTTGTCTTACCCTTTTTGCGCCCAACTCACCATTACCATTGCTGCATCACTGGTACTGTTGTTTTGCTTGCGGTCTTCGTTTGTCATCTTTGTCGCTATCTGTTGCGACACCTGCAATATGGATACCGCGCATTCAAGCAAATCTCATGTAAACCCCTCAGGGGGTCGGCAAGATCCTAATGCCTCTTCTGTCAAACGAACAAAAAAAGACCCGCCCTCCCCAAATAAATCTCCGCTGCCTCTGACTCTTGAGGACATCATGGAGGAGCTACGTCTTATTCGTCCCTTTATGACAGACACTGTTACTACACTTCAGAGGCTGGATGATAAATGGTCTAGTCTAGATACGAGACTTTCTGATGTAGAACAGAAGATTAGTGATGCTCAAGATGTGGTCGCCAGAGTTGACACACTCACCAAGGAAATTTGCCAGCTCAAAAGGGTTACGGAAGATTTGGAAAATCGCAATAGGCGTAATAATCTTCGCATTTATGGTATTTCGGAGGGTTCTGAAGGGTCTGACATGCTCCAATTCTTGAAAACTCAAGTTCTTCAAATTGCTGGTCTCCCAAAATCTTCAGACTTCAATATACAACGTGCCCATTGTCTGGGGCCAAGAAATACATCTCCTACATCTAAACCTCGGGGAATCATTGCCTATTTCCTTTTATACTCAGACCTCATGACAATTCTCCAAGCTGCAAAGCAACATAAGCAAATGATTTGGTCTGGTCATAGAGTTTTTTTCACTCAGGATGTTTCTAAACCTACTGCTTCTCGTCGGAAGGAATTCTTAGACCTTCAACCTGCACTGAGATACATGAATGCACGCTATGATCTAATCCATCCTTGTTTTTTCAAAGTGACTTATAAAGACAGAACTTTTAGTTTTGAGGATCCTGCAGACCTGAGGAAGTTCATTCATACCCACAGAGGAGAACTCATAGAATTGAGCAAACCCTAGTTATTTTGTTAATGTCTGAGTAGTAATTCCTGCTCTAATCCTATTTTTAAATGTATGGTTTAGTTCTTATGTTTCCTTTGTTCACTCCTTCTTTGTCTTGCAGGTCCTCCCCTTCCGGTGTTGTTGTCAAGGTCACCCTTCATATCGCCCTTTTGTTTACACTGTGCGTCTCATCCCGCTGCTGTTTTCTCTTCCCTGGATATTTGGTAAGTTCTTTCATTTGTCCTATTTGGTTGCCTTTTGTTCCGCATTTCACTTCACAGTCATTCTTTCTCCCTTCTTAGGGTAGCCTGCTCTTTGTAGCTGTCTCTTCCTGGCCCGGCTGTCTTGTTCTTCGTTGCCCCCCTCCCACATTAATGTTTTTTGTTCGGTTGTTTTTTGTGGCTAAAGCCTTTTGGCTTCTTGCCATCCTTCTTTTGCTACTTTCAAGGGGACTCTGTTTCCCCTTATCATCCTTTCTATTCTTCCCCCTTTCCTCTCCTTTTTCCTACCCTCAGTCCCCCCTTCCTTTCCTTTTTATCCCATTCTTCTCTACTTTTTTGGCAACATTTACAATACCTACCCCACTCTATATTTTTCTATCTCCTATCTATGTTTATAGTACTCCATTGTTTTTTTCTTATATTCATTGTCACCATTTCCATGGTGGACACATGCTTTAGCTTCCTCGCTTTTGGTTCTCCTTTGTTACTTACATCTACCCAACATCTTTTTTCCTCCTTTCTATCTCTTTCCACTCTGTTTTAAATTATCTACTTCCTTTTATTTATTCTTATTTTGTTTCCAGAAATGAACGGTCTTCGTGTTATTTCTTGGAATGTCAAAGGTATTCGAAATCCTGTTAAAAAACAGCATGTTTTATCTCATTTAGCAAGATTGAAATGTCATGTTGCATTATTACAAGAAACTCACCTTAATTCACAAGATTTGTCTTCAATACGTAAACAATGGGTTGGGGAGGCCTTCTGCTCTCCGGCAGTAAACAACAAAAATGGTGTTATTATTCTATTTCATAAATCGTTATCTGATCAGTTACAGAATGAGCTTCATGATAACTGTGGTAGATGGTTGATTTTAGATGTTAAGGTTAATAATACAAAATTTTCCTTCTGTAATGTTTATGGCCCTAATGGTGTAGATTTAACCTTCTGGAATGATTTTTCCATGCTTCTTTCATCTCATGTGACTGATAATTTAATTGTGGGCGGAGATTGCAACCAACTTATGGACCCCTTTCTGGACCGTAAGTCACTCACCAGATGTGTACCTAATAAGATGCAAAAGTCCTTTTTTAAAGCCATCTCTTCTAGAGGTCTTATAGACTCATGGAGACTCTCCCACCCTGACACTTTAGAATTTTCCTTTTTCTGGCCAGTTCATTCATCACACTCCCGTATTGATTATTTTTCTTACCCAACATGCTCTTCAATTTATGACTAATTCGGAAATAGGTTCTATTCTTATATCTGATCATGCCCCTGTTATAATTGACATGGATTTTCCCTCACCTGCTCATACTTCTCGGCGCTGGCGCTTTAATAACTCGCTCCTCCTAGACTCACAGTTCACTGAACAATTTAAGCTCTTTGCAGCAGATTTTTTCACAAATAATGTTAATTCTACTTCTCACTTTCATTTTATCTGGGATGCCTTTAAGGCTGCTGCCAGAGGATTTATTATTGACCTTGTATCCCGTAAAAAGAAAAAATCCCTATCAATGTCAACTCAAATTCTTAAGCAAATTAAAGATCTGGAGCATCTTTATTTCACCAAAAATTCCTCAGAAACACTTTCTTCTCTCGTTAAAGCTAAAATGCAATACAACAAACACTCTTGGGATTCTGCATGCAGTAACCTTCTTAATTTCCATGCCAAAATGTACGGGGCCACAATAAAGCTGGCAAATCTCTCGCTAATTATCTCAAAATTAAAAAACAAAAATCCAAAATAATTTCCATTGCTGATTCGCATGGGAATCAACAGTATACTGATGACAAAATCCTTGACTGTTTGTCCAATATTACTCTTCACTTTATACTCCAGAATCCATTCCCTCTCAGACTCAAATCGACTCTTTTTTTCAGTCTATTCCCAAGTCTTCTGATAGTTTTACTGATCTTTCTTCCCTCGATGTCCCCCTCTCAGAAAAAGAAATACTCCATGCTATTACTCTTCTCCCCAAAGATAAAACGCCTGGCCCAGACGGGTTTACGGTTTGTTTTTATTTGCACTTTAAGGATATTCTCTTACCACATTTATTTTCTTTGATTACTTATTTTCTTGCTCAAGGAGAATCCAAAGGTTCCTTTACACAGGCAATGTTATGTTTGATCCCTTTGTAAAAATTATCGACCTATTTCTTAAATTAACACTGATTGTAAAATCTATGCTAAAATTCTGGCATCTCGTATTAATAAAATCATTCCTAACCTTACTAACATTTATCAATCTGGGTTTGTCAAAGGCAGGTCCATTACTGACAACTCGAGAACCTTCCTCAATATCATTCACCTTGCCTCCAAGATGGACTCCCCAGTTGCCGCTATTACATTGGATGCTGAGAAAGCATTCGATAGAGTGTGCTGGGATTTTATGTTTGGTGCATTGAGGTGGCACGGCTTTAGCCCTTCTATTATTCGACATATTCAACTATTATACTCCGCTCCCTCTACTTCTATCTGGGTCAATGGTTCTCAATCTCCTTATTTCTCTCTGCACAGAGGCACCAGACAGGGTTGTCCTCTCTCCCCTCTTCTTTTTATTCTTGCGTTAGAACCCTTTTTAGAAAAAATTCGACGTTCATCATCATATACGGGCTTCACATTTCAGAACATTGATATTAAGTTCACTGCTTACGCAGATGATATCATACTTTATATCTCTAATCCGACCACTTCTTTACCTTCACTCTTTTCATTGTTGCATGAATACTCTCTGGTTTCTGGATATAAACTTAATATAGACAAGTCTGAGGTTCTACCCCTTAACAAATTTTGCCCTCCTCACATGTTTCAAGGCTCTGGCTTCGAATAGAATTCCGGCAATATTAAATGCCTAGGTATTCTCTACGCTAACACTATTAGAGAAACCATCAAGCTTAATCAGGAAGACATTGTTAAAAAGCTTTCTTCCCTTATTGACAACTGGTCTCCGCTTTTCTTGTCATGGTGGGGGAGGCTAGCCACTATCAAAATGATGCTTCTTCCGATTGTAAATTTTTATCTTTCTATGCTTCCAATCTCCCTTCCACTTTACTTTTTTAAAACAATTAATCGTGTCTTCACCTCATTCTTATGGAATAAACGCAAATCTAGGATTTCTATTTCTCGTTTTCAAAATCCTAAAGATTCAGGTGGAGTTAACTTTTCCAACCTCACTCGCTTTCATTCCGCTTTTACTCTAAAACAAATTTGGCCTTTTCTATCTGATTCATCTGATCCTCCTCTAACAGCTTGGAGCTCCATAGAACCTGCGCAACTTTCACCTTTCTCCTTCAATACGGCTACTCGATTATCTCAGCCTCCGCAGCGTTTTCTTACCCCTATCTTTAAGCATTCCAAAGCGCTTGCCGTCTCAATATTTCGCTCCTTCCTTTCGCAGTCAGAGTTTCTTTCCTCAACTCCAATTTGGTAGATTAAATCCTTAAAGATCAATAACAGAGCACTTTTTTGGAAGGAATGGATCGATAAAAATTTTATTACCTTTGATCATTTGCTTGCTAATAACTCCTTACGAGCCTACTCTGACATTCGTGCCTCTTTTCATCTTTCCACCGCACACTCTTCTCAATATCCCTTGCTTAAAAATTCCTTAGCCTCTATTATCTCTCAAACTGCTTCTCTAGCCAATATTGACACCACCGTTCTCCCACCACTACCAGATTTCTCTATTCCTCTCAAAGCTGCGGCTAGCTATAAACTACTTTCTTGCTCCTCAGCTGAAAGACCCAAATCTAAACTTGAACTTTCCTGGGAAAAGGATCTAGATCAAGAATTTTCCCTTCAGGTTTGGAATTCCTTATGGTCTAAGATACACACTGTTTCTCGCTCTGCTAGTAACACACAGACTTTGTTTTTTTTCTACAATAGACTTTTTTTCACCCCGTCCGACTTACAGCATTTTAAACTGTCTGATTCCAAAAAATGTTGGTCTTGTTCTTCCACCGATAGCGACTTTTTTCACATGTTCTTTCACTGCCCGTTAGTTAAATCTTTTTGGTCTCGTATTTGGTTAAAATTAAATGAAATATTAGTTACTGACCACTCCTTTGAGATTGTCCATATCTTTTTGGGTGGTGCCTCACCTATATGGAATGTTCACTGTAATGCACGCAATTTTATAGATTTACATATAGCCATTTCTTTACAGATAATTACTACCAATTGGAAAGACACTTCAAAGATTTCATATAATGCCTGGTGGAATTTATTGTGTCACCATCATAGGCTTGATCGTGCTTTTGCTACCACTGTACCTCTTTTGATCAAAAAAGATTTGTTATGGTTGCCTTTAACCAATTTTCTCTCTTTAATTGTCCATTGATTATTTTTTTTTTGTACCCTTTATTGATTATAGCCGTTATTTAAGTTTTTACTTATATACATATTTACTTGCCTATGTTAATTATATGATATTTTATTCTGTATATTGAATGCTTTTCCCCCCTCCCTCCCTTACCCTCTCTTCCTTTTGCCTTCCGTTCATATTAACATAATATCCTTCAAAAAAGCTTTTTCCCTAAGTATATTCCCTATTTCCTTTATGGCATTCTTTAAATGTTGTCAGAATTCAATTGTTTTTACTGTTTTATTTCATTGCCTAATGATTCTCTTCTGTTTTGATGTTTTACTTGGTTTATTATATTCAATAAAGCTTTCTAAACTTAAAAAAAGAAGTGTAACCCCTGTGCACCCCTGCACTACCATGTGTCTAACGGGATACTCCCCCTTTGCACTGAAGGCGCTGTACACGGTAAGCGGGAGAGGGGCTGTCTCTTTCCCACTGGAGTGGGGGGTCAACGGAGTCAACGACCTGACCTGACTTATTCCAGAATGAGTGCTATCTTTAGGAGTCAGTATGACAACCGCCCAACTCTTGTACAGGCACTCATTCATTTAAGTCCTCATTCACCTTACTCTTTTCATTTTAAGGGGCCTCTATACCGTCCTGGTATACATTTGAGTCGAGAGGGGCAAAGCTGTCCTCACTACACCTCAAAGAATCATTCAACAGCCCGTCAGAAGAAGTGTGAGCACTCAGAACATATCTACACTCTGGGTTTGGTGGCGATGTTCTCTTGATTCAACATTTTCCACTGGTCTCTCTGACAACCTTCAGTCCTCAACTAAAACATGCCGACATTGCCGGGCGCAAGTTAACACTCTCGCCCGGCCTTCCTCTCTAAAGGTGTTACTCAGGAGCTCTGTGCATGGTGTGGTCACATCCTGAGGTGACACCTTGCCTGAGCCTGCAGTCTTGGCCACTGTTGGGGCCTGCTATAAACAGTCTCTAATGCCTTTCTTCTCATTCCCCGTGGGGTTCTCTAACCCCTGGGGTACTCACCTGAATAACTCCTCCGGGGTCTCCTTGCCCTCTCTGGGCCTTCTTTAGACTTCACAGATATCCGCATTGAGATCTCTTCAGCCCTGTTGACCCTATGGCCTGGGTATCCTGGGTGGGCTTGGCAATGCTAACTGAAGCTCCACTCCCTCACTGGGTCTCAGGGTGGTGAATATACTCAATGCTCAGTGGCGCTGGAAGTAGGGGTGCCGGGGTGTCGCAGCACCCCCATCTATCCTTGATGGAGTTCAGATGAAGAGTTAGCATTAAAGTGGCCTTTGCATGTTGGTGCTGAAGCATTTCCTGTGCGCCGAAGAACAAACTGTGGCAAAGTCCTTTGACAAAGCTCTGCTAATTCTTTTAACACAGAGAGCTGAGTTTACTATACCTGTCGCTGCATGTTTGCGATATGTTGTAATTGTAGCCAGTGACACTTACCGGGGCACAGGTGAAATGAGGAGGCTACAGTCTTCCAGAGGAGTTCCAACACAAATACAAGTGAAGGCGTGTGCGTGCTTGAAAGTAAAGAACAGATATCTCAAGATATATATCGCCGCCAAGACATGGAACACCCTCCCACTGAGCCTATGACATACCCAAGACCTGCTGACCTTCAGGAGGACACTCAAGACCTGGAATATCCTCCCACTGAGCCTAGGACAGACCCAAGACCTGCTGACCTTCAGGAGGCTACTCAAGACCTGGAACACCCTCCCCACACTGCTGCGACAGACCCATGACCTGCTGACCTTCAGGAGAACACTCAAGACCTGGCTGTTTCACCAGTAGCGGCCCGCCGTCCCCAGCTCCCAGCGCCTTGAGGCCCTCGCGGGTATGTAGTGCGCTCTACAAATGATTGATTGATTGATTGATTGATAGATTGAGCCGCATGGAAAGGGCGGCAGGGCACTTCATTCAGAGATGCCGATGGCCAGCACCCCCACTCTGAAGACTGTTCCAGCAACACTGACAGTGCCGGATGCTGTTGTAGCCCTTTCCCTTCCAACCTCCTAGGCCCTCTAAAACCTGGCGGGTCCATTCACGTCTAACAACGTAAACCCCATAGGATGCGGCGGGGTCTTGGGCACTAACCCTCCCCAAATCACACACCATTGAGTGGACTGTGCCTCCTGCACCTTCGGAGACATATAGCATCCTGAGCACAGCAGAGACCTCTGCCACTCTCCGAACCTCTGGGGTACCGCGCATGCATCTCTCCTCTGGGTGAGAAGGTTCCCACTCACCAACATCAGGCTGTTGCTGAGAGCGACTATCCTAGCAGTCACAACAAAATGATGGACGGAGCGCTGAAACTTTTCAAGCACTCACCCTCAGTCAAGAGATCTGGGTTTGATCCATTGTTCTTTTGCTCACTATGCTAGTGTTGGAACCAGCAGCATCTGGACTCCTAACTTTACTACTCCTAAACTGAGAAAAATCCTAACTTTAAGACTTTCGGTATTCACAAAAGGCATTTAGGAGTCCTAAAGTTAGGACTCCTAACTTCTGTGACTACCAAAAGGAGTAAGTGCCTTCTGTGAATACCAAAATGAGTAAGTGCCTTCTGTGAATACCAAAATGGTAGTAAGTTTAGGATTTTGTCTTAAGTTAGTTCTGTGAATCGGGACCACGGTGCACAGGGGTGTGGGTTGCACGGTCCTCCGTTTTAAAGCCTCAGGATTGCTGTGAGGGCAGATCAACCTCAGAGACGCTAGGGAACCCACCTCCTGTGTTGCAGAAATCTTCAGAGTCTTCAGGAGCTCAGGAGATGCAAACTGGTCTGATGCGTTAAGGTATCTGCTGCTGCAGGGAAGTAACTCCTTTACTCCAAGGCAGATTCTTCTGTCGTCCAGCGAAGTGTAGACCGTTGAAGTACTTGGTTTCTTGTTACAGAATTTAATCCAGGTAAAATCTAAAGTCCTTTAGTCAGGGTTCCCACTTTATACCCAGGGAAGGGGTTGCACTAGCTCTGAGGGCCTTCCTAGGGGAGGGGCAGGACAAAGGGGTGGCTACACCCATGTCCTTTGTCCAGTTTCACCCCAGAGCAGGAGCCAATGGCTCCCAGAACCGGTTTGAGTTGGACTATGCACAGGGACACCAAATGTGCCCCAAGTGCAGACATTCAGGCACTCTCAGGGTGCACCCACCCAGCCCCAATACACTAAAGCCTGTCTGGGAGGTGGTCACACCTCCCTGTGACAGGAAAACTATTGTTAAGCCTTCCCTTGCTCGAGCTCAGCTCAGCAGCAGGAGGGCAGACTCGTGTCTGTGGCTGGCAGCATCCATTTTGTCATGCCCAGGTCGTGAAAGCTGGTACTGGATAGAACGGTGATCCAAATAGGTCCCTCTAGGAGGGTGGAATCATACCTCCCACACCAGTTACTGGTGTGGACGTGTGATTCCAAGGTGTTTGATACCAAACACAGCATGTTTCTAAGCAGCCGTTTTAAAGTTAGCATTTACCGCAAGGTTATAATGCACTTAAGTATATATGGTTGGCAGCATCACAGACAACCCCGGAAAATAGGTTCCAAAGGCTGCAGAGGGGCTCTGCTCATACAGGTGCACCCTCTCACATAAAACCCAGCACCCTGCCTTCAGGATTGATAAGGCCTGCCATAGGGGTGACTGATAGGTGTATGTGTGTAGTGATTTAGAATAGATATAGGGAACCTATATCTAGTTAAGGGGTGCATGCACCTCCTTACACAGGCTGCAGTAGCAGACCTGTGGTGTCAGTTTGAATGGCCTCTCAGGGGTGGAATAATGCATGCTGCAGCCCCTGAGAGGCCTCTGGGGTACCTATATCTTGGGTACATAGTATACCATATACTAGGGACTTAGAAGGGTACCCCAGAATCCAATCTGGAGTGTACCTAAAGTACATGCAATCAATTTATAGGAGAAAGCAGATAGACTGGGGTCCTGAATAGCAGGATCCCAGCCAGACTACGTCGAAAACAGTGAAATATCAGCAAAAAGTGGGGGTAACCATACAAGGCAGATCCTACTCTCCTACAGCTGGCATTACATGAACCCACTTAACACTAGAAAGAAAGAGTACTGTGTCTTTTTTGTCCACTGACTTTCAAGAACAATGTGTAATCTGAGACTTTAATACAAAAAGAAGAACAAGAGAGGACTTTTCCATTCACACGGGAATGGGAGGTCCAGTAGGAGCAGGGGCCCCTAGTACAATGATTACAAAAGGTGTTCCTATAGTTCCTCAGAATTAGAGTAGAGTCAAAACGAAGGCTAAATCCAGTTTAGTACACCATGTGGACATGGATGGAAATCCATATGTTGGATTTAAATGCCCTCACACACCCTTTCAGGTGTCATGCTTCATCATATGGGCTGCCGGCGGTGCAATTCCCAACGGGCTCCCTTAAAAGGGGCACTTTGGCGGAGATCTTCTATCCAACTGCCGTATGGTGAAGTGCGGGTGTGGGGCCTGGATAATGTAGATGTATATTAGTGTGGTTAAAATAAGGTCAGGAGTGCCTGGTGAAAATTAATTTTATTCTGATGGCCTCCTACCCTAAATTAAAAGCGTGTAGACATGGCACTTATTTGAGTATAATGTCTCGTATTAAGGTGTCATGTAATTATAAGGAGTCGGTCAACATGTTTCTCGCCTTGAGTAGGTATACTCGCGATTCGTCAGGACCTTTAGAAAAAAACTATCTACATTTGACAAACTAATAAAGTTAGGGTTATTTACAACCTAAATGTTATGTTCTAACACAATACCTGTTTATGTCAGGAGCTACCTGAAAAGAAAAAAAGGTATGGTAAAACATATACATGGGTACATATTGTATGGAACAATTAGTGAGAGAGCCTTCAGTGTGACTCACACTCTTTAACTTGATTAAAAGTGGTGATGTGTCGCGAAATTCATCAGGACTTAAAAAACAAGGTAGTGGTGAATCCCCACGGTGAGCTAAAGTGACTACTCACCAGTGTGGAAATCCTGTTTAAAAGCAGCAGAAAATACACACATATGTGGCTCACCCTATTCAGTCATTGTCCAGATATCAACAGTACTCGGTGGACTGTACATGAGTGTGAATTCATCAATGTTTAGGACTGAATCAGAAAAGGTTAGCATCAATCAATGGTACTCTCTAATCTGACGGTTTTATGTAAGGCAATAAAAAGTTAAGCAGACAAGAATGGTCTCTAAGGTAAAATGTCGAGTACTCATCGTCTTAATTACCCCTCCCCTTGCTATCTGGTGAGCAAAGAGGCAGCGATATGGCTGATTGCAAAAGTGAGCTAATGTCTTGTAGAATAATATTGAAATCATCACTGATTTGACAGATCTTATGGTCGCTTGGCATCAACAAGATTATTCGTATATGTGTTTATGTACTATTTAAAAATGTCATATGGTCAAGACAAAAGAGGTTAGGTTTCTATAATACATAATGTAGTCTAGTGCACAACCTGGTGTGAGATCATTCAGCCCGTTTAAGTATAGGATCGCCGGTACAGATTATATACTAATTATGCTTCACATGGGTTGCTCACCAATCACTGTGTGACTGGTTTACCAGGGTAGAGTCCACGGCTGATTCCCTTCTACTATGTTGCCGGGGGACTTATTTAAACAAAACAACACTTTTACATTGCGTTACTATCAAAAGTAACAGAAACTGCTGATTAGCTAGATCTGCCCTCATACGGATTGAAATGTCGTATTTGTCGTGTCCTGCACGGGTTATACAGGGAGTTAGTTACGTTTGTTATCCGTTACTCACATGGTGTACTAAACTGGATTTAGCCTTCGTTTTGACTCTACTCTAATTCTGAGGAACTATAGGACCACCTTTTGTAATTAATGTGAGACTTTCCCACACGTTTGGGAGGGAGTTCTTCCCAGTCAGTCAATGCTGCTGTGACACCACCAGACTGATTATCTGTGTGACCTAACCGAAGAAGCAAGATAACACCCTGGTGTAAATAAATATATCTTGACCTAAGTGGACACAAAAGGATTTAATGATGAAAGCATAGAATGCTTTATTCAACCTTCACATTTCCAAGCTAATATACGCCACATTCTTTGTGCAGGAGTGTGTTAGTGAGTTGAGGCATTGTGTAGACTATCGTGATTGTATATCACCCTAAAATAAACCGTCTCTGCCTCTCATTCTCACTTGACCTATCCTTATCACATGTGAGAACCACTGAAGTGTGACAAAGTTTGATCCTTGCTGTATGGAAAACATCTTCCTCCACATATTTTGATCACTTCCGATATTGTGTAGTTCGTGTTGGTAATCCAGTGAGTACCCTCCAACACTGGAGGGTACATTGAACAAACAACACAAAAGACCACCAACAACACATACGTTGGGTATTAACAAGCCTCAGGAATAAAAAATAAAATGTATTCCAAATTTGAGACATGCTACTATCATTCAACTATTGTAGAGTTCCTGGTACATCCATAACATTGACGTGCAAACTAAAACACTCTTTGCATGTTCAATGGGTTCCAACTATAAGTGCAATTTAACCACATGAATAAACACTGCATATACGCCCACCTATAAAATGACGTGAAGTGACCAGCATCCTCAGGCGATGCTCATTTATTTCTTAGCAGAAGGTTTTGTCAGTGACCATTATGAAGTTGCTCATGCTTTGGAGATAAATCGAATAGGTCGACTAACATGGATTAATCATTTCCAAACAGAGGCAGAGGGCCTGTGGCATAATAGTTTCAGCGCTCTTACTTATCAACAGAGCAAGCAAGGGAATATTTAGCTGGAGTTGTTTTTGCACTTGAGGAAGGCAGTACTACTGTGTTTACCTCAGCCTCAATGCATCACATCTCCGAATACTCCAGCAAGCCAGGATCCTAATGGTTGAAAGTTACCACATTTAACAATGTTGTGTAGAAAACAAATGAAACCTGCCCTGAGAATAAATCATGCGGTGTCTGGAAACTCTCAGGGGAAAGGGTTACAGCCAATCAATGAAGGAATCTAAACATATTCTCAGAATAAAAGAAGAGGGGCTATGGCTTTGGGCTGAATACAGTTCATTACAACGCGATGTATTACATCATGCGCTTTTACAACTTGGTCGTTACAACGACCGCGTTGTTAGTATGTGATGCATTTATATCGCAAGTCATTAGAAAGACTTGCTGTAGGGGGCGCGCTGGACTTAGGAATAGTATTATTACTATTCCTACTCCAGTTTGCGCAACAATAGGGAAGGTGTTGGAATTAATTTCCAATAACTCAGCGCCCCCTAGAGCAAGTCATTGTAATGACTTGCTATGTAAATGCATTGTGTACTAACAACGCGGTCATTATAACGACCACGTTGTAATAGTCGTGCGATGTAATGACAGCCTTGTAAACGCTGTTTCCCTTTGGGCTTCCTGAATGAGCAAAATCAACAAACAAAGACATTCTGGATGGTTACGGAGCATAACACAGGCTCTGATAGTAAGACTGATTATGCCACCTCACATGAAGCATGGAGACCTTACAGGGGGCAGTTATACATAGACTTAGGTATTAAAGTAGCACCAAACGGTCTTGGACATCCAGCCCAGTAACAGTCGAGAAGGTAAAATGGATTATTACAGCTAGTAAGGGGCCCGTGCATCTGGATTGAATGAGCTTCCGATTGATAAATGAAAGGCAGATACACGTAACTACGCAAACATTCTCACACCTTCATAAGAATGCAATCCAAAACAGTTATTGGTTGGAGAGTCACTCCACCCATGGATACCCCAGGAACCTGCATACCGACACCAGGGAAGCCGGCTGCATAGGTGCGAAGTGACATCGGAAACCTGCCGTAGACCACAATGAAGGACTTCAGGAAAGATGCAGCTGGCAAAGACGATGAAAGAACCCGGTGGAATCCAAGGGAGGATTCTTGAAGTGAAGAACCTGCAAGCAGAGGGGACAGAGTCAATGCCACTCAGACGTGTGCAGGAGGCACAGAAGAGCAATGAGAGTTATATATATAAATCCCAATGACATACAACTTCGGTACTGAGTGGAGGCTAAAATAAGACCCCCTCTCCTGCTGAAATAACCAAGCCTCTGTGTGCAGTGCTAAAAAGGCTGAACAAAAGCATGTACTATAGTTCGCTGAACACATGCCAAGGAGACAACAAAAGCAGAACACATTTATGGTTCCGACCATCCCGTGCGAATGTTGGTTATAATAGCCCGCTCGCCATTGGCACTTCACTGTGTCATGTGTATGAGCCAGCAGTTTCTAGAAGTAATCAGATGGTCGATAATCAGCCATGGAGCATGGTGCGTACCCCTGAAGTGGAAGGGCCAGCGGCATGGATCTTCACGGGGTCTACGGTACAAGGTGTTATAGGGGTATGCAGGGGCCTTCTTCCGTGAGGTCAGTGAGGACTTCTGTCCATGGGTCTGCGGCAATGACTAGGGCCAGGTCAGGGAATCTGTTCACTGCCCTCTTACAAGCTTGCCATGGATAGATGCCCAGTAGGCAGACCTTAAGAGTTTGCAGACTGCGTCTATTCAGGGTGCGCTTCATGTCCACATGACCCTCTTCCAGAATTGCACTATAACGCGGCAACTCCATACCATGTGTGTAAGTCAGTGTCTGGCAGATTGCAGAATGGGCAGTGCAGAGTTTCCGCCTGTCGCAAAATGTTTCGCTAGCGTGAAGTGTGTATGTATGTACGGTGTAAATAGTTACATTGTGTATATTTGAAGTGTGAATTCCGTCATAGATTGTGGGCCCGCCCCCATTCCTTTCCCCATATGCTCTACTCAGATCAGACTCCCATCTGGTCCGTAGCGCAGGTATTTCGTCAATCAATGGACAGGGTAGTTTAATATGTCTGCGTCCACCGCCAAGGCCAACAGCAGCTGTAGCAGGCCATGCATCGTCGGCTCTGGCCGGCCACCCCCCAGAGGAGAAGCAGTGACCTCGTTGGACAGCAGATATCAGGAATTCCGCTGGGAGCAGGCCACCTTCCCTCATCCAGGCTGGAGTCCTGCCCTCCACGCAGAGTCTTCTACAGTTTCAAGGCCCCCGCAGTCCACCCTCACCTCCTGCATTCCATGAAGAATCCTGCCCCAGAGGTGGTGATGCCCACCGCAGGCATGTAATTGGTGGTGCTGTGTCTTCCAGGCCACTGATTTGCCGCAGTGGGCAGAGCTGGTCGCTGCACTTGCCTCGCCCACACTCCCAGCAGCAGCGCGATTAGGGCACCCCTGCGGCATGGGTCCCACACATCCGGCCAGCCATCTAGCCATCCTTTGTACCTTGAGTACCTATAGTGGTTTTCAGTTAGTAATTCAAATAGAGATTTTCTGGTAAAACAATGGCAAGCTGGAATCCCACACGCTGCCCACCAATGTGAGAAGTTGGCCTGGCATATGCTGGTCACTAGTTATAGTGGCCACCTTGCACCAGTCCAATTCGACTCTTGGTAGATAGGTTTAAAGACAACCTTTTAAAGAAAGCTATCCTAGTGGTAGCTGTGGAGAGCAGCCTTCAGGCTAAGTCTCTGAGGAATGTAAAGCAGCTTGTTTTACCTTATAATCTCTTGAATTACCAAATGAAAAGACACCACACAGGTATATATATCAAATATATATGTATTTATTGCTAGATACACTCTACTAATCTCTTTATGAGATTAGAGCCAGGTAAACATTCAAAAGATCAACAGTTCTCAATAAATTAAGCACAAATATGGCTGTAGCCCTAGGGGCGTACCAGACCATATACTAAGAAAATGGTTTAACAAACTCGACTTGCAAAATGAAAAGGCCTAGGGCCTTGGGAATCGCTGGGGCTTCACTTCTGCAGTGTTAACAGGTAAGTAATCAGCCCACAGGAGACGCATGCAGTGTCTAAATACACATGCGGGTTTCCTATACGTTTCAATGGCAAATGTCGCGGTTTGTAATTTACAGTTCTAGGGCACTTCGCAAAAGTCAACAAGCAAGCGACTTACAGGGTAAGTATTTCGAGGGCCAACACACACTTGGGCACCGGAGTGCACGAGTTACCTCACCCAGGGAAGCCGGGTGCATAGGTGTCCTTTGGTGTCGGGTCGCGATGCTGTTTTCAATGGAGATCACTGAAGACTTGCTGCTTGTGACGGCTGGAGAGGTGTCCGCTGGAATCTGAAGATGGATTGGAGTTGCAGAAGACCTAGAAATTGAGGGGACAGAGTTCAAAGTCACTTGCCAGTGACCGGTGGCCAGCAAGATGGATGACCACAGCTGTCGCGTCTCTTCAGGTCGATGATGGTGTTTTGTCTCTTCGCTCACGAGGTCCAGGAGAGTTCAATGATGACCAGCAGCTGGATTCGAAGAATCCCATGACGTCTGCAGCTGTTGACGGTGTCGGCATTCAGATTGGAGCCAACAAGCCTTGGCAACCGCAAGTCTCGTGTGGAGTGAAGATTGTCAATGGTGCAGACCAGCAAGGTCTGATGGACTTACCCAGCAAGGGTAAGTGAGGGCAGGCCCAGAGCAGCCAGGCGAGCCCTTGAAGTTGATGTGGAAGTCTTCAGGTGAGTTACTAGCCAACGGGCAAGCAACTGCAAAGACGCCTTTGCAGGAAAAGTTTAACAACAGCCCACGGTCACTCGGGACGGGGTAGGCCACTGATTTTTGGTACTAGACCTGCTAGGGACTTGGACAATAAATGGTCCAAAGCACAACTTCGTTGAACGTAGATTAGGGCTTGCACTCGAAATCAGTGCACGGTTCCCTGGTATTGCTGTTCCTCGTCACTCGTGGGGTCCAGATGCCACAGCTTCGCTGGGTACTCAAAATGGCTGTCAAGAGGTCAGGAAATCCACTTCAGGGGATGCAGGGACTTCGGGCTCCGGCGGGAGTGGTAAAGTTTGCAACTGTTGTCGAAGAGGTTTGGTGCCTGCCAAACAGGGGAGTCACACCTTGACTCCAAGGGAGATTCTTCGGTCTTCCAGAGATAGTGGAACGTCGAAGGGCCAGGATTCTTCTTTGTAGAGCGTCGTCCAGGTGTAATCTAAGTTGCATTGGCAATGCTTGGTATCTTATAGTGAAAAGATGGGAGGGACTAGCTCTATGACCACTCCTCTAGGAGGGTCAGGATAGTGGGTGGTTACACCCACTTCCCTTTGTCCAGTTTCGTGCCAGAGCAGGGGCAGGTAGCCCCTGAACCGGTTTGAGCTGGCATATGCACAGAGGAGCCTACTGCTCCTCCAGTGCAGGACTTCAAAGCACTCTAAGAGTGCACTCACCCAGCTCCAATACACTAAATCCTGTCTGGGAGGTGGTGACACCTCCCTGTGACAGGAAACCCTTTGTTGGGCTCCCTCCACTGCGAGTTTCGGTCAGCAGCAGGAGGGCAGCCCGGTGTCTGTGCTGGTGGCATCCATTTTGTGATGCCAGGGCTCTAGAAGATTTCTACCGTGTAGTACAGTGGGTACATGTCGTCCCCTCTAGAAGGGTGGGATCCTACTCCCACACCAGTTACTGGTATGGGGGTAGGATTCCAAGTTGTTTGACACCAAACACGACATGTTTTGATGCAGTCATTTCAAAGTTAGTATTTACCCCGAGGTTATAATGCACTTAAGAGTATATGGTTTAACCACATCCACAAACAGCAGCAGAGAATAGACTCTGCCAGCTGCAGAGGGGTCCTGCTCAGGCAGAAGCACCCCCTCACATAGTAAACCAAGCACCCTGCCCTTGGATTGATAGGGCCTACCATAGGGGTGACTGATAGGTTTATATGTGTGTGTATGGTGAGATATAGGAACCTATACCTCAGTGAGGAGTGCTAACACTACCTCACACAGGCTGCAGTAGCAGGCCTGTGGTGTCAGATTGTGAATGCTTCCCAGGGGTGGCATAATACATGCTGCAGCCCCTGGTAGGCCTGTGAAGTACCAATGCCCTAGGTACCTAAGGTACCATATACTAGGGGCTCATAAGGTACCACAGTATCCAATCACTAGTGCATCTAATATGCACACCAAGTTGTTTAGAGAGATCAGTTAGACTGGGGCCCTGATTAGCAGGGACCCAGCCAGACTATAGCAGAAACCAGTGTATACATCAGAAAAAGAGTGGGGGCAACACAAGTGCAGATCCTACTCTCCTACAGTGCTTGGCACAGAAATCGTCCCCAAGACGCTCATGATCTGGACGCTTCAGGGAACTCCTGTCTCCCCTTCATGGAGGTACAGAGGCCAGACATCTGGATGCCTCAGATATGCGCTGCCCATCCGGACACGTGCCCCGACATCAGAGTACAAAAATCACACTGGGTCAAGAATGATTTGCATATGGCTGAGTTCAAACCGGAATGGCAGGGTGAGCAAAAAACACTATGGATTTAGGCCCAGATCTCTGTACTGGGGTGAATGTATGACATTGTTCTGCATTCTGTCCATCACTGTCTTTTTTTTGCATTTGTCACCCCGAGTGGGAAGGGTATGCCCAGACGTGGGTCCCGTGCTCTCCATGCCACTGGAATCAAGCTATCCTGGCTGAAGAGGGGTGAAACCCCAAAACCGGTCCTAGGATGCTTGTTTCCAGTCCAGGGAGGACCTGGCTTGGCAGTTCGGGCTGGACTGTACCCACGAGGCACAGGGTCAAGACTGATTTGCATATGGCTGGGTTCAATCTGGAACGGCATGGTGAGCAAAAAAACGATGGATTTAGGCCCAGATCTCTGTACTGGGTTGAATGTATGACATTGTTCTGCATTCTGTCCATCAACTGTTGTTTTTGCATCAGGCATCAGAGTACAGCAGAGCAGCCTATATGGTCCAACCCTCACCCAGGTTCATTCAAAACATAACAGTTTCTCAAGTACCCCCAATCCAGAGTATGAAATGCTTGACAGAGGTGTACAGAGAGTGTCAGTGCACTGGCATAACCCTGCCCCCGGGGTTCGTCCAGGATTCGAAACTATCACCTGATACTGAGGGAGCCGCTGGTCCTGGTGGCCTCGCTCATCAGGGGTCGCAGAAGTTGATCAGCCAGTACTTTCCAGAAGATCTCATGATCTATATTTGACATGGACAGCGGTCTATTTGTGACACATGGAGGGCATCTCCATTGGGTTTGGAGACAGACACTGTGAGAGTTCCCCTAGTAGTGTCCAGTAATGCACTTCAGCCTGCATAGACGTAAGATGAGCTGTATAGTTACGCTAACATGAGGCTGGTAGGCCACCCATCTCTGGAGTTTTACCACCTGCCACTTCCGCTAGGCCTACTTGATTTCCAATTCCATGATGGGTCCTTCGAGCGCCTCGCCCTCCAGTCCCCTTAGACGGGGCTATCCAGTAAAGCCCCTGACTCCTCCACCGACACCGAGGTTGCTCTCGGAGCAGGTCGTGGTAGCAGTTCACAAAAACTTCATGGACATCTTTCTGAGTGAACACTACATCACACAGCCTGCTTATGTGAGTAGCTGGGTGGCTCCGTCAGCAGGCTGGGTAAGCCATGCCAGGAGTCGGCCTGCCCTGCGATCCCCTGCGTGGTCAGTATTCAGGCAGCCCCAGAGCTGCAGCACTGTCAGCCGTTCCAGTATGGTCGCATGTTTACCCTCTCCGCAGCTCATCTAGGTCTCGCTGAGGGGTTCTTAGGGAGGGCACGATCTAATGATCAGACAAAGGTCTTGCGGTCTGTTAGCTCTTTCTCCAGTCCTTTCTAGACCCCACCCGCCCGCCCAATATAAATCCCCGCACCACTACCTTAAAAGCCTCCCATTCCATATGCGCCCTCATTAGTCTGTAAATAGCCTCTGGTGGTGTCACCCAAAGGAGCCTAGAAGGTTGGTTCCCCCAAGTGGGAATCTCGATAGAGATGGGAGTCGGTATGGGAGCTCCATATGGCTTTCAGGTGTAGCAGGTTGTGCCGGGATTCTATGTGTCACATCCTTCACTAGGCCAATTGTTGACATGATTTTGTCCAACTGGATATGGAGGTCACAAACTGGAGAATGGGAAGAATATTCTCGATGGGACCTATTCTGTATTCTCCAGACATCCACTGGGCTCCAGTTCCTCGCCCAGTCCTGAAAATCCACCGCCAGTTTCACCATGGATGCATCTGCCAATGGGGGCATCGACCTTCAAGATATATATCCTCCACAACGTCATAATTCCCCTAGGATCATTGGTGATCCAGCGTGTCCAGACAGAACTGGCTTTATGCATTCAAGAACCTGTGTTCGCCCATTGTTCAGGGCAGACATGCCGCCAGTAGTACCAGGAGGCCAATAAGGCGCGCTCTGAGAAAGACGTATCGGCCTTCTTTGTCGATGCGCACTGTGATAGGCTCATTCGGCCCTGCTTGAAGCATGTCAACGCCCCGGCTCGTATGAGGAACATACGTGACGTAGCATATATGTGACCCGTTCACCTCCTGTGAAGTCCAGGTATCTCTTCCCCTGCTAAGTGTGTCTCCTGGAGAAGCGCAATGTGCCCCTTAGTTATTGCAGTATTTTGTGGTGCTTACTCATGGAGCCCCTCCCTCGCAAGTTCGAGGTGACAAAGGTGTAGTTAGACATAGGCAGCATCTGTACGGTGTACAGGTATCTACCTCCCCCCTCCATCAACAGGGAGGCCGGGAACTGCTGGGGGATGTGCCAGTGTGGTGCATGTCTGGTGACCAATACGGTGGAAGTGGGCTGTTATACAGTAAACCCTAACTCCCTCCCCCCAGGTCGGAAATGCACATCAGACAGTTATGAAAAACGTGAACTCAAAGAAAAAGGTCTGTAAGCAACCAGCAGCAAATACTCTCCAGGCTAGTAGCCAAGAGATAGATCTGTGAGGATGCGTGGCCAAATAAAGTGTCTAGCGCCCCATCCGGCCACTGCCCCATCCAACCATTCATCTAAGCAATACATGGATCTCAAAGAGTGGTGCCAGGCCAGGAGTGGAATCACCAACGCAGCATTATTCAAGCCAACGAAAGACATAGGCTCGTCCATAAGCACCAGACACAGCAGGTCCTGATGTGAGCGGAGTGTCTCAGACATCGTCCGCAGCTCATGATGGTATATGTGGGCCCCCATTGTCATCTCTGAGTTCGGGCAATCGAGTGCATCTCTGAGCTCCTGTCGAGAGGGTCCTCTGCGAGAGCCCTCCTACTGAGTTTGATGTCTCTAGTGCTGCCTACTCTTTGCCTTTCTACCTGGTTCCTGGACCGCCCGATGGACCACCTCTGTCTCTGCATCTCCTCCGTTGGGGCTTCAGTGGTGTGAGCCTACTCCAGCTGGCGGCGCTCAGTCCAGTTCAATGTTGTTCCAGCCACTCCTAGACCCTATCAGGAGTTTAGAAGAACGAGGCTTGACTGTCCATCATGATCCTGAACCCGGCAAGGGAGCGACAGCGTGGACGGCAGATCTGCCTCCTCCAGGGCCTTCTTTACCTCGGAGAAGGAGGCTCAGGTGCACCGCACCGCATGGTGTAGTCCGGAAAGACTGTCACGCTGAAATTGTCTACTTGGAAGCGGCCGCCATACGGGAGCGCTGCAGTATGAGGTCTCGGTCCTGCAGTGCGCCCTCTCTAGAGCAAAGCAGTTGGATACGCCCTGTGGCGCCACATCGTTGGCCAGTCAGGTCTTGAGAAGGGCCACAATGTCCTCACCTTCTATATTTTCGGGTAACCCCATGACTCTGATGTTGTTCCTGTAGCTGCTCCCTCCTACATCCTTGGTGCACTTGTCAAGGATTTAGTGCGTGAGGTCCTTCACCTGGCCCTATAGCGACACTACAGCGGATTTGAGATTGCCGAGGGCATCCTCGTGGTGCCTGACCTTAGCAGCCAGCTTGTGATGATCACAGTGAAGCAGTCTGAGATCCAGAGCCACCTTGGCTGACTTGTGCTCCAGGATTTCACTTGATTTATTGATTTTTGTTATTATTTGAGATTTGTAGAGCGGATAGCTGCCCTAAGGCTTCCCAGCGCTGAGAGACAGAATGCTGGCTGAGGCTGTATGGAAGTTAGAGGTACCGCTTCAACAGCCACGTTTTTATTCACGTGGTAAAGAGTTCCACAGTTTGGGTGCTAGGTGGGAGACGGATCTGCCTCCACACCTGGCTTTCCTGGTACCTGTCGGTTTAATGAGTCGTCCGGAGCTAGATTTCAGGCTCCTATTTGGGACGTATGGGGTCACCAGGTTTCTGATTTTTCCTGGGCCCAGGTTGTGTAACGCTCGATGCATTATAACCCGTACTTTGAATTTGATTCTGGACTCCACCGGGAGCCAGTGAAGTGTTTTGAGGGGCTTTCTAGCTGACTCCCGAGCTAGGACCCTACACAGCAGCCTTGCTGCCGCATTCTGGACCACCTGCTGTCTATTGATCATGTATTTTGGTGCCCCTAGGAACAGTGAGTTTCCGTAGTCCAGACGTGACGTGACCATGGGATGGAATACAGTCTTTCGCCTCCAATACTTAGCTCAGTGACACAGCATAGTCCTCCTGGTTATGTTGTGAGGGGACGGGGGCCATCAGGTCGGGATACTGCTCCATGTGAGGTGAAATGCTTTCAGCATTGGACCTGCCACCACTCTCTGCCCCCCTCCTCAAAACCCTACAGTGGCCCATTGTGCCTCAAGGCGGAAGGCAGCAGTGTGGCAGGCAATCATGGTGACAAGATCGCTGTTACGTTTCTCAAAAGTGTCTCCAGGTGAGTGGGATCGCCAGTATTGAATAAAGACAGTCTCGCCCGAGGCAGCTCTCAAGTGCACACTCCCCCAGTCCAGCAACACATTGCCAATCAGCCTCAAGGGGACAATGACCGTCTTCAAAGTGCTGGGGCGGAGCAGGGCCTGCACTGGCCCCTAGACTAGAAAAAGGGGCCCTCTGAAGGTCCAACTTGTACTGATGCAGGCGGGTGCACCTGTGCTCCTTCTGCATCACAGTCCAGGCCCTCTCACCTATCGGGGGGCAATGCAGACACTGTGCTCTGGGCCTCGAGGACCCCCCAAGTCTCTCTGTGTTGCCGGTGAAAGGGGGTGAGGGGCCCCACCCAAACCATCCCTCACCTCAGCTTGCTCGTGGCAGACAGAGCATCTCAGGGCCACAGCCACACCTCCCAATGTGGAGCGATATCCTTGGCCCATGTCCACTGTAGGTTGCCCAGGTAGCTCCCTGGATGTGCCGTCCAATAGCAGGCGTCCAGCAGCCCCAGGTTACAGATAGGCCCGACTCCTCTGAACCCACCAAACCTCCCCTTGAAGAGGTACCGCCGTCAGTAGGCTCTCTTTTTTAGGTCGAGGACCGCCGGTCTGCCGAAGGCAGAACCGGAAGTCGGAGATTTAATGACTTGGAGAAGAGGGGCTTGAACCTGCCCCTCTTCTCCCCTGTTCTCCATTGGCTGGCCTCTTGAATGCTGGCCAGCCATTGGAGAAGAGGTCCCGTCACTCCGATCAGGCCCCGTCCTTTTCGGATCGGGGGGCGTGTTTTTTGTAGAAAGTCTAATTATCTCCTCCAGCCAATGGCAAGAGGAGATAACAGCAAAACACGCCCCCGAATCCGAAAAGGACGCTGCGTTTCTCCGAGGCATTTCTGCTCTGCCTCGGAGAAAGGCAGTGGTGTGCTTGTTCTCACTTTCTCTGGATCATCTCGGAAGCTCCCGAGACCCCGCACAACGTCCCACGTAGATTATTACTAGCACGCTGCCCGCGCGGGCGTGGAAATAAACACCAACAGCCTGGGACGGATCCGAGCTGCCTGCAGCCAATGCACACAGAGGCCCCCAGCCGTGACGAGCAGAGCCGGGATTGTCCGGCCCCGGAGGAAGCTCCCTCACGCGCTGGCAGCAGGGGGGCGCTATGTAAGGCCCGGGCACGGTTACCGCTGCAGACTTTATCCTAAGAGTTGCGTGCAGCAAACTACAGCATCTGCTCACCTCCTCTTCGGGCTGGACTGTAGATACACAGTGCAGTCACGTGGCGCTGCACCGGTGGTACCTGCACGTGTCAGGTGGTCTCTTCTGGTGGGAGTGTCCTCTCACACGGAGGTCTGGTGTCAGAGGTGATATAATTGGCTTGCTCTTAAAATACCGTTGTGGAAATATGTGTATTGGTTTTATGAGTATATGCGATATAGTGGACATGCTGCCAACTTCAGACCCTGAAGGGGCCAGAATACAAACATTTGCACAACTGTCGTAGACATTTGCACCAATTTTCACACCAACTGACCAGTGCAAGAACGACACTCTTATCGACCAGCCGGTGCATAAATGCATGCGTTTCCTTCCAACGGTGGATGCAGGCTTTTTTGAAATGGCGAACCCGTGCCAATTCGTTAGTGCACTGGTCAGTGCAAATGGCGGTACACCATTTATTCGGCACTGAGGCATTTATGCGACACGCATGACCTTTTACTCTTTTTTTGCCACTTGTTAATGTATCCGAAAGTTATTTAGCGCTCTAACGTGTCACTTTGCAACTACATCTTAAGAACTCTTTGGAAAAACACTTCCTCTTCCCCAGTCAATGAGCATATCTGACTCACTTGTGAGAATTATCCAAATGCACGAATGACAAGCTATATAAGTAACATTTTTGCTGTAATCTTGTAGATAGTCTGTATTTAATTAATTGAGGTGATTCCTGGACAGTTTTTTTTAAAGATGAACGAGCATTTGAGTTGGTAATTTGCTGGCATAGACAGCAATAACATTCACTGAGTTGATACTAGCTTTTGTTCCAGAACTAGACCCGTTGATTAAAGTTATTGTCGGGGAAGTGGGCGGGGCGGTCTCTTCTTTACAGCGGAGGCAGCTTGTTTAATGGCTTAAATATTTACTTGTGTAGAATTCTGCTGCTTTTTGACCACGCCTCTTTCCCTACTCCAACTTCCATTATTATAACGTAAGTTCATTTATTTAGTGGTTACTACCATGGCGATGCGTTAAGGCGCTTTTATAGGGTAGAGGTGGAGGTAATATACACCCCCTACCACCACCAAGAACTAAGACAGGAACCCCCGCCGCACCCCGCACATCAGCCCTAGCACGTCCTTGTGGAGGGAGCGTGTGTGCGTGTCCCTGCGTCGTGAGCCGGGGGCCATATTATCTGGAAATTGTCCCCTTTTCACTGCCGTGGAGTGGCCCTTGAGGAGCCGGAAGGCTCCCTCGTCGTGCCTCCAGTCTCAACACGTTCACTCCAGCTAACCTGTGGAGCAGAGCGTGACTGGGCGTGTTTTCTCAGAGGCAGAAACTGCACCCCTGCAGTCACAGGGGGCATGAACGAACTCATTGTCCGAGAAAGAGCTCGACGCGCTAGACCGGTGTTTAACTTGTTAAAAAAAGAAAGAAAGAGCAGGGCTCTGGCGCCGTGGTTGTCGAATGCCAAGGGTGCCCAGTGGCGTAGCTATCATAGTGCAGCAGGTGCGTTGCCACCGGAGCGCCTAGTTTGCTACAAAAAATGGTTGTTTTTCCTACAAAACTAGTGCATGGTGGGGCAAATTCTTTGTTAGCATTAGTTGGACACTCTTGCAACGCCAGTGAGGCTGCCTGATCTTCATTCTATCTCGTGCCCACCACCCACCTTCCTGCCTCCTCATCTCACTCATACAGGTTCTTTTGCCATTTCAACCTTCTGTTCCCACGTTGTCACTGTTTTTATATATTTCTCTTTCTCCACATTTCCCTCTTTCTAACCCCTTGGACTGGGTCAAAGTCTGATGAGGAAAAGGGACTACCGGTACCAAAAAACGAGTCCTGGAGCCCACCGCCGGCAATGCCCTTCTCCATATTTGCAAGGTGCTAGCCACTTTACGTGGCTAAACCATGCCTTGTCAATATCGTAGCCTTTCATGCAGTTTTCTACACCAAAGGGGCGTGCAATGGGGGTTGCTTCTGCATGGATTACATCCATTGCTATTTGACGCTGCCCCAGATTTACAACGAATGGTAAATCAGAGGCAGCGCCGAAAACTAACACCAATGACAGGGTGGCATTAGAATGGCGCAATAAGGAGAAACTCTTTTTTTTTTTGTTGGTCTTTCTACGTATGCTGCATTATGCAGCACCCACAGAAGCAAAGCACAGTTACTGATTGTTTATGTGCAGGAAGGTGTTCCTTCCTGCACATAAACAAAGCACCCTTGCACCATGGTACAATGGGGCCTGCGCTGGTGCTAGGCAACTTTTTTAGCGCTAGGGGAAAACATAGGGGTGCTGTGTATTTTTATAAATATGGCACATCCATGCATGAGTCAGTTGTCACGTGCCCTTTGTATATGGCCTATTTGTGCTCTCTATGTATGGCTTGTTATAAATGTAGCAACATTATTGGGCCTGATGCACAGTTCTCGGCCACAAATGAGGGATGTGCGGTTTGCAATGGGACTGCCTTCCAAATGGGAATGTAATTTGCAATCTGACCCATGTACTAATAGACTGCACTGCAAATTATATATTTGCAGAGAGACTCAAAAGGACTTGCCTAATGAATATTATTAATTAGACCGGTCGTAATGAGTGACTCTCGGTGATTGGCTGCAAATGTGGGCATAGTGGCCTGCAAGGGACAGCAGACCTCTCTCTTTGCATTTGCATTGCAGATGGTAAACATTTTTTTAAAGAAATCCATATGCATTTCAGGGACAGTTACTGCTTTAAGAAACAAGCATTTACAATGCAACGGTCTCGGCATTGTTAAAGTTAGAGCTGTTGGCATTGCTCATGACATTATTTTTGTTTATGTTTTTGTTTTTAAAACATGTAGAGAAACGGCATTGTTATTTACAATGTCAATAGCTTAATCAGTGTGTGTGTAGGTGGCTCTGTGTGTGGGTGCAAATGCAATACGTCTCGCATTTGAGAGTGATTAAGCTATTGACATTGTAAATAACAATGCCGTTTCTTTAAATGTTTTAAAAACAAAAACATAAACAAAAATAATGTCATGAGCAATGCCAATAGCTCTAACTTTACCAATGCCGAGACCGTTGCATTGTAAATGCTTGTTGCTTTCCCTGCTGCCGGGTGTATGCCGAGGCTGTCACAGCTTCCTAGTCCTCAGTTCGCCCTCACCCGGGCCCCCTAAGCCTGTATCCTCTGTTCGGCAGCTCTAGGCTGCCATCTTACGCGTCTGCATGCTGTGTTTGGGTTATAGTGCACTGCACCCAGTCGTGGCCAGCATGGCTCACAATGCAGTGTTGTGATTGGTCTGAGCGTTCTGGCTCGATGCTCAGCCAAGGAATGGGGACCTGGGCATGTTCTCCCCGCAGGCTGTAAAACAGGGAAGTGCGCATGACTGCTTTGGGCGGCCCGAGGGTGCCAACCTAACAGTTATTGCGCACTTTAAGAGTGGGCAAACCACGCCTCCCCTGCCCTGCTTGGTGAGCACAGCAGCCACACCCACCCAACTGGCCGCAAGGCAGCCAAACAAAAAATGATAATCACTCTAGGTTATTGTCATTTTACGTATGTCAGAAAATCAGATGTGGTGGAAGGATCCACAAGAATAAAGTCGGCGACCTTACATGCACCGTAAATGCAATTGAATTAATTACTGATGTGTGACGGTGTCTCTACATGTTGTTTGCTTGTTGCATTTCTTTATACAAGTTACAGGCATCTCTTGTCCTGCCTGTGCCTTTTTCTGAATTTGTGAATTTCTGTTCATTTGTGTCTTTGTTATATATGTTGCATTGGACGCTGGGTTGTGCCCCACTTTATTCTTGTGTTTTCTGTGATTTGATACATTATTAAATCTTCTGTCCGGCTGGACAGCTTTAATATAGCACTGATTTCAGGCTTATATTCATTTTTTTTCTGTGTCTATCCCCCCTGTCAGGGACTATTTTGTAATTGTAATGTACTACTACTCAAGGTCCCTCTCCATTACAATTGGGTTCCCTTGTTAAATAAACACCTTACCCTCTCATGGACAGAGCTCATATATGAACCTGTCCTCTCATGGACAGAGCTCATATATGAAACCTTCCGAAAGAGTCGCATCACCTGCTGTTGGGGTCCTGCCGCTACTCCGCCTGTTTTGCTGCCGCTGCTGGGTCCCTAACGCTGTGAGTCTCCCCTGCCGCCGCTTATCCATCGCGCGGCCGTGAGCTGGGGGAGACTACAGCTCCCAGGTCACCTAGCGCTTGTTGACGCCCCCCACGCGCCCGGAGGCGCTGAAAACACCGCGGCTCCCACCGCGTCGCGGGACGCGCGCGGGTGGTGCCGGGCTAAGCCCGGGCAAAGGGCGGGCCGTCTGTGGCCGTCCGGGGCTGGAAGAGGCTGGGTTGGGTCACCCCTCTTTCGATCCACCCCTGAAGACTTCGGATATGAGTCTGTCCGGACCTACTATTTTAAGGTACAGTGTTTGAGTCATATATAGCAGCTGTCTCTACGTGTTGACTGGTATAGTCATATTTTGATTTCTTGGGACACACTTGACTGTCCAGGACTTTGAGATGATATTGTGATTGTACCCGACTTCTCGTATCTAAGATATTATTATCAGAAGATAATGAGTAAACCGGGTAAGATACCCAAGCTCGTCGTGCCCCGTCCAAATACTAGATTACATGCAGCTGCTCCTCGGCCCCTACCAACACTTACGGCTATTGATAAAATGTTACAACAAACAATTGGAGTAGTCGCCACTGCAATCGAAAATACTGAAAGAAGACTTTCCCTCACTCCTACAGTATGTTTGCAAGATTTCGGAGGGGATTGCTCAGTACTAACTATTGATCCTATGGCCTCTGATTCCTTCCTTGCACCCACCTTTGCTGAGCTGCCATGCACACAGATGCCCTCTGAACCATTAAGTGATGTGGAGTTAGTGCAGGCTGTAGAGGAGTCTCCCAATAATGTTGTGGTCTCGCATGTTACTTTGACTCCTTCTTCCCCTGTATTAACTGCGAAATTCGGGAAGTTAGGTCCTAAATTAAGGAAAAATAGTCTCCCTAAAAAAGCTAGAAAACCGGGCAAAAAAACGTCGGCCAACCATAACCATAATTTGGTGACCCCATCGAATAGCACTCTGAATCCCCAACTAGGGGTACCATGTTGGGTCACAAATATGGCGGCGGACTTACAGGCATGCCTGGAACAGACCATTGTTGCCCATATTAAACCCCTAGTCTCGAAACTGGACAGAATTGTTTCCATTTTAAATAATCGGACTGTGGGAACAACAAAGTTAGTAACTCCCCACAAAAAGTTAGTATCTTCTGTCGCCGGTAACTTGGGGGCTGTCCCTGCTGATATTTCAGTAGCTCAGAACACTAATTTAGGGAGCATAACTATTACCCCTAACCCTACAACTTCTATGCCACCACCTCCTCTTCCTACCTTTAACGATCCAGGTCATACTTCCCAGACTTCAAGGGTTCCAGCTGGCAATTCTAGATTACACTCTAAGAAGGCCGAAGTCCCTGGAAAAAGTGTTACACCTTTGCCAACGAGATCTGCTCAGTGTAGGGCAGATCCCTGCCAGTTGCCTTCAATAAATCTGCCCCCAGAAGCACAACCCTACGTGGTTGTTCTAGCGGGTGTTCCAGCTCTAAGAGAGGGGAAACAAGAATTTGAGTCTGACCTTAAAAACAAATGTATCCAGTGGCTAAGTATAAACAGACCCCTCCCCCCTAATATTTCGGGGGAGATTTTGACGGTGAGAAGAATAGAGTGGATTGGAAGGGGTTCCAAAACACATTTTAGGGATCCTTCTGCAGTGGAGCATATTTGTAAATCTTCCACTTGGCGGAACTCCCAGATATTGCCTCTCCATTTGTCTTATTTTTATCCCACCTCCAACCAGACTTTCATCGACTATGGTAGGAACCATCTTTTGCCATCTAGTGGGACTCGACAGTGGAAGTCATCTGTGGTGCACGCCTTAATCCCTATCCCGCCTCTGCAGTCGTATACCCACCGGAATAGGTATAGTGTCCTGGAAGAAGTTGACTGACTGGCCCAGATTGAAACCCCCATTCCAGCATTGAGTAACAGTGAATGTACGGATGGATCTGGTCATGGGGAGAACACTCGCACCCTACCCACTGGTGATGATTTTTGTCCTATTGATAGTGGGTGGGTGGTTAAGAGAGTAGGAGGCACTCGAGATCAGAGCCCCTTAAAAGATCAAGGGCTTGAGCAAGGCTCTGAAAAAGTGATGGAAGGGTGTATAAAGATTCTCTCCTGGAATATAGCGGGACTTAAGAATAAATTATTTGAACCAGAGTGGTTCGTATTCATGGCAAAGTATGACATCTGTTTGATGCAAGAGACCTGGGCCTTGGAAGAGAGCGAATGTTCCGGCTTTGCGACTTTTGACATCCTCGCAGTCTCCAGGGGCAAGGGCCGCCCCTCGGGTGGGCTATCCATCTGGGTGGGCACACACTTAGGAATACGGGCAACTCAGCTTGAAACAAATTCCCCTGACATTCACTGTGTCTTATTAACCTTACCTGATAAGTCACGAGTGGCCATTATCAATATCTATTCCAGGCTTACTATGAATGGAAAGGAATCAAGCACAATTATTGCTCTTGACCTTTTCATTCAGTCACTTGATCCCTCAATAATAATAATAGTGGGAGGCGATTTTAATTGCCAGTTCGAACCCTTGAGTTCTCATGAACTGGACAATCAAGATGAAGTAGATTCGCTCTGTTGTATTCCGGTTCCTGCTATCACCCCAGTGAAGGCTTGGACGAAGCTGGTATTACAAATCAAATCCTTCACACTTGCAAAGTCCCTATGGGCGTGCAATGGAAGGTTTGATAATGCTAATTCTGGCCTACCCACATATAATAGGTCTAATAGTACTTCCATCATAGATTATATTTTATTGGAAGCTAAGCACTGGGATAAGCTCAAAGATTTCCAGGTTGTAGTAAGACAAGATAGTGACCATAATGCTTTGGTCCTGACGCTCAAGCCAGGTGCATTTGGCTTAACCAACCCAGAGCCAAGCATAGCATTCCCTATATTACCCCTTATTATATCTAATAACAGAAGAAGGGTTAAATGGTCAATGTGCCTGGAACCATCGACTCGTCTTGCTGAAATTAACCAGATTGCCATCCAGTTTATAAGTGAAATGGGGGGTCTTCTCTCTTTCAAGTTGGCCTCAGACATACATAGAAGGTTGACCACGAGCCTTGGGGAGATATTCTATCCTGTTTCTGGGCCCAGGCAATCTAGGCCCAGAACACATCCCTGGTATGACCACGCTTGTAAATGCGCAAAGAGAAATATGCTTGTAGCAATTAAATCTAAAGATGCATCTACTACTAGGGCATCAAGACTGCTGTACAAGAAGGAATTGATCAGGGCTAAGAGAGAGTGGGAGGATTCTAAGTGGAACGATCTGAGAAACGCACTCCTCTCTAAGGATTCTAGGACATTTTGGGCTATTGCCACCTCAACATCGAGTGGCGAACGAGAGCTAGGGGTTCCAAATATTGCTCCTTAAGTCTGGGAGATGCATTTTAAAGAACTTTATGCAAGTCCCGAGCTAAGGTCATCTGTGTGCCTAGATCAGGATAATAGACCATCTCCTAGGACCTTTTCGACCCCAGACCTTCCCCTCGTACAGAGTCAGCCTGGACATTTGGCCTCTCGGATAGGGACTAGTTTATTGTATTCCCAGGATAGGACTGAGGGTGATTATCCAGATTCAATTACTTTCAAGGAGGTAGAATCTGTGATTGAGGGTTTGCCCTCAAACAAAGCGCCCGGACTTGATAAGCTCCCGGGGGACCTTTTTCGCTCTCAACCTAAAATCTGGGCTCCTTACCTGACTGTTCTGTTCAATGCGGTTCTGCAAGGTTCTACATTGCCGGACACATGGCTCGGGGCAGAGATTGTACCGATCTTTAAGAAGGGCTGCCCATTAGTCCCATCCAATTATAGACCTATCAGTCTATTGGATACCACTCAAAAACTGTTGGGTCGAATTTTATTGAATAGACTGTTAGATTGGATAGAGGTGAATAATGTATTGACTCCCCTACAAGCTGGCTTTAGAGCTGGTATATCTACCTTGGACCAGATCTTTCGGCTCCAGGTCCTATATTGGAAAACAGCAAGAGTGGAGGGTGGCAGCCTCTACCTTGTTTTTGTGGACCTGCGGGCCGCATCTGATCTGGTCCCTAGGGAGAAACTTTGGATGGTACTGAAGGAACTTGGTCTTCCATCTTATTTACTTGACGTGTTGATTCGCCTCCATACAGGGAGTTTTGCCCAGGTGAGGTGTGGGAAGAATGGGGAATTATCAGCCCGCTTCCCTGTAACCCTGGGGGTACGACAGGGTTGTGTATTGGCCCCTACATTATTCAGCCTATACGTTAATGGACTGATTGACGAACTAAATAGTATCAGAGATACTGATGCCCCACAACTGGCTTCTGGACGGGTGCCCGCTCTGATGTTCGCGGACGACACATTGTTGTTATCGCGGACATCATTGGGCATCCAGCGGGTACTGGACGGGTTTGCGGCCTTTTGTGCCTCGCGGGGATTGGAGATCAACTTGGGGAAAACCAAGTTTATGATCTTCAATCCCTCGAGGCACACACGCCCGAACCCAGTACTGGGAGGTGTCCCCCCTGGAAAGAGTCAAGACCTTTATATACCTGGGGGTCACGCTTACCGAGAATTTCGCCTGGGGTGCCCAAGTCGCAAAATCTTCTTTGAGGCTATCTCAGATATCGGGGGGTATTGGTAAATTCCACAGAAATTCTACTTTCAAACCTGTCACTCCTGTATTAGAGATTTATAAAACCCAGGTTAGGTCTGCAGCATTGTATGCTGCAGAACTGTGGGGTCATACAAACACATCCAGCCTTCAGAAGGTAGAACAAGCCTTTATGCGTGGTCTGGTTGGCCTCCCCCAGAGTACGCCTTTAATACCTTTGCGTTTGGATATGGATTTGGTTCCCGTTAACGACTTGGCAGCCGCACGACCAATACTTTTTTGGAGAAGGCTTTGGTCTGTCCCTGAGCTTGAATCTTTTAGAGTAGAATTCAGTGCAATTTGGGGGATGCTAAAGTGTAAAAAAATTCCTTGGCTACTCCATATAAAGTCTTCCTTTTACCAAATTGGTTTGCCCCAACTCTGGGATACCCCGGATACCAGCTGTTTGAGGACTCAGAGGTCTGAGATATTGGCAGCTGTCAGATTTTATAACTCTAATATACTAAGCTGCTCAACTTCTCTGGGCAGGCTGACCTCTGAGTTCCTATTGATGAAAACTGAACCTAAGTTGGAGGTATTTTTGGACCTAGTACAGCCCCCATTGGCGAGAAAACTTTATACCCAGTTGGGATATGGTTGCCTCCCAATTGGTCTTTACATCAAGCTGGGGAAAATCGATGGAGGGCAATTGTCCAATTTGCAAATCATGTAAAGAAGATGTTGTGCACATTTTGTTCTTTTGTCCAGCATATAGCACGATTCGAAAATGCTGGCTTTTCCCTTTGTGCAAAAGATTGGGCCTCAGACAGTGTGTACAAGCCTGCAGAGTTCTAACCTATGATACCGACCCACTTATTGTTTACGCAGTTTCCCGTTTCTTATTTGGTATGTGGCGGAGAAGGTTGAGTTTTACCAATACAAAGTAATGGCTTATGAGCTTCTACCTTTTATCAATTGATCATGATAACTCATTGTTTAATAATTCCTTTTAACAAATATTTGTTTATTTATGATCTTATCTTTGTACTTGTATATATTTTATTGCACTTTTATGGTCTTGTGACCGAAATAAAGTTATCAATGATGATGATGAACCAGTCCTCTCATGGACAAAGCTCATATATGAACCTGTCCTCTCATGGACAAAGCTCATATATGAACCTGTCCTCTCATGGACAGAGCTCATATATGAACCAGTCCTAAGTGGGATGGGTATTCCCAGACGTGGGACCCGTGCTCACTACGCCACTGGAGTCAAGCTATCCTGGCTGATGACGGCTGATAGCCAGAAACCGGTCCAGGGATGCTTGATTCCGGTCCAGGGAAGACATGGCTTGGCAGTTCGGGCTGGACTGTTCCCATGAGGCACAGGGTCAAGACTGATTTGCATATGGCCATGTCTAAACTGGGGTGGTGTAGTGGGCAAAAGAACGATGGATTTAACCCAGATCTCTTGACTGGGGGAGAATGTATGCATTGTCAGCATTCCGTCCATCATTTGTTTGTTGTAACAGAGCTCATATATGAACCAGTCCTCTCATGGACAAAGCTCATATATGAACCTGTCCTCTCATGGACGGAGCTCATATATGAACCAGTCCTCTCATGGACAAAGCTCATATATGAACCAGTCCTCTCATGGACAAAGCTCATATATGAACCTGTCCTTTCATGGACAGAGCTCATATATGAACCAGTCCTCTCATGGACAGAGCTCATATATGAACCAGTCCTCTCATGGACGGAGCTCATGTATGACTTTCCCAGCTGCCGGGCAGTAAGCCGAAGCTGTCACAGCTGCCTGTGCCTCTGCTCGCCCAGACCTGGGCCCCCTAAGCCTGTGACCTATGTTCAGCAGCTCCAAGCTGCCATCGTGCGTGTCAGGACATATATGAACCTGTATTCTCATGGACAGAGCTCATGTATGACACCTGTCCTCTCATGGACAGAGCTAACATATGAACCTACCTTGCCCTCTCATGGACAGCTCATGTATGAATCTATAGTTGCATGGAAAGAGCTCATGTATGATCCTGTTCTCTGATGGACAGAGCTCACGTCTGAATCTAACCTGCCCTCTCATGGACAAAGCTCATATATGAACCTGGCCTCTCATCGAGAGCTCGTGTATGAACCTGCCCTCTCATCGAGAGCTCGTGTATGAACCTGCACTCTCACGGACAGCTCATGTATAAACCTGTCCTCTAATTGACAGAGCTCATATATGAACCTGCCCTCTCATGGACAGAGATCATGTTTGTACCTGTCCTCTCATGGGCAGAGCTCATGTATGAAACTGCCCTCCCATGGACAGAGCTCATGTAAGAACCTGCTCTCCCATAGACAGAGCTCACATATGAACCTAACCTGCTCTGTCATGGGCAGCTCATGTATGAACCTGCCCTCTCATGGACAAAGATCATATATGAACCTGTCTTCTCATGAACAGCTCATGTATGAACCTCCCCTCTCATGGACAGAGATCATGTATAAACCTGCCCTCTCATGGACAGATGCAAAAAAACAGTTGATGGACAGAATGCAGAACAATGTCATACATTCACCCCAGTACAGAGATCTGGGCCTAAATCAATAGTTTTTTTGCTCACCATGCCATTCCAATTGAACCCAGCCATATGCAAATCAGTCTTGACCCTGCATCCAATGGGAACAGTCCAGCCCGAACTGCCAGGCCAGGTCCTCCCTGGACTGGAAACAAACATCATAGGACCCGTTTCGGGGTTTCTCCCCTCTTCAGCCAGGATAGCTTGATTCCAGTGGCATGGAGAGCACGGGACCCACGTCTGGGCATACCCTTCCCACTCGGGTCGACAAATGCAAAAAAACAGTTGATGGACAGAATGCACACCAATGTCATACATTCACCCCAGTACAGAGATCTGGGACTAAGTCCATCGTTTTTTTGCTCACCATGCCATTCCAGTTTGAACCCAGCCATATGCAAATCAGTCTTGACCCTGTGCCGAAACCGGTCATAGGAAGCTTGTTTCCGGTCCAGGGAGGACCTGGCTTGGCAGTTCGGGCTGGACTGTTCCCATGAGGCACAGGGTCAAGACTGATTTGCATATGGCCAGGTCTAAACTGGGGTGGCATGGTGAGCAACAGAATGATGGAATTAACTCAGATCTCTTGACTGGGGGAGAATGTTTTGATTTGTTCTGCATTCCGTCCATCAATTGTGTGTCTTTTGCCATCTCATGGACAGACATCATATATGAACCTACCCTCTCATGGACAGCGCTCATGTATGTTATGTTATGTTAATTGGATTTGTTGAGCGCAGCGGCTACCCTGGGGTGTCCTGGCGCTATGTACTGCCTATCTGTAACGGAGAGAACGTCGTTGGGTAAACAAACAGGTCTTCAGTCCCTTTCTAAAAAAGAGGAGGTCTGTAGCATTCCTCAAATGGAACGGCAGGTCATTCCAAGCCTTGGATGTGCAAGTAATAAAGCTCCTACCTCCCCAGCTGTTTTTTTTTAAGTGGGGATTTGGAAATGTTTTGCTCCAGTGGACCGGAGGGTCCTACCGGGAACAAACCACTGGAACTTATTCTTCAAGTGGTCAGGGCCTGTTCCATTAAGGGCCTTAAAGGCTGCACATAAGGCCTTAAAGCGTACCCTTTGCTTCACCGGAAGCCAATGTAGCCTGGTTCTTTTTTCACCGAGACAAATTTGGGAATACCTGACAGCAGCTTGGCTGCTGCATTTTGAGCTATCTGAAGCCTATTGATCTGTTGTTTGGGGCATTAAGATAGATACTATTGCAGTAGTCCAGCCGTGATATTACAAGTACCGTGACCACTGTCCGGAAATTTCCTTCTGAGAGGTAAGGTTTAATTTTCCTTAGGATATGTAATATCAGGAAACATGCGGATACCTCGGCACTTATGTGAACACTAAATGTCAGTTTGCTGTCAAATATTACCCCCAAATTCTTCGCTTTCAAAGTCGGGTAAGGGCAATTGCCCAAATCTACTGGCCACCAGTCGGGTGTCCATACATGGGGATTATTTCCAAATACAATGATCTCAGATTTGTTGGAATTTAATTTTAAACAGTTCGATGCCATCCATCCTGCTATCTCCTTCATACAGTCATGAAACCGCACTTCCGTTTCTTTTTCCTCACCATTGTTGAAGGATAACACTATTTGAGTGTCATTCACATGCAAGGTTAGTTGGAAGCCGTAAGATCTTATTAGGCCCGCCAACGATATCATATAAACATTGAAAAGCGTTGGGCTCAGTGAGAACCCCTGGGGGACCCCACAAGGAAGGCAGAGCTAATGGGATTTGTTATTATCCAAGTCGACAGTTTGTGTTCTGTCGGAAAGAAAAGACTGGATGTATGAACCTGTCTTCTCATGGACAGAGCCCACGTATGAACCTAACTTGTCCTCTCATGGACAGTGCATGAATATACCTGTCCTCTCATAAAAAGAGCTCGCATATGAACGTAACTTGTCCTCTCATGGACAGCTCATGTAAGAATCTGTCCTCTCATGGACAGAGCTCACGTATGAATCTAACCTTCCCTGTCATCGAGAGCTCATGTCTGAACATGCCCTGTCATGGATAAATATCATGTATGAACCTAACCTGCCTTCTCATGGACAAAGCACATGTATGAACCTAACCTGCCTTCTCATGGACAAAGCTCATGTATGAACCTAACCTGCCCTCTCATGGGCAGCTCATGTATGAACCTGCCCTCTCATGGACAGAGCTCATGTATGAACTTGTCCTCTCATGGACAGAGCTCATGTGCGAACCTAACCTGTCCTCTCATGAACAGCTCATGTATGAACATGCCTTCTCATGGACAAAGATCATGTAGGAACCTGCCGTCTCATGGACAAAGATCATGTAGGCACCTGCCCTCTCATAGACAGACCGCATGTATGAACCTGTCCTCTCATGGACAGAGCTCATGTATGAACCTCTCCTCGCATGGACAGAGCTCATGTATGCACCTAACCAGTCCTCTCATGGACAGTGCTCATGTATTCACCTGTCCTCTCATGAACAGAGCTCATTGACTTCTCATGGACACAGCTCATGTATGAACCTGCCCTCTCATAGACAGCTCATGTATGAACCTGCCCTCTCATGGACAGAGGTCATGTATTAACCTGTCCACTCATGGACAGAGCTCACACATAAACCTAACCTGCCCTCTAATGGGCAGCTCATGTATTTACCTGCCCTCTCGGGGACAGAGATTATGTATGAACCTGCCATCTCATGGACAGAGCTCACCTATGAACCTAACTTGTCATCTGTTGGACAGGCCACACGAAGGGCTTGCTCCCTCCCCGCACGACAGGGCCCGAGCTCCGGACCACCAGGCATAACCCACGAAAAGCACCTGTACCCCGTCTCCCGACGGATCTTCTGCCCTCGGACCTCTACTCATCACGGGGCCCAGCCCCACCGGCTCCCCCGGCCGGTTCAAGCCGCCATCTTGGGCCCTGCACCACGAGGCCGCGTGGCCTCGCCCCGACCCTAACCCCGGGCCTGGCCGGCCCCGACATCCCGGCACCACCATCCACCCAGGAGGTGAGCGGACCACTTGGCAGGTCAATGGGAGAACGAAGTGTCAAGAGCTCTTTCCCCGCCAGGTGCCGATCGCCTCCAGCTCCCCCAGGCGCTGGCTCCACCCCCTGCTGGGTGTCTGGACACCTTCATCCCGGGCCCTCCGACCTCCAAGTGCGAGGGTCCGGACATCAAAGGGCGCCTGCCCTATAACTGGGGCAACTCCGGAGCAGGAAGGCAGTTGTATCCTGGAGTCGAGAGACACCGAGAGAACTCAGCCTTGACGGACTACTGGCGCTGCCGTAGCCCGCTCTTGTGAACCATCGTCCTGCCTGCTGGCGCTGCCGCGGCCTTCTGCAACATCCATCCTCGTCGGGACCTGCTGGCGCTGCCGCGGCCCGTTGTAACGACCATCCTCACCGGGACCTGCTGGCGCTGCCGCGGACCGTACATTGACCATCTTTCCGGGACCTGCTGGCGCTGCCGCGGACCGTGTACCGACCATCTCGACCGGGACCTGCTGGCGCTGCAGCGGCCCGTACCAACTAAACCACCAAGCTCGAGGATTGTGAGCTAGTCATCATCTCATCCGAACTACCTGACTGGTAAACAGACTGTCCCGCTACCCCTTACCCTGCATTGAGAGACTTGAATCGAGGGGACCCCTGAGTCCAGACCTCCTTGTACCATTCAACCGTACCTTAAGAAGTGCTTATAAAGAACACTGAACCTTATCCGTGTGTGGTATCTGTCTGTGGGGGGGGGGGGGGAAGTTACTTGTCTGTACGATCGCTGGAGACGGCTCTCCCCGGAGACCTCTCCTCCTGACCCCGGCCGACCCTCCCGGTCCGTCTACCCTTTCTAACATTGGTGGCCAGCGGCGCGATCCGAATCAACGCGTAATCGTACAGAGAGTAGCTCACCCCACGACAAAAACACGATGTCAGCCAAAGATAGCAGCTCCACCGAGAAATTCCAAATGGATAAGTTAGAAGAATACAACCACCGCGAACTGAGACAATTCTGCATAGAACTTGGCATTGCTACCACCGGCCTGAGTACCAAGGATGATCTAAAGCACGCCCTAGAGTCGTGGACAGAAACTGGGGTCGCCGGACCCTCCGACCAAAGCAGAGGGGAACGCCACGGCTCCCGAGGAGCGGGGAACGGGCCTCTCGCAGGAGGAGATCCGAGAAAGAGAAAGAACCAGATTGCACGAGTTGGAAATGGCACGACTCAAGATGGATGGGGAACTCAAGTTAGCTGAACAGAAACTCAACCTCGAGCATATGCGGCTCCGAGAAGAACGAGAAGAGAAGCAGAGACAGAGAGAGCTGGAGGAGAAAAAAATAACGCTCGAGCACGAGCGCCAACTAGCGGAGATAGAACTTCGGAAACAGAATAAAGAACTGGGGGTGCCTGAGCGACCACACACCCAGGGGCCAATCGAGAAAAAAGTCCACATCCCCAAGGATGTTGTCCGCGAGTATGTCCGAGAAGACGACATACAACAGTGGTTTAAAGCCTACGAGATCGCCATGACCTCCCACCGGATCGACCGGAGTGATTGGGGAGCCGGACTTTGGGGGAGGTTTATCAACGAGGGTCGCGATGCCCTACTGCAGCTCCCAGATCACCAAATGTCGTCCTACGACCACATGAAGGCTGCCCTCCTCACCCGCTACGGCCTCACACCCGAGATGTACCGCCAGAGGTTCAGAGATTGCACCCGGATCCCAGGTACAACTTGGGTAGAATACGTGAACTATTTCAGCCGTGCCTTCGAGGGTTGGATCAAGGGGAGCCATGTCACCACCTACGAACAACTCTTTAACCTTATGGTATGGGAACACCTGTCGAACAACTGTTTCGTCGAGCTCAGGCAGCACCTCCTCGACAGTAAGCTGACTGACCCCCGGCAGCTCGCCGCCGAAGCTGACCGATGGGAAAGCACCCGAGTGGGCCGGAGGGGGCCACACGAACAGAACAGAAGCAACCAAGGCCAGCACCGTCCTCGGGGAGGAGGAGGGGGCCAGGGGCGAGGGAGAGACGCCTTGCCGGCAACACCCGTGGCCAGCACCCCGCCTCCGGCCGGCCGGGGCAACCCCCCGTGGCGTCCTGGGTTCCGAGCCAACATCACGTGCCACCGATGCCAGCGAGTCGGCCACTACGCCAATGACCCGAGCTGCCCGCAGAACCAAACACCCAAGCCCCGCCAGGTAGCTGCCGCCGCCCTGGGGGAAGAGCGATTATCGGAGGAACCAGAAGGGTATGAGCCGGCCCAGCAAGAGTGGGAACCGGCCGCCATGGTCCTGGCGTGCTTAGGGGGAAGAGACATGGTCCCGCGGGCTCCCCTACCCGCTAACACCAGGAAATACGGTCAGTGGGTGACCATTAATGGACAGCGAGCCGAGGCCTTGCGTGACACAGGCGCCAGTGTGACGGCCGTCCGCTGTCACCTGGTGAAGCCCGAGCAGATCCTGCCGAACATTCTCTGCCCCGTCCGCTCGGCAGACAACTCTGAGAGTATGTGTCAAATGGCCTGCGTCCCATTCGAATGGGGAGGGGTCTCCGGCCTGTTGAAGGTGACGGTCCGGGACGATGCCCCCGTGGACTGCCTCCTGGGGAATGACCTCGAGAGTTCCCCGTGGGCCACCGTTGAGAGAAGAGAGCACCTGGGGATGCTGGGCCTCCCGGACTGGGCCTGCATAACCACCCGGTCCATGGCCGCCCGTGCCGTCCCCCGATCAGAAGAACCGGAATGGCCAGCACCTCCGCCCCCGGTCGCCCCAGTAGAAGACAACGACGAGGCCAGCCTCCCGGACCCGACGACCGAAGGGGACGCGCAACCCCAGGACCTTCCTGACCTGGCTCAGTGGCGTCAAGAAGGGGGGCCCACCCAAGAACAGTTCCGCCAGGAACAAAAGACCTGTCCCTCCCTCGAGGGACTCCGCCAACAAGCCAGCGCCCAGAACGCAGGGGACTCCACCGGAACTCACTGGGTCTACTGGGATAACGACCTGCTATACAGCGAGCAAAGAATCGCCGAGCTGGGGGCCGGTCGAGTACTGGTGGTACCTCTCCGCTTCAGAGACTTTCTGCTCAACCTGGCCCACGATGTCCCCCTGGCTGGACACCTGGGCCAGGACAAAACGTACAGCCGCCTAGTGACCCACTTTTTCTGGCCGAAAATGAGGAACGACGTCCTGAACCACTGCCGATCTTGCCCCACATGCCAAGCCAGCGGGAAGAGTGGTCGGAAGCTGAAAGCCCCTCTGCAACCCTTCCCTGTGGTCACCACCCCGTTCGAGAGGGTGGGGATAGACATTGTGGGGCCTCTGGACCCCCGCACGGCACAAGGACACAGGTTCATCTTAGTACTGGTGGACCATGCCACCCGCTACCCCGAGGCGGTGCCCCTACGGACCGTGACAGCTCCGGTGGTTGGCCGGGCCCTAATGGGGATCTTCTCCCGGGTAGGCTTCCCCCGAGAAGTCGTCAGCGACCGAGGCACGAACTTTATATCCAAATACATGAAGTCCCTCTGGCAACAATGCGGGGTCACCTACAGATTCACGACCCCCTATCACCCCCAAGGGAACGGACTAGTGGAGCGTTTTAACCGCACTCTCAAGGGGATGATTGGGGGATTGGAAGAGCCCCTCCGTCGCCAGTGGGATGTACTACTCCCGTGCCTCCTCTTCGCCTACCGAGAAGTTCCCCAGAAGTCCCTCGGTTTTAGCCCTTTCGAACTCCTGTACGTGCACCCTGTGCGAGGGCCCCTCAGCCTAGTAAAAGAAGGTTGGGAGATGGCCCCCCTAAAGACCCCTCCAGACGTCTTCAAATACATCCTGGCCCTACGCAATCAGACCCGGCGCTTCAGAGAGATGGCCAAGGCGAACCTCGAGGCCAGCCAGGAGGACATGAAGAGGTGGTATGATCACAATGCCTCCTCCGTCGAGTTCGAGCCTGGACAACAAGTATGGGTGATGTCCCCCACCGAACCATGTGCCTTGCAAGATAAGTGGACGGGGCCCTTCAAAGTGGTCGAGCGCAAAAGCCCCGTCACTTACCTCATCGACCTGGGGACCTCCCGGAACCCCCTTCGGGTCCTCCACACCAACCGACTCAAACCACACTTTGTGCGCTCAGAACTCAGCCTCCTGATGGCTACGGACAGTGGGGCAGAGGAAGACTCCGAACCCCTCCCGGATCTTCTGAAGACTCAGGAGAATGACGGCTCCGTGGACGGGGTCCGGCTCTCTGACGCCCTCACTTCGGAGCAACGCCAGGGCTGCCGGAACCTCCTGCTGCAGTTCGCTACCCTGTTCTTCCTCACCCCCGGGGTCACCCCTTGGTGTTTGCACGACGTGGACACCGGGGACAGTCCCCCTGTCCGACACCGGGCCTACCGCGTACCAGATCGGGTACGGGCCTGCATACAGGAGGAAGTGGCCAAGATGCTCACAATCGGGGTCATCGAGCCCTCGGACAGTCCCTGGGCCAGTCCGGTTGTATTGGTTCCCAAAGCCGCTGCCCCCGGCACCGCACCTGAACTGAGATTCTGCGTCGACTACCGGGGCTTGAACGCTGTCACCCGGACCGACGCTCATCCGATCCCCCGAGCAGACGAGCTGATTGACCGGCTGGGGGCCGCCCGCTACCTCAGTATCTTCGACCTAACAGCGGGCTACTGGCAGATCGGCCTCACACCCAGGGCTCAGGAACGGTCAGCCTTCTCTACCCCCGATGGCCACTACCAATTCAAGGTCATGCCCTTCGGCATGAAAAATGCCCCCGCCACGTTTCAACGCCTCGTGAACCAGGTCTTGGCGGGGCTCGAAGAGTTCAGCGCTGCCTACCTGGACGATATCGCTGTATACAGCCGCCACTGGCCCGACCACCTCCGTCACCTCCAAGAGGTCCTACAGGCCCTCCAGCGGGCCGGCCTCACAATTAAGGCCGGCAAGTGCCAAATTGGCCAAGGGTCTGTGACCTACCTTGGGCACCAAGTGGGAAGCGGGCTGGTGGCCCCGCTACAACTTAAGATTGCTGCCATCCAGTCCTGGCAGCCCCCCGTCACCCAGACCGAGGTCCGAGCCTTCTTGGGGCTCACCGGCTACTACCGGCGGTTCGTGAAGGACTACGGCAGCATCGTGGGGCCCCTCACGGGTCTCACGTCCAAGAACCAACCGAAGCGGATTAACTGGACCCCCGATTGTCAAGCGGCCTTCGAGAAGCTGAAGGCCGCCCTGTGCACCGCCCCTGTGCTCCAGGCCCCCGATTACAGTCGGGAATTTGTGGTACAGACCGACGCCTCCGACCACGGCATCGGAGCCGTCCTTTCTCAGTTAAACCCCGAAGGTCATGACCAGCCGGTGGCCTTCATCAGTCGACGTCTCCTGGCCCGAGAACAGCGCTGGAGCACCATCGAGAGGGAGGCCTTCGCAGTGGTGTGGGCCCTCAAAAAGCTCCGGCCCTATCTCTTCGGTACCCACTTCCGGGTACAAACCGACCATCGACCCCTGCAGTGGCTGATGCGGATGCGGGGGGAGAACCCAAAACTCTTGCGCTGGTCCATTTCCCTGCAGGGAATGGACTTCACTGTGGAGCACCGACCAGGCCAAGACCACGCCAACGCGGATGGCCTGTCCCGCTTTTTCCGTCTCGACGAAGAGAGTCCCCAAGGAGATGGGTGACTCTCCCCGCCTTCAGCTGGGGGGGACGCATGTTGGACAGGCCACACGAAGGGCTTGCTCCCTCCCCGCACGACAGGGCCCGAGCTCCGGACCACCAGGCATAACCCACGAAAAGCACCTGTACCCCGTCTCCCGACGGATCTTCTGCCCTCGGACCTCTACTCATCACGGGGCCCAGCCCCACCGGCTCCCCCGGCCGGTTCAAGCCGCCATCTTGGGCCCTGCACCACGAGGCCGCGTGGCCTCGCCCCGACCCTAACCCCGGGCCTGGCCGGCCCCGACATCCCGGCACCACCATCCACCCAGGAGGTGAGCGGACCACTTGGCAGGTCAATGGGAGAACGAAGTGTCAAGAGCTCTTTCCCCGCCAGGTGCCGATCGCCTCCAGCTCCCCCAGGCGCTGGCTCCACCCCCTGCTGGGTGTCTGGACACCTTCATCCCGGGCCCTCCGACCTCCAAGTGCGAGGGTCCGGACATCAAAGGGCGCCTGCCCTATAACTGGGGCAACTCCGGAGCAGGAAGGCAGTTGTATCCTGGAGTCGAGAGACACCGAGAGAACTCAGCCTTGACGGACTACTGGCGCTGCCGTAGCCCGCTCTTGTGAACCATCGTCCTGCCTGCTGGCGCTGCCGCGGCCTTCTGCAACATCCATCCTCGTCGGGACCTGCTGGCGCTGCCGCGGCCCGTTGTAACGACCATCCTCACCGGGACCTGCTGGCGCTGCCGCGGACCGTACATTGACCATCTTTCCGGGACCTGCTGGCGCTGCCGCGGACCGTGTACCGACCATCTCGACCGGGACCTGCTGGCGCTGCAGCGGCCCGTACCAACTAAACCACCAAGCTCGAGGATTGTGAGCTAGTCATCATCTCATCCGAACTACCTGACTGGTAAACAGACTGTCCCGCTACCCCTTACCCTGCATTGAGAGACTTGAATCGAGGGGACCCCTGAGTCCAGACCTCCTTGTACCATTCAACCGTACCTTAAGAAGTGCTTATAAAGAACACTGAACCTTATCCGTGTGTGGTATCTGTCTGTGGGGGGGGGGGAAGTTACTTGTCTGTACGATCGCTGGAGACGGCTCTCCCCGGAGACCTCTCCTCCTGACCCCGGCCGACCCTCCCGGTCCGTCTACCCTTTCTAACATCATCTCATGGACAAAGCTCATATATGAACCTGTCCTCTCATGGACAGAGCACACGGATGAACCTAACCTGCCCTCTTATGGACAGAGATCATGTATGAAGCTGTCCTCTCATGGACAGAGCTCACGTATGAACCTAACCTGCCCTCTTATGGACAGAGACCATGTATGAACTTGTCCTCTCATGGACAGCTCATGTATGAACCTGCCCTCTCATGGACACCTCATGTATGAACCTGCCCTCTCATGGACACCTCATGTATGTACCTTCCCTCTCATGGACAGAGATCATGTTTGTGCCTGTCCGCTCATGGGAAGAGCTCATATATGAACCTTCCTTCTCATGGACAGAGATCATGTATGAACCTGTCCTCTCATGGACAGAGCTCAGATATGAACCTGGCCTGTCATAGACAGAGCTCTCATATGAACCTGCCCTCTCATGGACAGAGCTCATATATGAACCTGCCCTCTCATTGACAGAGCTCATGTATGAACCTGTCCTCTCATCGAGAGCTAATGTATGAACCTGTCCTGTCGTAAACGCAGCTCATCTATGAACCTGCCCTCTCATGGACAGCTCATGTATGAACCTGCCCTCTCATTGACAAAGCTCAAATATGAACCTGCCCTCTCATGGACAGAGATCATGTTTGTACCTGTCCTCTCATGGGCAGAGCTCATGTATGAACCTGCCATTTCATGGACAGAGATTATGTATGTACCTGCCCTCTCATGGACAGAGCTCACATATGAACCTAACCTGCTCTGTCGTAGGCAGCTCATGTATGAACCTGCCCTCTCAAGGACAAATATCATGTTTGAACCTGTCCTCTCAAGGGCATAACTCATGTTTGAACCTGCCCTTTCATGCAAAGAGCTCTTGTATGAACCTGCCCTCTCATGGACAGAGATCATATATAAACCTGTCCTCTCATAGACATAGCTCATATATGAACCTGTCTTCCCATGGACAGAGCTCATGTATGAACCTGTCCTCTCATGGACAGAGCTCACGTATGAACCTAACCATCAGTGCCCTCAGCATATGGAGGGCTGCGCTGTGAGTGAGAGTGGGCACCATCAGTGCCCCCAGCATATGGAAGGCTGCACTGTCAGTGAAAGGGGGCACCATCAGTGCCCTCAGCATATGGAGGGCTGCACTGTCAGTGAGAGGGGGCACCATCAGTGCACTCAGCATATGGAAGGCTGCACTGTCAGTGAGAGGGGGCACCATCAGTGCCCCCAGCATATGGAGGGCTGCGCTGTCAGTGAGAGGGGGCACCATCAGTGCCCTCAGCATATGGAGAGCTGCACTGTCAGTAAGAGAGGGCAGCACCAGTTCCCTCAGCATATGGAGGGCTGCACTGTCAGTGAGAGGGGGCACCATCAGTGCCCTCAGCATATGGAGGGCTGCACTGTCAGTAAGAGGGGGCAGCACCAGTGCCCTCAGCATATGGAGGGCTGCACTGTCAGTAAGAGGGGGCAGCACCAGTGCCCTCAGCATATGGAGGGCTGCACTGTCAGTAAGAGGGGGCAGCACCAGTGCCCTCAGCATATGGAGGGCTGCACTGTCAGTAAGAGGGGGCAGCACCAGTGCCCTCAGCATATGGAGGGCTGCACTGTCAGTGAGAGGGGGCACCATCAGTGCCCTCAGCATATGGAGGGCTGCGCTGTCAGTAAGAGGGGGCACCACCAGTGCCCTCAGCATATGGAGGGCTGCACTGTCAGTAAGAGGGGCCAGCACCAGTGCCCTCAGCATATGGAGGGCTGCACTGTCAGTAAGAGGGGGCAGCACCAGTGCCCTCAGCATATGGAGGGCTGCACTGTCAGTGAGAGGGGGCACCATCAGTGCCCTCAGCATATGGAGGGCTGCGCTGTCAGTAAGAGGGGGCACCACCAGTGCCCTCAGCATATGGAGGGCTGCACTGTCAGTAAGAGGGGGCAGCACCAGTGCCCTCAGCATATGGAGGGCTGCACTGTCAGTAAGAGGGGGCAGCACCAGTGCCCTCAGAATATATGGAGGGCTGTACTGCCAGTGAGAGGGGGCACCATCAGTGTCCTCAGCATATGGAAGGCTGCGCTGCCAGTGAGTGGGGGCACCATCACTGCCCTCAGCATATGGAGGGCTGCACTGTCAGTAAGAGGGGGCACCACCAGTGCCCTCAGACTATGCAGGGCTGCACTGTCAGTAAGAGGGGGCAGCACCAGTGCCCTCAGAATATGGAGGGCTGCACTGCCAGTGAGAGGGGGCACCATCAGTGCCCTCAGCATATGGAGGGCTGCGCTGTCAGTGAGAGGGGGCACCATCAGTGCCCTCAGCATATGGAGGGTTGCACTGTCAGTAAGAGGGGGCAGCACCAGTGCCCTCAGCATATGGAGGGCTGCACTGTCAGTAATAGGGGGCAGCACCAGTGCACTCAGCATATGGAGGGTTGCACTGTCAGTAAGAGGGGGCAGCACCAGTGCCCTCAGCATATGGAGGGCTGCACTGCCAGTGAGAGGGGGCACCATCAGTGCCCTCAGAATATGGAGGGCTGCGCTGTCAGTGAGAGTGGGCACCATCAGTGCCCCCAGCATATGGAGGGCTGCACTGTCAGTGAGAGGGGGCACCATCAGTGCCCTCAGCATATGGAGGGCTGCACTGTCAGTAAGAGGGGGCAGCACCAGTGCCCTCAGAATATGGAGGACTGCACTGCCAGTGAGAGGGGGCACCATCAGTGCCCTCAGCATATGGAGGGCTACGCTGTCAGTGAGAGGGGGCACCATCAGTGCCCTCAGCATATGGAGGGCTGCACTGTCAGTAAGAGGGGGCAGCACCAGTGCTCTCAGCATATGGAGGGCTGCACTGTCAGTAATAGGGGGCAGCACCAGTGCCCTCAGCATATGGAGGGTTGCACTGTCAGTAAGAGGGGGCACCACCAGTGCCCTCAGCATATGGAGGGCTGCACTGCCAGTGAGAGGGGGCAACATCAGTGCCCTCAGCATATGGAGGGCTGCACTGTCAGTAAGAGGGGGCAGCACCAGTGCCCTCAGCATATGGAGGGCTGCGCTGTCAGTGAGAGGGGGCACCATCAGTGCCCTCTGAATATGGAGGGCTGTGCTGTCAGTGAAAGGGGGCACCATCAGTGCCCTCAGCATATGGAGGGCTGCGCTGTCAGTAAGAGGGGGCAGCATCAGTGCCCTCAGAATATGGAGGGCTGCACTGCCAGTGAGAGGGGGCACCATCAGTGCCCTCAGAATATGGAGGGCTGCGCTGCCAGTGAGAGGGGGCACCATCAGTGCCCTCAGCATATGGAGGGCTGCACTGCCAGTGAGAGGTGGCACCACCAGTGCCCTCAGACTATGCAGGGCTGCACTGTCAGTAAGAGGGGGCAGCACCAGTGCCCTCAGAATATGGAGGGCTGCACTGTCAGTAAGAGGGGGCAGCACCAGTGCCCTCAGAATATGGAGGGCTGCACTGTCAGTGAGAGGGGGCACCATCAGTGCCCTCAGCATATGGAGGGCTGCACTGTCAGTGAGAGGGGGCAGCACCAGTGCCCTCAGCATATGGAGGGCTGCACTGTCAGTAATAGGGGGCAGCACCAGTGAGCCGGAACTTGTAGATACAGCGCATTCATGCCCTTTTATTTTGATGCACGGCAGCGCAGCGGGAAGGCTTGCTGTCTGCAGTGCGTCACAATATAGTAAATGAGGTCCTGTTGTGGTTTGCAGAGCCCTGGTATGGTGTACACACAAAAGTGTCTATAGACCTGGTGAGAACCGCAGAGACAGGCCATATGTATCAAAGAAATGCCATGCAATTTCCAAATAGCTATTTTGTAAAAATCGCTATTAGATAATCACAAAATGAGATGTACGTACAAGTGTATTCCATTAACAGCCATTTCTAGAAAATAGTGAATGCAATTAGAGAAATTGATATTTTGGAAATTGCATTTTGGATGCAGAATGATGTCAGACCAGGAAGTTCAGAAATACAGGTTGTGGCCACAACCGAGAAACCTACGAAGGTGCTGGAAGGAAGGAGTGCTCTTGTCTCTCTACTTTTTACAACAATCGGTTTACCTCTGACACCATTGATCACACATTGTTTTATCAGCTAGTCTATTTAATGACTGCGATTAGAAACGATTTTTTCACTTGCCTAATCAATTTAGACTGAACGAACACTACTTCATCTCGCGTTGCACATTTTAAATACAAAATACAGTGACAAATAATTACATTTGTACAGTGACTTCATGGCATATCAAAAATAACATTGCAATGAATTTGAAAACAATCAGAAAGTAAATTTTTAGTGTGAAACAATCAGAAAGTCAATTTTTAGTGTGACATTAATCGTTTGTCCGATATGGATTGTCTTTAAGAACTTTGGCTGGTTGGCTCCTATAGTTCTTGCTATAATTGCGGTCCTGGGCAGAGTCAAGTTCAAAGCTAAGTGGATTTAAACGAGCAAACTTTATTGATTTAATGTGTATGCTCGGGTGGGCGTTGTTTTAAATTCGTCTCCCCCACTGGTATTTATGATCTCTGCTTTTTTGCCAACGCGTTTCGACCTTTGACATTGGGGACCTATATCATATTTGTAAGGTCGTCTTCAGGGCTGGTGTGTGGTTGGGATCGGACGTCTATCCCTGCAAGGACAAAAAATATGTCTGTTTTAATTTTAATGCGCAGTAGGGGTGTTGTGGAAGCAATGGTTTTGTGTTAACTTACGCTCATTTACGGGTGTGGAGACTTTTCTTCTTTATCTGGAATAAATGAATGCATTGTAAGTGTGGTGGCACTCTTGGTTATCTGATAATTATTTAGTGTATATCATAGTGCGTATCCTACCTTGCCGTTCTGTTTGTGGACTGCCGGCTCGCGGGGTTGGTTTGTATTTTCAGGTCTGACTGGTTTCTCTCTAGGGGACGAGAAATAAAAAAGTTGCTGACTTCTACCTGGTGCTGGTGCTATTGCCGTGGAGCATTGGTATAGCTGTGGTTGATTAATCGCTGCCTCCTTTCTGTGATTCTTTCTACGCTGATGCGGCTGACCTCGTATTTGGGTCCATTTGTTTTACCATAGCATAATGCTATTTATGCGAAGCTTTCGATGGTTATGCGTGCCTTCAAGGCGATATTTGCGCTTTCGATGCTTAATTGAACTGCTTGCATATCGTTTAAATCGCCCGCATTTAGAGAAGTTTTATCCCGTCTCCGGTGGTTTTTTGGCGTTCCGGCTTGGCGCGTCTTCCTTAATAGTGTTTGAATATCCCTAATTCGTGCTTGCTAGTTCATACCTTTATTAATGTTGAGTTTCTTCTTGACTTGCTGGAGACTGCGTCGTTGCTTTCGCGTCCTCGGCTGTTCTCACGTTTCCGGCATTTTCAAAGTGCTTGGAAAACGTTCTTTGCGATTGGTTGATTTATATCGAGGTTCCGGCGTGGTTGCGTTAGACGTAGTCATAGTTACGAAGTTGTTGTTACAAAAGAATTTTTTTTTGAATAAAACTTTATTTTTCGGCTGCAAGTTCTAGACTCGTTGTGCTTTTGAGAGGGAGAAACATTCCTAGTTTCAGTTGAACTTTCTTTTTAATGTCCTTATTTGGTTTCTCTTTTTCTCCTCTGATGTCTTGTGCCACACTTGAATCGGTATATTCAATATTCTCTTCGGTTGTTTTTACCCTTCTTGGAGGTCAGAGACGTGTTTGATTTTTGATTTTTTCTTCTTGTTTTTCAGCTGTCCTTTTGTCAACTATGTTCGACGAGAATCTGGTCTCTTTAGTCTCAAACATGCTTTACCTTTTAATGTCACACTAAAAATTGACTTTCTGATTGTTTCACACTAAAAATTGACTTTCTGATTGTTTTCAAATTCATTGCAATGTTATTTTTGATATGCCATGAAGTCACTGTACAAATGTAAATATTTGTCACTGTATTTTGTATTTAAAATGTGCAACGCGAGATGAAGTAGTGTTCGTTCAGTCTAAAGGCCTCTCACTGATGTTTTAATACAAGACCCTAAACATCTGGATTCCTACTCAAGCTCTCAACTGCTCAAATGTCAGGCAATGGAGCCATGGCCGTCACCCATCACCCACAGACACAATTTCCTGTCTGTGCCATTCCCGATAGTGGGCATTCCAGGCAGGACTGCCAGAGCAGCGAGACAGGATGATGGCACCTGTACTGGATGGCATGGCACTGGTCCAGGATGCTGGCGTCTGTGAAAGGGAACCTGATCAGTGCGATACAGATAATAATCCCTTCCTTCCATCCCAAGGCTTTCCATTCCGTGATTCAATCGTTCATAGGCACAGGCTGGAGGTAGGTTGCATTAATGTGCACGAGTGATCGGCCATTGAGGATTTGCATTTCTAAAGATCGGCCAGAGGGATATTTATTTTTGTAGCAGTCGGTTGCTGAAAATGTCTTTTAGTGCACTTTTTAATTGTTGCAAATTATGCTGCAAAATGGCCATTACTGCCTCAAATTGATGTAATTTGGCCCCATTATCGCGAGTTGGCCTCTGCCTACTCAGGTCTCGTGACACGTGGAACTGCGGTCTGTGGGCGAGCAGTGGGCATGGCCAGGAGGATGGCCTACAGGCAGCTTGTCAATAGAAGCGATTTCTATTCCCTTCTGACGGACTCGAAAACTCTCAAAAGAGTGCATTTGCTCTTTGGAAATGTATTCTTCAAAACGTTCCAAGGTGCCACGGTTGTGCCCCCGGTGCACTAGAAACTCCCTAACGTTCCTATTAGATCATTTAATGGGATCGTTGGGAATCCAGTGGCATATTTTTGAAAATGGACATTTAACACAAAATAAGCGTTCGTGGCAAATCATCATGGGAGGCCCACTTACAAACTCACAAAGACTCGACACCTGTCAAACCTTTCGAAGTCTGTACATTTATTTTCATTACACATTTATTACATGTATTACTTTTTCTGTAGATATTTTATTTTCGCCAGTTTCACATTTTGAAGTACCTGCCTTCGTGCACCGACGTGTATCATTTGCCCAATTGTTTAATAAACCATTCATAAGATCAGTTTTCCGCGCCAATTATTGCTAAAACGTGCTGCTAACATTGCTGAGCTTGTATTCTCTAGTATGAGCTCCACTGCAAAGATGCGCAGCCACGGAGTGCATACTCCTGCTGTGCACTCACCATAGTTGCTGTTGCACCGGTGCTGTGTCTGTGCTGCATTCCATCCGTGCTCAGTCAGTCCCATGCTTCTACAGCGATGGGGTGCCGGACTGCCGGTGCGTGCCCTGTCCTTGCACAAGGTTTCAACTTTAAAGCCTAGAATCAGTCTAGAGTATGGCCGGTCAGGAGGCCTGCCAGGAATCAGGATGCCGCCAAGCACTCGAGCGAGTTGCGAGTGAGGGCAAACTATTCTTTAATAAAACTCTTTTGGATGCGCTGGAGTTGATTACTCCAGCCAAGGGGTGTGTGACGCGACGCCTCAGAAAATCGGACGGAGCGTTATTTTACAGATCATGATTTGATTTTAGTAACTCAACGCAGACGCATACTATACATAACTGTTTGTTTGTACCCTGATGGGAGTTAGGGAAGGCCTCTGCTTGCCTATCCTTTAGACAACGCCCGGGGTGACTCGCAGCAGTTTGTTGACTGTGAGACGATGGTGACCATACCTGAGAAAGTGAAACCAAACTGTGGGAACCTAATTCGTGCGTGGCTGCGTGCCATGTTTGGACAAATCAGTGAGTATCACTCATACCAGATCCGATTAATAGGATGTGATTCAGATTCACTGAATGCCAGACCAGTGCCGGGCTAGTAGTAGCCGCCGCGTGGCGCCCTTAGCGGTACACTGACTTATGTGACTGGAGGATATCTCGATAGGGCCTGCCAGCGCCGCTGTACTGGCCTGCCGGGCTTAAGTTAAAAGCCACTGGCAGGCCCTATCGAGATATCCTCCAGTCACATAAGTCAGTGTACCGCTAAGGGCGCCACGCGGCGGCTACTACTAGCCCGGCACTGGTCTGGCATTCAGTGAATCTGAATCACATCCTATTAATCGGATCTGGTATGAGTGATATCTTATGGAGCCGCCGGAGGCAAGCTGTCTGCCTGCCTCCCACCACGTCGGTGATCTGACAACCGGACTGTCACGCCACCACGCTCCCAAAAAAAACAGCGTTGGTTGTGGCACACCAGGCACAGCATATTATTGGAATTGCAATGGCATCGCTAGTTAGTTGGCTTAGTGAGCTATGCCTACTAGTAGTATTAAGTGAGTTAGTTTATTCCTTAACTTCTTACCGTTACTTGGTGGGCCGGCCGGCACTGCCTTTAATAACTGAGTGATTACGATTAGGCGGCCTGGTGCTTGCTACCACCAAACAGTACTGTACTGCTGGCTGATCGATGCCTGCACAGCACAGGCTGCGCTGCCCTCAATGTCATCGTCGGTCGGTCGGGTCGGGACGATGACGATGACTCGTGGTGTGCTGCGGTGGTTAAGCTGGGGCGTGGCAATGTAAAAAAAATCTGCGCATGCACGCTACCACGCGCACAGCCCCAACCCCCATCAGAACCAAATAGATCAGTGTCAGTACGTGTGTCCTGTGATTAAACAAAGAGGACTAGCTTAAGTTGACCAAAGTGTTACAGTACTCAAATTAGTTCTGTCACGGGCACCTTGTTGGTGTATTCATGAAGCCCTCACCCACCAACCTAGTTGGTGGCATGCTTCATCATCGGGCCCACCCAGTAACACCTAGTATGTCCCGGGTGTGCTACGACGCCTGATTACAGTGGAGCTGGTATATTGCTGAGAGTGCAGTGAGGTTGGGTGAGTTGTAATTTAAAACGGCTTGGTGGTGGTCCCAGTACCCAAGGGTAAATTACATTTCAATAACTGGGCCGTCACCAGCGGTTAAAAGTAAGGCTACAGGACGCGTGAGGGTGGCGAGTTACTGCCCCCTGCGTCCTTCAGATGGTCGACATGTTTCAGCCAGTGCCTTAGAGTGTTCTGGCTTTCCTCAGGACCGTTTTTTTAAAAAGGTGTGGTGAAATAAAACAGACTTAGTGTTGTGGTACAGACTATGTGATACACTCACTAAGGCGTTTTTCTATATGTGAGACGGGGATTCCCTTCTCATGCATATCTGTACAAACAAACATTAAGAACAAGGACAAAACATTTACAGAGAGAGTCAGTAGTCAATTTAGACATATGGTCAACAATGCTTAGGTGGCCGGATCTATAGTGCAAGGTGAGAGGACTATAGTCGGCTAGGTGTGATGGTACTGGTGGTGCCATCAGAGTGAAAATACGCGACTAATTAGGAGCGTGGTGTGGCTAAAACACGGAAATCACACTGAAAGGAGTTGACTTAGTGTGGCAGGGCGCAAGAAAATTGTTCTTACGCTTTGGGTTATTAGCCAAGGCTTCCTGGAGGGAAGCGGTAAGGGGATGACCCTATGCGAGAAAAATAGATGTAGGGGTTAGGGACCTGTGAGGAAAGAAGCACTTACCCAGTTTGTTGTTTGGAGGCTTGTCAGGTTTGTCATACTCACAGATTTTCTGGTCAGTGCCTGCCTTGTACCTGTTGTCCCGCCGTCGTCCTCCGGTAGAATGAGCCTGTCGGCGTGTGGGCTTTTTATACCATGGTTAACAAGGTAATGATGCGTGTGTCCTGCCTGCCCGCCCACCTGCAAGTGGCAACAGTGCAACACTGACTGAATTTGAACTAAGGCCGCCATGATCAACATATTATTATTATTAATTTATATGAATCTTCTCTTGGGCTCAACCTCTGGGCAGGTAAAGTGACTAAGAAGTCTCACAGCCACCCGCAACACTGTTAACCGCCGTCAGTTACTCGTGAGACATGAAAAACACGCTGCGAGTACAGTAAGGTAAATTTGATAAAACATCAAGATGTGAAGTGTGTAGCAGATGGGTCAACCCGGCCCTGATAATTAAGTGCCGGTGCTAAGTACCGGAAGCACCGGCACAAATTAAGCACTGGAGGTATGGTTCCAAGGTGTTTGATACCAAACATGATATGTTTCTATGCAGCCGTTTGAGATAAACAGTAGAAACCTCTTACAGGACCTATATTATTTTTACAAAGACCTATACAGGTTCTCTCCTGCCAACAAAGATCTGTGGTTAAAGACACATAAGATACAAAGTTATTTTTACAATCATTTTATTTTTTTCACTTTTTTCAATTTTATGAATTCATCTTCGATAATGACATCAAATACTTTATATACAATGGACATATGTTGCAATTAGACCATCAAAGACAAATGTCTTATTCAAAAATGTAACTACCCCCACCAATTTAAACACAAAAAGAAAGAAAAATTTCTCATCATACTCACTACTCCAAACATACATCAGTCATCCTCATACTGTTAAAATAGCAAAAACATTCAAAAATTGTATAAGGTCCAATGAAATCAAATGGAGAGAGAACAAGCACTTTAATGATTGTTTCTGATGGTATTGAGTCTCCTGGGACCTTTCCCTCTATCGTGATGGTAGTATTTAAGGTCTTGGCCTACGCGCGTTTCGGTGGAGAACCACCTTCCTCAGGACCAACAATAAGAGGGAATAAGCCCTTAAAATGAAGGGGGGTATCTGTAGAGAATAAATACAAAAATTTAATTTTTAGGCAGGAAGAAACATCTTTAATAATGCATTAGACTTCATATCTCCCAGATGGATCACCAGTTCACATTGGTCGTGTCACCAATAAGATGTTAAAAACACCCAACGTGTTGAGAAGAGTGAAACAAGTGTGTCTTAAGTATAGAGAAAAGAAGAGAAAACCTACAACCGTGTACAGAGATGGAATTAAGTCATAGTAGGTCTGAGAAAAGATAGAAAGCTAATATTCTATAAGTGCCTGAGTAGGCTACCTGAAGTGGATACAACCAGTTATTTCAGCTGAGCATGCTGGTCGTTTTGATAGTGTCAAAAACACTTATATTTATCCGGTTCCCACTGAGGTCAGTCTATTTCTAAATGGTAAGGCAATATATTAGTGAGAGACCTCTCATTTAGGTTCACAAACGTATTTAGGCTAGAGATCACAAAAGCAATCTTACCCTGTTATATTTGTATGGGTAAAAGCATGTACTGGTCAGTCTACAATTAATAAGAGCATCAGCCTCTGTCAAATTCCAATGGGGTGGGATGATGGGCTGTGTGTAGAGTGATTCGATATCACAATAGCTAGGCAAAAAGAAGAGAAAACATCTAGTGAGTTCATCGATATTAATGTCAAAGACTAAACACACAGGTAGTTTTTAAAGAGAGTAGTGGTATGAACCTATATTGTCGCTCACTGAATAGAGTAATAATAATGTGACATCGAGATTAACAGAATTTAGAAAAAGGTTCCAAACAAACCTATTTACATACCAGCCATCATCAACATTGTCTAAACAGGCGGCCAGGCCACACTGAAAATCTGCGAGGCTGGACTCGCTCCGACAGATAGAGTTTAATTAGCGAACAGGATATCGTTTTGATGGAACAATATTTGGTAAAACAATGGTGACACGCAGTCAAGCTGCATAATATGAAGCGGTAGTCTTATAATTATATAACAGTCACCTTTTTTTCCTCACAAACATACGACCAAATGCAAACGGTCGAAAAACAAATGCGACACTGCAAAGAGGTGGTCTAGAAGCAGTGATGAGGCCCCTGTATTATTGCATAAACTGTGTAGCCAAGAGAGTGTTTAGAAATTTGGAGAACGATAACTACGTAAATAAAAACAGACGCTAGTTTAGCCATAAAGTAAGATACTACTTCCTTTTGAAAACTTTCTCAATGAAGGCTAAACAAGGATTGACAACAAACTCCTCTCAGAGGGTGGCTACAAGGCTAGTTGAAGCAGTATGTCAACAAGATACACGCATCGCAATCAAAACCTCAACGAGTGTGAAAATGTGAAGTTTGAAGCGTGAGAAGCAATGACTGTGTGCGCAAGTCAGACGTTAACTTAACCATAAAGTAAATACCTGCTTCTATGTACAGTGCTTACTCTACGGAGACTAAGAATTCCACACAGAGGACAGCTGCCTCGGGTCTTACCTGCTTAGAGCAGTCTGTCAGCAAAGTACACGCATCGCAGTCGGAAACCTCAGCAAGAGTTCTGACGAAGCGTGCTACCAACGATTTTTTAATCTGAAAGTATATGGTGATTGGCTAACAAGAACTCACGGGAATTCAAGGAAGAACGTGTATGCGAGTACTGCGATCTATTAGAAGTAGATGAAAACAAGAGCGCCATATTTGAATATAGAACGCTCCCTAAACATTTAATAATAATAAGTAACAAGTATATCAGCGTATCATATACGTTTTAAGGACTATGACAAATCAACAGTCTATATTAATATAAAAGAGCGCCACCTTAGGTGGAAAATATTCTTGTTGTCAACAACGATTTTTTATATTTGAAACACTAGTACCCTGATATATCATAATTGGTTGTGAGTTGGGAGAAAACAATGTTGTTCCTCGTAACAAAATAAAAAGATTTGCAACGATAGCGCATTGTGGCTGTCTACAGATAATCTTACGAAGTCTCCCAAGACCTAACTATTCAAAGTGACTCCTTAAATCAATGTCTATCGATTCCGCCGCCATATTGAAATGACCGGCAATGGGTTACCGTGCTAAAGAAATGGTATAATCAAATAATGAAGCCTGGTAGATTTTGTTCTTCGTAACAAGCCATAAAATTTGCAACGTTAGTGCGTTATGAGTGTGTACAGATAATCTTGCAAGGTCTCGCAAGACCTGTCTATTCAAAATAACTCCTTAAGTCAATGTCTCTCAGTTACGCCGCCATATTGAAATGACCGGCAATGAGCTGCAGTGCTGAGGAAATAGTATTTTCAGAAGATAAGGCCTGGTAGATGTGTAATACAATGGATGGACACAGTATCCTAACAGACAATTGCTAATGGTATCCTTCTAAGAGAAATCCATAGGATTGCCTACTCCAAGCTCATAGGCTAAATCAGCTAAACTAAGAATACATGTGGGTAATGGATATGTCTTATAGTAGATGCATGTAACGGAGACATGTAAGATGTTTTATCAAAAGATTATGTAACTAACCACACGATTTCTTCATTGAGTCCACGCCGGACTGTGTCCAAATGAAAAATCCAAAAGGATTCTCTATCTTTTCTCACTTTATCAGTGTCCCGTCCTACCTTAGGGATGATTTTCTCCAAGATAAGCCATTGAAGTTCTTTTTCACTGTGATGAAAATCCAGGAAGTGACCTACCATAGGTGCTTGTCTTTTGCCAGATCTAATGGCAGATTTATGTTCAGATAGTCTCGTTCTGAACTCTCTCCCTGTCTCTCCTATATACCCTAATCCGCAAGGACAGAGTATTAGGTAAACTATGTTACTGCTCCTACAGTTCGTATGGCTTTTCAGTTTTCCTGTTTTAGTGCCATAGGTCCATGTTTGAGTAGTGATAGCTGATGGACACGCATGGCAGTTGCCACATCTATGGTTACCTAGAATAGGAGGGAGTCCATCAATAGTCATTTGATCTTCTTTTTTCTGTACACATGCTCTACTATGTACCAATCTGTCTCTCAAGTTGGGATTTCTCCTGAATGCTACAATAGGTTGGGTCAAACTACTCTCTTCTTCATTAGCATTGAGGATTTTCCAGTTCCTATGTAGTACTTTCTGAATTTTGTTGTTAAGGCTCGAGTAGTTAACTACACAGACGATTTTCTCAAGTGGTTGTTTTTCTCTCCCGGAAATCAACGCATCTCTGTTGTAATATTTGGCGCGTTTCATGGATTGTCTCACTAGTCGTCTGGGATATCCTCTGAGAAATAATCTCTTTTGGAGTTCTTCTGCATGACAATTGAACTCTCTTATGCTGGTACAGTTACGCCTGATTCTCAAAAATTAGATCTTTGTATCTTATGTGTCTTTAACCACAGATCTTTGTTGGCAGGAGAGAACCTGTATAGGTCTTTGTAAAAGTAATATTTATTTATTTATTTATATGCATTTATTACGCGCACAGATACTCGGGAGTGTCCCGGCGCGAATCTATGTCCTGTAAGAGGTTTCTACTGTTTTTCTCTGATTTTTTTCCCCCTCCTCTTGGACCTTTAGTTAACCTAGGGGGAGCCTTTTCTTTATAGTTTTTCTCTCGGTATTTACCGCAGGCAATATTACTATTTAGTGGTTTTAGTGACTTCATTTTCCTTGTTTGATCCCAGTCTTTTTCAGCTCTTTTTGGGAGTTCTGTTTAATGACACCTAGTCATAAGCACTTTTGTAATTTTTATACCTTTTCCCTTTTTTTCCTTTCATTTTTGTTTCTTGATTAAGTTTTACGTGTAACCACTCTAGAACTAACATGGAAGGCTTCAAAACCTTCGGGTTTTCAGATGAACTGTTTTCAACTCTCATTGGGCAAATATCTGGCACCAATGGAGACACTAGGGATAAAATAGGCGACAATAGCGAATGGATGAAATTACAGAATCTGAGAAAAAAGGCAAAGAGAATGGAATCTCATGCTCACTTTATGTTGGAGTACTTGAAAGCTGGAGCTATACCATCTGGTCTGAGGGTGAGAAACATTCCGGCCTTATTTGTTGAGGTACGCCAGTTCCTGGAGCGGTGGTCGCAGATTGCGAACCGCTGCTCCAGGGACTGGATGATCCTCATCATTGAGACAGTTAAGGAAATGGTCCAGATTCTTAATCAAGAAATCTTGGATCTGGAGGAAAGATTGAAAAAGAATACTAGTGTAGAAGAAGCTAAAGACAAACTACATAGTATTAACCAAGAACTTTTGGAATTTGAAGAATATCATATTAAGAAAAAAACAGATAAGTTGAAGAAAGATCTCCGCTGGTTTACTCAAGAAAAAGTTGACCCCTACCTGCAAAGTTCGTTTTATCAGGGAGACCACTCTGACTATGGGACATACAACCCACAGAATAACAGAAGACAAAAAAGTTTGACTTTTTCTGACACTAATTCGTCAGATTCAGAATATGAAGGCCCCAACACTAGCGAGGGCACATCATATAACCACAGACAGTACACAGGTCAATCCCGTAACCATTATCCACAGGGACAATCCCCTTTTTTACGGGCAGGGAGGGGCAGAGGACGAGTAAGATTTCAGAGACAAGAAAGGAACCACTATCCTCAAACAGAGCCAGTACATCCACAACAGTACATGAGGACACGGAACCATCAGTATTGGAAATCCTAGATAAAAATTATCTTAAACATGACAACATTCCTATTTTTAACTTGTCCAGCCATCTGCTCTCCCTAGAAGAAATAAATATCTTGAGTAAAGGGTTATCATTCGTGCCTCGCACACAGCCTGACATCTTCAAACTTCATAAAGACCTTTTTTATTTCTTCCGTAAAATAAGGTTGAAAAAATACATGTCTGATACTTACCCATCAGAACAGGAGATTAACTACTCCGGTTGCAAGCCGCCCTCTAAATTTACTCCATCTTTAGATATGGTAGGGCCAGAAGTGGCAATCTTCGAGAAATCAGTTTTAAAGGAAATTGAAAGAATTACTAAACATGTTCCTTATACCAACTCCAATTTGACATTCTCTGAGAAGACTGTCCTTAATGATTTGCAAAATAATTCCTCCATTACAATCAAACCCTGTGACAAAGCAGGAGGGATAGTCATTATGGACAGTGACATCTATTCAGAGAAAATGAAATCCATGCTGTCGATACCAGAACACTATCGCAGAATGCATAGATCAGCCTTGCTAGACTTAAAAATACGTATCAACAACAGTACAGCCAAGGCGTTTAGCGATGGTTATATCTGTCAAAAAGAGCTGGATTTTCTCACTAAAAAACACACAGTTGTTCCTGCCTTATATGGAGTTCCTAAAACACATAAAAATGTCACGGATCCACCCATGAGACCTATTGTCGCATCTATCAACTCTTGCACCGAACCACTCTCACAATATGTAGACTCTTTCCTTTGTCCATAAACCAAACTTTATGCCTCCTACATCAAAGACACTGGACACATGATGGCGACTGTAGAACATCTACCCTTTAACAACAAGAGACAATATCTGGTCACTCTGGATATAGAATCATTATATACGAACATCCCCCAGGACCAAGCTATAGAAGCAGTGGCAGCGCTATTAGCTAGAATTCCCGGTGAGAGACCGAATGAATTCATTCTTGAGTGCATTGATATTGTATTACATAACAACTACTTTGAATTCAGAGATGATCTCTTCCATCAGATCAAAGGCACCAGTATGGGCGCTTCATGTGCTCCTAGTGTAGCGAACATATACATGGGTGAGTTTGAACTAAAACATATTTTCAACGAAATAGCCCCCTTCGATGAAAAAATACAGGTATGGCTAGATTCATAGATGACATTTTTTTCATCTGGACAGGTAATGAACAAGATCTATTACAATTTATTGATTGGCTCAACCTCAGTGACAATAATCTCAAGTTCACTGCCAAATACTCAGCAGACAAAGTGGAGTTCCTAGACATTTGGATCAAAAATGGCAAAGGCAACATTGAAGTAAGTCTCTTTTTAAAACCTACTGCTAAAAACACCATCTTACAGCATAGTAGCTTTCATCCGAGTTGCCAAAAGGACTCTATCCCCTTTGGGGGATTTTTGAGAATCAGGCATAACTGTACCAGCATAAGAGAGTTCAATTGTCATGCAGAAGAACTCCAAAAGAGATTATTTCTCAGAGGATATCCCAGACGACTAGTGAGACAATCCATGAAACGCGCCAAATATTACAACAGAGATGCGTTGATTTCCGGGAGAGAAAAACAACCACTTGAGAAAATCGTCTGTGTAGTTAACTACTCGAGCCTTAACAACAAAATTCAGAAAGTACTACATAGGAACTGGAAAATCCTCAATGCTAATGAAGAAGAGAGTAGTTTGACCCAACCTATTGTAGCATTCAGGAGAAATCCCAACTTGAGAGACAGATTGGTACATAGTAGAGCATGTGTACAGAAAAAAGAAGATCAAATGACTATTGATGGACTCCCTCCTATTCTAGGTAACCATAGATGTGGCAACTGCCATGCGTGTCCATCAGCTATCACTACTCAAACATGGACCTATGGCACTAAAACAGGAAAACTGAAAAGCCATACGAACTGTAGGAGCAGTAACATAGTTTACCTAATACTCTGTCCTTGCGGATTAGGGTATATAGGAGAGACAGGGAGAGAGTTCAGAACGAGACTAACTGAACATAAATCTGCCATTAGATCTGGCAAAAGACAAGCACCTATGGTAGGTCACTTCCTGGATTTTCATCACAGTGAAAAAGAACTTCAATGGCTTATCTTGGAGAAAATCATCCCTAAGGTAGGACGGGACACTGATAAAGTGAGAAAAGATAGAGAATCCTTTTGGATTTTTCATTTGGACACAGTCCGGCGTGGACTCAATGAAGAAATCGTGTGGTTAGTTACATAATCTTTTGATAAAACATCTTACATGTCTCCGTTACATGCATCTACTATAAGACATATCCATTACCCACATGTATTCTTAGTTTAGCTGATTTAGCCTATGAGCTTGGAGTAGGCAATCCTATGGATTTCTCTTAGAAGGATACCATTAGCAATTGTCTGTTAGGATACTGTGTCCATCCATTGTATTACACATCTACCAGGCCTTATCTTCTGAAAATACTATTTCCTCAGCACTGCAGCTCATTGCCGGTCATTTCAATATGGCGGCGTAACTGAGAGACATTGACTTAAGGAGTTATTTTGAATAGACAGGTCTTGCGAGACCTTGCAAGATTATCTGTACACACTCATAACGCACTAACGTTGCAAATTTTATGGCTTGTTACGAAGAACAAAATCTACCAGGCTTCATTATTTGATTATACCATTTCTTTAGCACGGTAACCCATTGCCGGTCATTTCAATATGGCGGCGGAATCGATAGACATTGATTTAAGGAGTCACTTTGAATAGTTAGGTCTTGGGAGACCTCGTAAGATTATCTGTAGACAGCCACAATGCGCTATCGTTGCAAATCTTTTTATTTTGTTACGAGGAACAACATTGTTTTCTCCCAACTCACAACCAATTATGATATATCAGGGTACTAGTGTTTCAAATATAAAAAATCGTTGTTGACAACAAGAATATTTTCCACCTAAGGTGGCGCTCTTTTATATTAATATAGACTGTTGATTTGTCATAGTCCTTAAAACGTATATGATACGCTGATATACTTGTTACTTATTATTATTAAATGTTTAGGGAGCGTTCTATATTCAAATATGGCGCTCTTGTTTTCATCTACTTCTAATAGATCGCAGTACTCGCATACACGTTCTTCCTTGAATTCCCGTGAGTTCTTGTTAGCCAATCACCATATACTTTCAGATTAAAAAATCGTTGGTAGCACGCTTCGTCAGAACTCTTGCTGAGGTTTCCGACTGCGATGCGTGTACTTTGCTGACAGACTGCTCTAAGCAGGTAAGACCCGAGGCAGCTATCCTCTGTGTGGAATTCTTAGTCTCCGTAGAGTAAGCACTGTACATAGAAGCAGGTATTTACTTTATGGTTAAGTTAACGTCTGACTTGCGCACACAGTCATTGCTTCTCACGCTTCAAACTTCACATTTTCACACTCGTTGAGGTTTTGATTGCGATGCGTGTATCTTGTTGACATACTGCTTCAACTAGCCTTGTAGCCACCCACTGAGAGGAGTTTGTTGTCAATCCTTGTTTAGCCTTCATTGAGAAAGTTTTCAAAAGGAAGTAGTATCCTACTTTATGGCTAAACTAGCGTCTGTTTTTATTTACGTAGTTATCGTTCTCCAAATTTCTAAACACTCTCTTGGCTACACAGTTTATGCAATAGATATATAATACAGGGGCCTCATCACTGCTTCTAGACCACCTCTTTGCAGTGTCGCATTTGTTTTTCGACCGTTTGTGTTTGGTCGTATGTTTGTGAGGAAAAAAAGGTGACTGTCATATAATCATAAGACTACCGCTTCATATTATGCAGCTTGACTGCGTGTCACCATTGTTTTACCAAATATTGTTCCATCAAAACGATATCCTGTTCGCTAATTAAACTCTATCTGTCGGAGCGAGTCCAGCCTCGCAGATTTTCAGTGTGGCCTGGCCGCCTGTTTAGACAATGTTGATGATGGCTGGTATGTAAATAGGTTTGTTTGGAACCTTTTTCTAAATTCTGTTAATCTCGATGTCACATTATTATTACTCTATTCAGTGAGCGACAATATAGGTTCATACCACTACTCTCTTTAAAAACTACCTGTGTGTTTAGTCTTTGACATTAATATCGATGAACTCACTAGATGTTTTCTCTTCTTTTTGCCTAGCTATTGTGATATCGAATCACTCTACACACAGCCCATCATCCCACCCCATTGGAATTTGACAGAGGCTGATGCTCTTATTAATTGTAGACTGACCAGTACATGCTTTTACCCATACAAATATAACAGGGTAAGATTGCTTTTGTGATCTCTAGCCTAAATACGTTTGTGAACCTAAATGAGAGGTCTCTCACTAATATATTGCCTTACCATTTAGAAATAGACTGACCTCAGTGGGAACCGGATAAATATAAGTGTTTTTGACACTATCAAAACGACCAGCATGCTCAGCTGAAATAACTGGTTGTATCCACTTCAGGTAGCCTACTCAGGCACTTATAGAATATTAGTTTTCTATCTTTTCTCAGACCTACTATGACTTAATTCCATCTCTGTACACGGTTGTAGGTTTTCTCTTCTTTTCTCTATACTTAAGACACACTTGTTTCACTCTTCTCAACACGTTGGGTGTTTTTAACATCTTATTGGTGACACGACCAATGTGAACTGGTGATCCATCTGGGAGATATGAAGTCTAATTGTGAGAAGTTGGCCTGGTGTATGATGTTCACTAGTTAAAGTGACCACCTTGTACCATGCCAAGCAACCCTTATGGTGTGGTTGTAAGTCAACCTTTTCGGACTAGCTGCCCTAGTGGTAGCGTAGGCTAAGCAGTCTTTGAGGCTAAACTCGTTAAAGCGTGTTAAGCAAGCTGTTTTACCATATGTAACCCCCCTTTATACCCATGAAAGGACACCACACAGATATATATTCAAAATATATATGTATTTATTACTCAAAGTATCCCCTAGACTCTTTATGAGCACAGGAGCACAAATCGTTAAACAAGAAAGTATCACAATATACAGAAGTTGCACTTTATATGGATGGGCCCTGGTGGCCACTCAAACCATATACTAAAATAGTGGTATAAGTACCACGTCTAGGAAAGGAACAAGGCCTAGGGCCTTTAGAATCGCTGGGCCTACAAGGAGCTAACTTCAGTTAGTGACCAGGAGGTCCACGGGTCGCGTGTGCAGTGAGGAAAGTTACACGCGGGCTCCCATAGGTTTTCAATGGGTGCGTAAAAGTTCAAAAGTTACTGCTAAAAGGGTCTTCTGGTTGAACTACGAAATCAAGACTTCAGATCTAGACATTAGAGATGTTACTCTACACTTGTGCACCGGAGTGCCAGCTTTACCTCACCCACGGGAAGCGGGTGCATAGGTCTCGAAGTGCGTCGGGTTTCGTCTATCTGTTCAATGGAGCCTGAAGACAAAGATGCTGCAGGCGGCCGGTCCAGAAGAGATGCGGTGGATCCAAGGATGGATCGGAGTTGTAGAAGACCTGTAAACAGAGGGGACAGTGTTCACAGTCACTAGCCAGTGACCGGCGTGGCACCAGGTAGGTACCAGGCGATGTCGGGTGCAAACAGGTGAAGAGGTGTAGCTTGTCTCCGCAGCAACGTGGTCCCTGAAGGTTGACGACGTCCAGGAGTCGGTTCACGAGCTGTCCCACGCAGGCTCTCGCTGTCGGCGGTGTCGGCGACTCGAAAGAAGCAAACAAGCCTTGGCAAAAGCAGGAGTTGCAGGAATTGAAGAAAGCTGTTTACTCTGACCAGCAAGGTCAGAGGGGCTGCTCCTTTGGAGGGAAGCAGGGGCCATTCTGGAGCAACCAGACCAGCATTGTAGTTTTCAAAGTTAATCGCCAAAATGGCCACTAGCCAACGGGCCAGGGACCGAGCAGGCGCGTCAAGATGCAAAGTGCAGAGGGGCCCCACGCAGATCGTGGAGATGCTGGAGGGCTCACCTTTGGTGCAGATGCTGCTCGGATGTTGGGCTTCTCAGGACCCAAAGCACAACTTGGAGGGAGCCTCTGTTGTCGCGCTTCCAGCTTGTCAAGTGTCTTCCAAGATGGCTGGCTCCACGTGTCTCGGTGCCTCCACGGGTTCCTTCTTTGCAGGGACTGTGGATCGGGCTGTGAGAAGTCTGGAGGTCCAGTTCTTGTTGGTCTCTGGGCTCAGGCTCCGGCAGGAGGTGGCGGCAAAGCAGACGTCGATTCGCTGGTTGGTGCTTGCGTTAGCAAGATGGTCACTCCCTGACCATAGGGGAGATTTCCTTCTGTCCTCTGTGCAGCAGAGCATCGAAGTTCCCGTCTTCTTCTTAGTTTCAAGTTGATTCCAGGATGTCTGAAGTCTTAGGACACAGCTCCTACCTTTAAGCGGAATCTAGGGGCCGGACTACCTGCTAGGTCCCTCCCTAAGGGTGGGACCAGGAAGGGGGGTGGTTACACCCCCAATCCTTTGTCCAGCTCGCCCCAGGTCCGGGGCTGGTGTGCCCCAGGACCGGTTTGAACTGGCATATGCACCGAGGCTCCTTGTGAGCCTCAGGCATGTCTGATTCTATTCAAGCCCTACCTGACCAATACACAAAATCCTGTCTGGGGTGGTGCACGCACCTCCCCTGGCAGGAAACCCTTTGTCCACGTCTCCCAAGCTGGAAGGACTCCCAGCAGCAGGAGGGCAGACTTGTGTCTGTGGTGGCAGCGTCCATTTTGTGGAGCTGAGGCTATGTCTGATTTTACCCAGGTTTCAGGTTCTGTACATATCGTGTCCCTCTAGAAGGGTGGAATGCTAACCCCGTCGCCAGAATTGGCGAGGGGTTAGTGTTCCAATTCGTATGACACCTTACTCGACATGTTTTGATAAAGCCAAACCCAAGATAGCATTTAACCGCGAGGTTCATAATGCACTCAAGAGTATATGGTATGGCGATATCTGGAAACGGTAGAAGGAAGTTGTTCCGACCACTGCAGACAGGCTCAGCTCATGCCAGAGCACCATCTCACATGGAACCAAGCACTCTGCCTTCAGGATTGTTAAGGCCTTATAGGTTAACATGTGTCCCATTTAAGGTAAGGTATAGGTATACTACACCTACGTAAGAGGTGGTTACACCAACTTACCCCAGCTGAGTGATCATCCAGTTGTGTCAAATTGCTAGGCCAGGGCAGGGGTGGCACAATACATGCTTCAGCCCCTGGTAGGCCTTAGATGCACCAATGCCCTGGGTACCTAGTGTACACTGGTACAGGGGCTCACAGGGTGATCCAATTCCAATTGGTTATGCACCTATAGTGCATAGTGTCAATTTAGTAGAGAGTACAGCAGGCTGGGGGTCTGATTAGCAGGCCCACAGCCTCAATATGTTAAAAACCAGTGAAGCAAAAACCAAACATTTGGGGTGACCATAGGATAGCAGACCCTACTCTCCTACACAACCCCCCCCCCCCAAAACGCAGGGACATTAAACTAGCCTTGACCAGTCTCGTCTTCATGTCCTAAGTGGAAGTACCTGGAGAGACCATCTGCATTCCCATGGTCTGTACCTGGCTGGTGCTCCACTGTAAAGTCCATCCCCTGTAGGGAAATGGACCACCTAAGCAGTTTGGGGTTTTCACCCTTCATCTGATTTAGCCACAAGAGGGGCTTATGGTCGGTCTGAATCTTGAAGTGAGTGCCAAACAAGTATGGCCTCAGCTTCTTCAGGGCCCACACCACAGCAAAGGCCTCCCTCTCAATAGCTGACCAATTCTTCTCTCTGGGGGTCAACCTTCTGCTAATAAAAGCAATGGGTTGGTCTTGACCATCTACATTAAGTTGTGACAGCACAGCACCCACACCCAACTCAGAAGCATCTGTATGGACAATAAACTCTTTGGAGTAGTCAGGACTTTTCAGGATAGGTGCAGAGCACATGGCCTTCTTCAGGTTATCAAATGCCTTTTGACAGCTTACTGTCCACTGAACCTTTTTGGGCAACTTTTTGGATGTCAGATCATTAAGAGGAGTCACAATGGACCCATAGTTCTTAACAAACTTCCTGTAGTACCCAGTCAAGCCCAAGAAAGCACGAACTTGAGTCTGGGTGGCTGGAGGAGACCAGTCCTTGATGGATTGTATCTTACTCTCCAGTGGTTGAACTTGGCCTCCACCTACAAGGTGGCCCAAGTACACAACCTTACTCTGCCCTATCTGGCACTTAGTAGCCTTGATAGTGAGGCCTGCCTTTTGCAGAGCCTCAAGTACCTTCTTCAGGTGGATCAGGTGATCCTCCCAGGTGGAGCTAAAGACAGCAATGTCATCAAGATATGCTGCACAAAAGTCATCCAACCCAGTAAGGACTTGATTCACCAACCTTTGGAAGGTGGCAGGTGCATTCTTCAGACCAAAGGGCATCACCAAAAATTGGTAGCGTCCTCCTGGGGTTGAGAATGCTGTTTTGGCCTTAGACTCCTCAGCTAACCTGATTTGCCAATAGCCAGCTGTCAAATCAAATGTGCTCAAAAACTTAGCAGAAGCCAGTTTATCTATGAGCTCATCTGCCCTTGGAATAGGATGTGCATCGGTCCTAGTGACAGCATTGAGTCCTCTGTAATCCACACAGAACCTCATCTCTCTCTTGCCATCTTTGGTGTGAGGTTTGGGGACCAGAACCACTGGGCTGGCCCAGGGGCTCTCTGAGGGCTCAATGACACCCAGTTCCAGCATTTTGTGTACCTCAGCCTTTATACAGTCCCTGACATGGTCAGGTTGTCTGTAAAGTTTGTTCTTTACAGGAAGACTGTCACCAGTGTCCACCACATGGGTACACCAGTCAGTTTGACTAGGTATCAGTGAAAACTTATGCTGAAATGATTGTAGAACTTGTCTACATTCAATCTGCTGGTGCTCAGTGAGGTTGCCTCCAAGGGTCACTCCTTCAACTGAACCATCTTCAGTGTTCTGAGACAACAGGTCTGGGAGAGGGTCACTCTCTTCCTCCTGTCCCTCATCTGTAGCCATGAGCAAGCCCATGTCTGCCCTGTCAACATATGATTTTAACCTGTTAACATGGAGTACCCTGTGGGGACTCCTGGGAGGGCCTAGGTCCACCAAGTAGGTAACCTCCCCCTTCTTTTCCAGGATTGTATGGGGTCCAGACCATTTGTCTTGGAGTGCTGCTGGGGCCACTGGCTCCAGCACCCATACCTTCTGTCCTGGCTGAAACTCAACCAAGACAGCCTTTTGGTCATGCCAAGCTTTCTGTAAGGCCTGGCTTGCCTCCAGGTTTTTGGATGCCTTATCCATGTACTCAGCCATCCTGGAGCGGAGACCAAGTACATAGTCCACTATGTCTTGTTTAGGCTTTTTGAGAGGTAACTCCCATCCTTCCCTCACCAGACATAGGGGGCCTCTTACAGGGTGCCCAAACAACAATTCAAAGGGGCTGTAGCCAACTCCTTTTTGTGGGACCTCTCTGTAAGCAAACAGAAGGCAGGGTAGAAGGATGTCCCATCTTCGCCTGAGCTTTTCAGGTAATCCTTTGATCATACCCTTTAGGGTCTTGTTGAATCTCTCAACAAGCCCATTGCATTGTGGGTGATAAGGAGTGGTGAACTTGTAGTTGACACCACATTCCTTCCACATAGCTGTCAAGTATCCTGACATGAAGTTGGTACCTCTGTCAGAAACCACCTCCTTAGGAAACCCCACTCTGGAGAATACTCCCAGTAGGGCCCTGGCCACAACAGGAGCTGTAGTGGTCCTAAGGGGAATTGCCTCTGGATACCTGGTGGCATGATCCACTACCACCAGTATAAATCTGTGCCCAGATGCAGTGGAGGAATCATGGGACCCACTATATCTATTCCCACTCTTTCAAAGGGGACCCCCACCACAGGTAGTGGTATTAGGGGGGCCTTTGTTGTGCCACCTGATTTGCCACTGGCTTGGCAGGTCACACAGGAGCGACAAAACTCCTTGGTATCTTCATTCATGTGAGGCCAGTAAAAGTGAGGGACAAGCCTGTCCCAAGTCTTTTTCTGGCCTAAGTGTCCTGCTAGAGGAATATCATGGGCCAAGGTAAGAAGGAAGCCCCTAAATTGCAGAGGTATAACCAACCTCCTGGTTGCACCAGGTTTTGGGTCTCTAGCCTCTGAATAAAGGAGCCCATCATCCCAATACACTTTATGGGTACCTTGAGCATTCCCAGCAGCCTCAGCAGCAGCCAGCTGTCTGAGGGGTTCAAGAGATGGACAGGATAACTGTGCCTGCCCCAAGTCAGCCCTGGAAGGTCCCCCTGTCCCCAGAAACTCAACCTGATCAGGTTCAAGCTCTTCAGGGACAGTTCCTTCAGGGTTCTCTAGATCATCCTCCTGGGAAGACTGATCATCACTTGGAGGCAGGGGGAACCCTCCTGTTCTTCTTCTTGGTAGGTGCTTGGTCCATTGTTCCAGGATCCAAGACCTGAGGTTCAGTAAGGCACTTTTTGGCCTGTCACCTGGTCATAGCAAGGACATGTGGTGATATACCTAACATCTCTGCATGTGTCCTGTACTCCACTTCTGACCATAGAGAACTCTCTAGGTCATTGCCCAGCAAACATTCTACTGGGAGGTCTGCACTAACCACAACCCTTTTGAGGCCAGTTACCCCTCCCCATGAGAAGTTAACAATAGCCACACTATGAGAAGTAGTGGCATTGCTGGCATTGGTCACCAGGTAATTCGCATCTGGTATGTACTGTCCAGGATCCACAAAGCCTGGTGTCACCATAGTGACACTGGCACATGTGTCCCTGTAGGCTTGAGCCACTTTTGCATTTATTAAATGAGTCTGTCTGTACTTGCCCAGGTTACTGGGGCTCACAGTCAGGGACACATCCATGTCCCCATGACAGATCAAGACTGCCTGTGTAAGGGTTCTGTCTAAGTCAGAATCTCCTTCAGTTCCCATAGTGATTCCCACTACACCCTTTGTCTGGGGACCAACACTGCTAACAGTAGTACTGGGAGCAGGTGCCTTAGGGGCAACAGTGTTGGGGGCTCCACCCTTCTTACAATCACTAGTCCAGTGAGTTGTATTCTTGCAAGATTTGCACCAGGGTTTCTTTGGAGCTTCTTTCTTCTTCCCTTAGGTTGTTGGGACCCACCCTCGTTAGTACTAGTTTGGGGCCCTGTTGAAGACTTCTGGTCTTTGGATTTCTGATCACCCTTTTGGTCTGTTTTCTTCTGATCACCCCCTTGGCCCTGGTTCTGGTTCTTTTGCTTAACCCTGGTTCTGACCCATTTGTCTGCCTTCTTTCCCAATTCTTGGGGAGAGGTCAGATCTGAGTCAACCAAGTGTTGATGCAGTTGCTGGTTTTGACAGTTATTTAAAATCTGTTCTCTCATCATCAAATTGTACAATCCTGTATAATCAGACACCTTACTTCCCAGCAACCAACCCTCCAAAGCCTTAGTGGCACATTCAATGTATTCAGACCAGTCCTGAGACTGTGTCTTCTGGGTATCTCTGAACATTAACCTGTACTGTTCAGTGGTTAAGCCTAACCCATCAACCAGGACACTCTTCAGGGCTCTGTAGTTTCTGACACCCTCCTCTCTAACAGTGAGGAGTCTATCTCTGCCTCTACCTTCAAAGGAGAGCCATAAGATTGCTGCCCACCGGTCTTCAGGAACCTGCTGCACTTTGCAGGCTCTCTCAAGAGCAGTCATCCACTTGTGGATATCATCCCCACTTTTGTAGGGGGGCACAACCTTGGACAGGTTCCTATTATCAAAGACCCTGGGCCCGATTCACAGAACAAACTTAAGACTAAATCCTAAACTTAGTACCATTCTGGTATTCACAGAATGCACTTAGTACTTCTGGTATTCACAGAATGAACTTACTACTTTTGCTATTCACAGAATGAACTTAGTACTTTTGCTATTCACAGAATGGATTTACGACTCCTAAACTTACGTCCGCACTCGGGCCGGAAATTCCGGCCCGGAGGCGGAGTTTCCGGCCCGGAGGCGGGGCTTCCGGGCCGGAGGCGGAGCTTCCGGGCCGGAGGCGGAGCTTCCGGCCCGGAGGTGGGGATTCCGGCCGATTTAGCTATGGCTGAAATCTCCACCTCCGGGCCGGAAGCTCCGCCTCCGGCCCGGAAGCCCCGCCTCCGGCCCGGAAGCCCCGCCTCCGGCCCGGAAGCCCCGCCTCCGGGCCGGAAGCTCCGCCTCCGTGCCGGAATTTCCGGCCCGAGTGCGGACGTAAGTTTAGGAGTCGTAAATCCATTCTGTGAATAGCAAAAGTACTAAGTTCATTCTGTGAATAGCAAAAGTAGTAAGTTCATTCTGTGAATACCAGAAGTACTAGGTGCATTCTGTGAATACCAGAATGGTACTAAGTTTAGGATTTAGTCTTAAGTTTGTTCTGTGAATCGGGCCCCCTATCTTTGTCCCTAGGGACAATGCTGCCACCAGTGGGTATAGAGCCACCCTCTCTAGGTTGCCTAGCCTTGCTCAGTTTCTCTTCCATCAGGGCTACTTCTAGCTCCTGTCTCCTGATCCTCAGCTGAGCTTCCTGCATTCTGGCCTCATGCTCCCTCCTCTGAGGGCTGGTCATCCTTCTTCTGGAGTGACCTTGAGAGCCTCTAGAGGCATGAGAGGCATTAGAGTCACCTGAGTGATTCCTCTGTCTCCCAAACCCCTGGTTAAGTCCACTAGGGAGATTCAATGGGGTGAACCCATTGTCAGACCCAAGTAGTCTTAAGTTAGCTGAGCCAGGTATAGCACCTGGCACTGCGCTATTTCCCCCCTCAGAACTACTACTACTATCAGACTCACCCCCTTTGTCATCCCTGTCTCTATGCTGATCCTCATCATCTGTAGTCAGATTCTCAACTAAGGGGCGACTGTTAGAAAGGGGTACTTCAGTAGCATCTTCAGAAGGAGGGCCTCCTGTTCCAGTCCCTGAGGGGTCTAACTGGGAGGCTTTCTTGAGAGCTCTCTGATCTTCATCAGCTTGTAAGAGTTCTCTGAGTTCAGCAGATGTAGGGTTTCTGGGCTGTTTAAGGCCCCTGATATTAGCCAACTGCCTGAGCTCATTCTGGTTTAGGGTAGCAAAGGTGGTTGGTGGCCTCTGGGGGTCACTCTCGACAGAGATGGGTACATTGGACCCCTCTTCCCCAGCCATTGCTCTTAAGTGTGGGTGGATGTGTTGCAACTACCTACACTTGGGTTTTCCTACTAAACCTATCTAGTAGTTGTAGTCAGGGTGTGCTACTCCCTTTGCTCTACAACAACTAAGTTCAGTAGAACTTAAGTGTATAACTAATCTTGTTTTATATGTACCTAAAGATACCTGTATGATCTTTCAATTGGTAACAAAGAGATTACAGAGGTAAAACACAGCAAGCTCAAATCCAACCGCTGCTCACCAATGTGAGAAGTTGGCCTGGTATATGATGTTCACTAGTTAAAGTGACCACCTTGTACCATGCCAAGCAACCCTTATGGTGTGGTTGTAAGTCAACCTTTTCGGACTAGCTGCCCTAGTGGTAGCGTAGGCTAAGCAGTCTTTGAGGCTAAACTCGTTAAAGCGTGTTAAGCAAGCTGTTTTACCATATGTAACCCCCCTTGATACCAATGAAAGGACACCACACAGATATATATTCAAAATATATATGTATTTATTACTCAAAGTATCCCCTAGACTCTTTATGAGCACAGGAGCACAAATCGTTAAACAAGAAAGTGTTACAATATACAGAAGTTGCACTTTATATGGATGGGCCCTGGTGGCCACTCAAACCATATACTAAAATAGTGGTATAAGTACCACGTCTAGGAAAGGAACAAGGCCTAGGGCCTTTAGAATCGCTGGGCCTACAAGGAGCTAACTTCAGTTAGTGACCAGGAGGTCCACGGGTCGCGTGTGCAGTGAGGAAAGTTACACGCGGGCTCCCATAGGTTTTCAATGGGTGCGTAAACGTTCAAAAGTTACTGCTAAAAGGGTCTTCTGGTTGAACTACGAAATCAAGACTTCAGATCTAGACATTAGAGATGTTACTCTACACTTGTGCACCGGAGTGCCAGCTTTACCTCACCCACAGGAAGCGGGTGCATAGGTCTCGAAGGGCGTCTGGTTTCGTCTATCTGTTCAATGGAGCCTGAAGACAAAGATGCTGCAGGCGGCCGGTCCAGAAGAGATGCGGTGGATCCAAGGATGGATCGGAGTTGTAGAAGACCTGTAAGCAGAGGGGACAGTGTTCACAGTCACTAGCCAGTGACCGGCGTGGCACCAGGTAGGTACCAGGCGATGTCGGGTGCAAACAGGTGAAGAGGTATAGCTTGTCTCCGCAGCCACATGGTCCCTGAAGGTTGACGACGTCCAGGAGTCGGTTCACGAGCTGTCCCACGCAGGTTCTCACTGTCAGCGGTGTCGGCGACTTGAAGGAAGTAAACAAGCCTTGGCAAAAGCAGGAGTTACAGGACTTGAAGAAAGCTATTTACTCTGACCAGCAAAGTCAGAGGGGCTGCTCCTTTGGAGGGAAGCAGGGGCCATTCTGGAGCAACCAGACCAGCATCGTAGTTTTCAAAGTTAATCGCCAAAATGGCCACTAGCCAATGGGCCAGGGACCGGGCAGGCGCGTCAAGATGCAAAGTGCAGAGGGGCCCCACGCAGATCGTGGAGATGCTGGAGGGCTCACCTTTGGTGCAGATGCTGCTCGGATGTTGGGCTTCTTAGGACCAAAAGCACAACTTGGAGGGAGCCTCTGTTGTCGCGCTTGCAGCTTGTTGAGTGTCTTCCAAGATGGCTGGCTCCACGTGTCTCGGTGCCTCCACGGGTTCCTTCTTTGCAGGGACTGTGGATCGGGCTGTGAGAAGTCTGGAAGTCTAGTTCTTGTTGGTCTCTGGGCTCGGGCTCCGGCAGGAGGTGGCGGCAAAGCAGACGTCGATTTGCTGGTTGGTGCTTGCGTTAGCAAGATGGTCACTCCCTGACCATAGGGGAGATTTCCTTCTGTCCTCTGTGCAGCAGAGCGTCGAAGTTCCCGTCTTCTTCTTAGTTTCAAGTTGGTTCCAGGATGTCTGAAGTCTTAGGACACAGCTCCTACCTTTAAGCGGATTCTAAGGGCCGGACTACCTGCTAGGTCCCTCCCTAAGGGTGGGACCAGGAAGGGGGGTGGTTACACCCCCAATCCTTTGTCCAGCTCACCCCAGGTCTGGGGCTGGTGTGCCCCAGGACCGCTTTGAACTGGCATATGCACAGAGGCTTCTTGTGAGCCTCAGGCATGTCTGATTCTATTCAAGCCCTACCTGACCAATACACAAAATCCTGTCTGGGGTGGTGCACGCACCTCCCCTGGCAGGAAACCCTTTGTCCACGTCTCCCAAGGTGGAAGGACTCCCAGCAGCAGGAGGGCAGACTTGTGTCTGTGGTGGCAGCGTCCATTTTGTGGAGCTGAGGCTATGTCTGATTTTACCCGGGTTTCAGGTTCTGTACATGTCGTGTCCCTCTAGAAGGGTGAAATGCTAACCCCGTCGCCAGAATTGGCGAGGGGTTAGTATTCCAATTCGTATGACACCTTACTCGACATGTTTTGATAAAGCCAAACCAAAGATAGCATTTAACCGCGAGGTTCTAAATGCACTTAAGAGTATATGGTATGGCGATATCTGGAAACGGTAGAAGGAAGTTGTTCCGACCACTGCAGACAGGCTCAGCTCATGCCAGAGCACCATCTCACATGGAACCAAGCACTCGGCCTTCAGGATTGTTAAGGCCTGCCATAGGAGTGACTTATAGGTTAACATGTGTCCCATTTAAGGTTAGGTATAGGTATACTACACCTAAGTAAGAGGTGGTTACACCAACTTACCCCAGCTGAGTGATCAGCCAGTTGTGTCAAATTGCTAGGCCAGGCCAGGGGTGGCACAATACATGCTTCAGCCCCTGGTAGGCCTTAGATGCACCAATGCCCTGGGTACCTAGTGTACACTGGTACAGGGGCTCACATGGTGATCCAGTTCCAATTGGTTATGCACCTATAGTGCATAGTGTCAATTTAGTAGAGAGAACAGCAGGCTGGGGGTCTGATTAGCAGTCCCACAGCCTCAATATGTCAAAAACCAGTGAAGCAAAAAGCAAAAATTTGGGGTGACCATAGGATAGCAGACCCTACTCTCCTACACTAATGCATTATTAAAGATGTTTCTTCCTGCCTAAAAATTAAATTTTTGTATTTATTCTCTACATTTTAAGGGCTTATTCCCTCTTATTGTTGGTCCTGAGGAAGGTGGTTCTCCACCGAAACGCGCGTAGGCCAAGACCTTAAATACTACCATCACGAGAGAGGGAAAGGTCCCAGGAGACTCAATACCATCAGAAACAATCATTAAAGTGCTTGTTCTCTCTCCATTTGATTTCATTGGACCTTATACAATTTTTTAATGTTTTTGCTATTTTAACAGTATGAGGATGACTGATGTATGTTTGGAGTAGTGAGTATGATGAGAAATTTTTCTTTCTTTTTGTGTTTAAATTGGTGGGGGTAGTTACATTTTTGAATAAGACATTTGTCTTTGATGGTCTAATTGCAACATATGTCCATTGTATATAAAGTATTTGATGTCATTATCGAAGATGAATTCATAAAATTGAAAAAAGTGAAAAAAATAAAATGATTGTAAAAATAACTTTGTATCTTATGTGTCTTTAACCACAGATCTTTGGGGCAGGAGAGAACCTGTATAGGTCTTTGTAAAAGTAATATAGGTCCTGTAAGAGGTTTCTACTGTTTTTCTCTGATTTTTTTCCCCCTCCTCTTGGACCTTTAGTTAACCTAGGGGGAGCCTTTTCTTTATAGCCGTTTTCGAGATAGCATTTACCACAAGGTTATAATGCACCTCTAACTATATGTCCGGCTGAGTCACAAAGAACCTGGGAGAATGGTCTCCGAAGGCTGCAGAGAGGCCCTGGTCATGCAGGGGCACCCTCTCACTAAAAACCAAGCACCCTGCCTTCAGGATTGATAAGTCCTGCTATAGGGGTGACTTATAAGTTTTAAGTGTAGTGACCTATAGATATAGTGAACCTATATCTAAAGTAAGGGGTGCAAGCACCATCTTACACAGGTTGCAGTAGCAGACCAGTAGTTCTATTTTGCATGGCCTCTCATGGGTGGCATAATACATGCTGCAGCCCATGGGAGGCCTCTGGGGTACCTATGCTCTGGGTACATGTGTACCATATTCTAGGGACTTATAAGGGTACCCCAGTATCCAATCTGGAGTTTACCAAAGTACATGTGTAACAATTTAAAGGAGAAAGCAGATAGACTGGGGTCCTGGTTAGCAGGATCCCAGTCAGTTCCAGTCAAACACAGTGAGACTTCAAGCAAAAAGTGGGGGTAACCATAAGAAGCACATCCTACTCTCCTACAATGTATTTTTATAAAATTGGCGTGGATCTCCTTTTTGAGTCATGTGTCCAATATTGGTCAATGTTTTCTATTTTTAAAAAAACTTTTTATTAGGAAACAAAATCGACATCTTATATCGTTTACATCATAATCAGGAGGCAGCACCCAAATCTGACAAGTATACACGTCTACAGAGGACAAGTACACATTAAGGAATACCAAACACTTAGGGAGATACGGTTAGGTCACCATCCTGCACTGGTGTTGGCGGGGCGCATATGTCTCCCCTATAAGCATTCCATGGTCCCCAGACTCTGTTCCACTTCCCGGGACACCCCCTGGCTATGTAGACTGACTTTTCTCGGGACATGGACCAATCTAGATCTTCGCTCCATTTTGCTATCCTGGGTGGAAGCTGCGCTCCCCAGTTCTGAGCAATATTCCTTTTGGCAATCATTATTGCTAATGTCGCCCACTGCTTAGTACACAAGGTGAGGTCAGTCAGTTCCCATATATGCAATAAGCATCTCCGCGCCTCAGGACGCAGCTCAATCGTGAGGACCTCACTTAGTGTACGGTGTATGTCCCTCCAGTAGGCCTGTATGCGTTAACATTCCCAGAGGATTGCATGAAGGTACCCTCTCCCACACCCACGTCTACACTCCCCACTTATTGCTCTACCCATGCGCACCAATCTAGGCTCAGTTACATATACCCTATGGAGAATTATAATTTGCACCAACGCAGTCGCTCTTGAATCACCACCTCTCTCGGGGAGGAAACCGCATCTTGCCCGTCTTCCTCGTCCAGCTCAAGGCCGTCCCCTCCCGTTTGCCTTTGAGTCTTTGGCGGGTCCTCCATGTTGTTTATTGGCTTCTTGTAGATCAGTGAAATGGCTTTTTCTGGCAAATGGCCGTCAAGTATTCTATCCTCTAAGGGAGAAGAAGATGGCAGAGTGGAGCCTGTGGCAAGATGGGTTCGGAGGGCATGCCGGACTTGAAGATATATGTAGCGTTCCGAGTCCGCTAGGCTTTATTGCTTCTGGAGGGATATGAATGTGATAACCTAATCCAGAGGTCTCTGATATGGGAGATACCAAGAAGGTCCCATTTATTGAAGCCCTTGGTTTGCCACAAATTCCCAAGTTTTTGGGATTTCCACAAAGGGGTTGCCAGTGTAAGTCTATTATTCCACCCCAAATATTTGTTTACGATATGCCAAACATGTACTGCATGAGCGGTTGGTCCAGGTAAATGATATCTGCCAGGTGACGAGTAGAGAGCCCTGCCATAGTCACCCCCCGGGAGGAGCCATCTGTCCATGGCGTACCCTATATCACCAATGCTTCCATTGGTACCATGATTAATGGCGGCCAAGTGAGCTGACCAGTAATATTTTTTGATGTCCGGTAGGCTAATGCCTCCATCATACCAATTCAGCGTGCGTTTGGTTAATGCAATCCAGAGTTTGCCTTCCCATAGTAGGTCTCTCTGCAGTCCTTCTATTTCTTTAAAATATGATGCCGGGACAGGGTCCATCGAATTCTGTAGAGCATAGAGAAAACGGGGCAGGGACATCATCTTAAAAAGAGCTGCTCTACACAACATGGATAGTGGCAAAGATTTCCAGGTCTTTATGTCTTTTTTCAGTCTTTGCATGGGGGTAGGAGGTTGCGAGTGAAGCAGCACAAGGGACTTAGTGAGATGTAGATGCCTAAGTATTGAAAGCCATCAGATACCATCTGAAGTGGGCAGTTCCTCGGAAGGACAGGGGGCTCTCCCTGCAAGGCATAGAGAACCGATTTTGTCCAATTCACCGTGAACCCGGAATACCTTCCAAACACTGCCAAAACATCGAATAAGCATCTCAAAGAAGCCCTCGGGGACGTCAGGTACAGCAGGATATCATCCGCATACAAGGATATCTTATCTTCCCAATCCATTGACCAACGCATTCCGTGAATCACCTGATCTCTACGGATCCACGCTGCCAGAGGCTCCAGGGCTAAAGCAAATAAGAGCGGGGATAAAGGACACCCCTGCCGCGTGCCTCTATTCAATTGAAATGACTTTGCAGCGCGATTATTCACCACTACCTGAGCCATAGGCTCGGAGTATAGTAGCCAGACCCAACTCACACAGCTCGGACCAAAGCCCATTTTGGCCAGCACCGCAAAGAGATATGGCCATTCCACCATGTCAAATGCCATGGTGGCCTCCAAGGAGACCAACACTGCCGGTTCTTGGATAGTAGCTACTCTGCCCAGTACGCCACGCACCCTGCGTAGATTCAACGCCGTGTTGCGATGTGTAATGAAACCGGATTGGTCAGGATGTACCAGACTATTGATCACTTTTACTAGCCGGTTCGCCAACAACTTTGCGAGAATCTTAGGCTCCACGTTAAGTAAGGATATTGGTCTATATGAAGTACAGCTAGCTTTGGGTTTCCCTGCTTTGTGAATGACTATTATGTGAGCTATTCTTTGGTCTATGGGGAGCGCACCTTTTTCCCGACTGTCTTCAAACATCGAGCGGAGATATGGGGCTATTTTATCTGGGCGGAGCTTGTAGAGTTCAGTTGGCAGAACATTAGGACCTGAGGCTTTCCCGGACTTAATCTCCCGTATTGCCTGGGCTGCCACCTCATTCGAGAACTCGGACTCAAGATATTCCCTGTTTTCATCGGACAATTCAGGGAGTGAAATGTCCCAGATCCGTGAGCAATTCTCTTCCAGTGAGTAGTTCCCACCTGTACTGTATATCATTTGATAGTGGGCAGCAAATTGGTCCGCGATGTTCTGTGGGTCTGTGATAGCCCCAGTCCCTTCTACATGGAGCTCAGGCACCAGGTGACCAGCCCATTCCCTCTTATCCAACCATGCGATTAGCTTCCCTGGCTTGTCTCCGTGCTCATAGATTCTGTTTTGGGTTTCCCTTCCCTGGACCCTGGCCCTATCCATCGCTATGGCCTTGAACTCATCTTGTTTGAACTGCAAGAGATGTAACTTCTCAGGAGTAACCTCTATCTCTAACTTGTTCTTTAGTCTCAGTATTTCGTCTTCTACCAGTTTCAACTCTTTTCGTTCCTCTTTTTTCTTTCCTGCTATCGAAGAGAGAGCCTGCCCTCGAATCACCGTTTTGTAGGCTTCCCACAGCGACTGAGCGGACTCCACCGTACCCTCATTTTCAAGGAAACAGTGATCTGTTTCCTGGATTATTTTCTTTCGAATGCTTGGGTCTCGGAGGTACCATGGGTTAATGGGAGCTATCTTGCCTGCTTTCTTCTGGCCAAGCAACATATGTGTCCAGATCGACGAATGATCCGAAATACCTCTGCCCAGATGCCGTATTTCCCAAATGTCAAGTGCCAGCACAGCCGGTACAAATACATAGTCGATCCGCGAGAGACTGCCATGTATGCCCGACAGAAAGGTATATTGTGTCCTGTCCGGGTTGTGCGTTCTCCACCCATCCACCAATCCCATGGCCTCGAGGAAGTCAGGCAGCCACTGCTGTGCCGGTCCAATGTCACGCGGAGGGTGGAGATCCAACACTCCAGACACCACCGCATTAAAATCTCCACCCAACAGGAGGGGGCCCTCCGGAAAGGACAACAAGATTGTACTCAGGTCTTTAAATGTCTCACTCTGGAGGCCAGGGGGAACATACACCGACACATACGTGACAACTCTAGCTTCCCAGAGTCCCGAAATACCTATGTATCTGCCCCTATTATCTGACCATGTGGACTGTAGTGTAAATGGAAAGGAGTTCTTTAGTGCTATGCCCACTCCCCGTGACCCAGTCGTAAACCCGGCGTGTGCCACTAATTTGTATCCTCCCCTGTTCATAGCCTTACACATGTTACCAACTAGGTGTGTTTCCTGTAGGAGGACGACATCTAGGGCCTGCCTCTTGATATATTGGAGTACCACACTACGCTTAGTTTTATCCCCAAGCCCATTGACATTCCAACGAAGGCTCTTAATCCCCATATCCCACTGTGTATCCATCTGAACTCCTGTGATCATACCGCTCCTCTTCTGCTTTACATTCTGACGGTGTTGATGATATTGGTCAATGTTGTGCAATAAATGTCTCACACTCCTCTGTGTTAGGCCTAAGGCTGCTCACCCTCACTACCACTAACAGAGCACCTTGGGTTTTACATTGGGCCCTGTGCATTTTGGGGAATCTCTGGACTCTGTGCACACTATACCCACCTAGTGGCATTCCGTAGACAGCGCCAGCTTCCAACAAATTATTTTTTTCAAAGTGCCAGTGAAAGTGGACAGCCTTGTCTGGTGCTTTGTTTTAAGTCAAAAGAATCATAAATGATGCTATTATGTTTAACTCTCGCTTTAGGGTCAGGGTATAGGGTCATAACCATTTTAATGAAATCTTCTAGTTAACAAATTTGTTTATAACTTCTCTTAAAAAAGGCAGTGAAACTTTGTCAAAAGCGTTCTCGGCATCAAGAGCTTTTGCAACCTTTTGGGAAGTTGTTAGGGAAGCCTTCTTCATGATGTGACAAACCAGCCTAGTGTTATCACTGGATGGTCTATTTTTAACGAATCCTACTTGGGTGGGGTGAATGAATTTAAGAAATAGCTGATCTAAAGGAGTGTCAAGAACCTTAGCTTAAGTTTTCCAGTCTCTATTCTTCATTGATCTTGTTCTGTACTTGTTTGGAAGTGATCGATGTTTACCTTCCCTTGGGATGCAACAATAACCGCTCCCGCCGGCGGGCCACTGATTTCTCCTTTAAAAGAGAGGGACTGGTATAAATCTAGCAAAGGGGACTCTAGGTCTGGCCAAAGAAGTTTTAAGGAAGATGCAGTATGGCCATACGGACTCGTGACTTTGGAGGTCTTTAATCTCTTATGACTGGCCAAACTTTCTCAGGCAATAAAGGCGCAGCAAGAGTTGCTCTTTCCTCAGCAGAGATCGTAGGGAGATTCAGATTTTTAGGGAATTCTTTACATCACACAAGATCAAAGTGTTTGGGGTTAACATACAATTCCATAAACACAATTTTTTAAAATTCAAGCTATCCTATCCGGATTGGTGTGTATTGTCCCACCTGACTCTCTTTTAATCGATATTGAATAGTTATTCTTTCTAAATATCAAATATGCAGCTAACATCTTAACAGCTCTATTAACTTGCACTTATGGATAGTTTTTTATTTTGAATCCAGACACCTGCCCTTTTACTCAACAACTTTTTATACACATACCTTTTATTGTTTTATTTGGTGAATAGCTGTGTATTAGCCATAGCCTGTCTGTGTTGTAGTTCTAACAATGTTTTTTATTTTCTAAGTTGTTCAGTGAGTCATTACTTTTTTTATTCATGAAAGATCTGATGTTGACAAGTGTTCCTCTGATGGTAGCTTTTAAAGCTTCCCATTGAGAAAATGGGGAAGTATTGCTGCTTGGGTGGCATCAAGGAAGTTCTGGATTCCAGTGTTAATTTTAGTTTTATGTTCAGCATGATTACGAGTCTCATCATTCAATCTGCAGAGGTTTTATTTTTATAGAAGGGGCACCCCATGGAAGCGATAAGGTGATACAGGAATGGCCGGAGATGTGTCTGGTTTCTATACTAGTCATCAGGATCTCCCCTGGATTTTCCACGGGAGTGAGTGAAGCCCACCATGAAAGGTCTCAACCTCCTGATCAAACAAGACGCCCAACGAGGTCAAAAACAATCCTGCCCAATGGGGAAGAGGGGAAGGGGTAAGAGAAACGGACAGATTCCAGGACCACAGCTCTGTAGGGGAAACGTCTATCACACATGTCCCTCAAGTTCTCTTCCTGAAATCAAGAAATAAAAGCTATCCTGATCCTAGCAATATAAATATATCGCCCCTAGTTCCTTCCTACGTGTGTGCGGCGGCACTCACCTTAAATACTTGATGGTTCCCGCTTCCCCTCTTGCTATGGTGTAGAGAGGTGTGACGGCTGCCCGCGTATCTGAGGATACAAGTGGAACACATAGTTGTTTTGAAAAACACAAATGTACTAGGTAGGATGGTTTACTATGGCCTATAGAAGACAGGAGCCTGCCGTGTACCTTCTCTACGTCTCTCCTGAATTTCTTTGTTAAGTAAGCTGCAAGACAACACAACTTCAAATGGTGAAATAATAAACCTATATATGTGTGCATTTCATCACGCCATACCTCAAAAAGCCGGAGCCACAATGCCTGGCATGAGGCCAGTATACCATAGACAATATTCTGTGAACACAGAGATCTGTTTCTACAATATACTTATGTGCCGAGTTCTAGCGGCAAGCAGACACTAATGCCAGTCGTCTGTTATCTCCAGATGTAGGCTCTCACGCAAGAAGCGTGCAAAACCATGGACCGTCTGGATTAGCGATGACCAAAGGATGCTTTCTGTAAACGCGCGCAGCGAGTTACCCCCTCTCGACTCCAGATGCCTTTCTTCTTGTCCTTTCTGCTGCAGGGAGTCGACTAAGGGAATCCAGGACCACGAGAACGGAGGACATGGTCAGGATCAAAGGGTGCAACCACTGCCACGACGTAGGATACCGGCTCCACGAGGATGCGCAAAAGGACCAGGGGGCCTGAGAAGGCACCAGAGCAGGAACAGGGACGCGACACCAGGTATGTATGGAAACAGGAAGGTACAGGCCGCCAGCACTACAACGTCATCAACCGCCTATCCGTGTGTCTTGTTTTCGTCTGTCAGATTCCATCTGACAGTGGTGAGTTTTTGGATCCCGAGGCGATAGCCTCATTACTCCACATTCATTTTGAGTTTTTTAGTCGCTGTTTAGGTTGTCTTATTGATGTGTGACGCTTTGTCACAGTTGAGGTTGGATCACAAGGTCAGCGCTGTGATAGGCCGCGGGTTGCGGTCAATTTGGTTTGCGGAAGTGTCAGCAAGTTTTATCGCAGAGTCTTGTATTCGTCTGCCAAATGTCTTCTGGCGGTGATGAGCTTTTGATGGCTGCCGCGGCGGTTGCCTTCTGACAGTGATGAGTTTTGGGTACCTGCCGGGGCGATTTGCCCTCAGGCAGTGATGGGTTTTTGGATGCTGTGTTGCTGTTTCAGTTTCACAAGGTTAGCGCTTCGATGGGCCTCGGTTTGCGGTCAAATGGGTTTGTAGAAATGTCTGCAAGTTTCCTGATCAGTGGGTTATCTTTTTGATCCAATCCTTTGTAGAATGTCCTGCTGAGTTTGCGGAGATGGTCGTCCAACATCTCAACGCCTAGGTCTCTGTGGAGGTCTGCTGTTCTTGTGAAGAGTGGAGCACCTGCTGCAATCCGTAAGGCCCTGCTCTGTAGTCTCTGCAGGTCTTTGCGATGCTGTGGGCGGCAGCCACTCCAAACTGGTGCAGCGTACGTCATGGTTGGTCGTATTATTGCGGTGATTACTCGCACCTTGCTCTGCAAGGGCATCCACCTGGTCTTCAGGAGTGGGTATAATGCAGACAGTTTTGTTGCTGCTTTCTGGCAGGTCTTCTCTATGTGGTTTCTCCATGTGAGTTTAGAGTCCAGAGTCACCCCCAGGTAGGAGCTGCTGTTTTCCCATTTGATCTCATCCCCAACAACCGCCTACGGTGTAGTGCCTGGTTTTATAGCTTCCACGCATAACGTGTCATCGGCTTCACAAACACCCGCGCCGAGCGCAGGTAAGTCCAACACTGAAGGTATCGATGTAGTGAGTGCAAGAACTCGAAATCATTAACACATCTATCCTTGCACAAGAAAGATGCGGCAGAGACAAAAAGGTGAAATCTAACGTATCTGGGTGCTAAAGTCTCCATGCCTCCTTTAGATTAAACTTCGAGCACTAGTGTTTAATGGATATATGAGCTTTGGGAAGGTGGTAGGTACACATTGAAGACCTGTCGATCGTACACAGGTAAGTTAAAGTTTCCCCCAAAAAGTACCAATGTATCATCCGGTCGAAAAGCCACATTAGAAGGTCCCACTATCCGAAAATCCCACATTTCTGAGTTTATCCATCTTTCTTCGCTGTCCAATAATTCCCCTGAAAACAGTAATACAGGCAACTAAACAGGTAATCAAACCCAAAAACCATAAACCCACTTCCACCCCTCTGAAAAACGTGAATCGGCAACGCGGGGAAGAGGACAAGATACTCCCCCAATGCAGGAGTAATCACTTTACACTACAAACCCATGAACATAGATAGAGGCTGAGAGTAGCTCTAAAAAAAACAGTTAAGCAATCTGGTTAAACCATTTCAAGACCATCAGAAAGGAAGCCTGCTATGACGCATGAGGCCTTCAAGGGAACAATCTAGAGCTTCGCAGGAAGGGACTGATCGAACCGAAGTACAAAGTATGAACAGTTGCTACAAGAACTGATAAAGGGACAGTTATACGGGAACATTGTCGGACCTTGAACCCATATAGAACGTCACAAAATGTAACAGCAACATGAAGGGTTGGATGTGACAAATCTCCTACTTGTCTTAGTTTGGAGGAGATTTAGGATTTGAAAAAGAGGCATCCATGCCAGAGTCATCGAGTTCATAAGAGAGCCTTCTCAATTCCGCAACCGATGTAAAGATACGCTAGAAGCATTCAGTGAAACTCGAGATTTCAAAGCACTTGAAAGGCTCTCAGTCCTGGTCCAAGGCTTCCAGTGTCACTGTGGCTTTCGAGAAATCTTGAGAGATGTATATCTTGTGGGCTTTCCAGATGGAATGGTTATTTATCCTCGTGCAGTACAATAGGAGTTCTGAGTGTTGGAATCTAAGCCGTTTGCACACAATTGGGCTTGGAGACTTCTTATTCGGGTTGAGACGAGCTGGGACCCTATAAGCTCTTTCTAATTCACAGTCTTTCTGAAAGCATAAGCCAGTCATTTGAGGAATCCATGTCTCTAAGAATTTGATTCAGGCATTACAGTTCTGGCCACCTGAGCCTCTTGGTAGGGTAATAGTGCAAAGGTTTGCCCTTCTATTCAAGTCTTCCAAATCCACTCATTTTCTACCTAATATGAGAGAGCGGGTCATAAGAGTAGCGAGCTATTTCACATGCAGAGATTCTCTGTCTTACAGATTGCTGATTCCATCCTCCACCTTTGCAATTCTGTTTGACCTCATTTTTAATCATAGTGATGTCAGATTCCATATTGTCTGTATTGTTCTTAGTGGAAGGGGAGGTCATGCACTTCCTCCAATTTCTTTACTATCGGCTCTATGGTAAATAGGGATTCGGATATTTCTTTACTATCGACTCCATGGTAAATAGGGATTCAGATATTTCTTTAGTATCGGCTCCACGCTAAATAGGGATTCGGATATTTCTTTAGTATCGGCTCCATGGCAAATAGGGATTCGGATACTTCTTTAGTATCGGCTCCATGGTACATAGGGATTTGGATATTTATTTAGTATCGGCTCCACGGTAAATAGGGATTCGGATATTTCTTTAGTATCGGCTCCTTTGCAAATGGGGATTCGGATATTTCTTTAGTATCGGCTCGGCTCCATGGTAAATAGGGATTCAGATATTTCTTTAGTATCGGCTCCTTTGCAAATAGGGATTCGGATATTTCTTTAGTATCGGCTCGGCTCCATGGTAAATAGGGATTCAGATATTTCTTTAGTATCGGCTCCACACTAAATAGGGATTCGGATATTTCTTTAGTATCGGCTCCATGGTAAATAGGGATTCAGATACTTCTTTAGTATCGGCTCCACGGTAAATAGGGATTTGGATATTTATTTAGTATCGGCTCCACGGTAAATAGGGATTCGGATGTTTCTTTAGTATCGGCTCCACGGTAAATAGGGATTCGGATAAGTCTTTAGGATCGGCTCCACGGAAAATAAGGATTCGGATATGTCTTCAGTATCTGTTCCACGGTAAATAGGGATTAGGATATTTCTTTAGTATCAGCTCCACGATAAATAGGGATTCGGATATGTCTTCAGTATCGGCTCCACGGTAAATAGGGATTCGGATATTTCTTTACTATCGGCTGCACGGTAAATAGGGATTCGGATTTGGGTTTAACGGGAGACTCAGGGATCGGAGTACTTGTCTTTGATCTTTTCTTGGCCATTTTTTGTTCCTTCTGGTCTTTCTCAGCCATTTTGCTGTTTGAAATGCATTGACTGTGAAAGAGCCGTATGATGGAAAGGAAATACTCTCCACTTGATGCGATAGGGTGCACCAGTTATGAGGTGATAGTTGAGGTGCTGTTGATAAGGAGGAACTGCACTTGCAGTAGATGAAACTGCATGGTCTTACAGCACACAATAAATGTTCTTCAATAAATTTGTGCAAGGATTGGGGTCTTTGTCTTAGTAAAGTCCCATCCAGTGGCTTTGGTATGATGTCAAAGCCCAGATGGGTTAGCGGTAGCTCATGGGAATCAAGGGTCATCAGTCTGGTCTATATTAGCAGGGATGCTTGTAAAATGCCATAAGATGTTGAAGGAGCAATAGCTGTCATTACTAGTTGCAAAAAGATGTATGTGCCATTGAAGTGGCGTGCACGAAGTTTTGACAGGCAGGTCATTGGATTAGCATTTGGTCGGATGAAAGGCCCGAAGTATCCAAAAGGCAGCCCAAAGATTCAAGATTGAACAGCTGAAGCAATGTTCTCATTCCCATCAAAGCAGCAGAAACTGCTTGTAGGGAGGCCCTCTCATGACTCTCAGAGGCGAAGATCACTCATCTCAATACGCTCAATAAACTATGTGACAGTATGAAGTTTGATAGTAACTATAGCTCATATCAGCCCAAAAGTAGCCCAAGTATAAAAGGCTGCAAAAGCACAAGAAATACATGTTCTTCGTCCCATCAAAGACGCAGCGTCTGCACAAGCACGCTTACGACTCACATGAGCAGGTTACTCATCACGAGACTCTGCAGTCGTAAAGACTTTGGGAGGATCAGCAGCCCAAAGCAGACCCAAAGGAGCCCAAGTATGAAAGGCTGGAAAGAGCTCGAAAGACCTTTTTTGGGATCCAAATACCAGATATTGCATGGGAGTAAGCACTCTTAAGGCTCTCTGTAGTAAACATTACTCATCTCTTTGTGGCGGGCAGTCGAGCAGCGTCATGGTGGCGGTTCTCCGATCATATCTGGAGATCAATATACAGGCATTATTGGTAAATTGATCCTCCGGTGTTCTGCGACGGCGTTCACCCCATCTGAGGGTCCGGAAGCATCAGGGATGTATTTTGGGTCACCGCTTCTCCCACGCTGGTTTGGAGCTGACAAATGATACAACCACCTTGAGCCGCGACATAGCCACTGCTGTGAGTATAATCCTCTGAATTTACAAAGAGCAAGCATTGGGTGGGACACTATACGGAGGCCGTTGATGGGGTACAGCAACCTAAATGGGCAGCAAGTGACAAGAAACAACTTTCTAAGGTCCCTGCTGAGGTTGGGTCCAGGCACCCATGTTTGGAGTTAGATTTCACCACAACCTCTGACGTGTGCATTAGGAGCTATGCAGTACCGGATATAACTGCATAGAAATCCAAGTGCAAGCAACATACTTAAAATGCAAGCCAGAGATGGCAAACTGTGGAGGTGCCTGTGAAGGTCATTGCAGGGCAGATATCAAGCAAGCATTCGCTGCGTTACAACTCGTACTTTGTTTAAGAACTGACGATGAAGTCGTTTTTAGCTCTGTGTCTTCCTATACATAGGCAGTGACCACTCGTCAAACATGATGTACACTGTATATCAGAAAGGTATTTATTGCATGATTATCAATGCTTTGTTATAAAAATGAAAATTCATATGAGTCACTGGTCAAATGAATGAAGTGATTAATGGGAATGTACCTCGATGAGGAAGAGAAAAGTATGGCGCGTTTCTTTTTTTGCCTATACACGGCTACTGTCTGTTAAATACATTAATTGGAGGTTTAAACTATATGGTTTACCAAGCATGAAAGTTGTTCCCAGATGTGGTAGTCTTCAGCAATGTGGAAAAGAGTAGGCAAAGACAGGGCCAGCTTCCACTGCGCTTGTCATACTGTTCCTGTGCTTCTTCTGCTAGGGAAGCTTGCCAAACTCCTCTAGGTGCTGGTCACTATATGTGAGGGAAGCGTGCACTGCACTTGTCATGCTGTTCCTGTGCTCTGTGTGCTAGGGAAGCTTGCCCCACTCCTGTAGGTGCTGGTCAGTATATGTGAGGGAAGCTTGCAATGCACTTGTCATGGTGTTCCTGTGCTTTGTGTGAAAAGGAAGCTGTCTCACTGCTGTAGGTGCTGGGCCTTTTTAGTATATGTAAGGGAAGCTTGCACTGCACTTGCCGCGCTGTTCCTGTGCTTTGTGTGCAAGGGAAGCTGCCCCACTTCTGTAGGTGCTGAGCCTGTGTAGTATATGAAAGAAGCTTGCACTGCACTTGTCATGCTGTTCCTGTGCTTTGTGTGCTAGGGAAGCTTTCCCCACTCCTGTAGGTGCTGGTCAGTATATGTGAGGGAAGTCTGCAGTGCACTTATCGTGCTGTTCCTGTGCTTTTTGTGCCTGGGAAGCTGTCCCTCACCTGTAGGCAATGAGCCTGTGTAGTATATGGGAGGGAAGCTTGTACTGCACTTGTTGTGCTGTTTCTGTACTTTATGTCTTAGGGAAGCTTACCCCACTCCTGTATGGGCTGAACCTGTGTAGTTTATGTGAGGGAAGCTTGCACTGTACATGTCATGCTGTTCCTGTGCTTTGTGTGCTAGGGAAGCTTGCCCACTCCTGTAGGTGCCTGTGTAGTATATGTGAGGGAAGCTTGCACATCATGTGTTGTGCTGTTCCAGTGCTTTGTGTGCAAGGGAAGATGGCCCACTCCTGTAGGTGCTGAGCCTCTGTAGTATATGCAAGGGAAGCTTGCACTGCACTTGTCATGCTGTTCCTGTGTTTTGTCTGCTATGGAATCTGTCCCACTCCTGTAGGTAATAAGACTGTGTAGTACATGTGAGGGAAGCTTGCACTGTACTTGCTGTGCTGTTCCTGTGCTTTGTGTGCAAGGAAAGCTGCCCCACTCCTGTAGGTGCTGAGCCTCTGTAGTATATGCAAGGGAAGCTTGCACTGCACATGTCATGCTGTTCCTGTGTTTTGTGTGCTATAGAAGCTGCCCTACTCCTGTAGGTAATACGACTGTGTAGTATATGTGAGGGAAGCTTGCACTGTACTTGCTGTGCTGTTCCTGTGCTTTGTGTGCAAGGGAAGCTGCCCCACTCCTGTAGGTGCTGAGCCTCTGTAGTATATGCAAGGGAAGTTTGCACTGCACTTGTCATGCTGTTCCTGTGTTTTGTGCGCTAGGGAAGCTTTCCCAACTCCTGTGGGTGCTGTTAGCCTGTGTGGTATTTGTGAGGAAAGCTTGCACTGCAATTGTTGTGCTGTTCTTCTGCTTTGTGTGCTATAGAAGCTGCCCCACTCCTGTAGTTAATAAGACTGTGTAGTTAATGTAAGGGAAGCTTGCACTGTACTTGCCATGCTGTTCCTGTGCTTTGTGTGCAAGGGAAGCTGCCCCGGTCCTGTAGGCGCTGAGCCTCTGTAGTATATGCAAGGGAAGCTTGCACTGCACTTGCCATGCTGTTCCTGTGTTTTGTGTGCTATAGAAGCTGCCCTACTCCTGTAGGTAATAAGACTGTGTAGTATATGTGAGGGAAGCTTGCACTGTACTTGCTGTGCTGTTCCTGTGCTTTGTGTGCAAGGGAAGCTGCCCCACTCCTGTAGGTGCTGAACCTCTGTAGTATATGCAAGGGAAGCTTGCACTGCACTTGTCATGCTGTTCCTGTGTTTTGTGTGCTATGGAAGCTGTCCGTCTCCTGTAGGTAATAAGACTGTGTAGTATATGTGAGGGAGGCTTGCACTGCACTTGTCGTTCTATTTCTGTGCTTTGTGTGCTAGGGAGCTTTCCCGACTCCTGTGGGTGCTGAGCCTGTGTGGTATTTGTGAGAGAAGCTTGCGCTGTAATTGTCGTGCTGTTCCTCTGCTTTGTGTGCTAGAGAAGCTGCCCCACTCCTGTAGGTGATAGTCAGCATATGTGAGGGACGCTTGCACTGCTGCTGTGCTGTACACTTCGTTGGATGCACCTTGCATTGAATGCATAAAGCTGGTGGTAGCACCTCGTATAAGTAAATATCGTGTTTGTCCTGCTGTCTTCGAGTTGAGCCCTAAACAAATACTTCTCAACTTCTACCCCACTGTGCCCGGAGCACGCTACATTCATCCTCACACAGGGTGTGTCACGTGGGCACGGACGCATGTTATTCCCCAAGAGAGCGCGGGTAAATAAAGCCGGGCGACAACTGCTTTGGAGCCCCGGGCAGCGCCTGTTTATATTAACAAACACCCGTGAAGAGCGCAGCCTGGCATTCGTGTTTCTGCCCCTGGCCTCGCGAGGAGACCGTTTAGGATTCCAGACATTTCACCCAAAGAGGAGCGGCGTGTTTGGGATTCTTGTGAATGAATGTTCCAAATACCTGCGTCTGTGAGAACAGAAGAGAAGGGTCAACCGAAGCTTGTCCATCGACGAGAAGGGCGAACAGGGCCTGTGGAGTGACCATGTCTGTGCGAGAAGGGTCAACCGAAGCTTGTCCATCGACGAGAAGGGCGAACAGGGCCTGTGGAGTGACCATGTCTGTGCGAGAAGGGTCAACCGAAGCTTGTCCATCGACGAGAAGGACGAACAGGGCCTGTGGAGTGACCATGTCTGTGCGAGAAGGGTCAACCGAAGCTTGTCCATCGACGAGAAGGACGAACAGGGCCTGTGGAGTGACCATGTCTGTGCGATAAGAGTCAACCGAAGCTTGTCCATCGACGAGAAGGGCGAACAGGGCCTGTGGAGTGACCATGTCTGTGCGAGAAGGGTCAACCGAAGCTTGTCCATCGACGAGAAGGGCGAACAGGGCCTGTGGAGCGACCATGACTGTGCGAGAAGGGTCAACCGAAGCTTGTCCATCGACGAGAAGGACGAACAGGGCCTGTGGAGTGACCATGACTGTGCGAGAAGGGTCAGCCGAAGCATGTGGAGTGACCATGTCTGTGCGAGAAGGGTCAACCGAAGCATGTCCATCGACGAGGAGGACGAACAGGGCCTGTGGAGTGACCATGTCTGTGCGAGAAGGGTCAACCGAAGCTTGTGGAGTGACCATGTCTGTGCGAGAAGGGTCAACCGAAGCTTGTCCATCGACGAGAAGGGCGAACAGGGCCTGTGGAGTGACCGTGTCAGTGCGAGAAGAGTCAACCCAAGCTTGTCCATCGACGAGAAGGGCGAACAGGGCCTGTGGAGTGACCATGTCTGTGCGAGAAGGGTCAACCGAAGCTTGTCCATCGACGAGAAGGGTGAACAGGGCCTGTGGAGTGACCATGACTGTGCGAGAAGGGTCAACCGAAGCATGTCCATCGACGAGAAGGGCGAACAGGGCCTGTGGAGTGACCATGTCTGTGCGATAAGAGTCAACCGAAGCTTGTCCATCGACGAGAAGGGCGAACAGGGCCTGTGGAGTGACCATGTCTGTGCGAGAAGGGTCAACCGAAGCTTGTCCATCGACGAGAATGACGAACAGGGCCTGTTGAGTGACCATGTCTGTGCGAGAAGGGTCAACCGAAGCTTGTGGAGTGACCATGTCTGTGCGAGAAGGGTCAACCGAAGCTTGTCCATCGACGAGAAGGGCGAAGAGGGCATGTGGAGTGACCGTGTCAGTGCGAGAAGAGTCAACCCAAGCTTGTCCATCGACGAGAAGGGCGAACAGGGCCTGTGGAGTGACCATGTCTGTGCGAGAAGGGTCAACCGAAGCTTGTCCATCGACGAGAAGGGCGAACAGGGCCTGTGGAGCGACCATGACTGTGCGAGAAGGGTCAACCGAAGCTTGTCCATCGACGAGAAGGACGAACAGGGCCTGTGGAGTGACCATGACTGTGCGAGAAGGGTCAGCCGAAGCATGTGGAGTGACCATGTCTGTGCGAGAAGGGTCAACCGAAGCATGTCCATCGACGAGGAGGACGAACAGGGCCTGTGGAGTGACCATGTCTGTGCGAGAAGGGTCAACCGAAGCTTGTGGAGTGACCATGTCTGTGCGAGAAGGGTCAACCGAAGCTTGTCCATCGACGAGAAGGGCGAACAGGGCCTGTGGAGTGACCGTGTCAGTGCGAGAAGAGTCAACCCAAGCTTGTCCATCGACGAGAAGGGCGAACAGGGCCTGTGGAGTGACCATGTCTGTGCGAGAAGGGTCAACCGAAGCTTGTCCATCGACGAGAAGGGTGAACAGGGCCTGTGGAGTGACCATGACTGTGCGAGAAGGGTCAACCGAAGCTTGTCCATCGACGAGAAGGACGAACAGGGCCTGTGGAGTGACCATGACTGTGCGAGAAGGGTCAGCCGAAGCATGTGGAGTGACCATGTCTGTGCGAGAAGGGTCAACCGAAGCATGTCCATCGACGAGGAGGACGAACAGGGCCTGTGGAGTGACCATGTCTGTCCGAGAAGAGTCAACCGAAGCTTGTGGAGTGACCATGTCTGTGCGAGATGGGTCAACCGAAGCATGTCCATCAACGAGAAGGACGAACAGGGCCTGTGGAGTGACCATGACTGTGAGAGAAGGGTCAACCGAAGCATGTGGAGTGACCATGTCTGTCCGAGAAGGGTCAACCGAAGCATGTCCATCGACGAGAAGGGCGAACAGGGCCTGTGGAGTGACCATGTCTGTGCGAGAAGGGTCAGCCGAAGCATGTGGAGTGACCATGTCTGTGCGAGAAGGGTCAACCGAAGCATGTCCATCGACGAGGAGGACGAACAGGGCCTGTGGAGTGACCATGTCTGTGCGAGAAGGGTCAACCGAAGCTTGTGGAGTGACCATGTCTGTGCGAGAAGGGTCAACCGAAGCTTGTCCATCGACGAGAAGGGCGAACAGGGCCTGTGGAGTGACCGTGTCAGTGCGAGAAGAGTCAACCCAAGCTTGTCCATCGACGAGAAGGGCGAACAGGGCCTGTGGAGTGACCATGTCTGTGCGAGAAGGGTCAACCGAAGCTTGTCCATCGACGAGAAGGGTGAACAGGGCCTGTGGAGTGACCATGACTGTGCGAGAAGGGTCAACCGAAGCTTGTCCATGGACGAGAAGGACGAACAGGGCCTGTGGAGTGACCATGACTGTGAGAGAAGGGTCAGCCGAAGCATGTGGAGTGACCATGTCTGTGCGAGAAGGGTCAACCGAAGCATGTCCATCGACGAGGAGGACGAACAGGGCCTGTGGAGTGACCATGTCTGTCCGAGAAGAGTCAACCGAAGCTTGTGGAGTGACCATGTCTGTGCGAGATGGGTCAACCGAAGCATGTCCATCGACGAGAAGGACGAACAGGGCCTGTGGAGTGACCATGACTGTGAGAGAAGGGTCAACCGAAGCATGTGGAGTGACCATGTCTGTCCGAGAAGGGTCAACCGAAGCATGTCCATCGACGAGAAGGGCGAACAGGGCCTGTGGAGTGACCATGTCTGTGCGAGAAGGGTCAACGAAGCATGTCCATCGACGAGAAGGGCGAACAGGGCCTGTGGAGTGACCATGTCTGTGCGAGAAGGGTCAACCGAAGCTTGTCCATCGACGGGAAGGGCGAACAGGGCCTGTGGAGTGACCATGTCTGTGCGAGAAGGGTCAACCGAAGCATGTCCATCGACGAGAAGGACGAACAGGGCCTGTGGAGTGACCATGTCTGTGCGAGAAGAGTCAACCGAAGCTTGTCCATCGACGAGAAGGACGAACAGGGCCTGTGGAGTGACCGTGTCTGTGCGAGAAGAGTCAACCGAAGCTTGTCCATCGACGAGAAGGGCGAACAGGGCCTGTGGAGTGACCATGTCTGTGCGAGAAGGGTCAACCGAAGCTTGTCCATCGACGAGAAGGACGAACAGGGCCTGTGGAGTGACCATGTCTGTGCGAGAAGGGTCAACCGAAGCCTGTCCATCGACGAGAAGGACATGCCCTTTGTACCCAGAGTCACTTACATTCAGGCACTCGGGGTCTACGCTCATGAGAGCCCTGCGTCACTTTCGCACCACGCGCAGGGGTACAAACATCGGCACGGCTCTGGATCGGACTTATGAAGCCACGCAAAGCCTCCCTCCGTGGCTTTGAGTGACCTCATAACTCATGAGTAAGGTAACGCAGCATTGCGCTGCGTTGCATTCGTCAAGGAGGCGTTCTGTGGGCGTTTCAATGGGTTTTCCCACCAACACCCTTGGAACGTGACACTGCCCCAGATTCACAAAGTGATGTAAACCTGGGGAAGGGTCAAATCCGTATGGCTTCGTAACAGGGAGAAATATGTTCAAGGATTAGAAGGAAGTGTTCTTTGTACCCGGAGTTAATACATTTAGGTACTTATGGGCATATTTATGACACCCCTGAGTCACTTTTGCACCACATAAAGTGGCAAATGCATAACGCACGGCTCTGTATCAGATTTATGAAGCCACGGAAAGCCACACTGCGTGGCTTTGAGTGACCTCATAACTCATGAGTAAGGTAACGCAGCGCAAAACGCTGCGTTGCATTCGCCCAGGAGGCGCTCTGTGGGCGTTGCGATGGGTTTTCCCACCAACACCCTTGGAATGTGACACTGCCCCAGATTTACAAAGTGATGTAAACCTGGGGAAGGGTCAAACCCGTACGGCTCTGAAGGGAGGCGGAACAAGGAGAAATCTGTTAATTTCTCCTTGTTGCAACACACATAGGAAGAGGAAAACGCCTCGTGGGATTGTTTTTGTGCAGGAATTTGTCCTTTCTTGGACATAAACAAACCTGCCTGCAATGGAGGCACGCTACGTTGGCGCTAGGCTGCACGAACGGCGCCAGCACGGGCAGAAAGGAGGGAATGCACCGGCGTGCTCAAAGAAGGTGCATTCCTGTCCCTTCACTTTGCCCTAAGCCAAAATACCAACATTGTGGCCCGTAAGGGTTCTGTTTCCTGCTACAGACAAACACCCTGCCCAGGTCTATCTATGGGAGGGGGGTGTGTGAGTGGGGGCTCTTTAAATGTCTGACCCCAGCAGTCAGCAGCTGAAAGACGACCCGTTGACTTCTGCTGAGGTTCATGCACAGCCCTGCGTGTCAGTGATTTTCAAAATCAGTGACTTATTTGAGCTGGAACCGAGTCCTATTCTTGTTAAGATCTGGGAATTATGCGGCATTGGCACATAACTCGGGCAGTGCAGCAAGCTGATGTTTACGCTGACGAGGCGCAGCTGCCGAGGCGCACTTTCCTCTGCCCTCCTGTACAAAGCTCAGGAGCAGAGGCCTCTGGCCTGCAGCATGCCCGTGCTGTCTAGATTTGGGGTGGAGGGTGTTAACCCTTCCATATACCCTGCTCTCAGCTGTTACATCGTCTCTCTTCTCACTCAGTTGTTATCGCACAGAGAGACTTCCTCTTTGGGTTCAGGTGAGAACTGGGTGCTGCCACCCTTTGGATGCCACCCTCTGAATGCCAGTCATTGCTCCCTGCTTTAACATTGTCAGCCAGGTGTCAAGGGCTTCGCTGTAGGGGTGGTGGTGTGTGGTGCACCCCCTCCTGGTGCATGCAGCCTCCAGCTGGTACCTTGGTGGAGAGACCCCCTGGCACAGAGACTTCCTCTTTGGGTTCAGGTGAGAACTGGGCACGGCCATCCTTCTCTGCCCCCCTTTGAAGACCAGCCATTGCGCCCTGATTTTACATTGTCACCCAGGTGTCAAAGGCTTAGCTCGAGGGGTGGTGGTGTGTGGTGCACCCCCCTCCTGGTGCATTCAGCCTCCGGCTGGTACCTTGGTGGAGAACCCCTGGCACAGATTACCAGTTGGTGGACCATGTGTTCATCTCACTACCTGGTCACAAGTTTTCCACAGCAGTTGTCATCACAAGCAGAACCTCACCTGGTAATACTGGACACAGAATAATAATGCACAGTAAAACCATATGAAATACCGCTTACAACAAAATAGCGTTGTGAACAACAGTTTCCTGCAATAACAAGCTACTAGGAAACAACAAGCATTTGCCAAGCACATCGATCTTGCTTATGCCAGAGATAATGGCTTTGCTAATATGTTTGACACTGTTGTACAACAGAGTGGTTGCTTCCCAGCACGGCTATGAGTTAGTAAAGAAAAGGAGAGTGGCGTGGAGTGGAGTCTCATCAAGTGCAGTAGAGTGGAGTGTTATGGAGTGGCGTGGAGTGGCGTGGAGTGGAGTCTCATCAAGTGCAGTAGAGTGGAGTGTTATGGAGTGGTGTGGAGTGGCGTGGAGTGGAGTCTCATCAAGTGGAGTGGCGTGGAGTGGAGTCTCATCAAGTGCAGTAGAGTGGAGTGTTATGGAGTGGTGTGGAGTGGCGTGGAGTGGAGTCTCATCAAGTGCAGTAGAGTGGAGTGTTATGGAGTGGTGTGGAGTGGCGTGGAGTGGAGTCTCATCAAGTGCAGTAGAGTGGAGTGTTATGGAGTGGTGTGGAGTGGCGTGGAGTGGAGTCTCATCAAGTGCAGTAGAGTGGAGTGTTATGGAGTGGTGTGGAGTGGCGTGGAGTGGAGTCTCATCAAGTGCAGTAGAGTGGAGTGTTATGGAGTGGTGTGGAGTGGCGTGGAGTGGAGTCTCATCAAGTGCAGTAGAGTGGAGTGTTATGGAGTGGTGTGGAGTGGCGTGGAGTGGAGTCTCATCAAGTGCAGTAGAGTGGAGTGTTATGGAGTGGTGTGGAGTGGCGTGGAGTGGAGTCTCATCAAGTGCAGTAGAGTGGAGTGTTATGGAGTGGTGTGGAGTGGCGTGGAGTGGAGTCTCATCAAGTGCAGTAGAGTGGAGTGTTATGGAGTGGTGTGGAGTGGCGTGGAGTGGAGTCTCATCAAGTGCAGTAGAGTGGAGTGTTATGGAGTGGCATGGAGTGTCGTACGGAAGAGTTGAGTGGCGTGGATCGGAGAGGAGTGAAGTGGAGTGTCATAGAGTACCGTATAGTGTTGTGGAGAGAGTAGAGTGTCATAGATATGAAAGGCGTGGAGTTGAGTGGCGTAGAGTGGAGAACAGTGTCAGAGTTGACTAGAGACCGTTGTAGAATGTAGTGTCATAGAGTGTCGTGGAGTGGTGTTGAGTAGAGTAGAGTACAGTGGAGTAGATTGTCATAGGGTGGAATGGCATAGAGTGGAGTGGAGTAGAGTGGACTAGTGTGTCGTAGAATAGAGTGGAGTAACGCGGCATGGAGTGGCATAGAGGGGGTTGTGTAAAGATTCACAGGGTGAGTGGAGTGGAGTGCTGTAGAGTGGAGTGTCATACAGCGGGGTAGATTGGCATAGAGTGTCATGGAGTGGTCTAGAGCAGAGCGGAGTGGGGTAGAGGATGTTGTGTAGAGTGTTGTATAGTAGACTGGAGTACAGTGGAGTAGATTGTCATAGAGTGGAATGAAATAGAGTGAAGTGGAGTAGAGTGGACTAGTGTGTCATAGAACAGAGTGGAGTAACGTGGCATGGAGTGGCATAGAGGGGGTTGTGTAGAGATTCACAGAGTGGAGCAGTGTCGTAGAATGGTATAGAGTGGAGTAGAGGGCTGTAGAATGGAGTGTCATAGAGTCGAGTAGAGTGTCAGTAGAGCAGAGTTTAATGGAGTAGAGTATCAAAGAATAGAGTATCGTGGAGTGTAATTGAGTGACATAGAGTGGTGCAGAGTAGCGTATGGTAGAGTTGAGTGGAGCGGAGCGGAGAGGAGAGGTGTGAAGTGGAGTGTCATGGAGTACCATATAGCGTTGTGGAGGAGGTAGAGTGTCGTAGAGAGGAAGGGCGTAGAGCTGTGTGGTGTAGAATGGAGCACAGTGTCCGAGTTGAGTAGAGTGTCATAGAGTGGAGTGGCGTAGCGGATGTTGCATAAAGTGGAGTAGAGTGCTGTAGAGTAGAGTGTCATACAGCGGGGTAGTTTGGCATAGAGTGAAATGGTACAGAGTGTCATGGAGTGGTCTAGAGCAGAGCGGAGTGGCGTAGAGGATGTTGCATAGAGTGGAGTAGAGTGTTGAAGAGCAGAGTGTCATACAGCGGGGTAGTTTGGCATAGAGTGTCATGGAGTGGTCTAGAGCAGAGCGGAGTGGCGTAGAGGATGTTGCATAGAGTGGAGTAGAGTGTTGTAGAGTAGAGTGTCATACAGCGGGGTAGATTGGCATAGAGTGTCATGGAGTGGTCTAGAGCAGAGCGGAGTGGGGTAGAGGATGTTGTGTAGAGTGTTGTATAGTAGACTGGAGTACAGTGGAGTAGATTGTCATAGAGTGGAATGAAATAGAGTGAAGTGGAGTAGAGTGGACTAGTGTGTCATAGAACAGAGTGGAGTAACGTGGCATGGAGTGGCATAGAGGGAGTTGTGTAGAGATTCATAGAGTGGAGTAGTGTCATACAATGGTATAGAATGGAGTAGAGTGCTGTAGAATGCTGCAGAGTGGAGTAGAGTGTCAGTGGATCAGAGTTTAATGGATCAGAGCATAAAAGAGTGCAGTATCGTGGAGTGGAGTGTCGTAGAGGGATGTATGTCGTTACAACGCACACTTTTACAACGCATGCACTTACAACGCATTTTTTACAACGCACAATCCATTACAACGCATGACATTACAACGCAGGACACTACAACGCATTTTTAAAAACTACCTTTACAACGCATTTCCATTACAACGCATACTACCTTTACAACGCATACCATTACAACGCATAATATTAAATTGCATTTAAGGTAAGTATTAGATAGTATAGGGGTAAAAATTACTATTCTAACTCCAGGGAGTGCAACAGTAGGGTAAGTGTTGGATAGTATAGGGTTAAAAATTACTATTCTAACTCCAGGGGGTGCAACAGTAGGGTAAGTGTTGGATAGTATAGGGGTAAAAATTACTATTCTAACTCCAGGGGGTGCAACAGTAGGGTAAGTGTTGGATAGTATAGGGGTAAAAATTACTATTCTAACTCCAGGGGGTGCAACAGTAGGGTAAGTGTTGGATAGTATAGGGGTAAAAATTACTATATTATGCGTTGTAATGGTATGCGTTGTAATGGTAGTATGCGTTGTAATGGAATGCGTTGTAAAGGTAGTTTTTAAAAATGCGTTGTAGTGTCATGCGTTGTAATGTCATGCGTTGTAATGGATTGTGCGTTGTAAAAAATGCGTTGTAAGTGTAGTGCGTTGTAAAAGTTGCGTTGTAAAGGTTGTTCCCCCGTCGTAGAGTGTAGTGTAGTCCACTATTGTGTTAGTGGACTTGCTCCTTTCACAGAGCACCTCCGTCTGGTACCTGCTGCCGTCACCATTGCTGCTGCTGACTCGGAGGTCAGGAGTTCGAGGCCCTCGTCCACCCGCAGGCTTATGCCTGCGCCTCATCCCGGGTGGTCTAGTGGCAGAGCATCACTGCCCTTCTGTCTCTCTTTCTGCTTTTTGGTGTCTCTTTTTCTGCCTTATTCTGTCTCTCTTTCTGCTTGTTTCTATCTCTCTTTCTTCTTTTTCTGTCTCTCTTTCTGCCTTTTTCGGTCTCTCTTTCTGCCTTTTTCTGTCTCTCTTTCTGCTTGTTTCTGTCTCTCTTTCTGCTTTTTCTGTCTCTCTTTCTGCCTTTTTCGGTCTCTCTTTCTGGTTGTTTCTATCTCTCTTTCTTCTTTTTCTGTCTCTCTTTCTGCCTTTTTCGGTCTCTCTTTCTGCCTTTTTCTGTCTCTCTTTCTGCTTGTTTCTGTCTCTCTTTCTGCTTTTTTTCTGTCTCTCTTTCTGTCTTTTCTGTCTCTCTTTCTGCTTTTTTCTGTCTCTCTTTCTTCCTTTTGGTCTCTCTTTCTGCTTTTCTCTTCCTTTTTAGGTCTTGCCTACGCAGCGCGCATGCGCTGCATAGGAAAAAGACCTTTAGAAATCGATCCAGTTTTTCAGGCAAAAACGTGCACGCGTTGCATTGCTTTGAATGGGAACGGGTGCACGTTTGGCGATTTCCTTGCGGGAGCGAGCGGCACCATGTGGTAGCAATTATCGTGCTTGCTACCACAAGGGAAAGGCTGCCTGCTCTCGGCCGCACTCCCCTCCACCCCCTACTTGCACGAGGCACGCGCGCTTGTTTTTTAATGTTCTGTAGTAGCTGTGAATTCTATTAATTGCTGAAATGTGAACATGGCCAAATACACCCATTTATGCCCCCCTGCCAAGAGTAATTTCCTTTTGCGGATAGACAAAATCTGGTCCGTGGGCGCTTTGAATAAAAGGACAGGATTTGTGCCCCATCACAGAAATCAGGTTTTTATGCAGGCTGCCCGCATATCCATGAGATCACAAAGATGGCCAGCTGCCGCCTCCTTGTTTAAAATTTGAAGGCTTACTCACTGCTTTGGGCAGCAACCATTGGTTTCCAGGAGTGCATGGGGTCACCTGGGTGGCCGTCAGCGGTGCCAGGACAGGTTTAAATATACCTTTTCACCACATTGCTGCTTCGCTGTACCTGGGGACTGTGACGCGAACCCGGTGATGCATATCTACCCAAAGCACTTCTTTTCCCACCTTCTCGTCCCTGTGGTTAGCACTATTGAGAGAGATTATTACAGTGTTGCCTCTTTACTCAGGAAGCAAATTTACTAGGGGGTTGGTTCGTGATTAGAGGTCTATACATGTCTGAGCATGTCGGGACGTGGACGGGGGAGGAGTCATGTTTAGACACATAACAGATAGACAACATTCGCTATAGGAATGTAACTGCAGGCACATTCAAGATAGATTTGTTTTTAAGCCTTAGCTCAAGCAGGGGCAGTGGTTTACAGTCTGTAGTGAAGGGCCGGGGACATGAGCTACAGCGATCGCCCTTAGTGCTTCAGGATTCTCTGTTACACAGAGCTAGGGATGCTCTGGGATTTGTGTCTGTGCTGGCCCTTCAGGATTCTCTGTTACGCAGAGCTAGGGGTGCTCTGGGATTTGTGGCTGTGCTGGCCCTTCAGGATTCTCTGTTACCAGAGCTAGGGATGCTCTGGGATTTGTGGCTGTGCTGGCCCTTCAGGATTCTCTGTTACGCAGAGCTGGGGATGCTCTGGGATTTGTGGCTGTGCTGGCCCTTCAGGATTCTCTGTTACGCAGAGCTAGGGATGCTCTGGGATTTGTGGTGTGCTGGCCCTTCAGGATTCTCTGTTACGCAGGGCTAGGGATGCTCTGGGATTTGTGGCTGTGCCGGCCCTTCAGGATTCTCTGTTACGTAGAGCTAGGGATGCTCTGGGATTTGTAGTGTGCTGGCCCTTCAGGATTCTCTGTTACGCAGACCTAGGGATGATCTGGGATTTGTGGCTGTGCTCGCCCTTCAGGATTCTCTGTTACGCAGAGCTAGAGATGCTCTGGGATTTGTGGCTGTGCTGGCCCTTCAGGAATCTCTGTTACGCAGAGCTGGGGATGCTCTGGGATTTGTGGTGTGCTGGCCCTTCAGGATTCTCTGTTACACAGAGCTAGGGATGCTCTGGGATTTGTGGCTGTGCTGGCCCCTCAGGATTCTCTGTTACGCAGATCTGGGGATGCTCTGGGATTTGTGGCTGTGCTGGCCCTTCAGGATTCTCTGTTACGCAGAGCTAGGGATGCTCTGGGATTTGTGGTGTTTCGGCCCTTCAGGATTCTCTGTTACGCAGACCTGGGGATGCTCTGGGATTTGTGGCTGTGCTGGCCCTTCAGGATTCTCTGTTACGCAGAGCTGGGGATGCTCTGGGATTTGTGGCTGTGCTGGCCCTTCAGGATTCTCTGTTACGCAGACCTAGGGATGCTCTGGGATTTGTGGCTGTGCTGGCCCTTCAGGATTCTCTGTTAAGCAGAGCTAGGGATGCTCTGGGATTTGTGGCTGTGCTGGCCCTTCAGGATTCTCTGTTACGCAGACCTGGGGATGCTCAGGGATTTGTGGCTGTGCTGGCCCTTCAGGATTCTCTGTTACGCAGAGCTGGGGATGCTCTGGGATTTGTGGCTGTGCTGGCCCTTCAGGATTCTCTGTTAAGCAGAGCTAGGGATGCTCTGGGATTTGAGGCTGTGCTGGCCCTTCAGGATTCTCTGTTACGCAGACCTAGGGATGCTCTGGGATTTGTGGCTGTGCTCGCCCTTCAGGATTCTCTGTTAAGCAGAGCTAGGGATGCTCTGGGATTTGTGGCTGTGCTGGCCCTTCAGGATTCTCTGTTACGCAGACCTGGGGATGCTCTGGGATTTGTGGCTGTGCTGGCCCTTCAGGATTCTCTGTTATGCAGAGCTGGGGATGCTCTGGGATTTGTGGCTTTGCTGGCCCTTCAGGATTCTCTGTTACGCAGACCTAGGGATGCTCTGGGATTTGTGGTGTGCTGGCCCTTCAGGATTCTCTGTTACGCAGAGCTAGGAATGCTCTGGGATTTGTGGCTGTGCTGGCCCTACAGGATTCTCTGTTACGCAGAGCTAGGGATGCTCTGGGATTTGTGGCTGTGCTGGCCCTTCAGGATTCTCTGTTACGCAGAGCTGGGGATGCTCTGGGATTTGTGGTGTGCTGGCCCTTCAGGATTCTCTGTTACGCAGAGCTAGGGATGCTCTGGGATTTGTGGTGTGCTGGCCCTTGAGGATTCTCTGTTACGCAGAGCTGGGGATGCTCTGGGATTTGTGGCTGTGCTGGCCCTTAAGGATTCTCTGTTACGCAGAGCTAGGGATGCTCTGGGATTTGTGGCTGTGCTGGCCCTTCAGGATTCTTTGTTACACAGAGCTAGGGATGCTCTGGGATTTGTGGCTGTGCTGGCCCTTCAGGATTCTCTGTTACGCAGAGCTGGGGATGCTCTGGGATTTGTGGCTGTGCTGGCCCTTCAGGATTCTCTGTTACGCAGAGCTAGGGGTGCTCTGGGATTTGTGGCTGTGCTGGCCCTTCAGGATTCTCTGTTACGCAGAGCTGGGGATGCTCTGGGATTTGTGGCTGTGCTGGCCCTTAAGGATTCTCTGTTACGCAGAGCTAGGGATGCTCTGGGATTTGTGGCTGTGCTGGCCCTTCAGGATTCTCTGTTACGCAGAGCTAGGGATGCTCTGGGATTTGTGGCTGTGCTGGCCCTTCAGGATTCTCTGTTACGCAGACCTGGGGATGCTCTGGGATTTGTGGCTGTGCTGGCCCTTGAGGATTCTCTGTTACGCAGAGCTAGGGATGCTCTGGGATTTGTGGCTGTGCTGGCCCTTCAGGATTCTCTGTTACGCAGAGCTAGGGATGCTCTGGGATTTGTGGCTGTGCTGGCCCTTGAGGATTCTCTGTTACGCAGAGCTAGGGATGCTCTGGGATTTGTGGCTGTGCTGGCCCTTCAGGATTCTCTGTTACGCAGAGCTAGGGGTGCTCTGGGATTTGTGGCTGTGCTGGCCCTTCAGGATTCTCTGTTACGCAGAGCTGGGGATGCTCTGGGATTTGTGGCTGTGCTGGCCCTTCAGGATTCTCTGTTACGCAGAGCTAGGGATGCTCTGGGATTTGTGGCTGTGCTGGCCCTTCAGGATTCTCTGTTACGCAGAGCTGGGGATGCTCTGGGATTTGTGGCTGTGCTGGCCCTTCAGGATTCTCTGTTACGCAGAGCTAGGGGTGCTCTGGGATTTGTGGCTGTGCTGGCCCTTCAGGATTCTCTGTTACGCAGAGCTAGGGATGCTCTGGGATTTGTGGCTGTGCTGGCCCTTCAGGATTCTCTGTTACGCAGAGCTAGGGATGCTCTGGGATTTGTGGCTGTGCTGGCCCTTCAGGATTCTCTGTTACGCAGAGCTAGGGATGCTCTGGGATTTGTGGCTGTGCTGGCCCTTCAGGATTCTCTGTTACGCAGAGCTAGGGATGCTCTGGGATTTGTGGCTGTGCTGGCCCTTGAGGATTCTCTGTTACGCAGAGCTAGGGATGCTCTGGGATTTGTGGCTGTGCTGGCCCTTCAGGATTCTCTGTTACGCAGAGCTGGGGATGCTCTGGGATTTGTGGCTGTGCTGGCCCTTCAGGATTCTCTCTTACGCAGAGCTAGGGATGCTCTGGGATTTGTGGCTGTGCTGGCCCTTCAGGATTCTCTGTTACGCAGAGCTAGGAATGCTCTGGGATTTGTGGCTGTGCTGGCCCTTCAGGATTCTCTGTTACGCAGAGCTAAGGATGCTCTGGGATTTGTGGCTGTGCTGGCCCTTCAGGATTCTCTGTTACGCAGAGCTAGGGATGCTCTGGGATTTGTGGCTGTGCTGGCCCTTCAGGATTCTCTGTTACGCAGAGCTGGGGATGCTCTGGGATTTGTGGCTGTGCTGGCCCTTCAGGATTCTCTGTTACGCAGAGCTAGGGGTGCTCTGGGATTTGTGGCTGTGCTGGCCCCTCAGGATTCTCTGTTACGCAGAGCTAGGGATGCTCTGGGATTTGTGGCTGTGCTGGCCCTTCAGGATTCTCTGTTACGCAGAGCTAGGGATGCTCTGGGATTTGTGGCTGTGCTGGCCCTTCAGGATTCTCTGTTACGCAGAGCTAGGGATGCTCTGGAATTTGTGGCTGTGCTGACCCTTCAGGATTCTCTGTTACGCAGAGCTAGGGATGCTCTGGGATTTGTGGCTGTGCTGGCCCTTCAGGATTCTCTGTTACGCAGAGCTAGGGATGCTCTGGGATTTGTGGCTGTGCTGGCCCTTCAGAATTCTCTGTTACGCAGAGCTGGGGATGCTCTGGGATTTGTGGCTGTGCTGGCCCTTCAGGATTCTCTGTTACGCAGAGCTGGGGATGCTCTGGGATTTGTGGCTGTGCTGGCCCTTCAGGATTCTCTGTTACGCAGAGCTAGGGATGCTCTGGGATTTGTGGCTGTGCTGGCCCTTCAGGATTCTCTGTTACACAGAGCTGGGGATGCTCTGGGATTTGTGGCTGTGCTGGCCCTTCAGGATTCTCTGTTACACAGAGCTGGGGATGCTCTGGGATTTGTGGCTGTGCTGGCCCTTCAGGATTCTCTGTTACGCAGAGCTAGGGATGCTCTGGGATTTGTGGCTGTGCTGGCCCTTCAGGATTCTCTGTTACGCAGAGCTAGGGATGCTTTGGGATTGTGGCTGTGCTGGCCCTTCAGGATTCTCTGTTACGCAGAGCTAGGGATGCTCTGGGATTTGTGGCTGTGCTGGCCCTTCAGGATTCTCTGTTACGCAGAGCTGGGGATGCTCTGGGATTTGTGGCTGTGCTGGCCCTTTAGGATTCTCTGTTACGCAGAGCGAGGGATGTGCTGGGATTTGTGGCTGTGCTGGCCCTTCAGGATTCTCTGTTACGCAGAGCTGGGGATGCTCTGGGATTTGTGGCTGTGCTGGCCCTTCAGGATTCTCTGTTACGCAGAGCTTGGGATGCTCTGGGATTTGTGGCTGTGCTGGCCCTTCAGGATTCTCTGTTACGCAGAGCTAGGGATGCTCTGGGATTTGTGGCTGTGCTGGCTCTTCAGGATTCTCTGTTACGCAGAGCTAGGGATGCTCTGGGATTTGTGGCTGTGCTGGCCCTTCAGGATTCTCTGTTACGCAGAGCTGGGGATGCTCTGGGATTTGTGGCTGTGCTGGCCCTTCAGGATTCTCTGTTACGCAGAGCTAGGGATGCTCTGGGATTTGTGGCTGTGCTGGCCCTTCAGGATTCTCTGTTACGCAGAGCTAGGGATGCTCTGGGATTTGTGGCTGTGCTGGCCCTTCAGGATTCTCTGTTACGCAGAGCTAGGGATGCTCTGGGATTTGTGGCTGTGCTGGCCCTTCAGGATTCTCTGTTACGCAGAGCTAGGGATGCTCTGGGATTTGTGGCTGTGCTGGCCCTTCAGGATTCTCTGTTACGCAGAGCTAGGGATGCTCTGGGATTTGTGGCTGTGCTGGCCCTTCAGAATTCTCTGTTACGCAGAGCTGGGGATGCTCTGGGATTTGTGGCTGTGCTGGCCCTTCAGAATTCTCTGTTACGCAGAGCTGGGGATGCTCTGGGATTTGTGGCTGTGCTGGCCCTTCAGGATTCTCTGTTACGCAGAGCTAGGGATGCTCTGGGATTTGTGGCTGTGCTGGCCCTTCAGGATTCTCTGTTACACAGAGCTGGGGATGCTCTGGGATTTGTGGCTGTGCTGGCCCTTCAGGATTCTCTGTTACGCAGAGCTGGGGATGCTCTGGGATTTGTGGCTGTGCTGGCCCTTCAGGATTCTCTGTTACGCAGAGCTAGGGATGCTCTGGGATTTGTGGCTGTGCTGGCCCTTCAGGATTCTCTGTTACGCAGAGCTAGGGATGCTTTGGGATTGTGGCTGTGCTGGCCCTTCAGGATTCTCTGTTACGCAGAGCTAGGGATGCTCTGGGATTTGTGGCTGTGCTGGCCCTTCAGGATTCTCTGTTACGCAGAGCTGGGGATGCTCTGGGATTTGTGGCTGTGCTGGCCCTTCAGGATTCTCTGTTACGCAGAGCGAGGGATGTGCTGGGATTTGTGGCTGTGCTGGCCCTTCAGGATTCTCTGTTACGCAGAGCTGGGGATGCTCTGGGATTTGTGGCTGTGCTGGCCCTTCAGGATTCTCTGTTACGCAGAGCTGGGGATGCTCTGGGATTTGTGGCTGTGCTGGCCCTTCAGGATTCTCTGTTACGCAGAGCTAGGGATGCTCTGGGATTTGTGGCTGTGCTGGCTCTTCAGGATTCTCTGTTACGCAGAGCTAGGGATGCTCTGGGATTTGTGGCTGTGCTGGCCCTTCAGGATTCTCTGTTACGCAGAGCTGGGGATGCTCTGGGATTTGTGGCTGTGCTGGCCCTTCAGGATTCTCTGTTATGCAGAGCTGGGGATGCTCTGGGATTTGTGGCTGTGCTGGCTCTTCAGGATTCTCTGTTACGGAGACCTAGGGATGCTCTGGGATTTGTGGCTGTGCTGGCCCTTCAGGGTTTTTTTTTTTTTAAAACCTTTATTGTCATAGTCAAATTTTACACAGCTTGTTACCTACATCCTGCATTGATACAGGCCGGTAGCGACAACTCAGTATCGAGAGTGATAAGCATTACGGGGTAAGTACCTTCCAGTTAACACAGCTTATACGCCTACAACCCTGAGGGGCCGGCAGCAGAATAGGAACAACAGTCGACTTATATGGGAGGCGAACGCAGAGTCGTAACTCCATTAGAGGTCAAACAAGATGTAGTCTAGGTTTCGTTTTTCTGTATTAACTAACTCAAAGAAAACACAACATTAGCAACCTCCACCATACCTAGTATGTGGAGTACTGTATCGTACAGCGCGGGACTACGGTACCTCGCAGCGCACCACAGAGGAAGGTGGGAGCATGACGTGGCGCAGCCCCGGCTCAGAAAACCGCTGCTCTGGGAGGGGGGTCGGTATGAACCAATCAGGAAACTAAGAAAGTGGTGTTACCATCGAGAATGCCATGCAATCTACCCCAGTTGGAAACTAGGGTCCCAGGACCTCGGAGCTAGGGGAGCTCCAGGGCCCCCGCCCACCCCCCCCCCGGGCCCCAGGAATGCGCTATGTGAGTACCCTGGAGTGCATGTAGCCGATCCGAGTGCGTCAAGAAGCACCGTGCGAGGTGTGTACCAGGAGGATGGGGCAAGTGGGGTGAGGAGACGCAGCAGCAGGGAAAGTTATTGGGGGCCAGTCGCAGGTCAGCCCATAGCGGGCGGGCAATCCCCCCCTGAATCTCCACGCGGACTTCCCCCCGCCCCAATCGAGTCCTGAGAGCGTAGGAGATAGTCCCTGAGGGGCCCCCATAAGTCTTTGGGACGGGATTTGCGAGGTAACAGGTCGGCGTAATTGTGGAGTTGCTCCTGCCAGGTTGTCATTGTCTCCAGCCAAGTCTTAAATTTGGGCGCTCGCCCTCGCCCCCATCTGCACGCCACATGTCGCTTAGCAAGCAAAAGCCCCAATGCGAGGAACCTTCGATGTGCCTTTAGCGCGGGGCAGGAGCGGCCCAGAAGGGCGATAGTAGGGCAGGGCGCTATATCCATCCCGACCATCACGGAGAGGGCAGCGAACACCTCAGTCCAGTAGGTAGCCACTGATCGGCAGGACCACGCCAGGTGCATGAAATCTGCTCCCGGCTCCCGGCACCGTTGACAATGATCACCATCCCGGAGGCCAAAGCGGTACAGCTTGGCAGGAGTGAAATAAAGGCGATGCAGAAATTTATAATGCACCAAGCGGAGACGTGCATTGCCCGTCACTGCAGTTATGTGGGAGCAGCTTTCCTCCTATTGGTCATCCGTCATGGGATCACCCAGGTCATTGTCCCAGTCCTTCCGCGCCCTCAGCGAGGGGGGGTCGGGAGCTTCCCGCACCTGGGCATATAGCAGCGAGACCACATGCGTCGGGGCGGGCGTCTGGAGCAGAGTGTGTAACGGTGCCACGGTCTCAGGCTCCTCCGGGAAGTTTGGCGTAACAGCCCTGACATTTTGCCGAAGTCGAACGTAGAGGAATGTGTCCATCGCAGACGGAGTAGCGTCTCCAAAGAAGTGCGCCGACGCCCGAAAGCTCCCCTGATGGTATAGATCTCCCCACGTATGAATCGCCAACCGAGTAAGCATCCGGCGTCCAAGCTCTTCGCAAGTGACACTCAGTCTGGGGTCATGCGCCAGGACCATGCGGGGAGAATACAGAAATTTGGCATTCATGTACTTCGCCAGGCGTCTCCAGGCCTGAACTGTGCAATCGACCGTAGTGGGGTCGCGAGTCCCCGGTTGAACCTCTGTGTAAAGGTACCCAGATGGCTGCGCAGGTCTCATGAACCCATCCTCAACTGCAAGGTGGGCCATAAAGGGGGGGGGATGGAGCCAGTAAACAGCGAAATGGCCTTGGGCGCAGTCATAATATTTCTGAAAGTTAGGGACATCGAGCCCCCCCTGATGATAGGGCAACATGAGTGTCCGTAGTCCGATCCGGGCTTGTTTCCCGCCCCAGATTAGCCGAGAAATCTGGGAGTTCAGGGTCTTGAAAAAAAATGCCCCCGGGCTATAGGGGATATTGGTAAACAGGTACAACAATTTGGGAAGCACCACCATCTTGATCAGGGAGATGCGTCCCGCCATGGACAGAGGGAGGTGGATCCATTGCGTGATTTGGTCCGTGAGTTTGTCCAAGACAGTCCCGTAGTTAGCTCTGATCATGGCTTCTTTATTCCTGGTTACTCGCACCCCTAGATAAGTAAGCTCGTCCGCCTCCCACACCAAGGGATAATCCAGCGGGAACCGCGTGGTATTGTCAGTCAGGGGGAACAGAGCAGACTTCGCCCAGTTAATTTGTACGCCCGCTATGGCTCCGAACTTAGTCACCTCACGTAGTAATGGGTTGAGATTTTCCCGCGGCTTGTGGACGAACAGGGTCATGTCGTCCGCATATAACGCGATAAGAAGTTGGCGCTCTGGGTAAATCAGAGAGCGATGCTTGTGGTGTTGTCGCAGTTTGGCCGCCAGCGGTTCTATGGCAATGGCAAATAAGACGGGGGAGAGGGGGCATCCCTGCCGGGTGCCTCTGTGGATAGTGAAGGGGGCAGAGCGGGACCCGTTCAGCAGAACCGTGGCCCCAGGCTGTCGGTATAACAGCCGGATCCAGTCGAGAAAATTGAAGGGCACTCCCATCCGCTCCAACAAGGCAAGAAGATAGTCCCACTCCAAGGTGTCGAACGCCTTGGTGGCGTCCAGGAAAACCGCAGCGGCCTCACAACTGGGATCAATATCCTGCATCACCGCTTGCAAGGTGCGAAGATTGTGTGACGTCGCCCGGTTGGGGACAAACCCGGCCTGGTCGGGGAGGACCAGACGCTCCATCAGAAGATTGAGGCGCGTAGCGAGAACCTTCGCCAAGATCTTGCTATCTGTGTTCAATAAGGAGAGGGGCCGATAAGAGTCGCAATGCTCCGGGGGTTTGCCCGGCTTCAGCAGGGATGTTATGAGGGCTTCGCGCATCGTTTCCGGCAGGGTGCCCTCCTCAAGGGCGGAGTAATACAACCTCTTCAGTATAGGGGCAAGAACATGGAGGAAGGCCTTATAGAAGTCTATCGGCAAGCCATCCGATCCAGGCGCCTTTCCAGACTTCATGGACATTATCGCCTCCTTTATCTCATCAAGTTCTAGTTCGTGGTGCAGGAATTTCTGCTGGGAGGGGCCTAGCCATGCTATCGCGGTGTCCTCAAGGTACTCCCGCAGGGCTATCGGAGTAGTCCTGCGGGAGGTGTACAAGCCCACATAATGTTCGGTAAGGACTTGCAGCTGGGCCGATAGGTCCCTTTGTGGGACCCCCTGACCATCCAGGAGCGTGGATACGTAATTTCGGTACCTAGGGGGACGTACCGCAACAGCCAGAGCTCTACCGGGCCTGTCCCCCTCCCCATGTAACCGCGCAACGTAAGGTTTCCCTAAAAACTTACACTCTTTGGCTGCAGCGTCAGTGTATTCGGTCACTTTTTCCCTGAGACGCGCCGCGACCGTGCGATCGTGTGGGGACCGTGCCAGTTCCTGTTCCAAGAGGAGCAACTCAGACTCACGTTTGCGCACGTCCCCGCGCAGTACTTTAAGAACCCCCCCGCCTCTCGCCATACACCATCCACGCACGGTAACCTTGAAAGCCTCCCACACCGTGGTGAACTGGGAGACTGAGGCAGTATTACGGTCAAAGAAGTCTGTTATGTCGTCCTCCAGTTCCGCCATAAAGGCAGAGTCGGTGAGGTGCGCGGGGTTGAGACGCCAATTCAGGTATGGGGAGGTATCAAGGGGAATGCGGAGCGATAGCAAGACAGGGGAGTGGTCGGAGAAAGTCCGGGCCAGGTGACGCGCTCCGAGCAGCCACGGGGCAATGCCTGCCGAGAGAAAGATATAGTCGAGACGAGCCCATGTCGAGTGTACAGCAGAATGATGTGTGCCCTGTTTGAGTGTCGGGTGAAGGTGTCGCCACGCATCCACCAGTTGGTGCTCATCCGTTAAGTGCACCAAGTTGCGCTGAGTGCGCGAGTAGTGTGACGGCTGCGGGTGCGACCTATCCATTGCGGGTCTAAGTGCAGTGTTGAAGTCTCCCCCAAGGATGACATGAGAAATACCTAAAGTGTGTATCTTACCCCACATGTTCAGAAGCGTTGCCGGGTCGTCTACGTTGGGTCCGTAGTAACATGCGAACAGTATTGTGTGTGAATGTAGTGTCCCCCAGATCATGCAATATCTACCACATGGCCCAACCTCAGTGCCCGCTGGAACAAACCCCACCCCACGCCGGACCAGTATAGTCACCCCCCTCGCATAAGTCGAATAAGATGAAAAGACCCTACACGCAGCCCAACGCGATGCGAAGGGGGGGCTCCCCCCGGGCCGCAAGTGCGTCTCCTGAAGCATGGCGACAGATACATGTTGCCTATCGAGGTAACCCAGGACCTGACGGCGCTTTCTCGGGTCATTCAGACCTCGCACGTTCCAGGAGACAATCTGGAACTGCTGCACTGGCTCAGTGTTCTCTACACTCCCCATGGATCCAGGCCCAATAACCCATGACCGGTAGATACAGCAAGGGACAACTCATCACAAGCGCGGTAACGACATGAGAGGACATTCCTGGGGATTACAGCAAATACCCAACCCCACCCCTTCGCAACAAGGGAGTCAATGGTAGAAAATTGAAAACGGAACACATACCCACCCACGCCGGCAACCCCAACTGGCCGGGAATCAGGACCCCACCCAGCCCACCCCATCCCCACCAAAACCACCCCAACTAGGAAAAACTGTAGAACAACGACCCCTACCCCACATGAGGGGGGGGTGCAGTGGGGTTCACCCATCGGGGGGATAATGCCCAGGGGGCGCCCAACCAGCCTCCCATCTCCCTACTTACACCCACGAGGACCAGACTGCCAGTCTAGCCTCTCAATGTGGGACGGAGATGGGTAACCGGGCAAGACATTAGCAGTGACCAGTTCGAACATTGATAACAGTAGAAAGGTTACCTCACCGTTGTGTGTAGCATCTAGAGCAGATATAAGCAGCAGTGGCACATAAACATGTCAGCGTCCCTAAAGCAAGAGGAGTCAATCCTGCTGTGCCATCGGAGAGGGTGATCTGGAGCGGCGCTGTCCATCTCTGTCCCGAGCATTGTTTCTCTTGTGGCGTTTAAGAAAGTCTTCCACCTGCTGAGGTTGCTGAAAGAAGAGTTGTTTACCATTGTATGTTATTTTCAATTTTGCTGGGTACAGCATGGCGTACGGTATTTCCTGTGCTCGCAATTTCTTCTTGACTGCAGCAAATTTGCGTCGAGACTCCTGGACAGTGGGGGTAAAATCAGGGAAGAAGGATAATGTTTCATTGCCGTAGCGCACGGTGCCCAGTTCCCGCGCCCGGCGTAGCACGGCATCCCTGTCCCTGTAGTTCAGGAATCGAGCGATGATGGGCCTCGGAAGGGATCCAGGCGGAGGGCGGGCGGCCAAGGATCTGTGTGCCCTCTCCACGATAAGGTGCGGGGAAAAGGAGTCCCTTCCGAAGAGTTCAGTCACCAAGTTTTCAACGAAGGTCTCAACTTTCCCAGTGTTGGTGGACTCCGCAAGGCCCAGAATGCGAACATTATTGCGTCGGGAACGGGCCTCCAGGTCCTCATTCTTGTCCGCGATGATTTTGAGGAGCCTGTCCATTTGTGTCATTTGTTTGCCCGAGGAGGCAGCGCCGTCCTCAAGGGTAGAGATGCGTTCCTCAGTCTCCTGGATGCGGGCATCATGCTGGTCCAGTTTAGCTACGACTCCATCCAGTCGGGCATTTATGGTGTCGACCTTGGAGTCGATGGAAGTGAGGCTCTGTCTCATGCCCAGCAAGAGGGACTTCCAGTCCTCATCCGGGGCCTCGGCGGGCGGAGGCGCCCCCTCCGCGCCCCCCGAAGGAGGGGAGTTTCTCTTGGCCTCGTAGGGCAGTTTGGACTGGCGAGTCTCACTGCGGCCCATGGCGCGGCGATGATCCGGCCCTCTCGCTACTCGCCCCGTCCCACCAGGGGGGAGGTTTGTCCGCCCCGACCGAGGTCAAGTTCAGCCCCAAAGCAACTGGCAGGCGACAGGGACCCAATTCTGCCCAGGGTCAGACCGGTTCCTGGTAAGATCTATCGCAGCCACGTAAGCGGGGGCGATGAGGCTAGGACATCAGGGGTCGTCCCGGGACGAGCCAGGAGGCCGCAGCGCAGATAGGGCCCAGGCTGGGTGTAGGATTCAAATGGCCCAGGGGCAGCCAGCTGTAGTCTCCCTTCCCCGCCGCACACCAGTCCGGAGGGGCACACACGCAGCAATGTAGGTCCAGCGGGAGGAAGGGTTCGAACCCAACAGGGTTCTTATGCGGTACCCCAGGTGGCCGGGTGCAGCAGCAGTCCCCGCGGCGTGGCCTCCATCTGGGCAAGGGCTACGCTCCGTCAGGCGGCAGCGACCGCAGAAGCATCCTCCACACCCCGGGGGGGGGACCTGCCCAGGCCACGGGTGCGCCAGAGGCCCCAAAGTGTGGGTTGTGGTGGGGGCTGCAAGGCTCCAGCCAGCCAGGGGGGCGATGTCTGATACCCCACAGGCGGAGGGCGGCAGGGCACCGCGGCGCAGCAGGGCCACAGCGAGATGGCGGCCACCGGGTCCGACGCGCTGCACAGCCTCCAAATTCAGCGGCAGCGCCGCATCCAGCCTTCAGCGGCGGGCAGACCAAGGCTTGTGGCCCCCCCTCCGTCCCGATGGACGACCCACAGCGGGTGAGCTCTCTCTGCGGGGATGGGGCCCGTGCAGCGGGCCGCGGCACCTCGGGTCCAGTGAGTATACCTCGGGGGGGGGAGGGACCCCCGTCAACGGTCCGGCGCGGCAGCCAGCGGCAGGCAGGGACCAACGATGCCTCCGTCTCCCCCGCACCTCCGGTCCAGGCAGCAGTCGGGCGGCAGCGCCGCAGGAATCCCGGCTCCTCCACCCCAGTGACACAGCACTCCCAGCAGGTCTCGGCCCCAGCAGCCCGCAGCAGGCCTCAGATCCCCGGGGTCCCTTAGCGCACAGCCGCCGACCAGTCCAGGACACTCGTCAGGGCCCTCCACCGCTTCAAAGAAAACCGCAGTTATCTCGGCTCTCCAGAGTGCTAGCGCTCCGTTTCAGAGCCCGTTAGGCTCCGCAGAATCTCACACGTGCAGCGGTGAGGGTTGTAGGCAGAACAGCCTGGTCAGGATAGCGTTAAGGATGGTGATAATGCCCGGTCGGGCGAGAGCCTCACACCAGTGCGGCCATCTTGGTTTAGCGCCACCTAGCGCCCCCCCTGGCCCTTCAGGGTTCTCTGTTACGGAGACCTAGGGATGCTCTGGGATTTGTGGCTGTGCTGGCCCTTCAGGATTCTCTGTTACGCAGAGCTAGGGATGCTCTGGGATTTGTGGTGTGCTGGCCCTTCAGGATGCTCTGTTACGCAGAGCTGGGGATGCTCTGGGATTTGTGGCTGTGCTGGCCCTTCAGGATTCTCTGTTACGCAGAGCTAGGGATGCTCTGGGATTTGTGGCTGTGCTCGCCCTTCAGGATTCTCTGTTACGCAGAGCTAGGGATGCTCTGGGATTTGTGGCTGTGCTGGCCCTTCAGGATTCTCTGTTACGCAGAGCTGGGGATGCTCTGGGATTTGTGGCTGTGCTGGCCCTTCAGGATTCTCTGTTACGCAGAGCTAGGGATGCTCTGGGATTTGTGGCTGTGCTGGCCCTTCAGGATTCTCTGTTACGCAGAGCTAGGGATGCTCTGGGATTTGTGGCTGTGCTGGCCCTTCAGGATTCTCTGTTACGCAGGGCTAGGGATGTTCTGGGATTTGTGGCTGTGCTCGCCCTTCAGGATTCTCTGTTACGCAGAGCTGGGGATGCTCTGGGATTTGTGGCTGTGCTGGCCCTTCAGGATTCTCTGTTACGCAGAGCTGGGGATGCTCTGGGATTTGTGGTGTGCCGGCCCTTCAGGATTCTCTGTTATGCAGAGCTAGGGATGCTCTGGGATTTGTGGCTGTGCTGGCCCTACAGGATTCTCTGTTACGCAGAGCTAGGGATGCTCTGGGATTTGTGGCTGTGCTGGCCCTTCAGGATTCTCTCTTACGCAGACCTAGAGATGCTCTGGGATTTGTGGTGTGCTGGCCCTTCAGGATTCTCTGTTACGTAGACCTAGGGATGCTCTGGGATTTGTGGTGTGCTGGTCCTTCAGGATTCTCTATTACGTAGACCTAGGGATGCTCTGGGATTTGTGGTGTGCTGGCCCTTCAGGATTCTCTGTTACGCAGAGCTAGGGATGCTCTGGGATTTGTGGCTGTGCTGGCCCTTCAGGATTCTCTGTTACGCAGAGCTGGGGATGCTCTGGGATTTGTGGCTGTGCTGGCCCTTCAGGATTCTCTGTTACGCAGAGCTAGGGATGCTCTGGGATTTGTGGCTGTGCTGGCCCTTCAGGATTCTCTGTTACGCAGAGCTGGGGATGCTCTGGGATTTGTGGCTGTGCTGGCCCTTCAGGATTCTCTGTTACTCAGAGCTAGGGATGCTCTGGGATTTGTGGCTGTGCTGGCCCTTCAGGATTCTCTGTTACGCAGAGCTGGGGATGCTCTGGGATTTGTGGCTGTGCTGGCCCTTCAGGATTCTCTGTTACGCAGAGCTGGGGATGCTCTGGGATTTGTGGCTGTGCTGGCCCTTCAGGATTCTCTGTTACACAGAGCTGGGGATGCTCTGGGATTTGTGGCTGTGCTGGCCCTTCAGGATTCTCTGTTACGCAGAGCTGGGGATGCTCTGGGATTTGTGGTGTGCTGGCCCTTCAGGATTCTCTGTTACGCAGAGCTGGGGATGCTCTGGGATTTGTGGTGTGCTGGCTCTTCAGGATTCTCTGTTACGCAGAGCTAGGGATGCTCTGGGATTTGTGGCTGTGCTGGCCCTTCAGGATTCTCTGTTACGCAGAGCTAGGGATGCTCTGGGATTTGTGGCTGTGCTGGCCCTTCAGGATTCTCTGTTACGCAGAGCTGGGGATGCTCTGGGATTTGTGGCTGTGCTGGCCCTTCAGGATTCTCTGTTACGCAGAGCTAGGGATGCTCTGGGATTTGTGGCTGTGCTGGCCCTTCAGGATTCTCTGTTACGCAGAGCTAGGGATGCTCTGGGATTTGTGGCTGTGCTGGCCCTTCAGGATTCTCTGTTACGCAGAGCTGGGGATGCTCTGGGATTTGTGGCTGTGCTGGCCCTTCAGGATTCTCTGTTACGCAGAGCTAGGGGTGCTCTGGGATTTGTGGCTGTGCTGGCCCTTCAGGATTCTCTGTTACGCAGAGCTAGGGATGCTCTGGGATTTGTGGCTGTGCTGGCCCTTCAGGATTCTCTGTTACGCAGAGCTAGGGATGCTCTGGGATTTGTGGCTGTGCTGGCCCTTCAGGATTCTCTGTTACGCAGAGCTAGGGATGCTCTGGGATTTGTGGCTGTGCTGGCCCTTCAGGATTCTCTGTTACGCAGAGCTAGGGATGCTCTGGGATTTGTGGCTGTGCTGGCCCTTCAGGATTCTCTGTTACGCAGAGCTAGGGATGCTCTGGGATTTGTGGCTGTGCTGGCCCTTCAGGATTCTCTGTTACGCAGAGCTGGGGATGCTCTGGGATTTGTGGCTGTGCTGGCCCTTCAGGATTCTCTGTTACGCAGAGCTAGGGGTGATCTGGGATTTGTGGCTGTGCTGGCCCTTCAGGATTCTCTGTTACGCAGAGCTAGGGATGCTCTGGGATTTGTGGCTGTGCTGGCCCTTCAGGATTCTCTGTTACGCAGAGCTAGGGATGCTCTGGGATTTGTGGCTGTGCTGGCCCTTCAGGATTCTCTGTTACGCAGAGCTAGGGATGCTCTGGGATTTGTGGCTGTGCTGGCCCTTCAGGATTCTCTGTTACGCAGAGCTGGGGATGCTCTGGGATTTGTGGCTGTGCTGGCCCTTCAAGATTCTCTGTTACGCAGAGCTAGGGGTGCTCTGGGATTTGTGGCTGTGCTGGCCCTTCAGGATTCTCAGTTACGCAGAGCTAGGGATGCTCTGGGATTTGTGGCTGTGCTGGCCCTTCAGGATTAGGGGTGGGCGGAATTTGCGTAATTGCGTTACGCAAATCTCCGCGAAACGGTAAAAAATCTCCGCGAACACGCAGAAATTCCGCGAACACGCGGAATTGCTTGTTCGCGATGCTTTTTTCTTGTTCACAATTGCTGTTTGCGTGCTTGGGGAGAAATATCTCGCGAACACGCATTTTGAGAACGCGAACAAGCAAAAATTTCGCGAAATCGCGGAAAGCAGACGTTTGAGCAATTTCGCGTTCTCCGCGGAACGCGAAATTACGCAAATTCCGCAAATTCCGCGAGCGGAACGGAATTTACCGCCCAGGCCTATTCAGGATTCTCTGTTACGCAGAGCTAGGGATGCTCTGGGATTTGTGGCTGTGCTGGCCCTTCAGGATTCTTTGTTACGCAGAGCTAGGGATGCTCTGGGATTTGTGGCTGTGCTGGCCCTTCAGGATTCTCTGTTACGCAGAGCTAGGGATGCTCTGGGATTTGTGGCTGTGCTGGCCCTTCAGGATTCTCTGTTACGCAGAGCTAGGGATGCTCTGGGATTTGTGGCTGTGCTGGCCCTTCAGGATTCTCTGTTACGCAGAGCTAGGGATGCTCTGGGATTTGTGGCTGTGCTGGCCCTTCAGGATTCTCTGTTACGCAGAGCTGGGGATGCTCTGGGATTTGTGGCTGTGCTGGCCCTTCAGGATTCTCTGTTACGCAGAGCTAGGGGTGCTCTGGGATTTGTGGCTGTGCTGGCCCTTCAGGATTCTCTGTTACGCAGAGCTGGGGATGCTCTGGGATTTGTGGCTGTGCTGGCCCTTCAGGATTCTCTGTTACGCAGAGCTGGGGATGCTCTGTGATTTGTGGCTGTGCTGGCCCTTCAGGATTCTCTGTTACGCAGAGCTAGGGATGCTCTGGGATTTGTGGCTGTGCTGGCCCTTCAGGATTCTCTGTTACGCAGAGCTTGGGATGCTCTGGGATTTGTGGCTGTGCTGGCCCTTCAGGATTCTCTGTTACGCAGAGCTGGGGATGCTCTGGGATTTGTGGCTGTGCTGGCCCTTTAGGATTCTCTGTTACGCAGAGCTAGGGATGCTCTGGGATTTGTGGCTGTGCTGGCCCTTCAGGATTCTCTGTTACGCAGATCTGGGGATGCTCTGGGATTTGTGGCTGTGCTGGCCCTTCAGGATTCTCTGTTACGCAGAGCTAGGGGTGCTTTGGGATTTGTGGCTGTGCTGGCCATTCAGGATTCTCTGTTACGCAGAGCTAGGGATGCTCTGGGATTTGTGGCTGTGCTGGCCCTTCAGGATTCTCTTTTACGCAGAGCTAGGGATGCTCTGGGATTTGTGGCTGTGCTGGCCCTTCAGGATTCTCTGTTACGCAGAGCTAGGGATGCTCTGGGATTTGTGGCTGTGCTGGCCCTTCAGGATTCTCTGTTACGCAGACCTAGGGATGCTCTGGGATTTGTGGCTGTGCTGGCCCTTCAGGATTCTCTGTTACGCAGAGCTGGGGATGCTCTGGGATTTGTGGCTGAGCTGGCCCTTCAGGATTCTCTGTTACGCAGAGCTAGGGGTGCTCTGGGATTTGTGGCTGTGCTGGCCCCTCAGGATTCTCTGTTACGCAGAGCTAAGGATGATCTGGGATTTGTGGCTGTGCTGGCCCTTCAGGATTCTCTGTTACGCAGAGCTAGGGATGCTCTGGGATTTGTGGCTGTGCTGGCCCTTCAGGATTCTCTGTTACGCAGAGCTAGGGATGCTCTGGGATTTGTGGCTGTGCTGGCCCTTCAGGATTCTCTGTTACGCAGAGCTAGGGATGCTCTGGGATTTGTGGCTGTGCTGGCCCTTCAGGATTCTCTGTTACGCAGAGCTAGGGATGCTCTGGGATTTGTGGCTGTGCTGGCCCTTCAGAATTCTCTGTTACGCAGAGCTGGGGATGCTCTGGGATTTGTGGCTGTGCTGGCCCTTCAGGATTCTCTGTTACGCAGAGCTGGGGATGCTCTGGGATTTGTGGCTGTGCTGGCCCTTCAGGATTCTCTGTTACGCAGAGCTAGGGATGCTCTGGGATTTGTGGCTGTGCTGTCCCTTCAGGATTCTCTGTTACACAGAGCTGGGGATGCTCTGGGATTTGTGGCTGTGCTGACCCTTCAGGATTCTCTGTTACACAGAGCTGGGGATGCTCTGGGATTTGTGGCTGTGCTGGCCCTTCAGGATTCTCTGTTACGCAGAGCTGGGGATGCTCTGGGATTTGTGGCTGTGCTGGCCCTTCAGGATTCTCTGTTACGCAGAGCTAGGGATGCTCTGGGATTGTGGCTGTGCTGGCCCTTCAGGATTCTCTGTTACGCAGAGCTAGGGATGCTCTGGGATTTGTGGCTGTGCTGGCCCTTCAGGATTCTCTGTTACGCAGAGCTGGGGATGCTCTGGGATTTGTGGCTGTGCTGGCCCTTCAGGATTCTCTGTTACGCAGAGCGAGGGATGTGCTGGGATTTGTGGCTGTGCTGGCCCTTCTGGATTCTCTGTTACACAGAGCTGGGGATGCTCTGGGATTTGTGGCTGTGCTGGCCCTTCAGGATTCTCTGTTACGCAGAGCTGGGGATGCTCTGGGATTTGTGGCTGTGCTGGCCCTTCAGGATTCTCTGTTACGCAGAGCTAGGGATGCTCTGGGATTTGTGGCTGTGCTGGCTCTTCAGGATTCTCTGTTACGCAGAGCTAGGGATGCTCTGGGATTTGTGGCTGTGCTGGCCCTTCAGGATTCTCTGTTACGCAGAGCTGGGGATGCTCTGGGATTTGTGGCTGTGCTGGCCCTTCAGGATTCTCTGTTACGCAGAGCTGGGGATGCTCTGGGATTTGTGGCTGTGCTGGCTCTTCAGGATTCTCTGTTACGGAGACCTAGGGATGCTCTGGGATTTGTGGCTGTGCTGGCCGTTCAGGGTTCTCTGTTACGGAGACTTAGGGATGCTCTGGGATTTGTGGCTTTGCTGGCCCTTCAGGATTCTCTGTTACGCAGAGCTAGGGATGCTCTGGGATTTGTGGTGTGCTGGCCCTTCAGGATTCTCTGTTACGCAGAGCTGGGGATGCTCTGGGATTTGTGGCTGTGCTGGCCCTTCAGGATTCTCTGTTACGCAGAGCTAGGGATGCTCTGGGATTTGTGGCTGTGCTGGCCCTTCAGGATTCTCTGTTACGCAGAGCTGGGGATGCTCTGGGATTTGTGGCTGTGCTGGCCCTTCAGGATTCTCTGTTACGCAGAGCTGGGGATGCTCTGGGATTTGTGGCTGTGCTGGCCCTTCAGGATTCTCTGTTACGCAGAGCTAGGGATGCTCTGGGATTTGTGGCTGTGCTGGCCCTTCAGGATTCTCTGTTACGCAGAGCTAGGGATGCTCTGGGATTTGTAGCTGTGCTGGCCCTTCAGGGTTCTCTGTTACGCAGGGCTAGGGATGCTCTGGGATTTGTGGCTGTGCTCGCCCTTCAGGATTCTCTGTTACGCAGAGCTGGGGATGCTCTGGGATTTGTGGCTGTGCTGGCCCTTCAGGATTCTCTGTTACGCAGAGCTGGGGATGCTCTGGGATTTGTGGTGTGCCGGCCCTTCAGGATTCTCTGTTATGCAGAGCTAGGGATGCTCTGGGATTTGTGGCTGTGCTGGCCCTACAGGATTCTCTGTTACCCAGAGCTAGGGATGCTCTGGGATTTGTGGCTGTGCTGGCCCTTCAGGATTCTCTCTTACGCAGACCTAGAGATGCTCTGGGATTTGTGGTGTGCTGGCCCTTCAGGATTCTCTGTTACGTAGACCTAGGGATGCTCTGGGATTTGTGGTGTGCTGGTCCTTCAGGATTCTCTATTACGTAGACCTAGGGATGCTCTGGGATTTGTGGTGTGCTGGCCCTTCAGGATTCTCTGTTACGCAGAGCTAGGGATGCTCTGGGATTTGTGGCTGTGCTGGCCCTTCAGGATTCTCTGTTACGCAGAGCTGGGGATGCTCTGGGATTTGTGGCTGTGCTGGCCCTTCAGGATTCTCTGTTACGCAGAGCTGGGGATGCTCTGGGATTTGTGGCTGTGCTGGCCCTTCAGGATTCTCTGTTACTCAGAGCTAGGGATGCTCTGGGATTTGTGGCTGTGCTGGCCCTTCAGGATTCTCTGTTACGCAGAGCTGGGGATGCTCTGGGATTTGTGGCTGTGCTGGCCCTTCAGGATTCTCTGTTACGCAGAGCTGGGGATGCTCTGGGATTTGTGGCTGTGCTGGCCCTTTAGGATTCTCTGTTACGCAGAGCTAGGGGTGCTCTGGGATTTGTGGCTGTGCTGGCCCTTCAGGATTCTCTGTTACGCAGAGCTGGGGATGCTCTGGGATTTGTGGTGTGCTGGCCCTTCAGGATTCTCTGTTACGCAGAGCTAGGGATGCTCTGGGATTTGTGGCTGTGCTGGCCCTTCAGGATTCTCTGTTACGCAGAGCTAGGGATGCTCTGGGATTTGTGGCTGTGCTGGCCCTTCAGGATTCTCTGTTACGCAGAGCTGGGGATGCTCTGGGATTTGTAGCTGTGCTGGCCCTTCAGGGTTCTCTGTTACGCAGGGCTAGGGATGCTCTGGGATTTGTGGCTGTGCTCGCCCTTCAGGATTCTCTGTTACGCAGAGCTGGGGATGCTCTGGGATTTGTGGCTGTGCTGGCCCTTCAGGATTCTCTGTTACGCAGAGCTGGGGATGCTCTGGGATTTGTGGTGTGCCGGCCCTTCAGGATTCTCTGTTACCCAGAGCTAGGGATGCTCTGGGATTTGTGGCTGTGCTGGCCCTTCAGGATTCTCTCTTACGCAGACCTAGAGATGCTCTGGGATTTGTGGTGTGCTGGCCCTTCAGGATTCTCTGTTACGTAGACCTAGGGATGCTCTGGGATTTGTGGTGTGCTGGTCCTTCAGGATTCTCTATTACGTAGACCTAGGGATGCTCTGGGATTTGTGGTGTGCTGGCCCTTCAGGATTCTCTGTTACGCAGAGCTAGGGATGCTCTGGGATTTGTGGCTGTGCTGGCCCTTCAGGATTCTCTGTTACGCAGAGCTGGGGATGCTCTGGGATTTGTGGCTGTGCTGGCCCTTCAGGATTCTCTGTTACGCAGAGCTGGGGATGCTCTGGGATTTGTGGCTGTGCTGGCCCTTCAGGATTCTCTGTTACTCAGAGCTAGGGATGCTCTGGGATTTGTGGCTGTGCTGGCCCTTCAGGATTCTCTGTTACGCAGAGCTGGGGATGCTCTGGGATTTGTGGCTGTGCTGGCCCTTCAGGATTCTCTGTTACGCAGAGCTGGGGATGCTCTGGGATTTGTGGCTGTGCTGGCCCTTTAGGATTCTCTGTTACGCAGAGCTAGGGGTGCTCTGGGATTTGTGGCTGTGCTGGCCCTTCAGGATTCTCTGTTACGCAGAGCTGGGGATGCTCTGGGATTTGTGGTGTGCTGGCCCTTCAGGATTCTCTGTTACGCAGAGCTGGGGATGCTCTGGGATTTGTGGTGTGCTGGCCCTTCAGGATTCTCTGTTACGCAGAGCTAGGGATGCTCTGGGATTTGTGGTGTGCTGGCCCTTCAGGATTCCCTGTTACGCAGAGCTGGGGATGCTCTGGGATTTGTGGCTGTGCCAAGGGGCAATCCGGTTACCCAGGACCATCTCTTAAAGGGTGCCAGGGGAAATCCCTCTGATGGCTTGGCACTGGCATGGTAGTGCGAAGAACCACCTTACATGCTGCCCTAAACTCTCTCTCTTCTGAACGAGCGGGTGAGTTCAACTTGTAAAGAAGAATGGATGGAGGGGCCCCTGGGATTCCCCTCAGTCCGAAGTCCATTGCTGAATGCCACGGTAGCCTGAGGGGTGGACAATTGGTGGGAGATTCCATGTCTAATTGTTCCATGCAATATTTCATGATGATGTAAAGTTTATGAATTGATATGCACCGTTGCATTTCAAGGTTGTGTTTATAATACGTAATAAATACAGACTTGAGAATGATATATTCCCTAATGCAAGAATGGAGTGAATATCGGGCATGTTTACACGATCAGCTTTGTGTTTTTGGGAGAGTTCGACATTAGTCATGGTTGTGATCTGAGCGGTACTGCTGCGACCCCTCACCCTTTGCTGATGCGGCATGTTGCCTCAGCAATCTGATAGGCCACCGTGTCAACCAATCAGAGTGGCAGAGCAGGGCTCTGCGTTATGGTAATTTCCTTTAGCTGCTGCCACAGACTGCCACTGGCCGCTGCGGGGTGCCACTGTGTGTACTGTTAGTGTCTGCTGGGCAGACGTGGATACCGCAAAAAAGATGCAGCGCGAGACCCACCGTGTACCGTTTTTGCCTGTCCCCTAATTACATGTGGGGCAAAAAGATTCAACACGCCATCAGTTATGTGAGGACTTCTGCACGTGAGGTTAAACCTGGCCCTGGGTGCCTGTATGGATTCAGGGCGGCCATCAACAAATACTAACCTCCAGCCAGTACGTGTTCAGTACTCAGCGCCCTTCTCTACACATCCTTCCCTACTCAAAAGCATCTCCGTCTGCTAGAATACCTGGAAAGAGCAAAGCCACTTAGCATTCACCCAAGACCGTAATTAGTTAGAAATCAAAGATTGGATACGCAAAGTTAACGAGCGCGGGAATTTGCAGCCGCTAAATGAGGCCTGAACTCTGCGCGCGCTGCTTCCCTGACTGACATCTTTGCGCTTTCTTTCGGAAGTCCCGACATTCACAGGTTCACCTCCGGAGAGCTGTCCTGGTCACACTTTCAAACGCACAGTCGACTCCGGAGTTTTGCTGGAATTATCGTCTTCTTCTGCCATACTTGTGTAGCTCGTTGACGTGGGATGCCCGCTCCTTCCCCTCCAGTTACCATGGTGATGGCAAAGCATCCTCATGCTCTCGAGCACTGAGCTCCTGGACCAACTCTCTTCCTGAATTCTTGACACGAGCCCGCACTTTTGCAAATTAGGTTCATGAAAGTGCTTAAAGTTAAACCGTGTGGGGTCATCGTGCTCCCCAAAAATCCGAAAAACGCAAACAACATTGGCGAGATCCACAAATGATCAGGATTGGACATAAGAGGAATCTTCCTCGTTTTAAATATGGAGCATTCAAATATGGTATTTTCAGAGTAACATGATTGCACTTCGGGGCATCATTCGTAATTAGGGCTCCCGGTTTTATTGTATTTATTTTTTGCTAATTTTATGTGTATGTATCCATATTTATGTTGGGATTTGTGGAAAAATAAATCTGAATTTAGTATATTTTTCCATTTATTTAAGTGATAAGTATGCACTCATGCTTGAGTGCCTGCCAGGAGGGTGTTGCGGACCGGTCCCCAGGGTCAGAGCCACTGGCGTAGAGTCATCACAAAAGGTGGAAAGTTAACTTGTCTTGAATGAAAACAGACGCTTGTCAAGGTGAGAGTGTCAGCGGGATATCGGTTCTTTGAGCACAGAATGGATCAACTCCTGAAGGAATAGATTTGCAGCTGTATTTTGCTTCCAGTGGGGATGGCGGATCCTCGCCCTGCAGGAAGGGAGCCAGTGAGAGCTGATGCCTGGACACATCCTCCGCCTCAGTGTGGTCCTTTTGACCTGCCCAATATCATTCGATAGTCTCTGCGCTTCCACACAAATCCATATCTATCCCCATGCTATCTACTTGTGTTGCTGCACATTACCATACACATTGGCATTGTGAATCTCTGTTACAGGTCTGTTCCGGCTGGTGCTCGAGAGGGGTCTGGTGAGCAGCACACTACTTATAGTGGTATGCGTTGAGAGAAGTTGGCCTGATATATGCTGTCCACTCATTATAGTGGTATGCGTTGAGAGAAGTTGGCCTGATATATGCTGTCCACTCATTATAGTGGTATGCGTTGAGAGAAGTTGGCCTGATATATGCTGTCCACTAATGATAGTGGTATGCGTTGAGAGAAGTTGGCCTGATATATGCTGTCCACTAATGATAGTGGTATGCGTTGAGAGAAGTTGGCCTGATATATGCTGTCCACTCATTATAGTGTTATGCGTTGAGAGAAGTTGGCCTGATATATGCTGTCCACTCATTATAGTGGTATGCGTTGAGAGAAGTTGGCCTGATATATGCTGTCCACTCATGATAGCGGTATGCATGGAGAGAAGTTGGCCTGATATATGCTTTCCACTAATGATAGTGGTATGCGTTGAGAGAAGTTGGCCTGATATATGCTGTCCACTAATGATAGTGGTATGCGTTGAGAGAAGTTGGCCTGATATATGCTGTCCACTAATGATAGTGGTATGCGTTGAGAGAAGTTGGCCTGATATATGCTGTCCACTCATTATAGTGGTATGCGTTGAGAGAAGTTGGCCTGATATATGCTGTCCACTCATTATAGTGGTATGCGTTGAGAGAAGGTGGCCTGATATATGCTGTCCACTCATGATAGTGGTATGCGTTGAGAGAAGTTGGCCTGATATATGCTGTCCTCTAATGATAGTGGTATGCGTTGAGAGAAGTTGGCCTGATGTATGCTGTCCACTCATTATAGTGGTATGCGTTGAGAGAAGATGGCCTGATATATGCTGTCCACTCATGATAGTGGTATGCGTTGAGAGAAGTTGACCTGATATATGCTGTCCACTAATGATAGTGGTATGCGTTGAGAGAAGTTGGCCTGATATATGCTGTCCACTCATTATAGTGGTATGCGTTGAGAGAAGTTGGCCTGATATATGCTGTCCACTCATTATAGTGGTATGCGTTGAGAGAAGTTGGCCTGATATATGCTGTCCACTAATGATAGTGGTATGCGTTATGAGAAGTTGGCATGATATATGCTGTCCACTCATTATAGTGTTATGCGTTGAGAGAAGTTGGCCTGATATATGCTGTCCACTTATTATAGTGGTATGCGTTGAGAGAAGTTGGCCTGATATATGCTGTCCACTCATGATAGCGGCATGCGTTGAGAGAAGTTGGCCTGATATATGCTGTCCACTAATGATAGTGGTATGCGTTGAGAGAAGTTGGCCTGATATATGCTGTCCACTAATGATAGTGGTATGCGTTGAGAGAAGTTGGCCTGATATATGCTGTCCACTCATTATAGTGGTATGCGTTGAGAGAAGTTGGCCTGATATATGCGGTCCACTCATTATAGTGGTATGCGTTGAGAGAAGTTGGCCTGATATATGCTGTCCACTAATGATAGCGGTATGCGTTGAGAGAAGTTGGCCTGATATATGCTGTCCACTCATGATAGCGGTATGCGTTGAGAGAAGTTGGCCTGATATATGCTGTCCACTAATGATAGTGGTATGCGTTGAGAGAAGTTGGCCTGATATATGCTATCCACTAATGATAGTGGTATGCGTTGAGAGAAGTTGGCCTGATATATGCTGTCCACTCATTATAGTGGTATGCGTTGAGAGAAGTTGGCCTGATATATGCTGTCCACTAATGATAGTGGTATGCGTTATGAGAAGTTGGCATGATATATGCTGTCCACTCATTATAGTGTTATGCATTGAGAGAAGTTGGCCTGATATATGCTGTCCACTCATTATAGTGGTATGCGTTGAGAGAAGTTGGCCTGATATATGCTGTCCACTCATGATAGCGGTATGCTTTGAGAGAAGTTGGCCTGATATATGCTGTCCACTAATGATAGTGGTATGCGTTGAGAGAAGTTGGCCTGATATATGCTGTCCACTAATGATAGTGGTATGCGTTGAGAGAAGTTGGCCTGATATATGCTGTCCACTCATTATAGTGGTATGCGTTGAGAGAAGTTGGCCTGATATATGCGGTCCACTCATTATAGTGGTATGCGTTGAGAGAAGTTGGCCTGATATATGCTGTCCACTAATGATAGCGGTATGCGTTGAGAGAAGTTGGCCTGATATATGCTGTCCACTAATGATAGTGGTATGCGTTGAGAGAAGTTGGCCTGATATATGCTGTCCACTAATGATAGTGGTATGCATTGAGAGAAGTTGGCCTGATATATGCTGTCCACTCATGATAGTGGTATGCGTTGAGAGAAGTTGGCCTGATATATGCTGTCCACTAATGATAGTGGTATGCGTTGAGAGAAGTAGGCCTGATATATGCTGTCCACTCATTATAGTGGTATGCGTTGAGAGAAGTTGGCCTGATATATGCTGTCCACTAATGATAGTGGTATGCGTTATGAGAAGTTGGCATGATATATGCTGTCCACTCATTATAGTGTTATGCGTTGAGAGAAGTTGGCCTGATATATGCTGTCCACTCATTATAGTGGTATGCGTTGAGAGAAGTTGGCCTGATATATGCTGTCCACTCATGATAGCGGTATGCGTTGAGAGAAGTTGGCCTGATATATGCTGTCCACTAATGATAGTGGTATGCGTTGAGAGAAGTTGGCCTGATATATGCTGTCCACTCATGATAGTGGTATGCGTTGAGAGAAGTTGGCCTGATATATGCTGTCCACTAATGATAGTGGTATGCGTTGAGAGAAGTTGGCCTGATATATGCTGTCCACTCATTATAGTGGTATGCGTTGAGAGAAGTTGGCCTGATATATGCGGTCCACTCATTAAAGTGGTATGCGTTGAGAGAAGTTGGCCTGATATATGCTGTACACTAATGATAGCGGTATGCGTTGAGAGAAGTTGGCCTGATATATGCTGTCCACTAATGATAGTGGTATGCGTTGAGAGAAGTTGGCCTGATATATGCTGTCCACTAATGATAGTGGTATGCGTTGAGAGAAGTTGGCCTGATATATGCTGTCCACTCGTGATAGTGGTATGCGTTGAGAGAAGTTGGCCTGATATATGCTGTCCACTAATGATAGTGGTATGCGTTGAGAGAAGTTGGCCTGATATATGCTGTCCACTCATTATAGTGGTATGCGTTGAGAGAAGTTGGCCTGATATATGCTGTCCACTCATTATAGTGGTATGCTTTGAGAGAAGTTGGCCTGATATATGCTGTCCACTCATTATAGTGGTATGCGTTGAGAGAAGGTGGCCTGATATATGCTGTCCACTCATGATAGTGGTATGCGTTGAGAGAAGTTGGCCTGATATATGCTCTCCACTAATGATAGTGGTATGCGTTGAGAGAAGTTGGCCTGATATATGCTGTCCACTCATTATAGTGGTATGCGTTGAGAGAAGATGGCCTGATATATGCTATCCACTCATGATAGTGGTATGCGTTGAGAGAAGTTGGCCTGATATATGCTGTCCACTAATGATAGTGGTATGCGTTGAGAGAAGTTGGCCTGATATATGCTGTCCACTCATTATAGTGGTATGCGTTGAGAGAAGTTGGCCTGATATATGCTGTCCACTCATTATAGTGGTATGCGTTGAGAGAAGTTGGCCTGATATATGCTGTCCACTAATGATAGTGGTATGCGTTATGAGAAGTTGGCATGATATATGCTGTCCACTCATTATAGTGTTATGCGTTGAGAGAAGTTGGCCTGATATATGCTGTCCACTCATTATAGTGGTATGCGTTGAGAGAAGTTGGCCTGATATATGCTGTCCACTCATGATAGCGTTATGCGTTGAGAGAAGTTGGCCTGATATATGCTGTCCACTAATGATAGTGGTATGCGTTGAAAGAAGTTGGCCTGATATATGCTGTCCACTAATGATAGTGGTATGCGTTGAGAGAAGTTGGCCTGATATATGCTGTCCACTCATGATAGTGGTATGCGTTGAGAGAAGTTGGCCTGATATATGCTGTCCACTAATGATAGTGGTATGCGTTGAGAGAAGTTGGCCTGATATATGCTGTCCACTCATTATAGTGGTATGCGTTGAGAGAAGTTGGCCTGATATATACTGTCCACTCATTATAGTGGTATGCGTTGAGAGAAGTTGGCCTGATATATGCTGTCCACTCATTATAGTGGTATGCGTTGAGAGAAGGTGGCCTGATATATGCTGTCCACTCATGATAGTGGTATGCGTTGAGAGAAGTTGGCCTGATATATGCTGTCCACTAATGATAGTGGTATGCGTTGAGAGAAGTTGGCCTGATATATGCTGTCCACTCATTATAGTGGTATGCGTTGAGAGAAGATGGCCTGATACATGCTGTCCACTCATGATAGTGGTATGCATTGAGAGAAGTTGGCCTGATATATGCTGTCCACTAATGATAGTGGTATGCGTTGAGAGAAGTTGGCCTGATATATGCTGTCCACTCATTATAGTGGTATGCGTTGAGAGAAGTTGGCCTGATATATGCTGTCCACTCATTATAGTGGTATGCGTTGAGAGAAGTTGGCCTGATATATGCTGTCCACTAATGATAGTGGTATGCGTTAGGAGAAGTTGGCATGATATATGCTGTCCACTCATTATAGTGTTATGCGTTGAGAGAAGTTGGCCTGATATATGCTGTCCACTCATTATAGTGGTATGCGTTGAGAGAAGTTGGCCTGATATATGCTGTCCACTCATGATAGCGGTATGCGTTGAGAGAAGTTGGCCTGATATATGCTGTCCACTAATGATAGTGGTATGCGTTGAGAGAAGTTGGCCTGATATATGCTGTCCACTAATGATAGTGGTATGCATTGAGAGAAGTTGGCCTGATATATGCTGTCCACTCATTATAGTGGTATGCGTTGAGAGAAGTTGGCCTGATATATGCGGTCCACTCATTATAGTGGTATGCGTTGAGAGAAGTTGGCCTGATATATGCTGTCCACTAATGATAGCGGTATGCGTTGAGAGAAGTTGGCCTGATATATGCTGTCCACTAATGATAGCGGTATGCGTTGAGAGAAGTTGGCCTGATATATGCTGTCCACTAATGATAGCGGTATGCGTTGAGAGAAGTTGGCCTGATATATGCTGTCCACTCATGATAGTGGTATGCGTTGAGAGAAGTTGGCCTGATATATGCTGTCCACTCATGATAGTGGTATGCGTTGAGAGAAGTTGGCCTGATATATGCTGTCCACTAATGATAGTGGTATGCGTTGAGAGAAGTTGGCCTGATATATGCTGTCCACTAATGATAGTGGTATGCGTTGAGAGAAGTTGGCCTGATATATGCTGTCCACTCATTATAGTGGTATGCGTTGAGAGAAGTTGGCCTGATATATGCTGTCCACTCATTATAGTGGTATGCGTTGAGAGAAGTTGGCCTGATATATGCTGTCCACTCATTATAGTGGTATGCGTTGAGAGAAGTTGGCCTGATATATGCTGTCCACTCATTATAGTGGTATGCGTTGAGAGAAGGTGGCCTGATATATGCTGTCCACTCATGATAGTGGTATGCGTTGAGAGAAGTTGGCCTGATATATGCTGTCCACTCATTATAGGGGTATGCGTTGAGAGAAGTTGGCCTGATATATGCTGTCCACTAATGATAGTGGTATGCGTTGAGAGAAGTTGGCCTGATATATGCTGTCCACTAATGATAGTGGTATGCGTTGAGAGAAGTTGGCCTGATATATGCTGTCCACTCATTATAGTGGTATGCGTTGAGAGAAGTTGGCCTGATATATGCGGTCCACTCATTATAGTGGTATGCGTTGAGAGAAGTTGGCCTGATATATGCTGTCCACTAATGATAGCGGTATGCGTTGAGAGAAGTTGGCCTGATATATGCTGTCCACTCATGATAGCGGTATGCGTTGAGAGAAGTTGGCCTGATATATGCTGTCCACTAATGATAGTGGTATGCGTTGAGAGAAGTTGGCCTGATATATGCTATCCACTAATGATAGTGGTATGCGTTGAGAGAAGTTGGCCTGATATATGCTGTCCACTCATTATAGTGGTATGCGTTGAGAGAAGTTGGCCTGATATATGCTGTCCACTAATGATAGTGGTATGCGTTATGAGAAGTTGGCATGATATATGCTGTCCACTCATTATAGTGTTATGCATTGAGAGAAGTTGGCCTGATATATGCTGTCCACTCATTATAGTGGTATGCGTTGAGAGAAGTTGGCCTGATATATGCTGTCCACTCATGATAGCGGTATGCTTTGAGAGAAGTTGGCCTGATATATGCTGTCCACTAATGATAGTGGTATGCGTTGAGAGAAGTTGGCCTGATATATGCTGTCCACTAATGATAGTGGTATGCGTTGAGAGAAGTTGGCCTGATATATGCTGTCCACTCATTATAGTGGTATGCGTTGAGAGAAGTTGGCCTGATATATGCTGTCCACTAATGATAGTGGTATGCATTGAGAGAAGTTGGCCTGATATATGCTGTCCACTCATGATAGTGGTATGCGTTGAGAGAAGTTGGCCTGATATATGCTGTCCACTAATGATAGTGGTATGCGTTGAGAGAAGTAGGCCTGATATATGCTGTCCACTCATTATAGTGGTATGCGTTGAGAGAAGTTGGCCTGATATATGCTGTCCACTAATGATAGTGGTATGCGTTATGAGAAGTTGGCATGATATATGCTGTCCACTCATTATAGTGTTATGCGTTGAGAGAAGTTGGCCTGATATATGCTGTCCACTCATTATAGTGGTATGCGTTGAGAGAAGTTGGCCTGATATATGCTGTCCACTCATGATAGCGGTATGCGTTGAGAGAAGTTGGCCTGATATATGCTGTCCACTAATGATAGTGGTATGCGTTGAGAGAAGTTGGCCTGATATATGCTGTCCACTCATGATAGTGGTATGCGTTGAGAGAAGTTGGCCTGATATATGCTGTCCACTAATGATAGTGGTATGCGTTGAGAGAAGTTGGCCTGATATATGCTGTCCACTCATTATAGTGGTATGCGTTGAGAGAAGTTGGCCTGATATATGCGGTCCACTCATTAAAGTGGTATGCGTTGAGAGAAGTTGGCCTGATATATGCTGTACACTAATGATAGCGGTATGCGTTGAGAGAAGTTGGCCTGATATATGCTGTCCACTAATGATAGTGGTATGCGTTGAGAGAAGTTGGCCTGATATATGCTGTCCACTAATGATAGTGGTATGCGTTGAGAGAAGTTGGCCTGATATATGCTGTCCACTCGTGATAGTGGTATGCGTTGAGAGAAGTTGGCCTGATATATGCTGTCCACTAATGATAGTGGTATGCGTTGAGAGAAGTTGGCCTGATATATGCTGTCCACTCATTATAGTGGTATGCGTTGAGAGAAGTTGGCCTGATATATGCTGTCCACTCATTATAGTGGTATGCGTTGAGAGAAGTTGGCCTGATATATGCTGTCCACTCATTATAGTGGTATGCGTTGAGAGAAGGTGGCCTGATATATGCTGTCCACTCATGATAGTGGTATGCGTTGAGAGAAGTTGGCCTGATATATGCTCTCCACTAATGATAGTGGTATGCGTTGAGAGAAGTTGGCCTGATATATGCTGTCCACTCATTATAGTGGTATGCGTTGAGAGAAGATGGCCTGATATATGCTATCCACTCATGATAGTGGTATGCGTTGAGAGAAGTTGGCCTGATATATGCTGTCCACTAATGATAGTGGTATGCGTTGAGAGAAGTTGGCCTGATATATGCTGTCCACTCATTATAGTGGTATGCGTTGAGAGAAGTTGGCCTGATATATGCTGTCCACTCATTATAGTGGTATGCGTTGAGAGAAGTTGGCCTGATATATGCTGTCCACTAATGATAGTGGTATGCGTTATGAGAAGTTGGCATGATATATGCTGTCCACTCATTATAGTGTTATGCGTTGAGAGAAGTTGGCCTGATATATGCTGTCCACTCATTATAGTGGTATGCGTTGAGAGAAGTTGGCCTGATATATGCTGTCCACTCATGATAGCGTTATGCGTTGAGAGAAGTTGGCCTGATATATGCTGTCCACTAATGATAGTGGTATGCGTTGAAAGAAGTTGGCCTGATATATGCTGTCCACTAATGATAGTGGTATGCGTTGAGAGAAGTTGGCCTGATATATGCTGTCCACTCATGATAGTGGTATGCGTTGAGAGAAGTTGGCCTGATATATGCTGTCCACTAATGATAGTGGTATGCGTTGAGAGAAGTTGGCCTGATATATGCTGTCCACTCATTATAGTGGTATGCGTTGAGAGAAGTTGGCCTGATATATACTGTCCACTCATTATAGTGGTATGCGTTGAGAGAAGTTGGCCTGATATATGCTGTCCACTCATTATAGTGGTATGCGTTGAGAGAAGGTGGCCTGATATATGCTGTCCACTCATGATAGTGGTATGCGTTGAGAGAAGTTGGCCTGATATATGCTGTCCACTAATGATAGTGGTATGCGTTGAGAGAAGTTGGCCTGATATATGCTGTCCACTCATTATAGTGGTATGCGTTGAGAGAAGATGGCCTGATACATGCTGTCCACTCATGATAGTGGTATACATTGAGAGAAGTTGGCCTGATATATGCTGTCCACTAATGATAGTGGTATGCGTTGAGAGAAGTTGGCCTGATATATGCGGTCCACTCATTATAGTGGTATGCGTTGAGAGAAGTTGGCCTGATATATGCTGTCCACTCATTATAGTGGTATGCGTTGAGAGAAGTTGGCCTGATATATGCTGTCCACTCATTATAGTGGTATGCGTTGAGAGAAGTTGGCCTGATATATGCTGTCCACTAATGATAGTGGTATGCGTTAGGAGAAGTTGGCATGATATATGCTGTCCACTCATTATAGTGTTATGCGTTGAGAGAAGTTGGCCTGATATATGCTGTCCACTCATTATAGTGGTATGCGTTGAGAGAAGTTGGCCTGATATATGCTGTCCACTCATGATAGCGGTATGCGTTGAGAGAAGTTGGCCTGATATATGCTGTCCACTAATGATAGTGGTATGCGTTGAGAGAAGTTGGCCTGATATATGCTGTCCACTAATGATAGTGGTATGCATTGAGAGAAGTTGGCCTGATATATGCTGTCCACTCATTATAGTGGTATGCGTTGAGAGAAGTTGGCCTGATATATGCGGTCCACTCATTATAGTGGTATGCGTTGAGAGAAGTTGGCCTGATATATGCTGTCCACTAATGATAGCGGTATGCGTTGAGAGAAGTTGGCCTGATATATGCTGTCCACTAATGATAGCGGTATGCGTTGAGAGAAGTTGGCCTGATATATGCTGTCCACTAATGATAGCGGTATGCGTTGAGAGAAGTTGGCCTGATATATGCTGTCCACTCATGATAGTGGTATGCGTTGAGAGAAGTTGGCCTGATATATGCTGTCCACTCATGATAGTGGTATGCGTTGAGAGAAGTTGGCCTGATATATGCTGTCCACTAATGATAGTGGTATGCGTTGAGAGAAGTTGGCCTGATATATGCTGTCCACTAATGATAGTGGTATGCGTTGAGAGAAGTTGGCCTGATATATGCTGTCCACTCATTATAGTGGTATGCGTTGAGAGAAGTTGGCCTGATATATGCTGTCCACTCATTATAGTGGTATGCGTTGAGAGAAGTTGGCCTGATATATGCTGTCCACTCATTATAGTGGTATGCGTTGAGAGAAGTTGGCCTGATATATGCTGTCCACTCATTATAGTGGTATGCGTTGAGAGAAGGTGGCCTGATATATGCTGTCCACTCATGATAGTGGTATGCGTTGAGAGAAGTTGGCCTGATATATGCTGTCCACTCATTATAGGGGTATGCGTTGAGAGAAGTTGGCCTGATATATGCTGTCCACTCATTATAGTGGTATGCGTTCTCACGCTCACTCCTCTCATCATACCATGAACACAAGTTCACTTCTTTAAAAAGTCGCCTGCTGTGCTCCCTCGTCTCATTTAAGCACCAAGGCAGATTTGATCGTGGGGTGAGTCATTATTACCAGAGCCCATCAGCCCAGGACAAGCCTGCCTAGAGGCCAAAACCATCATAACAACATTCAGTCCTACTTCGATGTCAGTGGCTCTCCCGGTTTGGTCCCCCGGCCTCAGCAATTAGTAAGCAGCCCACCTTTTCGACCACAGGATCTGTTGCAGAGCATTGATACCTTTAAGTTGTAAGGAGGGAATTGGCAACACTCCACCTTGTGCACACTACGGGCCCGATTCACAGAACTAACTTAAGACAAAATCCTAAACTTACTACCATTTTGGTATTCACAGAAGGCACTTACTCATTTCGGTATTCACAGAAGTTAGTAGTCCTAACTTTACTACTCCTAAACTGATAAAAATTCTAACTTTAAGTCTTTCGGTATTCACAGAAGGTATTTAGGAGTCCTAAAGTTAGGACTCCTAACTTCTGTGAATACCGAAATGAGTAAGTGCCTTCTGTGAATACCAAAATGGTAGTAAGTTTAGGATTTTGTCTTAAGTTAGTTCTGTGAATCGGGCCCTATATTTCGCAGCATAGGTACTGACTTTCCACAAGCCATTCGTGGAATGCAGCGGCAGGTTCTTGAGTCGCACATGGGCATTTTGCGAGGTATTTCGCTTTGCACTGGCACTGCGAGTGCAAAACCCTTTATTAAATCTGCACTACTGTCTGCTGTTCTACTAAGAAACCCTAATGGCGGCTCTTACTTGGACTGAACAGATTCTACTTGGACTTGGACCAGCCCTGCAGCCCCCCACATTCACCACGGTGATAATGACATCCTGCATGGAGCCCCCAATGCCTTCTCACAGCTCTTCTCTAACATACAATACTTGCATGAGCCCTGCAGCCCCCCACATTCACCACAGTGATAATGACATCCTGCATGGAGCCCCCAATGCGTTCTCACAGCTCTTCTCTAACATACAATACTTGGATCAGCCCTGCAGCCCCCCACATTCACCCCACGGTGATAATGACATCCTGCACGGAGCCCCCCCAATGCGTCCTCACAGCTCTTCTCTAACATACAATACTTGGATGAGCCCTGCAGCCCCCCACATTCACCACAGTGATAATGACATCCTGCACGGAGCCCCCCAATGCGTCCTCACAGCTCTTCTCTAACAGACAATACTTGGATGAGCCCTGCAGCCCCCCACATTCACCACAGTGATAATGACATCCTGCATGGAGCCCCCCAATGCGTTCTCACAGCTCTTCTCTAACATACAATACTTGGATGAGCCCTGCAGCCCCCCACATTCACCCCACGGTGATAATGACATCCCGCATGGAGCCCCCCCAATGCGTCCTCACAGCTCTTCTCTAACATACAATACTTGGATGAGCCCTGCAGCCCCCCACATTCACCACAGTGATAATGACATCCTGCACGGAGCCCCCCAATGCGTCCTCACAGCTCTTCTCTAACATACAATACTTCGATGAGCCCTGCAGCCCCCACACATTCACCTTGGTGATAATGACATCCTGCATGGAGCCCCCAATGCGTTCTCGCAGCTCTTCTCTAACATACAATACTAGGATGAGCCCTGCAGCCCCCCACATTCACCACGGTGATAATGACATCCTGCACGGAGCCCCCCCAATGCGTTCTCGCAGCTCTTCTCTAACATACAATACTTGGATGAGCCCTGCAGCCCCCCACATTCACCACGGTGATAATGACTGTGAGAAGTTGGCCTGATATGTAGTGCTCACTATTCTAGTGATCACTGTGTATCATTCCAAACGACCCTTATTGATGATTGGTTGTAAGTCAACCTTATAGACCAGCTATCCTAGTAGCGTGGATACGAGCAGTCTTAGGCTAAACTCTAGAGGGCGTGTTAAGCCAGCTGTTTAGCCTAAGACTGCTCGTATCCACGCTACTAGGATAGCTGGTCTATAAGGTTGACTTACAACCAATCATCAATAAGGGTCGTTTGGAATGATACACAGTGATCACTAGAATAGTGAGCACTACATATCAGGCCAACTTCTCACATTGGTGAGCAGCGGTTGGGATTTGAGCTTGCTGTTGTTTTACCACACACGTATCCTAAGAATATCGCAGTGAAAGATCACATAAGTACCCAGGTACATATAACTTAACTTAGAATACTCCGAGTTCTACTGAACCGGCTGTTGTAGTGTAACAGGGCTTAGCACACCCTGACTACAACTCTTAGCAAGGGATCAGTAGGTAAACCCATAGTGTAGGTAGGTGGAACACTTACACCTCACTAGAAAAGCATGTCGGTCCACGGAGAGTCTGCAGGGACTCCCTTAGTGGTCAGTGACTCTCCACAGGTCGTGTCACGATATGCAACTCTTAGCTTCAAGGAGATGAGACAACTGTGTGCCTCCAGGAAGCTAAACCAGGGTTCTAACCCTACCATCGCAATACTGATAGGTCTCTTAGAGGCGTACGATGCTAGGAGGTCCTCTAACCCAGGTCCCCCCAGTGCAGATGGGAACATGCCTCCCTTAGAGGGAACCCTCGGTGACCCAGACCTCGACCTCCACACAGAGGAGGAGGACGAGGACGAGTTATCGGGAGACGAGGCAGACAAAGGTCCAGTGGTAGTCGGCAGGCTTACAAGGACCAACTTAAGCAGGCATGAGAATGGAACTGGGGGAGCCCCGGGCCCACGCTCAAGCAGGCTTAACCTTGTGAACGGACGAGCTAGGTCTCTCTCCAGAGGCTCTGGCAGATCGGTTCATACACATGTCTCTCAGGCACCTTCTCAGAGAGGAATGACTTCCCCTCAGAGGAGGGAGCATGAAGCAAAGATGCGGGAGGTCAATCTGAGGATCGAGCGGGAAGAACTTGCCCTCGCCAAAGAAAGACTTGCCTTGGCCCGAGAGCAGAAATTAAGTGGGTTAGATCCCACTGGTGGCAGCATTCTCAATAGAGAGAAAGACAGGGGTATAGACACTAGACACCTGAGTAAAATAGTGCCCCCCTTTAAACAAGGGGACGACATCCACAAGTGGATAACTGCCTTGGAGAGGGCCTGCACTGTCCAGTGCGTCCCCCCAAGTCAGTGGGCAGCTATACTGTGGCTTTCCTTTGAAGGTAAAGGAAGGGACAAGCTCCTCACTACAAGAGCTGAGGATGCTAACAACTACCAAGTCCTGAAGAACACACTGATTGATGGGTTCGGCTTAACCACGGAACAGTACCGGGTGCTGTTCCGGGACACCCAGAAAATTCAGTCTCAGGATTGGGCTGACTTTGTCGATTGTGCCACTAAGGCTTTGGAAGGCTGGTTGCTGGGTAGCAAGGTTACTGATTACACAGGATTGTACAATCTTATCATGCGAGAACAGATTTTAAACAACTGTCAGAACCAATTGTTGCATCAGCACCTTGTCGACTCGGATCTGACCTCTCCCCAAGAATTGGGAAAGAAGGCAGACAGATGGGTCAGAACAAGGGTCAAGCAGAACCAGAATCAGAACCAGGGTGGTCAGAAGAAAGCAGACCAAAAGGGTAACAAGAACGAACAAAATGACCAGAAGTCTTCGACAGGTCCCCAACAAACCAAAGAGGGTGGGGGTCAGGCTTCACAGAAGAAGAAGACTCAAGAAGGCCAGTCAAAAAGGTGGTGCCAATACTGTAAAAGTAAGACTCACTGGTTTAGTGAGTGCACCAAAAAAGGAGGGCAAACTCCTGCCACTGCAGCCCCTAAGGCACCTGCGCCCCCTAGTACAGTCAGCAGTGGTAGTGCGCCTCCCAAGGCATTAGTTGGGTTAACCTTGGGAACCGAGGGGAGTGACGACTTAGTCGGCACGCTCACTCAGGCCGTCCTTGTCTGTACAGGGGATATGGATATGTCCCCTGATGCCAGTCCCAATACTTTGGGCAAATACAGACAGACACCTTTGATAAATGGAAAAGTGGCTCAGGCCTACAGGGACACGTGTGCCAGTGTCACCATGGTGACGCCTAACTTCGTGGACCCTGGACAGATCATGCTAGGTACCAGTTACCTAGTGACCAATGCCAGCAACGTCACTACCAATCACAGTATGGCAGTTGTTGATTTCTCCTGGGGAGGGGTAAGTGGCCCGAAAAAGGTTGTGGTTAGTTCAGACCTCCCCGTAGAATGTCTGTTGGGCAATGATTTGGAAACGTCACAATGGTCAGAAGTGGAGCAGAGGACTCACATGGAGATGTTAGGCTTGCCAGCACATGTCCTTGCTGTGACCAGGTCACAGGCCAAAAGATGCCCCACTGAACAGGTGCTGGATCCTGGAAGAACGGACCAGACACCTTCCAAGAAAAGGAGCAGTAAGGGTAAGGCTTCGCCTTCCCCCTTGCCCCAGGTCGTGGATCAAGTCTCCGAGGAGGCTGACCTTAAAGAACTGAGGGAAACTGAGCCGCAAGAGCTTGAACCTGGTCAGGTTGAGTTTCTGGGCTCAGGGGGACCCTCCAGGGAAGACCTGGGGAAGGCACAGTTAGACTGCCCCTCACTTGAACCCCTCAGACAGCAGGCCGCTGCTGAGGCTGCAGGGAACGCCACAGGTACCCACAAATTGTACTGGGACGATGGACTCCTGTACTCCGAGGCAAGAGACCCCAAACCTGGTGCGACCAGGAGGCTGGTCATCCCCTTGTCTCTGAGAGGTTTCCTTCTCACCTTGGCCCACGAGATTCCCCTTGCAGGTCACTTAGGCCAGAATAAGACTTGGGACAGAATTGTTCCACACTTTCACTGGCCCCACATGTCCGAAGATACGAAGGAGTTTTGCCGCTCCTGTGTCACTTGCCAAGCCAGTGGTAAGTCAGGTGGCACGACAAAGGCCCCCCTCATACCACTACCAGTGGTGGGGGTACCCTTTGAACGAGTGGGGATCGACATTGTCGGACCAATGGAACCCCAGACAGCATCAGGGCACAAGTTTATACTGGTGGTGGTGGACCACGCCACCAGGTATCCTGAAGCTATTCCCCTTAGGACCACTACAGCACCTGTGGTGGCACGGGCCCTACTTGGAGTGTTCTCCAGAGTGGGCTTCCCTAAGGAGGTCGTCTCAGACAGAGGTGCAAACTTCATGTCGGGATATCTGACTGCTATGTGGAAGGAATGTGGTGTCAACTACAAGTTCACCACACCCTATCACCCACAATGCAATGGGCTTGTTGAGGGATTCAACAGGACCCTAAAAGGGATGATTCACGGACTACCTGAAAAGCTTCGGCGGAGATGGGATGTCCTGATACCCTGCCTCTTGTTCGCCTACAGAGAGGTCCCGCAGAAGGGGGTTGGCTACAGCCCTTTTGAGCTTCTGTTCGGACATCCTGTAAGGGGACCCCTTTGTTTGGTAAAGGAAGGATGGGAGAGACCTCTCAGAAAGCCGGCATCAAACATTGTGGACTATGTGCTCGGTCTCCGCTCGCGGATGGCTGGAGTACATGGAAAAGGCGTCTAAAAACCTCGAGGCGAGCCAAGAATTACAGAAAGCTTGGCACGACCAAAAGGCTGTCCGGACTGTGTACCAGCCTGGACAGAAGGTGTGGGTGCTGGAGCCAGTGGCCCCAGCGGCACTCAAAGACAAATGGTCTGGGCCCCACACGATCATTGAGCAAAAGGGAGAGGTCACCTACTTGGTAGACCTGGGAACTCCCCGGAGCCCCCACAGGGTGCTCCATGTAAACAGGCTCAAGGCATATGTCGACAGGGAGGGCATGGGCTTGCTCATGGCCACAGATGAGGGACAGGAGGAGGAGAGTGACCCTCTCCCGGACCTGCTCTCTCAGAACCCTGACGATGGATCAGTAGATGGTGTTGTCTTTTGTGGCAGCCTCTCTGGACATCAACAAGAGGATTGTAAACAGGTTCTTCAATCCTTTCGACATATGTTCTCTCTGACACCCAGTCAGACCAAGTGGTGTACCCATGAGGTCGACACTGGGGACAGTCTGCCCGTAAAGAGTAAAATCTATCGGCAACCTGATCATGTCAGAGACTGCATCAAGACAGAGGTGCAGAAAATGTTGGAGCTGAGAGTCATTGAACCCTCGGACAGCCCCTGGGCTAGTCCCGTAGTGCTCGTGCCGAAACCTCACACCCAGGGCGGTAAGAAAGAGATGAGGTTTTGCGTGGACTACAGAGGTCTCAATGCGGTCACTAAGACTGACGCCCACCCGATACCAAGAGCAGACGAACTTATCGACCGGTTGGCCTCGGCCAACTACTTAAGTACGTTTGACCTGACAGCTGGGTATTGGCAAATCAGGTTAGCTGAGGAGGCCAAGCCCAAAACAGCATTTTCTACCCCGGGTGGGCATTATCAGTTCGTGGTAATGCCCTTTGGTTTGAAAAATGCACCTGCCACCTTCCAAAGGCTGGTGAATCGAGTTCTCACTGGGTTGGACGACTTCTGTGCGGCGTATCTGGACGATATCGCTGTCTTTAGCTCCACCTGGGAGGATCACCTGGTCCACCTGAGGAAAGTGTTAGAGGCCCTGCAGAAGGCAGGCCTCACTATCAAGGCCACCAAGTGCCAGATAGGGCAGACACAGGTTGTATACCTGGGCCACCTTGTAGGTGGAGGCCAGGTTCAACCATTGGAGAGCAAAATACAGGCCATCCAGGACTGGGCTCCTCCAACCACCCAGACTCAGGTTCGAGCTTTCTTGGGCCTGACTGGTTATTACCGGAAATTTGTCAGAAATTATGGATCCATTGTGACCCCGCTAAACGACCTGACAAGTAAAAAGATGCCAAAAAAAGTTCAGTGGACAGCAAGCTGTCAGAAGGCATTCGATGACCTAAAGCAGGCCATGTGCACAGCACCTATCCTAAAGAGTCCAGACTACTCCAAACCATTCATTGTCCAAACAGACGCTTCGGAGCTGGGTGTGGGAGCTGTTCTATCGCAACTGAATTTTGATGGTCATGACCAGCCCATAGCTTTTATTAGCAGGAGGCTGACCCCCAGAGAGAAGAATTGGTCAGCTATTGAGAGGGAGGCCTTTGCTGTGGTTTGGGCCCTGAAGAAGTTGAGGCCATACTTGTTTGGCACTCACTTCAAGATTCAGACCGACCATAAGCCCCTCTTGTGGCTAAATCAAATGAAGGGTGAAAACCCCAAACTACTTAGGTGGTCCATTTCCCTACAGGGGATGGACTTCACAGTGGAGCATAGACCTGGCACTGATCATGGCAATGCAGATGGGCTCTCCAGGTATTTCCACTTAGAGCAAGAAGACTCACCTGGTCAAGGTTAGCTTATTGTCCCAAAGTTTGGGGGGGGGTCATGTAGGAGAGTAGGGTCTGCAATCCTATGATCACCCAGATTTTTTGCTTTTGCTTCATTGGTTTACGACTTTCTCCGGCTGTGGGCCTGCCAATCAGACCCACAGCCTAGCTGTTCTCTCTCGAAATTAACACACATGTACATTAGGTGCATCCACTAATTGGAAATGGGCCGCCTTGTCAGTCCCTGTCTCAGCATACCACAGGTATCCAGGGCATCGGTGTACCCAGGGCCTACCAGGGGCTGAAGCATGTATTATGCCACCCCTGGAATGGCCGCCCAAATCTGACACAACTGGCTGCACGACAGCTGGGGCCACGTGGTGTAATCACCCGTTGCTGTAGGTGTAGTATTCCTACACCTAAACCCTAAAATGGACACATGGATTCCTATCAGTCACTCCTATAGCAGGCCTTATCAATCCTGAAGGCAGAGTGCAGGGAATCATGTGGGACGGTGCTCTGGCGCGAGCTGAGCCCGTCGACGGCTTGCGGAACCAAGTCCTAATAGCCGTTCCATGGTGACGCGGGCCAACTACTTTTAATGCATTATAATCCTTGCGGTTATTTGCTAACTTTGGCATCACATCACCTACACATGTCGAGTAAGGTGTCATACGAATGGGAATACGAACCCCTCGCCAGTCCTGGCGACGGGGTTAGCATTCCCCCCTTTTAGAGGGACACGACATGGAAGTAACCTTGAACCCCGGTTAAAGTTGACTCAAGCCTCAGCATCACAAAATGGATGCTGCCACCAGACACAAGTCTGACCTCCTGCTGCTGGGGGACCTTCCAGCAAGGGGAGCTTGGACAAAGGGTTTCCTGTCGAGGTCGGTGTTAGCACCATCCCAGACAGGGTTTGTGTATCCCAGGTAGGCAGGGCTGAAAGGAAGGTGATTGCAAGTGGCACCCCGGTGCTCACTGTGCATAGCCCGGCTCAAACCAGTTTCGGGGGCACACCAGCCCCTGAGCTGGCGCGAAGCCGGACAAAGGATAGGGGTGTAACCACCCCCCTCCTGGCTCCACCCATAGGTAGAACCTAGTCACGGGCCAGCCCCTTTTCTTAGAATAAAGGTAGGAGCGAGTCCCCTTCCCAAATTGGATAATCAGATAATCGGATAACTCCGAATCACGAACCACTTTCCACGAAAGGAACTCTTGACTATTTCTGAAGACTCTCCCTTGTGGCTAAGGAGTAGCCACCCTGCACCCGCAGGCACCACCTAAGCGCTTGCGGTTTGCTGTACGTCTCCTACGGATCAAGACTGCCCAGCTCGACGAGACCCGAGTTCCCTGCCATCTCTGACCTTTTACCTACCTCATCAGCCCAGCTGAGAGTCGTAGGTGTGACGAGACCTGCGGGACCGGCTATCTTCAGAACCTGCACGACGCTTATCTAGCACGCCCACCGAGGGACCCTCGAGTGAGTGCACCTAGGGTTTGAGAAGCCCTAAACCCTGAGCAGCTCCAGCATCGAAGTCTGTCTCCCCAGCATCCACGAGATCTGCGTGGGGGCCCTTCCGCTTCTTGCTGTTCCCAGCGTTGTCCGACCACTTGCCGACCGGCTTGTGGCCCTCTTCACGACGCTCCAAGATTATTTGCATCACCGGTCTGGTTGCTCCAGACTGGCTCTTGCTCCCCTTCAACAGAGGAGTACCACGGACCCTCCTGGTCCACTCCCGACGCCATCTTGACTCCCCCGCTTGGGTTGCCACTGCCAAGATCCGCTGCCCCTTCCTGGGCCCAGCATCATCGACAGCAGACACCTTCGTGGGACAGCTCGCCCTCCATCCTGGTCGCCGCCGCGCCTCCTTGTCCGAGGAACAGCCGAGTCTGACGTCACCCACTCACCTGGTCGAGGTGACTTCAGCCGGTACCCCCCTGGTACCCACACGATCGCTGGCTAGCGGTTGAGAACTGAGTCCCCTCTGCTTTCAGGTTTCCTTCATCACCGATCCAGGCTTGGATCGCTCTGAACATCGTCACTGGTCGCCTGCCAGCAACTTCTTCTTTCAGGCTCCTGAGACTACACGAGGACTCCCGACATCTTGCCGAACTTCACGCAGCCGCAGCCTCCGGGCTAGGTAACTCGAGCATCTCGGTGCTCCATCGCAGGTTCGCTCTACAAGTGTCCAGTTCCTTTTTCGTTTAGTCCCACTGATCGGAACACTCCGGAATCAGTACCTCCAGACTCTAACCATTCGCATTTCACTGTTAGTGTAGATGGTTTCTCGTGCCCCTCGGGCATTTGTGTAAATTGTGCAACTGAAGTATTTTCCTAAGAGTTTTGTAGTGTGCTTAGCTCCCTGACTCATAAAGAGCCAGGGTAGTCTTGTTATAAATAAATATCCTTTATTTTCATAACAACTTGTGTGGTGTCCTTTCACTTGGTGTTCAAGGGGTATATGTGATGGTAAACAGCTGGCTTAACACGCCCTCTAGAGTTTAGCCTAAGACTGCTCGTATCCACGCTACTAGGATAGCTGGTCTATAAGGTTGACTTACAACCAATCATCAATAAGGGTCGTTTGGAATGATACACAGTGATCACTAGAATAGTGAGCACTACATATCAGGCCAACTTCTCACAATGACATCCTGCATGGAGCCCCCCAATGCGTTCTCACAGCTCTTCTCTAACATACAATCAGACTCTTAGCCCAAGCACAGATTTTTTCCTGGGAAAATGTACATGTTGAACGAGAACCAAAGAGGGGGTTTAGATTCAGGGTCCATTTTTATGTCCAACAATAATGAAATGCAGGGCCGCGTATAAAGAAATCACATTCTTCAAAGAAAATCTTTCAACTGACATTTAAAATCGTATTTTCTCAGCAACAGAAAAACGTGCTTAAGGCCAAACACTGCAATCTGAACATTTCGTCCATGAAAAAAACTCACTGTTAAGTACCTATACCAATGTACCTATAAGTACATTAGTTGCAACACAAAATTAAAGAGTTGTCACAGAGAATTGGTTCGCAATTTTTGACCACATTTTGTGGTCAGTCTTTCAGTTCAACTCTCCATAGTTGCAAATACTGCATCAGTGTAGTGTTTTTTGGGTTTTTTGCAGAGTTTTATATAGCACGAACTTGACCCGAATCCAATCGGGTATCAGAGCGCTTTACATAGCACCAGTTACGTTACATGAGGAGACACATTCATTCTTTGTTAGGCACCGGGAGATTAAATGATTTGCCCAGAATCACAGGAAGTTCAGCGTCATTACCGAGACTCGAACCCAGTTCCCCAGGTCCGAGGTTGAGCGCCCTTGCGTACTCGCCTTGCATACAGTTACGGGAGTTTCACACCTTGTGACTAAGACATTGGGGCCGATTCACAGAACTATCTTAAGACAAAATCCTAAACTTACTACTTTTGGTATTCACAGAAGTTAGGATTTTGTCTTAAGTTTGTCTTAAGACAAACGTAGGACAGACTTAAGACAGACTTAAGACAGACTTAAGACAAACTTAAGACAAACTTAAGACAAAATCCTAACTTCTGTGAATACCAAAAGTAGTAAGTTTAGGATTTTGTCTTAAGTTAGTTCTGTGAATCGGGCCCTAAGAGTAGGCATGCTTAAGTTACATATTTTGGAGTCTTCAGCCTCCACAGGGTTCTATCAACATATCCAGTCACCTCTGTCCCTTTCATTTCAGTCTAAGCATTTATTTTTTTTGAGAATTGTGGACATTCTCCAGAGTGAGCATATGCATTTCCTGTGATGACTGTTGAACTTTGGAAGAGTTGAAAGAATAAAAGTCTTAAAAAATGCCACTGCATAAATGTGGCAGGGCTTTCATAGACAGCATTGAGCAGAGTCAGCAAGAGGCTGCGACCTCTGATCGGCTCCCATAGTTGATGGTATTGTAAATAAACGGTGCTTTTGGGCTTTGAGCAGGCCTCGAAAAATCCTAAAAATGTTACTAGACCTGCAGGTCTAGTAACTTGAATAATCTACTTGACCAAACTGTAATGTACTTGACCCGTGAACCAGTGTCAAATTGTGTGATCCTAGGCAAATGTTTTTTCTCCATGAGCTGCTTTTTTCTTCATTACATAATATGCAATCTCAGCATTTCTGCTGGACAATTTGGACAAAAAAAACCTCTTTTTATGATTTATTAGACTAAAAGTTTGCTCCATGTATTATACGAATCCGGCCCATATGTAGGGCACACATGACCCCTGACCTGCCTCATGGTTTATTAATAGCATTGTCATCAGGGTGAGGGGCACCAATATTTCTCACTTTTAATAAATATATTACTTAAGTATGATGCAGTAGTGCCCTGTCATTTATAGACAGCACATTGAAAGGGCCACAAGCCTTCCCATTAACATTCAGTTTTACTGATCAAATTATGCAGTGCATAAACAATGTTTGGAAATTGGCTTTCAGTAAAAATATTTAGTATTTGCACATCACAAAGGAAAGTATTTTCATCCTATAATAAATCTTTTTTCTCCACACAGAATTACAAAAATGTGCTTTCATAGCTACTGAAATATATTTGAAATGTTTGAGCAGTTCGCCTATTAGCTATTTAAAGGTTGTGTTGGATAAAAAGCCTAACATCTGCTTTGCACAGCAGGATTGTCAGACAGTTCACTTTATAAACTCCTCTAAATTCAGTCGGAGAAAGAAAAGTAAATGGCAGAAGACAAATTGACTTTTGACCTGTGTCTCTGAATGCATAGGAAATGAGATGAGACAAAAACACAATTTAAAGGCATCTTTATACCTCATTCACTTTGAGAGGGAACAGTACACCTATTATTTGTCAGCTTGCCAGAACGGGACAGTGAGCCTTAAAAATAGCTCAACCTGATTAAATCAATCAATCAATCAATCATAGCATTTATACTTACCCGTGAGGTGCTGGGGGTGGGGAAGCTGCTACTGCTCGAAAAGCCAGGCCTTGAGGAGTCTTCTGAAGGTCAGCAGGTCTTGGGTCTGCCGTAGGTGGATGAGGAGGGTGTTCCAGGTCTTGGCGGCGAGGTGGGAGAACGATCTGCCGCCGGAGGTCACTCTTTGGATGCGGGGGACTGTGGCGAGGGCGAGGTCGGCGGAGCGGAGCTGGCGGGTGGGGGTGTAGAAGCTGAGTCGTCTGTTGAGGTATGCTGGTCCGGTGTTGTGGAGTGCTTTGTGAGCGTGGGTGAGGAGCTTGAAGGTGATCCTCTTGTTGAAGGGGAGCCAGTGCAGGTCTCTCAGGTGGGGTGTGATGTGGCTGCGGCGGGGGATGTCGAGGATCAGGCGTGCAGAGGCATGCTGGATGCGTTGAAGCCGTTTCAGGAGTTTGGCCGATGCTCCAGCGTAGAGGGCGTTTCCGTAGTCCAACCTTGTAGATCTTGTGGAGCATCCGGAGGGTGTTGAAGCAGGAGGAAGAGACGGCATTGACCTGCTTAGTCATGGAGAGGGTGGAGTCGAGGATGACCCCTAGGTTGCATGCATGGTGGGTAGGTGTTGGAGCTGTTCCCAGTGCTGTCGGCCACCAGTAGTCGTTCCAGGCGGAGGGGTTGGGTCCGAGGATGAGGATCTCCGTCTTGTCTGAGTTCAGCTTCAGTCGGCTGTTTCTCATCCATTCGGCGATGGCCTTCAATCCTTCATGGAGGTTGTTTTTGGCGGTGTGGGGGTCCTTGGTCAGGGAGAGGATCAGCTGGGTGTCGTCGGCGTAGGAGATGATGTTGAGGTCGTGCAGTCGGGCGACGTGGGCGAGTGGTGCCGTGTAGATGTTGAACAGCGTTGGGCTGAGGGATGAGCCCTGGGGTACGCCGCAGATGATCTCGGTTGCTTCGGAGCAGAAGGGGGGGAGGTGGATGCTCTGTGTTCTGCCGGAGAGGAAGGAGGTGATCCAGTCCAGGGCTAGCTGCTTGAGTGGGTGAGTAGATTTTTCGAGGCCCAGCTTTAAAGCACTTGCTAGGGTTGCTCTTGCAATAAAAAACCACAGCATGAAATACAGCACTGAGCGGCAGTCTCATTTAACATCTAAGAGGACAGCTAACTGCCCCCCTCTAGAGTACCTGACCTCGGGCCTTGCCAATCCCCGGGCCAAATACCTCACAGGCTTTCAAACTGCACGCACAGACATGCACTTAAACAGGTGCTCAGGCATACAAACATACATACAAACATACATACACACACAGTTGCAGGCACACACACAAAGACAGTCATACAGACATACACATGCATTCCCCAACACACTTAGGCTGCTAAATACAACAAGCATTGGCATAGCCAATAGGTCTCGCTTTTGGGACCTTATAAGTGTTTAGCCATGCAACAGTTGATGTTGTTGCACCAAGGATATTGTGCTGCATAACTAAATACTTATAAGGACCCAAAGGCTAGACCTATTGGCTATGCCAATGCTTGTTTCCACTTCCCCTCTGTTTATTCACGTCAAAGACAAGCCCTTCTGTGCCCGTCCACGCCTTGACCGCCCCCAGTGCCAGGAACCCTTTTTCTTGGACCATCCACTGCTATGACGCCAGCGGCCTCCTCGCCATCAACTCTGGATGCCACCCTGCCTACCATTTAGCATCACCGAAGAAGACTCATGAACCCCACCACGTCTTCAAAAAGGCCGCCTCCACCATCGCACCCCAACTCAGAGACGTCATCAACACCTCCTTCAACACCGCCACTTACCCGGAGAGCTGGAAGCATGCCGAGCTCAACGCCCTACTGAAGAAACCAACAGCAGACCCCACCGATCTCAAGAACTGCCGCCCCATCTCGCTCCTCCCTTTTCCGGCCAAAGTCATCGAGAAGATCGCCAACAGACAGCTTGCTGCCTTCCTCGAGACGAATGGATCCCTCGACCCCTCGCAGTCCGGTTTCAGAGCCAACCACAGCACCGAGACCGCCCTCATCGCAGCCACCGACGACATCCGAGCCCTGCTGGACAACGGGGAAACAGCTGCACTCATCCTCCTGGACCTCTCCGCAGCGTTCGACACTGTCTGCCACCACACCCTTGTCCAACACCTCAGCAACACCGGCATCCAAGAGAAGGCACTGAATTGGATCATCTCGTTCCTCGCCGGAAGAACACAGAGAGTCAGCCTCCCTCCGTTCAGATCGGAGGCCACCGAAGTCATCTGCGGCGTCCCGCAAGGATCATCACTCAGCCCCACCCTCTTCAACATCTACATGGGACCCCTCGCCATCATCGCACGCCAACACAACCTCAACATCATCTCCTACGCCGACGACACCCAGCTGATCCTCTCCCTCACCAGAGACCCCGACACCGCCAGAACCAGCCTCCACGAAGGGATGAAAGACGTCGCCGAATGGATGAAGAACAGCCGCCTGAAACTGAACTCAGACAAGACGGAAGTCCTCATCCTGGGACCATCACCCTCCGCTTGGGACGACTCCTGGTGGCCCCCTGCCCTGGGCACCGCCCCCAAGCCAACAGACCACGCACGCAACCTGGGCTTCATCCTGGACTCCTCCCTCTCGATGACCAGACAAGTCAACTCCGTCTCCTCTTCATGCTTCCACACCCTCCGCATGCTCCGCAAGATCTTCCGATGGATCCCGACCGAAACCAGGAAGACGGTCACCCAGGCCCTTGTCACCAGCCGACTGGACTACGGCAACACCCTCTACGCTGGAACAACAGCCAAGCTACAGAAAAGACTCCAACGCATCCAGAACGCCTCCGCCCGACTCATCCTTGACATCCCCCGACGCAGCCACATCTCCAGCCACCTGAAGGACCTGCACTGGCTCCCCGTCAACAAAAGGATCACCTTCAGGCTCCTCACCCACGCACACAAGTCTCTTCACGACCTGGGCCCAAAGTACCTCAACGACTGCCTAACCTTCCACACGCCCACCCGCCAGCTATGTTCCGCTAGCCTCGCCTTCGCCGCCGTACCACGCATCCGAAGGGCCACCGCTGGAGGCAGATCCTTCTCCTACCTGGCGGCCAAGACCTGGAACTCCCTCCCCATCCACCTCCGGCTGACCCAAGACCACCTCGCCTTCAGGAGACAACTCAAAACCTGGCTGTTCGAGCAGTAGCATTCCCCTTCCCCCCCAGCGCCTTGAGACCCTTCCGGGTGAGTAGCGCGCTTTACAAGTGTTTTTGATTGATTGATTGATTCCCCTGCTGGTACTGCAACCTCACCTTCACCCACGCCAACAAGCCAGATCCTCTCACCACCCAGCCGACCAACAGCGCACCCGACCGGCTCAACTGCATCCTCCTCAGCGAGCGATCTCTCCACAAACATGCTACAGAAACCTGGGACCTCTTCGACGCCACCTCCTGTGACATTGCTTTCCTGCAGAAAATCACCCTCACGGAGCACCCCAACTACTCAGGAGGAGGCATCCCTATCGTCCACAAGAACACCCTCCAACTTACCTCTCACTCCAATGACCCAACGACGACCATGGAACACCTCCACTTCCAGACCAACCCCAACACTACCCTCTGCGGCACCCTCATCTACAGGCCCCCAGAACTAGACCACCATTCACTGACACCATCATAGTTGTCATCGCACCCTAGGCTCTCGCATCAACCAACTGCATCCTCCTCAGAGACCTCAACTTCCACATGGACAACCCCAGCTACCAGAACACTGCCTCCCTACTGGAGAACCTTGCCAACATCGAACTCAAGCAGCTAGCCATCGCGTGACCCACACAGCCAGACACACGCTCAACCCTGTGTTCTCCACCAGTGGGAACATCAGCTACAGCCACACCACCGAAATAAAGTAGGCTGACCAACACTGCATGCATTTTGCCTTCACCACTCCCACCATACACCACAGCCCTCACCGTCTCCCCCTTCGCAGCTGGATCAGGCCCACTGAAGAACTGGTCATCAGCTTCCTCACGACAACCACTCCGCCAATAACCACGGGTGCCAACACCCGCAGCACGCAACCTCCACTGATGGATCACAAACTGCCCGAAACTCTGGCACCCCTCAAGGAAAGACCAGGTGAGTAACACTCCAAGATAGGCCGCTGGTTCACTCCCACCCTCCACGAGTCCAGAAGCACCTGGAGACGACTCAAGAAGAGATGTAAGAACAACAAAACCCCAGAAACCCACACTACCTTCAAATCCGACGTCAACGCACACCACCTCCTCCTCAACACCACAAAGAAAACAGCGCTCCAAGATAGAATCTGTGCTAAAGCACACAACAGCAAAGAACTCTTCACAATCGTCAAGAGTTTACCAGGCCCAACAGCAAGTCCACAGACGTCGCTCCCTTCCAAAACCTCTGCAACAAACTCTGCACCTTCTTCTACCACAAGATCAGACCGATCTTCGACAGCTCTGAGACCCCAGACCCAGCCACTATGCCAGCCACCACTGCACGCAAACATGCCACACCCCAACAGACTCTGCTCTGCTGGGCCCCGCTCACAACAGAGGATATACTCAAGATCATGAAGAGCATCCACTCAGAAGCCCCGTCGGATCCTTGCCCTTACCACATCTTCCACAGAGCAGCTGCCACCATTGCCCTCCAGCTTAACTGCACCATCCACTACTCCACCGAAACCGCTACCTTCCCCAATGACTGGAAACACACCGAGATCAACCCCACTGCTGGAGAAGCCGTCCACAGACCCGACGGACCTCAAGAACTTCAGAACCATCTCCCTCCTCCCCTTCCCAGCCAAGGTTATCGAGAAGACCATCCACACTCAACCCTCCTTGTTTATAGAAGTGAGCCACATCCTGGACACCTCCCAATCTGTCTTCCGAAGCAACCGCAGCATGGAGACTGCACACATCACCACCACCGACAGCATCCACTCCTTCCTAGACCAGGGTGAGACTGCAGTCCTCATTCTACTTGACCTATCTACCACCTTCGACATCTTCTCCCACTGCACCCTAATCACAACACTCCACAACGCTAGTCTCCACGACATGGCACATGACTGGATCCACTCCTTTCTCACCGGCCAGACTCAGCGATTCCGACTAACCCCGTTCCTATCAGAACCTACAGAGATCAGCTGCTGGGTGCCCTAGGGCTCCTCTCTGAGCCCTACCCTCTTCACCTTCTACATTGCTTCCCTTGCAGCCATCCTCAGAAGCCACAGACTCAACATCGTCTCCTACGCCAAAGCCACCAAGCTGATCCTCTCCCTCATCAATGAACCCACAACCGCCAGAACCAACTACCACAGTGGAATGAAGGCCGGCACCACCTGGATGAAAGACAGCTGTCTCAAGCTGAACTCAGACAAGACTGTAGGATTCATCCTGGGAACCTACCCTTCAGCCTGGGACAACTCTTGGTGGCCAGCCGCTCTGGGACCCCCTTCCACCCTGATGGAACACACTCACAATCTCGGCATCATACTGGACGCATCACTCACAATGAACCGCCAAATCAAGGCAGTTTCCTCAGCCTGCTTCGACACGCACCGCCTACTTCGAAAGACATTCAGATGGGTCCCCACAGAATCCAGAAAGACGATTACCCATGTACTCATCACCAGCAGACTCGACTATGGCAGCACACTCTACACTGGCGCCACCCGAAACAGCTCAAGAAACTATAGGGAATCCATAACGCCGCAGCCGGACCTCTACATACCCCTCTGCATCCACATCGTGCAAACCTCCCACAACTCCACTGGCTCCCACTCAAAGAGAATCACCTTCAAGCTCTTCACACATGCCGACAAAGCTCTCCATGACGAAGGACCAGCATACCTGAACCTCCGCCTTGCATTCCACGTACCTGCTGGACAACTCCGTTCAGCCCAACTCCTCCTAGCCTCCGTCCGCAGGATCCACAAGACCAGAACCAGTTGAAGTTCATTCTCCTACCTCACCACCAAGACCTGGAACACTCAGCCCCTCCACCTCAGGCAATCCGCGTCGCTGACCCATTTCAAGAAGGACCTGAAGACCTGGCTCTTTGAATGATCCTAAAACCAGAGGGACCAGCAGCCCCGCCCCAGTGCCTTGAGACCCTCACGGGTGAGTAGCCATGCTTTACAAGCCCTTGATTGATTGATTGAGCAAGGTTAAGACCCACCTGCATTCACTATCAGGTGGCCTGGTTTACAACCCCATGACCAGGTCTGCATTTATTTCTCTAAAACAATATCTAAATCATTTTACAGTGCTCCACAGACTGTATATAAATGCGCGCAGAACAAATGAATGTTGAGACAGTTCTCAGACCTGTTTCTGTGGTTGTTTCTTGGCGGAAGAATTTAATTAATTTTAATTAACCCAACTGGGTCTGTTTTGCAAAGCGTCTCCTGTCTCATTTTTTTCAAGGTAAATTCATATTCCAGCAACATTTTAGCAAGCCAGCCAATAGAGAATAGTTTTTCAAGCCCGACTGCAGCGGAAGGAACAGGACCCCACCTGAACGGATTCACGTCTGCGCAGCAAGGAAGGTGAGTAGATTCCGCAGTTGATTGAAAGCTCTGATGAATCACTGTGGCAGAGGTACGTCCTGAAGCCACCGTCAGTGGGTAAGGGACTGTATCTGGTTCTTAGTCCTAGAATTTGCCATATGGAAGATGCGCAAAAATTAACCTGTGCGCCCTGCCACTAACAGAAATCATTATGTTGCATACTTCATGTGTCCGAACTAAGTAGTCACAAGGCGGACTCGGAGACGATCCCGCAGTTGTCACCTTTGCTCGATAGCCAAGAAGCTAGGAAAGGTGAAGGTCGTTTAGTCGCTTGGACCACCGGGCGTGACACAGTATGACCCCTGGGTGTGATACAGGGGTGAGGCCTCACCGCTTGGGCCTCTGGGTATAACACAGAAGATACGCATTGGGCATTGGGCCTGGGTCAATCTTTTTTTTTGTCTAAAGTGTTTTCTCAGTGCTGTTGGTTTCTTACCATTGGTAGTAAGCAAGAAGTGAGAGGTGTTATTCGCTTGGACCACTGGGCGTGACCCAGCTGTATGCATGGCCCCCGGGTGTGACACAGGGTTCATTTGGACGTTAGGGAAACTTAGGATCTTTGAGACTAGGTATAGCTTGTGCTTGGCAAACGAGGGCTTGTAGTTGTTGAGTTGTTCCTTCTTCTTCGTGTAAATTGTTTCTATCTTTGTCCCAGAACTGATATTCACAGACTATTGAGCTCACTTAGTCCTGTGTACCGCGCAGAGCCTCCCCTCGTCATCAGGCAGCATGTGCTTGGAGCGGGCTAAATTATTTTTTGACAAAGTCACCATTTTTACTGTCAGTTTTGTATTCTCTTTCTCTATCTATCTTCCTCTCTCTTTTTTCCTTCATTTCAGTGTTCAGATGATACATTCATAATGTTTTGGGTATTTATTGATGTGGTGGTGCTGGTAAAGTATTGCAACTGTGTTTTATGTTGAACGTTGTGTCCTGTTAATGACTTAATGTACATATGAAATAGTTGTCATTCCCACAAACCGTTGTTCCATATCTGCTATTCCGCTGCTAAAAATTCACAGTGTTTTGAATGTTACCATTGCACTTCCTTTCAGGTTGTGACCCTTCATATGCATTTTTGTTTTGTGTGAAAAGTCTGTTTTCGATGCTTTTTTGTCTAAAGCTGAGCTCGTAGTAAGTAGTTGTTGCCGACATAATACGTTGTACATATTTCCCCATTATCAGATTGAAAATTTAGGATTATTTTGACAGAAGAAGTTATGGTATACTGTTCCCTTAAATAGTTCACAACTAAATCATGAAGAAGCCTCTAACTCACATAAAAAACTAGGATCCCCACACAGGCTAAAACACTGGACAAGGTTTGCTCTGAATGGCACACACACACATTAAGGCATATGCGTTCCCCTGGCCAGAGTGCGGAACATTCAACACCATCATAATAGAACACACGTGGACACACAGTTGGATCAAATATGTAGGTCAAAAGAAAGATAGAATAAAGGCACTGCTAGAACTGTGACACTTTTCGAGGTGGCCCAGACTGACAATCCTATCTAAGAACACATACGTATGGCATCTGCACCTCCCACACCGTATACGGGAATAGAGGTGCTTTCTCTGATACCTGCCATCCCAGCTGCTCCTGCAACAGGATACACCAACCTGCTGCTAGATCGAAGACTGGGAGACGATTCCAGCCTCACCCCAGCTCTGTGCTAGAGTTCCCTGCAGTTTGACTCCCCCATCCATCGCCTTCAACACATCAAGCCCCACGGCACTTCAACCTGGCCATTAGAATGCTCTCAGGTGACTAGGAGGTTCATAGACGTTCTGGACAGTGACACCACTAGTGGGGGCGAGGAAGTAGGTAACAGTCTTTTGGGGTCCAACATCGAGGAGGGAGCCACAGGGTATACTTTTCCATGGTATGCTCAGGCTGCGGCAGAAAAGACAAAATGTGAGTATGAGTAGAAATGCCTACCAAAAAGAACCTCACACAGCACCGAAAGAAGGAGGCAGCCCAGGGGGGAGTTAAAGGGGAGGCACAAGTTAAGAATGGGAAGAGAGAACAGAGCAGCAAACCTTCCACTGGGGAAAAGCGGGGCCAGGCCCAGGGATCCACACGGAGAGGAGTCTGAAGCACAACAAGAAGGGAGGTCCCCATTGGGAACCCAAGCTTCACAAGATCATCAGCATAGGAGAGGGGCCGACCAGGAAATAAGGGATCAAGGTAGCCTAGTTAAAACCCAATTAAGGCGCTATCTTAGGTCAGCTAACAAAGGCCTAGTCCAGGTACCTAGAATAGAAAGAGCAAGATGGGGGGTAGGAGCCTGTCATATCATGCTCCAGATTATGAAATGAATTACACGACGAGATCGCACTTCAACCGTCCAGACCAAGATGCAGGAAGCTGCTGAAGACGTGGCTATTTATTAGGCAGAAGTAAGGTACTCCCCCTGAGTTAAACCACTGTCCTGCTATAGCACCAAGACACCTCGGCATTCGTGCGCTCTATAAGCACATTACTTACTTACTTTAGGAAAAGCAACATGGCCCCATTACACACACTCAAGTGCGGAGACAAAGATGTCGGCCACTCCCCCCAAATGCTTCGGTCAGACAATATGACTCCCAGATAGAGGGTGACTAGAGAGGAAGGCGAGGTCTTTGCGCAATCATTTTGCCACCCGTTTGCCTGTTGGACCAAAAGCAAGGGTCAATATGATAGACCCTGGCCAGAGGGTGGATGCTTCAAACCGGAGGACGTGGAGGTTGCGGAAGATTGTAACCAGCATGGAGTGGGAGATCCCAAATGGACCTTTCCTTACATTTAAGATTGCCTGAGAAGATGGGAGTGCTTTGTAGGGGAGAAACCAGGGGAGCTGCTCCAAGTGAAAATATGTCCCTCGTTGCAGAAGGCCGAAGGCCCCGACAGGGACCATCGAAGTGCCATGGGCTCAGATGGATAAAGAAGTGCTCAGGGCTAAACTGCCCCCATTGATAGATGGGGCAGGAAAATGGATCTCGTGTTTTAAGAAAACCACTGTGGGACTAAAACTAGTGAAAGTTCCTATCAAGAGCCTGCTCGGCAGCCTCCTCGGAGAGCAAACCAACACGGTGTTCACCCGAGCCCGCATCCCAGCAGTCACGCTGTTCAACACTGAGCATGACAGGGCTGCATTCAATTCTTTCAGGCACCAGATATGGACGGCCCTGCGGGAAATGTCCCCTGACTGCCAAGATGTAGGATGAGTGATAGCAGAAAGCATGAAGCCTGGGGAGACTATAACTGACTTCTTGGACGGAATGAGCGAATAGTGGGCACAGTAGACAGGACCGCGGTGGACTGACACAGCCCCCCAGGTAGCATTCTTCTCTAACATCCTCAAAAAGGGGCTGCCCACCGAAATTCAAAGTGTACTCTGGCATGAAACCCTGGCAAGAAATACAGGCCCACATATTACACTACTACAGAAAGAAACAGGAAAAGTACAGGGAAAAAGAAGAGCAAGGCCGACGAAACAACGCTAAGCTGGTCCAACACAAATTGAAAAAGACCGCCCTCGAGGTGGCTGTATTGGCCGCATGCATGCAAATGGCACCAGTCTTGAAGGAAGCTCAGGCTCAGACTGTAGATGGTTTCCACCCAGTCCTAACGGCAGACATCATTGAGGCTGGCAGCAGTCAGACCTCAGAGAATGTTTCAGTTGCCACAAAATGGGCACATGGATGACTAATGCCCATTAAAGGGGTTTCATGAACAACAATCGATAAGCCTAGGCAAGTACCTGCAAAATCTCCATCCAGAAAATCAAGCCCAGACCAAACCGAATGCACCTTACATTTAGCTACAGCAAAATCAGTTAGCAACCACACCACCGCAACAAGGAGCAGGCGGTTGGCTGAACACGTGGCCACAGCAGCAGCAGGCAGGGAACTCAGCCATGTAGGGACAGGGGCTGCAGAATGGCAGGGAGGGGGAAATGTCTGGGGAGGCAATACTCTTGCACCAAGACAAAACTAAATTACACAGTAGATTCAAACCCCCAGTGCAGAACATACACTTCACGCACACCTCAATACACATTTCAGAATAAAGACTAGTGAGACAACATTAGGAATTTCAAGTCTTTACTTGCGTTCGGGAAACTTCTGGCGGCAGTACGTTGTGTTGGCCGGTAATTCACACTAGAGTCCACCATTCGGGTGCCCGCAGGAGCCTAGGACCAACTCTTCTTCTGATCCACCTGGGTGAGGTTGGCTGGCTATGCCCCGGGGGAAAGCAGTCTGACGAGGAGGCAGGGTGGCTACCCTGACCAGCGCATAAAAGCAGGCACCCAGGTCCCCTCACCCAAGTCACTAAGAAGGGTCCTAAGTCGAAAGGACCACATCCTTTAACAGTCTCCATTCCAATGGGGGCCCTGTTTTTGTCCCAAAGTGAGGCGATGTTCCCGTGTCAGGAGCCAGGTTTCCCCGCACATTTGGGATAATGGTGTCCCTAAATCTCCAAAGTGCATGCACATAGTCTGACAGATTGCAAGGCAGAGCATGGTGCTGAGTCGGTAGAGGGTGGGGGAGGGGGGTCACCAAAATTACCAGTCCACTCAGGTCATTACCTGCATCAGGTGACTTTTGACGAAGTTCTGTCCTTGCACTGGACTCTCACCTCTAGGAAATGTTGCCTCCTCCTCAAATTTTTCCAACTGTCCAAAGCCTGCCTGCCTGCCTGGTCCTGTGCTTCCAGACAACGAGGATAGCATATCGCCGGTCAGAAGCCCTTGGCCATGGCCGGGTGTGGCAGGTCCAAATATCCTGGATCCAAGGGAGAGAGGGTGCCGGGATAGAGGAAGTCTGCAAATATCCATCACAGCTTCGTGCAAGAGAACCAGAAAAAATGTCCTACTGCCCGGTCTACTGATTAGCCACCTCACAATGTCTAACACACACCATCCGGGAATGACCCACAGACTCGATTTCAGGAATTGGCTTAACATCATTACGGGGGCCACGGAGCAAATCTCCAGCCCTCTCCAGTATACAACTGTAGGGACAGCAAATCACATTTAGATCTACCGAACCACCCAAAAGACCTGCAAAACAAATCTCAAAACAAGCTTAAAAGAAGTCTCTAGAAAAAGGGTGTGACCAGGACACCAATCGCCACTAGGGAGATTCAAACTGCATGCCGCGTTGCGAGCATTAACAAACACCCAATTCCAATCCACCCCCTCTTCTACATCGTCCAGTGCGTGCGTAGGTCAAAAGACACCGCCCACATCGATAAAATTACCTCTTTGCGTACTTTAAGGAAGATAGGAAGCTAGACGACTGACAACAAACACCCTTAGCAAACAGCTAAATAGACGAGATCACCCGCTTCCTGAAACGTTCCTTCCCACTGTGGTGAAGGGTGAGAGACGATGACTCACAAGTAAAAGACATAGGTGACCCATGAATAACCATTCACCACCGAATTTTTAAATAATTACCACAATTGGGGTCACCCTCTGGAACCCCACAAAAAATGCACAAAGTAAGTAAAAAAAAACGCAAAACCCCAAAAAGTAATGGCGAACAAAACCCCAAGGTTGATTAAGGATGATAAGGATTCATGTTTTTCCAAACTAACCTACAAACAACAGCTCTTATCCAACAGGTCTCCAGTCGAGTCGAAAGTGGACGCCACATTAACAGCAGCCCACCACCTCTGCAGGGACTACTTTCAGAACCACAAACTGGCCCAAGTGTGCAAGTCAAAGACCACGGACTGTTTTTTTATGGACATTTGCAAAATAACTCTTTTTTCACCAAAGCAAAAAAAAAAAAACAGATCCCCAGAAGATTACAGATTTATATGTATCTATTATATCACATTATCTAGTACGTTACAGTATCTCCTACAAGGAGATAGACACAAAGAACACAATACTTAAGCAAAGAAGTAACAGTTAATTGCACTAATACACAGAGGGCCCCAGGGGGGACCAAACCATATACTAAGAAAGTGGTATAGGAACCACGACTCGAGTCAGGACAATGTTGAGAGGGCGTAGAATTGCTGGGACCCCAAGGAACCACCCAAGGTGAGTAGATAGGGACCCCACGAAGTGCGAGTGCAGTGTGAGAACACGACTGCTTGCTCTGTACAAGTCCATGTGTAGGTCGCTGTTGGAATCTTAAGGTTTAGGGGCCCTTCCCGGTGGACTTTGAAGAAACCCCGTGGAAGACAGAAGGTTGGAGAGGCACCCCACCCATGGATACTGAAGTACCCAAGTTACCTAACCCTGGGAAGCCAGGTGCATAGGTGTGAAGTGGCGTCAGAAACCACCGTCGAACCCAATGGAGAGCTTTGAGAAAGTGTCCGTTGAAATCCAAACATGGATTCTTGTTGAAGAGTACCTGAAAGCAGAGGGGACAGAGTCTGGGTCACTTGAGAATGACCAGGGGCTCGGTAGATGAATGCCCACCAATTTCGGGTGCTTCAGGATAGTTGACAGGGACCTTGACTCTGCAGCTGTGGGGACCATGCGATGTTGAGGACAGCCAGGAGCCGGATGTGAGCTGTCCCACAAAGAATGTTGAGTGCTGAGGGGTCGGTGTCGGGCGGGAGCACCAACAAGCCCTAGCAAAAGCAACCCATGCAGGATGTCAAGGAAGTGTACGGTTCGGACCAGCAAGGTGCTCACCACACATAGGGGAGTCAGAGCAAGCGCCAAGCAAGCAGGGGAGCCCAAAGGCAACAACGTTGACTCTCATTTGGACTCAGAGGCCGGAGGCATAGGAGTCGCAAGACGACCTCAAACAGCTTTACAAAACAACAGGCAATGGAGCAATCGGTGCGAAGTGGTTGAAGATCTTTGCAGGAGAAGTTGCCAGAGGTTGGGGTTCCTCGGAGCCCAGTGCACCTGTTGCAGAATTGCTAACAAGCACTTGCACTTGCAAAAGCACACAGTGCACAGTGGTATGGCCACTGCAGCCCCCACGAGGGATTCTGACCTCAAACTGAGTAAGAGGGCAGCTCAGGCCTCGAGAGACATAGAAACCCACTTCCTGTGTTGCTGAATCCTTCGGAGTCCGTAGGAGCTCGGGATCAGCAGACCCGTCAGCAGTGTTGCGGTGCATGCAAATGCAGGGGAGTGACTCCTTCACTCCAAGGGAGATTATCTTCAGGTGTCTTGGATGCTCCACAGGTCCTACATGGTCCTGTATGATGCACAGGAACAGACGATGCAGCAGACTGAGAGGGAGACAAAGTCAGGCCCAAACAAAGTCCAGCGAAGTCCAGGGTGCCTAGACGGTTGAAATGCAGTGGTTTCAGATTCTGAATCTTGACCACGACGAATCTGGAGTCCTACAGCCAGGTAATCACTTAAGTACCCACGGGCAGGGCCGGACTGGGAACCAAAACCGGCCCTGGCAAAGTGCTTGGCGCCCCCCCCCCCCCCCCCACCCGGCTTGGGGGAGCCGCCGAGCTCTTTGCCAGAGCCGGTTTTTGGCCGATTTTGTTACAGGGCCGATTTTGCAGTAACAAAAACAGCCCCCAGGGGCCCAAAACCAGCCCCCACCCATGCGGCCCACCGGGGAATTGCCCGGTGCCCGCTACAGCCAGTCCGGCCCTGCCCACGGGAAAGGGTTGGAAAGATTCAGGGGACCCTCCCAGGAGAGGGTCTGGACAGGGCGAGGTTACTCCCATGTCCTTTATCCAGTTTCGCGCCAGAGAGGGAGCCTACTGCTCCAGGACTGGTTTGAACTGGAATATGCACAGGGACTCCAAATGTGCCCCTCCTGCAGACCTTCAGTCGCTGGCAACAGCACCCACCCAGCCCTAATACACTAAATTCTGTCTGGGAGGTGGTCACAACTCCCTTTGACAGGATGCCTATTTTCCTGCCTTCCCCTGCTCAAGCTTGGCTCAACAGCAGGAGGGCAGAAATGTGTTTCTGATCGGCAGCAATCATTTTGTGCTGTCTGGAGCTAGAAGGCTGGTACCCGGGAACACCGAGAGCCCATAAAGGGCCTTCCTGGTGGGTTGATCATACCTCCCACACTGGTTATCGGTGTGGGAGGTATGATTCCAACATGTTTGACACCAAACAAGACAGGGTTTGTTGCAGCCGTTTTCGAGATGGTCAGCACGAGGTCGCTTAATGCCCCTCTATATATAGTATATGGCTGCTTCACTGACAACCCTGGGGAATGGACTCCGTAGGCTGCAGGGGTGTCCTGCTCATGCAGGGGCACCCTCTCACTTAGAACCAAGCACCCTGCCTTCAGGATTGCAAAGGCCTGCTATAGGGGTGACTTATAGGTTTTAAGTGCAGTGACCCTTAGATATAGGAAACCTATATCTTTAGTAAGTGGTGTGTTGTAATATGCTTATGCTAGTATGTGTGATGTCACTTCTGACACATTGGTGAGCTCTTAAGGTTCTAGAGTGAACTCATCTTGAGCTGGTGGAAAAGAATGTGGTGAGAGAATCTGCTGATGAACCTGCTGGCAGTTGGATGGATGAGCTGTTAAACCTGCATCTTCAATTAAACCATTTCTTATATCTACAAATGGATTCAGGATCTTCATTCAAATATCCACGATGTACTTTTTAACACTGGCGACGACTGGGAAAACGGATAACAGCTCAACTCCAGACTACAGCGACTTTAAAGATTAGAAAAACGAACGTATTCATTTGTCAAGTAAGACTGTAATTCTTATTTCTAAGCGCGTTTTTACTAAGACTAGTCCATTTCATCTGGCGATCTTCGCAGTGCTACAGTGAAATTCATCACCGGTATAACGTTTTAACTATGACTGTTTTAACGTTAAGGGTGTTGTTTATTTTTAACTAAAATCCTTGTAAGCGCTCAAACATCTTTCAAGGATACTATTTTTATGTGGCACAGGCTGAAGATTTTCTCAAATTACTGCCGATTTAGTATCTTAAAAAACTTGCCAATTACGAGATTATTATTTAAATTGGGCTTGCCTGTCATTTGCTCGCGCTCTCTCTGTTTATCTCGAGCACAACGTTCTTTGAGGTGTTCGTCAACCTGCTGTTCCTCCATTGTTAGCAGATAGAACGGTATTGGACATACGATGTACGTCAAATCTCTGCCTGGAACGCAACGTTTTCTGCTGTCCTGGTAACCCTGAAACGCACGCTACTCAGCCAGTATTTGACGTCCCTCTGTGGAAGCGCATGACGTGCTGACTCGCTTCAGCCATTGTTTGACGTTCTTTGTTTGGCGGTGCAGCGACGCGCACAGTTAGAGTGAGGAACGCCGTCTATTGGCAATTGCGAGTGTCTCTTGGGTTTTGATCAGGCAGCGCTGACACGCACAGCAGTTCAACTGTAAGTACTTTATTCCGCGTGTCTTCTGCCACATGCAACGGAGCCTTAGTTGATGTCCCTCGTTCTGTTACGAAGCTACGAGAGCATCAAGAAGGGGGTGTAGCACTATAACGTTTCTTTGCGAGAGGGGCTTTAACATAGTTCAAACAGCGCTGACACGCACAGCTGTTTTATTGGAAGTACAATATGCTGCGTGTCTGTTTTCAAACTACGCTGACACGCACAGCTTACAACAAGACCAATAAATAAATAATCCTGATTCATCTTCGGAACGTGTAGAGCGTTGCGAGTATACTTTACAAGTTAACATTAACTAAGCAGCTCTGACCCGCGACAAATACATGCGTGTTACTAAGTTACGCTGACACTCACAGCTTTTAAGTTTTGAGAGTTCCTTATAGCGGTGGTCAAGTCTTGATTAAAAGTCTTCAAACATTTACTAATAAACATCTTTAGGAACAATTCTACGGTACACTGACAGATCACCTTTACTGCGAGTCCTGGAGTAGACAGTGCTGATATGCTCAGTTTCTTTAACATTTAGGCTACAAATTTGCTGTTGTATGTATTAGATATAGCATAACATGGGTGGTTGTAGTATGTTGTGGAATGTATTTGGTTTAATAAGAGAAGATTTGTAGTGGTTTTAAAAAAAAAAAGAGAAGGAGAAGTTTTATTTAAAAAACTTTTTTTTTTTTTTTTTTTTTTGAGTCATGCAGAATGTTACAGCTGCACCGTTTTTTCTACAATCGCCTGGGGATCCACCTATTAAATGGTCCAAGTGGAAGAAAGTTTTTGAGCGATATGCTCGTGTGTGCGGAACTTCTCTCAGTGTTGAGAGGAAAACGGCTCTACTAATGCACTGTCTTGGATCTGAGGGTCAAGATGTGTTTGATCATCTTCCTGACGTCCCAGCCAGTGCTGCTACAGGTCTGAATGAATTTGAACAATGTATGTACAAGCTTGATGCACATTATTTACCAAAAGTTAGTACTATTTTAGAACGCTATCACTTTGGTAGACGTATGCAGAAGGAGGATGAAAGCATAGAAAATTATGTAACAGATCTCAGACGTCTAGCGTCCACTTGTAAATTTGATGTCCTAATTGAGGAAAGGATAAGAGATCAATTTATGCTTGGTTGTATCTCTGAGAAAGTAAGGGATGAGCTTTGGCTTAAAGACGAACCGTCTCTTGATGAGGTCTTGGTAATAGCTAAAAGAATTGAACACTCACTAGCATGTGTGAAAGAGATAAAAAAGGATCTCAACAAAGTTGGTTCGGACGTTACAGTTGTTAATACTAATGTGTCTCAGAAGCCTTCTGATTCTTTAATGAAATCTCAGACTAAAGATAAGTTGAATACCAAATCTCGAGCTCAGTTTAAAAAGAATGGTAAGTGTTACAGATGTAACAGCACAACACACTGGGCAAATGATAAATCGTGTCCGGCCCTGAATACCACATGTTCCTTTTGCAAAAAGAAAGGACACAATGTGAATGCATGCAGAATCAAAGCTTCTAGAAATGTTGTAAATGAAGTTTCTCAAGAAGATGATGCAGAATTGCATGATTTTGAATGTGGACAGATTGTGGTCCAAGTCGGAAGTGACGGGCCTCTGGATTTTATTTTAGTTGAGGGTCAGAGAACTAAAGTATTATTTGACTCGGGAGCTAAGATTACCATTGTTTCCAACAAATTATTTAGTGACAAGTTGTGCAACAAAGTGAAACTGTCTAAACCTGACATTCGTCCTACCTCCTATGGTGGTGATCCCATAGAATTGAGAGGGTACTTTGTGGGATTAATTGAGTTTGAGGATCGTTTCACCTCTGGGAAGATCTATGTTTCCAAAAAGGGGGATAGTATTATTAGTTGGTGGCATCAAAAAGATCTGGGTGTCATGTTAGATCCAAATAATACTCCTCCGGTCATACTCAAAGAGAGGAATGTCATTGGGTCCATTGATAATAATTCTTTGGATTCTCAGCTCATGGAAGAATTTCCCCAAGTGTTTGGTGAAAGGTTGGGTTGTCTTAAAGGCTACTGCCATAAAATGAAGTTGGTTCCGGGATCTATTCCTGTGTCTAGTAAGGTGAGGAATGTTCCTTTTACAGTTAAAGATGACATGTTTAAAGAGATTGACAAACTCAAAACTCAGGGCATCATTGAAGAGGTTGAGGGAACATCTTGGTTAGCTCCGGTCGTGGCTGCCAGAAAACCCGATGGCTCTCTGAGATTATGTGTGGACTTGAGACAGCTTAATAAGTGTGTACTGGTTGATAAGTATCCTCTTCCAAATATATCTGAATTGTTGAGTATGGTGGCAGGGGCGAAAATTTTTAGTACTATTGACCTGAAGTCTGCGTATCATCAAATACTGCTTTATGAGTCTTCTAAAGATTTGACTGCGTTTGTTACGCCTTTTGGGACGTTCAGGTTTATAAGACTTCCGTTTGGGCTAGTTTCTGCCGCTTCCGTGTTTCAACGTGTCATGGAGAAGGTATTGGTCAATATACCTGGTATTTGTGTATACCAGGACGATATTCTGGTGTATGGATCTGATGTGTCTGAGCATGGGAAGAGAATTAGACAAGTGCTAGGTAGACTTGCTGCCCACAATCTGACCATTAAGCGGGAGAAATGTAAATTTGGTTGTGGAAAGATTGACTATTTGGGACATACCATAAGTGCGGATGGTGTGGTTCCAAAAGCTGATCTGGTAAACACTATCAAAGATCTGACGGCTCCAACTTCTAAGGAAGAATTAATGCGCTTTCTTGGCATGGCCGAATATTACAATAAATTCATAAAGAATTTTGCTGAAGTCACATACAATATAAGGAATCTACTTAAAAAGAGTGTGCGATTTTGTTGGGATGAATCTTGTGAGAAAGAGTTTTGTGAATTAAAACAAAGGTTACAAAATGCACCGAATCTTAGAAATTTTGATCCCTCCAAAACATCAATTATTTCTACTGATGCAAGTCTAAAAGGCCTTGGTGCGGTCTTGTATCAAGGGGGTACAGCTCCTGAGAACACCATTATGTTTATTTCGAGAAGTCTGAAAGGGGCTGAAACCAGATATTCAGTTATCGAGCGGGAAGCTTTGGCAGTTTATTGGGCTGTTAAAAAATTCAAGAAGTTTTTGTGGGGTACATCATTTGTGGTGAAAACTGACCATAAACCACTATGTGAAGTGTTATCTAACAAGGGTATTGATTCAATATCACCACGTATTTCAAAATGGGTTGTTGGCTTGCAAGGATTTGATTTTGTTGTCAAGTATGTTCCTGGTAGTGAGAACCTTGTGGCGGATACACTTTCAAGATTGGTACCATCGGTTGAACAGGGGTTATCAGATTCTCAGACGGATATTGACTTTAGTAATTTTCAGGATTTTGTTTGTGGAGTAGATTATGAGGTGGTTTCTCATGAACGCTGGTTGGATGCTTGTAAAGCTGATGCTCCCATCCAAGAGGTATTGAGTCTCATTTGTAATGGTTGGCATCACAAGGAACAGGGTGGTTCGTTGGTGAAAGATTATTGGTCAGTGAAGGATCAACTTTCTCATTGTGATGGTTTATTGTTGAGGGGTCATAGACTAGTTCCACCCACATCTCTAAGAAAAAAATTACTAAATTTGGCTCATGAGGCACATCTGGGTATCTCCAAGACAAAAGAGAGGATACGTTCAAGTTATTGGTGGCCAGGTGTAGATACTCAAGTTGAACATTTAGTTAGAGAGTGTGTTCAATGTTCTCTGAGTGAGAAAGGTCTTAAAACTAGAACCCAACCCATGGAGAAAAGATCTCGTCCTAGTGGTCCGTGGAAAGATATAGCTTTGGACATTTTAGGACCTGTGCATGGGGATGGTTCGGACACATTTGTTATTGTGATCATGGATTTGTTTTCTAGGTGGCCGGAAATATTTTGTGTTAAAAATGTGAACACAGTAACTGTTATTGATTGCTTAAAGAAGCTCATTGCTAAGGAGGGTATTCCTGAAACCATTCTGACAGATAATGGGGTTCAACTGGTTTCTGGGGACATGGAAAATTTTCTAAGTGGTTGTGGAATTGTACATAAGAAGTGTGCTTTGTATCATCCAGAATCGAATGGTACTGTGGAAAGATTTAACAGGGTTCTAAAAGATACTATCTCTTTAGCAAAGCAAAATGGGCTTGATTGGAAGGAGGAAATTTCAAAGAGGGTTTGCATTTATCGTTTTGCTCCCCATACGACAACAGGGAAATCTCCTTTCTTTTTGTTTCGGGGAAGGAATCCTGATACTTTCTTAGAGCCTCCTTGGGTAAACAAATTTTTTTCGGTGAATGGGGGGATTGAGGATGACACTACTTGGAAGAACAAGGAAGATTTGAAGTGTCTTAAAAGTAAAGAAAACTATGATGTACAACATGCTGTCAAAGTAACAAAAGTTTTAGTTGGTGACATGGTCAGGATTAAAAAACCTGGGTTTTGTGTTGCTGGTTCTAAATATTCCAAACCCATCAAAGTGATAAAAGTTTTTCATAATGCAATAAGAACTGCTGATCACAGGGTGTGGAATTTGAGTCGTGTTGCTTTATGTAACAGAAATGATGATGTATTTTTGTCTCAAGATTTGTCAAGAAAGGAAACTGTTCCCCCAGTCATGATGAGACCTAGTAGAGTTTCACGCACTCCCTCTCATCTGAAAGATTACATTGCTTGATGTTCTGTTGTTTATTGTGTATATATGCAATGTGTAAAGGAGGGAGATATGTTGTAATATGCTTATGCTAGTATGTGTGATGTCACTCCTGACACATTGGTGAGCTCTTAAGGTTCTAGAGTGAACTCATCTTGAGCTGGTGGAAAAGAATGTGGTGAGAGAATCTGCTGATGAACCTGCTGGCAGTTGGATGGATGAGCTGTTAAACCTGCATCTTCAATTAAACCATTTCTTATATCTACAAATGGATTCAGGATCTTCATTCAAATATCCACGATGTACTTTTTAACATGGTGCTATCACTAATTTACACAGGCTGCAATGGCAGGGCTGCAGATCCATTTTGAATGGTCTCTCATGGGTGGCATAATACATGCTGCAGCCCATGGGAGACCTCGGGGTACCTATGCCCTAAGTACATGTAGATAGACTGGGTCCTGATTAGCAGGATCCCGGTCAGAATAGTCAAAAACAGTATCACATAAGGCAAAAAGTGGGCTAACCATAAGAAGCAGATCCTAATTTCCTACACTCCACCTGTACCTATGTAGGATTAGGGCCAAGTTACAACCCAACAGAGTAGAATCCCATAGAGTGGTAGTAAAAATGACTTAATACAAGACCAATCCTACAGCACTGTACCTTTACCCCGAGCCTAGCAATATTAAAACAGAGCTAGATAGGATGCACAGCAGGGGCATCATAGGGGAGGAGACTGTTTGGCTCCGAGGCGTTCCCGAAAAGAGATTCTTGGAGGTAGCAAAGTCACCGCACCGGTGCACAAACATGTCCGCTCCTGCTTCCGTCTGTGGTCCCTTGGTGGCCCTTAGCATGTCTGGCGCAGTCTTAGTGGAAAACAAATGGATGCCAGACATGGAGTTCCAATGTAGGGCTATTCACAACGATGATACGATGGGAAACGAGTCACATAGGAAAGGGTTAAATTCCAGCACGGTCAAGAAATATAGAATCACTGAGATAGATAGATACACATGGTTGGCAGGGAAGGGGCAGCCCCTAATTGTATGGAAACTTTCACTGTATTCCTTGAGTTTCAGAGGGAAAGAAACAATTCCACTCGGCACGAATGAGAACTGCGGAGCAATACTGCACAGAACTGGCATGCTATGGTGCACCTTCATGCTGATGGATCTGTACTGGCAGAGTGGGGAATTTGCATATGCTCAGCTCGTCCCCGGATGGCTTGGCCTTTGCTCCCTCATCACCATACACACCCCTACCCTGGTCATCCCTGAAGAAGATCTGTCAGAGTTGTACCAACATCCGCAACAGAAGAAAACAACTCTATTGCATTAGGCTTGAGGAAAAAGAACTGCCGATTATTTTGGTTGGGCTCAGTACAATGACAAGAAGAAATCTGTTTTCTGACACACAAGTAAATGCAGGAGGGTCTGTACCCTTTTTCACCATGCAGACCAAAGCAAATGCCCCCTGGTTACAAATACCGAGGTGGGAGCTGCTGAAAATTATGAACAGTACTGAGCTCGGTCTTAACGCAATAAATGAAGAATTTAGAGCCATCCCCCTCATGGTGATGCAACACCAATATGGATTGAACTTGTTGACTGCAATGGAGCGGGGGGGGGGGGTGCCAAGATTGGTGTGTCCTGCTGTACTTTCCTCCTAGGCAATGACATGGATAACGGGACACTCACTCTTACTATCCAAACACTGCATTGATTGCAAATGGACACGCGTAAGATGGGAGGTGCCCAAAGCACCAAACAAACATGTGGTGTGACACTACAGTCCACACTGAGGGGAGCACACATTTCGGACTGAATGTGCCGCGATGCAAAGGAGCAAACTTTTCTTTTCTGGGATGTGATGTAGTGTCTGGCCATACCCTTTCCCTACCTGAACTGAATGTTATGACCTCCTCTACCATTTTCTCATGTTCCTAATGTTCCTTTTTGTGATTAAACTTCATACGGCTGGAGCCGGAGAGTTTGGTTCGAGGCGGAGATTCCGACCCCAGCGTGCTGTATTTGTTTTGGTCCTGTGTGGGAAGAGTTCCATGTCATGCATGATGACCACCAAGGTGAGGTTAACGTGTTATGGGACGCGGTGTTTAGCATCGTGATGGATGAAGAAGTGTAAGCAACAGAAGTTTAGCTTATGGTTTTCAGTAAGCTGGCAGCTTGGAGCAGCTCTGCATGTCTCTTTATGGTATTTCTTATGATAATAGTCCACTTCAATCTACAACAACTTCACAAACTAGCCACCACCCCGCGCCCCCAATCGACCTTCCCAGCCTGTCAACCTCATCAATCAAAGACTACCTACCGACAGCATGGAGCCCTCTATATGCGAGAAGTTGGCCTGGTATATGCTGGTCACTAGTTAAAGTTTATTCATGCACAAACTTTTGCTGCCAAAGCACTATCCTCTGCATGTTGGGACACTCACTATTCACCTTCACCCTCTTGTTTTCATTAACACCGAGAACCATTGTCACAGTTCAACTGATTGCATTACGTTGGATGTTACATGTATATACATTATTGCCTGGATGTAGGCTGATTGCTCGTTTCCTCTTTTCTACAGTGTCACCCCTGACGAAGGGCTTTGTAAGCCCGAAATGCATTGGGCATCCAGGTTATTCTGGACAACATTGTTTTACCTCAAATTAATTTTGAAACGCACATGAGTTAAAGAAGTTTTTGATTGACACGCTTATTAAACTCAAGATATTTTGGAGCAACATTATCGTTTACTTGAGTCATTTAATTGGAGGATTAAATTCCATTTTTGAGTGCAGCACGAGTGACACGCTCCCACCAAGGAACGTGCTGTAACCTATATTCACATCCCGACTCAGGTGGAGTTACCCGCCTGCACCTACGACCCATTCTTTATTTCGATTACCTTTTTCAACGAAGCGCGAGTGCGCACATTCTGTTCAAGTTGTGTCACTAGTTAAAGTGGCCACCTTGCACCAGTCCAATTCGACTCTTATGGTAGATAGGTTTAAGACAACCATTTAAAGAAAGCTATCCTAGTGGTAGCTGTGGAGAGCTTGGAGGAATGTAAAGCAGCTTGTTTTACCTTATAATCTCTTCCATCACTAAATGAAAGGACACCACACAGGTATATATATAAAATATATATGTATTTATTTCTAACACACTCTACTAATCTCTTTATGAGATTAGAAGTCAAGGACATATGCAAAAATCAACAGTTCACAACAAGTTAAGCACTTATATGGCTGGGGCCCTAGGGGCGTACCAGACCATATACTAAAAAAGAGACTTAGGAAGATCGACTTGCGAAGGGACAAGGCCTAGGGCCTTCAGAAGTGCTGGGGCCTCACTAATCCACCCAAGGCAGGTAAGTAAAGGACCCACGGGGGACGCATGCAGTGTGAGAACACAGCCGCGGATCCGAATAGACTTCAATGGAGCAAGTCACGGTTGGAATTTTAAAGTTTTAGGGTACTTCGGGAGAGTCTACAAGCAAGTCACTTACAGTGTAAGTAGTTCTAGAGCCAACACCCACAGGAGCACCGTAGTGCTGGAGTTACCTCACCCAGGGAAGCCGGGTGCATAGGTGTCTTTTGGTGTCGGGTTGCGGCGTCGTTTTCAATGGGAGCCAAAGAAGACTTGCTGCTTGTGAAGACAGGAGAAGTGTCCGGTGGAATCTAAGGCTGGATTCAGAAGAAAGAAGACCTGAAAGCAGAGGAGACAGTGTTCAAAGTCACTTGCCAGTGACCCGGGGCCAGGAAGCTGGATGCCCACGGAAGTCAGGTGATTTCAGGTGATCACAGGTGTCTTGACTCTTCAGCCACAAGGTCCAGGAGGTGTCGACGATGACCAGGAGCTGGATGCGGTGTGTCCCATGAAGTCTGCAGCTTACTGAGGTGTCGGCAACTGGATTGGAGCCAACAAGCCTTGGCAACAGCAAGGCTTGTGGAAAGTGAAGAAAGTCAGCAGTGCAGACCAGCAAGGTCAGGGCAGGCCTGGAGCAACCAGGGGAGCCCTTTGGTTCTGTAGAAAGGTCTTCTGGGGACCCACTAGCCCGCCAGCAAGGGATCGCGAAGACGCCTCGGGAGGATTCACTGACCAGGAGCCCACGATCACTCGGGACGAGGTAGGCCTCTGATCTTTGAAGAAAATCCTGCCGGAGGTTTGGGCCACACGTGGTCTAAAGCACAAGTTTGTAGAACATCGTGAAGGGGTTGCACTCGACAATAGTGCATGGTACCCAGGTATTGCAGTCCTTCGTCACTCGTGGGGTCCACTTGCCTCAGCGTCGCTGGGGACTCACGATGACCTTGGAGAAGTCAGGAAATCCCCTTCCAGGGCTGCAGGGACTTCGGATTCTGACGGGAGCGGGAAAGTTTGCGACCGTTGATGCAAAGTTTTGGTGCCTGCCAAGCATGGGAGTCACTCCTTGATTCCAAGGGAGATACTTCAGTCTTCCAAAGGTAGTGGAATGTCGCAGGTCCAGGATTCTTCTTCAGAGCGTCGTCCAGGGATATCTAGTTTTCAATGGCAAGGGTTCCCTAACATATACTACAAGGAAGGGAAGGATTAGCTTTATGACCACTCCTCTGGGAGGGTCAGGGGAGTGGGTGGCTACACCCACTTTCCTTTGTCCAGTTTCGCGCCAGAGCAGGGGCTGGTAGCCCCTGAACCGGTTTGAGCTGGCATATGCACAGAGGAGCCTACTGCTCCCCCAGTGCAGGACTTCACAGCACTCTAGGAGTGCTCCCACCCAGCCCCAATACACTAAATCCTGTCTGGAAGGTGGTTACACCTCCCTGTGACAGGATGCCTATTGTTGGGCCTCCTCTACTGCGAGTTTCAGTAAGCAGCAGGAGGGCAGACCAGTGTCTGTGCTGGTGGCATCCATTTTGTGATGCCAGGGCTCTTCAGGATTCTACCGTGTTTCTACAGTGGGTACATGTTTAACCCTCTAGAAGGGTGGGATCATACTCGCGCTCCAGTTACTGGTGTGGGGGTATGGTTCCAAAGCGTTTGACACCAAACACAACATGTTTTGATGAAGCCATCCCAAAGTTAGCATTTACCGCTAGGTTATAATGCACTTAAGAGTATATGGTTTAACCGCATCCACAAACAGCAACAGAGAATAGACTCTGAGAGCTGCAGAGGGGCCCTGCTCAGGCAGTGACACCCCCTCACATGGAAACCAAGCACCGTGCCCTCAGGATTGATAGGGCCTGCCTTAGGGGTGAGTGATAGGTTTATATGTGTGTGTAAGGTGAGACATAGGGAACCTATACCTCAGTATGGAGTGCTAACACCACCTCACCCAGGCTGCAGTAGCAGGCCTGTGGTGTCAGATTTAGTCTTCTTCCCAGGGGTGGCATAATACATGCTGCAGCCCCTGGTAGGCCTGTGAAGTACCAATGCCCTAGGCACCTAAGGTACCATATACTAGGGGCTCATAAGGTACCACAGTATCCAATCACAAGTGCACCTAATATGCACTCCATGTCATTTAAGGGAGTAAGCAGATAGGCTGGGGACCTGAATAGCAGGATCCCAGCCAGACTAGTCAAAAACCATCAAAACACCAGAAAAAAAGTGGGGGCAACCATTTAGTCAGATTCCACCTTCCTACACCCATCAACAAAAGACTACCTACCGACAGCATGGAGCCCTCTATCTGCGGAGGACACTGCAGCAATAATGAAGATAGTCCACACAGGGGCTCCCACCGGCCCCTGACCCCACCATATCTACAACCTGCTAAGAGCCACGATCAGCGCTGCACTTTATTCCACCATCAACACCTCCCTTAAAACAGCCACCTTCCCAGATAGTTGGAAACACCAAAAATCAACTCCCGCCTAAAAACTCAGCCGACCCCGAAGTACTCAGCAACTACCACTCCATCTTCCTGCTCCCCTTCCCAGCCAAAGTCATCGAGAAGACCATCAACAGGCAACTCTCTGACCACCTAGAATGCCACAAACTCCTGGACGACTAGCAATCCGGACTCTAAAAACCCTTATGCTGCCACAGAGGACATATGCACCATCCTCGACTGAAGACAGACCCCCAAACATAATCAGATCCCACGGAATCAACATCATCGCCTACACTGATGGGGCCCAGCTAGTTTATTTCCCTCTCAAGCGGCACTGACACCACAAAGACAAACTTCAAACAATGCATGACCAGCGTGGCCACATGGATGAAGGAATACTGCCTCAATCTCAACACCAACAAAGCTAAGTGCTGACCTTTGGGAATAAGAGGTCACCTTGGGACTCTACCTGGTGACCCGCTGAACTTGGACCAGCACCCACCCCAACTGGCCATGCTAGAAACCTAGGCATCATCCTGGACACCAGCTTTACCATGAAGTCCTAGGTCAATGCCATCACCTCTGCATGCTTCCACACTGTCGGCATGTTATTTAGAATCTTCAAGTGGCTCCAAATGGACACCAGGTGTACCATCATGCAGGCCCTAATCACAAGGAGACTGGACTACGACAACGCACTCTACTCTGGCATTCGATACATCTCTTTCACAGACTTCAAACCATCCAAAATGCAACGGCCAAACTCATCCTCTACCTCCCACGCCGAACCCACACCACATCACTTCTCAGGGAGCGACAATGGCTCCCCATCCAGAAGCCCTACCAGTTCAAACTTCTCACACAGGCAGTCAAGTCACTACACAACATGGGACCCGCAACCCACCAGACAACTTCATTCAGCATCACTCTCACTCGGACACACACAGCCCGCCGTCACAGAAGCAGAGTGAGAGGTCGATCTTTCTTCTATCAAACTGCCAAATCCTAGAACAACCACCCCCAACACATCAGGGTCTCCTCCTCGCTCCTTGAATTCTACAAGAAGCTGAAGACTTGAGTTTCCAATTCGTCTTCTTGCTAGACCATCAAGACTGACTGTACTCAGGCCCAGCCTCACCTACTCAGCGCCTGGATACCCTCACGGCTGACAAGCAACACTCTACAAATGCACCCAACAATACATTACGTCTTTTAACTGCTTACGACCCTGGATTGTGCATTCTGAAATATTTTGTTTACAGTTTATGGCCCTGGACAGGCACAGGTGTAGCTTGTCAGGACATGCAGTGGTGGACTAAAATAAATTCCTTCGTTGGCCAGTGGCCTACGGCAGGTCTCTTCAGTTCTTCTGTCCAGTTTGTGATGGGTGGTGTATTGCTATGGACTGGTACAGCAGTGAGTGATGAGCAGAACCATACTTGTGTTGTCTTATGTCAGTGTAAAGGTGTCAATTAGTAAGTATGAACTACAATTGATCGCCTGAGCGATGAGTGATATAGTATTGGTATTTGCGTGGGTTCTATCTTGTATGGCAATGTGGTTTATTTGTAACAATGGATTAATGAACTGTGTGCACCATGGATCTACATCGACTAACCACCATTATTGGCATCAGGGGCATGGCCAACATTTAAGGCAGTTATAATTAAGGCTCCCTGTTTTCTGTTTTTACGGATTTTTACAGATAAATACAGACCCAAAACAATGTGTTTTCTGTCTGCATTTATTTTCCAAAAGTGGATAAATACAGAAAATGTGCTTTTTTCAAGTGACTCTTCGTGCTGTCTTTCATGAATTATAGCCCAACAGCTGAGCAGATGGACAGAATGGGAAATTAAAAAACAGGATCAAATTTCTTTAACTAACTGCATGTGTCAACATACATTTGTGATATAATCCTAATACTTGCCAGTGGATGTACTGTTATGTAATATTTGGCAACTCAAATAACTAAAACACGACAGACATCAAAGGATGAGTGCGCGTCTATCATTTAAATAAATATGGAAATGTACAATTTTACAACTACATTTGTAGGCACAAAAAAAAAATATGGATAAATACAGATAAAATGGCCAAAAAATAAATATGAATGAATAGAGACGGAAATGTTAAAAAAATAAATACAATAAAACCGGGAGACCTAGTTATAATGATGAAATTGAAATCGAATTTTTATAGCTCGGACAACCCCTGACGAGGCATTGAAGTGCTGTGACGCGGTGGAGAGCGTTACAACAAACAAATGATGGACGGAATGCTGACAATGCAGACATTCTCCCCCAGTCAAGAGATCTGGGTTAAATCCATCGTTCTTTTGCCCACTACACCACCCCAGTTTGGACATGGCCATATGCAAATCAGTCTTGACCCTGTGCCTCATGGGAACAGTCCAGCCCGAACTGCCAAGCCATGTCTTCCCTGGACCGGAATCAAGCATCCTAGGACCGGTTTCTGGCTATCAGCCGTCATCAGCCAGGATAGCTTGACTCCAGTGGCGTAGTGAGCACGGGTCCCACGTCAGGGAATACCCATCCCACTTAGGGCGAAAAGCGTTACAACAAACAAATGATGGACGGAATGCTGCCTTGTTTTGTAATTGCACGACCAATTCCTGACGGTCGTCAGCCACCTTCTGAAGGCGCTCTACTTGTCCCGCTATACTGTCCTTGAACATGGCCCTGTCGGCTTGGGCGGACGTCATCTGTTTTTCAACGGCCCACTCCAGCTTCTCCTGGCCACGGATCAATTGTTGAATCAAGTTCTCCATTGTGGAGGCGTTATGATGATCCCACTTCTGACACCACGTGTGACGCGGTGGAGAAGCAAGGAGTAGGATAGCAATAGGTTCTTAGGCACTTTGTTTTATTGACGGCTCACAAAAGGTAAGTGGAACAAATGTCTCTTAAAGTAAAGCATAAACAAAAGAATCGGGCGACTCTCCGTCCGAGTTCCTTCCCAGGGCAGGTCTATGTCAGGCTTCCGTCTTCTGTCTTGCCACACGAAAAGGGGAAGAGAAGCGTCTCTTTGCCTTGGCGATCCGCCGGGGGATTCCCCAAAAGAAAAAGAAAACAAGAAAAACTATATATAAAGGCCGTCGTTATGCGGAGAAGTGTTCTTTAGGAAGGGGAGTGAGGGAGCACCAGTTTCCTGCCCGGCACCGTGTGTGTGAGAAGGATTGGGGTAGGGGTGGTGGCGTGCTCGGGGATCCTTTATTACGGGGTGCTAGGGCTCTCCCTTTTGGCTCCTCCTCTCACCCCCTGGCTCCCACCCCGAGCAGGTGTATTCCAGATAGCCCCTAGGGTCCCCCGTACCTTGTCAAGCCATGCCCCTCCAGGGACATGGCTCGCGTGCTGGCGGTACCGGATGAGGTCCGGCTCCCTTCTTTCGGCTGGTCCCTCGGTCCTCAGCGGAATCGTCCAGTCGTCGTCACGGTCCCTCTTGGCCTCTGGGTCAGTTTCCTCGTCCCAGGCGCGCGGCGGTATCCACCAGGTCTGGAGGGCTTCGTCCGTGGCTCTTCTCTCCGTCGCTCCCCGCGTCGTCTGCCTTGCTCCGTCCTCTTCCGTGTTTTGAAGGTCCGCCTCTGGGTCAGGTGATCGGATCAGCTGGTGTGCTTCTTCCTGACGTCGTATCTCTGGGTTAAAGGGGAAGAGACCTGACGAGTCCGCTCCCGGCTGTAAGAGGAGACAAGGAGAGAGGTAAGCGGGAAACGGGTCTTCCGGCGGTCCGTCTGGGGACGGCCCGTCACACATCCCTTCCCCAGCATGTTCCCGATCGGGGAACAGAGGGACGCGGGAAAGAAAGTCTGCGTTCCCGTTGTCCACCCCCTTCCGATGCCTGACCTCGAAGGAGAAGGGTTGCAGGGAAAGAAACCAGCGAAGGATGTGAGGATTATGACCCTTGTTGCGGCTCATCCACAGTAAGGGGGCATGGTCCGTATATAGTATGAAGTGGGAGCCTTCCAAGTAATAGCGCAGTTTATCAATAGCCCACTTCAGGGCCAGGCATTCTTTCTCGATGATAGGGTATCGCTGTTCCCTCAGGAATAACTTGCGACTGAGAAATATGATAGGATGCTCTACGTTGTTGGCGGACAGTTGGGATAAGACAGCCCCCAACTCATGCTCCGAAGCATCAGTGTGGAGAATGAAGGGTTTGGTGAAGTCTGGTGAATGGAGCACCGGGCTGGAGGTTATGGCTTGTTTCAGGAGGTGAAAGGCGTTCAGGACAGCTGGGGAGGGGTGGTTGAGCGCGGCGGGGGGTGTCCCTTTCTGGAGGAGGTTTGTGAGGGGGGATGCAATCTCCGAATACTGGGGTATAAATCTCCTATAATAACCAAGAAGGCCTAGAAACGCCCTCACTTCTTTCCGTGTCTGGGGAAAGGGTGTCGCTGTTATGGCCCTGACCTTTTCCTCCTGTGGTTCTATAAGGCCTTCCGCCAACCGATATCCCAAGTACCTGACCTTCTGGAACCCTACAGTCGACTTCTTAGCGTTGACATGCAACCCTGCGTGGTCTAGGGCCTGTAGGACTCTTTCCAGGTGTAGGAGATGTTCCTCCCAGGAGGGACTGAAAACGACGATGTCGTCTAGGTATGCTGAGGAGTATTGTTGATGTCCTGCTAGGACCCTATTCATAAGCCGCTGGAAGGTGGCAGGTGCCCCATGCAGACCAAAGGGTAAGACAGTGAATTCGTAGAGGCCCATGGGTGTAGAAAAGGCCGTTTTCTCCCGATCCTCAGGTCTGAGGGGAACCTGCCAATATCCTTTGGTTAGGTCGATGGTGGTGATGTACTGTGCGGTTCCAAGCCTCTCTATCAGTTCGTCTATGCGTGGGAGGGGGTAGGCGTCGCACTTAGAGATCGCATTGACCGCACGGAAGTCCATGCAAAACCTGACCGAGCCGTCTGGTTTAGGGACTAACACAATCGGGGATGACCAGTCACTTTGTGAGGGCTTGATGACTTTTAACTCTAGCATGTTCTCTACCTCTTTTCGTATAGCTTCCCGTCTGGCTGCAGGTATGCGATATGGTTTGAGTCGTACTCGTTTCCCGGGGACAGTGTCTATACGGTGCTCAGTCAGGCTGGTTTTCCCAGGACGGTCAGAAAAGAGGTGTGAATATTTGTGTAGGACCCTGTGTAGGGAGACCCTCTGTTCTGCCAAGAGGTCAGGATTCACCACTAGGTGACATAGGGTGGAGGCGTCGCCCGTAAGGGGTTCGATAGAGTGAATCTCCTTGGGGAGAGGACCCAGCCATTTCTTCAGGAGATTAATGTGGTACAGTTGGGTACGACGGGGTGTGATTTGTATGCGGTAGGTGGTAAGCCCGACTTTCTCCAGAATTTTAAAAGGGCCTTGCCAATCGGACCGTACCTTAGCTAGTGAAGAAGGCAACAGGACCAGGACCCAGTCCCCTTTTTCTAGGACCCTCCACTTTTTCCCTTTATCATAGATGGTTTGTTGTTTTCGCTGAGCTCTTTCAAGGTTGGAGTCAGCAAAGTCCCTGAGTTTTCCTAGCTTAGAGCGCAGCCTCCGGGTATAGTCAAGGAAGGTCCGGGTCTCCTCTTCCGTTTCGTGTTCCCAACTTTCCTTGGTTATCTCCAGGAGACTGCGGGGTTCTCTCCCATATAGGAGTTGGAACGGGGAACACCCTAAGCTGTCTTGGGGTTGGCTCCTGATGGCATACAGGGCCAGGGGAAGAAGGAGATCCCATTCTCGGCCCTCCACAGCCAAAAGTTTTTTTAAGGTCAATTTTAACGTGGCATTGTAGCGCTCACACAACCCGTCTGTGTGGGGGTGATAGACTGAAGTCTTCAAGTGGTTGATGTCTAAGGTCTTGCAGATTTGTCTCATCAACCGAGACACAAAAGGCGTTCCTTGGTCCGTTAATATCTCCCTGGGGATCCCTACCCGAGAAAATAACTCTATCAGCTTCGTGCTGATATTCTGGGTAGTAGGGGTCCGTAGGGGAAAAGCCTCAGGGTACCTTGTAGCGTAGTCGACCACTACTAGGGCGTACACACAACCGCTCTTGGTGCGTGGCAGGGGTCCTATGAGATCCATCGCTACCCTCTCAAAGGGCCGGCCTATGATTGGTAGGGGTTGTAAGGGGACACCCGGGGGCCTGTAAGGGTTTTTCCTTTGACATACCTCACATTCCCGACAAAAGTTAGTAACCTGAGAAAAAATGCCTGGCCAGTAGAAATGTTGTAAAATCATCTGCGTGGTTTTCTGTGCTCCCCTATGTCCGGCTAGTAAATGAGTGTGAGCGTAAAACAGTACTTGCTCTCGGAAGCTTTGGGGAACTAGTAGCTGAGGATTTCCTCCCTTTTGAATGAATGAAATAGGTTTTATCACGCGCAATTTAGCCCAATGGGCGTCAAGGCGCCTAAATCAAAGTAATGCAGCTCGCAAATCAAAACCAGCAATCTCTCATTGGTAAGCCATAGTAAAATACCACGTCTTCAGAGCCTTTTTAAACAGATCAATTGAGGGAAGGGTTTTAACCTCAATTGGAAGGGAGTTCCAGAGCTTGGGGGCGACTACAGAAAAAGCTCTTGCTCCCCATCTGGCTAATCTTGTACGAGGCACTACCAATTGAAATAGTCCCGCCGACCGAAGTGATCTGGAAGGGATATAACGAGTCAGCAGAGACCCCAATGCATCGTTGGGGCCAGCCAGAAGAGCTCTGTAAGTAAGGCAGAGAATCTTGAAAGTGATTCTATACTGAACAGGGAGCCAGTGAAGATTTTTTCTAGCGGTCGTAGCTGAAGACGCCAAAGGAAGGGCTAGGACAAAGCGCGCTGCGGCATTCTGCACGATTTGTAGTCGATGTATAAGGCCCTTGTTGGACTCCACATACAGGGAGTTACAATAGTCAAGCCTGGAGCCAACAAGGGCAACTGCAACCTGCATGCGTGCCTGGGGAGAGAGATAATCACAGATCCTATTTAGGATCCTAATAACCCCCCAACATGTGGCTATTGTCCTATTCACTTGAGGGATCATAGAGAGTGAGGTGTCAAAGATCACACCCAGATTCCTAGCTGATTGGGAGGGGGTGGGGCAAACACCAAGAGATGAAGGCCACCACTCACTCGACCAAACATCATGGTCTTTCCCAAAAACCAAGACCTCAGTTTTATCGCCATTTAGCTTTAGGGAATTGATGATCATCTAGTCTGCAACAAGTTGCATGCAAGACCTAAAGCCAGTGGCGGATGTATGAACAGAGGAATGAGCCAGGGACACCATGATCTGGGTGTCGTCAGCGTAGGAGACCACCTCCATCCCCTGAGATTTTACTAGTCGGGCAAGGGGGGCTACATAGATATTAAACAGGGTCGGACTAAGAGCCGACCCCTGTGGCACCCCACATTGCAATGACTTTGCAGGGGAGAGAAAGTTTCCGAGCTTCACTCTCTGTTCTCTCCCAAGAAGAAAGGAATTAAGAAGATCCAAAGCCTGCCCCGTGATCCCCGCCTCCCTTAGCCGAGATGTTAAAATGGCGGGAGACAGGGTATCGAACGCGGCTGTAAGGTCCAACAGGACCAATATCGTGGTTTGGCCGCCATCCACTTTACGGCGAATAGTATCAACTACCACAGTAAGTGCGGATTCAGTACTGTGATGTTTTCTAAATCCGTGCTGTGTGTGGTCGAGATATTCACTGGTCTGAAGAAAAGTGGAAAGATGGAAATTAAGATGTGCTTCCAGTATTTTTGCGGGGGCAGGAAGCAAAGAAATGGGCCTAAAGTTTTTAAGGAGGCCGGGATCTAAAGAGGGTTTCTTTAGGAGAGGCTTTACGATGGCCTTCTTCCAGATTGAAGGAAACGAACCCTGAGCAATGGCCCTGTTCATGACTCCTAACAAGAGCGGAACAATGCTGTTTCTGCATTCCTTCAGCGATTTTAGCGGTAGCGGATCCATAGGGGAGGAAGATTTTGTCTTGTCAAGAAGAAGGTTAATTCCTTCTAACGACAATGGAGGAAATTGCCTAAGAAATTTAGATGGTCCTTCGCCCAAAATGTCCAAGCTAGCTACAGCGGAAGGAATGTCCTTATCTAGAGAGCGGCATTGGGCTTCCAAAGCAATATGTATATCCGAGATTTTACTAAAAAAGTAATCAGAGATATTATTGCAAAGATCTTGAGAACTGACTACCGGGTCAGGGAGTTGAAGAGAGCAAAGTGAATCAGCAATCTTAAAAAGTTCACTGGATGAAATGAGGGAACTTGTAAGATTGGAGAAATATTCTTTCTTTTCCACTAAAACTCTCTGTTTATAATCTCGTAGAGCAGATTTATATACCTCACGATCATTCAGATCCCAAGACTTCCTCCAGTGTCTCTCGCTACGCCTACACTTCTGTCTCAAAAGTCTCAAGTGTTCAGAAAACCAGGGTGCAGATGGTTTCTGTCGCGCTACATATCGGAGGGAGGCGGGGGCAAGCTCATCCACTACTTAAGTGATAGAGTCCGTGAGTTCTTGAGCTGCATCATCAGCATCTTTCAAAGGAAAGGATTCCGATAACCAAATATGAGAGCCCATAGTAACATCCGTGATATTTCTAAGATTTCTCCTAGGAATAAATGGAGAGTTGATACGATTAGCTGAAGACGAGGAGGAGAACTCAAATTTAAGTGGAACAGCAAAGTGATCCGTCCAAGTCAAAGGCAGAGGCAGGCCAGCAGATAGCCTAGGATCGCTAGAAAATATACCATCAAGGGTATGGCCAGCCATGTGAGTAGGGCTACTCACCAGTTGAGACAAATCACAGGCCCCTAGTGACTCCATTAATGTCACAGTATCCTTGGAGTTGATTTCCTCAAGGTGAAAGTTGAAGTCACCCAAAACGGAAAAATCAGTTCTCCCAAAGTAGGGCTCAAGGATTCTGAGGAGATCAGAAGAAAAGCTGGCCCTAGGGCCGGGAGGTCGATATAGAAGTATCCCAGTAAAGGAGTCAGATGGAGTGCAATGAATGCAAAAATAAAGTGCCTCAAAACAATCACCGGGCAAAGATATAGATTTAACAGAGCATGATAGGGAGGATTTAAAGAGGACACAATTCCTCCACCTCTACGCAGTTGTCTATCCTGCCTCAGTAAAGAGTAACCATCTGGAATGGCCAGCAGTAGGTCATGGCCAGAAGAATCTGAAGCCCAAGTCTCCGTGATAAAAACCCAATCAGGCTGTCTGTCCACTACAAATTCATGAAAGACAACATTATGCTTAATCAACGATCTAGTGTTGATTAAAAAGCCAGTTTTAAGCTGCAGAACGGGCGGACGTCCAGAGAACGAATGGGATCTAATAATAGGAGGGGCAGAACGGCAAAAGGAAGCCTTACAGGTCAGGCATCTCTGAGAATGTAAAATACCTTCAGGAGAGAAGCGGTGAGCGCATCGCTGCGCTGTAGGTATGTAAGTCAAGAGTTCCGAGATGGAATATTGCCTATGCGCCTCATTAGATGAAGAAATAAGAGCCGCCGGGTCGAGCCCGCCCTGCAGCCCATCCTCAGCGCGGACGGGCGCAGACGGGCTGAACTCAGGCGTAACTCCGGCGGAAGTCCGGCGATGACGCTGCGCGATGACGCTGCGCATGGGCATGGCTACTATTTATACAGGTCGAGCCTCCTAAACGAGGACTAGACCAGGATCAATCTCACCCCTCCCCAATATGGCCGCCAACGAGACAGTGGCGAGGGACCCGCGAAATGCGGTGAAATCCAAATTTACCATGCAAGTGAGAGTGACTGCGTGCAGGTAAGCGAGGCCAGCAGGGTTAAAAACAAGGTAAATAAAGACTAACGAAAACACTAACCTAAATGACAAAACGGGATGTTTTAAAAATACAGCAAGAGCTACGCACTGACAGAGCGCTGCGGTGAAATGCGCGAGAGCTGAATGAAAGCTCGCCTCAAGATTGCCTACTATTTATACAGGTCGAGCCTCCTAAACGAGGACTAGACCAGGATCAATCTCACCCCTCCCCAATATGGCCGCCAACGAGACAGTGGCGAGGGACCCGCGAAATGCGGTGAAATCCAAATTTACCATGCAAGTGAGAGTGACTGTCTGTACAAGAGGTCTTTTTCTATGATGAACCTGGGGTACGTGACAGGGGGGTTGGTTTTTGTTTTTTTGGCCTGAGTCCAGGCATTCTGCAGGGTGGGATCATTTAGCTGACAGAACCGAAAACTACCATCCTGAAGCCACGGCCTCTGTGTTAGCAACGATGAGGGGACCGGACTCTGAGGGCTAGGGTCTTGTACATGGCACCGTAAGAGAGAAAGAAAGTCTGGGTTGTCCTGCCCAACTATCATCTCCTCAGGGAGAGAAGGGACTATACCCATTTTAGCGTTGTAAATGTAAATTGTAAATGTAAATTGATACTTGTATAGCGCACTACTCACCCGCTAGGGTCTCAAGGCACTTGTACGAATACCGCTGTGGAACCCATCCTGGCTTTCCCTGTGAGGCGTCCACTCCTGGCCACCCCCAAGGTGGAGGCCAGGCATCCTTAGCGTTGTGGGGGCCGTTGTGGAGATTAAGCAAGCTATTGCCCAGAGTTGCAGAGTGGGACTCCATGATTGGAATGGCACCGAGGCGAGAATTATCAGGTCCGTGGAATTTTTGAGCCCAAGACCCGCCGAGGCAGGGAATTGAACCCTGATCCCGGGCTAGACCTCTGCATCAGGGTCTGCCGCTCTAATCATTGAGCCACACTTCTCCACTAAACTAGCGTTCAGCAACCTTCCACTGGGTAGCTTGACAGGAACTGTGGACAGGGGATAGACCTTGACATCTCCGTGTACACACCTGATGGGCACAGTTTCCATATGGGAGTGTTCTAACAGAGGTAAGATGGAAGTACGAATGACTGACTGGCGGCAGCCAGAGTCTAACAGGGCTTTTATAGGGACGTTGTTCACAGTCACACTTACATAAAAGGCCGGGCCCAGTTCATCTGTGAACAGGATGGGACGGGGAAGATAGCTCACATCCATTGGCTCGTCTGTTACCTTCCTCCGTGGGCAAAGCCGCGCGATGTGGCCCCACTCCCCACAATCAAAACACTGGGGACCCCTTGATGAGACAGGCTCGGGACGGTACTGTCGAGGTCTGGGTGAGGGTTCTGGTCCGAGACGCGGTGTTTTTTTCTCGGGTTTCGGGTGAGGGCCAGGGGCACGAGTGGATTTCTCTACTTCCCAGGGGTAGGAGCGGGGCTGCGCCCGGTAGTAGGATGTGGCCATATTGACTGCTTCTTCTGGAGACAACCCCGAATGTTGTTTTAGCCACCTTTGTATAGGATAAGGAAGGGCTTCAAAGAACTGTTCCAAATAGATCTGTTCCATGATCTCTTCTTTATTGTGTAAGTCCGGTCTAAGCCATTTGTCAGCAGCGGCCTTTAGTTTGAAGTAGAGCGTCTTGGGATTATCGGCCGCGGACCAGCGTTCCTTTCTAAACCAGACCCGATACGCCTCAGGGTCTAGGCCCAAGTGGTCCAACACGACACGTTTTATCTCCAGATACGGAGCGTTACGATGGGGGTTGGCCGCTTGGTAGGCGGCTCGGGCCTCTCCCGTGAGTAACGGGGCCAAAAAGAAGGGCCACTTGACTTCGGGCCACCCTGACGCCGGTGCGGCCCTCTCAGAATTCAACAAAAAGGAATCAGGATCCTCCCCAGGCTGATACTTCTGTAAGGACACGTGCGGCCCAGTGCCTGCCTTGTTTTGTAATTGCACGACCAATTCCTGACGGTCGTCAGCCACCTTCTGAAGGCGCTCTACTTGTCCCGCTATACTGTCCTTGAACATGGCCCTGTCGGCTTGGGCGGACATCATCTGTTTTTCAACGGCCCACTCCAGCTTCTCCTGGCCACGGATCAATTGTTGAATCAAGTTCTCCATTGAGGAGGCGTTATGATGATCCCACTTCTGACACCACGTGTGACGCGGTGGAGAAGCAAGGAGTAGGATAGCAATAGGTTCTTAGGCACTTTGTTTTATTGACGGCTCACAAAAGGTAAGTGGAACAATTGTCTCTTAAAGTAAAGCATAAACAAAAGAATCGGGCGACTCTCCGTCCGAGTTCCTTCCCAGGGCAGGTCTATGTCAGGCTTCCGTCTTCTGTCTTGCCACACGAAAAGGGGAAGAGAAGCGTCTCTTTGCCTTGGCGATCCGCCGGGGATTCCCCAAAAGAAAAAGAAAACAAGAAAAACTATATGTAAAGGCCGTCGTTATGCGGAGAAGTGTTCTTTAGGAAGGGGAGTGAGGGAGCACCAGTTTCCAGCCCGGCACCGTGTGTGTGAAAGGATTGGGGTAGGGGTGGTGGCGTGCTCGGGGATCCTTTATTACGGGGTGCTAGGGCTCTCCCTTTTGGCTCCTCGTCTCACCCCCTGGCTCCCACCCCGAGCAGGTGTATTCCAGATAGCCCCTAGGGTCCCCCGTACCTTGTCAAGCCATGCCCCTCCAGGGACATGGCTCGCGTGCTGGCGGTACCGGATGAGGTCCGGCTCCCTTCTTTCGGCTGGTCCCTCGGTCCTCAGCGGAATCGTCCGGTCGTCGTCGCGGTCCCTCTTGGCCTCTGGGTCAGTTTCCTCGTCCCAGGCGCGCGGCGGTATCCACCAGGTCTGGAGGGCTTCGTCCGTGGCTCTTCTCTCCGTCGCTCCCTGCGTCGTCTGCCTTGCTCCGTCCTCTTCCGTGTTTTGAAGGTCCGCCTCTGGGTCAGGTGATCGGATCAGCTGGTGTGCTTCTTCCTGACGTCGTATCTCTGGGTTAAAGGGGAAGAGACCTGACGAGTCCGCTCCCGGCTGTAAGAGGAGACAAGGAGAGAGGTAAGCGGGAAACGGGTCTTCCGGCGGTCCGTCTGGGGACGGCCCGTCACAAGTGCTTTACGACGAGTAGCGTGTTACCCAGGAGACCAAGTTAGCGGCCAGTCCATTGGAAATTGGGGTTAGTCCTGCATGCTAAATCAAACCATTCGATGCATTGACCCCCGTTCCTTTGTGGTACAGTAGTGACTTAAATGTGGTCATTAGCGGGGGCTATGTGAGAAGCAAGGTCTGGAATTGATATACATTGATTATGGCATAGAGTTTAATTCAAGGTCAGTTTTTCAGCTAGGATTTAAAAGAATATAGCAGGTGGCAATTGCCATCTGTGAACGGAAACCTGTGGCTTTTAACAGTATTTGTAGAGAGACCTAACTTTTAAAGAGGTGGCAAGGGCTTGCCTCGCTGCTAAAGCAGCCCTAGTGCTTGTTGAGACCCCTTTATGAGTGATGGTGAAGCAGTGTGACATTTAAGCACATCCCATTATCAGTAATTACAACTTGACAACACCACCACCATCTCACTGAATGCAATGAAAGCAATATGTTCAAACCAAGAATGACTGAACATCACTCTCCTCTGAGGCACTTCCTTCTATGGAAAGAGAAGGCATGGCAGTGTGACATTCCACTCATGACTCATTGTTGAACCATTTGTCCGGGTGGCATGGTGTGGAGAACATATATATTACTCCAGACTCATCCCACATGGACTTAATGTATGTAACACATGAAGTTGGTGCCCCTGTCAGACACAACTTCCTTGGGGAACCTCACATGGGTAAATCTGCCCATCAGTGCCTTGGCCACTGTGGGCTCAGTCTCTGACATCAGGAGTAGGGCCTCAGGGTACCATGTGGCATGGTTCACAAGAGCAAGATGAACCTGTTGCCCAGGGCAGCCAGAGGCCCAACAATGTCTATGCCCATCCTCTTTAAGGGTGTTTCCACTATGGGGACTGCGTTCTTGTGCTTTGCCCTTGACTTCCCCCTGGCCTGGCAGGTCATGCAAGATTTTCAGAAGTCATCAGACTGCATTCTCACTGGGTCCAATAAAAGTGGGTGACCCGTCGTTCAAAGATTTTGGCCTGCCCCAGATGTCCTGCCATCATGACCCAACACCAGCAGGAAGGCCCGGCAGCACTGGGGGACCACCAACACATGGGCTGACCAAGGCTGAGGGACCTTACGCTTGCTGACCAGGAGACCATTCTGCCAGTTACTGGGGGGATCACCAGAGGTGTTGCCAGCTTTCTGGGGCTCGTACTGCCTCTGTAGGGTCTCAAGAGCAAGGCACTCCTTTTGTGTTTTACAGACATCTGCCTGGATGCCCTCCACACTGAGTTTGCCGCCCAGCTAACTCAGATAGGAATAAGGCAGAAATGTCTTTCCTTGTGAGCCTTTGACGCAATTTCCTTTTCACCCAGGGACACCAGGGTACACCCTGCACTCCCCCTAAAACAATATGGCGCCACGTCTTCCCTCTGTAGTCCACTGGCCATTCCAGGGTAGACTCACCAGTGATTGGCTGTTTCCTGCACTGACAGATGGGATCTCCTTTAAAGTGCCCATACTGATAACACTCATGGCACCTGGGCTGAGCTGGAAGTAGCCCAGGCGTTTCTTCCCATTAAAATCAACTTTCTTTTGCTCAGCATTGGACTGGGAATTCTTCTCTTGATATCTCTTTTGGGGCCTTTTGAGAACTCTGATGGCCTTTCTTTGTCCCCCCCATCCTTATTCTGGTGGGAACCCTGTCTGTCCTTCCGTTGATGCCCTCCAGGTACCTTCTTGAGGACCTTGGTGCTGAGTCAGAGATCCATTTCTTTTGCAGACTCTGTGGGTACAGCGAGCTTGGACTCAACTAGGTGTCGGCGCAGCTCTGTCCACTTCAGGGACCCTGCGCATTCCCAAGCCAAATCATAGGCCTCAAACCATTCATCAGTGTCATGATCATCCCCCACCCTATATCCAGGCAGCTGGTCTTTTTCTTCCCGAGGGTTAAACTTTTCTGCTACATGGACCTGGTGGTGGCTGTCTCCTCCATAACCAGTGTTTTCTCTTCTGTGGCAATTACTGATTTTTTTTCTCTTCTGCAGCCAGTTTCAGTTTGGCTAGCTGCAGTTTCAGCTCTCTCTCTGCCTTCCTGTCCTCCAACTCTTCAGGGGTCAGTTTGAGGGAGGACACGCGGCTCGCTGCTCTGGATCTGGCAGGGCACCTCGCTTCTGTGGGCCCTCCATTCTCCTCTGGCTCTGGGGCCACTGGCGCGACATTCCCTCACTCCTCACTCATCCTCCCCTTGTACATTATCATCGTCCTCTTGCTCTTGTGATGCAGACTGCAACATGTGTCCCTCTTGCCAGGCTCTGGGGGTGTCTAGTTATCCCGTTTCTTGGAACCTTTTGCTATCTTCAGCCCCTCTCCTTGCACAGCTGCTTGAGCTCTGCCAGTGAAGCCTTCGATGTTGCTGAGATCTCCTTCCAGTCTAGTAAAAATTCACAGGTGCAAGTATGAAGCAGAAGTTGAATTTGGAGAAAGGAAAGAAATGCCCAATTAAAAATGAGGAGAATTTTAAAAATCTATTTGATGGTAGATTAAAACAAGAGATTTTTGGTTTTACACAAATCACTGAGTAGTCCTCAAAAAACACACGAGTAATGAAACCCACCACTGAACACCAACGTAAACGATTGGTTTATTGGTTGAGAGCGGCGAGAAACCAGCTCAAATAATAATCACAATCCTTGTCAGGGTGAAACATAAAAAGCCACTAATAGGTCAATGCCTAACAGTCTGGTAGCTTGGCACAAAGCAGTCAGTTAACTTAGAGGCAATGTGTTAAGTATTTGTGCAATACTCAAATAAAAAAAAATATAAAACCACAAAACAAGAGAAGTTATTTTAATAAAGACAATGACACCAAAACTACAAAAATCCACTTAGTAGTTCCAGAATTATGAGTTTTTAAAGTTTTAAGTAAAATAGAGTCAAAAGGCATGAAGCACCACGTCCTTTTGAAGTTTTACCTTTGACTTTGATGCGAAGATGGTGTGGTGGCACTCTGCGAGGCTCTGCTTCGTCCTGTGTCATATTACTTCTGATTTGGAAAATCTGCCGATCAGGAGCTGCCTCGTGCCGAGATGCAAGGCTCTGTGTCGCTCTGCATTGAATCCAGTGAAGCTGCCGATCAGAAGCTGTCTCGTGCCGAGATGCAAGGCTCTGCGTCGCTCTGCATTGGATCCAGTGAAGCTGCCGATCAGGAGCTGTCTCATGCTGAGATGCAAGGCTCTGCGTCGCTCTGCATTGGATCCAGTGAAGCTGCCGATCAGGAGCTGTCTTGTGCTGAGATGCAAGGCTCTGCGTCGCTCTGCATTGGATCCTGTGAAGCTGCCGATCAGGAGCTGTTTCGTGCTGAGATGCAAGGCTCTGCGTCGCTCTGCATTGGATCCAGTGAAGCTGCCGATCAGGAGCTGTCTCGTGCTGAGATGCAAGGCTCTGCGTCGCTCTGCATTGGATCCAGTGAAGCTGCCGATCAGGAGCTGTCTCATGCTGAGATGCAAGGCTCTGCGTCGCTCTGCATTGGATCCTGTGAAGCTGCCGATCAGGAGCTGTCTCGTGCTGAGATGCAAGGCTCTGCGTCGCTCTGCATTGGATCCAGTGAAGCTGCCGATCAGGAGCTGTCTCGTGCCGAGATGCAAGGCTCTGCATCGCTCTGCATTGGGTCCTGTGAAGCTGCCGATCAGGAGCTGTCTCGTGCCGAGATGCAAGGCTCTGCGTCGCTCTGCATTGGATCCAGTGAAGCTGCCGATCAGGAGCTGTCTCGTGCCGAGATGCAAGGCTCTGCGTCGCTCTGCATTGGATCCAGTGAGGCTTACGATCAGGAGCTGTCTTGCGCCGAGATGCAAGGCTCTGCGTCGCTCTGCATTGGATCCTGTGAAGCTGCCGATCAGGAGCTGTCTCGTGCCGAGATGCAAAGCTCTGCGTCGCTCTGCATTGGATCCAGTGAGGCTGCCGATCAGGAGCTGTCTTGTGCTGAGATGCAAAGCTCTGCGTCGCTCTGCATTGGATCCAGTGAGGCTGCCGATCAGGAGCTGTCTCGTGCTGAGATGCAAGGCTCTGTGTCGCTCTGCATTGAATCCAGTGAAGCTGCCGATCAGAAGCTGTCTCGTGCCGAGATGCAAGGCTCTGCGTCGCTCTGCATTGGATCCAGTGAAGCTGCCGATCAGGAGCTGTCTCATGCTGAGATGCAAGGCTCTGCGTCGCTCTGCATTGGATCCAGTGAAGCTGCCGATCAGGAGCTGTCTTGTGCTGAGATGCAAGACTCTGCGTCGCTCTGCATTGGATCCTGTGAAGCTGCCGATCAGGAGCTGTTTCGTGCTGAGATGCAAGGCTCTGCGTCGCTCTGCATTGGATCCAGTGAAGCTGCCGATCAGGAGCTGTCTCATGCTGAGATGCAAGGCTCTGCGTCGCTCTGCATTGGATCCAGTGAAGCTGCCGATCAGGAGCTGTCTTGTGCTGAGATGCAAAGCTCTGCGTCGCTCTGCATTGGATCCAGTGAAGCTGCCGATCAGGAGCTGTCTTGTGCTGAGATGCAAAGCTCTGCGTCGCTCTGCATTGGATCCAGTGAGGCTGCCGATCAGGAGCTGTCTTGTGCTGAGATGCAAGGCTCTGTGTCGCTCTGCATTGAATCCAGTGAAGCTGCCGATCAGAAGCTGTCTCGTGCCGACATGCAAGGCTCTGCGTCGCTCTGCATTGGATCCAGTGAAGCTGCCGATCAGGAGCTGTCTCATGCTGAGATGCAAGGCTCTGCGTCGCTCTGCATTGGATCCAGTGAAGCTGCCGATCAGGAGCTGTCTTGTGCTGAGATGCAAGGCTCTGCGTCGCTCTGCATTGGATCCTGTGAAGCTGCCGATCAGGAGCTGTTTCGTGCTGAGATGCAAGGCTCTGCGTCGCTCTGCATTGGATCCAGTGAAGCTGCCGATCAGGAGCTGTCTCGTGCTGAGATGCAAGGCTCTGCGTCGCTCTGCATTGGATCCAGTGAAGCTGCCGATCAGGAGCTGTCTCATGCTGAGATGCAAGGCTCTGCGTCGCTCTGCATTGGATCCTGTGAAGCTGCCGATCAGGAGCTGTCTCGTGCTGAGATGCAAGGCTCTGCGTCGCTCTGCATTGGATCCAGTGAAGCTGCCGATCAGGAGCTGTCTCGTGCCGAGATGCAAGGCTCTGCATCGCTCTGCATTGGATCCTGTGAAGCTGCCGATCAGGAGCTGTCTCGTGCCGAGATGCAAGGCTCTGCGTCGCTCTGCATTGGATCCAGTGAAGCTGCCGATCAGGAGCTGTCTCATGCTGAGATGCAAGGCTCTGCGTCGCTCTGCATTGGATCCTGTGAAGCTGCCGATCAGGAGCTGTCTCGTGCTGAGATGCAAGGCTCTGCGTCGCTCTGCATTGGATCCAGTGAAGCTGCCGATCAGGAGCTGTCTCGTGCCGAGATGCAAGGCTCTGCATCGCTCTGCATTGGATCCTGTGAAGCTGCCGATCAGGAGCTGTCTCGTGCCGAGATGCAAGGCTCTGCGTCGCTCTGCATTGGATCCAGTGAAGCTGCCGATCAGGAGCTGTCTCGTGCCGAGATGCAAGGCTCTGCGTCGCTCTGCATTGGATCCAGTGAAGCTTACGATCAGGAGCTGTCTTGCGCCGAGATGCAAGGCTCTGCATCGCTCTGCATTGGATCCTGTGAAGCTGCCGATCAGGAGCTGTCTCGTGCCGAGATGCAAGGCTCTGCGTCGCTCTGCATTGGATCCAGTGAAGCTGCCGATCAGGAGCTGTCTCGTGCCGAGATGCAAGGCTCTGCGTCGCTCTGCATTGGATCCAGTGAGGCTTACGATCAGGAGCTGTCTCGTGCCGAGATGCAAGGCTTTGCGTCGCTCTGCATTGGATCCAGTGAGGCTTACGATCAGGAGCTGTCTCGTGCCGACATGCAAGGCTCTGCGTCGCTCTGCATTGGATCCAGTGAGGCTGCCGATCAGGAGCTGTCTCGTGCCGAGATGCAAGGCTCTGCGTCGCTCTGCATTGGATCCAGTGAAGCTGCCGATCAGGAGCTGTCTCGTGCCGAGATGCAAGGCTCTACGTCGCTCTGCATTGGATCCAGTGAAGCTGACGATCAGGAGCTGTCTCGTACCGAGATGCAAGGCTCTGTGTCGCTCTGCATTGGATCCAGTTAAGCTGCCGATCAGGAGCTATCTTATGCCGAGATGCAAGGCTCTGCGTCGCTCTGCATTGGATCCAGTGACGCTGCCGATCAGGAGCTGTCTTGTGCTGAGATGCAAGGCTCTGCGTCGCTCTGCATTGGATCCAGTGAGGCTGCCTGTGAGAAGTTGGCCTGGCATATGCTGGTCACTAGTTCTAGTGGCCACCTTGCACCAGTCCAATTCGACTCTTGGTAGATAGGTTTAAAGACAACCTTTTAAAAGAAAGCTATACTAGTGGTAGCTGTGGAGAGCAGCCTTAAGGCTAAGTCTCTGAGGAATGTAAAGCAGCTTGTTTTACCTTATAATCTCTTGAATTACCAAATGAAAGGACACCACACAGGTATATATATGAAATATATATGTATTTATTACTAAATATACTCTACTAATCTCTTTATGAGATTAGTCCCAGGTAAACATTCAAAAGATCAACATTTCTCAATAAATTAAGCACATAAATCACTGTAGCCCTAGGGGCGTACCAAAACATATACTAAGTAAATGGTATAACAAATTCGACAAGCAAAATGAAGAGGCCTAGGGCCTTGGGAATCGCTGGGGCTTCACTGCTGTAGTGTGTTCAGGTAAGTAACCAGCCCACGGGAGGCGCGTGCAATGTCTAAACACGCACGTGAGTTTCTCATAGACTTCAATGCAAAAATGTCGCGATTTGTATTTCAAAGTTTTAGGGCACTTCTGAGTGGACAACAAGCACACAACTTACAGGGTAAGTATTTCGATAGCCAATGCACACTTGGGCACCGTAATGCCAGAGTTACCTCACCCAGGGAGTCCGGGTGCACAGGTGTCCTTTGGTGTCGGGTCGCGATGCTGATTTCAATGGGAATCGAGGTGTTCTTGCTGCTTGTGTCGTCGAGAGAGGTGTCCGTTCGGTTCCAACGATGGATTGGAGTTGCAGGCGACCTAGAAATTGAGGGGACAGAGTTCAGAGTCACTTGCCAGTGACCGGTGGCCTTCAGGATAGATGACCACAACTGTCGCGTCGCTTTCGTCGCTGATGGTGTTTTGTCTCTTCGCCCACGTCGTCCAGGAGGGATCGATGATGATCGACAGCTGGAGTTGGAGGGTCCCACAACGTCTGCAGCTGTTGGCGGTGTCGGCACTCGGATTGGAGCCAACAACCCTTGGCAACTGCAAGTCTCGGGTAGAGTGAAGATTGTGGATGGCTCAGACCAGCAAGGTCCGAGGGACTTACCCAGCAAGGGTAAGTGGGGTTAGGCCCAGAGCAACCAGGCCAGCCCTTGGAATAGTTGAGGATGTCTTCAGGAGGGCTACTAGCCAACGGGCAAGCAACCGCGAAGACGCCTTTGCAGGAAAACTTCAGCAACAGCCCACGGTCACTCGGGATGGGGTAGGCCGCTGATCTTTGGTTCAGTACCTGCTCGGGACTTGGACATTAGGTGGTCCAAAGCACAGGTTTGTAGTTTGTCGTTCAGGGCTTGCACTCGAAATCAGTGCACGGTTCACTGGTATTGTCGTTCCTCATCACTCGTGGGGTCCAGACGCCACAGCTTCGCTGGGGACTCAAAATGGCCGTAGAGAGGTCAGGAAATTGACTTTAGGGGACGCAGGGACTTCGGGCTCCGGCGGGAGTGGTAAAGTTTGCAACCGTTGTTCAGTCCTTAAGGTGCCTGCAAAGCAGGGGAGCCACTCCTTGGCTCCAAGGGGGATCCTTCGGTCTTCTAAAGGTAGTAGAACGTTGAAGGAACCGGATTCTTCTTCGGAGAGCGTCGTCCAGGTGTAATCTGAATTGCATTGGCAATGTTTGGTATCTTATACTGTAAAGATGGGAGGGACTAGCTCTATGGCCACTCCTCTAGGGGGGCCAGGGTAGGGGGTGGTTACACCCACTTCCCTTTGTCCAGTTTCGCGCCAGGACAGGGGCAGAGGCCCCTGAACCGGTTTGAGCTGGCATATGCAAAGAGGAGCCTACTGCTCCCCCAGTGCAGGACTTCAAAGGCACTCTAAGAGTGCACCCACCCAGCTCCAATACACTAAATCCTGTCTGGAAGGTTGTGACACCTCCCTGTGACAGGAAACCCTTTGTTGAGCTGCCTCCACTGCGAGTTTCGGTCAGCAGCAGGAGGGCAGCCCGGTGTCTGTGCTGGTGGCATCCATTTTGTGATGCCAGGGCTTTAGAAGATTTCTACCGTTTGGTACAGTGGGTACATGTCGTCCCCTCTAGTAGGGTGGGATCATACTCCCACACCAGTTACTGGTGTGGGGGTATGATTCCAAAACGTTTGACACCAAACACGACATGTTTTGATGCAGTCATTCCAAAGTTAGCATTAACCGGGAGGTTATAATGCACTTAAGAGTATATGGTTTAACCGCATCCACAAACAGCAGCAGAGAATAGACTCTGCCAGCTGCAGAGGGGTCCTGCTCAGGCAGAAGCACCCCCTCACATAGTAAACCACGCACCCTGCCCTTGGGATTGATAGGGCCTACCATAGGGGTGACTGATAGGTTCATATGTGTGTGTAAGGTGAGATATAGAAACCTATACCTCAGTGAGGAGTGCTAACACTACCTCACACAGGCTGCAGTAGCAGGCCTGTGGTGTCAGATTGAGAATGCTTCCCAGGGGTGGCATAATACATGCTGCAGCCCCTGGTAGGCCTGTGAAGTACCAATGCCCTAGGTACCTAAGGTACCATATACTAGGGGCTCACAAGGTACCACAGTATCCAATCACTAGTGCATCTAGTATGCACATCAAGTTTTAGGGAGTAAGCAGATAGGCTGGGGTCCTGAATAGCAGGATCCCAGCCAGACTAGTCAAAAACCACTCAAACACCAGGAAAAAAGTGGGGGCAACCATATAGTCAGATTCCACCTTCCTACATAAACCCCCCCCCCCCAAACGAAAGGAGATAAGGCTAACCTTGTCCAGATAAGCCTTTATTTCCTGAGTGGCCATATAAGGAAGAACCTGCACTAGCATGGTTGCTCCCTGTCTCATGGTCCACTTGGGAAATTCTACCCCAAGGGGTTCTAGAGTTTCTCCAAAGTCTAGGGAAATTACCTGTATTGGTTTTTGGGTCAGAGGTGGGCTGGCGGGGTGTCTGAGTCTGGAAGTGAGGCCCTATTTGGGTTGGTCTCAACCTCCTCAGATCACTGGCCACTATGGAAGCCTTTCTGCCCATGACTGTGTCATATCTGGCCCTAAGGGTCAACCTCTGGCTGCCTACAGCTGGGGGTTGGATCCCTTTGGTTGGAATAGTGGAGGGCACCGGAAGGTTTGGGGCAACTAGGCCCCAGGTTTCCCTGTGTTCAACAACATCCATTTGAGGGGTGCCTATACCTAGGGGTAAGGGGGATCCCTCAGGTTGTAGAGGAATTTTCACCTGGCTAGAACTACTCTGCGGGGTGTCCCTAATCTGCTGATGAGGGGGTTCCTCTGGACAGGGGCCCATTAAGGGTCCACTGACCTCCCTGACCTCTGCAGCCCTGGGCTGACTGAGGCAGGGTAGAGAGGGGCAGGATACCTGCTTCAGACTGGGTACCACCTTGGAAGGATCCCCTGCCATCAGAGAGGTGGCCAGGCCAGGCCTGTCCACTTCTGGGGCAGTTACTTCACAGGGGGCAGGATCAGTTCCCTTAGAAACTTGACCCTCACCCTTGGTCTGGTGGGGGGAGGACTGTTCCTCTGCCCCTATGCTCTCTGTTTGGGTAGAGTGATCCATAGTTTCAGGCTTCACTCCCCTTACTTTCTCCTGGGGTGGAGGTGAGGCCCTCAGGGTCTCATCCACTCTCTCAGGGATGCCTAACATTCTTAAATGGGCATTGTGGTCTACCTCAGCCCAGGCTGAGATCTCTAGATCATTCCCCAGTAAGCAATCTACAGGCAAGGTTGTGGACACTGCCACTCTCTTGGGGCCAGTGACCCCTCCCCAGCTGAGATTTACTACTGCCATGGGATGGTCTGTCCTAATTCCATCAATATTGGTCACCTGGTAGCTAAACTCAGGTAAAAGCTGTTCTAGGGGCACTAGTCTCCTTGTCACCATGGTGACACTAGCCCCTGTGTCCCTGTAGGCCACAGCCTTCTGACCATTGATCATAGGCTCTTGTCTGTACCTGCCCAAGATATTGGGACTCATGGTAAAGTTGGCAAACCCCATGCCACCATCACAGACTAGAGTTGCTGGTGTAGGGGACCTGGTTAGGCCAGAGTCCACCTGTGTTCCCCAAGAGAGCCCAACTAATTTTTTGGGTGCACTCCCACCACCTGGGGGATTACTACTGGTAGTAACAGGAGGTGTTGGAGCTGCAGTGGGAGGAACATTTTCTTTATTGCCATTCTTTGGACAGCTGGAGTCAGTTTTCCAGTGTCCTGGTTGCTTGCACACATGGCAATATGGTTTCTTATTGGAAGAGGAAGGATTTTGGGACCCACCCCCAGAACTGGGTTTTTGGGGCCCTTCAGAGGACTTTTCTGTTTTATCATCCCCACCTTTCTCTTTGGGCTTAGTGGAATCTTTCTTCTGGTCACCACCTTGGTTCTTGGGCCTAACCCTGGTTCTGACCCATTTGTCTGCCTTCTTTCCCAATTCTTGGGGAGAGGTCAGATCAGAGTCCACCAGGTACTGGTGTAAGAGTTGGTTTTGACAATTATTAAGGATCTGCTCTCTCATAATCAAATTATACAATCCCTTAAAGTCAGTGACTCTACTGCCAACAATCCAACCCTCCAGAGCCTTGGTAGCACAATCTACAAAGTCCACCCAATCCTGAGTCTGTGCTTTCTGGGTATCCCTGAACTTCAACCTGTACTGTTCAGTGGTTAAGCCAAACCCATCTATCAAAGCACTCTTCAGGGATTCATAGTCATTAGCATCCTCTTCTCTAACAGTGAGGAGCTTGTCTCTACCTTTATCTGAAAAGGAGAGCCACAAGATTGCTGCCCACTGTTTCTGGGGGACCTGTTGAACTTTACAGGCCCTCTCCATAGCAGTTATCCATTTGTGGATATCATCCCCACTCTGGTAGGGAGGAACAACCTTGGACAGGTTCCTATGGTCAGGAGTATAATCTCTGTTTCTAGGGACACTGTTGCTGCCACCAGGGGCATCTAACCCCTCCTTCTTTGAAGCTCTTTGGAGCTCGAAGGCTTCCCTATCTAAGGCCAGTTGCTTGGCTCTGAGAGCAAGCCTAGCTTCCTCATACTGTAGCAACTTGTACCTTCTCTCAGAAGAGGTCTCCCTGGGAAAGTTGGAGTTCTTCTGTGGGACAGATTCTCTTCCAGAGTGGTATGAATGGTCAGATTCCCTTGAGAGGGACCTAGGCCTCTCTCCCACTCTGTCAGTTCTCTTAGGGAGAATTCCTCTGTTCCTTTCAGACTCTTCTGAGTCTGGCCCTTCGATCACAGACTCCAGGTCATCTTGATTTTCATCATCAGACCCAGAGACTATGTTTGACCCACCCCCTGATCCAGACCCACTTGCTCCTAGAGCTTGTTTCAGGTCATCTGCTACTAGCAGATCTATCAGGTGCTGTGATGAGGGACTCCTGCCCACCCTCAGTCCTCTTTCAAAGCATAAGGCCTTCAGGTCAGTGTAGGCCAGGTCTTTGTACTGAGCTGGGATGGACCCACTGGCTCCATCCTGGTGAGGCATACTAGTGTTGTGCAGTGTTGTACTACCTACACTAGTTGTGGCCTACTAAACCTAACTTGAGCTGTAGCAAGGGTGTGCTTATCCCTTTACACACAGCTCTAAGTTCAGTAGAACTTATTGATACTAGCTTGACTTTATATGTACCTTGAGTACCTTAAGTGGTTTTCAGTTAGTAATTCAAATTGAGATTTTCTGGTAAAACAATGGCAAGCTGTAATCCCACACGCTGCCCACCAATGTGAGAAGTTGGCCTGGCATATGCTGGTCACTAGTTCTAGTGGCCACCTTGCACCAGTCCAATTCGACTCTTGGTAGATAGGTTTAAAGACAACCTTTTAAAAGAAAGCTATCCTAGTGGTAGCTGTGGAGAGCAGCCTTCAGGCTAAGTCTCTGAGGAATGTAAAGCAGCTTGTTTTACCTTATAATCGCTTGAATTACCAAATGAAAGGACACCACACAGGTATATATATGAAATATATATGTATTTATTACTAAATATACTCTACTAATCTCTTTATGAGATTAGTCCCAGGTAAACATTCAAAAGATCAACATTTCTCAATAAATTAAGCACATAAATCACTGTAGCCCTAGGGGCGTACCAAACCATATACTAAGTAAATGGTATAACAAATTCGACAAGCAAAATGAAGAGGCCTAGGGCCTTGGGAATCGCTGGGGCTTCACTGCTGTAGTGTGTTCAGGTAAGTAACCAGCCCACGGGAGGCGCGTGCAGTGTCTAAACACGCACGCGAGTTTCTCATAGACTTCAATGCAAAAATTTCGCGATTTGTATTTCAAAGTTTTAGGGCACTTCTGAGTGGACAACAAGCACACAACTTACAGGGTAAGTATTTCGATAGCCAATGCACACTTGGGCACCGTAATGCCAGAGTTACCTCACCCAGGGAGTCCGGGTGCACAGGTGTCCTTTGGTGTCGGGTCGCGATGCTGATTTCAATGGGAATCGAGGTGTTCTTGCTGCTTGTGTCGTCGAGAGAGGTGTCCGTTCGGTTCCAACGATGGATTGGAGTTGCAGGCGACCTAGAAATTGAGGGGACAGAGTTCAAAGTCACTTGCCAGTGACCGGTGGCCTTCAGGATAGATGACCACAACTGTCGCGTCGCTTTCGTCGCTTATGGTGTTTTGTCTCTTCGCCTACGTCGTCCAGGAGGGATCAATGACAATCAGCAGCTGGAGTTGGAGGGTCCCACAACGTCTGCAGCTGTTGGCAGTGTCGGCACTCGGATTGGAGCCAACAACCCTTGGCAACTGCAAGTCTCGGGTAGAGTGAAGATTGTGGATGGCTCAGACCAGCAAGGTCCGAGGGACTTACCCAGCGAGGGTAAGTGGGGGTAGGCCCAGAGCAACCAGGCCAGCCCTTGGAATAGTTGAGGATGTCTTCAGGAGGGCTACTAGCCAACGGGCAAGCAACCGCGAAGACGCCTTTGCAGGAAAACTTCAGCAACAGCCCACGGTCACTCGGGACGGGGTAGGCCGCTGATCTTTGGTTCAGTACCTGCTCGGGACTTGGACATTAGGTGGTCCAAAGCACAGGTTTGTAGTTCGTCGTTCAGGGCTTGCACTCGAAATCAGTGCACGGTTCCCTGGTATTGTCGTTCCTCGTCACTCGTGGGGTCCAGACGCCACAGCTTCGCTGGGGACTCAAAATGGCCGTAGAGAGGTCAGGAAATCGACTTCAGGGGATGCAGGGGCTTCGGGCTCCGGCGGGAGCGGTAAAGTTTGCAACCGTTGTTCAGTCCTTAAGGTGCCTGCAAAGCAGGGGAGCCACTCCTTGGCTCCAAGGGAGATCCTTCGGTCTTCTAAAGGTAGTAGAACGTTGAAGGAACCGGATTCTTCTTCGGAGAGCGTCGTCCAGGTGTAATCTGAATTGCATTGGCAATGTTTGGTATCTTATACTGTAAAGATGGGAGGGACTAGCTCTATGGCCACTCCTCTAGGAGGGCCAGGGTAGGGGGTGGTTACACCCACTTCCCTTTGTCCAGTTTCGCGCCAGGACAGGGGCAGAGGCCCCTGAACCGGGTTGAGCTGGCATATGCACAGAGGAGCCTACTGCTCCCCCAGTGCAGGACTTCAAAGGCACTCTAAGAGTGCACCCTCCCAGCTCCAATACACTAAATCCTGTCTGGAAGGTTGTGACACCTCCCTGTGACAGGAAACCCTTTGTTGAGCTCCCTCCACTGCGAGTTTCGGTCAGCAGCAGGAGGGCAGCCCGGTGTCTGTGCTGGTGGCATCCATTTTGTGATGCCAGGGCTTTAGAAGATTTCTACCGTTTGGTACAGTGGGTACATGTCGTCCCCTCTAGTAGGGTGGGATCATACTCCCACACCAGTTACTGGTGTGGGGGTATGATTCCAAAACGTTTGACACCAAACACGACATGTTTTGATGCAGTCATTCCAAAGTTAGCATTAACCGGGAGGTTATAATGCACTTAAGAGTATATGGTTTAACCGCATCCACAAACAGCAGCAGAGAATAGACTCTGCCAGCTGCAGAGGGGTCCTGCTCAGGCAGAAGCACCCCCTCACATAGTAAACCACGCACCCTGCCCTTGGGATTGATAGGGCCTACCATAGGGGTGACTGATAGGTTCATATGTGTGTGTAAGGTGAGATATAGAAACCTATACCTCAGTGAGGAGTGCTAACACTACCTCACACAGGCTGCAGTAGCAGGCCTGTGGTGTCAGATTGAGAATGCTTCCCAGGGGTGGCATAATACATGCTGCAGCCCCTGGTAGGCCTGTGAAGTACCAATGCCCTAGGTACCTAAGGTACCATATACTAGGGGCTCACAAGGTACCACAGTATCCAATCACTAGTGCATCTAGTATGCACATCAAGTTTTAGGGAGTAAGCAGATAGGCTGGGGTCCTGAATAGCAGGATCCCAGCCAGACTAGTCAAAAACCACTCAAACACCAGGAAAAAAGTGGGGGCAACCATATAGTCAGATTCCACCTTCCTACACTGCCGATCAGGAGCTGTCTCATGCCGAGATGCAAGGCTCTGCGTCGCTGTGCATTGGATCCAGTGAAGCTGCCTATCAGGAGCTGTCTCGTGCCAAGATGCAAGACTCTGTGTCGTTTTGCATTGGATCCAGTGAAGCTGCCGATCAGGAGCTGTCTCATGCCAAGATGCAAGGCTCTGCGTCGCTCTGCGTTGGATCCAGTGAAGCTGCCGATCAGGAGCTGTCTCATGCTGAGATGCAAGGCTCTGCGTCGCTCTGCATTGGATCCTGTGAAGCTGCCGATCAGGAGCTGTCTCGTGCCGAGATGCAAGGCTTTGCATCGCTCGGCATTGGATCCAGTGAAGCTGCCGATCAGGAGCTGTCTCGTGCTGAGATGCAAGGCTCTGCGTCGCTCTGCATTGGATCCAGTGAAGCTGCCGATCAGGATCTGCGCAGTGCTGCGATGCAAGTCTCTGCATTGCTCTACATTGGATCCAGTGAAGCTGCTGATTAGGAGCTGTCTCGTGCTGAGATGCAAGGCTCTGCGTCGCTCTGCATTGGATCCAGTGAAGCTGCCCATCAGGAGCTGTCTCGTGCTGAGATGCAAGGCTCTGCGTCGCTCTACATTGGATCCAGTGAAGCTGCCGATCAGGAGCTGTCTCATGCTGAGATGCAAGGCTCTGCGTCGCTCTGCATTGGATCCTGTGAAGCTGCCGATCAGGAGCTGTTTCGTGCTGAGATGCAAGGCTTTGCATCGCTCGGCATTGGATCCAGTGAAGCTGCCGATCAGGAGCTGTCTCGTGCTGCGATGCAAGGCTCTGCGTCGCTCTGCATTGGATCCAATGAAGCTGCCGATCAGGAGCTGCGCAGTGCTGAGATGCAAGGCTCTGCGTCGCTCTACATTGGATCCAGTGAAGCTGCCGATCAGGAGCTGTCTCGTGCTGAGATGCAAGGCTCTGCATCGCTCTACATTGGATCCAGTGAAGCTGCCGATCAGGAGCTGTCTCGTGCTGCGATGCAAGGCTCTGCGTCGCTCTGCATTGGATCCAATGAAGCTGCCGATCAGGAGCTGCGCAGTGCTGAGATGCAAGGCTCTGCGTCGCTCTGCATTGGATCCAGTGAGGCTGCCGATCAGGAGCTGTCTCATGCCGAGATGCAAGGCTCTGCGTCGCTGTGCATTGGATCCAGTGAAGCTGCCTATCAGGAGCTGTCTCGTGCCAAGATGCAAGACTCTGTGTCGTTTTGCATTGGATCCAGTGAAGCTGCCGATCAGGAGCTGTCTCATGCCAAGATGCAAGGCTTTGCATCGCTCGGCATTGGATCCAGTGAAGCTGCCGATCAGGAGCTGTCTCGTGCTGAGATGCAAGGCTCTGCGTCGCTCTGCATTGGATCCAGTGAAGCTGCCGATCAGGATCTGCGCAGTGCTGCGATGCAAGGCTCTGCGTCGCTCTGCATTGGATCCAGTGAAGCTGCCGATCAGGAGCTGTCTCGTGCTGAGATGCAAGGCTCTGCGTCGCTCTGCATTGGATCCAGTGAAGCTGCCAATCAGGATCTGCGCAGTGCTGCGATGCAAGTCTCTGCATTGCTCTACATTGGATCCAGTGAAGCTGCTGATTAGGAGCTGTCTTGTGCTGAGATGCAAGGCTCTGCGTCGCTCTACATTGGATCCAGTGAAGCTGCCGATCAGGAGCTGTCTCGTGCTGCGATGCAAGGCTCTGCGTCGCTCTGCATTGGATCCAATGAAGCTGCCGATCAGGAGCTGCGCAGTGCTGAGATGCAAGGCTCTGCGTCGCTCTGCATTGGATCCAGTGAAGCTGCTGATCAGGAGCTGTCTCATGCCGAGATGCAAGGCTTTGCATCGCTCGGCATTGGATCCAGTGAAGCTGCCGATCAGGAGCTGCGCAGTGCTGAGATGCAAGGCTCTGCGTCGCTCTGCATTGGATCCAGTGAAGCTGCCGATCAGGAGCTGTCTCGTGCCGAGATGCAAGGCTTTGCATCGCTCGGCATTGGATCCTGTGAAGCTGCCGATCAGGAGCTGCGCAGTGCTGAGATGCAAGGCTCTGCGTCGCTCGGCATTGGATCCTGTGAAGCTGCCGATCAGGAGCTGCGCAGTGCTGAGATGCAAGGCTCTGCGTCGCTCTGCATTGGATCCAGTGAAGCTGCCGATCAGGATCTGCGCAGTGCTGCGATGCAAGTCTCTGCATTGCTCTACATTGGATCCAGTGAAGCTGCTGATTAGGAGCTGTCTCGTGCTGAGATGCAAGGCTCTGCGTCGCTCTACATTGGATCCAGTGAAGCTGCCGATCAGGAGCTGCGCAGTGCTGAGATGCAAGGCTCTGCGTCGCTCTGCATTGGATCCAGTGAAGCTGCCGATCAGGAGCTGTCTCATGCCGAGATGCAAGGCTTTGCATCGCTCTGCATTGGATCCAGTGAGGCTGCCGATCAGGAGCTGTCTCATGCCGAGATGCAAGGCTCTGCGTCGCTGTGCATTGGATCCAGTGAAGCTGCCTATCAGGAGCTGTCTCGTGCCAAGATGCAAGACTCTGTGTCGTTTTGCATTGGATCCAGTGAAGCTGCCGATCAGGAGCTGTCTCATGCCAAGATGCAAGGCTTTGCATCGCTCGGCATTGGATCCAGTGAAGCTGCCGATCAGGAGCTGTCTCGTGCTGAGATGCAAGGCTCTGCGTCGCTCTGCATTGGATCCAGTGAAGCTGCCGATCAGGATCTGCGCAGTGCTGCGATGCAAGGCTCTGCGTCGCTCTGCATTGGATCCAGTGAAGCTGCCGATCAGGAGCTGTCTCGTGCTGAGATGCAAGGCTCTGCGTCGCTCTGCATTGGATCCAGTGAAGCTGCCAATCAGGATCTGCGCAGTGCTGCGATGCAAGTCTCTGCATTGCTCTACATTGGATCCAGTGAAGCTGCTGATTAGGAGCTGTCTTGTGCTGAGATGCAAGGCTCTGCGTCGCTCTACATTGGATCCAGTGAAGCTGCCGATCAGGAGCTGTCTCGTGCTGCGATGCAAGGCTCTGCGTCGCTCTGCATTGGATCCAATGAAGCTGCCGATCAGGAGCTGCGCAGTGCTGAGATGCAAGGCTCTGCGTCGCTCTGCATTGGATCCAGTGAAGCTGCTGATCAGGAGCTGTCTCATGCCGAGATGCAAGGCTTTGCATCGCTCGGCATTGGATCCAGTGAAGCTGCCGATCAGGAGCTGCGCAGTGCTGAGATGCAAGGCTCTGCGTCGCTCTGCATTGGATCCAGTGAAGCTGCCAATCAGGAGCTGTCTCGTGCCGAGATGCAAGGCTTTGCATCGCTCGGCATTGGATCCTGTGAAGCTGCCGATCAGGAGCTGCGCAGTGCTGAGATGCAAGGCTCTGCGTCGCTCGGCATTGGATCCTGTGAAGCTGCCGATCAGGAGCTGCGCAGTGCTGAGATGCAAGGCTCTGCGTCGCTCTGCATTGGATCCAGTGAAGCTGCCGATCAGGATCTGCGCAGTGCTGCGATGCAAGTCTCTGCATTGCTCTACATTGGATCCAGTGAAGCTGCTGATTAGGAGCTGTCTCGTGCTGAGATGCAAGGCTCTGCGTCGCTCTACATTGGATCCAGTGAAGGTGCCGATCAGGAGCTGTCTCGTGCTGCGATGCAAGGCTCTGCGTCGCTCTGCATTGGATCCAATGAAGCTGCCGATCAGGAGCTGCGCAGTGCTGAGATGCAAGGCTCTGCGTCGCTCTGCATTGGATCCAGTGAAGCTGCCGATCAGGAGCTGTCTCATGCCGAGATGCAAGGCTTTGCATCGCTCTGCATTGGATCCAGTGAAGCTGCCGATCAGGAGCTGTCTCATGCTGAGATGCAAGGCTCTGCGTCGCTCTTAATTGGATCCAGTGAAGCTGCCGATCAGGAGCTGTCTCGTGCCGAGATGCAAGGCTTTGCATCGCTCGGCATTGGATCCTGTGAAGCTGCCGATCAGGAGCTGCGCAGTGCTGAGATGCAAGGCTCTGCGTCGCTCTGCATTGGATCCAGTGAAGCTGCCGATCAGGATCTGCGCAGTGCTGCGATGCCCTGAGTCACTTTGTGCCGTTCTCCGTGAAGTCTGGTGACACTTTCAGTTAAGCAGATAGAAGTACGCTCTGACTCCAGCCAAGGGTCCAGGACTTTGAGGGCAGCACTTGGAGGTCAGGGCTCACTCTCACAGAGGCCAACAGAAGGGACCAGTCAGGTCCAGTTGGGTCCAGTCAGCTGGAAAGCAGGTGAGACCTCTGAGAGCTTGGTCTGTCCTTGTAACTCAAACAGGAGGTCATCCAGCTGAGAGATAGCACTGCTGTGCACAGTGAGTCATTGGGGGTGGGGGACACCCCTTTTGTCTAACCCTAAACTGGTTCTGGTCAGTTCTTCCTTCGCCCCTGGTTTGGCACCACACAGGCAGGCCCAGGTGTGAGCTGCATTTGTCAGGTAGGCATCTTCCGAAACTCAGGCAGGGCCTGGGCTCCACTCCCCAGGCCCTTCTGCTCAGGGGAGGAACACCCGTCCTCACACCCAAGGCCCTTTTGTCCACTGTCTGGGAGGAATACATATCACTCCCTGGGAGAGCCAATAACAGTCAAGTGACCCTCGACACTGGCAGAATGGCAAACTTGGTTTATAGAGCATAATGCCAAATTTCTAAAAGTGTCATTTTCAAAATAGTAATTTACACTCCAACTTCATCATTAAAGAGGATTTTAAATTACAATGAGTGGAAGAAGTATTTCTTTAGATGTTCCAAGACTCAATTGAGCACTTATTAAATGTAATAGGGTAAACCATTGTTAGTCTATGGGCGGCCAGCCTTGCCGGATTTTCACCCTGTGCCAGAACTATACCATTACTTAAGAAATGAAGAGTGCACTGATATTTCTCCTGTTACCTTAATTAATCCTGTTTGTATCATGACAAGTCAAATCATCTAAAAATATGTTAGTTAGGCATTGTTCCAGAAGAACTAGTTCTTAGCCGCGCAATCTTTCATTATGGTGCAGAGAATATATCAACACTTGTTGTAAATCCAAAGAGCGAAGCTTCACAACATAAATCGAATCGGGACAACTCGTTTTTTTCATTGAGACCTCTTGGTTGCATACCATCAATTCTAAGGATCGGCTATATATTCTTCTCTAACAGTTCCCTCGTTCGTTGTTTCCGCCACCATATACTTTAGTTTACAAATGTTGTGTTTCTGCTCTTTTAAACATGCTGGTGGGCAGATTTCTCAAGCCAGGGGCAAATATCACTTTTGTGTTCTTCCAAACATAAGTTGATGTTTCATTCTGGTTTGCTGCCACACTCATCCACATGGACACTCTAACATGAAAGTAACATTCTGTGCGTCATGGGCGCTATACGTTTAAATTGCATTTATATAGCGCTTACTGCACCTGTCAAGGCGTTGATGTTTTAATTTGTATTTTTTGTATTTAATTTATCTCTTTATGTGGGTGAGTGATTTCTGTCCCGGGAATCATGCTGTGCACTGGGACAGCACTGAGGGATGGGCATGAGCCATAGCAGGTTGTCTTCTGTGGGTGTTGAAGGTGTCAGTCAGTCAGAGGGAATTCTACAGAGCCTCTATGAGCTACATTGGACTGCCTAAGCGCTGAGTGTTCTGGTATTAGTATTTGAGTGTGGTATATATTGTATTTTGATTTATTTGCAACAGTGGAGTAATGTACTTTGTGGTTCACTGCGGATCTGGGTGTACACCAAGTGACCACTGGTACGGGCAGCGGGGGCAGAAGCATCATCTAAGGCAGTCATAATCTTGCACATGAAAGCTGCCCACATACCTGAAGCACTACCACCCAGCACCACAGACACAAGTTTGCAGCACACAGGCACATTAGCATGGCCCTCGCAGAACCTTTGCATGTAACCCCACTACCAAGGTAATGTGGTGACAGAACATATACATTTACACTGCCCTCGTGACATCCACTGAGGCATGTCTGATGACAGCCCAGCGAGGCTGGGGCACATGCCTACGCCTCCCAGGTGACCAACACCTTCCACGTCAATGTTTCTCATAGCATGCGGTCAGTCATGACGGGCCGCACGTATGCAAGAGCTCAAAATATGTATTTAGGTGAAATGGCCCAACTCACCTCACAGACTCCCCATAAACACACAGACACTTCAATATCTGAATACATCTAAACAGTCTTTAGACATAATATCGAGTTTAAAATATCAGGAGACATAAGTAACGCAAATGAAATATCATGACACACAAATATCGTTTATTGAGGTAAGTAATATCGCTTTAAAGAATATCAATGTTTTTAGTATCATTTTCTGTAATATAGTTGTTAAAAAATATATTTTGTAAATAATTATATGTGTTACTATTGTTTATACAAATTGTATTATTTTTAGAATTTAGTTTGTAATTTTAAGTGGTTTTGAATTTTTTTATTATGAATAGCAATTTATAGTGGCATAGTGGGTTGTTGGGTTTTTATGAAGTATTGGGTGGCAAGTTAATTAAGTAATAATCAATTAACAATTAAATCGTTATTGTAAACAATGTGTTGATTTTTATGTAATATATAGAATACTTATTTATTTTACTTATATTTTAGTTTTGGGCTGCTAGGATTGTTGGGGACTAGGATGGGAAGTTAATTAAGTACTGATTAATTAACAATTTAACATAAATTCGTTTAGTAGTTTATTCGATCAATAGCATGATCATATACATATAAATAAACAAAACCAGCTCTTCTGGACAGATCCCGAAGGAAACAGTGGCACTCCAGAGGATCGCACAATGAACTTTATTGTGCACACAAACAACAGCGCGTTTCGGCGAAGCCTTTGTCAAGTTAAAACTCTGTATACCATCCCCTTTAGAAATACAATCTAAGGTTCATAGAATGTAAGGGAAATCTACGAAATCGTGAGTTCCTACAATCCTGCAGCTCGAATACCAGAAATTAATGACAAATACCTGTGTATATACATATATGATAGCAATCTTGTGCTCAAATGAAATAAATTTAAATTAACATTCATTTAGGCTTTCCCACAATGCCCATTATTTGACGATATCTTATTCATTTCAATCATAGACAAAGAGAAAATACTCCTTGATTCTAGTATACAAAAAATATGAGAATCACAAAATAATTCATTGCAAAAATGTGCAAATGAATGCAAGTGCATATTCACATTATCATATCAGTAAGAATGCATCCTTCGATTACATGAATACTTAATTAATCAAATGTGCAAAGACGCAAAGAAATGGACTGTGCAAAGTCAAATAATGTATTAATGTATTGATAAAGGGTAATGTACCCGCCTGTGGACTCAAAATGTAAGATAATGTATCTGAGCAATAGGTAAATATTTAAAAACGGAGTACTGTACCCCTTGGTAGGTAAGTGGCATGTGTGAAGATTCTCTTAATCCTACGGATAGTCCAAACTTCCAGGGCCATTTCTAATCTATAAAGGTCTTGAGACAGGATCACATGTGTGTGTTCTCTAGAAGAAAATTAAGAAAAAGTAACTAAGAATAATGCGTGAGGGAAGGAGGAGAGTAAGCGGGAATTGAACTAAACACCCAAAACTGCAATTAAAGCATGTAAAATTTAATTGAAAATAGATGGAAAATCCATCCGGGCATCAGTCATCACTGTGCCCCTTAGCAAATACTAGCTAGCCCTTCTTTACCCCTCCTAAAAGTGAATGTGAATTAAAACCAGCCATGGCCGACAGAAGGACATACTTATGATAAAAGAAAGAAATGCGGAAATGGACAGTGATCAACTGTGTCCCATATGTGTTGCTAATTCTTCCCCACTATTGAGCCTAAGTGGAATTTTGGTATTGAGCTCAATAATATACCTGGATTCAATGATCCCCAACAATTTCTCCCTGTCTCCACCTCTTGGGTGTGGGAGAATTCTGTCTATTCCAAAAAACTCAATCAATTTGGTGTTGCTTTGATGTTTTTGATGGTAATGCTTAGCTACAGGGTAGCTGAAATCATGAATTGTCACTGCCCTCATGTGTTGCAAAATTCTGGTTTTCAGTTGCAACTTTGTGCTCCCGATATACCTAAGGCCCCACGAGCATTCCAATACATATACTATGTAATCACTAGTACATGTTAGGAGCTTGGTGATTTTTCTGATCTTGTTTCCATGAGTAATATACTTATCTCTATTCCTGCTATTGCTCCCCGCCTTGCATGTGCTGCATCTTAAAAAGCCCTTAGGTATGCCTAGCCAAGTGTTAGTAGTGGGTTTCCCTTGATGGCTATGAACCAAAAAGTCCCTGAGTGATTCAGATTTTCTGTATGTTATCTGGGGCGATCCACCAATATATTTGCCTATAACCGGATCGGTTTCAAGTAAACCCCAGTGGCATTTCATTATCCTCTTAATGGAGTTAGACCTGGTGTTGTAAGTGGTTATCATTCTAGGGATATTGGCCTTTTCAATTTTGTCTTTCTTAGGGCGGAACAATACCTCATTCTACGTGAAGTTATTGACCTTCTTTTTAGCTTCAGATACCACTTTCCTGCTGTAGCCATGTTGGGCAAATCTTTCTTCGATGATTAGTTGCTCTTTAGCGTGACTTATTTCGGAGCTGCAGTTACGGCGAGCCCTTAGGAACTCTCCCTAGGGGATGCTGTTCACTAGTGGGGTTGGATGATTGCTGTAGGCATTCACTAGTGGGGTTGGATGATTGCTGTAGGCATGTAGGAGGGTGTTACCCACTGTATCCTATAAAGAGACTATTAGCCATTTTGTTATTTTCAATATTGATGGCTACATCTAGGAACTCGCAATAGGTGGCACTGATTTTGTGTGTGAAGCTGAAATTGAGATTATTGATACTCAGTTTGTTGATAAATTCTTGGGCCATGGATCTGGGACCATCCCAGATCAGGAACAGGTCGTTGATGTACCTGATCCAGATGGGGATATGTTTGGAGTACTTTTCATTCTCCTCAACCCACACTACTTGTTCCTCCCACCAGCCTAGAAAAAGATTGGCCAGGCTAGGGGCAAAACAGGTACCCATCGCAGTTCCAGACTTCTGTCGGTACAGGGTTTTGTCACAGATAAAAAAAATTCATTGAGGCAATATAGCGTCATTTTTTCCAGCAGGATGGTATGGTCCCCTAGACAAATGTGTCTCCCACGGAAGTAGTACATATGTGCATCTACACCCTGTCTTTGATCAATACAGGTGTACAGGGAACATACATCCAATGCTATCATTAGGTGACTTTCTTCCCACCTCATGTCAGGGATACGGCATAAAAAATCAGTAATATCCCTACAGTATGACCTTAGATTGGTGACAAAACGTGATAGAAATAGGTCTAGAAAAATGGAGGTATTTTCCAGGAGCCCTCAATTGGAAGACACAATAGGTCTCCCTGGTGGTCCAGTGGGATGTTTATGGATTTTTGGTAATAGATAGAAACAGGGTACATGTGGGTTATCTGTTTTAAAGAAGTGATATTCATCCTCATCTAAAAGACCCCCAACCCACCACCTTTTCAGAAATTCATGATCGGTGGTGATAGAGGACCTATAGGTTTCCCATTCAATTTTCTCATAAAAACTCACGTCCCCCAATTGTCTCAGAGCCTCATTATTGTACTGTTCATTATCCATTATTACTACATTCCCACCCTTGTCTGAGGGTTTTCTAACTATACTCGGATCGTTGACAAGACCAGCAAGGGAATTCCTCTGTTGCTTCGTCAAATTATCCCATTGCTTTTTGGGATGTTGTTCCCGTAGTTTACTTATTTCTTGAATCATAATCATGTTGAAAGCTTCAATATTATCATGTGGGCCATTCGGGTTAAACACCGATTTGGGTTTCAGACCACTGTGACTTGCTACATCGGGAGAAAATCCTAATTGCATCTGTGTCTTTCCTTTGTCCTGTTTGATATTTTCTTCAAGTTGATGTAAATCAAGAATGAAATCCACATCCTCCAAACAGAAATCGGAGAGATCCTTCGATTATCAAGTTGTTGGTTTTCACTTTCTTCTGTCCTACTGCCATCCTATAGATTTTCATAGGTCTCAATTTACGCACATACAGGAACAGATCTATCCGAGTATCCACATAATGCCCATCAGAGGAAGGGCAAAATGATAAATCTAATTGTAGAAGTGATGTTTCTTCCACCGAAAATGTCCTAGACGATAAATTGATAATCGAATTGTTGGTTGTACTGTTCCTGGTACTCTGGAGATAGTTTGAAGTTGTTCTACCACCTCTCCTCTTTTTCAATCTGAGTCTTTTTTTGTTCCTTTGCCTCTTCCTCTTTTGGGACCTTTGCCTTTTCCTCTGCCCTTTGCTGGGGTATTGTCGTATTGTCCCAATTCCTTCTTCTGTTTGAGAATTTGAAATTCATGCAAAAAGGTGAGGGGGTGTGATCCTAAAGGGACACTTGGATTCAGTGCTTCTGTGTCAAAACTCAAATCAGAGCTGGAGCCAGTAGATAAACTCTCTAGTTGTCTTTGATTCTGTAGCACCTTGAGATCCCTTTGAGCCCAATCAAAGTATTTAGCGTAAGTGAGGATTCCTCCTTCTGCGTAGTCTTTTTTGTCACGCAGAAATTTACGCTGTTTCTTAGCATTAATCCCGTCTTCGTATGCTTTTAGTTTTCCATCCAGTTGTTTCAGAAATTCAATGACTGTTTTATCGCTTTTAAATTTTTCCAAATCCTGTCTGAGTTCAATCAGTTCCTTACGTGTGGTATTTAAATCAATTTTGGCAAATTTTATAAGGATTTCCACCATCCCCTTACAGGTTTTGGTCATAAATGCTGGCCATTCCCTTTCTATGAACCTTAGATTGTATTTCTAAAGTGGATGGTACACAGGGTTTTCACTTGACACAGACTTCGCCGAAACGCGTTGTTGTTTGTGTGCACAATAAAGTTCATTGTGCTATCCTCTGTTGTGCCGCTGTTTCCTTTGGTATCTGTTCGGGAGAGTTGGTTTTGTTTACTATGGACGGCTGCTGCTGCCATCACAGGCATCGTAGGAAGTGGATCGACGAAGCAGCGGTTGGAAGAAAATACATATAAATACATCACATGACAGACAGAATTTTATTAAGATAAAAAGAACAGGAAGATTTAAAATGACATCATCTCCAAAATCCTGTACATCAATCAGAAATAAAATAATAATAAAATGGATAGCTTATATAAAATACTTTAAAACTTTTGCAGCCTAAATAAAACATTGAGAATGCACCAGCAGTGATAGAGCAATTCATAAGCAACTTTATAAAATGCAGACCCTTTAGAAAACCATTGTTGCATACATTTCCTATGTTTTCCCGACTCTTGCCGAGGGATATTATTTCTCCATTTTAGACCTCTGCCACCAGGCAAAAAGCAAATATCTTGAAAGTGTAAAGACAAGCCACCTTGTTGTATCTGATCTGAATATACGTAATGCATCTGCAGGTCAGGAGAATGATATCAACCGACATGCCGGGATAATCCATTTTTTCCTCAGATTAGCATAGAGAGGGCAAAAAAAGATAAAGTGTTCTGTGGTTTCTGGACTAGTGCAACACGACGGACACATCGCCCAGCTACTTTTCATGACATTCAGTGGGAGAGCCCCAATCCTAAATTGTATATAAATTGCTTGTGCTTGAGGGGGTTAAACATCGTCCATGTAGAACTCAAACTTAAAACAGCTTTTGACATTTTAAAACTGGTAGTTAAAGTGCCAAGTGACCTAGTATCAGCGCAAGAAGAATCAATAAAATCCCAGAAATTGTTTCTAAACTGGGAAACCATTCTTCTTGTATTGGACTGTGTATCATCCCACATAAACCCCAGCCTAAAAAAAAACCCCTGTCGTATCCTATTAAACCAAACCAATTGCCCTGACTGTCTTTCAAGAATTAATAATTCCTCCACAGCTTCCTCAACTGGGATCTGGGTAGTACTAGTCCAAAGTCTTATTCAGAACATAAGCGCCTTAATAGCAGCTGTGCGGATGATAGATTTTAGACCAAGATCAAGTCGCAGTGGCAGAAGTTGCGTGTTGACTGGGAGATTAAGAATTGATCTTAAAAAAAAAATTCTGCAACTTCTAATTCATTCGGATGCTCCAGCGCCCGCAATTCGGCCCATATAGGGCAGCTCCCAACCTTTTAGACCAATGAATTTCTAATATGAGAGAAATTGGGCGGAACGTTGATTGTTTAACCCTCTTTACTATTGCACAATCCACATGCCGGAGGGTAAGCACGCTCTTCTGGATTTGGGGAGTCAATGCCATGTTATCGCTAATTCTGACTCCCAAGTAGTCGAAGACTTTGACCTGCTCTAGGTGTTGGACACCCAACCTCACTTTCCCCTTGGTGGATTTATAGGGATTAAAATCCATAAACTTTGTTTTAGAGCAGTTTAATTTGAGGCCACGACCTTTATAAGCTGTTGCAAACCTAGTTGAAACGTTCTGAATGCCCATTGGGGTTTTAGAGATCATCTTCAAATAGGAGATAGGGGATTAGTTTGCCTGCTAGTTTTGGCGGGTCACCTCCACGGTCATAAAGATCAGTGATGAGCTTGATCATGGACAAGGCAAACACTGTTGGGGCAACAACACAGCCCTGGCGCACCCCCTTTAAAACAGGTATATTGTCGGTTAATCTACTGTCAGAATTCCACCTAACTTTAGCATAGTAACTTTTATGAAGGCAGACCAGGAGTTTAAGCATGCCACGGGGAGCCAAAGGTCCCTAAGAGCGGCCCAAGGCCTGGTACGATCTATAGAATCAAATGCCATTTTAAACGATTAACAAACACAACATATAAGTGACCCCTCTAGATCGTAACTTCCTTCCAAATGAGCGACAGGAAACGAAACACCTGAGGTAGGATGCTCGTGGAGGCACTAAAGCCAGCCTGCAGGTGAGAGAGTTGCTATTTTCCTCAATCCAACTGCGGAGATGTGATAAAATCATCTTACTAAAGATTTTCTGGGATACATCTATGAGGCTAATAGGCCTGTAATTTGAGGGGTCCCCTTTGTCCCCTTTTTTATATATGGGGATTATTTCAGGACCCTTCCAGGAGACGGGGATGTCCCTCCCTCGAATGAGAGCAGCAAACACTGTGTGGAGCAGAGGACCCATATATTGGGTTCAGATCGATACAAATCTCCCGGTAGTCTATCTCACCCAGGTGCTTTCCCAGACTTTAGTGAGTTAATTGCATTCATTAATGTCCCCTAAGGAAAAGCTGTTTTCATCTTCCACTTCAGGCTCTATGTTACAATCCCTGTCTGTTAATGTTACCGCACCCTTGGGCTTGCGGTCTTCTCCAGAGTATAATTTCTGAAAGTACTCTTCCCAGACACGTGGCTGTATATGAAAGTGATTTACATTTCATTACAAGACTGGAGGCTACATTATCCATTATCTTTTAATGCAGTCACAAGCAGCCACACCACATCATAAATAAAACAGTTCCTGAATGGAATGAACAGATGGTATGAATGGCACGAGCACCGAGCAGGCCGCCTCTTTTAAATGCGGCTCTCAAGCCGATAAGTTCTCTTGCTATTACTCTTATGTTCCTTTGCCAAATGTTTGGTTTTATTCATGTTGTTTTTCCATTGTTATTGGTGCCCTGTTTTCAGGTAATGTAATTGCCTTTGGAGACATGCTTGCTTTGAAGAAGCTTTTCTTCCCCTCCTTGTTCACTCCCCCTTCCCTTGATTTCCAATTTCTGGTCATCAAGCCCTCCCGCCCTCCCCCTTAACGCACAACTCCTTGAGTCAGTCGAACTCGTGCGGGTCTGCAATCGGTACCTTTGATTGCCGAAGTCGTGTTTTTGCCTCATCCCTTTCTTTATGGACACTGCCTTGGACACGGCTCATCGCTTTTCACTCCCTGGTTGATAGATTCACTTCCGCCTAAACCCGCGTCTCCCTTTTCCTTGATTTAAAAAAAAAAAAAACAATGAATAAGGCTTCCGACCACGTCCTTTAGAGGAGCGGTCCTTAGCAACGGTAGCGCTACGCGCCTGTGTTTCCAGAGCTCTTTTCTCTAATTTCTCCGGTAGCAGCTGTTCTCAAGCACCCTTGTCAGTTACCAACTGCTACCGGAGACTGTGCCCCATTCGCTTTGTTTATTCCTTCGCTTCGTGCATTGTTTCCCCCCCCAAAAAAAGGATTAAGGGAGAGTGTCATTATTATAACAAAGCTCAGCACATAATATTTTTAATCACCTTTTCAATAATTTATTCATCACAATTCATCAATAACTGACCAAATCTTCCACATAATGACAGATTTTGAGTCAGATTATGCTGCAGCTAGCTCCCCTAATTATAAAAATGAATCCTTTAAAAACTTTATTCAAAAGGAGATGAGGTCTTGTATATTAGACACATTTAAAGAGGTTATGTCCTCAAAAAGACCCTTTCCCCTTGATCAGGGCGACCTCCCTGAAAACCCCACAACCCATAATCGTTCACATATGAAGCAGGGGAAAAGAGCTAAAAAATCTAAAAACACTGAACCTTACTCAAAGAGCACTATGGGAGGTCCTAGCACCTCAATTGTTTTGGGAGGTCTTAGCACCTCAAACATTGTGGGAGGTCCTCGCACCTCGAATACTACAGGTGTCCCTAGCTGCACAGACTACTCAGGTGTCCCTCACGGCACAAATTATCGAAGTGCTCATAATAATCCAGACACTGATTCTGAGGACGAGGACAACTTCCCTAATCCTTACGATGAGTTTGTCCTCGACTTAGACAATGAGGACCTTGACTTTAATAGCCAACCTAAAGACAAATCACCGTCCTCTTCCAAGAATGTCATTCTCAACCGTTTGGGCGAGGAAATGTTTTCACCTCTTAACATCTCCCACCCCAGAAGCTCTGAATGGTTCCCCCAAGAGCATGCGGCAAAATTCATCACGAGATGGCTCAGAAACTCTCTGGAAAGAGAGACTCGTAGTACCCTTAGGTCCGAGTGTCCTAGACCTGCAATACAAGAAAAGGTCTGTCAGACCCCCAACCTTGATCCTGACTTGATCAAGTTCTTGTTCAACCTGGGTAGGGACCCCAGAGAAGGTATGGAGAGGTCTCTCAAGGGCTGCCAGGATCGTCTTCTCGACATCCTGGGTCCCCTGACCAGAATCCTAGATTTTGCAGAAGAATGTCACATTAATGACACTCCCCTTAACATTGACCTTATCAGAGGCTGGAGCCAAAGAGACTTGGTGCTCCTCGGAAAAGCTAACTCTAGCCTTAATATTGAGAGAAGGAGAGCCCTTCTCACCAAGATTAATCCCAAGTTGGGCGACATGGCCAAAAAAGGACCTTCCATAAACCCTAAGGGCCTACTTTTTGGTGAAGATATGATCAAGTCTATCGGTAAATATGTCTCCACCTTCACCACCCTCGATAAAGCCCAAGCTAATATGAGGCGAGTTTTTAATTCCAATCTTTTTGGATGGGCTGGAAAAAGGGGCCTTTCTTTCGGCCGGGGCAACCAAAGGCCCTTTTCAAGATTCAGAGGCTCTGGAAGAAGCTTCTTCCCGTCCAACCCTCAATTCTACCCACAAAGAGGGAGAGGCTCGCGGAATAGAGGCTCCAGATCCTGCGGAATACCCAACAACACCAATATTCAAATTAAGTACACCTCTTCCTCCTTCTTCCTTCCCTCCAAAGGTAGGGGGCAGTCTACAGTTCTTTTACCACATATGGGAAACTCTAACTCAAGACCCCTGGGTTTTGGAAACTGTTCGAGGTTTCAGGATAGAATTTATCAATACCCCTACACAAACATCTCTCCCGAGAGTACTAACTCATTCAGAGGATCAACAAATAATCGTAGAAGAAGAGATTGCCTCCATGCTTCAAAAGGGCGCAATCTTAGAGGTTCCTTGGAGTTTAAAGAGGTTTGTAAGCACACTCTTTCTTGTTCAAAAAAAGGAAAAATGTTGGAGACCAGTCATAAATCTACACGAATTAAACAAGTATCTGGTCTACAGGCATTTCAAAATGGAGGACATCCACCTCCTGAGAGACCTACTTCTACAAGGAGACTGGTTGGTTATATTAGATCTAAAAGACGCCTACTTTACCATCCCACTGGCCAAGGAACACCAGCCCTTCCTTCAGTTCGCTTGGAACAATCCTCTTTTTCAATTTCAGGCCCTTCCTTTCAGGCTTCCTTCTGCCCCCTGGTGTTTCACCAAGATTATGAGAAGTATCGCCTCACTTTTGAGGGAAAGAGGTATTCGCTTAATTGCTTATAAGGACAACATTCTCATTATGTCCCAACTCCATTCGCAGATCCTGAAAGACTTGAAGATTGCAATGGACCTCATAGAGAGTCTAGGCTTTATTATAAACCGGGAAAAATCAATCCTTACCCCCTCCAGATCCCTGGAGTTCCTCAGCTTTACAGTAGACACCTCAAAATATCTTCTCTTACTTCCCCCAAAGAAAATTTACAAAATTCGCAAAGAGATCAGGTTTGTTCTAAAACAAGATTCTCTATCTCTAAGACAGTTAGCCAGACTTTTAGGCCTCCTCTCGTCCTCCATTCAAGCCGTCTTCCCGGGACCTCTCAACTACCGAGCTCTTCAGAGAATAAAAGGGAAAGCTCTCAGATCTGGCCTGTGGTACGGAGATCTTGTAACCTTAGATCACGAAGCCAGGTCGCTGGAGAATTTGGATGCCTGGAATAGCAAAGCAATCTTTGGCTCGACTCCGGAGTTCATCCTGGAATCAGATGCGAGCCTCCATGGTTGGGGTGCTCGCCTCCTCAACCAAAACACTGGTGGTATATGGTCCCTTGCGGAGACCTCCCATCACATAAACTATTTAGAACTTAAGGCAGGCTTATACGCTCTAATGAGCTTCAGACACTTGCTTCAAGGGAGATCTGTTATCCTGAAGATGGACAACATCTCTGCAGTATCCTATAACAACCGCCTAGGCAGGACCAGATCAGCAGACCTCTCCAACTTAGCCAAGAGGCTCTGGATGTTTTGCCTAGAGCACAAGATTGTCCTAAAGGCGGAGTATCTCCCGGGAAACTCAAATATTTCCGCAGATTGGAACCCCAGATTCCTCTTAGACTTCAGCGACTGGAAACTCGACCCGAATGTCTTCAACGCTCTAAATGGAATTTGGGGCCCACTGGATGTGGACCTATTTGCGAGCAGATTAACTTTCCAGTGTCGCGGAAGCGTCAGCGTGTCAGCAGGATACACTACCCACTAACCTTAGCCAGCCAGCAGGAACGATGCTTGCGATGAGAATCCCCCCTCTTCTCCCCTTCGCTAACGCTCCCCTCAGGAAGGCCACCAGAGTAGGGAGAGAAAGCGGTTGGGAGAAGGGGGAGGGAACCAAAGATGACCACCGGAGGATTTGCAGGGCAACCTACTGTCCAGTAGGTGGGTTAGGTAGAAGTTCTAGGAGGGTTCTTGCGTCGGAGACTATGGACAAGAAAACAGAGGACACATAAGCCACTGCCGTTACCATGAATCCCCACCCCCTGCCCCACTATCCAGAACTCACAGTTTTCAAGGAGGGTGGTCCTACCACGGGTATCCGGTAATCGTCCTCTGGGAGTACTGGGTAGTTGGTTGTGGTACCGCTTAAAACGTACAGAGTCTTCTGTGGAAAGGGTAGGTTCTGACTCTGTGTTCTGCGCGGTGAAAGTAGTAGATGCGGAGTGACTGTCTGAAGGGAGACAAGGGAGGGCTCGCTGACCCCCTACAATCCTGCGTCTTGTCTACCTTCCCTCCCAACGTCCTTGCGTAAATCAAAAAGAATGTGTGCTCTCTCCTGTTACGTCACAGCAGAGCACTCTGGTCATGAGGAGAGAATTCCCTTCTCCTTTTGCTGGTATTCGCTGTTGCGCTCACACGGCAGTCGTGCTCAGTTCTCTCGGAACCATAGAGCTCTGCCAGGTCGGATAGCTTCTCCGCGGTTCCGTCACCGCGGGAGCCGTCTCCGAAATTAGGGGCTTTAGTAAATACTTACTCCGGTTCCTGTTACTCCGGTGAATCTAGCGGGACGCCGTAGATCTCTCTCACGGCTCCTGCTGAGGTTGGCGCGAGGGGTGTTTCTCCGGTTTCGTGGTCTCCGCGAAGTCCAAGGTTAGCGCGCACACGGCGCTCGCAGCTACGAAGGTCTCGGAAACAATACTGGAACTGGGGCGAGATTGTCAAGCGCCTCCTCTAGGGGGAGGCGGTCTTTTATAGCTGTGAGATATGCGACCCTGGCTGACGCGAGTTCTGGTCGCCAGCCCCAGGGTGTTCTGGGCAATGTAGTTCCTGGCCGGTGTTCGCGTAACCGCAACAGAACCCCCTCTCAAGGACCGCCGTCCCGGCGGACGCCCCGGCTTCCCCGGATGTGATCTATGGAAGGAGTCCACCAGGTCGGGGCAATGGAGATTATGCGCTGGTTCCCAGGTCCTGTCCTCCACTCCAAACTCTTTCCAATCCACTAAATATTGGACCCTTCCTCTTACTAATTGAGAGTCCAGTATTTCCTGTACCTCATATTCTTCCTGGCCATCGACCTCTATGGGTGGAGGTTTCTCTGGGAGTCTCGTACTGATAGGGCAGGGTCTTAATAGTGACACATGGAACACGGGGTGTATATGCCAAGAGATGGGAAGGGACAGTCTCATGGCCACAGGGTTTACCACTCTCTCTATGCTGTAAGGTCCTATGTACCGGGGCTTCAGTTTATCAACCCCTTTTAACTGGAGATTGCGTGTAGAGAGCCATACCTTGTCCCCCACTTGATACATTGGTTCCTCCTCTCTTCTCCTGTCGGCCCATTTTTTGTGCGCTGCCTGAGCGGAAGTTAAACTGTTTTTCGCTTCGAGCAATACTGCTCGGAGGTGCGCATGGTGTTCCTGGATACTGGGACGTTTGGATTGCACGGGCCATTCAAAAGGGAGCATGTTGGGATGGTGTCCGTAGAGGCAAAAGAAAGGGGAACAGCCCAACGTGGAATGCTCAGCGTTATTATACGCGAATTCCGCCATCCATAATAAGGGAAACCAGTGGATGGGATTCTGTAAGGTAAAACATCGCAAGTATTGCTCAAGGGTTTGGTTTAAGCGTTCAGTTTTTCCATCGGTTTGAGGATGGAAGCTCGTAGATGTTCGTGCGTCAATGGCGAGAGATGTACAGAGAGCTTTCCAAAACTTGGATGTGAACTGGGATCCCCTGTCCGTAATTAATACGCTTGGAATTCCATGTGCTCTGACAATGTGCTGTAGAAAAACAAGAGCTAGTTCCGCAGAAGTGGGGAGTTTTTTCAAGGGAACGAAATGCCCCATCTTTGTTAGATGATCCACCAAGACTAGTATTACTGTATATCCCTCACAGGGAGGCATTTCAACGATGAAGTCCATTGAAATGGTGTGCCAAGGTCGCGGGGGAATAGGAATGGGCCGTAGGAACCCCGTAGGTCTTGTGTGACTCGCCTTACTTTGTGCACACACGGTGTGGTAAATATTTAATTACCTGTACTATTTTTTATGCGGTAAAGTCTAGTAAGAATAACTCAGTAAAAATAAGAGGCAGAATCCGTGGTATTAGAGGTTCTGAAAGGCTTTATTCCTTACAAGGAATTATGGTTCGAACCATAGGCATCAAATTCCATCACCACGAGGGTTCAGGAAGGGAAGGCAATACATTATTGACAAGTAAAGATATTTATATGAAAAGCATTACATTAAGACAGATGCAGGAGGCGTAACAGCTGATAATACAGATAATAATACACATACGTAATGAAAGAAGGCGTAAACATAGGCGTAAACTAAAAACGTCATTAAACATGATGTCACAAGTGGGTGGATCCATAAGAGAATCCTGCAATGTCAGCAGAAATACCTGGCAGAGATGCGCGCGCAGCCGCATGACGTGTGATTGACGTGCAACTAGAGGGTGAAGGGGACTTGACATTTAGCTTCTACATGTGGAGACAGAAGTCTGGGGGGTCATGTCAACCTAATCCCAAATCATATCTAATATCTTATGTTTAAAGAACTGTATTATCCAAAAGGAAAGGTCTCTCGGACGGAATCTATTCTATACTGACTGTGAGTGCGTGTACAAGCGTCTAAGTGTCTACATGAGATGCGAGGGGGCAGGAATCTTCCATGGTAACAGGGCTATGAATTACTTGCATGAGGACAGTGAGGCCTGGCCCTTTGCTCGGTAGCTGGAAGGATGTTTACCTAAACTACTAGACAGGAATGCATTGGATGAGGAGCGGAGCAGATAATCTTGAAGGTGAAATACAGTTTTTGGCAGGCAACAGGCCGGATCAGGCACCGTTAGCCGCGCAGGGAGTAGGACAAAGTTCATGGATACAGATGCGGGCTCGGACTGGATCTTTCAGAGGCAGAAGGCAGGAAAAGGCTTGATGGCAGAATTCAGGGCCTACTTGCCTGAACTGTAAAACGTGGAAAGTGAACCACATAAAGTCGGTGGCCTTTCATACTTAGGAACGGAATATCCGACTCATTCATGGCGGATCTGGAAGAGGACATGTTGACGGTGGACGCACATGTATTTGCGTCTTCATAACTGGAACTGGAGGGAACATACATGTACTTGTAGCATGTACATGGAGCCGTTGGGGTCTAAGATAGGGGACATAACTGATCATAAAATTCATATTTCCTCATTCCCTCCTTGTCCCCTACGGACCCTCAGGAGATATCGATCTTCATCAATCCATCAATCTGTTCATATAGCACCATTTGTTCTTCTTTCTTCTTCCGGGATCTTGAACGAAAACTTGAAGGCGGGATACACGATGTGGCACACAGACCACAAATCGCTGGCCCACATTGTAGACATAAGCAGCAACTGAATAGTATGAGAAAGCCAATACCTAGGAAGGATAGAATCCTCCATCCCCAGGCTGACAACACGCTCCAGAACCAACCGGACCAAGTCCAGGTGCCTGGACTCTGGTGTATCTGGCTTATAATCTTATGAAGGCGAGTTATGGCTTTATATACTGACGGCGAGTTTTCTGGTATGAAAACACAGCAACTTGATCCGATGACCCTACAAGCTCCGCCCCTATCGGCCAGGATGACGTCAAGGACAAGACGATTTTGAAGAACAACAATCCGCGTCGCGGACTGCTCCTCTGTTAAATTGCCTAAGGCGGAAGTAGTTTCATTCACTACTGCTTCAAGAGTTCTAGTTAATCTACGTATCAGTTTACTATTAGTGACTGTACCTATATAGGGAAAGAGACCTTTATTGAAATCTGTGTATTGCTCCCATGCCGTTTCAGTGTAATCGACAATCGGGAGATCTCTCTGCTGTCTATTGTGTACTAAATGGGTATTTCTGTGATAATCAGGAGGGGCTAGGAAAACAGGTGGCAGAAGGAATGCTATGTAACAGGTACCATCCCAATCTAGAGGTAAACGTATATATGCAGTCTGGCCACATATGAAGTAGGAATGACGAGAAGCTCTGAATGTAGACTTGCCTTGATCACTGAATTTGACTACAGTGGTACATTTACTATGGCCCATGTGTATGGAACCATTCTTACTTACACATAATTCACCTTTAACTGGAAATACTGACATAGCGGGCAAGATTGGTGTAGCTTCGGATTCAACATTCAGAATCATGAGGTTAAGTGTAAAATTACCTAATCCATATACTTCATTTTCTAGATCAGTTCCTGTTCTTTTGGGAAGTCCCTCCTTGTTAGGGTAGCAGACTTTAAGCAAAACTAGGTTCAAGTTTCCCCATACCCAGTTGTCTTGATAAACTACTGAATTTGAATCTAGGGAATTAATCAAACTAAACCATGCTCCACAAGAGCCATTGTGTGTGAACGGATACGGAAAGAGAGGCAAAACTCCCTTATAGTTCTGATAGGGAGGGAGTCGGCCACATATCCAACAATTGGTAGCATTGTTGGTCTGATGGGAATGATGTAACATACTAATGAATGTGTTGTTGCGCAGCGCAAATCTATAGGACAACTCATGCGGAGGTAATTCGCTAAAAGAATGTTCAGCAGTAGCATTGTAAGCACGCTTAGAAATAGGGTAATACATATGTAGCAATACACTAGAAATGATGATCAGAAGACTTAGAAAAAACAAAATTAATAATGTCACTATGCAGTGACTACGAAGCGATTTACAATACGCATGTTTTTTAAGCTGTATCTGTCTATTTCTCTCTCTATTTCGGTCTAGAGGATACATGTCAGAGACAAATTCAACCGATTCACCTTGGGGAGGACTTAAACAATCAAATTGTCTGACTTGCTAGACCTTAGTTTCAGTTTATAGAGTTCATTTTCCGTCCTTTCAACCAAGGGGAGCTTTGAGTCTGTCTGTGAGGGAATACAGGGCTGAGTGTTCACGTCGGACGGTAGTCCATAAAATTTTTTGATATGGCTCGAGTGCAACCACCCTTTACGTCCCTCAATCTTCACGGCTGTCCTTGTGGTCAGCAAGACGAGCTTGGGCGACTGCCACCTGGGCTCCAGCTGGGTCTTCCGGTCGAAATTCCTCACAAGAACCAGGTCGCCTGGAACCACGTCATGGGGCTTCACCTCAGTGTTATCGGGAAAAGCTGCAGCTACCTGTGAACGACAAGATTGTAGTGCAGACATCAAGGAAGCCAGGTAATCTGTCAGCATATTACAGTCAACATCAGTGATTTTACGAGGTATAGGCGTCCCCCACATATTTGGTGGTCTACCGAAGATCACCTCATACGGGGATAGCCCTGTTCGAGAATGTGCTACCATTCTCATGTAAAAGAGCGCAACTGGTAGGGCTACTATCCAATCGACACCTTTTTCTCTACATACTTTGGACAATCTAATTTTCAGAGTTTGATTATGACGTTCCACGAGACCTGCTGCCTCGGGATGTCTGACACAGTGGAATTTCCATTGGTAACCTAACAGAAGTGAAACGTGTTTCATTAGTTCGGATGAGAATGGCTGGCCGTTATCTGAGTATACAACACGTGGTAAACCGTATCGTGGGAAGAATTCTCGAACTAACTGTTTGGCAGTGGTCGGAGCAGTGTAATCTGAAACCGGGTAGGCTTCTGTCCAACGGGAAAGAGCACAGACAACTACGAGAACATATTTGAATCCTCGACATCGTTCCATTTGGATATAATCCATCTGGAGGACTTCAAAAGGGTGATCGGGAGGTTGAAATCCACCCTGCTCTACGGGAATGCTTTTACCTGGATTAAATTGACAACATATCATACAGGTACGTACTTTCTGTTTGGCTGCTGCTCGCAAGTGTTTGTTGAACCAAATGTGTTGAATGCTGTCTAACATAGCTTTTTCTCCTAGGTGCGCTGGACTATGTATTGTGTTAATGATGACTTGAACCATGGAGTCGGGAAGAAACCATATAGATTTTCCCTTCATCATCCATCCTTGATCCGTTTGGATCCCTCCTAATTCAGTCCATTTCTTTATTTCTTCTGGTGTAGCATGTGTCTGTATGTCAATTACATCAAGGGCGGGATCCTTAACTGTCATGCAATGTGTTGGTGTCGGAACTATTGTCTTTGTCGTGTCAGTTGTATGAGTCTGGTTCTGAGCAGTCTGTTTAGCTGTTCTGTCAGCTAGGTCGTTACCCTGGGAAATGATGTCGGTAACTTTTGTGTGGGCTTTGCATTTCATAATCGATATTGCAGTAGGTAGATGAATTGCGTCTAATAAAGCTTGAATGAGGGATCCGTGTTTGATGTGGGTACCGTGAGAAGTTAAATAACCTCTCTCTCGCCACAGTACGCCGAAGTCATGGACGACTCCGAATGCATAACGTGAATCTGTGTATATGTTGACTTTCTTATTTTTTGCTTGAATACAGGCTTGTGTCAGAGCGATGAGCTCTGCTGCTTGAGCTGACAGAGTGTTAATACAATTTGTTTCGATCACTTCAGTGTCTGTTGTGACTGCGTAAGCGGCCACTAACTCTCCTGTACTTGTTCTCATACATGAACCATCTACATACAATGTCAAGTCCGGATCTGATAAAGGGATATCTGTCAAGTCTTGTCTGGGTTTCGTTGTGATAGTAATGACTTCAATACAATCATGTGCTAATGGATCTGTTCCGTTTACTGGCAAAAGTGTAGCAGGATTTAATGTATTACAACGTCTGATTTCTATGTGTGGCTGAAACAATGTTAATTCATAACCGGTGAGTCTTGCTATAGTCAAGTGTTGTGTTTGTGTGCGGTTCAAGAGAACCTCTACTGCGTGTGGTACTTGTACTGTCAATTGATGTCCTAACACTATGGCATCGCTTTGTCTGATTGCTAAAGCTGTTGCTGCCACTGATTTCAGGCACGCAGGAAGAGCCTGAGCTACGGGATCCAATGTACTAGAAAAATAAGCACATGGTTTGTGTGATCCTGCTTGTTCCTGAGTGAGTACTGACAAGGCAGTACCTTCGCGTTCGGTAACAAATAGTGTAAAAGGCTTACTGTAACATGGTGTTGCTAAAACAGGTGCTTGACATAAAGCTTTCTTTAAGCTTTCAAAGGTTTGCGTATGTTCTTGAGTCCAAGGGAGGACAGTCGATGTGGCTGCCTCCTGTGTTGTCAACTGAATGAGTGGTTTTGCTAGAAATGCATATTGAGGGATCCACTGCCTACAGTATGAAGTGAGACCTATAAAAGCCCGCACCTCCTTTTGTGTCTTAGGTGGTGGCATGTTAGCAATTAACTGGATGCGATCAGGTGTAAGCTGTCTTCCCTCCTTGGACAGCAAGTGCCCAAGGTAAACAACTTGCTGGACACAGAATTGCAGCTTAGAAGGGGACACCTTGTGCCCCTTGTCGGCCAGAAATTGTAAAACCGTCAGTGACGCTTCTTCACATTTACGTTCGCTTCGGGCGGTGATCAGCAGATCATCGACATATTGAAGCAGGGCAGTGTTAACTGGCATGTGGATACTGTCAAGTTCTCGTTTCAGTGCTTGGCTATAGATGCTGGGGCTTTCTGTGAATCCTTGAGGAGCGCGTGTGAATTTAAAACTTCGTCCATTTAAACTGAATCCGAACAAATATTGACTTTCCGGATCTATTGGGACGCTAAAGAAGGCATTCTTGAAATCGATTACAGTAAAGAACGTTGCTTCTGAATCAATAGCTGTTAGTAATGAAGAGATATCTGGGACCACAGGGTATTGTGGTACAATACATTTATTTAATTCGCGCAGATCAATAACTAATCGATATACTGGTGGTGCTTTTGGATCCGTTCTTTTAAGAATCGGAATTATCGGGGAATTACATACATTGGAGTCGGTTTCCACAACCACTCCTTGTGCAATGAGCTCGTCAATGATTTGCAGTAAAGCCACAACAGCATCTGGTGGTAACTTGTATTGTCGCATTCGTGGTAGTACCACTCCTGTTTTTAGTGTGACTTGATATGGTGTAATGTTCATGCAACCAACATCAGTGGGGCCTTGTGCCCATAAATGTGTAGGTAAATTCTGCAGCCGGTGATCCATGTCTCTGGACACGTAGTGACCTTTGAAGTCACGTAAAAATAATCGTACTCCTTCCGGAGAACAACATATTATAGCTCCTAGAGCTTTCAATGTTTTTATACCTAACAAGTTTTCTGGACATGATTTAGTAAGCAATAAATCTGTAGTTCGTGTCAATGGACCAACCGTAAGTGGAAGGGGTTGCGATACTTCATTAATGATAGGCTTTCCTGAGAATCCAAGGGAAATATTCTGTGAGCCTGAGAGGGGTGCCCCTGGAACTTCACTGCGTCGTATAGTTGTTCTGCTTGCCCCTGTATCAAGTAAAAACTTTCTGTCTTCCCCTAATAGTTCACTATGTACATAAGGTCCCTCTTGATCTACAGGAACCTCGATAAGGGGTAAGCCAACTTCCCTCTCTAGGCTATTTCATGTATATCGCTGATAATCGGGATAATCAGTTTGTGCATACTGGTACATCTGTTGTGTCGTTGCTTGTGTTGCAGCAATAGGCTGCGCTTGTGGTGTTGCTACGGTCTGTTGCGGAGCTGCCTGTTGCGGAGCTGGCCTAGATTGTGCATGCTGAGGTATTTGTGGTTGGTTCTGATCCTGTCTAGGTGGACGTGGTCTTTCCTGGGTTTTACCCGTGGCGATATTATGTTTCAGAACTGCACAATCGTGTATATAATGGCCTTGTTGTTTACAATAGTTGCATGTCCCTTTCGCCGGACCTGCGGAATCACCCTTTTTATGACCATCAGCTGGAACTGACTGGGCAACAAGCATTTTCATTTTCGTATCTTTCATACGTCTTTGTTCATGCTCTTGTTCTTCTCTAATTCTATTGTGGTGATATTGTAACATCTGTAACATCTGTGACGGGGTGTTACCTTGCCAGGTACTCTCGAATTTCAATACTCTATTCTTAACTTGCGGTAGGGAATTTTCAACTAATTTTGTCACAAACAGATGTGGATATGACTCGCTACTTGCTTTTATGCCACTGTTAATACCAAAACATTTTTCAAATCGGGAATAGAAATCACTAGTGTCTTCATCTTGCTTTTGTTTACAGGCTGAGATTGCACCCCAGTCCTCCTTTTTCGTAGTTAATAAACGTGGCAGTACCTGCACTAGTAATCCTGGTAGTGCTGTAGTCTTTTCCCCAAGCCCTGATCCTGCAGCTCGGGCCTTTTCTTCGTTTTCTAATGCTGTCCAATCTATCTTTTGGTCTCCCACCTCCCATTCCTTTTCTTTGAGTTTCTCGTAAATACCGGCAGGCATTAATACTTTTAATATTTTCATAATGTCGGGGTAGGTATACTCTCCCATGAGTAACATGTCTTTTATCTCACGGTGGAAACCTGCTGGATCCTTGTCATGGCTGGGTACTACTTTCTTCATTTCTAATAATTCAATTTTAGTTATAGGCGTGTACACAAACACGCGTTTAAAGGTATTATCTTCACCTCTGATTGGGTGTACTTCGCGTAAGGGATTCTGTCTATCTATGTGATACATTTTTCTTCCCATAGTGGGAACTGGAACATGTTCTGGGCATACGAAAACTATATACTGGTTTCGAAATTCTAGAATTTCTTTAATTAAATCAGTACCTGACCCTCTCCATTTATTCGTGAGTAATTCTGTCAATATGTCAGATAGGGGTCCAGGATCGGAGTGTTGGCTTTTATATAATATAAGGAGGTGTTGAATCATGTATATACCAGCTAATCGTTGTTCGTCTGGGGCAAGGTTCAAAAACGTGTGTGCTAGTGCATCATCACTGTATTTGCCGGGACTGTCAGCCCATTGTACTGCTGACCTGGCTAATTCTTGTTCATCCATGGAATCGAGCATATGGTACCCCCTCCGGTCTCGGAGTAATTTATCAGCAGCTTGGAATAGGTGTTCAGGAGACCTTGTATTTAACATAGGGGCTTGAAAATTTCTGTTACATTCTGGACGTATCGGACGTATTGGATCATTAAAGCATCTGGTATTATTAAAAGATCTTCCTTTACCTACATAAGCCATTGTCTCTAAGTGTCCTGTGGGAATTTCTGATTCTTCGTCCTCCTCTCCCTCTGATTCATGTTGATCTGTCTCTAATCTTTCTTTATGTATTCGTTCTACTTCTTTGCGGATCTTTCGGCACATAACTACTATACATGTCTGTCTATCATGTTTCCCTTCTGATATATTCTGACCCCATTTGGTAAGTACTTGCATTTCCTTCTGCTCTACCTCAGGCCTGTCTTGGTTTCTGATCACACAGTTTATGAAGAAACGTAACAGTTGTCTCTGTACATCCACTTTCTGGTATTCCATGGCTTCGTCAATACTTTCAGGGCCTCGCCCTGATTGGACAAAGTGATATATATTATCTAAATGTGCCATCATTCCTGGTAGCGTCGCTAAATACCTTGAAGCTCGTCGTATACGTAGTGATGACAGCAGCATACCGTCCCGTCTACCGGGCACAGGATCATATCTACAATCCACTAGATGCTCTTTAAACATGTCGGAAGTTGCTAGTTGGGGTGTACGTTCGTATGCTAAATCTCTAAGGGATAATTTATTTCCTCGGGGTGGCGTGGCAAACATTTCTGTCGTACCTCCTGTCGCCCCGTCTGAGGTGCTAGGTACAAAAGGATTTGTTGGATGTAAGATAGAAACTGTAGATGTAGGAAAAGCGGTAGAAACAGATGGACCTGTGGGAATGTGCGTAGGAGTTTGTTGTTGCGGGGATACAGACGGATGATCTTGGCGTTGAGCACCATCGGTGGGCGGTGTGTGTGGCGGAACATTAGTATATTCAGGAGCTACATCATCTAAATAGGAAGAAAGGAAAACATCTTTTGCTGTTTTGGGATGTGCTTTTATCGGGAGTAATGGAGGTGTCAAGTCTTTCGGTACTTCCGGGGTGGCCTGAGGTAACCCTTCGGCCAGAAGAGGATACATACCATTCATAAGAGTGTTTCGTTGTCTGTCTACTTGTTCTGCTTTTACTCGGGTACCTTCCTCAATTAATATATTTTCTCGGGCTTTATTCAAATTCTCCCTACTTTTCTCTTCCTGTCTGAGCGCTTTTTCTGTACGTCCATATGATTCTTTACGCCATAATTCAATGGCATCTTTCTGTGACTGTCTGGCTTTCTTTTTCCATAATTCTTCTTCTACTCTCATGATGCAATCTGCATCCCAGGTCCCAGCTGCGGGCCACCTCTGACTTTCTGGTAAATCCTTGGTGTAGTCCACCCATAAATCAAGAAATAATACGGCATCTAGGCCATGCTTATGATACCTAAAGTACCCTGGAGTGTCCCTAGGTGGAATGGGAACAGCTTCTTCGAGTACCCCTTTTCTGGTTTTGATCTGTCTTAATTTTGAAAAGAGCGGCATTTTTAGACCTTATTACTTAATCTTGAACACACTTAATACAATAAACACAATAATGAACAATCATTCACACCACAATATGTAGAACGTATTGAAACATTTAACATTTAACAGTTAACGAACGATGATAACTAATAGAAAGCTAGTTACTGACATAATACTAACACTAGATAATACTGAATTATATGCAAAACATACTAGATATACTGCTAAACAGTACAGATACACTGCTGAAACAGTGCAGACCGGATTTGGGTACCCAAACCCGTCTTGACCGGCACAACCTAATGTGCACGTCTAAATGCCTCCCCGGCAACGGTACTCACCGGGTAGCACGGAACGGAAGGCCTCGGAACTGAACTGGACTGGACCGGACTGGATTCGACTCGACTCGGAACTTCGGAACCTGGTGGGCCTCTGTATACCTCGGATCTTGCTCTCTCAGCTAGGCTCTGGTCGGGATACTTCGCACTTCTCACCGCCTCGTCTGGGTGTTGATCGCAGCCTCAGTCACCCCCGCTTGGCCGGAGGGAGATACAGGAAATCCTGCGGGTACGCGTAGTTGTCCGTCCAGCTGTGGCAGGAGACCGGGCCTGCAACGCAACTCCGGCGCGTGAGATGGGAAAGTGTCCCTGTTCGGGCGCCAATTTATGTGGTAAATATTTAATTACCTGTACTATTTTTTATGCGGTAAAGTCTAGTAAGAATAACTCAGTAAAAATAAGAGGCAGAATCCGTGGTATTAGAGGTTCTGAAAGGCTTTATTCCTTACAAGGAATTATGGTTCGAACCATAGGCATCAAATTCCATCACCACGAGGGTTCAGGAAGGGAAGGCAATACATTATTGACAAGTAAAGATATTTATATGCAAAGCATTACATTAAGACAGATGCAGGAGGCGTAACAGCTGATAATACAGATAATAATACACATACGTAATGAAAGAAGGCGTAAACATAGGCGTAAACTAAAAACGTCATTAAACATGATGTCACAAGTGGGTGGATCCATAAGAGAATCCTGCAATGTCAGCAGAAATACCTGGCAGAGATGCGCGCGCAGCCGCATGACGTGTGATTGACGTGCAACTAGAGGGTGAAGGGGACTTGACATTTAGCTTCTACATGTGGAGACAGAAGTCTGGGGGGTCATGTCAACCTAATCCCAAATCATATCTAATATCTTATGTTTAAAGAACTGTATTATCCAAAAGGAAAGGTCTCTCGGACGGAATCTATTCTATACTGACTGTGAGTGCGTGTACAAGCGTCTAAGTGTCTACATGAGATGCGAGGGGGCAGGAATCTTCCATGGTAACAGGGCTATGAATTACTTGCATGAGGACAGTGAGGCCTGGCCCTTTGCTCGGTAGCTGGAAGGATGTTTACCTAAACTACTAGACAGGTGTCACACTCCTTCCTCTCCGTGCCTCGCCTGACTCACCAGACGCTAAGACGAGAGCGCTGATGGAGTGGTTAGCCGGATGGTGGAAACGGAACGAGAACCAAACGGGAATTAGGACTACAATTCCCATGATCCCTGCACTTCCGCCACCAAGTCCGATCACATGATCCATGCACTTCCGCCACCAAGTCCGATCACATGGGACGAAACCGGAAGAGGTAAACCTTGAAAACGCCGTTTCGGCGTTTCACTCGTTGCTGATTATTCTCCCGTTGCAGCCGAGATCCACGACGTCTGCAGTTCGCCCGTGTAGGGTAAGGGTGCACATGCACCATCTGGGTTATTGAGAGCCGCTGCTCTCGATATTGTTCTTACAAAGGCTTCGTACTCTTGCATAGACTTCCTTGTGAGGCGAGAGAGACCTTATCTTGCTACTCCTTGCTGAGTGATTACTTGGTCACCTAACTACTTTATGTTCATGTGTGTTATTGTCTCGCATTCCTTGTGCACAGTTCCTGGGTGATTTAGGTGATTAGTGGAACCTGTTTATATTCACCCTGAAAACATTATCCAACGGTTGACAGTACATTAAAAGCCACGGAGTTGAAAGAAGCATTTTAACTCCGGATTATTGTTTATTAACAGGGGGACATGAGGCGGCAGTCTGCTCATCCCCTGTGAAGTGAAGCAAGTCAACCTTTGTGGTGTGTATGATAAGGAGCACAAATAGAGTGTTGCGGGTTGCTGGGTCACAGAGTGTGAGGAGGTGTTTTCATGTTGCCTTCCTTTTCTTTCTAGAATTCTCTAGACCATTCAGAACAGGGTATTGCGTGATTGGGATCCAGGATGAGTGCACCTGGAGAAAACGTTGTTTAAGTTTGTTTGCAGGTACGCAGTCTTCCTCTAGAGTGAGTTGAACAAGCATATTAAAGAACAGACTAATGTGTTTAGTGTCTTTCACTTTCAGATCTCCCTCCCAGCTGTTCCCATCCTTTCCTTCCCCCGCTTGACCATCCCACTCTCCTGTGCTTTAATAGCAGTCAGGGTTGGGGCTGTCGAGAGGTGGACCCCTTTTTGCATCGTTCCGCTCCCGAGGAATCTTCGAGTCAACAGAATAATCAGCCCACGTATTGACTTCCTCCTGGGCGGGTCGATGCAAAACATGGCCACATTAGATGAAGTTGTAGGGGCGTTAGCCTTAGTACAGCAAGAACTAGCCACTTCTCGAGCCGAAACAGCAGCCTTAAGACAGAAGGTTGAAGGAATGCAACGCAACCCCTTTGATGCAGGTATGGGGCGGTTTCCTTCAGCCTCAGCCGCCGCACCGTTCAGTGTAGAACTGCCTACGCCTATTCCCCTTGCAGCTCCTGAAAGGTTTTCAGGAGATGCCCATAAGGTGCAAGTATTTATCACACAAATCCTGCTACACTTTTCGTGTAAACCCAAGGCCTTTCCTTCCAATCAATCTAGAGTAGCCTTCACCATTTCCTATTTGAACGGTGATGCCGCACAGTGGGCTGTTCCCTTGGTGCGGCGCGATGATCCACTTTTGTATGACTGGGATGCATTTCGAGAAGAATTTGAACGGGTGTTTGACCGCAGGGCTGCCACCTTTACAGCTGAACGTGAACTGCTAGAATTAAGACAGGGGAATAAAGAACTAGTTGTGTATATCAACGCCTTTCAACGATTAATTGCAGAGACAGAGTGGCCCGAGAATAATCAACGCGCGTTGTTTTATCAGGGTCTAAAGGATGAATTAAAGGACGCCTTGGCTACGATAGATCCACAACCCACCTCTTGCAAGGCTCTTATTGAACTAACCCAGAGGTTAGACCACAGATTGGCAGATCGTAGGGTGGATAAAAGGAGAGGAGAGAAAACCTCATTTCGGTTTGACCGAGCTAGACCAGCTCCTGGCGGATATAACACTACTTCGGAACCTATGGAAATAGGTTCAGTTCGAGCCTCTCTTACCACAGAAGAAAAGGAGCAGAGACGCAAGAATGGGCTGTGCTTATATTGCGGAAAGAAAGGGCATTATGTGAGGGAGTGTCTGGCTAAACCTCCAGGAAGGGATAGAGAGGTCTTATCCCGTAGGAGTGGAGACAATCTAAAGACGGAAAACTTCAAGGCTCAAGAAGACAAGAAGGGAGGTTCTTGGGCATAATGGAGATCCCTTCCGTACAGAACGTTGAAGACAGTTCGACATCCCATTTACATGTGTCATTACATCTCCACATGGGAGAACAGACAACCCCTCTCAAGGCCATGGTAGATTCGGGGGCAACTGGTCTTTTTATAGACAAGGACTTAGCTCACGCTTTGAAATTACAACTAATACCTAAGACAGAACCCGAAATTGTGTTGACAGTAGATGGGCGACAACTGGTCTCTGGTCCCATTCGATATTGTACGGAAAACCTAGAGATATCTTGGGAAGAACAACATTGGGAAACGCTTTGTTTTAATGTGATAAAGGCACCCCAGTACGGTATCATATTGGGTCTTCCCTGGCTCCGGAAACATAATCCGATAATCGATTGGGAGAAAGAGACAATTGAATTTAATTCACCCTACTGCATAGAACACTGTAGTTCTAATCGACAGAGCACAATGAACGGGTCCTCTCGAACGCACATGATAGCCACTGCTGAGGAGAAAAACGTTCGTTTACCTTCACCCTACCACGACCTCCGGGACGTGTTTGACGAAGACCAAGCCAATATTTTACCACCGCATCGTAGTTACGACTGCCAAATTGATCTGGTTCCCGGGGCTGTGGTGCCATGTGGAAGAATCTATGCGCTCACCGAACCAGAAAATGAGCATTTACGACACTATCTAGACACATATTTAGATAACGGGTTTATAAGACCATCCAAATCACCCGCTGCATCTCCCCTCTTTTTTATTCCTAAGGCCAATCGAGAACTCAGGGCCTGTGTGGATTTTAGGGCGTTGAATAACATCACCATCAAGAATCGCTACCCTCTGCCCCTCATTCCGGTGTTGTTAGACCAAGTACGCCGAGCGGTAATATATACCCGCCTGGATTTGAAAGGCGCTTACCATTTGGTAAGAATGCGTGCTGGGGACGAGTGGAAGACGGCCTTCCGCACAAGATATGGCTTATTTGAGTACTGTGTGATGCCATACGGCCTATGCAACGCCCCAGCCGCTTTTCAGTTCTTCTTGACCGACGTCTTGCGTGAGTTCCTTGATGTTACAGTCATTATTTATATTGACGACATCTTAATATACTCTGAGAAAGAAGAAACCCCCGTAGAAGACGTTCGAGCGGTTCTGCTCACGCTACGAAAACATCGCTTATTTTGTAAAATAAGCAAATGTGAATTCCACGTGAGGAAAGTGGAATTCCTAGGAATCATTCTGTCGGCTGAAGGACAAGAGATGGCAGCACGGAAAATCCAAGCTGTGTTAGATTGGCTACCCCCAAAAGGAGTAAAAGAACTGCAGTGTTTTCTGGGGTTTGCCAATTTTTACAGACGTTTTATCCAGCAATTCTCGCAAGTGGCGGCGCCTCTGACCAGACTACTGAAGAAGAACGTTCCTTATGTGTGGACCGAGGAAACCCAGAAGGCATTCACAGTGTTAAAAACCGCCTTCACCACTGCACCTATTCTTGCCCACCCTGACAGCGACATACCCTACGTAGTGGAGGCAGATGCTTCGGATGTGGCCATTGGAGCCATTCTATCACAACGAAACAAAATGAACGGGCAATTACATCCGGTGGCCTATATGTCCCGAAAATTAAACACGGCGGAAACCCACTACACCATAGCAGAAAAAGAACTCCTTGCTATCAAAGACGCCTTTACAGAATGGAGACATCATCTAATGGGAGCAAGACATACCGTAACGGTATATACAGACCATCGTAACCTGCAATTTATGAAGTCGGCTCGGTTACTCACTCCGCGTCAACTACGATGGATGTTGTTCTTTGCGGAGTTCGACTTTGTAGTGACCTATAGACCAGGGGTGGAGAATAGGAAGGCAGACGCCTTATCTCGTCGTGACAATTCCCTTGCTGAGAACAAGCAGGGGCCACAGGCCATCATTCCTTCCACAAAAATTGTGGGTGTCATACAAACAGAAGACTTCCTAAACCAAGTAAAACAGGCCATTAAAAAGCCCTCTTGGAAAACCTGGATGAAAGACAATACAGACTGGCACTTAAAAGACGGTCTTCCCATGCGCCAGCATCAACTGTTAATACCTGTCTCTGCACTAAGAAAAACTGTCTTCGCTTGGTGCCATGAAGACCCATGCGCAGGACATACAGGCTTGGAAAAAACGATAGAAAAAATTCAGCGCCACTTTTGGTGGCCCAAGATTAAACAAGACATCACAAAAAGAATCCAAGAATGCGTAGTGTGCTGTCAGGCCAAGGCGGACCACAGAAAACCTCAAGGATTGCTACAGCCATTACCCTCTCCAGAAGAACCTTGGGAATACATATCAATGGACTTTATAGTCAGTTTACCAAAGGATAAAGGCTGTACCACCATTTTAGTGGTTGTGGATAACCTAACTAAGTTGGGTCATTTCATAGCGTGCGCTGACTTGCCCTCCTCATCCCAACTGGCAACCTTGCTACTCACTAATATCGTACGTCTTCATGGGATACCCAAGGTCATTATTACGGATAGGGGTCCTCAATTTACCAGCAAATTTTGGAAAACCTGGTGCTCGACCCTTCACATAGCAAACAACACCTCCACGGCCTTCCACCCACAGACAGACGGTCAAACTGAACGTCTAAACCAATCCTTAAAGAAGTACTTACGCTGCTACGTGGATCAAACAACGGACGAATGGGTGGACCTTCTGTGGTTAGCTGAAGTGGCCTACAACGATGCTCAGCATAGTTCCAACAAAATGACACCCTTTTTCTGTACCTATGGATTTCATCCACGCTTTCTTCCCATAGGGAAACCTCAGTATAATGAGAAAATACCGAGTGTTCAAGAAAGAGTAACAGAAATGCAAAAAACTCTGAAAACCGCCAGAAGTAATCTACAAAAAACCAAGGAACAATACAAAAAACAAGCCGACAAGCATCGTAGACCAGGTCCCACCTATAAGAAGGGTGACTATGTGTGGTTATCCACAAGGAATTTCAGGTTTCGCAAATACAGTGTATTCAATCCACGATACGTGGGTCCGTATCGCATAGTGAAAAAGATTAATCCAGTGGCGTTCAAACTCGCCTTACCCACACACATGCGGATCCATCCGGTTTTCCACGTTTCCCTTCTAAAACCCTCGGCCAAACCACCTCGACAACCAACGTCTCCGGCAATAATAGATGGACAACCGGAGTACGAGGTAAAGAGGATACTAGACTCCAAGTGGAGACGCAAATCCCTGTGGTACCTTTTGGCTTGGAAGAATTATGGACCTGAAGAAAACTCCTGGGAGCCAGCAAATAACGTGCATGCCCCTCGTTTGATACATCTATTTCATAAAAAGAACCCTGGTAAACCTGGCCCTCAAAGAGGGCCCCCAAAGAAAGGATGTGCTGTCACACTCCTTCCTCTCCGTGCCTCGCCTGACTCACCAGACGCTAAGACGAGAGCGCTGATGGAGTGGTTAGCCGGATGGTGGAAACGGAACGAGAACCAAACGGGAATTAGGACTACAATTCCCATGATCCCTGCACTTCCGCCACCAAGTCCGATCACATGATCCATGCACTTCCGCCACCAAGTCCGATCACATGGGACGAAACCGGAAGAGGTAAACCTTGAAAACGCCGTTTCGGCGTTTCACTCGTTGCTGATTATTCTCCCGTTGCAGCCGAGATCCACGACGTCTGCAGTTCGCCCGTGTAGGGTAAGGGTGCACATGCACCATCTGGGTTATTGAGAGCCGCTGCTCTCGATATTGTTCTTACAAAGGCTTCGTACTCTTGCATAGACTTCCTTGTGAGGCGAGAGAGACCTTATCTTGCTACTCCTTGCTGAGTGATTACTTGGTCACCTAACTACTTTATGTTCATGTGTGTTATTGTCTCGCATTCCTTGTGCACAGTTCCTGGGTGATTTAGGTGATTAGTGGAACCTGTTTATATTCACCCTGAAAACATTATCCAACGGTTGACAGTACATTAAAAGCCACGGAGTTGAAAGAAGCATTTTAACTCCGGATTATTGTTTATTAACAGGGGGACATGAGGCGGCAGTCTGCTCATCCCCTGTGAAGTGAAGCAAGTCAACCTTTGTGGTGTGTATGATAAGGAGCACAAATAGAGTGTTGCGGGTTGCTGGGTCACAGAGTGTGAGGAGGTGTTTTCATGTTGCCTTCCTTTTCTTTCTAGAATTCTCTAGACCATTCAGAACAGGGTATTGCGTGATTGGGATCCAGGATGAGTGCACCTGGAGAAAACGTTGTTTAAGTTTGTTTGCAGGTACGCAGTCTTCCTCTAGAGTGAGTTGAACAAGCATATTAAAGAACAGACTAATGTGTTTAGTGTCTTTCACTTTCAGATCTCCCTCCCAGCTGTTCCCATCCTTTCCTTCCCCCGCTTGACCATCCCACTCTCCTGTGCTTTAATAGCAGTCAGGGTTGGGGCTGTCGAGAGGTGGACCCCTTTTTGCATCGTTCCGCTCCCGAGGAATCTTCGAGTCAACAACAGGAATGCATTGGATGAGGAGCGGAGCAGATAATCTTGAAGGTGAAATACAGTTTTTGGCAGGCAACAGGCCGGATCAGGCACCGTTAGCCGCGCAGGGAGTAGGACAAAGTTCATGGATACAGATGCGGGCTCGGACTGGATCTTTCAGAGGCAGAAGGCAGGAAAAGGCTTGATGGCAGAATTCAGGGCCTACTTGCCTGAACTGTAAAACGTGGAAAGTGAACCACATAAAGTCGGTGGCCTTTCATACTTAGGAACGGAATATCCGACTCATTCATGGCGGATCTGGAAGAGGACATGTTGACGGTGGACGCACATGTATTTGCGTCTTCATAACTGGAACTGGAGGGAACATACATGTACTTGTAGCATGTACATGGAGCCGTTGGGGTCTAAGATAGGGGACATAACTGATCATAAAATTCATATTTCCTCAACGGAACAGGTGCTCACATACTCGTGAGTGTCTTTTCTCAGCGTATCCCACCAGTAGGATCTCTCTAAACAGGAGATGGTTTTGTAAATACCCAAATGACCCCCTAAAGGAGTATCGTGCGCCCACGCAAGCACTTGGTTTCTCAATAGAGGATCTGGAATGTACAATGCTTGGGCATGATACAGGAGACTGTCTTTCTCTGTTCTTTTTTCTGGGCATTCAGCTATCCATTCCGGAGCATCAATATCTGCCACCGCTACTCTCAGGTCCTCTAGGAAATCTTGCGAGATTGTTTGAGCGATGCTTTTGACGGGATCCTTCTTTTCTGGGAGGATAAAAGGAGGTTCTTTCTCATCCGCTTCCACGTTCTCCTCAGTGTCCTCCACTCTAGACAGCGCGTCTGCCTTCCCATGCTGAGGTCCAGGGCAGTACTTAATCACGAAATCATACTCAGCAAAAAAAAGTGTCCATCGCAACTGTCGGGGCGTCAGAGCCTTCGCCGTTTTCAGGAAGAGGAGATTGCGATGGTCTGTGAAGATTTCGACAGTGTGTCGGGCGCCCAAAAGGTAATGTCTCCATTCCTCACAAGCCCTTTTTATCGCCAACAACTCCTTATCAGTGACGGAATAATTGACCTCACAGGGGGATAGCTTTTTGGAATAATACGCCACTGGATGGAGTTGTCCTGTTGCGGGATGGCGTTGAGAGAGAACCCCTCCAACGGCATATTGTGAGGCATCCGTCTCAACGATAAACGGGAGTTGTGTATCCGGGTGCCGTAAGATGGGAGCTTGTGTGAACCTGTCTTTTAGGGCCTGGAATGCTTGTTCTGCTTCGGTTCCCCATCGAAAAGGTGTGTTCTTTCTCAGCAAGGTGGAAAGAGGGGTGATTAGTCTGGAAAAGTCCTTAATGAATCGACGGTAATAATTTGCGAATCCAAGGAATCTTTGTACTGTCTTGACGTTGTGGGGTGCCTTCCATTCCGTGATTGCTTGAACCTTTCCCTGCTCCATCTGAAACCCACGGGAGTTAATTATGTACCCCAGAAAAGCCACCTCTTCTGCGTGAAACAAACATTTCTCCAATTTGGCATATAAGGAATGCTGTTGCAACCTGTCCAATACCGCTGTCACGTGCTGCACATGGTCCTCTAGCGTGGCGGAATATACCAGGATATCATCGATATATACCACGCAAAAAGTCTCCAGGAACCCTCGAAGCACCTCGTCCATAAAATATTGGAAGGCTGCCTGGGCGTTACATAGTCCAAACGGCATCACCATGTACTCATATAAACCGAACTTGGTTCGGAAGGCGGTTTTCCACTCATCCCCCTGTTTGACACGGACCAGGTGGTAAGCTCCTCTTAAATCGAGTTTTGTGAACCATCTTGCTCCCTTGAGTTGGTCCAAGAGCACGGGTATTAAGGGCAGGGGGTAGCGGTTTTTTATGGTGACTCGGTTTATGGCACGGAAGTCTATGCAGGGCCGGAGCTCATCACAATCCTTCTTAGGTATAAAAAAAAGAGGGGAGGAAGCAGGTGAAGATGAGTGCCTGATGAATCCGGAGGCCAGGTTGTCCGCCAGATATTTTTGTAGGTACTTTGTTTCCGGCTCTGTGAGGGCGTACACCCTACTACATGGTATTGCGGCTCCAGGAACCAGGTCAATGCGACAATCATAGGTGCGATGCGGAGGGAGGCGTGTGGCTTTCTGTTTGTCGAACACTTGCAGGTACGGGTGATAGACTTCAGGTAAGGTAAGGGAACAACAGAACTTTATTTCTTCACACCCGGAGGCCAGTAGGCTTGCTTGTGTCTTTTCTTCCCCTATCGGTGATAGGGGTTGGTGGTTGCAATGTTCTAAGCAGTACGTGGAAGTCAAGGAAACGGTACGTGCCGCCCAATGTATGACGGGATCGTGCAAGGTTAACCAAGGCATACCCAATATAAGCCGGAAGTGCGGGGCATCAATGAGGTCAAACCGTATGTATTCGTAGTGGTCACTCCCCATTTTCATGAGCAGAGGAGAGGTGTGACTTATGACTGGCCCCGAGGATAGGGTAGTGCCGTCCACGGCCTTGACTTCTTCTGGATGTTTCTTCATCTCTTGGGGGACCCCTATGGTATGGGCATAGTGTAAGTCCATGTAATTTCCGGTTGCCCCTGAATCCAACATCGCGGATATGTCCACGGGGATGTCTGGTTTTATCCAAAGCGTAATCCCTACATTGATGTGGGCCACGGCTGGTTGGATGGTGTTGGCAACGGCGTGGGAGATCACTGTTTGTTTCTCACCCGGTTCAGGGATCTCCTCCTGACTCGGGTGTGCTAGTTTTCCGAGTTCTCGTCCTGGTGCACAGTGGAGACATGCAGTCTCGGGAGGTTGGTTTTCTCTGGTAGTCGGGTCCGGGCTCGGCATTCCCGTATAAAATGCCCGCTCTTACCACAATAGAGGCACAGTCTCATCTTTCTTCTTCTTTCCCGTTCGTCGTTTGTTAACGGCCCCTTGACTCCTCCAATCTGCATCGGTTCCGTGGGATCTGCGGATTTCGGTGATTCCTCAAGGGTTTGGCGCGGTCTTACATAAGCCATGCGAGGGTCCCCTTTGCTTCTATCTCCCTTTCGTTCAAGAAGACGATGCTCCAACTGCACTGTGAGCGTGATGAATTCTTCGCAAGTGGGAGGGAGTTGTACCACTTGGGCAAGAACGTCCTTCAACTCTCCTCTCAACCCTTGGTAGAAAAGGGAGGTGCGCTTCTCTTGAGGCCAATCAGTCTCCACCACCAATCGATTGAAGGAAGTGATATATGTAAGGAGATCCTGAGATCCTTGCTTAAGGGTCATAAGTTCTTTATCCAAGGTAAGCATGTGCGATTTTCTGTCAAACAACTTCCTCATTTCAACGCAGAAGTTGGAGAAGTTATGTAGCACAGGATCGTCCCTTTCCATTAAAGGGATAGTCCAACTGGCCGCGTTCCCTCCCATGTAGGACATCATGAACGCGGTTTTTGCAGCCTCGTCTTGGAATACCAATGGCTTACATAAAAAATGTAACCTGCATTGGTTGAGGGAGGTCTCAAACTTTTTGGGCTCTCCGTAGAACCTCTCAGGGGGAGCCAGTGGTATCCCAGTGTTTTGCAACACATGTACTGTAGGAACAGAGTCTGTGCCCGGAGTAGGGCCTGGGGGGGAAAAGACCCCTTTTTGGGGGTCCGGTCGATGCGCCATACTAGGAGGAGGGAGAGTCCAGTCTCTTATGTAACCCCCCGCTCTTCTGGATTCGGGTTTGCCCTGTCGAGATAAGCCCGCTACTTCCCTACGGAGGGTGCCGACTTCATTTTTCAGGTCTCGGTTTTCTGCGTGGGAGGCTTGCACCTCTACCTGTAACGCGTTGAGACTATCAAGAAGCGTGGCTAGTACTACATTGGTGTCCATCGTTCAGGCTGGGGTACTATCTTGGGCTTGACAATCTGTCGCGGAAGCGTCAGCGTGTCAGCAGGATACACTACCCACTAACCTTAGCCAGCCAGCAGGAACGATGCTTGCGATGAGAATCCCCCCTCTTCTCCCCTTCGCTAACGCTCCCCTCAGGAAGGCCACCAGAGTAGGGAGAGAAAGCGGTTGGGAGAAGGGGGAGGGAACCAAAGATGACCACCGGAGGATTTGCAGGGCAACCTACTGTCCAGTAGGTGGGTTAGGTAGAAGTTCTAGGAGGGTTCTTGCGTCGGAGACTATGGACAAGAAAACAGAGGACACATAAGCCACTGCCGTTACCATGAATCCCCACCCCCTGCCCCACTATCCAGAACTCACAGTTTTCAAGGAGGGTGGTCCTACCACGGGTATCCGGTAATCGTCCTCTGGGAGTACTGGGTAGTTGGTTGTGGTACCGCTTAAAACGTACAGAGTCTTCTGTGGAAAGGGTAGGTTCTGACTCTGTGTTCTGCGCGGTGAAAGTAGTAGATGCGGAGTGACTGTCTGAAGGGAGACAAGGGAGGGCTCGCTGACCCCCTACAATCCTGCGTCTTGTCTACTTTCCCTCCCAACGTCCTTGCGTAAATCAAAAAGAATGTGTGCTCTCTCCTGTTACGTCACAGCAGAGCACTCTGGTCATGAGGAGAGAATTCCCTTCTCCTTTTGCTGGTATTCGCTGTTGCGCTCACACGGCAGTCGTGCTCAGTTCTCTCGGAACCATAGAGCTCTGCCAGGTCGGATAGCTTCTCCGCGGTTCCGTCACCGCGGGAGCCGTCTCCGAAATTAGGGGCTTTAGTAAATACTTACTCCGGTTCCTGTTACTCCGGTGAATCTAGCGGGACGCCGTAGATCTCTCTCACGGCTCCTGCTGAGGTTGGCGCGAGGGTTGTTTCTCCGGTTTCGTGGTCTCTGCGAAGTCCAAGGTTAGCGCGCACACGGCGCTCGCAGCTACGAAGGTCTCGGAAACAATACTGGAACTGGGGCGAGATTGTCAAGCGCCTCCTCTAGGGGGAGGCGGTCTTTTATAGCTGTGAGATATGCGACCCTGGCTGACGCGAGTTCTGGTCGCCAGCCCCAGGGTGTTCTGGGCAATGTAGTTCCTGGCCGGTGTTCGCGTAACCGCGACATCCAGTTAGAGAAATACTTCAGCTTGATGCCGAATCCGGGCGCTCTTGCTGTTAACGCATTTCTCCATCTCTGGTCAGACCTTCGGTGTTAGGCGTTCCCCCCTTCGCCATGATTCAGAGAGTTCTACAGAAGGTCAGACAAGACCAATGTTCCTTAGTCCTGATAACCCCCTTTTGGCCCTCCCAGGCCTGGTTCCCAACCACTCTAGAGTTGGCTTGCAACATTCCTTTCTTAATTCCTGCGGTCAGGGGTCTAGTTACCAACGCAGACGGAGAAGATCATCATCTAATTCTATCCGGGAATTTGAACCTTCTTGCCTGGAAAGTGTCAGGAAATCCAACAAACTGTCTGGCCTTTCGTCATCAGCTGCAACTCTCCTCTGAGAATATTGGGCCCCAGGGACACACTATAGGTACAACAACATTTGGAGAAAATGGTTTCGTTGGTGCCTGGAGAGGAACTTGGATTCCGTGGAGGCTCCTGTCGTACACATAGTTAACTTTCTTGTTGAACAATTTGACAAGGGACTTTCTTATAGATCTATTAATTGCTACAGGTCAGCGATTTCAGCTGGCCACTCCCTTATCAACGGTAAGACGGTAGGTAAAAATGTTATTGTTTGTAGAGTTTTGAAAAGTATCAGACTGAAGAGACCACCTAGACCTAAATACCAGCCCATGTGGGACGTTAAGGCTATTTTAAACCTTTGTTCATCCTAGCCTGATAACTCTCTACTCAATAGGAAATACCTTTCCTTTAAACTTGCAACTCTCTTGTGTTTAATTTCCTGCCGTAGAGTTTCTGATATCAAATCTCTCGATATCTCTAATAGATCATATGATATGTATGGCGTTAAATTTGAAATGCTGAGAGGAACCAAAACTATGTCAGACTCCATTTTTTACCCTCGTCTTGACATATGCAAGAAACTCTGTGTTGTGGACTTTATGAAAGGATATGATAATAGAATGAGAGACCTTCGCCTTCAGGGTACTAGTCAACTGCTTATTTCATTTGTTAAACCATTCAAACCCATTAGCTCTACCTCCATAGCCAGATGGGTCAGGTCCGCAATGAGCCTAGCCGGCGTTGATTTATCTAAATTCCAAGCCCACTCTCTTAGAGGTGCAGTGGCCAGTAAGTCTTTCTGGTCTGGTGGTAAGCCACGTTTGCTCAACATTACTGCAAACCAATCGAGCACATGTCTGATGTTGTCCTACACGGCTACCAACATGCATAAAGCAGCCTCAGGTCTTGTAATGAAATTGCGATTCTCCTATTAACATGACCAGAGAATCTGGATTTCATTAAAGACACGGAGGCTAACACTACCCCTCCGCCCCTCCCCTGCACGGACTATTCTTTGCATGGTCTATTATGGAAAGCATCATTTTGATTGTTGTTTTAGTCTACGATGCTCTACTATTTTATTCAATGTGATGCTCTGTTACTTCAAATCTTTAACACGTTCCTCCTTCCTTTCAGACAATTCGTCTTAATGGATTCTTCTCGCCATCCTTGAGTCCTCCTCGCCTCTCTTCGTTATTCCCTTCTGAAGTCTTGGATTCTTCTCTGTCAAGAACAAGTTGAAACGGGACCTTTTGGAACATTGGTTATTTCTCCACATTTAAAAGAGGCGGCCCGCTCGGTGCTCATGCCATTCATGCCATCCGTTCATTCCATTCTAGAACTGTTTAATTTATGATGTCGTGCGGCTGCTTGTGACTGCATTAAAAGATAATGCATAATGCAGCCTCCGGTCTTGTAATGAAATCCAGATTCTCTGGTCATGTTAATAGGAGAATCGCAGTTTACTGGCTGGGTCACCCCTTTAGAGAGTAAATACCAAAATGCCTGACAGTCTTTCAGTCTAGATGCCTCAACTAGTGTACACCAGTTCTCTACCTCCCAGCTCCTGTTTGCCTCAGCCTGAGTTCTCTTATAGATTCTTCTCCTATCTATTATGTCGGTCCTTACACCTTTCTTTGCTGCCACGGTTGACTCGTTTCTGGCCCGCCTGCATTCATTATTGTACCACGGAGCGGTGCTTCGATTAACCAAATTTGGACCATAGCTAAGTTAGTCTGAGGATGCAGAATGTGAGTGAGTGCCAGAGAGCCTCAAGAAGAGGTCATTATGATCGCTATCCTCTCGATTTAAAATTGATACTCACACTCTGTGTCCTACAAGCCTGTCCAGAACATTAACACTAAGCAATGGAACAGAAAATGTAAAAGGTAACAAGTGTGTTAATTTGTTATTTTATTATTTTTAATTATGTAAATTAGGGAATACTGTTAGTTGTGGAGATGCTAGGTTTGTGGTGGTCTAGGGTGTTAAGTTGATTAAAGAATAATTAACGATTAATTATTAATTGTAAATTAATCATTTAATTGATTTTTAGTTATGTAAATTATGGAAGAAAAATGTATTTCACTCACATTTTAGTTATGGCCTGCGAGGTTTGCAGGGGTATAGGGTGGAAAATGAATGAAGTAATAATTAATTAACTATTAATTATTATTTGTAAATTTATTATTTTATTTTAAATATGTAAATGATGGAATACAGATTTCTATAGTTATATTTTAGGTATAGCTGCTAAGTTGTAGCAGGACAGGTCGGGAAGTTAAGTAATAATTGAATAACCATTATTTATTATTTGATAATTAATTATTTTGATGAATAATAATTATGTGAATTGATTCATTGTTTTAGTGTTTTTAATACATATTACCTGTTGGTGGTCGCCAGTAGATAGTTATAGTTAGGCTCTAGTTTCCATAGGAACAGCATTTTTGTTGTTTTCCTAATAACTTTAGCGCCATTTGAAGAATCTTCATAAAATTGTCAAAACTAGTTTCCATTCACTCCAGCTGCTGTCTGGAAAGTGCTGCTGCGATTCATCAAGTGGGGGCCAGGAAATAGGGGAGGTCCCGAGATGCTTTTTCCCCATGGAATTTCCAGTACATATTTTAGACCCGACTACAGCCCGAACTGCTGAATGAAATTACACCATTGGTCATTGGTTTTGAATCTTTCTAAGGTTAGGTGGCATAGACTTCCATGAGGTCGGAGCTAAGACACGAAAGGAGCAGCCTCCTATTCTGGCTCCGACTGGGCGAGGGACGGAGGCCAGGTTCAGATCAGCAGACGGCACGCAAAACTGCAACACGACAGTTCGACTGGGCGCTCCTCGCTTATATAGGATATTATTGCAGATATAAAGAGCGTTGAACTTTATTTGCTATTCCAATAGGCGGCCATTGGAGTTTACCAAAACCCTGGGGGCGGAGCTGGATTTAGAAAGGGGGCACAGAAGCCGAGCGGCAGCATTTTGACCACCTTGCAGTCGGTTCAGAACAGGTTTTATGAGCCCAGATAGAGAATGTTGCAGTAGTCCAGGCGAGAAACGACAAGGAACTGGGCAATCAATTGGTAGATTAGCAGAGAAAAGCGTCCCATAATGTGCCGAGGTTCCTCAGAATGCCAACACCGTGGCCTGCAAGAGTCTTAACATGGGTTTCAAAGGACAGAGAAGCATCCATTCATGCCCCAAGGTTTAGGTTCAGGGGGGACCCTAGAAGCTCTGGCCACCATTGATCACCCCAGAGATGGGTGTGCCTGCCCAACAGGAGGGTCTCTGTTTTATTGGCGTTACGTTTTAAACAGTTGCCGTGCATCCATTTGGCAACCGCTGTTAGACCTTTTTACACAGCCATCAACCGGCTCTGACGAGAGGGAGAAAATTAGCCGAGTGTTGTCAGCATGCACTAGTGAAATCCAGAAAGATTTCGCCACATCAGCTAAAGGTCGGACATAAATATTAAAAAGGGTGGGGCTAAGTGCCGAACCCTGGGGCACGACAGGTACCAGCACTCCCCGAGATGAAATGAAAAGGAGAGATGTGACTTAACAAGAACGCCCCTTTTGCCCTGAGTTCCCAGATCAGTGAGCTAAGTTAGTAAAATCGCATGTGAGACAGTGTCGAAGGCAGCACTTAAGTCTAAGAGAATCCGCGCCTGGAATTTACTAACATATGCAGCGCAGTTAAAAGAGCAGTTTAGGTGCTGTGTGAAGGTCTAAATACATTTTAGGAGCAATCTAATATTTGATTTTGTTCTAAAAATATAGGGCCCAATTCACAGAACTAACTCAACCACTCACACACCTACTCATACATCCATACACATACTCACACACCCATACAGTCACTAACAGACCCATAGTCACTGACACATCCACTCACAGAGCCATAGACCCACTGACACACACACTCAGCGACCCTCAAGAGGCATTGAATACTCACTCGCACAGCCACATATACACCAATACAGCCACTAACACACCCACTCACAGACCCACACAGCCACTTACATGCCCACTCACACACTCATACAGCAGAACCACTGACACAGTCACTTACACACCCAGTCATACTTCCACCCATCACACACTCACACACCTACTTACACATCCACATAACTACTCACACACTTACTCACACATCCATACAGCAGCTCACACACCCACTCAGAGACCCAGAAAACCACTCACACACCCAGTCACACATCCATACAGTCACTAATACACCCACCACACACCCATACAGTCACAGGTATATCCACTCAGAGACTCAGAGAACCACTAACACACACTACGGACTCACACACCCACTCACACACCTACTCACACACCCACACAACCACTCACACCCATACAGCAACTAACACACCCACTCACACACCCACTGAATTAAATATGTTGTTTTGTATTGAATGGTTTGGTTGGTCTGCCCGCAACATAGCTGGGAGACTGCTTACTTGGCCGAGGATGCCCAGTGGATACGCTGATCCGAGTGAGTAATTAGAAAAAAGAATTTGAAAATAAAAAGAACCAGTGTTTGGGAGAAGGGTTGGCTCAGAAAAGAGCCTTCGTGTCCATGGTGTGTAGATGATAACGACACATAGAACAGGATGCAGTCACTCAAGTTGTTGAGGAAAACCCTGTTTCCTGTGTCTGTGTAATGGACTCCACCTTTCCACTACATTCCATCCATGTCGAAGTGTAAGCTGTTATGGTGTACAGAGCCCATGTTGTGGTTTTGGAGAAATGCAGCAACACTTCACCCCTTCTCTATGCACTGCCTGCACCCTTGCATATTACAGAAGGTAGAGCGGGTGAAATGATTGTATTAATAACAACACTTACAACATCTAACTTATATAACGTGGTAGAACATAGTGCGTGGTACAGTAGGGAGTTATAGCAAATGTAGTGTGGCGAGTGAGGTGAGAAGACGGTATACAGTGGAGCGCAAGTGATATGAATTTTAAGGCGGTGCGTAATTATAAATGTGAGTTATAAGTATGACATACTAGTTTACATTATATTACATTTATAATTTAAAAATTAAGTATAGGAGCTTGATATTGTGATAAACAATATTTTTGACAGAATATTTTTGTCAAGGATATTGTATAGCACTATATTGTGTCAGTGGTTCCCCTCTTCTATCCCAGGGCTCTTTACACCAGCCTGACAGTCTGCTCATCGCATCGTGTTTTAATAGTGCCTGTAATGGTGATTGAATTCCCAGGCTCACCCCCTGCCCATACACAAACACCTAATCTTAGAGGCCAGCAGGTCTTGCCTCTATTGCCGAACTGTTGGCTTTGGCAATGTTTGTATGTAAAGTATTGTTTAAAAAAATTAACAAATCAAATCAAAATACTGGAAGAAAAGCAAACACATGTCTTAATGGTAACTCAAAATGGCACATTCAGTACATTTTGTTCAGTCTTTATAAATGCCATGGTTTATTTGTCAAATACTTTTCTCTCGGAAAACGCTGAACAGAATTTAAAAAGAATTAACTGAGTGTCAGAATTTGTGCCCCATGTTTCCAGATGAACCTCCTGTATTTAAGATGTTGCAGACCCTGATAACGATGGCCCGAGGGCGTAGACGGATCTCACATCTGTATTGGGCGATCCCAGAAGACTCGGCGGAAAGGGCATTGCTAGTACAGGCGAGGTGGGAGATACTGACAGGCAGGGCACAAGTCCTAAAAACAGAAGCGGGGGGGACGCCGACGTCACGACAGGAAGTGACGTCACGAAAGGTGGCTTGCACCATCAGACTTTTTGCCTCCCCTCACTCACCCCTTAGATGCGATTGCATCAGAGAAGCCAGCGTGTCAGCAGCGTTCTGAATGAGCTCTGATCTCACCCCATAGAGGCCAAAGAGTGAATGTGTGGCTCCATTTGCTCCAGTTATCGAGCTACTGGTAAAATAAGTGGGGGGACGCCGTCCACCCGCGTGGTACCCCGACTCGAGCCCTGCCGATGGGGAACCCCATTGCCGAGAAAGATTGGGTTAAAATACAGGAAGGGGTGAAGCAGGTGAGCGTGAACGCGAGCTTTAAATGAATTCAATATAATTACACACACCAGGTATATTTGACACCCAAGATGCTACATAAGATTTACCCGGGGCGATCAGGGCAATGCACTCGATGGGGAGAAGCAGATGCGGAATTCATTCATATGGTCTGATCTTGCCCAGAATTCATTCATATGGTCTGATCTTGCTCAGAATTCATTCATTTGGCCTGGTCTTGCCCAGAATTCATTCATATGGTCTGGTCTTGCCCAGAATTCATTCATATGGTCTGGTCTTGCCCAGAATTAGAAGGCTTCTGGACGGATGTCCTGACTGTGCTACGATGAGTGACGGGATGGGAGATAGCAGGAGAGATTCTGGTGGTGCTGCTAGGTCTGCTGCCTAGACCCAAGAGTAAAGGTTTGAGCAGAAGATTTGTCCTCCTGGGATTAGTGTTGGCGAAACGACGGATTGCCATATCATGGCTGAGCTGGCCACCGCCCATAATGATGCAATGGAAACAAGACATGATCGAATCGGCGACGGCCGAGGGGCTCAGAATGCAACAAAGCAGGAGGGATGAAAAGGTGGAGGGCGACGTGCGGGCATGGAGGATGATGCTGGGTGAACTAGCGAACGACAGAGAGGACAGTGAAATAAATGACGAAGAGCATGGGAGTGTGCAGGAAGGAAGCGGATTAGTGGGCATGGTCGAGGCAGGGGAGACGGCCTAGCCAGGACCTCTCGGACAATGACTAGACTCGGACTGTGCGGTTAAGAGACAAGTACCTACACTGAAAGGGAAGTTGCCAGACATGGTAGGGGAGGGATGTATGCATTTGAGGGTGGGGCGTGTTGGTGGGGAGGATTACACAGCCACGTGCTGGCCCCTAATACTCAAACAATTTGGACCATGCCGGACAATTCATGGGGCTTGTAGTAGGACAGAGAGACATGTATGCAAATGGATCGTTCTTTATTGTAAATTGATCAGACTATAATTATGCGATGTAATCAAACTGCTCTTCTGCTCCTCATAGGAGTCCGTGAGAACATACACATTTATTTGGTAATGATTGCAAATGTTAATAAAAGATATATATGAAAAAAAACGAAGTGTCAGAATGTAAAGAGAAATGCGCCTCAGGATTCAGCCAATCGGGGACTGTAGATATCCAGGGAGCAGATTCATTGGCCTTCAGGGTAAATGAAATGAAATGAAATGAAAAGAACATTTATAAAGCGCATGGCTACCCGGAGGCCTCCCAGTGCTGAGTGCGACTGCACGGAACGGGCTGAGGAAGATTATGGGAACAGGAGAGTTTTCAATTGTCTTTGGAAAACTAGGTGGTTAGGTTCACTCCGTAGCTGGAGGCACAAGGCATTCCAAAGTTTGGCTGCATTGAAAGAAAAGAGGCGGCCTCCGCTTCTGGCCCTCTTAACTTTCGGCATCGATACCAAGATCATTGGAGCGGAGATTCCTGTTAGCTTTATGAGGACGAATCAAGGGTGCCAAAAGAGGGGGATCATACCCTTGAAGGGATTTATGAACAATACAAAGGGCTTTGAAATGTACCCTCTCCTTCACCGGCAGCCAGTGCAGTGAGCGAATCGATGGTTTAGCCGAGGTACGATTGGATACGCCTGAACACAGTCTGGCTGCACAGCTTTGGATCTTTTGAAGTTTAGTCATAACTAACGCTGGGGCACCCAGAAAAAGGGCATTGCCATAATCAATCCTAGAAAGTATCAAGGACTGGACCAGGATTTTCTTGGCCAAAGGAGGTAGGAGAGGCAACACTTTCCTAGCCATTCTAAGCAGGCCAAAACAGGTGGCCACTGTTTTCCTTGCCTGCACTTTAAACGACAAATCCTGGTCAAGCCAGATACCCAAGCTCTTTATTTCGGTTTTAACGACAGGAAGGGGGCCCATGCACGCTGGCCAGGAGGACTCCAGTATAGCTGGGGGTGAATTGCCCAAAATCATAATTTATTTATTGTTATTTATTTATTTATTGTGGGTTTATATAGCGCTAGAATCGACTCCCGGAGGAGTATCTCCGCACTTCGACCGCTGGGGAACCCGTCCTGGCTCACCCTGAGAGATGGTCCCTAATGGGTATCTCTAAGGTGCGACCAAGCATCCCCGGTGGTCTGGGGGGGCCGTTGTGAAGATGAGGCAAGCTAATGCCCAGAGTTGCCGAGTGTGGTCCCTGACTGGAGTAGGCACCGAGGCGAGAATTATCGAGCCCGCTGACCCTGGTCCACGACCCTGCCGCGTCGGGATTCAAACCCTGGTCCCGGGCAGTCCTCTGCTTACGGGTCTGCCGCCTCTAACCAGTGAGCCACACCTCTCCACAATCTCTGTCTTATCGCCATTCAGCTTCAGCTGAGAGGCAGTCATCCATTTAAAAACCTCAGATAAACAAAAGAAAAGGGCCTTGGTCTGGTGGGTAGTTAGATTGTACATGTTGCCGAAGATACACAAAAATCTACAAGATCCTCCATTCAGACCTATCGTGTCCGGCTGTGACTCCATCTTCATGCCGGCAGGCCAACTAGTTGATCACTTCCTACAAAAGTTTGTTCAAACATGGAGAAGTTTTATTAAAGATACCACTCACTTTCTAACCTTACTTGAGCAGATACACAGTAATTTTTTGGAATCATGGTTACTATGCTCGATTGATGTGACAGCATTATACACATCGATTCCTTTATCTGAAGGTTTAGAAGCTTGCGAATGGGCACTTCTCCAGTTACCAGAAACTACAATAAACAAAGTTTTCATCTTGGAGCTTCTAACTTTTTGCCTCCAACATAGTTATCTACAATGGAAGAATGATTTTTTCTTGCAGATAAGCGGCACGTCCATGGGTTTTTCCGGTGCTCCTGCATACGCGAATACATTCATGGCAAAGTTTGAATATGATCATATCATCACAAACAACACCTGGAATGACAATCTTGCATTTTACGTAAGATTCATTGACGATATTTTTCTAGTTTGGAAAAACTCTGAAGCATCCTTGGTTCAACACATTAGTGAACTCAACAAAAAGAATCCCCGCATTCAGTTCACGTACACCATCAGCAACGTGCAATTATCTTTTCTGGATGTGCTGATCACAAAACAATGTAACACAGTAATCACATCAATTTATTCCAAACCAACTGATAGAAACAATCTTCTTCAGTATTCCAGCTTTCATCCTCCGTCACTCATTCGTAATCTACCTTACTCTCAACTAATCCGTACAAAGAGAATTGTTTCCGAGAGTCAACACCTTGAACCATTGCTCCAAAATCAAGTCATCAAATTCAGAGATCGCGGGTATCCTGAATCAGTTCTCGAGTCCGCTATGTCTAGAACTCACATGAAGTCACGCACTGAACTGCTCATTCCTCCTGTTAAACTTCTTTCAAACAAACATGTCTTTGTATCCACATTCTCTACCAGCTCGTGACGTATCAGACAAATCATCAGAAATAGATGGGAAATTCTCAAACACGAACCAGATTTCAATGGATTATTTTCATCTGATCCCATCTTTGCATACACTCGCAGCAGAAACATAAAAGATTTATTGTCAGCTACACCTACGATTGAAGTCGTTGAGCACAAAGGCATGCAGAAATGTCAGAATTGTGTCAATTGCCACAATGTCATTACCGGCAATGGCATTCACCACCCACGGTCAGGCAAAACTATTCAACTCAGATACACTGGTACATGTGACACTACCAATGTTATTTATACCATCAAATGCCCCTGTGGACTCATGTATGTGGGAAAAACTTCCCGAAAAGTGAAAGTGAGGATCTCAGAACACAAAAGTTCTATTCGGACCAGAAGTCTCAAATCCCCTCTCACATCACACTGGTTAGAACACCGCCACACCATTGCACAGCTAAGATTCACCATCCTCGAGATGATGCCCCGCAACACACAGTTTAATACAGAAAGGCTTTTATCTCAGAGAGAAGTCTGGTGGATCAAGTTTTTGCACACTCTGTTACCATTGGGGCTCAATGACAAACTTGAAATGCAATGTTTTTTATAAAAACTTGTTAGTAATTGTCATCTGACTTCTAGATTGTCTGTTCGCTCCAGCTGATGCCACTTTTTCTCACACCAAGCATATTATCCCACAGTCATGTCTCTTTCCTTTTCTACTAGCAACTTGTCCCCATTTTTTCTGTCCAGATTGTACGTTTTTTTCAGCTTGAGCAAAATTATTTCACAATATTCTGGGATTTTACTTCATTATTTCCCGTAGCTTTCCTTCTCTATTCACCAGCACACTTTAGCTGTTTTCTGCTATTCAGGAACTACCGCCCTGCATGTTCTGCATGCCTTAGCTACTTTTCCGCGTACACTTGCTTCCCACACTAATTAGTACGTTTTCTATTTCATTGGATCGTTCGTCTATCTCATTTTTTCAGACCCTCATTTTTTATTATTTCTTCATTTTCACATTTTTCTTTCTTCCCACACATTTAATATCATTTAGCGCCACTTCTCCATTTTCATTCCAGTGGTCTTCTTTAATCGAGTAGATGCTCGGTTCGATTCTGCAGCACCGATCCTGTGCATTCTTTTGTAGAGGCCCTGGTAGTCCCATTTCCATTATTTCTTTTTACACCAATCACGTGACCACGCACGCGCATTTAACTTCCTGCCAGAGTGCGTCTCGGACGCATACCTTCCCGGATGTTCATAGGAGCTGCGACCGTTCGTCCTTCCCGCGTCTGCCCAACACGCCTGGTAAGCAGTATACTCAGCGCCCTGCCCGTTGTTTTTTCATAACAATATAACTATGTCATTTCGATTGGTTTTCCAATGGTTCCCCCTTCTCTGGTTGCAGAGTTTGCGGTGCTTTCAATTACACGATGGTTTTCGCAACACACAACTGAATCCATTTCCATCTCCCTGAATACCTGCGCCACAGCATTCTTCCACTCCAGCGGTTTGTTCCCATTTAATCATTTCTAGTAAGTCTTTACATCACCGTTACCCTTGGCTTTACTGTTAGTTTCACTCACAGCCTCCCTTTGTTTTCCTGCATTCGGTACGCAGCCCCAGCTCAGCCTTTTCAACTACTCCTATGCATTCCGTTTTCGTTACAGTCGCTGCACTTATCTGGCAAGAACCTTCCAGGTTTTCATCAGTTTATTAGCGTCACCACTCACTTGTTATGTCGTTTCTCTTCTATTTATGCACTTGTAGGTTCACTTCATTGATTATGTGCATGACCATTATAACCACTTTCGTTCCTTTTCACTTCTTTGGTGTGGTTCTTTAAGCACAACACAGCTTGACATTGGGTTAATTCCTTTCATTGCTCCAGCTTGAAACAGACCAGCAGTGTTTCCGCTTTGGCCATGTCTTGTTGCACCCTGTTTTGTACTGTTACCTATTCATGTTATATTCAGTCACCTCTTGAAGTATAAGGTTTGAAATTCATTCTTTTTTTCAACAGCTGCCCCTGAAGAAGGGATGTAAAACATCCCGAAATGCATTGGGCTTCTTCACAAGAACTGACGACTAAGTTTTCTGCCTTAGCACAGATATTTTGATTGCATCAATGTGGATTTCTTTTTGAGCTACTTTTCAATCAATGTTTGGTACATCTTCATGTCACTTATGCGATTGATTGACAAATACAGTTTTACAACAAGCTTCTGTGATTTAACGGATTGTCAAATAGTTTTTATTATTCAGACCGTTCATTGCTTGTTTGAATCTTGTTTCCACATTAGCTAACATGTTGTAATTGTGTTGCACACACATCCAGCAGTGCACTCAGTATACTGGTGTATGCACACCAGCAGTTTTCATGTTGAGTTACGAGGTGGGCTACCTCGTGTCTGAGTTGCACGCTTCATTTACTTACAAGTAACTATATTGATTATCACTTTTTGAAATTTCGGTGTGCGCTATCTTATACAGAATCTGATACTAGTTTGGTTAATGGCCACGACTAATTGGGTGCCGTCGGCGTAGGTTCCCATTTGAATTCCGAATGGTGCTATAATTGCTGCCAAGGGGGCCATATATATATTGAATAGCGTCGGGCTTAATGAAGATCCTTGGGGGACACCACATAGCAGAAGTTGAGATAACGAGCTCACATCTCCCTCAAAGACCTGCAAGACACGATCCTCTAAAAAAGAACAGAGCCATTTCAGGGCCATGGCACCTATTCCTATTTTTTTGAGGCGGTGGGTCAGAGTAGGATGGTTTACCGTATCGAATTTGGTGCTTAGGTCGAGAAGAATGATAGCTGCCGACCCTCCCGCGTCCACAATCTTTCTAACTTCCTCCACTACAGCCACAAGGGCAGTCTCCGTGCTCTGTCGTGGGTGGAATCCAGTCTGAGAGGGATGCTGAACCCCATGCAATTCCAGAAAATTGGAAAGTATAGAGTTCACGTATTTCTCTGCAATTTTGGCGATCCCAGGGAGAAGGAAAATGGGGCGGTAGTTACCTAACTCTTCCGGATCTAGGTTGGATTTTTTCAACAACGACTTCACCATAGCCCTTTTCCATTTCGGGGGCACTATACCTATGTGAACTGAAAAATTAATCACATCTGCAACAACAAGGGCGACTGTGGATACCGCCTTAACCAAGATGTTCATGGGGGCCGGGTCCCTGGGAGAGCCACTTTTCACCTAAATAGAGAATAGTGTCAAAAGCGTTTCTGGAGGCAGAAGGGGGGAGGAGCCCACCGTCTGACCAGTGAGATGGACACCTTGATCATCACATGTGACATCAGCATAGGGCATTGATTGCACTATGTTATGCATTTTAGAGCTAATGAATTCTGCCAGTTTATTACATCGTTTTCCTGACAAATCGGGGGCGATGGGGGGGACTGGAATTTTGATGAGTTTTTTAATAATCATGAAGGTTTCTCTAGAGGAGTTAGAGGCCTGAAGAATTCTATCCTCATAAAACGATGCTTGAGCCTTCTTTATTCCTGCTCTATATTTGCAGATGGCTCTTCTATATTCAATCTTCTTACTAGCGGAGAAATCCTTCCTTCACCTCCTTTCAAGTACTTTACAGCATTGTTTAAGAGCTCGTAACTCTGCAGAGTACCAAGGGGATTTATGGGAACTATTTTTTTTCTTCATCAAAGTTTTGGATAAATCCTGATCCAACGAGTCTTCAATCCAGCTGCAGAAATCGTTATCCGCTGCAATAGGACAGGGATCAGGTATAGGTCTGGTCTTCTCCAGTACCTGAATCCAATTATCTGGATTGAGCTTAGACCAGGGTCTATTCAAAGTGATTAAAGGTTGGACTTGCGGAATAAGGTTCCTGGGACACCAAGAAAGAGGAATAAGGAAGTGGTCGGACCAAGGGACAGGGATGGGATCATCTCCTGTGAGGTTCTCCACGTTGGAGAACACGGAATCAAGGCGGTGTCCTTTCATGTGCGTAGCCCTTGAGACCTTTTGCGGAAGCTGCAGGGTCGTAAGGTCCGCTACCAATTCAACAGCCATTACCGCTTTTGGGTCATCGAAATGTAGGTTGAAATCGCCTAGGAGAATAAAATTGGCGGACATGCTGGCTAAGTTAAATGCTGTCTCTACCAAAACTTTACAGAAGGAACCATTTGCTCCTGGAGGACGATAAATCAGGATGCCAGAAACTGACAATAGGGGGGAATATTCAACTGAGAAATGCATATTCTCACAGTCTATAAGAGGGTTACCTAGTAGACGACAGGTAAAACAGTCTTTCAAGATAATTGCGATGCCTCCACCCTTACCCATAGCTCTGTCCACCCTCTGACCTTAAAGGTCATGCTAAGTGTCAGAACCCCTTTCAGAAGGCATCGGGCACGTATGGGCTACAGGGCCCAAATGTGGTGGTCGAGGTCTTTCACTCCTGATGTCTTGGGGCCGTCTTACTATGGACCATGAGCAACCAGGCCAAGTGCCCTGTCTGCACTAGACTCAGTGGTGGCTGTGACGAGGAGTCGAATACTTGTTTTTATGAGAAAAAGAAGTATTTTATTTCTACCTTTACAGATTCAAAGGAATAATGACATTCACAAGCAATAACACAATCCCTTGCGGTCGGGAGTCTAGTAGTTGTTACGCACGTCCCTGTCCATCCTCTCGCTTATAACGTGGTCGGGGTTTAGTCACCTTTCACTCCTGGCTGCATCCAAGAAAGGCTGACTAATGTGCCGTAATTAAAATGTCCCTTTTGACTCTTAGGAATTAGTCAAAAGGGTACGTGGTACCACAGCACTTTGATCAGCAAATTCCCTGGAGTCCACAGGGTCAGTTCAAAATGTACCTGCTCCGCAACTATGGAAGTGTTCAGAGATACAGTGGGTGCCCTGTGCACGGGGACTTGTGGGTTCAGATCCTTCTTGGAGAAGTCAGGCAGCTCGTGCCACACACCTCAGCATCCGGCAGGCACAGGCTCACTTTCCTGAGTGGCATGGCCGGTTCTCCCCAGCGACTGGAGAAGCTTTCAGCTGGTGAACTTTGGGGCATATTATCAAGACAGGGGATAAAATTATCCACGCTTTATGTTGATAATGGGTTTGATGATATGCTCTATAGAATTCCAATTCAAGCTCTGGTTAGATGTCCTTCACATCTAACATGGGCTTCAATTGGAATTCCATAGAGCATATTATTAAGCCCATTATCGCCGCTTTAGCTGCAGTTTTCTGCCGCTAAAGCGGCGATAATTTTATCGCGTGTCTTGATAGTATGCCCCTCTGTAGGTCAATTTCTCCCCAGCAAAGGGGAGTGGAGGGGGAATTCAGTTCTTTGCTCCTGACTAGAATCCAGTGAGGGTGTGACATCTTCTTCGGTGCCCTCTCGGCCCTCAGGGGTCAGTCAGGGCAAATCTCGCTGGGTGGACTTGACCCACTGGCCACAGCTTCACTCCAGTGCTGAGCGATAGCTGGAAATCCTTGGCAAGTTAGTAACCGCAGATCCTCCTGGCATACGGATTTGCAGTGGTACCTCCAGACACATAGCAGACTACTCTGGTGCAATCATCCACACCATGGGGGCCCCTCCTGGCACACTGGGTCGCTGCTAAGGAGTTCACAAGTCCTGGCACACTGGTCACACAATTATTTCCATGGTGACCCCCTCTGACTTACGAAGTCACTGCTACGTGGGGGCACAGGCTTGGCACTCCCTGCACAGTGCTCATTACATGACTCAGTCCATGGTGGCGATCTCATGGCATACGGGGGTCACCGAAACCAGTCCTGCACATGGACTATTGCCCGATCGGTGCACAGCCGAATCCTCACATTTCGCACAGGGAGTCCTCACGGTAGGGCTCCCTACTGGGCCTCGCTCCCACCAACGCTCTCCTCTTCCTCACGGGCCCATTGGTGCTTCAGGCTCCAGAGCAGGTGATCCTGGTTTCCCTGGGTGATGTTCCCTCATCCAGCAGAATTAAAAGCAGGCCTTGGCCCCCAGTGCTAGACACCAGCAGAAGTGTTGCAGAGCTTCCCCAACTCAAACAGCCCATCTGGCTGCTTGACAGATGGCAAACATTTGGGGTCCCAACCTGCCCTTCTTATAGTCCTTTTCCAGACACCAAATGTGAGTACGGTCGGAGTATTTGACATATTATGGTGGGGTTCTGCTTCTTTTGAAGTGGACGGCTTCACTTTTTGTTCTCTCCCTCTGAAAGAATATGTGTCTCAGCAGTGAAGACTCTGAAGCTGGTTGACCCACAGCACAGTTCATGGGAGTGACCAGAATTCACACCTGGATGTCAGCCACAGTGACGTGCATCAAAAGGTTGATCCCAGGTTCCCAGTCCTACTTGTTATGATCCTTCCTGAGATGTGTCCAGGCCCCTCCCTTGTCATCGATCATGAAACAAAGACCATCCTTTTGACATGTAAAGGGGGGGTCTCTTCCTTCTTTCCTCCAGTGCGTGTCCACCCAGCTCACAGGAATGCATTGATACTCAAATCAGACGGGGAGGGGGGGAATCCCCTGCTCTGCATGTCTTCACCAGGCTGGTCGGGGCTTCCCAAAATGGAACCCAGCGTCCTCCATGTAAGGTACCTTTACAGGCACACTCCCTCAATGCACATTCACAGCACAGCATATCCAGCACTGTTACCTCCATGCATCGTAGCATTAAAAGTACACATGCATTCAGTACACACATTCAGTCTGCAGTACATGCAGTAGAAGACCCACTACAGCAGGCAGGGATGCTTCATCTTCTGCAGTACATGCAGTTGCAGACCCGCTGCAGCAGGCAGGGATGCACCCCCTTCTGCAGTACATGCAGTTGCAGACCCGCTGCAGCAGGCAGGGATGCGCCATCTTCTGCAGTACATGCAGTTGCAGATCCACTGCAGCAGGCAGGGATGGGCCACCTTCTGCAGGACGTCGGTAGAAGACCCACTGCAGCAGGCAGGGATGCAACATCTTCTGCAGCACATGCAGTAGAAGATCCGCTGCAGCAGGCAGGGATGTTCCACCTTCTCAAGGATGTGCGCTAGGAGACCCGCTGCAGCAGGCAGGGATGTGTCATCTTCCGCAGCACATGCAGTAGAAGATCCGCTGCAGCAGGCAGTGATGTTCCACCTTCTCTAGGATGTGCGCTAGGAGACCCGCTGCAGCAGGCAGGGATGTGTCATCTTCCGCAGCACATGCAGTAGAAGATCCACTGCAGCAGGCAGGGATGTGCCACCTTCTCTAGGATGTGCGCTAGGAGACCCGCTGCAGCAGGCAGGGATGTGTCATCTTCCGCAGCACATGCAGTAGAAGACCCACTGCAGCAGGCAGGGATGCAACATCTTCTGCAGCACATGCAGTAGAAGATCCGCTGCAGCAGGCAGGGATGTGCCACCTTCTGCAGTACATGCAGTAGAAGACCCACTGCAGCAGGCAGGGATGTTCCACCTTCTCTAGGATGTGCGCTAGGAGACCCGCTGCAGCAGGCAGGGATGTGCCACCTTCCGCAGCACATGTAGTAGAAGACCCGCTGAAGCAGGCAAGGATGCGCCATCTTCTGCAATACATGCAGTAGAAGACCCACTGCAGCAGGCAGGGATGTTCCACCTTCTCTAGGATGTGCGCTAGGAGACCCGCTGCAGCAGGCAGGGATGTGCCACCTTCCGCAGCACATGCAGTAGAAGATCCGCTGCAGCAGGCAGGGATGCGCCATCTTCTGCAATACATGCAGTAGAAGACCCACTGCAGCAGGCAGGGATGTTCCACCTTCTCTAGGATGTGCGCTAGGAGACCCGCTGCAGCAGGCAGGGATGTGCCACCTTCCGCAGCACATGCAGTAGAAGACCCACTGCAGCAGGCAGGGATGTTCCACCTTCTCTAGGATGTGCGCTAGGAGACCCGCTGCAGCAGGCAGGGATGTGTCATCTTCCGCAGCACATGCAGTAGAAGACCCGCTGAAGCAGGCAGGGATGTGCCACCTTCTCTAGGATGTGCGCTAGGAGACCTGCTGCAGCAGGCAGGGATGTGCCATCTTCTGCAGTACATGCAGTAGAAGCCCCGCTGCAGCAGGCAGGGATGCATCATCTTCTGCAGCTCATGAAGTAGAAGACCCACTGAAGCAGGCAGGGATGTGCCACCTTCTCTAGGATGTGCGCTAGGAGACCCGCTGCAGCAGGCAGGGATGTGTCATCTTCCGCAGCACATGCAGTAGAAGACCCGCTGAAGCAGGCAGGGATGTGCCACCTTCTCTAGGATGTGCGCTAGGAGACCCGCTGCAGCAGGCAGGGATGTGCCACCTTCCGCAGCACATGCAGTAGAAGACCCGCTGAAGCAGGCAGGGATGCGCCATCTTCTGCAATACATGCAGTAGAAGACCCACTGCAGCAGGCAGGGATGTTCCACCTTCTCTAGGATGTGCGCTAGGAGACCCGCTGCAGCAGGCAGGGATGTGCCACCTTCCGCAGCACATGCAGTAGAAGATCCGCTGCAGCAGGCAGGGATGCGCCATCTTCTGCAATACATGCAGTAGAAGACCCACTGCAGCAGGCAGGGATGTTCCACCTTCTCTAGGATGTGCGCTAGGAGACCCGCTGCAGCAGGCAGGGATGTGCCACCTTCCGCAGCACATGCAGTAGAAGACCCACTGCAGCAGGCAGGGATGTTCCACCTTCTCTAGGATGTGCGCTAGGAGACCCGCTGCAGCAGGCAGGGATGTGTCATCTTCCGCAGCACATGCAGTAGAAGACCCGCTGAAGCAGGCAGGGATGTGCCACCTTCTCTAGGATGTGCGCTAGGAGACCTGCTGCAGCAGGCAGGGATGTGCCATCTTCTGCAGTACATGCAGTAGAAGCCCCGCTGCAGCAGCCAGGGATGCATCATCTTCTGCAGCTCATGAAGTAGAAGACCCACTGAAGCAGGCAGGGATGTGCCACCTTCTCTAGGATGTGCGCTAGGAGACCCGCTGCAGCAGGCAGGGATGTGTCATCTTCCGCAGCACATGCAGTAGAAGACCCGCTGAAGCAGGCAGGGATGTGCCACCTTCTCTAGGATGTGCGCTAGGAGACCCACTGCAGCAGGCAGGGATGTGTCATCTTCCGCAGCACATGCAGTAGAAGACCCGCTGAAGCAGGCAGGGATGCATCATCTTCTGCAGCTCATGAAGTAGAAGACCCACTGAAGCAGGCAGGGATGTGCCACCTTCTCTAGGATGTGCGCTAGGAGACCCGCTGCAGCAGGCAGGGATGTGCCACCTTCTCTAGGATGTGCGCTAGGAGACCCGATGCAGCAGGCAGGGATGTGTCATCTTCCGCAGCACATGCAGTAGAAGACCCACTGCAGCAGGCAGGGATGTTCCACCTTCTCTAGGATGTGCGCTAGGAGACCCGCTGCAGCAGGCAGGGATGTGTCATCTTCCGCAGCACATGCAGTAGAAGACCCACTGCAGCAGGCAGGGATGCAACATCTTCTGCAGCACATGCAGTAGAAGACCCACTGCAGCAGGCAGGGATGCAACATCTTCTGCAGCACATGCAGTAGAAGATCCGCTGCAGCAGGCAGGGATGTGCCACCTTCTGCAGTGCATGCAGTAGAAGACCCACTGCAGCAGGCAGGGATGTTCCACCTTCTCTAGGATGTGCGCTAGGAGACCCGCTGCAGCAGGCAGGGATGTGTCATCTTCCGCAGCACATGCAGTAGAAGACCCGCTGAAGCAGGCAGGGATGTGCCACCTTCTCTAGGATGTGCGCTAGGAGACCCGCTGCAGCAGGCAGGGATGTGCCACCTTCTACAGTACATGAAGTAGAAGATGCGCTGCAGCAGGCAGGGATGTGCCACCTTCTCTAGGATGTGCGCTAGGAGACCCGATGCAGCAGACAGGGATGCACCATCTTCAGCATTACATGCAGTAGAAGACCCGCTGCAGCAGGCAGGGATGTGCCACCTTCTGCAGTACATGCAGTAGAAGATCTGCTGCAGAAGGCAGGGATGTGCCACCTTCTATAGGATGTGCGCTAGGAGAGCCGCTGAAGCATGCAGGGATGTGCCATCTTCTGCAGTACATGCAGTTGCAGGCCCACTGCAGCGGGCAGGGATGTGCCATCTTCTGCAGCACATGCAGTAGAAGGCCCGCTGCAGCGGGCAGGGATGTGCCATCTTCTGCAGCACATGCAGTAGAAGGCCCGCTGCAGCAGGCAGGGATATGCCGTCATCTGCAGCACATGCAGTCGAAGACCTGATGCAGCGGGCAGGGATGTGCCATCTTCTGCAGCATTATAAACTGAAGCTTGGGTACCAGGAGAGAGACACCTGACCCACCCCCACCAGGCCTCAAACCCCACAGACCTCTCACATATCATGCTTGGGTGTCAGGAAAGAGCCCCCTGTCCCACCCCTGGCCTCCAACTTCCACAGACCTCTACCGATCATGCTTGGGAATCAGGAGAGAGCCCCCTGCCCCAACCCCACCCAGGCCTACAACCCCCACAACCCTCTCCAGATCATGCTTGGGTATCAGGAGTCTAGGAGAGTAGGACCTGCTTCTTATAGTTACCCCCACTTTTTGCTGATGTTTCGCTGTTTTCGACTTAGACTGACTGGGACCCTGCTATCCCGGACCCCAGTCTATCTGCTTTCTCATCTAAACTGATCGCATGTACTTTAGGTGCACTCCAGATTGGATTCTGAGGTACCCTTATCAGTCCCTAGTATATGGTACACCATGTACCCAGTGCATAGGTACCCCAGAGACCTCCCAGGGGCTGAAGCATGTATTGTGCCACCCCTGAGAGGCCATTCAAAATACACCACAGGTCTGCTACTGCAACCTGTGTAAGGTGGCACATGCACCCCTTACATAGATATAGTTTACCTATATCTATTCTAAATCACTACACATATAAACCTATCAGTCACCCCTATGGCAGGCCTTATCTATCCTGAAGGCAGGGTGCTGGGTTTTATGTGAGAGGCTGCGCCTGCATGAGCAGAGCCCCTCTGCAGCCTTCGGAACCTATTTTCCGGGGTTGTTTGTGATGCAGCCAACCATATATATTTAAGTGCATTAGAACCTTGCGGTAAATGCTAACTTTAAAACGGCTGCTTAGAAACATGTAGTGTTTGGTGTCAAACACCTTGGAATAATACCTCCCCACGAGGTATGATTCCACTCTCCTAGAGGGACTTATGTGAAACACCGGTACACCCGGTACCAGCTTTCTCGACCTGGGCATCACAAAATGGATGCTGCCAGCCACAGACACAAGTCTGCCCTCCTGCTGCTGAGCCAAGCTCGAGCAGGGGAAGGCTTGACAATAGGTTTCCTGTCGCAGGGAGGTGTGACCACCTCCCAGACAGGCCTTAGTGTATTGCGGCTGGGTGGGTGCACTCTGAGAGTGCCAGAAAGTCTGCACTGGGGGCACATTTGGTGTCCCTGTGCATAGTCCAGCTCAAACCGGTTGCAGAAGCCATTTGCTGCTGCTCTGGCACGAAACTGGACAAAGGACATGGGTGTGGCCACCCCTCTGTACTGACCCTCCCATAGGTGGGTCTCCAGAGTTTGTCCAACCCCTTCCTTGGGTATAAAGTAGGAACCCTGACTACAGGACTTTAGATTTTACCTGGACCAAACTCTGCAAGCATAAACTACATACTTCGATGGTCTACACTTCTCTGGACGCCAGAAGAATCTCCCTTGGAGTAAAGGAGTTACTCCCCTGCAGCAGCAGGCACCTTAAAGCATCAGACCGGTTTGCATCTCCTGAGCTCCTGAGGACTCCGAAAATTTCTGCAACACTGGAGGTGGGTTCCCAATCGTCTCTGAGGTCGATCTGCTCTCTCAGCAATCCGGAGACCATTATCCCTCGTGGGGACCGTGCAACCCGAACCCCTGTGCACCGTGTACTTTTGCAGCAGCATATGCTTTTTGGCCATCTCTGAGGCTGTGCTTTGGACTATGTATAGTCCTGACCCCAAGCAGTATTTCCACCGAAGCTCTTTGGCCTCCACTCCATGAGTGCTCCGTGGGCTTGTCCTTCGTGATTCAGCTTGAGGTCTCTTCGCGATCCCTGGTCCGTTGGCCTGTGGGTCATAGCGAGGGTCATTTTGAATTTCTTTGGGCTTCCCTGGTTGCTCCAGATGTGCCCTGACTCACCATAGCTTGGAGAGTCTCCTGGACCTTGCTGGTCCTCACCGTAACTTGTTTCCTCTGCCAGCGTGGGTTGCCTTTGCCAAGGCCTGTTGGTGTTCAATCCGGACACTGACCACCCCAGCACTTGACATCCTTCATGGGACAGCTCACCTCTGGACTTTGGTTGTCGCCGACATCTCCTGGTCCCCGTGGCTGAAGAGTCAAGCATCCTATCTTCACACCTGAAGCACCCGACATCGGTGGGCATTGGTTTACCGAGCCCCTGGTTACCCTGAAATGACTCAGACTCTGTCCCATCTGCTTTCAGGTTCTTCTCACCTCGAATCCAGGCTTGGGTTCCACTGGACACTTTTCATCTTCCCAGCAGCAGCACTTCTTCGCATCATGCCAGTGAAAACGACAAGGGTTTCCGACACCACTTGACCCCTATGCACCCGGCTCCTCTGGTATAGGTAACACGTGTACCTTGGCACTCACAAAGGTGCTGGCCTTAGAACCTTCTATGTTCCAAAGGGATTGCTTGAAGTCCTCTCCAAAGTGTCCTTAAACTGTAATTTTCTAACCACGACTTTCCCACAGAGATGTACGGAGCTCGAGTCTGTGTTCTCACACTGCACCCGTCCTCCGTTGTCTCCCTGTGTCACTCCTTTGGGTGTTTCCTTGGGGTCCCAGCAGTTCTACGTGCTCTAGGCACTGTATCTAGTGAAGTCGTTGTTGTTATACAATTATTTTAGTATATGGTTCGGTCTCCCCCTGGAGCCCGCTGTGTATTGTTTTATTTGCTGTTGTTCTATTGATTAAGTATTGTGTGCCTTGTTCCCTAATCTCATAAAGAGGTTTGTAGAGTGTTTAGTAATAAATACGTATATTTTATGTATTCCTTGTGTGGTTCTCCTTTCATTTGGTCATTCAGGAGGTTATAATCTGGTAAAACAAGCTGCTTTACATTCCTTTGAGACTTAGCCTGACAGCTGCTCTCCATAGCTACCACTAGGATAGCTTTCAATAAAGGTTGTCTTTAACCTAATCATCAATAAGGGTTGTATGGACTGATACAAGGTGCCCACTATAACTAGTGGACAGCATACACCAGGCCAACTTCTCACAAGAAGAGAGCCCCCTGGCCTCATCAGGTCATGATTGAGTATCAGGAGACAGATCCCTGACACCGCCCACCCCCACCCAGGCCTCCAACCCTGACAACCCTCTTCAGATTATGCTTGGGTATCAGGAGAGAGCCCCCCCACCCGTCACCCAAGCTTCCAACCCCCACAGACCTCATCAGGTCATGCTTGGGTATCAGGAGAGAGACCCTTGACACACCCCCATCCCTACCTAGGCCTCCAACCCCCACAGTCCCCTCACACATCATGCTTGGGTATCAGGAGAGAGACCCCTGACCCACACTTACCGAAGCCTCCAACCCCCAAAGACCTCTTCTGATCATGGTTGGGTATCAGGAGAGAGCCCCCTGGCCCACCGCCACCCAAGCCTCCAACCCCCACATAACTCCTCGGATCATGCTTGGGTCTCAGGAGAGAGTCCCCTGGCCTCATCAGGTCATGATTGGGTATCAGGAGAGAGATCCCTGACACCGCCCACCCCCACCCAGGCCTCCAACCCCCACAGACCTCCTCAGATCATGCTTGGTTAACAGGAGAGAGACACCTGACCCACCCAGACCTCCAACCCCCATAGACCTTTCCAGAACCTGCTTGAGTATCAGGAGAGAGCCCCCTGACCCCCACCTCCACCCAGGTCTCCAACCCCACAGACTTCTTCAGATCATGCTTGGGTATCAGGAGAGAGCCCCCCCAAGTCTTCCAACCCCCACAGACCTCTACCGATCATGCTTGGGTATCAGGAGAGAGCCCCCTGCCCCAACCCGACCCAGGCCTCCAACCCCCACAACCCTCTGTAGATCATGCTTGCGTATCAGGAGAGAGCCTCTGGCCCCAACCCCACCCAGGCCTCCAACCCCTACAGACCTCTCACAGATCCTACTTGGTTATCAGGTGAGAGCCGCCTGACTCACCCCAGGCTTCAAACCTCCACAGACCTCTTCAGAGCATGCTTGGGTATCAGGAGGGAGCCCCCTGACCCACCCCACCCAGGGCTCCAACCCCCACAGACCTCTCACAGACCATGCTTGGGTATCGGAGAGAGCCCCCTAACCCACTCCCACCCAGGCCTCCCACCCCCACAAACCTCTTCCGTCCATACTTGGGTATCATAATAGAGCCCCTGACTCCACACCTTCACCCAGGGCTCCAACCCCCACAGACTTCTTCAGATCATGCTTGGGTATCAGTGGACAGCCCCCTGACCCCCCACCCAGGGCTCCAACCCCCACAGACCTCTTAAGATCATGCTTGGGTATCAGAGGACAGCCCCCTGACCCCCCACCCAGGGCTCCAACCCCCACAGACCTCTCACAGTTCATGTTTGGGTATCAGTGGAGAGCCCCTGACCCACCCCAGGCCTCCAACCCCCACAGATCTCTCACAGTTCATGTTTGGGTATCAGGGGAGGGCCCCTGACCCACCCCAGGCCTCCAACCCCCACAGACCTCTTCTGATGGCCTGTACAGGCTGCTCTTCTGGAGTTGGGACCCTTGCTAGAATGTTCTTCTGCAGACGGGGGCTGGTTTCCATATCTGGAAGTGATATGTTTGTATCATCTTGTAAAGTAATTAAGGAACTCTTGTTTTTTTTCACGTTAATGCGTCTGTTCGGCCATTGTTGATTGCTAACTATTGTTCTGCCTTCGGGTGAGTCAGCCAACCCTGGGGCCACGTGCCTAGCCCCCACCCTAAGGGCGCCTGGAAGTCAGGCCAGAGCCAGCTAAGGAACTGCCCCTCCCTGCCCACTCCATGAAGGAAAACAAACAGCATCCTGCTGAGTGGAGGTGGGGGGGGGGGCTGCTTCAACAGGGAGGGAGCATGAATCAGCCCCCGGCCCGTCTCCTTGCACTGAAACACGGGTTCAAAAGACCCCAGGAACTCGATCTGCCCTGCAGCCCGGGGGCTTCCATGAGGGGGAGATGGGTCCTGGGGACATCACCCCCAGTGGAACTCGCTGCCTTTTCATTCCTTGTGTCGCCTCTGCTGAAGGCTGCTGCTTTGCCTGAAATATTTGTTAGTTGAGCCAAGGGCGGTCAGTAATATTTGGATTGAGCAGAAATGTATGTGGTAATATAGCGCAATGCATGTGGTAACATAGCGAAATGTATGGGTAATATAGCGCAATGTATGTGGTACCATAGCGCAATGTATGGGGTAATATAGCGCAATGTATGTGGTATTATAGCGCAATGAATGTGGTAACATAGCGCAATGTATGGGGAAATATAGCACAATGTATGGGGTAACATAGCGCAATGTATGAGGTAATATAGCGCAATGTATGTGGTATTACAGCGCAATGAATGTGGTAACATAGCGCAATGTATGGGGTAATATAGCGCAATGTATGGGGTAACATAGCGCAATGTATGTGGTAACATAGCACAATGTATGGGGTAATATAGTGCAATGTATGTGGTATTATAGCGCAATGAATGTGGTAACATAGCGCAATGTATGGGGTAATATAGCGCAATGTATGGGGTAACATAGCACAATGTATGGGGTAATATAGTGCCAACCTAGGAAAGGCATCTGTAGGGGAGCATTCTGCCGCCCTGCGTGCAGGTGTGTTCAGCAGAGAGGCAGGGGTGGTGCCCTTGAACCCCTGCAGTCACTGCACCTTCACTCCACAGATGTTGGCGCTTTTGTGCTCCTGCTGAGGTTGTGGTTGATTAAAACCGGGTTTCCTGGCTGCGTTTAGGAGCACTTCCTCTAGAGCGTCACCCTGATCTATCGATTGATCATTGCTGAATTCAGTGGACCAACTGAGCTCATTAACTCAGTCGTGCACCCTGAAGATCAAGAGAGGACACAGAACAACTTCTCCCCTGACTCGGTTCTCACTTTGGCCCTCAGGACTTGATCAGTTCCTGGCTCGGCTCTCACTTTGGCTCTAAGGACTAGATCAGTTCCTGACTCGGCTCTCACTTTGACTCTAAGGACTAGATCAGTTCCTGGCTCAGCTCTCACTTTCGCTCTAAGGACTAGATCAGTTCCTGGCTCTGCTCTCACTTTGGCCCTCAGGACTAGATCAGTTCCTGGCTCGGCTCTCACTTTGGCCCTCAGGACTAGAACAGGTCCTGGCTCGGCTCTCACTTTGGCCCTCAGGACTAGATCAGTTTCTGGCTCGGCTCTCCCTTTGACTCTAAGGACCAGATCTCTAAGGACTAGATCAGTTCCTGGCTCGGCTCTCACTTTGACTCTAAGGACTAGATCAGTTCCTGGCTCTGCTCTCACTTTGACTCTAAGGACTAGATAATTTCCTGGCTCGGCTCTCACTTTGGCCCTCAGGACTAGATCAGTTCCTGGCTCGGCTCTCACTTTGGCCCTCAGGAATAGATCAGTTCCTGGCTCGGCTCTCACTTTGGCCCTCAGGACTAAATCAGTTCCTGGCTCGGCTCTCACTTTGACTCTAAGGACTAGATCAGTTCCTGGCTCAGCTCTAACTTTGACTCTAAGGGCTAGATAATTTCCTGGCTCGGATCTCACTTTGGCCCTCAGGACTAGATCAGTTCCTGGCTCGGTTCTCACTTTGGCCCTCAGGACTAGATCAGTTCCTGGCTCGGCTCTCACTTTGGCCCTCAGGACTAGATCAGTTCCTGGCTCGGCTCAAACTTTGGCCCTCAGGACTAGATCAGTTCCTGGCTCGGCTCTCACTTTGGCCCTCAGGACTAGGTCAGTTCCTGGCTCGGCTCTCACTTTGGCCCTCAGGACTAGGTCAGTTCCTGGCTCGGCTCTCACTTTAGCCCTCAGGACTAGGTCAGTTCCTGGCTCGGATCTCACTTTGGCTTTAACCCTTTCGCTACTTTTCCGTGACAGAGAAGGGCCCAAAACTTATACTGGGAAAATCCAAATGATCTATTACAAAACGACCTGGTGTTGCCTGGGGGCACCTGCGTTTTGGTCCCAGGCTCGGATAGCATCTAGGGAGTGTTGTTATTCAACATTACATCTTTGCAAGGCATTCTGGGTAGGAAAACAGTGGGGGATCCAAATATGCCACACTGCCCTGGACTCCCCGAGTGTCTTATTTTCAGAAATGTCTGCGTTTGATAGGTTTCCCTAGATGGCCGCCAATCCCGGGACCAAAAATGCAGGTGCCCCCCCTTGCAAAACCAGGCCGTATTATTATAGATACTTTTGATGCCTCCACAATACATTTTGGACCCTTCCCTGGTGCGGGTACTTGGCCCCCCCACACAAGGGAGGTAGCATTTTATCGGGAGACCTGGGGGAACACTGGGTGGTAGGAAATTTGTGCCGGCCTGGTCATCGCACAACTTTCTCACACAGAAATGTGAGGATAAAATATGTTTTTGTCAATCAAATTTGCAAGGACTTCTGGATACGTAAACCTTGTGGGATCTACACAAAGCAAACCACATATCATTCCCTTAGTGACCAGTTTCCAAAAGGATGTCTGGGCAGAAGGTGTTCATGTAGGAGAGTAGGATCTGCACTTATGATGCCCCCACTTTTTTTCTGATGTATACACTGGTTTCTGGCTATAGTGTGGCTGGGTCCCTGCTAATCAGGGCCCCAGTCTCACTGATCTCTCTAAACAACTTGGTGTGCATATTAGATGCACTAGTGATTGGATACTGTGGTACCTTATGAGCCCCTAGTATATGGTACCTTAGGTACCTAGGGCATTGGTACTTCACAGGCCTACCAGGGGCTGCAGCATGTATTATGCCACCCCTGGGAAGCATTTTCAACCTGACACCAAAGGCCTGCTACTGCAGCCTGTGTGAGGTAGTGTTAGCACTCCTCACTGAGGTATAGGTTCCTATATCAGCCATCCCTATTGCAGGCCCTAACAATCCTGAGGGCAGGGTGCTTGGTTTACTATGTGAGGGGGTGCTTCTGCATGAGCAGGACCCCTCTGCAGCTGGCAGAGTCTATTCTCTGCTGCTGTTTGTGGATGCGGTTAAACCATATACTCTTAAGTGCATTATGACCTTGCGATAAATGCTAACTTTGGAATGACTGCATCAAAACATGTCGTGTTTGGTGTCAAACAACTTGGAATCATACCCCCACACCAGTAACTGGTGTGGGAGTATGATCCCAGCCTTCTAGAGGGGATGACATGTACCCACTGTACTAAACGGTAGAAATCTCCTAGAGCCCTGGCATCACAAAATAGATGCCACCAGCACAGACACTGGGCTGCCCTCCTGCTGCTGACCGAAACTCGCAGTGGAGGGAGCCCAACAAAGGCATCCTGTCACAGGGAGGTGTCACCACCTCCCAGACAGGATTTAGTGTATTGGAGCTGGGTGGGTGCACTCTTAGAGTGCTTTGAAGTCCTGCACTGGGGGAGCAGTAGGCTCCTCTGTGCATATGCCAGATCAAACCGGTTCAGGGGCTACCTGCCCCTGCTCTGGCGCGAAACTGAACAAAGGGAAGTGGGTGTAACCACCCACTACCCTGACCCTCCTAGAGGAGTGGTCATAGAGCTAGTCCCTCCCCTATCTTCACTATAAGATAGCAAGCATTGCCAATGCAATTCAGATTACCCTGGACGACGCTCTACAAAGAAGAATCCTGGCCCTTCGACGTTCCACTATCTCTGGAAGACTGAAGAATCTCCCTTGGAGTCAAGGAATGACTCCCCTGCTTGGCAGGCACCTTTAACCTCAATCAACGGTTGCAAACTTCACCGCTCCCGCCGGAGTCCGAAATCCCTGCGGCCCCAGAAGCAGATTTCCTTACCTCTCGATGGCCATTTTGAGTCCCCAGCGAAGCTGTGGCATCTGGACCCCGCGAGTGACGAGGAACTGCAATACCTGGGAATCGTGCACTGATTTCGAGTGCAAACCCTAAACAACGTTTTACGAATTTGTGCTTTAGACCATTTGAGGCCCAAGTCCCCAGCAGATCTTGTTCCAAAAATCAGCGGCCTACCCCATCCCGAGTGACCGTGGGCTTCTGTGAAACTTTTCCTGTGGCGGCGTCTTCACAATCACTTGCCCATTAGCTAGTGGGTCCCCCGATGACTTTTTCAACAATTCAAAGAGCTTTCCTGGTTGCTCCGGGCCTGCCCTCACTTACCCTTGCTGGGTAAGTCCATCAGACCTTGCTGGTATGCATCACCGACTATCTTCAGTCCACACAAGACTTGCAGTTGCCAAGGCTTGTTGGCTCCAATCTGGTTGCCGATACCGCCATCAGCTGCAGACGTTGTGTAACACTCCGAATCCAGCTGCTGGTCATCGTCGATCCCTCCTGGACTTCGTGAGCGAAGAGACAAAACACCATCGATGACCTGAAGCGACGCGACATCTGTGGTCATCCATCTTGCTGGCCACCGGTCACTGGCAAGTGACTTTGAACACTGTCCCTTCAATTTTCAGGTCCTCTTCATCTTCAATCGACCTTCGGATTCCAGCGGGCACCTCTTCAGTCGTCTCAAGCAGCAAGTCTTCATTGGTCTCCATTGAAAACAGCATTGCGACCCGACACCAAAAGACACCTATGCACCCGGCTTCCCTGGGTGAGGTAACTCGTGCACTCCGGTGCCCAAGTGTGTGTTGGCCCTCAAAATACTTACCCTGTAACTGGCTTGCTTGTTGACTTCTTCGAAGTGCCCTAAAACTTTAAAATACAAACCGTGACTTGCTCCATTGTAACCAATAGGAAACCCGCGGCTGTGTTTAGACACTGCACGCGGCTCCCGTGGGCTTGTTAGTTACCTGCTAACACTGCAGTAGTGAAGCCCCAGCGATTCCCAAGGCCCTAGGCTTTGTCATTTTGCAAGTCGACTTTGTTAAACCATTTTTTTAGTATATGGTCTGGTATGCCCTTAGGGCTCCAGCCATATTTGTGCTTAATTTATTGAGAACTATTGACATTTGAATGTTTACCTGGCTTCAAATCTCAATAAGGCGATTAGTAGGGTGTGTCTAGAAATAAATACATATATATTTGATATATAAGCCTGTGTGGTGTCCTTTTCATTTGGTAATTCAAGAGATTATAAGGTAAAACAAGCTGCTTTACATTCCTCAGAGACTTAGCCTGAAGGCTGCTCTCCACAGCTACCACTAGGAGAGCTTTCTTTAAAAGGTTGTCTTAAACCTATCTACCATAAGAGTCGAATTGGACTGGTGCAAGGTGGCCACTATAACTAGTGACCAGCATATGCCAGGCCAACTTCTCACAGTTCACATCCCAGAGGGTCCGCACTGACGGTAAAAAGTAAAACAAACACCAAAATATGATTGGACACCCATCCACTAATCAATCACAGGCATTCTGGTTAGATTTGGCATGATGGTGAGTAAATGGTACATAAAAAACACTTCATTAACCAATGACTTTACGAAATAAAACCTGCGAAAGCCATTGTTAATAATTTTAACATCAGAATAGAGAACCACTGACATATAGCTCGTGAGCTATAACACCATGTCAAGGCACCAACCGCCTTACAGTCCATTCACATGCCTTTCATGCGTCAGACACAGAAAACCATTCACACTGCCAGCTGTGGGCCCTACACAACACTTGCATTTACAAGCAGCGCTATTCAAGGGCCCATCACTCTCACACACCAACAGGACTAATGCACCAATCACACCATCAAACACCCAAACATCAGACAACCTTCAAACACAACTCAAGCACGTCAGTACTCATACTGGCTACCACCACCAACACATCATCAGCCCACACACACCACCAGCCAGATGCCAGTTCAGACACAACAATCACACCGCCTGGAAGCTGGTGGAATGAGTGGACTGGTGTTTCATTGGCAGTATGTGTGTGTAGTGACTTACTGCTGGTCACAACACACATACACTGGCAACCAAACACCAGTCCCCACACACTGCCATCTACACACACCGCCAGCCAGAAGCCAGTCCACGCATACCTCCAGCCAAGCACCCACTCCATGCACACCGCCAGCCATGCACCAGTCCACACACACCGCCAGCCAAGCACCAGTGACCACACAACGCCAGCCAGCATCAGTCCGCACACACCTCCATCACATTTTTTTATACAAAAAAGAAAAAACAAATCAACTGGATTAGAAACAAAACTATAACTACAAACAACAGTTCTAACTAAATACATCACACTAATGCCAATAGTGAAATCTTAGCAAAAAATACAAAATGATACAGACCAGTCAGTTTACCTTTAAGCTCACGGCTGCAACCACAAATTCCTTTGCATGTGGTACAATTTAAAACATGTGGGCACACACAACCCAAGATTAGAAGGATGATAGGGGTAGTACATAAGACTCTCCTTCCGCATACCTCTTCGGGCACAGAGTCTACATTTCTAAGCGGGAAAGTCTATTTTGGCCATGGGAGGAAGGTGATCAGGAAAGTGGCGATGTTTCAACCTAGCCACATCCTCCACCATTGCAACTGTAGGAACTCTTGCCTGTTCCACTACAACAAGGCTGCTCATCACAGACTGCTGAAAGTGAACAAAGGTCATCTTTGAATCTGGAGAACAATCCTTGAATGCAGCAGAAGCATTGAAGGTTGCTAGGTGAACTTACGACCTACACTTGCGTTTAACTGAGACAAAAGTGTAACTTTACTGCCCATAAATGGCCTTTGTGAATACCAAAAGTCATAAAGTTAGACTTTCATCTCAGTTTTACCTTTGTGAATTGGACCCCAGCTCTTTAAGAAAACCTTCACGGTTAGAGCGGATTGTGCCACAAGCAACACTGTCTACTTTGAACAATTCCCTGAACAATTGCGCACCAGTGTAGAAGTTATCTACATATAAATGGTGGCCTTTGTAAAAATGCCTCTACCAAGTACCCAGGCAATTTTCTTACTGACTCTAAAAGTGGCCGGACAACCAGGAGGATCAATAAAGAAGTCCCTACCAATGTACACCCTGAAATTATAGACATATCCAGTGGCTATTTCACACGACAAATACATCCTAATTCCATAGCCTTCTCTCCTGCTAGGCATGTACTGCCTAAAAACCAAACAGGTCTTGAACAGGAAAAAAACACATTCACAGCTATTTCTTTCCCTGGAACATTGATCTCTGAAAATTGATCCACAAAGTGATCAAGGACAGGCCGAACCTTAACAAATCTGTCACAATCAGGGTGTTCTCGTGGCAACGATGTAGCGTTAGCCACAAAATACAGCATCCGCTGCAGAAGCAAATACTGATCACAACTCATGACTGCCGGAAATATAGCCGTTTACATCACAAGACTAGTAAACCCATATAAAGACACTGATGGCTTCCTTAGCAAGCCCATCAACAAAGTTAAACCCCAGAACTGCACAATCTCATGGGTATTTGTGGGAGTCCACTGGGAAGCTCTGGAGTGGGTCTTAAGTGTGGCACTGTTGTTCCTTCAGAACTGTTCTGCATACAAACTAAAGTGCTCAACTATATCATCCAAAAACCCTTCACCTATAAAGAGTTGGAAAAAATTGATAGGCAAACAGTTCTTTGTATTGACTATACACCCTGCAAGACCACTTAAGGCAGACAACGCCGACTGCACCATGTTAGGGCCAACTCATGGTTCGGCGCTTCCAATGGGACGCCTTCCAGGCCCTGGCTGCAGCTTGCTCTTGCTGCACTACTGACATATCAGTGGCCTCCTCTAAAAGAGGCGCTTCATCGGCACTAATTGTGGCTTCATCATTGGAGGATCACTTACAGACAGAAAATTCACTGCCAGAATCTTCAACTCGATCCTCTGCCTCAGATACTGAGTCTGTCTCAGAGCCACGTTCAGGGGCAGATTCACAAAGCAAACCAACAACCTGCACGGCGGTCAGCCTACGGGCAGCCATAATGCTTACTAATGACACACAACAATAATCAACACTGTGTCCTAACTCAACAAACCTTGGCTGTATGAAACAGTAAATATAACTATTGATATGTAATGATCGAGAAAAAACTATCAATACAAACCACACAACAAACGTTATACTGCAAAACATCTCTCACTTGCCACGGACAGCGACACCTACCCAGCACAGACACAGCAATCACCAACGATCTCCCAGTAGAAAGGAAAAACAAGAAAATTACACACAAGAGAACACAATACACACCTTGACGAATCCAAAGAGAATTTGACATACACAAAAACAGAAGCTAAATATGCTGCAATTATTACACCATTAAAAAAAACATTCATGCAGGGCAATGATACTTATTTGAAGGAAACATTACAAAATATGTTTTCTTATCAAACACACGCAACTACACAAATGCAGATCTACCAATGCTGAAACCAAAAGCAGGAGTTTCCACCAAGGAAATCAAAAGCATTGCACCAGAATACAAAGGAGAAATAAAACATTAAGATCACAAACCATCCAAATGCCAGCCACACACATCACCAGCCAGAAGCCAGCCCATACACACCACCAGCACATTCCCCAGTTCAAACACTCCATCAGCCAAACGCCAAACCACAAACACTGCCACCCAAATGCCAGTCCACACACACCACCGTCCAAATGCCAGCCACACACAACACCAGACAAAAGCCAGTGCATACACACCACCAGCAAAATCCACAGTTTAAACACTCCATCAGCCAAGTGCCAGTGCCCACACATCGCCAGCCAAAAACCCAGTGCACACACACTGCCAGCCAAAAACCCAGTACACACACCACCAGCACAATCTACAGTTCAAACACTCCATCAGCCAAACACCAAACCACAAACACTGCCACCCAAATACCAGTCCATACACACCTCCAGCCAAAAGGCAGTCCACACACACCACCGTCCAAACGCCAGCCACACACAACACCAGCCAAAAGCCAGTGCATACACACCACCAGCAAAATCCACAGTTCAAACACTCCATCAGCCAAGTGCCAGTGCACACACATCGCCAGCCAAAAACCCAGTGCACACACACTGCCAGCCAAAAACCCAGTACACACACACCACCAGCACAATCTACAGTTCAAACACTCCATCAGCCAAATTGCAATCCACACACTCTGCCAGCCAAATGCCAGTGCACACATAGCCACCCAAATGCCAGTCCACACATACCACCATCCAAATGCCAGCCACACACATCACCAGCCAGAAGCCAGTCCACACACACCACCATCAAAACGCCAGTCCATACACACCGCCAGCACAATCCCCAGTTCAAACACTCCAACAGTCAAGCGCCAGTCCACACACATTGTGAGCCAGATGCCAGTACATGCAGTCTGTCAGACAAACTCCATTTCACACACACAGAAACTTATTCCCTATTGTCTAGAGGTATTCTGCCCTCTTGAGGGCAGATCGGCCTAAAGAATAGCAGATCTGCCTCCAGGGCTGGGGGGGGGGGGGGCAGAAAATGGGCAAAATAATGCCCAATAATGGGAAGCAGCTATTGTCCAATGGGCCGCTCCACGACATCTAAATTAATTATCCCGGGTGTCTAGTGGTTAAAATATGCCCAATCTGATCCCCGGGGGCCATAAAACAGCCAAAATATTGCCCCAATAATGGGGACCGACCCTTGCCCAAGAGGCTGCTCCCGGCAACTAAATAAAAATACCCATTGTCTAGTGGGTGCATTCCTGCTGTGTGATCACGGTACCACCTGCGGTCCCGCAGCAGAAATACACTGCAGAGAGACACAGGGGAAAGGGAAAACTCTTTCCTTTCCCCCGGTGCCTGTCTACCTTACCAGGAGCAAAATCTCACCTCCTCCTGGATTGCGCTGGAAGCAAATGGCTTCCAGTGCATCCGCAACGTGTTGATTGTGTTGGAGAACGGCATGCATGCTGATGTCATCAGATCGCTAGGGGAGGAGTGCCAATAGAAGCACTTCCGCTGCCATCCCATGTGGGGGCATGTGGTGAGCGCCAGCACTTTCCCCATGGGTGGGTGGGAGATAGGACGGCCTGGAACCATCCTCAGCACACGACTACTGTGGCTGAGATGGGCTCGAGGCCGTACTATGCACCCAAGGGGTTAAGGGCCAGGCCAGACTCCTGGCTCAGTTTTTACTTTGGCTTTAAGGACCAGGCCAGATCTCTGGCTTGGATCTTACTTTGTGTCTAAGGATCAGTGTAAGAACCGGCACTATCACACTCTTGAGAGGTAAAGTGCTTTTGGTAAGAGAACAACGTATAAACCAACACTGCCAACCAGTGTCATGAAGCACAGGCAGTCCACCAATGGTCACTCCCCGACCCTCACACTCACTTTGCACCGTTACATGATGTGACAGGTACCAGCCCATATGGGCGCTTTCACATTTATGTACACCAGACAACCTAATGCTATGCCACTGATACCAAGCAGGTCAATAGATAATACACTGCAGACCCTGTGCTCAACGTCGCCTGACACCCTCCAATTCACCCCCACTGTCCCACACACCCCGGATGGAAACTCACCAGCCCCTCCCTCCGGACACAAAGCCGCTCATGGATGAGGTCACACCCGTCTGGGTCCCCGGAATCCGGTGGGGATAGACAGTGAGCACAAACAAGAGGTAGACGTAAACAAAGGGGGTCTGGGCGCCACTCAGGCAGTTCACCAACAAGGTGTGAAGCAGAAACAGGCCAAGAACAATCAATTTATTTCAGACAGGGGTCCACCAGGGCCTTCTGTCACCAGTCCAGTTCTGCAAAGCACAGGAGGGTCATGCAGTCTTTTGATCTTCACCTGAACCTTCTCGGAAGCGTCTCTCCAGCCCAGTCAATTCCTTTCCCTCCTACCTGGCGCCACAAAGTCTTCGGAAGGCGAGATGGGGAAAGGGCCATTGGTCCACCGTGATGGGACCAGTGAGGGAACCAACAATTAATTAATCCTACAGTAACTAATATAGCAGTCAACAATCAAGATTTTTGTGATTCCCAGCTTGTTTCTTCCAATAAAAAGTTATGAACTTCTATAAACATTTCACCGGCAGCTGTTTCGAAAATACATCTACAAACCTAAGAACTAAGTCAGTCATTTTCAGACATTTTACGGCCCTTTCAGTAGCGCAGATTGCAGAACTTATTCAAAAGATCCAAGCAGAATCTCCCCTCAACCCATGCCCCCCGAAGATCGTCCACATGGCTCCAGCAGTCATAAAGCGTCATCTATCTGTTATCTTCTCTACCATGTTTAACACAGAGACTTTCCCCACTTCCTGGAAACCATCCTCAGTGCTTCCTCCCGTAAAGAAGCCCGATCTTAATGTTCTGGATCCGAACAGCTATCGACCCATAGCTCGGCTTCCACACCCGGCCAACCCATTTTTAATTTATTTATTTTGAAGGTTTTATATAGCGCTAGCTCCACCCGAGGGTATCAGAGCGCATTACATTAGCAATGTACATACGCAAGAAAAAACAATCATAGCATTTGAACGAAACAAGCTATACAGGTGGTCGAACAAAATAAAGGGAACCATTTGAAGGACATAGTGAGCAGAGGTACATATCGGATAAACAGAAAACAAATTGAAAGACCCAGAATGTTCTTGTAAATAGTAATTTCACAGTATGCCAAGGTGGACTCAGTGGAAATAGTAGGGAGTGGGGGGGTATAATAAGGGGGATGGAGGTAAGGAGGGTGTCAGGAGGGGGTGGGTGAATGTGGGGGGTAGGAGGAGTTGCCTAAGGAAGGAGGAGGGGAAGTAGTCAGAAAGGAGAAGCGGGATTTAATATCCCCAAAGTTTAGTGAGAAAATGAATTTTGAGGTCTCTTTTGAAGCTGGAATAGGAGGGGTTGCATCGAAGGTCTTTGGGGAGGGCGTTCCAAATGGTTGGGGCCTTGCCAGAGAAGGAGCGGGACTTCGAGGCATTTTTTTTAGTAGGGTGGTACGAGAAGAAGAGTGCTTGTGCTTCTCAGTGTTCGGGTACAGCCGGCTTTTTTAAGTTTAGTTGTAAGGTAGAGTGGAGTCTTCTGATAAAGGGCTTTGTGAGTAATACAGTCAATTGTATAGGAGGATCTGCCTTCAATGGGGAGCCATTTGAGGGTTTTGAGGGCAGGGGAAATGTGGTCAAAACGTTTACAGTTTGTTGTTAGTCTGGCAGCGAGGTTGAGGACGGATTTGATGGGGGCAAGGTGGATTTTGGGAGTTCCAGAGAGAAGGGCATTTCCGTAGTCGATTTTGGATAGGACAAGAGACTGGATAATTAATTTGAAGTCTTCGGCTGGAATAAAAGGTTTGATGCTTTTGAGATGCCGGAGTGTGAAGAGCGCACTTCTAGCTGAGTTCTTTACATGGGAATTTAGTGTGAGTTTATTGTTGACGGTGATGCCGAGAGATTTAACAGAGTCGGCGAGGGAGAGAGAGCAGTTTAGCGCGTTAAGGTCAGCGATCCATGTTTGAATGGGGAGAGGGTTGTTTTTGGGAGAGAAGAGGATGATTTCCATTTTGTTAGGGTTGGGTTTAAGATGGTTGTTGTGGAACCAGGTTTGGATCTTGGTTAGTGCAGTGTTAAGGTGCAGGATATCAGCATGGGATTTTATTTTATAGTACAGTTGGGTGTCGTCAGCGTAATTGTGATAGTTGATTTTAGCTTGTTTAAGTATACGGGTAAGGGGTTCCGTAAAGAGGTTGAAAAGCGCAAGAGAGAGGATAGATCCTTGAGGGACACCCAAGGAGACAGATGTTGAGCTAGAGAGGCAGTTTTTAATTTTAATTTGTTGGGGTCTATGTTGGAAGTAGGAGGTGAACCAGTTAAGGACAGTGCCATTGAGGCCAAAGCGATTTTTGAGTGTATTGAGTAAAGTAGGGTGGTAAACTGTGTCAAATGCCGTGGAGAGGTCAAGAAGGATGAGTAGGTAGGTCTCGGCCTTGTCCAGGGCTAAGTGAATATCATCGACTCTGTTGAGCAGTGCGGTTTCAGTGCTGCAACCTTTGCGGAAGCCCGATTGAAGAGGGTCTAGAAGGTTGTACATGTCAATGTGTTTGTCCAGTTGGAGTAGGGCGCATTTTTCGAGGGCTTTGAAGAGGAGGGGGAGGTTGGAGATAGGGCGGAGATTGTTAGGGTCATTGGGGTCAGCCTTGGGATTTTTGGGGATGGGAGTGATTTGTCCGAGTTGAAGCGAGATGGAAACACTCCCTGTTGAGAGGGAGGCGTTAATGATGTTGGTCCAGTGGGGGACAATGACGTGTTTGAGATCTTGGACAAGTGCGGAGGGGAGAGGGTCTTGGGTGTGGGAGGAAGGTTTGAGTTTGGCAAGGATGTTAAAGACTTCCCGTTCAGAGACGGAGTGGAAATTATGCCATGAGGCGTTATTTTTAAGTGGTAGGGTAGTGGTGGGGGGTTCAGGAGGGGTATATGATGGGAGGGGGAGTGAGGGAGTCAGGGGTGTGTTCCAAGGGAGGGGTGGATGAGGTGTGGTATCCAGGGAAAGTGAAAGCACTGCCAAGAGGAGTGAAAGGACTGGACTGTACTTTCTTTACTTGTTGCCGAGTATCTCCAAGGGCTTGAAGTAGAGCTTGCCTCCTGTTCTGAAGCCTCAGGGACCGCAAAGCCTTCCTGACCTCTGGGTACCGCCTCTGGAACCATGGTTTCAGTTGCCACAGAGGTGGGAATAGCAACCGACTCTGTCACTGACTCCGCCGTTGGCTCCGTGTCCTGAAGGCACCGCTGAGGGCACCTCTGCATCTCGCACCGCAACCCTGGTCTCACTGACGACGGCTGCCGAGCTGCTGCTTGCAACGTGACCTGTGGGCACCGCACTTCGCACTGTCTTGCTGTACTTCACCACCCTGGTCTCACCGATGCCGTCGCTGACTTCAACAACTGTGACCATACCATGGCTTGGGGCACTTCTCGTAAGTCTTGCGACACACTGCCCCATCCCTCAACGCAGTCCGGACCGACCAATGCCAGCTCCCCGCAAAGTACATATTTTTAAGTACTGTATGTTGGATTTTTATTGTTTTGAATATATAAAGTATTGGATATTTTTCTAAAGTGGTGTGGTGTCCTTTTGTAGTGTTTTTGCTGTATTACTGTTGGTTATGTGCAAATCCTTTACACACTGCCTCTGAAATCAGCCTGACTGGTCGTGCCAAGCTACCAAGTGGGTGAGCAGGGGTTATTTCAGTAGTGTATCCCTCTTACCCTAGCTAGAGACCCCCATTTGTAACAGCCCCCAATTACCACAGCAAATAATTTTTATGGTGGGGAAATGATTTTAAACAGTGTTTAGCAAACCAAAGGTGAGTGAGCGTAGGGGTGTAGACAAAGGTGAAGCTACAAACAAAGGGCCTCATTTATGAGGGATTGGCATAGGGCAGTGCTGCAAGTCTTCTTGCGGCGCTGCCCTACGCCAATGTGAAAGGGCAGGGATGCACCGTATTTATGAAATACAGTACCTTCCAGTCTTTTTCCCTTCACAAATTGCTGCCTAGCACCAACATAGGCTGGATTGTTTTTGTACGGGAAGAGGCACCTTCCTTCACCAAAACAATCCTGAGGAGCGTTTTCCTATTTCTATGCGAGCTGCAGAAAGAGGAAAAAACGAGGAGAAATGAAAACATTTCTCCTCGTTACGCCTCCACTGGAGAGGCGTCAGCTTTAGTAGCTGCCCCAAGTTTACGTGGTTTTGTAAATATGGGGCAGCATCAAATTCCACGGGCTTTGTGTGGGATCCCAAACAACGCCCAGTGAACACCTCCTTGACGCAGAGTAAGGCAACGCAGTGACTTGAGCTGCTATGTCTTACTCCACATATATGAGGCAATGCAGAGCCATGCAGGGTGACTTTGCACTGCCTCATATTATGGTTGAGATGCTTGCACCACCGGAGCATCAAAAAAGTGATGCTCTGGCGACGCAAGCCTCTCATAAATAAGCCCAAAATATTGTATACGTTTTTTTAGGTCTTTCAGCTTCAGGTATCTACATATAAAATAATGGGCAGCGTAAAGGAAAAATACATTTAAAAAAGTTATTGCACAGTGGGAAATGCACTGTAGTACATTATGAAACCTCGATTAGTTAATGCACTGCAGAGGTCTGTGTGTAACCAGAGAACCACAGAATTAATCTTGATTGGTGCAGTGGAGAATAGTGACGTGTGTTTTTAGTGCTACGAAGTCACAGCCTGTGAAGGAAAGTACTGTGAATATGTAAGTCAAGTTTTTATACTCGCCTTACACACAGGATAAGATAGAATGCTGCAAAACGTGCAAATAGTTTTACAATAAAATGGTGCTGTCAAAATGTAGGTTTTAGTAATACCAGAGCGTATGTAATGCAGTTTTCTTTTTATACATAACCGGCCCTTCAACACCTCTTTGGGGCAGTAAGGGCTGTTTAAATGAAGTTAAAATTAAAAGCAATAACTTCCCAGCCCAGTTGTTAACTCTGCACTACCATTCAAAAAACACATCTTTGTCTTCACAAGGAGCCAGAACTGCTCCCAAGCGTCCTTGACACTTGCAGGTGAACAGATAAGGCACATGTGCCTTTCATTCAGGCAAGCAGCTGATGACGATCTCAATTAGCTGTCCAAGGACGGCTGTCTTTTTGCAGGGACAAGTGAAGCTGGGGAATCTGCGACCCCCTTCCTAGGCCTCCACGACCCCCTCTTGGGATCGCGCCCCACAGTTTGAAGACCTCTGGTGTAGAGGAAAGCACGGTCAATTTTAGCGATTTTTTCACTGAAAAAGTTGGCAATTTCTTCGCATATGTTAGTGGAGGCCACCGGGTTAAGGGGCGCAGGGGAGGTTTGATTTCTAATAATGTTGAACAGTTCTCTAGGTCTGTTTTTGGCATGAGAGAGTTGTAGACGAAAGAATGACGCTTTTTCGGAAAAGATGTGTTTTTTGTAAGAGGATCTCACAATTCTGAGGAGAGCAAGATGGGATGGGGAAGAGTGTTGTCTGCATGTTCTTTCCGCCAGTCTCAATGAACGTCTTTCTTTATTAAGGTCTAGGGTGAACCATGATTTGGAGGGGGCATTTTTTAATGTTTTAGTTTTCAGAGGGGCAAGTTGGTCTAAAACCTCAGAGACTGTTTTGTTAAAGTGCTCAGTGAGTTCATTTGCATTTGAAGAGGGGGCGTGAGACTAAGTTGGGATTGGAGTTTAAGTTCCCGGTATAGGGAGGGAGGGATGGGTGTGATGTGTGATGGCCTGGAGGGGAGTGAGGGGGAAGGGGAGAGAGGTGAGGGGAGAATATGAGGTGCGAGAGGGGATGTGGTAACGGCGTAATGGGTGGAAGTGTAGTTTGTGGGGGAAGGGGCAAGGACATGAGGGATAGCGGTCGTTAAGGGACGGTTTAGAGGGGGAGGAGGGGTACAAGGGAGGTGATAGGGTTTTGGAGGTGGACGGTCATTTGGGGACATGGCAATTTGGAGGAGTGTGTTAGAGGAGTGGGGGGGATGGTTCCAGAGAGGTGGTTAGAATAGGAGTTAAGGAGAGGGATGTGTCATTATGGGTAGGAGTGTCATGGGGGTGTGGAGTTTGTCTCTGGGAGGCGGAGGAGATTTGGGAGTGGGTGGGGAAGGGAGCTGGTGTGGGGAGAGGGGATTGGATTGCTGTAGGGTAGAGTTCAAGTGGGGGTGGCAGAGAAGTGTTGTTTGTGGAGGAAGGGGCAAGGACAAGAGGGGTTACGGTTGTTATGGGACAGTTTAGAAGGGGAGATGGGGTACTGAGGAGGTGATAGGGTGTCGGAGGTGGACGGTCATTAGGGGACATGGGAATTTGGAGGAGTGAATTAGAGGAGAAGGGGGTGGATGGTTCCAGAGAGGTGAGTAGACTAGGAGTTAAGGAGAGGGATGTGTCATTACGGGAAGGAGTGTCATGGGGGAGTGGGGTTTGTCTCTGGGAGGCGGAGGAGATTTGGGAGTGGGTGGGGGAGGGAGCAGGTGTGGGGAGAGGGGGTAGGATTGTGGCATGGGAGAGTTCCAGTGAGGGTGCCAGGGTAGGAGTTGTTATATGGGGATTGTCGTTAGGAAGAGGGTTAGGGGTTGTGGCGGCTGTGGGGTGCTCGGAGGGGTTTTGGGACTGAGCGGGTGTTGGGGGAGGAGTAGGTAGTGACAGCTGGTTAGAAAGAGTGCTGAAGAGGAGTTCAAAAATTGTGCGGTGCTGTTGTGAGGCTTGAGTCAGGATGTTTCCAGTTTTGTAGATGGAAATGGTTATTTCACCAGGGAAAAACGAGGTAGGAGAAGTGGCAAGTTTGTAGACGTGGGGGATTTTAATTGCGCTAGATACTGGGAGGTTGTGTAAAAAGGTGCTCTTCCATTTGGAGGGGCGTTTGGTGTAAAAAATATAGTTAGTTTTAATGGGGGACATGGGGCTGTGGTAGTTGTCTTCAATTAGGGTTTCAGGATGTCGGATTAGGAATTTATGTTTAAGATTCTCTTTGGCATTTTTCGAGAGGTTGGGAGGGTATGGAATGGTCCAAGAGTTGGGTCCATGTTTGGTGAGGGCGGAGTGTTTGTCGGTTGGGGCAGAATGGGGGTGTGGTGACTGGGTGGTATTGAGGAGGGACATGGCGGTGAGGTTTGGCTGGGGAGAATAAGGGAGCGGGCAAAGAGAGGGGGGGAGAAGTTTAGAAGAAGGAGGTTTAAGGTAAGAGCGTGGAGGGAGAGGGAGAGGGAGTGGGAGGGAGGGAGGTGTTAGTTTTGGGAGACACAGCAGCAACCCGGGGGGTTGGGTCGGAGAGACGCGGTTTGGCGGGGTTGGAGGGGGGAATGAGAGATTTAGGGGCAAGGTAGGGTTGGACAGGGGGAGATTAGGATTTGGGAGGTTGCCAATATAGAGCGGAGAGAGGCAGAGGTAGGTGACCAGGCTGGTGTCCAGAGCTCGTAAGATAGGGGGGCAGTGGGTTGGAGTAAGGGTTGAGAGGAGGTATGCAGGAGGGTTAGAGTGATGTTAGATTCAGAGTTCGAGTAGGCAGTGGTGTTTCACCGTGGGTGAAGAGTGGGGAAGACTTTGTTAAGCAGAGAGGGGGATGAACAGGGAGGTGTGTGGAAATGCAGGGAGTGAAAGCAAAAAACAGCAATAATAGTAAACATAGGAACGATACAGGCAGTGATGGCGCATACATAATCCGATGAAATGGCGAATGATTCGGGGAGTATGAGAGAGATTTGTGAGAGACACGAAAGGATCAGAGTGTCATAGAATTTAGTCGATCCTGAGACCGTTACAGGTGGAGTTATGGTGCATGAGTCTATAGATCAAGATTAGATCGTGAGGTGAATAGAATGACAGGAAGTGAGAGGAAAGAGACAATAGTTAAGAGGTAATAGGATCAATACATTTAGTTTAAGGTACATGTGGATTTGATATAAGAAGCAATGAGGAGGAATAAGGAGGAGGAGAGCATATAGGGGAAGAAGAGGAAAATGAGAGTGAAAGGGGGTTCTCCTAGGGGAGAGTTCAGAGCAGGTAGGTAGAGTGCATGAGAGCGGGGTTAGATAGGAGGGGGGGCGATTAATGGCTGAGAATGATAAACAGAGACAGGAAGAAATAAAAGGCTAGCAAGAGCATAGTAGCAATGGGAAGATACTTAGGAGAGAACCAACTTGGAAGCAAAGGTATAAAATGGTACTAAGGTATGAAGGAAATCGCAAAAGTGATGAAAAGGATGAGATAGGAATTAACGTTAAGGATTGTCAGGCGTGTCTGGTGAGGGTTTGGCTTAGCATGTTCCGGATTCCTCGGTAGACTAGTAGAACAAATGATGAATCTCCAACTTTCCTCGATTGAGGATAATCATCTTTGGGACGACGCGCAGTTTGGTTTCAGAGAGAATCATAGCAGCAGAACTGCTCTGATTACAGCCACGGAGGACATCAGAGCATCCCTTGATAGAGGGGGCAATGCGGTCCTTATCCTGCTGGGTCTTTCAGCGGCTTTCGATACACTTAACCACGAGATATTGGTAGACCGTATGCAGGATCTGGGGATTGAAGACACAGCCCTGGCGTTCTTAAATCTTTTCATTCGAGACACCGACAAGGGGTGTCGCTGGGCAAATTTATTTCAGACCCATACTTTTTACCCGGTGGGGTTCCACAAAGCTTCTCCCTATCCCCTACCCTGTTTCATCTTTATGCTACACAGCTAGCCTCCCTGATAAAATCCTTTGGCTTATCACTGGCATCATATGCCAATGACACACAAATAATAGTCTAACTCGCAAAAAGTGAAAATGATTCTGGTAGCGCCGTCAACAACTGCATGAATGCAGAAAGCAGATGCATGGATAGTAACTCCTCAAAGACAGAGGTCATCCTGTTCGGCAATGATCCATCCATCTGGTCTATGAACTAGTGGCCATCGGATTTGGGCATGGCATCAATGCCAACTTCAAAAGTAAAGAATTTAGGGATTCTGATGGATAGGTGCCTAAAATATAAAGACCAAGTCAACAAGGTCACTTCCTCTTCCTCCTACTTGCTGAAAATTATCAAAAGAATTGAAACATTTCTTCCGGCACATCTTCTGAAATCTGGAGTCATTGCCTTAGTCTTATCACGATTGGCTTACTGCGATGGTCTCTGTGTGGGCCTGCCAAAAGGTCCACTTAAGAACCTACAGACCCTTCAAAATGCGGCCGCACGATTCCTTAAAAAAGTTCCTAAAATTCAATTGGCTAGATGTCAAGACGTCGATTCTCCACAGAGGCAGAATAAGCTTATTCCCATTTCCTTCCTTTCAGAACACACTGCGTTAAGCAGCTGCTCTAAGCAGAGGGAAAGGGGAGTGGACAGAGACGAGAAAGACACTCGAGCTGGACCTGAATTCCCTTATATTCCGTTTTCCTGTCTTCTGGGATTCCTAATGCACATAAAGGGGAAAGAAGCATTCAATACACATAGCAGTCCTGCTCATTACTTAGCAGGTCATTTCTTAACTCAATCCTACCAGGTTTGGCTGGAGTATAGGCTCCTCTTCTGTATCGAGGTCTCTCAGTCCCTACTGACCTGGAACTGCAGCTTCCTAACATATATAGAAGATACCACATTAATATCACACCACAACGTTTAACCTTTCTTCTTACTAACTGGGAAATTGACGTCTCCTACCTAAATGATAGCTGGACCTATCTCATATGGTACTCATCCAATGTTCAGCATTATAGTCTAATTGAATGAAGGTCTCTCATGAAGTCTCTGTTCACCTTGTAATATTATGTGGATTAATAGCTTCTGGAAGGTACGCGCAAAAAGGGACAAGGAAGGAAAGAATGGAAGGAAAGGAGAGGGAAGTTCGCAAGGAAGGAAGGGTACAGAAGCAAACGCGCTGCTCCAAACTTGCAGTCTCCTTAGCGCAGATGCCGAATTAATTATTGGCTTACTTGGCTTATTTGGCTGTGAAGAATCAGGGCACACCAACCTTAGACTCACAAAATTCCTGGAAGGCTTCTACAACTACTCTCTCACAATGCGGATATTGCAATGCCCAAAATAAGAATAGGACACTTGAACTCCGCCAACTTAAAGGGGAAATAATTCCCACTACGAAATTATATCTTTGAGAAAATGACGCTTCCGCTAGATACTTATAAAGAAGCGCGCTTCGGACTCGGACTTCTCTTCCTCAGATACGAATTGAAGTGCGCTGTTGAGCGCGCTCGCGAGCCGCATCATTCCGAAAAGCCTCCAAGACTAGAACGTCACTTTTGGAGGCTCTGGTGCCTTGTGGACCACTCGGCGGCCATCTTGAAATGGTCTTTTTTGCCGGGTTTACATTAAACCAATAATTCACAGTAGAGGGTTTGATTACTACTCTATGTCTTTTGGGATAACACTTCCCAATGGTAAGGGTATTCACCAGGTTCCTGACAGTACCCCCTCCCAATGACAGATTTATCGGTCTAGGTTTGAGAGGGTTTTGCAAATGGAAGCGTTTGACTAATTGGGAAGCATGTACATTTAAAGCCGGTTCCCAGGATCTCTCTTCAGGTCCATACTTCTTCCAGTCCACCAAATAATATAACTTCCTTCGAATCCTTTTTGAATCTAAGATTTCCTTGACTTCATATTCTGTTTGTCCCTTGATTCTCACTGGAGGGGGAGGAGTACCCTTACGAAGATGGGGGGCTGCTGGCTTAAGGAGGGATACATGGAAAACTCGGTGAATCTTTAATTGCGAGGGCAATTTTAGCTTAACTGTCACTGGCCCTAACACCTGTTCTACTGGGAAGGGACCAATATACCGTGGCTGAAATTTTCTATTTCCCTTCAATCGCAGGTGACGAGAGGATAACCACACTGAATCTCCCACCTGATACGGAGGGGCTTTCTTTCTGTGTTTATCTGCTTGTCGCTTGTAACTCTCCTTAGCCTTTAGAATATTGGACTCTGCAGATTTGTGAGCTTGGGATAATTCTTTCAAATACTGATTAGCTGCAGGAACCCCAAACTCTTCTTCACAACTGAAGGGATTCGGATGTCTTCCAAAATTGAGGTAAAATGGAGTGAACCCAGTGGTGAAATTCTTCGCATTGTTGATAGCGAATTCTGCCATCCACGGCAAATCCGACCACTCACCTTCCCAAGCCAAAAGGAACAGGCGAAGGTATTGTTCCAACTCTTGATTTACTCGTTCCGTTTGACCATCTGTCTCGGGATGATAACTGGTAGAGTGCCTGACTTCTACCCCTAATCCCAGCATGAAGGCCTTCCAAAATCGAAAGATGAACTGAGGGCCCATGTCAGATATCAAAATCTTAGGCACCCCATGAATCTTAGCTATGTGTTCACTGAAGAGTTTGGCTATTACTCTAGCTGTGGGAACCTCTTTTATAGGAATGAAGTGACTCATTTTAGTGAAGGTGTCCACTACAACTAAAACTGTATCATAACCCTTGCTTACTGGGAGGTCTACAATTAAATCTAATGTGACTGTGTGCCAGGGTTCTGTGGGAGTAGGTAGGGGTTGTAAAAATCCTTGGGGAGCTTGCCTACTGGTTTTCCCTCGAGCACAGAGATCACAAGATTGCACATAACGTTTTACATGAGCTTTCATATCTGGCCACCAGAAATAACGTTGGACTAAGTCAAGAGTCTTAACCATGCCTTTATGCCCTGCTAATGGTTGATCATGACAGTCTTTCAAAGCTTGTTCTTGAATTGCTTTGGTGGGCAAATATAACGCACCTCGATGATAAGGCAAAGAGTTTACGATCTCTCGGTCTGTTTCTTGATTCGCCCATTCTGACATTTCCTCGGTACTCATTTGTCTCCCAATTTCTTCCTTATAGTTCGTGAAACTAAGAGTGCATACAATCTTGGATTCAGGAATAATTGGATGTGGTTCCACCAGATGTTCTGCGGCCTCTGTTTGAATTCGGGACAGTGCGTCCGCTTTGTCATTTTTACTGCCAGGGCGGTACGTAATCACGAAATCGAAGTCGGCAAAGTAAAGGGACCAACGTAGTTGACAGGGAGTCAAAGTTCTGGCTGATTTCAGAAACTGGAGATTTTTATGATCCGTGAAAACTGTGACGGTATGCTTGGCTCCTAATAAATAATGCCTCCATTCCACGAAAGCATCCTTTACTGCTAGCAGTTCTTTCTCTGCAATGGTATAATTTTGCTCTGCTGCATTCAACTTTCTCGACCTGAAAGCTACTGGATGCAATTGTCCAGTAGATCGGTGTCGCTGAGACAGGATTCCACCGATGGCTTGATCTGAGGCGTCCGCTTCAACAAAGAAAGGTTCAGAAGGATCTGCATGAAGGAGAATTGGGGCCGATGTAAAACTGGTCTTGAGATAGACAAAGGCCTGTTCCGCCTCTACCGTCCATTGAAATTTTTCTCCTTTTTTTAACAATCTTGTGATGGGAAGAATCTGTTGAGAAAAACCTTGAATGAATCGACGATAAAAATTGGCAAATCCCAAAAATCGCTGTACCTCCTTAACATCTGTGGGTGATGGCCATTCTACCACAGCCTGCACCTTTTTTGTGTCCATGTTGATTCCGTCGGGCGAGAGTACAAACCCCAGAAACTCTACTGTGCGAACACTAAAAGCACACTTCTCTAATTTTACATAGAGCTGATGTTGTCGAAGTCTTTCAAGGACCAACTTCACATGCCTCGCATGTTCTTGAGGGTTCTTAGAATAAATCAAGATGTTGTCCAAATAGATCACCGCTACCTTATCCAACAAATCTCCCATGGCATCATTAATAAAATGTTGAAAGGCTGCAGGAGCATTGCACAACCCGAAGGGCATCACCTGATATTCGAAGAGCCCGTACTTGGTTCTGAAGGCAGTCTTCCACTCATGGCCCTCCTTCATACGGATAAGATGGTAAGCTCCCCGAAGATCTAATTTCGTGAATATCTGAGCCTCTTTGATCTGATCCAGAAGAACAGAAATCAAAGGTAAAGGATAGCGGTTTTTAATCGTTGCTCTGTTGATTGCTCGATAATCGATGCAAGTCCTCAGAGACCCTTCTTTCTTTGGAATAAAGAATAATGGAGAGGAGACTGGAGACTGGGATGGTCTAATGAACCCGTTAGCCAAGTAACTATCCAAATATTCCTTCAAATACAGGTTCTCAGCCTCCGTTAGTGCGTATATCCGACTGCAGGGCAAAACGGCCCCGGGTTCTAGGTCGATGGCGCAATCATAAGAGTGATGGGGGGGCAATCGTTCCGCCTCACGTTCACTGAACACATCGCCGAATTCCTTGTATTCCTCCGGAACCAGAATAGACTCAATAACCCCAATGGAATCTCCACCGTAAGACAACAAGGTGGCCGTGGAAAATTCTTCTCGTCTGAAGAGAAACAATGTTCAGAACAAAACAAGGAAGTCATCTCAACGGTCCGATTCTCCCAATCAATAGTCGGATTGTGTGTGGAGAGCCATGGAATACCCAAAATGATCTGAAACTGTGGGGCATCAATCAGGTTAAACCGAAGATATTCTCGATGTCCATTGGATTGAACCAATTCTAACAACTCAGTGTGATGGGTGATGGGACCCGAAGAGAGGTTGGTCCCATCTACTGCTCGAACCAATTCCTTCTTTTCCTTTAACATCGCTTGGATTCCCATCCTCTTCGCATACTTGATGTCACAGAAGTTCCCAGTAGCACCTGACTCAATCATGATGGCTACTCCTGTGATTTCTTGTTCACGGAACTTCAGCGTCATCTGTAGAATCAAATGTGGTGCTTGAGTTTGAAGGGTGTTCATTATACAATGAGATTCTGGAGCCTTCTTCTCACATTTCGCCATCTGAGCGACTCCTCCTACAGATGGTTTTGAGAGTTTCCTGACACAAAAGGCTTGGGTCTTTTTGGACACTCTTTCACGAAATGTCTTGCTGCTCCACAGTACATACATAATTTCTTTGCTCTCCTCGACTCTTTTTCTTCTTTACTTAAGGGACCCCTCACCGTTCCAATCTGCATTGGTTCACACTCTGATGAGGATCCATTAGTTTTACTCCCTTCGACTCTAGGTCTATCAAAACGTGAAAAATTCCATTTGAAATCTCTAGACTTCTTTTCCCCTTTTCGCTCCGCGCAGCGAAAATCGATTTCTAACACTAAATCTACCAATTCTGTAAAATCAGTAGGTCGGTTTGGAATCTGTGCAAGCGTATCCTTAATCTCGTCTCGTAATCCTCTATGGAACAGTGCAGCCCTCTTTTCCTGTGACCAATTAGTTTCCACCAACAGTTTGTTAAATTGAGTCAAGTACGTGAGGAGATCTTTGGATCCCTGACGCAGTTCCAAAAGTTCGTTGTCAGTGGCCTGGGAAATTCTTCTCCTGTCAAAGATACGAAGAAACTCAGTTTTAAAGCGATCAAAATCATATAAGAAAGGATCATCTCGGGAAACCAGAGGCATAGCCCAATTGGCGGCATCCCCACTAAGATAAGACAAAATGAAAGCCACCCGGGATTGAGCATCTGGAAATAGGGTTGGGCAACACATAAAATGAAGGGAACACTGAGTGAGGAACAGTTGGGCCTTTTGAGGATCCCCGCTAAACCTTTCGGGTGACGCTAATTGAATAAGAGGGGAAACCGAATGAACAACTTGGGCCACAGTTCGGGGATTAGTATCTGGCAAGGAACCCCTTAAATCTGCTACAGAAGGAGGAGAAGCTGGGGATGTCATCTCACTAACTTTTTGAGATAGTATCATTGTTTCCTGCCGCGAAGCTACCATCTCTTGTTTAAGACTCTTATTCTCTGCACTAAGATGTCCTAAATCCAGCTGAATTCCCTCTAACATGTCTCCTAACGCCTTCAAACTAAAACCCTCCGCCATTCTGCCTGGGTGGAGTAAAGTCGTGGGCACTTCAATCTGTCAAGACGTCGATTCTCCACAGAGGCAGAAGAAGCTTATTCCCAATTCCTTCCTCTCAGAACACACTGCGTTAAGCAGCTGCTCTAAGCAGGGGGAAAGGGGAGTGGACAGAGAAGAGAAAGACACTCGAGCTGGACCTGAATTCCCTTATCTTCCGTTTTCATGTCTTCTGGGATTCCTAATGCACATAAAGGGGAAAGAAGCATTCAATACACATAGCAGTCCTGCTCATTACTTAGCAGTTCATTTCTTAACTCAATCCTACCAGGTTTGGCTGGAGTATAGGCTCCTCTTCTGTATCGAGGTCTCTCAGTCCCTACTGACCTGGAACTGCAGCTTCCTAACACATATAGAAGATACCACATTAATATCACACCACAACGTTTAACCTTTCTTCTTACTAACTGGGAAATTGACGTCTCCTACCTAAATGATAGCTGGACCTTTCTCATATGGTACTCATCCAATGTTCAGCATTATAGTCTAATTGAATGAAGGTCTCTCATGAAGTCTCTGTTCACCTTGTAATATTATGTGGATTAATAGCTTCTGGAAGGTACGCGCAAAAAGGGACAAGGAAGGAAAGAATGGAAGGAAAGGAGAGGGATGTTCGCAAGGAAGGAAGGGTACAGAAGCAAACGCGCTGCTCCAAACTTGCAGTCTCCTTAGCGCAGATGCCGAATTAATTATTGGCTTACTTGGCTGTGAAGAATCAGGGCACACCAACCTTAGACTCACAAAATTCCTGGAAGGCTTCTACAACTACTCTCTCACAATGCGGATATTGCAATGCCCAAAATAAGAATAGGACACTTGTACTCCGCCAACTTAAAGGGGAAATAATTCCCACTACGAAATTATATCTTTGAGAAAACGCCGCTTCCGCTAGATACTTATAAAGAAGCGCGCTTCGGACTCGGACTTCTCTTCCTCAGATACGAATTGAAGTGCGCAGTTGAGCGCGCTCGCGAGCCGCATCATTCCGAAAAGCCTCCAAGACTAGAACGTCACTTTGGAGGCTCTGGTGCCTTGTGGACCACTCGGCGGCCATCTTGAAATGGTCTTTTTCGCCGGGTTTACGTTAAACCAATAATTCACAGTAGAGTGTTTGATTACTACTCTATGTCTTTTGGGATAACACTTCCCAATGGTAAGGGTATTCACCAGGTTCCTGACACTAGATCAGCCATTAGGCAACTGCACTGGCTCCTGGTTAGCCATCCTATCACCTTTGAGGCATTCTGCCTAGCTTACAAAACACTATACGGGAAAGCCCCAGCATACTATAGGAAAAACCTTTAGTGGTATATACCTGGTAGAACTCTGTGCTCCTCTTGTGATCCTATTACATCATTATTCAGAACACCAATGGCTCTTCTCTGCTTCGCATGACGTCAATACGCCTCCGGACTTTTATGTGCTTTAAAGGTTATATCATTCATTCATTTAATCATTGAATGGGGGGGACAACACACAGGGGAGCCTCTCGGTTTGAGGAGGTACCCCACCTGGTACTCATTGATCCAAGTGGTGCCCCGGCAATCCAGGCACCGGGTCTGGTGCATGAGGGGATGAGTCGCACCAGACGCTTCAGGTTGAATGAAGTAAAGTTGCAATTCCGTACCTCCCTGGAAATGAGGAACAATGTCTGGCACACCTTGATGTTGGCTGCACCAGACGATTCTGGGCGCACACACAGGCACAAGTTCAGCAGGGCCCCATGAGGTAAAATGAGACTCTGAAATGGGTGCATTCTCCACCTCCGAGGGACGCAACTTGTGAATTGGGGACTACACACACTCAGCATGCAGTCGGCGTGGTGCACAAGAGAAATGCGGCACCATTGTTGAAGCCGGCAACTTTAGATCCTGGGACCAGGGAATCCTCTCACCACCAACAAGATGCTGAAGCGTGCCGGGGTTCCTGGAGTACAGAAACCACTTCGCCGTAGATGCCGTAGACATTTTGAGCTCAGCACTAGGGACTCTGGTCTCCAGGCACTATTCTGTAGTTCCAAGCTCACACTGCGCTGTCCAGCTTTCAGAAGTCGATGTGGGCACTTAGAGGGCACCGCTCTCCAGATGTCACTGGTAGATGGTGTGGGCCCTCAGAATATGTGACGTTACAATACCACATATTACATTGCGGTAGGTAACAAAGCAGTCATTACAACGACCACGTTGTTACCACGCGTGCCTTTACAACGCAAGTCGTTTCTACGATTTGCACTAGATGGCGCGCTGGACTTAGGAATAGTATAAATTACTATTCCTACTCCAGTTAGCGCAACAGCAGGGAATGTGTTGGATTTAAAATTCAACACATTCCTTGGTCTTGCATGCCACCTAGTGCAAGTCGTAGAAACGACTTGCGTTGTAAAGGCACACGTGGTAACAACGCGGTTGTTGTAACGACCGTGTTGTTACCTACCTGCGGGATAAGAACAGCGTTGTAAATACTGTTTCCCGGGCCCTCATAGGAGATCTTTGATACCCCAGAGACCTCCGAGAGAACAGGGGATCAGCCAAATGGTCCTTGGGAGCCCGCTTCAGGGTGCCATATGTCAGCAGGTAGTCGACCTAGGCCAGCCACTATTCAGGAAGGCACGTGGTCTGTGCCATGGGCAGTTATCCTCCATGTGCAAAACAAAGTCCTCTTGCGATGTGCACCGCGTAGTCCAGGTTCTCTGGTCCTGCATCCCTACAAGTGGGTCTTTCCCCTCCAGGGTGGCAGTGGCACTGAGTAGTTATACCCTATTGGGCCTTTGAAGTTGGGGGGAAGTTCAAAGGGTATTCTTTTGAACCACAGATGTGTTCCCTAAATTCTCTGTCCTGTCTGCCAAGAGGCCACAGAATGCAGAGCTCTATCTTTATGGAGGCCGTGTTCTGTCCCCAGAGGCCAGGTGTCACAATCTCTGCCCCCCATATTTTCCGCCAGGCCTGTAAATGGCAGAGATCGGCTATCTCAATTGCATGCCCAATGGTCACTGGGGAATGCCAAGATGGGCTCACCCGGCGGCCGGGTTTGACCGGTGCCACGCACCGTGGCAGACAAAGAGTTTAATACCTAGAAATGTCCATGTTCCATATGTGGCATTATCACGCTAGATATGCCAAGGTCACCGTTACTACTAGAACGGGACTGGCCTAGCGAATCCATTGATAGGAAACATCACAAGGCTGCACCACTGATCCATTATTGTAGCTTGAAATACAGGTGACCCCTTCCCCATGCTAACTTAAGGGAAGAGCAAGCCTCCTCTGTATGGGATCTCTTATGGGGCTTCCGCACTACCTGGGCAGCAAACACCCATGGGTGCCTGCCCAGCTCATCATCTTCCATCCGAGTGTAGGTGAACGGCCCCCTCCAGCTGGACTGTGTTTGTTACAAGCCAGCTGAAGTATGCGCGAAAGGGCGCTCTCACAGACTTGCTGCGGCAGGTCAGACACATGTTTAAAGACAGTCCATGTGAGTGTGCAAACCCGCATGCAATAGCAGGCCGGACATAGTTAAACCACACCAGTGGCACAAGTGAGCACCCAGGCTGCAAAGGCAGGCCTGACCTAGGTTTACAAACATGATGTTAGCACCACTTCCTATCATATGGCGGAAGGGTGAGTGCCCTTCCACACTGCAGTAGAGTGGGAAAGGGTTCTTGGCCTCTAGGCTCCACACGAGAATCAGCAACACGTAAGAGAAAAAACCATAAAAAGTATAGAGAAACGCTACCTGACAAGTATCAGGTCCAACAATCATGCCAGCCCCTAGCTCGGATCTTACTTTGGATGTAATAGTCAGTCACTAAAGAAGGTGTCTGAAGGTGCCACAAAGTCATGTTTGCCTCTCAGTGATTGGTTGATGTGTATGCTGGGAACTGGGGGCAGGGGGTGGGGAAGAGTTACATATCTATGTAAAGCACTCTAAAGGCTACAGAGTAGGGTCTCCTGCTCCAGGACCTGCATCTAATCCTACACCCCATTTTCGGCTGTAAAAATACATTTATGATTTATATGGCTGGATTTATGACTGCTGGGTATGGAGAGAAGGGTGCATACCAATTGCAGTCCATGTACACATGTGTATTTGTATGCCACACAGCGGCGTAGCAAGGTGGGGTGGGTGGTCTGCCAAGGGCGGCTCAAGTTTAGGGGGTGGCAGCCTCCTCTCCCCCCCTTTATACCTGCTACAGCGCTGGGGGCAGATGGATTCGTTTGCCATCCCCGCCCCTCCGTCCCCTGCTCTTACAGCCGACACTGGGCCCTAGCTATGCCACAGATGCTACAACTGCAAATACACTATTATACATCTCATGCAAGGAGTGGGAAGTGGGCATTTCAAGGTGCAGCTAACCCTCTAACTTTATAAACACCCAAAATCAGGTCGGTTTGTGGGAATTCACAGCCTCCAGGTTGTGGGAATTCACAGCCTCCAAGTTGACGGAATTCACAGCCTCCAGGTTGACGGATTTCACAGCCTCCAGGTTGTGGGAATTCACAGCCTCCAAGTTGACGGAATTCACAGCCTCCAGGTTGACGGAATTCACAGCCTCCAGGTTGTGGTAATTCACAGTCTCCAGGATGTGGGAATTCACAGCCTCCAGTTTGTTGAATTCACAGCCTCCCTCCAGTTTGTGGAATTCACAGCCTCCAGTTTGTTGAATTCACAGCCTCCAGGATGTGGGAATTCACAGCCTCCCCCCCAGTTTGTGAAATTCACAGCCTCCAGTTTGTTGAATTCACAGCCTCCAGGATGTGGGAATTCACAGCCTCCCTCCAGTTTGTGAAATTCACAGCCTCCAGTTTGTTGAATTCACAGCCTCTAAGATGTGGGAATTCACAGCCTCCAGTTTGTTGAATTCACAGCCTCCAGGATGTGGGAATTCACAGCCTCCCTCCAGTCTGTGGAATTCACAGCCTCCAGTTTGTTGAATTCACAGCCTCCAGGTTGTGGGAATTCACAGCCTCCCTCCAGTTTGTGGAATTCACAGCCTCCAGTTTGTTAAATTCACAGCCTCCAGGATGTGGGAATTCACAGCCTCCAGTTTGTGGAATTCACAGCCTCCAGGATGTGGGAATTCACAGCCTCCAGTTTGTTGAATTCACAGCCTCCAGGATGTGGGAATTCACAGCCTCCCTCCAGTCTGTGGAATTCACAGCCTCCAGTTTGTTGAATTCACAGCCTCCAGGTTGTGGGAATTCACAGCCTCCCTCCAGTTTGTGGAATTCACAGCCTCCAGTTTGTTAAATTCACAGCCTCCAGGATGTGGGAATTCACAGCCTCCAGTTTGTGGAATTCACAGCCTCCAGGATGTGGGAATTCACAACCTCCAGTTTGTTCAATTCACAGCCTCCAAGATGTGGGAATTCACAGCCTCCAGTTTGTTGAATTCACAGCCTCCAAGATGTGGGAATTCACAGCCTCTAGTTTGGGGGAATTCACAGCCTCCAGTTTGGTGGAATTTTATATGTGTTGAGATTTGCAGCTGCACAGGGCTAGAGTAGAACTCTTTCCAGTGTGTAAAGGAACTGGAACGACCCAAAACTTGGTGGGGTGCAGGGAATGGCTTTCTTCAGCAGGTTTACCCCTCCTTTTTTTCCTACATAGACAAAAAAAACGAAAAGGTTCTAATGAAAACAGCACTTACATTTTCCACCGTAAAATTGTGCTGTTCTAAAAACTGTGCATGGTGTAAATGCTAAGAGCTCAAATCCACACTACTATCCAAAGAGTACCTGTGAAACCTACGACTGGCGGAGTGCTGCAGGCGAACTCCTGGAAATGTCTGGATTACAATTAAAGTATCAAATATGTTCCTGCGGGGACTTTAGGCGCTGCACCAACTTCTGGGCTCCTGTGGGTTTTATTGCCGGGGTCCCTTCTATTGTGAGGAGGGGCCGGTGTGTGTGTGTGTGTGAGTGGTTCGGAAGACCTGCAGGCTTGTAGTAGGAGTTCAGGTGTGTTGTGTGCAAGGTGGGACTGAGGGCACTGCCCTGGGGGCACTGAGAGCACAGCCCTGGAGGCACTGAGAGCACAGCCCTGGAGGCACTGAGAGCACATCCCCCGGGGGGCACTGAGAGCAGTGACCTGGGGGCACTGAGAGCACAGCTCTGGAGGCACTGAGAGCACATCCCCGGGGGGCACTGAGAGCACATCCCCCGGGGGCACTGAGAGCACATCCCCCGGGGGCACTGAGAGAAGTGACCTGGGGGCACTGAGAGCACAGCCCTGGAGGCACTGAGAGCGCAGCCCTGGAGGCACTGAGAGCACATCCCCCGGGGGGCACTGAGAGCCGTGACCTGGGGGCACTGAGAGCACAGCCCTGGAGGCACTGAGAGCACAGCCCTGGAGGCACTGAGAGCACATCCCCCGGGGGGCACTGAGAGCAGTGACCTGGGGGCACTGAGAGCACTGACCTGAGGCACTGAGAGCACATCTCTGGAGGCAGTGAGAGCACAGCTCTGGGGGCACTGAGAGCAGTGACCTGGGGGCACTGAGAGCACAGCTCTGGAGGCACTGAGAGCCCATCCCCGGGGGGCACTGAGAGCACATCCCCCGGGGGGCACTGAGAGTACATCCCCCGGGGGGCACTGAGAGCACATCCCCCGGGGGGCACTGAGAGCACAGCCCTGGAGGCACTGAGAGCACTGACCTGAGGCACTGAGAGCACAGCCCCCTGGGGGCACTGAGAGCAGTGACCTGGGGGCACTGAGAGCACATCTCTGGAGGCAGTGAGAGCACATCCCCCTGGGGGCACTGAGAGCACAGCCCTGGAGGCACTGAGAGCACATCCCCCGGGGGGCACTGAGAGCACAGCCCCCTGGGGGCACTGAGAGCACATCTCTGGAGGCAGTGAGAGCACATCCCCCTGGGGGCACTGAGAGCACAGCCCTGGAGGCACTGAGAGCACATCCCCCGGGGGGCACTGAGAGCACATCCCCCGGGGGGCACTGAGAGCACATCCCCCGGGGGGCACTGAGAGCACTGACCTGGGGGCACTGAGCGCACATCCCCCGGGGGGCACTGAGAGCACATCCCCCGGGGGGCACTGAGAGCACATCCCCCGGGGGGCACTGAGAGCACTGACCTGGGGGCACTGAGCGCACAGCCCTGGAGGCACTGAGGGCACTGCCCCAGGGGCACTGAGAGCACATCCCCCGGGGGGCACTGAGAGCACATCCCCCGGGGGGCACTGAGAGCACATCCCCCGGGGGGCACTGAGAGCAGTGACCTGGGGGCACTGAGAGTACATCCTGGAGGGGAGCAGATGCGTGGGTGCCTAGCCCTGCCGAGGGTGGGTTGGTTAACTGAAAAGCCAGGTCATTCCAGAACAGAGGAGGAGCCTGTGATATGATGCGGGGGCCGTTCCACGCTTTAGGAGCGATGTAAGTGAAGGCCCGCGCTCCTGATCTGGGTCTGTGCATGCATGGGATGTGCGGATGTGTCTGGGTGCTTGCTGGAAGGAGATGGGAATGTTCAGGTAGGTGGGGTCTGAGTTGTGTAGTGCCTTGAATGTGTGTGTGAGGAGTTTGAATTAGGCACATTTGTGAATCGGAAGTCAGTTCAGCTCCCCGCGGTGTGGTGTGATGTGAATTCTGTGAGGGAGGCTGAGGATGAGTCTGGCTGCTGAGTTCCAGATGGTTTGTCGTCTTCAAGTGAGTTGCTTGGTCATCTCAGCAACAAGGCTGTTGGTGACTCGGGTGTGAGTGGCAGTTTTTCTTCCTCAGGGTGTGAAAGCATGATGCAATCACGCCGTTGACTTGTGCGGTCATGTCCAGTTTGCTCATGAGTATTCTTCTGAGCTTCCTGGAGGGGGTTCTGGGTGGGGGTCCGAGTTCGGCTGAGACACTTGACTTTCATCCAGTGAGCGCCTTGGATCACACAGGTGGTGAACTTGTTTCTTGTGTTAGGGGTCTTGTCAATCCCTCCTACAGTGACTTAGAGTCTTGCAAGGGATGGACTGGAGAGACGATGGACACGACACGACCACCCCCCGCCAGTGGTTGAGAGAGGAAAGACACCACCCGTGCCATGAGGAAAAGGTGGCTGCCGTGCTAGGGGGAGGAGGCACTACCCCTCAATCAATCAATCAATCAAACCTGATTTTATCCAGGCGCCGAGAGTACTGCTGATAAGGTGTCCAGGTCTCTAGAATAAGGTCAGCAGGCGAAGGGGAGGTTCATCCAGGTGTTTTCGCTGTGGATGCAGGGGGGGGTACGAGGGACTCAGAGCGCAGGTGTATGGAGGGTTGGTGGAAGGTCAGGCGGTGGTTGATGTATGGCGGTCCTTGATTGTGAAGTTGTGAGGCAAGACAACTGCAGTGCCCGAGAGCCCAACAACAATGTTAGTGCCATAAAGAAAGGATGGCTGCAGAGCTAGGGCGGGACAAGGCACTGCCCCACCAACGCTGCGTTGCGAGGAAGTCTGCAGTGCCTGGAAGAAGAAATAAACCACAGCTTCCAGGAGGCGCGGTGCCTGGGAGAGGAGAGGTATCCCTAGTGCTATAAAGAGAGGAGGGTTGCAGTGCCTGTGGAAAGAGAGGTATCACTAGTGCCAGGAGGAGAGGAGGGTTACCTTGTTTCTGAGAGGAAAGGTATCAATAGTGGCAGGGAGAGGCTGAGACAGAGCCAGGGGCTGCAGTGCCAGGGAGAGGCCAAGACAGAGCCAGGGGCTGCAGTGCCAGGGAGAGGCTGAGACAGAGCCATGGTCTGCAGTGCCAGGAAGAGGCTATGTCTGAGTCAGGGCTTCAGTGCCAGAGAGGCTGAGTGCTATAATCTATTGTTGTTGTTTGTACATCTTCCTCATTGCTGTCCTGTTCCTTGCTGCTCAGCCATGAGTGATGTCACTTGGAATGTTGGGTGTGAGGGACTGGAGGAGTTGGCAGTTGGGAGAGATGGGGCTGAGCAGCAGGGAGGCTGCTCCTGGTGGGGCTTTACAGGGGCCTAGCTGAGGCCTTACATGAGATCTACATGGACTTTATGACTAACCAATAAACCTATAACTTCTTCTATGTAACCTGTCTACGAGACATCTTTGATTATTACACTGAGATGGAGCCAGGGGCTGCAGTGCCAGGGAGAGGCTGAGACTGAGCCAGGGGCTGCAGTGCCAGGGAGAGGCTGAGACAGAGCCAGGGGCTGCAGTGCCAGGGAGAGGCCAAGACAGAGCCAGGGGCTGAAGTACCAGGGAGAGGCCAAGATGGAGCCAGGTGCTGCAGTGCCAGGGAGAGGCAGAGACGGAGCCAGGGCTGCAGTGCCAGGGAGAGGCTAGTACTGAGTCAGGGCTGCAGTGCCAGGGAGGGGATGAGATGGAGCCAGGGGCTGCAGTGCCAGGGAGAGGCGGAGACAGAGCCAGGGGATGCAGTGCCAGGGAGAGGATGTGACAGAGCCAGGGGATGCAGTGCCATGGACGGGCGGAGACAGAGCCAGGGGCGGCAGCGCCAGGGAGAGGCTGAGACAGAGCCAGGGGCAGTAGTTCCAGGGAAAGGCTGAGACAGTGCCAGGGGCTGCAGTGCCAGGGAGAGGCTGAGACGGAGCCAGGGGCAGCAGTGCCAGGGAGAGGCTGAGTCAGCACCAGGGGCTGCAGTGCCAGGGAGAGGCTGAGATGGAGCCAGGGTTGGCAGTGACAGAGAGAGGTAGAGCCAGGGGCTGCAGTGCCAGGGAGAGGCTGATACTGACCAGGGGTGGCAGTGCCAGGGAGAGGCTAGGACTGAGTCAGGGCTGCATTGCCAGGGAGGGGCTGAGACGGAGCCAGGGGGAGGCTGAACTGAAGCAAGGGGCTGCAGTTCCAGAGAGAGGCTGAGACTGAGCCAGGGGCTGCAGTGCCAGAGAGAGGCTGAGACGGAGCCAGGGCCAGAAGTGTCAGGGAGAGGCGGAGACGGAGCCAGGGCCGCAGTGCCAGGGAGAGGCTGAGACGGAGCCAGGGGCAGCAGTGCCAGGGAGAGGCTGAGCTAGGGGTGGCAGTGCCAGGGAGGGGCTAAGACGGAGCCAGGGGGTGCAGTGCCAGGGAGAGGCAGACACTGAGCCAGGAGCTGCAGTGCCAGAGAGGCTGAGACGGAGCCAGGGGCTGCAGTGCCAGAGAGGCTGAGACAGAGCCAGGGGCTGCAGTGCCAGAGAGAGGCGGAGCCAGATCCAGGGGCTGCAGTGCCAGAGACAGGCTGAGACGGAGCCAGGGGCTGCAGTGCCAGGGAGAGGCTGAGACGGAGGGAGGGGCAGCAGTGCCAGGGAGAGACTGAGTCAGCACCAGGGGCTGCAGTGCCAGGGAGAGGCTGAGACAGAGCCAGGGGCTGAAGTGTCAGGGAGAGGCCAAGACAGAGCCAGGTGCTGCAGTGCCAGGGAGAGGCTGAGACAGCGCCAGGGGCTGCAGTGCCAGGGAGAGGCTGAGTCAGCACCAGGGGCTGTAGTGCCAGGGAGAGGCTGAGATGGAGCCAGGGGTGGCAGTGCCAGAGAGAGGTAGAGCCAGAGCCAGGGGCTGCAGTGCCAGGGAGAGGCTGATACTGACCAGGGGTGGCAGTGCCAGGGAGAGGCTAGGACTGAGTCAGGGCTGCAGTGCCAGGGAGGGGCTGAGACAGAGCCAGGGGGAGGCTGAACTGAAGCAAGGGGCTGCAGTTCCAGAGAGAGGCTGAGACTGAGCCAGGGGCTGCAGTGCCAGAGAGAGGCTGAGACGGAGCCAGGGTCAGAAGTGCCAGGGAGAGGCGGAGACGGAGCCAGGGCCGCAGTGCCAGGGAGAGGCTGAGACGGAGCCAGGGGCAGCAGTGCCAGGGAGAGGCTGAGCTAGGGGTGGCAGTGCCAGAGAGGGGCTAAGACGGAGCCAGGGGGTGCAGTGCCAGGGAGCGGCAGACACTGAGGCAGGAGCTGCAGTGCCAGAGAGGCTGAGACGGAGCCAGGGGCTGCAGTGCCAGAGAGAGGCGGAGCCAGGATCCAGGGGCTGCAGTGCCAGAGAGAGGCTGAGATAGAGCCAGGGAGGGCTGCAGTTCCAGGGAGAGGCTGAGACTGCGTAAGGGTCTGCAGTACCAGTGAGAGGCTGAGACGGAGCCAGGGGCTGCAGTGCCAGGGAGAGGCTGAGGTTGAGCCAGGGGCTGCAGTGCCAGGGAGAGGCTGAGACAGAGCCAGGGGCTGCAGTGCCAGGGAGAGGCCAAGACAGAGCCAGGGTCTGAAGTGCCAGGTAGAGGCCAAGACAGAGCCAGGGGCTGAAGTGCCATGGAGAGGCCAAGGCAGAGCCAGGTGCTGCAGTGCCAGGGAGAGGCAGAGACAGAGCCAGGGGCTGCAGTGCCAGGGAGCGGCTAGTACTGAGTCAGGGCTGCAGTGCCAGGGAGGGGCTGAGATGGAGCCAAGGGCTGCAGTGCCAGGGGGAGGCTGAGATGGAGCCAAGGGCGGCAGTGCCAGGGAGGGGCTAAGAAGGAGCCAGGGGCTGCAGTGCCAGGGAGAGGCTGAGATGGAGCCAAGGGCGGCAGTGCCAGGGAGGGGCTAAGAAGGAGCCAGGGGCTGCAGTGCCAGGGAGAGGCGGACACTAAGCCAGGAGCTGCAGTGCCACAGAGGCTGAGATGAAGCCAGGTGCTGCAGTGCCAGGGAGAGGCATAGACGGAGCCAGGGGCTGCAGTGCCAGAAAAGCTGAGACAGAGCCAGGGGTTGCGGTGCCAGGGAGAGGCTGAGACGGAGCCAGGGGCTGCAGTGCCAGAGAGGCTGAGACGGAGCCAGGGGCTGCAGTGCCAGGGAGAGGCTGAGACTGAGCCAGGGGCTGCAGTACCAGGGAGAGGCTGAGGCAGAGCCAGGGGCTGCAGTGCCAGGGAGAGGCCAAGACAGAGCCAGGGGCTGAAGTGCCAGGGAGAGGCCAAGATGGAGCCAGGTGCTGCAGTGCCATCGAGAGGCAGAGACGGAGCCAGGGGCAGCAGTGCCAGGGAGAGACTGAGACAGAGCCAGGGGCTGAAGTGTCAGGGAGAGGCCAAGACAGAGCCAGGTGCTGCAGTGCCAGGGAGAGGCTGAGACAGCGCCAGGGGCTGCAGTGCCAGGGAGAGGCTGAGTCAGCACCAGGGGCTGTAGTGCCAGGGAGAGGCTGAGATGGAGCCAGGGGTGGCAGTGCCAGAGAGAGGTAGAGCCAGAGCCAGGGGCTGCAGTGCCAGGGAGAGGCTGAGACTGAGCCAGGGGCTGCAGTGCCAGAGAGAGGCTGAGACGGAGCCAGGGTCAGAAGTGCCAGGGAGAGGCGGAGACGGAGCCAGGGCCGCAGTGCCAGGGAGAGGCTGAGACGGAGCCAGGGGCAGCAGTGCCAGGGAGAGGCTGAGCTAGGGGTGGCAGTGCCAGAGAGGGGCTAAGACGGAGCCAGGGGGTGCAGTGCCAGGGAGCGGCAGACACTGAGGCAGGAGCTGCAGTGCCAGAGAGGCTGAGACGGAGCCAGGGGCTGCAGTGCCAGAGAGAGGCGGAGCCAGGATCCAGGGGCTGCAGTGCCAGAGAGAGGCTGAGATAGAGCCAGGGAGGGCTGCAGTTCCAGGGAGAGGCTGAGACTGCGTAAGGGTCTGCAGTACCAGTGAGAGGCTGAGACGGAGCCAGGGGCTGCAGTGCCAGGGAGAGGCTGAGGTTGAGCCAGGGGCTGCAGTGCCAGGGAGAGGCTGAGACAGAGCCATGGGCTGCAGTGCCAGGGAGAGGCCAAGACAGAGCCAGGGTCTGAAGTGCCAGGTAGAGGCCAAGACAGAGCCAGGGGCTGAAGTGCCATGGAGAGGCCAAGGCAGAGCCAGGTGCTGCAGTGCCAGGGAGAGGCAGAGACAGAGCCAGGGGCTGCAGTGCCAGGGAGCGGCTAGTACTGAGTCAGGGCTGCAGTGCCAGGGAGGGGCTGAGATGGAGCCAGGGGCTGCAGTGCCAGGGGGAGGCTGAGATGGAGCCAAGGGCGGCAGTGCCAGGGAGGGGCTAAGAAGGAGCCAGGGGCTGCAGTGCCAGGGAGAGGCTGAGATGGAGCCAAGGGCGGCAGTGCCAGGGAGGGGCTAAGAAGGAGCCAGGGGCTGCAGTGCCAGGGAGAGGCGGACACTAAGCCAGGAGCTGCAGTGCCACAGAGGCTAAGATGAAGCCAGGTGCTGCAGTGCCAGGGAGAGGCATAGACGGAGCCAGGGGCTGCAGTGCCAGAAAAGCTGAGACAGAGCCAGGGGTTGCGGTGCCAGGGAGAGGCTGAGACGGAGCCAGGGGCTGCAGTGCCAGAGAGGCTGAGACGGAGCCAGGGGCTGCAGTGCCAGGGAGAGGCTGAGACTGAGCCAGGGGCTGCAGTACCAGGGAGAGGCTGAGGCAGAGCCAGGGGCTGCAGTGCCAGGGAGAGGCCAAGACAGAGCCAGGGGCTGAAGTGCCAGGGAGAGGCCAAGATGGAGCCAGGTGCTGCAGTGCCATCGAGAGGCAGAGACGGAGCCAGGGGCTGCAGTGCCAGGGAGAGGCTAGTGCTGAGTCAGGGCTGCAGTGCCAGGTAGCGGCTGAGATGGAGCCAGGGGTTGCAGTGCCAGGGAGAGGCTAGTACTGAGTCAGGGCTGCAGTGCCAGGTAGCAGCTGAGATGGAGCCAGGGGTTGCAGTGCCAGGGAGAGGCTGAGACAGAGCCAGGGGCTGCAGTGCCAGGGAGAGGCTGAGACAGAGCCAGGGGCTGCAGTGCCAGGGAGAGGCTGAAACTGAGCCAGGGGCGGCAGTGCCAGGGAGGGGCTAAGAAGGAGCCAGGGGCTGCAGTGCCAGGGAGAAGCGGACACTGAGGCAGGAGCTGCAGTGCCAGAGAGGCTGAGACGGAGCCAGGTGCTGCAGTGCCAGGGAGAGGCAGAGACGGAGTCAGGGGCTGCAGTGCCAGAGAAGCTGAGACGGAGCCAGGGGTTGCAGTGCCAGGGAGAGGCGGAGACGGAGCTAGGGACTGCAGTGCCAGGGAGAGGCTTAGACTGAGGGCCAGAGAGAGGCTACGACGGAGCCAGGTGTAGAGAGCCACCCGGGCTCTTCCATACTATGTTCCACACACCCCTAGGGGGCGGGCTCGACCAAAGGGTATAAATAAACGGACGAAGACCGCTTGTGGTCTTCCAGTCAACTCATAATTAAAGTGTGCGAAGTACATTATTTGAAGCGCTGCTGAGGCCTTCTCCCACGTGGCCCATCGTGCTACATTGGCGACGAGGCCGGTCGTGCTCCATGCGTGCCTGCCTCATGGTCATCATTCGACGGAGAGCCACCGGAGCCCACCCGCGACGCTCCGCATCTGCCTCCAGTGAATCTGCCCGCTCCTCTGCACGTCGCGGCGGACGGTCCGGGCTCGCTTCCTTGCTCTGCCGCTGCTCCTGTCGGCGGAGACACAGGCCGCCCAGCAGTCTCTGCTGCTGCTCTCGCACCTGCCCACACTCATTGCCAGGGCTGCGGTAGCGTGTTCAGCCGGCGGTGTGCGCTGCTGACGTCATCCCGGGTGAGTGCCCGGCCCGTAAAAGGGTTTCCCCCGGGTGTAACGCCACACTGCTCTGCAGCCCTCGTTTCTCCCTCCACGCTGTGCATCAGCGCCTGCCTGCCCAGGACTTCTCACTTTTGGCCGCTGCCCCAACTCCGCCAGCCGGAGCTGAAGCAGCCTGGAGCCCCAGGACATCTGCACAGGCACAGGAACACGTCTGGCCCCAGGCCCCCCTGCACACATTGTTGCCCTGCATACTGCCTCCGCTGCTGTGGAAAGAGAGGGGGAGGAAGAGTGTACACACACAGAGGAGGATAACCAGGCACATCAGAGGTCACAGCCCCCCCTTGTCCATTACCTGGACTCTCACCTTCAGCACACAAGCTGGGCGTCAGCAGCCTTTGCTCCAGTGGAAGACCAAGCTACCTCGCCCATAGCCCCTCAAGGCATCGAAGCCATATCACCTGCATTCACTGGGCCCATAGGTCAGCGACAGCCATCTGTACGTGGCCACGCACCAGCGTGCACGCTCCCCACAGGCTGCTTGCGCCAGGACTGCGCCGCCGCACCAGCAACCAGGCAGCATGAGCAACCCGCCTCCAGATGGCGCTGCGGCTCAGCAGGATGGAGGGTACAATCTAGTCAGGGGCGCCAACACTCCACCCCCAGGCCACAGTCACACAGCCATTGCCCCACTGCCACCGTTCAGCGAGACGGCGGACCCTGCCACGGAAAGCGTGGGTCGGTCGCCTTAATCACTATTTCAAGGGCACCAGGGAGACCGATGGCACCGTGAAGAGATCGCTGCTCATCTACTATGGAGGCTCGGAGATCTACGACCTCTTCGAGACGCCCCCCAACAGGGGTGAAGACGACGACTATGAGGCGGCGGTCGCCGCTCTCAACAGGTATTTCGACCCTCAACTTAACCCCGACTTCGAGAAGTTCAAGTTCGGACAGGCGTCGCAGTCAGACACGGAGTCAGTCGACATGTTTTACGCATGGCTGCACTGGCTGGCCAGCACGTGCACCTTCACGGATCATAGGGAAGAGATACGGGACCAAATAATCCTCGGATGCCGTTCCAAACTCCTGCAGAAGCTGATCCTTTGTCAACCAGGGATCTCGCTGTACGAAATCCTCGTCTTGGCTCGGTCGCACGAACTATCGGATGTGAGGGCTGAGGAAATGGAAGCTGCCCTTCACACGCCCGTCGCTGCACCGCATACGTCCAGGCACGTGTCCGTCAAGGAAGAAAAGGTCGAGGCAATCCAATGGCTCACCAACGCGACTCGACAAGCACCAAGGGTACAGCCTGGAGGGCAATGTGGTTACTATGGTGAGGAGAACCCAACAACGGCTGTCTGCGGGGCGAAAGGGAAGACGTGCTCCCGTTGTGGCAAGATCAATCACTTTGCCAAGGTGTGCCGCAGTGGTCGGTCTAGGCAAGCCATGTCGAGGCCACGGGGCATGTCGCAACGCCTTCGCCAGGTCTCCATTGACGACCTGCCATCAACAAGCGAGACACAAAAGCAGGAACGCTGCCTTGCACTCGAGGACGATGACGACGACGAAGTATTTGTTGTGTCGTATGTCAGCAGGACCGGCAATCTCTGAAAGCCACCGCTCATGTGCTCCATCTCGGTGGAAGGGACGGCTGTCCAGGCCCTCATCGACACAGGTGCATCTGTCAATGTGATGGACTCGGAGCAGTATGACCGCCTGTCGCCACGGCCCACGCTCGCACCCTCGAAGGTGCGGATCTACACCTGCGGAGGGACGGACCCACTTCCCCTCCGAAGAGTCATTCACGCAAAAGTTGTTAGCAGAAGGCACACCACGGAGACCAGGTTTCACATCACAGAAGGAAGGAAGGAAAGGCATGCTGCTCAGCTGCCATACAGCCGAAGACCTGGGGCTAGTCTTCTTTGCCCACCAGATCCATGACTCCCATGCCGAAGCAATTCTGAAGGAGTTTCCGGCACTGTTCACTGGACTAGGAAAACTCAAGGGGAAGAGTTTCAAACTCCACATCGACCCCACAGTGAGACCGGTCGCCCTAAGGCACAGGAGAGTGCCGTTCAATCTCCGCCCGCAGGTGGAGGAGGAGCTGAAGAAGCTTGAGGACCTTGACGTGATTGAGAAGGTCTCCGGCCCCACCCCGTGGGTGTCCCCTCTGGTCGTTGCTCCCAAACCCAAGCAGCCCGGAGCCATCCGGCTCTGTGTGGATATGCAGTTACCTAATGTGGCAGTCAAGAGGGAGCGCCACATCACCCCCACCATGGATGACATAGTGGCGGACCTGAACAGAGCCAAGTGGTTCTCGAAACTAGACTTGAACGCGGGATACCATCAGCTGGAACTTGAACCCGAGAGTAGATACATCACTACATTCTCAACGCATGTTGGCCTCCGTAGGTACATGAGACTCAGCTTTGGGGTTTTGGCGGCGGCCGAAGTCTTCCAAAATGCCATCAGGGAAGCACTGTCGGGTCTGCAGGGTGTGATTAACCTCAGTGATGGCATCCTGGTGTTCTCGGACACCCTAGAAGATCACCACACTCACCTCCGGGCCACCCTGAAGAGACTGGAAGACAGCGGGCTGACCCTTCACAAGATGAAGTGCCTGTTCTACCAGGAATCTGTCGATTTCTTCGGGTATATTTTCACCAGAGAAGGACTCCAAGTGGACCCCAAGAAGGCCGCAGTCATCCGAGCAGCCAGCACCCCAAAAAAACCCACGGAAGTGAGAAGCTTTCTTGGCATGGCCACATACTGTGGGTGCTTCATTCCGAACCTTGCTGCCCCGTCAGAGCCACTCCGTGCCCTCACATGCCATGACCACAAATGGGAATGGACTGAGGAAAAGTGTTCTTCTGATCGGCATAATTTGTACCGAGACTCCATTGTTTTTTCATTGCCATCTCGTGTCAAAACACTTCCACACGACCCACCTGGTCGTTTCTGCTGATGCCTGGGAAAATTCTAACTGACATGACAAAAACCATCTTGCAGCCTGCATTTCTGCCCAGGAACTGTCGCACACCCAACCCCCCTGTTCTTTGCAGATCAACAGAAAGCCATGAGACACTCAAGCCATGGGTAAATGATTTGTTTTCTATCTCCTGCTCCCAGCCTGGTAAACATCCTTGACACCGTGATCAGGTTATCTGGACAATGGTCTGTCTGCTGGGCCTTGATCAGGGTGATTAAACAATGACCTGAAAGACCGGGCTTTGATCAAGCTGAGTGAACAATGACCTGCAAGACCAGCTTTGAACACACTGAGTGAACAATGATTTGTGTACCAAGCCTTGACCAGGTCACCACCTACAAACATCATGTGGATCTGGTTATCAACTGCAAACACTGCCCTGATTGAACAATGGACTAACAGCCAAAAGACTGCAATGAAAAAGTATAAAAGGCTTGCAAGCTGCGGAGTAAAGCAGCAGCCTCCTGGGTTTTGTCTCTGACTAGCTTGGGACTCTGTTCCATAGCCCAGGCTATTTGAATAAATCTGGGTTCCTCCTGCAGACGAAGGCTTCTGTGTCTCCTTTTACTATGTATGGAGGGTATGGAAGACTTGGGCGGTTCCCCCGCCGCCGAGACCCAGTAAGTGGGTTATTTCGGTTCTTCAAATGGCACCCGAATAGGGACTCCACGAGCACGAAGGTCAGGCCCGGTGGATGTGAGGAGGTGCACGGAGAGACTTCCTACCCGAGGGATTCTTGCAATCTGGTAAAGCCGAACGACTCGCCCCGCTGTTCTTCCCCACCCGGTCTGGGCCACATGACCGCGTTCTCGCTGGAGTCCCCTAGCAAATAATTTCTGGAGCAGGACACAGCCCTATGTCTGCAGAAGAGAACTACCCTGTAAGGTAAGGGTGGACTGATCACCCACCAAGTCTGTATGATTCTGTTATTGACTTTTGCAAAAGCCAAGCTGTTATTGACTTTTGCAAAAGCCAAGCAAGCGAGGTGAATTTTTAAAAACCCGCTGGTGTCTGTTCTGTATGATTCTGCTGTTATTGACTTTTGCAAAAGCCATGCAAGCGAGGTGAGTTTTTTAAAAGCCGCTGGTGTCTGTTATCTGTTTACAAGCATGCCAGTCAGTAGTAAGTTCAAGAAATTATGTTGTATGTGTACGCAGGACTCCCAGCTGGAGGCGGCTTGTCCGCTTCCTCCAGAAGGGACCCCTGGCCATACAATGTATGTTAAACATGGTCCTTTTGCCATAATGTTTTCTTCATTCTGGGTAAAATATACGAAACAAAGCAACGCGGAATTACAGTGACCACTTTATGGCTCCTTTAATTCCCAAGTTCTCGCCAACTTAGAGGAACAATTAATGAAAAGAAAAACGTGCCCGTTTATGTTTGAATCTGTTCGATTTTGGAGGAAAGAGATAGAGCAGAGAGCTAGAAAGCAGAAGGCTCAAGAAAGAAAACAGGAAAGTATGTCAATGGCCGACCACACCAGAGAAAATTTACAAAATCAAATGACAAAATCGGTAGAAATAGCCGTAAGGGAGCATGGGGTCCGGGTACTAAAATGTTATCCAGCTCGTGAAGAGAAAGGAAAGGGCCATATGGAAGGGGGAGAAGAAGGTGATTCCTTACTTGATACCATGCTAGAAAGCCCGCCTGCATATGCCCCAATGTACCCTGCCCTGACGCCTCACACCCCGCATGTCCCCCTGCCACAGCCCACTCCTGCCTCCACTGCCCCTCCTACTGTTCTCCCTGTCACACCGACCCTCCCTATTTTTCCTATGACACCGACCACGCACGCTAACCCTGTCCTCGCTGCGGGAATGACAATAAGTCCCCATCCGCCCAACCCCTGCGGCTTTACCCCTACCCGCCCTTTCCCTACTTCCCCGTGGTCTACAGTTAAGCAGGATCTATATAAATTGTTGAATTCCCCCCGACTGGCCTCCTTGCGCTCTGCAGTCAGCTTTTCATCCCTTCGAGAAAATTACCTGCAGAAGCAACAGTGTGAATGTTGGATAAATAACGGAAATATTTATACCTTTAAAGAAATATGGTCCACCTTTTCCCAGTGAACGATTATGGAACAGACCACCTTGGCTGAATACTTGTGTACCCTGGTCATGCAAAGATTTGAGAATGCGCTTATGCCGATACCCACCGGATTAATGGACCTTATGTGAGAAGTTGGCCTGGCATATGCTGGTCACTAGTTATAGTGGCCACCTTGCACCAGTCCAATTCGACTCTTATGGTAGATAGGTTTAAGACAACCTTTTAAAGAAAGCTATCCTAGTGGTAGCTGTGGAGAGCAGCCTTCAGGCTAAGTCTCTGAGGAATGTAAAGCAGCTTGTTTTACCTTATAATCTCTTCAATTACCAAATGAAAGGACACCACTCAGGTATATATATCAAATATATATGTATATATTTCTAGACACACTCTACTAATCTCTTTATGAGATTAGAAGCCAGGTAAACATTCAAATATCAACAGTTCTCAATAAATTAAGCACAAATATGTCTGGAGCCCTAGGGGCGTACCAGACCATATACTAAAAAAATGAGTTAACAAAGTCGACTTGTAAAATGACAAAGCCTAGGGCCTTGGGAATCGCTGGGGCTTCACTACTGCAGTGTTAGCAGGTAAGTAACAAGCCCACGGGAGACGCGTGCAGTGTCTAAACACAGCCGCCGGTTTCCTATTGGTTACAATGGAGCAAGTCGCGGTTTGTATTTTAAAGTTTTAGGGCACTTTGAAGAAGTCAACAAGCAAGCCACTTCCAAGGTAAGTATTTCAAGGGCCAACACACACTTGGGCACTGGAGTGCACGAGTTACCTCACCCAGGGAAGCCGGGTGCATAGGTGTCTTTTGGTGTAGGGTCGCGATACTGTTTTCAATGGAGACCAATGAAGACTTGCTGCTTGAGACGACTGAAGAGGTGTCCGCTGGAATCCGAAGGTGGATTGAAGATGAAGAGGACCTGAAAATTGAAGGGACAGTGTTCAAAGTCACTTGCCAGTGACCGGTGGCCAGCAAGATGGATGACCACAGATGTCGCGTCGCTTCAGGTCATCGATGGTGTTTAGTCTCTTCGCTCACGAGGTCCAGGAGGGATCGACGATGACCAGCAGCTGGATTCTTAGTGCTCCACAACGTCTGCAGCTGATGATGGTGTCGGTAACCGGATTGGTGCCAACAAGCCTTGGCAACTGCAAGCCTTGTGTGGACTGAAGATAGTCGATGATGCAGACCAGCAAGGTCTGATGGACTCACCCAGCAAAGGAAAGTGAGGGCAGGCTCAGGGCAACCAGGAGAGCCCTTTGAGTTGTTGAGAATGTCTTCGGGGGACCCACTAGCCAATGGGCAAGGGATTGCAAAGACGCCGCCACAGGAAAAGTTTCACAGGAGCCCACGGTCACTCGGGATGGGGTAGGCCGCGGATTTTTGGAACGAGACCTGCTGGGGACTTGGGCCATAAGTGGTCCAAAGCACAAGTTCATAGAACGTTGTTTATGGTTTGCACTTGAAATTAGTACACGGTTCCCAGGTATTGCAGTTCCTCGTCACTTGTGGGGTCCAGATGCCACAGCTTCGCTGGGGACTCAAAATGGCCCTTGAGAGGTCAGGAAATCTGCTTCTGGGGCCGCAGGGACTTCGGACTCCGGCGGGGGCGGTGAAATTTGCAACCATTGGTTGAGGTTTTTGGTGCCTGCCAAGCAGGGGAGTCACTCCTTGACTCCAAGGGAGATTCTTCAGTCTTCCGAAGGTAGTGGAACGTCGAAGGGCCAGGATTCTTCTTTGTAGAGCGTCGTCCAGGGTTATCTGAAATGCATTAGCAATGCTTGCTATCTTATAGTGAAGATATGGGAGGGACTAGCTCTATGACCACTCCTCTAGGAGGGTCAGGGTAGTGGGTGGTTACACCCACTTCCCTTTGTCCAGTTTTGCGCCAGAGCAGGGGCAGGTAGCCAATGAACCGGTTTGAGCTGGCATATGCACATATACTCTTAAGTGCATTATAACCTCGCGGTAAATGCTAACTGCATCAAAACATGTCGTGTTTGGTGTCAAACAACTTGGAATCATACACCCACACCAGTAACTGGTGTGGGAGTATGATCGCACCCTTCTAGAGGGGATGACATGTACCCACTGTACTAAACGGTAGAAATCTTCTGGAGCCCTGGCATCACAAAATGGATGCCAGTGGAGAAGTGTGGCTCACTGGTTAGAGTAGGCAGACCTGGAAGCAGAGGTCAGCCCGGGACCAGGGTTCAATTCCCGGCTCGGCTGGGTCTTGAGTCCATAAATTATTCCATGGACTCGATAATTCTCGCTCCAGTGTGCATACTCGATTCATGGGTTCACACTCTGCGACTCTGGGCAATAGCTTGCTTAATCTCCACAATGGCCCCTCGCGGCGGGATGCCTGGCTTTCACCTTGTGGATGCCCTGCTGGGTTATCTCACAGGGGAATACCAGGACGGGTTCCCTAAGCAAGCGCTTAGAGACCGGTTGGTGATTTGCGCTATATAAATATCTGCACATTTACATTTACATTTACAGACACTGGGCTGCCCTCCTGCTGCTGACCGAAACTCGCAGTGAAGGATGCCCAACAAAAGGTATCCTGTCACAGGGAGGTGTCACCACCTCCCAGACAGGATTTAGTGTATTGGAGCTGGGTGGATGCACTCTTTGAAGTCCTGCACTGGGGGAGCAGTAGGCTCCTCTGTGCATATGCCAGCTCAAACCGGTTCAGGGGCTACCTGCCCCTGCTCTGGCGCGAAACTGGACAAAGGGAAGTGGGTGTAACCACCCACTACCCTGACCCTCCTAGAGGAGTGGTCATAGAGCTAGTCCCTCCCCTATCTTCACTATCAGTTACCAAGCATTGCCAATGCAATCCAGATTACCCTGGACGACGCTCTACAAAGAGGAATCCTGGCCCTTCGATGTTCCACTATCTCTGGAAGACTGAAGAATCTCCTTTGGAGCCAAGGAGTGACTCCCCTGCTTGGCAGGCACCAGTAACTTTGATCAACGGTTGGAAACTTCACCGCTCCCGCTGGAGTCCGAAATCCCTGCATCCCCTGACACAGATTTCCTGACCTCTCGACGGCCATTTTGAGTCCCCAGTGAAGCTGTGGCATCTGGACCCCACGAGTGACGAGGAACAGCGATACCAGGGAACCGTGCACTGATTTCAAGTGCAAACCCTAAACAACGTTCTACGAACTTGTGCTTTGGACCATCTGCAGTCCAAGACGCTAGCAGGTCTGGTACCGAAAATCAGCGGCCTACCCCGTCCCGAGTGACTGTGGGCTCCTGTGGAACTTTTCCTGCAAAGGCGTCTTTGCAGTTGCTTGCCCGTTGGCCTGTGACTCACCCGAAGACTTTCTCATCAACTTCAAGGGCTCTCCTGGTTGCTCCAGGCCTACCCTCACTTACCCTTGCTGGGTAAGTCCATCAGACCTTACTGGTCTGCATCGCCTTCAATCTTCACTCCACACGAGACTTGCAGTTGCCAAGGTTTGTTGGCTCCAATGTGGTTGCTGACACCGTCATCAGCTGCAGACATTGTGGGACCCTCGGAATCCAGCTGCTGGTCATCGTCGATCTCTCCTGGACCTCGTGAGTGAAGAGACAAATCACCATCGATGACCTGAAGCGACGTGACATCAGTGGTCATCCATCCTGCTGGCCACCGGTCACTGGCAAGTGACTTTGAACTCTGTCCCCTGAATTTTCAGGTCCTCTTCAACTTCAATCCATCTTCGGATTCCAGCGGACACCTCTCCAGTCGTCACAAGCAGCAAGTCTTCAGTGATCTCCATTGAAAACAGCATCGCGACCCGACACCAAAAGACACCTATGCACCTGGCTTCCGTGGGTGAGGTAACTCGTGCACTCCAGTGCCCAAGTGTGTGTTGGCCCTCGAAATATTAACCCTATAAGTGGCTTGCTTGTTGACTTCTCCGAAGTGCCCTAAAACTGTAAATTACAAACCGCGACTTGTGTCATTGAAACCTATAGGAAACCCGTGGCTGTGTTTAGACACTGCACGCCTCTCCCGTGGGCTGATTACTTACCTGCTAATACTGCAGAAGTGAAGCCCCAGCGATTCCCAAGGCCCTAGGCCTTTTCATTTTGCAAGTCGAGTTTGTTAAACCATTTTCTTAGTATATGGTCTGGTACGCCCCTAGGGTTCCAGCCATATTTGTGCTTAATTTATTGAGAAGTGTTGACATTTGAATGTGTATCTGGGTTCTAATCTCATAAAGAGATTAGTAGAGTGTATCTAGAAATAAATACATATATATATATTTCATATATATACCTGTGTGGTGTCCTTTTCATTTGGTAATTCGAGAGATTATAAGGTAAAACAAGCTGCTTTATATTCCTCAGAGACTTAGCCTGAAGTCTGCTCTCCACAGCTACCACTAGGATAGCTTTCTTTAAAAGGTTGTCTTAAACCTATCTACCATAAGAGTCGAATTGGGCTGGTGCAAGGTGGCCACTATAACTAGTGACCAGCATATGCCAGGCCAACTTCTCACATTGGTGGCCAGCGTGTGGGATTCCATCTTGCCATTGTTTTACCAGAAAATCTCTATTTGAATTACTAACTGAAAACCACTAAAGGTACTCAAGGTACATATAAAGTCAAGCTAGTATCAATAAGTTCTACTGAACTTAGAGCTGTTTGTGAAGGGATAAGCACACCGTTGATACAGCTCAAGTTAGGTCCAGTAGGCCTCAACTAGTGTAGGTAGTACAACACTGCACAACACTAGTATGTCTCACCAAGGTGGAGCCAGTGGGTCCACCCCATCTCAGTACAAAGATATAGCCTACACTGAACTGAAGGCCTTATGCTTTGAAAGACAACTGAGGGTGGGCAGGAGTCCCTCATCACAACACCTGATAGATCTGTTAGTAGCAGATGACCTGAAACAAGCTCTAGGAGCCAGTGGGTCTGCATCAGGGAGTGGGTCAGCCATAGGCTCTGGGTCTGATGATGAAAATCAAGATGACCTGGAGTCTGTGATTGAAGGGCCAGACCCAGAAGGGTCTGAAAAGAACAGAGGATTTCTCCCTAAGAGAACTGACAAAGTGGGAGAAAGGCCTAGGTCCCTCTCAAGGGACTCTGACCATTCATACCACTCTGGAAGAGAATCTGTTCACCAGAGGAACTCCACCTATCCCAGGGAGTCCTCCTCTGACAGAAGGTTCAAGATGCTCCAGTATGAGGAAGCTAGGCTTGCCCTCAGAACCAAGCAATTGGCCTTAGATAGGGAAGCCTTCGAGCTCCAAAGAGCTTCTAAGAAGGAGGGGTTAGATACCCCTAGTGGCAGCAACAGTGTCCCTAGAGGCAGAGATTATATTCCAGACCATAGGAACCTGTCCAAGGTTGTTCCTCCATACCAGAGTGGGGATGATATCCACAAATGGATAACTGCTATGGAGAGGGCCTGTAAAGTTCAACAGGTCCCCCAGAAACAGTGGGCAGCAATCTTGTGGCTCTCCTTTTCACACAAAGGTAGAGACAAGCTCCTCACTGTTAGAGAAGAGGATGCTAATGATTATGAAGCCCTGAAGAGTGCTTTGATAGATGGGTTTGGCTTAACCACTGAACAGTACTGGTTGAAGTTCAGAGACACCCAGAAAGCACAGACTCAGGATTGGACTGGCTTTGTTGATTGTGCAACCAAGGCTCTAGAAGGTTAGCTGGTTGGTAGTAGAGTAACTGACTTTAAGGGATTGTATAATCTTGTAATGAGAGAACAGATCCTTAATAATTGCCAGAACCAGTTGTTGCATCAGTACCTGGTGGACTCTGATCTGACCTCTCCCCAAGAATTGGGAAAGAAGGCAGACAAATGGGTCAGAACCAGGGTGAGGCAGAAAAACCAGAACCAAGGTGGTGACACTAAGAAGCAAAATCCTAAAGGCTCAGAGAAAGGTGGGGATAAATCTAAAGATCAGAAGTCTTCACAAGGGCCCCAAAAATCTGCATCTGGTGGGGAGTCACAATCTGCAAAGGGAAAAGGCCAAAAGAAGCCCTGGTGCAAATTCTGTAAACAGAAATGGCACTGGACTTCTGACTGTACAAAGTCCAAAGACCAAACCACCACCACTCAAGCCCCTAAGGCAACTGTTCCCCCTAGTGCAGTCATTGGTGGAGGTAATACTCAGAATAAGGGTGTAGTAGGGTTGACCCTGGGTTCTGATGTGGACTCTGGCCTAGTCAGAGTACCAGCACAGGCATTGCTAGTTGTGAGGGAGACCTTGATATGTCCTTCCTAGTGAGCCCCAGAAATCTGGGCAAATACAAACAGCAGCCTATCACAAATGGCAAACAGGCTTTTGCATTTAGGGACACAGGTGCTAGTGTCACCATGGTGGCAGAGGACCTAGTGGACCCTACACAGATCATCTTGGGTGAAATGTACCAGGTAACCAATGCAAGCAACACCAGGACCAACCATAGCCTGGCAGTTGTGAATTTCTCCTGGGGAGGGGTAACTGGCCTCAAAAAAGTAGTAGTCAGTGCAGACCTCCCTGTCGAATGTTTGTTGGGCAATGATCTGGAGACTTCAGCCTGGTCTGAAGTAGAATTATGGACTCATGCTGAGATGTTGGGCATACCTGCAGAGGTATTTGCTGTGACCAGGTCACAAGCCAAAATGCATAAAGCTGAACCAGCTCTGGATCCTGAAACTATGGACCAGATGCTACCCAAGACGATGAGCAGTAGGGTTAAGGCTGGGCCTTCCCCTCTGTCTCAGATCTCAGATTCCCCTCCTGAGGGAGGAGAAGCAGAGCCTGAAGAAGGAACTGCCCCAGAGGAACTTGAGCCTGGTCAGGTTGAGTTCTTGGGGTCAGGGGGACCTTCCAGTGAAGATCTGAGCAAAGAGCAACAGTGCTGCCCCACTCTTGAACCCCTCAGACAGCTGGCTGCTGCTGAGGCTGCTGGGAGTGCTAGTGGGTCCCATAAGGTTTATTGGGATGAGGGGCTCCTATATTCTGAGGCTAGAGATCCTACCCCTGGAGCCACCAGGAGGTTGGTAATTCCTCAGAAGTTTAGGGGGTTCCTCTTAACCCTGGCACATGATATCCCATTGGCAGGACACTTAGGCCAAACCAAGACCTGGGACAGGCTTGTACCACATTTTCATTGGCCACACATGTCTGAAGACTCAAAGGAGTTTTGTCGCTCCTGTGTCACTTGTCATGCCAGTGGCAAGACAGGTGGCACCACAAAGGCTCCCCTGATACCACTACCTGTGGTGGGCGTTCCCTTTGAAAGGGTAGGGATTGACATTGTTGGTCCCCTTGACCCACCAACTGCATCTGGGCACAGATTTATACTGGTGGTAGTGGATCATGCCACCAGGTATCCAGAAGCTATACCCCTAAGGACTACCACAGCTCCTGTGGTAGCAAGAGCCCTCCTTGGAACTTTCTCCCGAGTGGGTTTCCCTAAGGAGGTCATCTCTGACAGAGGTGCTAACTTTATGTCAGGATATCTAACTGCAATGTGGAAGGAGTGTGGTGTAAACTACAAATTCACTACTCCCTATCACCCACAATGCAATGGGTTAGTTGAGAGATTCAACAAAACCCTAAAGGGAATGATTAAAGGACTCCCAGAAAAGCTTAGGCGAAAATGGGACCTTTTACTTCCCTGCCTTCTGTTTGCATACAGGGAGGTTCCACAGAAGGGGGTTGGCTACAGCCCTTTTGAACTTCTGTTTGGGCACCCTGTTAGAGGACCATTATGTCTGGTGAAGGAGGGATGGGAGTTACCTCTCAAACCTCCCAAACAGGATGTAGTGGACTATGTACTTGGTCTCCGCTCCAGGATGGCAGAGTTTATGAAGAAGGCCACTAAAAACCTTGATGCAAGCCAAGAAATACAAAAAGCTTGGCATGACCAAAAGGCTGTCCTGACTGTTTACCAGCCAGGCCAGAAAGTGTGGGTGTTGGAGCCTGTGGCCCCAGCAGCTCTCCAGGACAAATGGAGTGGCCCCCATACAATTGTTGAAAAGAAGGGAGAGGTCACCTACTTGGTAGATCTTGGCACTCCCAGGAGCCCCCTTAGGGTGCTCCATGTCAACAGACTTAAGGCATATGTGGACAGGGCTGACATGAGCTTGCTCATGGCAACTGATGAGGACCAGGAGGAGGAGAGTGACCCTCTCCCTGACCTGCTCTCACAGAACCCTGATGATGGGTCAGTTGATGGTGTTGCTTTGGCAAGCAGCCTCACTGAACATCAACAAACTGAATGTAGACAAGTGCTACATCAGTTTAGACATATGTTTAGCCTGACCCCAAGTCAGACTTCCTGGTGCACCCATGAGGTGGGCACTGGAGACAGTCTGCCTGTAAAGAGTAAAATCTACAGGCAACCTGACCATGTCAGGGATTGTATCAGGACTGAAGTCCAGAAAATGTTGGAGCTAGGTGTTATTGAGCCCTCAGATAGCCCTTGGGCTAGCCCAGTAGTCCTTGTCCCAAAACCTCACACCCAGGGTGGTAAGAAAGAGATGAGGTTTTGTGTTGACTACAGGGGCCTCAATGCAGTCACCAGGACTGATGCCTACTCAATACCAAGGGCAGATGAACTAATAGACACTTTGGCCTCAGCCAAGTATCTCAGTACATTTGACCTTACAGCAGGCTATTGGCAAATCAAATTAGCTGATGATGCCAAGGCTAAAACAGCATTTTCGACCCCTGGTGGGCACTATCACTTTGTGGTAATGCCCTTTGGTTTGAAGAATGCACCTGCCACATTTCAGAGGTTGGTGAATAAAGTTCTGACTGGTATGGAGACCTATTTCTAAGCTTATCTTGATGATATTGCTGTCTTTAGTTCCACCTGGCAGGATCACCTGGTCCACCTCAGGAATGTACTGGAGGCCCTGCAGAAAGCAGGCCTCACTATCAAGGCCACTAAGAGCGAGATAGGGCGGAGTCAGGTTGTGTACCTGGGCCACCTTGTAGGTGGAGGCCAGGTTCAACCATTGCAGAGCAAGACCAGACCATAATGGACTGGGTAGCTCCAACCACCCAGACACAGGTGAGAGCCTTCTTGGGCCTGACTGGGTATTACAGGAGGTTTGTTAAGGGATATGGATCTATAGTGACCCCCTTAAATGACCTGACCTCCAAGAAAATGCCAAAAAAGGTTCAGTGGACAGCTAGCTGTCAAAAGGCATTTGATGACCTCAAGCAGGCAATGTGCACTGCCCCCATCTTACAGAGTCCAGATTACAAAAAGAAGTTCATTGTTCAAACAGATGCTGCAGAGCTGGGTGTGGGAGCTGTACTGTCTCAACTTAATGATGAAGGTCAAGACCAGCCAGTAGCTGTCATAAGCAGAAGGCTGACCCCTAGAGAGAAACGTTGGTCAGCTATTGAGAGGGAGGCCTTTGCTGTGGTGTGGGCCCTGAAGAAGCTGAGGCCATACATGTTTGGTACTCACTTCATAGTTCAGACTGACCATAAGCCCCTCCTATGGCTTAAACAGATGAAAGGTGAAAATCCTAAACTGCTCAGGTGGTCCATTTCCCTACAGTGGCTGGACTATACAGTGGAACATAGACCTGGGACCCAACATGCCAATGCAGATGGACTCTCGAGGTATCTCCACTTAGAACATGAAGACTCAACTGGTCAAGGTTAGTTTAATGTCCCTGCGTTTGGGGGGGGTTGTATAGGAGAGTAGGATCTGCACTTATGTTGCCCCCACTTTTTTTCTGATGTATACACTGGTTTCTGACTATAGTCTGGCTGGGTCCCTGCTAATCAGGGCCACAGTCTCACTGATCTCTCTAAAACAACTTGGCGTGCATATTAGATGCACTAGTGATTAGATACTGTGGTACCTTATGAGCCCCTAGTATATGGTACCTTAGGTACCTAGGGCATTGGTACTTCACAGGCCTACCAGGGGCTGCAGCATGTATTATGCCACCCCTGGGAAGCATTCACAATCTGACACCACAGGCCTGCTACTGCAGCCTGTGTGAGGTAGTGTTAGCACTCCTAACTGAGGTATAGGTTCCTATATCTCACCATACACACACATATAAACCTATCAGTCACCCCTCTTGCAGGCCCTAACAATCCTGAGGGCAGGGTGCTTGGTTTACTATGTGAGGGGGTGCTTCTGTATGAGCAGGACCCCTCTGCAGCTGGCAGAGTCTATTCTCTGCTTCTGTTTGTGGATGCGGTTAAACCATATACTCTTAAGTGCATTATAACCTCGCGGTAAATGCTAACTTTGGAATGACTGCATCAAAACATGTCGTGTTTGGTGTCAAACAACTTGGAATCATACCTCCACACCAGTAACTGGTGTGGGAGTATGATCCCACCCTTCTAGAGGGGACGACATGTACCCACTGTACTAAATGGTAGAAATCTTCTAGAACCCTGGCATCACAAAATGGATGCCACCAGCACAGACACCTGGCTGCCCTCCTGCTGCTGACCGAAACTCGCAGTGGAGGAAGCCCAACAAAGGGTATCCTGTCACAGGGAGGTGTCACCACCTCCCAGACAGGATTTAGTGTATTGGAGCTGGGTGGGTGCACTCTTAGAGCGCTTTGAAGTCCTGTACTGGGGGAGCAGTAGGCTCCTCTGTGCATATGCCAGCTCAAATCGGTTCAGGGGCTACATGCCCCTGCTCTGGCACGAAACTGGACAAAGGGAAGTGGGTGTAACCACCCACTACCCTGACCCTCCTAGAGGAGTGGTCATAGAGCTAGTCCCTCCCCTATCTTCACTATAAGATAGCAAGCTTTGCCAATGCAATTCAGATTACCCTGGACGACGCTCTACAAAGAAGAATCCTGGCCCTTCGACGTTCCACTATCTCTGGAAGACTGAAGAATCTCCCTTGGAGTCAAGGAGTGACTCCCCTGCTTGGCAGGCACCTGTAACTTCAATTGACGGTTGCAAACCTCCCTGCTCCCGCCGGAGTCCAAAGTCCCTGCGTCCCCTGAAGCGGATTTCCTGACCTCTCGACGGCCATTTTGAGTCCCCAGCGAAGCTGTGGCATCTGGACCCCACGAGTGACGAGGGACAGCAATACAAGGGAACCGTGCACTGATTTCGAGTGCAAACCCTAAACAACGTTCTACGAACTTGTGCTTTGGACCATTTGTAGTCCACGTCCCTAGCAGGTCTGGTTCCGAAGATCAGCGGCCTACCCCATCCCGAGTGACCGTGGGCTTCTGTGAAACATTTCCTGCAAAGGTGTCTTCGGGGTTACTTGCCCATTGGCTAGTGACTCACCCGAAGACTTTCTAACCGACTTCAAGGGCTCTCCTGGTTACTCCGGGCCTGCCCTTGCTGCAGATCGGCGCATATAAATTCTCCCTGCTTCCACGGACAGAGTAAACCTACAGTCACACGCACATACACACATCATACACTAGGGCCCATCACACTAAAATTCATACTATTACTCTATCCACACTGAATATAGGAGAACCAATCTGCATCTACAATGAGGTCAATGCGACCAGAAAATCATTGTCCTGAGTCATGATTTTAAAACATAGGAAATACATTTGAAACTCAATAAATGACAAGAAATGAACATCCAACACCATAATTCAAACAAATGCTTATTTATCAAAATTAGTTCAAAATGAAAGTCAATCATTAGCGAAATCATTATTCTCATAGTTATTCTAGCTTAAAGGGTCAGGACAGGTCTCTCAGTAAAGTCTCTTGAGATGCCGTCCTCGGCATAGGTTCAGGAAGAAGTCCAAAACGTGATGAACCGCAAGGAACGCAATGGAAGTAATGATCGCAATGGAACACGAACATATTTATCTAACATATTTATAGGGAATGTTGCGAACAAAAGTAACAAACAAATATTAGATATCCGTTGAGCCACTGAGCAGAGCGAGCACGAAAGGAAGTCTCTCGGTTACATTTAGGAAACCTCCGCTCAGGAAAAATCACAAAAATAAAAAGACGGAAGAAGGAACTCGAGTTTGCAAATGTATCTTTCATAAATGTTCTTCCTTGATATCTTAGCAGAGTCACCGCAGACTGGACAATGTTCATTGTACTTTATCCTTGTCCAAGGCCAGCTGGAATCGTTCCCAGAACTGCTGTCCTCACGGAAGATTTTCTAACCAGGCAAAAGCTGCGGTCAGGTGACTCTCGACCATATTCAGCAAGGCCTCCCATCAAAATTCACTCACTCGAGCGCAGGCTGTAAAAGGCAGCCATCTTGTTTTAGGCCAAAACAGACCATCTTAATTAAAAGAAACACAAAACAACGTTACCACAGCATAATGATTAAACAGTGTTAATTCCCACTAATACCCTTATGTGTATGTAATTATCTAGCCTCTTGCAACACAATAAAGCATTAATACACGTTATTTCAAAAGCGTTTCGTGCTTTAAACAAATAGCACTTTGCAACATTCATTTAATTAAAACCGCACATTATTATTAAGCAACATATATGCATTCCCACGTGTAGTTTTCTCTCATTAGTAATATTGGTTAGTCCGACTTCAACAAAACAAACTATGAATTAATGATTTTAAATTAATAATTTTAATCAAAAACATATAAACAAAACTGGAGCTTAAAACTCGATAAATTTTCAACAGAAAACTCTGCTCCAGCACCCTCACTTACCCATGCTGCCTGCTGGCCACCGGTCACTGGCAAGTGACTTTGAACACTGTCCCCTCAATTTTCAGGTCCTCTTCATCTTCAATCTACCTTCGGATTCCAGCGGACACCTTTTCAGTCGTCAGCAAGTCTTCATTGGTCTCCATTGAAAACAGCATCGCGACCCGACACCAAAAGACACATATGCACCCGGCTTCCCTGGGTAAGGTAACTCGTGTACTCCGGTGCCCAAGTGTGTGTTGGCCCTCGAAATACTTACCCTGTAAGTGGCTTGCTTGTTGACTTCTCCGAAGTGCCCTAAAACTTTAAAATACAAACCGCGACTTGCTCCATTGTAACCTATAGGAAACCCGCTGCTGTGTTTAGACACTGCACGCGTCTCCCGTGGGCTTGTTACTTACCTGCTAACACTTCAGTAGTGAAGCCCCAGCAATTCCCAAGGCCCTAGGCTTTGTCATTTTGCAAGTCGACTTTATTAAACCATTTTCTTAGTATATGGTCTGGTACGCCCCTAGGGCTCCAGCCATATTTGTGCTTAATTTATTGAGAACTGTTGACATTTGAATGTGTATCTGGGTTCTAATCTCATAAAGAGATTAATAGAGTGTATCTAGAAATAAATACATATATATTTGATATATATACGTGTGGTGTCCTTTTCATTTGGTAATTCAAGAGATTATAAGGTAAAACAAGCTGCTTTACATTCCTCAGAGACTTAGCCTGAAGTCTGCTCTCCACAGCTACCACTAGGATAGCTTTCTTTAAAAGGTTGTCTTAAACCTATCTACCATAAGAGTCGAATTGGACTGGTGCAAGGTGGCCACTATAACTAGTGACCAGCATATGCCAGGCCAACTTCTCACATAGATCATTTCCCAGTAGACAATCTACAGGCAGGGTTGGGGACACTGCCACTCTCTTTGGGCCGGTGACCCCTCCCCAGCTGAGATTTACCACTGCCATGGGATGGTCTGTCCTAATTCCATCAATATTGGTCACCTGGTAGCTAAACTCAGGTAAAAGCTGTTCTAGGGGCACTAGTCTCTTTGTCACCATGGTGACACTAGCCCCTGTGTCCCTGTAGGCCACAGCCTTCTGACCATTGATCATGGGCTCTTGTCTGTACCTGCCCAAGATATTGGGACTCATGGCAAAGTTGGCAAACCCATGCCACCATCACAGACTACAATTTGCTTGTGTAGGGGACCTGATTAGGCCAGAGTCCACCTGAGTTCCCCAAGAAAGCCCAACTAAGTTTTTGGGTGCACTCCCACCACCTGGGGAATTACTACTGGTAGTAACAGGAGGTGTTGGAGCAGCAGTGGGAGGAACATTTTCTTTATTGCCATTCTTTGGACAGCTGGAGTCAGTTTTCCAGTGGCCAGGTTGCTTGCACACGTGGAAATATGGTTTCTTATTGGAAGAGGAAGGATTTTGGGACCCACCCCCAGAACTGGGGTTTTGGGGTCCTTCAGAGGACTTTTCTGTTTTATTATCCCGACCTTTCTCTTTGGGCTTAGTGGAATCTTTCTTCTGGTCACCACCTTGGTTCTTGGGCCTAACCCTGGTTCTGACCCATTTGTCTGCCTTCTTTCCCAATTCTTGGGGAGAGGTCAGATCAGAGTCCATCAGGTACTGGTGTAAGAGTTGGTTTTGACAATTATTAAGGATCTGCTCTCTCATAATCAAGTTATACAATCCTTTAAAGTCAGTGACTCTACTGCCAACTATCCAACCCTCCAGAGCCTTGGTTGCACAATCTACAAAGTCCACCCAATCCTGAGTCTGTGCTTTCTGGGTGTCTCTGAACTTCAACCTGTACTGTTCAGTGGTTAAGCCAAACCCATCTATTAATGCACTCTCCAGGGATTCATAGTCATTAGCATCCTCCTCTCTAACAGTGATGAGCTTGTCTCTACCCTTATCTGAAAAGGAGAGCCACAAGATTGCTGCCCACTGTTTCTGGGGTTGCTGTTGGACTTTACAGGCCCTCTCCATAGCAGTTATCCATTTGTGGATATCATCCCCACTCTGGTAGGGAAGAACAACCTTGGACAGGTTCCTATGGTCTGGAATGTAATCTCTGCCTCTATGGACACTGTTGCTGCCACCAGGGGTATCTAACCCCTCCTTCTTAGAAGCTCTCTGGAGCTCGAAGGCTTCCCTATCTAAGGCCAATTGCTTGGTTCTGAGGGCAAGCCTAGCTTCCTCATACTGGAGCATCTTGAACCTTCTGTCAGAGGAGTTCTCTCTGGGATAGTTTGAGTTCCTTTGCTGAACAGATTCTCTTCCAGAGTGATATGAATGGTCAGAGTCCCTTGAGGGGGACCTAGGCCTTTCTCCCACTCTGTCAGTTCTCTTAAGCAGAATTCCTCTGTTCTGTTCAGACCTTTCTGGGTCTGGCCCTTCAATCACAGACTCCAGGTCATCTTGATTTTCATCATCAGACCCAGAGACTATGGCTGACCCACTCCCTGATGCAGACCCACTAGCTCCTAGAGCTAGTCTAAGAGCATCTGCTACTAACAGATCTATCAGGTGTTGTGAGGAGGGACTCCTGCCCACCCTCAGTTGTCTTTCAAAGCATAAGGCCTTCAGGTCAGTGTAGGCTATGTCTTTGTACTGAGATGGTGTGGTAAATATTTCATTACCGGTACTATTTTTTATGCGGTAAAGTCTATTAAGAATAACTCAGTAAATATAAGAGGCAGAATCCGTGGTATTAGAGGTTTTAAAAGGCTTTATTCCTATACAAAGGAATACAATTCGAATTGTAGGCATTCTATTCCATCACCACGAAAGTTCAGGAAGGAAGGGCATACATTATTGACAGATAGGCAGTTTTATAGAAAATACATTACAGTGAAACAGATGCAAGAGGCGTAACAGCTGATAGTGTAGATAAAAGGTGCATACGTAACTAATAGAGGCGGTACATGGGCGTAATTTAATAAACGTCATCATACATGATGTCACAAGTGGGTGGATCCATAAGAGAATCCTGCAATGTCAGCAGAAATAGTTGGCAGAGATGCGCGCGCAGCCGCATGACGTGTGATTGACGTGCAACTAGAGGGTGAAGGGGACTTGACATTTAGCTCTACATGTGGAGACAGAAGTCTGGGGGTCATGTCAACCTAATCCCAAATCATATCTAATATCCTATGTTTAAAGAACTGTGTTATCCAAAAGGAGAGGTCTCTAGGATAGAATCTATTCTATACTGACTGTTAGTGCGTGTACAAGCATCTAAGTGTCTACACTAGATGCGAGGGGGTAGGAATATTCCATGGTAACGGGGCTATGAATTACTTGCATGAGGGCAGCGAGGCCTGGCCCTTTGCACGGTAGCTGAAGGAATGTTTACCTAAACTACTAGACAGGAATGCATCGGATGAGGAGCGGAGGAGATAATCTTGAAGGTGAAATACAGTTTTTGGCAGGCGACAGGCTGGATCAGGCACCGTTAGCCGCGCAGGGAGTAGGACAAAGTTCATGGATTCAGATGCAGGCTCAGACTGGAGCTTTCAGAGGTAGAAGGCAGGAAAAGGCTTGATGACAGAATTCGGGCCTACTCGCCTGAATCTGTAAAATGTGGAAAGTGAACCACATAAAGTCGGTGGCCTTTCATACTTAGGAATGGAATATCTGACCCATTCATGGTGGATCTGAAAGAGGACATGTTGACGGTGGACGCACATATATTTGCGTCTTCAAAACTGGAGCAGGAGGGAACATACATGTACTTATAGCATGCACATGGAGCCGTTGGGGTCTACGATAGGGGACATAACTGATCACAAAATTCATATTTCCTCATTCCCTCCTTGTCCCCTTCGGACCCTTAGGAGATATCGATCTTCATCAATCCATCGATCTGTTCATATAGCATCATTTGTTCTTCTTTCTTCTTCCGGGATCTCGAACGAAAACTTGGATGTGGGATACACGAGGTGGCACACAGACCACAAATCGCTGGCCCACATTGTAGACATAAGCAGCAACTGAATAGTATGAGAAAGCCAATACCTAGGAAGGATAGGATTCTCCATCCCCAGGCTGACAACACGCCCCAGAACCAACCGGACCAAGTCCAGGTGCCTGGACTCTGGTGTATCTGGCTTACAATCTTATGAAGGCGAGTTATGGCTTTATATACTGACGGTGGCTTTATATACTGACGGTGAATTTTCTGGTATGAAAATGCAGCAACTTGATCCGATGACCCTACAAGCTCCGCCCCTATCGGCCAGGATGACGTCAAGGACAAGACGATTTTGAAGCACAACAATCCGCATAGCAGACTGCTCTTCTGTTAAATTGCCTAAGGCGGAAATAGTTTCGTTCACTACTGCTTCAAGGGTTCTGGTTAATCTACGTATCAGCTTACTATTAGTGACTGTACCTATATAGGGAAAGAATCCTTTATTGAAATCTGTGTATTTTTCCCATGCTGTTTCAGTGTAATCGACAATTGGGAGATCTCTCTGCTGTCTATTGTGTACTAAATGGGTATTTCTGTGATAATCAGGAGGAGCTAGGAAAACAGGTGGCAGAAGGAATGCTATGTAACAGGTACCATCCCAATCTAGAGGTAGACGTATATATGCGGTCTGGCCACATATAAAGTAGGAATGGCGAGAAGCTCTGAATGTAGACTTGCCTTGATCACTGAATTTTATTACAGTGGTGCATTTACTATGGCCCATGTGTATGGAACCATTCTTTCTTACACATAATTCCCCTTTTACTGGGAATACTGACATGGCGGGCAAGATTGGTGTAGCTTCAGATTCAACGTTCAGGATCATGAGGTTAAGTGTAAAATTACCTAATCCATATACTTCATTTTCTAGATCAGTTCCTGTTCTTTTGGGAAGTCCCTCCTTGTTAGGGTAGCAGACTTTAAGCAAAACTAAGTTCAGGTTTCCCCATACCCAGTTGTCTTGATAAACCGCGGAATTTGAATCTAGGGAATTAATCAAACTAAACCATGCTCCACAGGAGCCATTGTGTGTGAACGGATAGGGAAAGAGGGGCAAAACTCCCTTATAGTTCTGATAGGGAGGGAGTCGGCCACATATCCAACAATTTGTGGCATTGCTGGTTTGATGGGAATGATGTAACATACTAATGAATGTGTTGTTGCGCAGCGCAAATCTATAGGACAACTCATGCGGAGGTAATTCACTAAAAGAATGTTCTGCAGTTATATTGTAAGCACGCTTAGGAATAGGGCAATACATGTGTAATAGTATGCTGACAATGATGATCAGAAGACTTAGAAAAAACAAAATTAATAATGTTACTGTGCAGTGACTACGAAGTGATTTACAATACGCATGCTTCTTGAGCTGCCTCTGATGATTTCTTTCTCTATTCCGATCTAGAGGATACATGTCAGAGACAAATTCAACCGCTTCACCTTGGAGAGGACTTAAACAATCAAATTGTCTGACTTACTAGACCTCAATTTTAGTTTGTAAAGTTCTGGTTTTGTTAATTCAGCCAAGGGGAGCTTTGAGTCTGTCTGTGAGGGAATACAGGGTTGAGTATCTACACTGGATGGTAGTCCATAAAATTTCTTGATATGACTCGAGTGCAACCACCCTTTCCGTCCCTCGATTTTCACGGCTGTCCTTGTGGTGAGTAGAACCAACTTCGGTGACTTCCACCTAGGATCCAGTTGGGTCTTCCGGTCAAAATTCCTGACCAGCACCAGGTCCCCAGGAACCACGTCATGGGGCTTCACCTCAGTATTGTCGGGAAAAGCTGCGGATACCTGTGAACGACAAGATTGTAGTGCAGACATCAAGGAAGCCAGGTAATCTGTCAGCATATTATTTGTATTTGTATTTGTATTTGTATCTGGGTTTTGTATCGCGCCAACTCACCGACAGGTCTCAAAGCGCTACTGACCAAGTACAGAACAAAGATGGAGGAGATAGAAGGTAACGGGTCTAGCAATTTGTTAATGAAGTGGGAACGCGTTCTTGAAGAGTAGAGTCTTCAAGGCCTTCCGGAAGCGGAGGAGATTGGGCTCTCTACGAAGAGCCTCTGGCAGCTTATTCCAGTTGATGGGGGCCTGTACTGAGAACGATCTGCCTCCTTTGGTCGTCAGCTTAAAGCGTGGTTGAGACAATACGAAAGAGCCCGACGATCGCAATACGCGTTTGGGTTCGTGGAGCTCGAGCCTTTCCTTTATATAGGTTGGCGCCTGTATTACAGTCAACATCAGTGATTTTGCGAGGTATAGGCGTCCCCCACATATTTGGTGGTCTACCGAAGATCACCTCGTACGGGGATAGCCCTGTTCGAGAATGTGCTACCATTCTCATGTAAAAGAGCGCAACTGGTAAGGCTACTATCCAATCGACTCCTTTTTCTCTACATATTTTGGACAATCTAATTTTCAGAGTTTGATTATGACGTTCCACGAGACCTGCCGCCTCGGGATGTCGGACACAGTGGAATTTCCATTGGTAGCCTAATAAAAGGGAAACGTGTTTCATTAGTTCGGATGAGAACGGCTGGCCGTTATCTGAGTAGACAACACGTGGTAAACCGTACCGTGGGAAGAATTCTCGAACTAACTGTTTGGCAGTAGTCGGGGCAGTGTAATCTGAAACCGGGTATGCTTCTGTCCAACGGGAAAGAGCACAGACAACTACGAGAACATATTTGAATCCTCGACATCGTTCCATCTGGATATAATCCATCTGGAGGACTTCAAAAGCATGATCGGGAGTTTGAAATCCACCCTGCTCTACGGGGATGCTTTTACCTGGATTAAACTGACAACATATCATACAGGTACGAACTTTTTGTTTAGCTGCGGCTCGTAAATGTTTGTTGAACCAAATGTGTTGAATGCTGTCTAGCATAGCTTTTTCTCCTAGGTGCGCTGGACTATGTATAGTGTTAATGATGACTTGAACCATTGAGTCGGGAAGAAACCATATAGATTTTTCCTTCGTCATCCATCCTTGATCTGTTTGGATCCCTCCTAATTCAGTCCATTTCTTTATTTCTTCTGGTGTAGCATGTGTCTGTATGTCAATTACATCAAGGGCGGGATCCTTAACTGTCATGCAATGTGTTGGTGTCGGAACTATTGTCTTTGTCGTGTCAGTTGTGTGAGTCTGATTCTGAGCAGTCTGTTTAGCTGTTCTGTCAGCTAGGTCATTACCCTGAGAAATAATATCGGTAACTTTTGTATGGGCTTTGCATTTCATAATCGATATTGCAGTAGGTAGATGAATCGCGTCTAATAGGGCTTGAATGAGGGGTCCGTGTTGGATGTGGGCACCGTGAGAAGTTAAGTAACCTCTCTCTCGCCACAGTACGCCGAAGTCATGGACGACTCCGAATGCATAACGTGAATCTGTGTATATATTGACTTTCTTATTTTTGGCTTGAATACAGGCTTGTGTTAGAGCGATGAGCTCTGCTGCTTGAGCTGACAAAGTATTAATACAATTTGTTTCAATGACTTCAGTGTCTGTTGTGACTGCGTAAGCGGCCACTAACTCTCCTGTACTTGTTCTCATACATGACCCATCTACATACAATGTCAAGTCTGGATCTGACAAAGGGATATCTGTCAAGTCTTGTCTGGGTTTCGTCGTGATAGTAATGACTTCGACACAATCATGTGCCAATGGATCTGTTCCGCCTACTGGTAACAATGTGGCAGGATTTAACGTATTACAACGTCTGATTTCTATGTGTGGCTGAAACAATGTCAATTCGTAACCGGTGAGTCTCGCTATAGTCAAGTGTTGTGTTTGTGTGCGGTTCAAGAGAACCTCTACTGCGTGTGGTACTTGTACTGTCAATTGATGTCCTAACACTATGGCATCGCTTTGTCTGATTGCTAAAGCTGTTGCTGCCACCGATTTCAGGCACGCAGGAAGAGCCTGAGCTACTGGATCTAATGTACTAGAGAAATAAGCACATGGTTTATGTGATCCTGCTTGCTCCTGAATGAGTACTGACAAGGCCGTACCTTCGCGTTCTGTAACAAAGAGTGTAAACTGTTTACTGTAACATGGTGTTGCTAGGACAGGTGCTTGGCATAAAGCTTTCTTTAAGCTTTCAAAAGCGTGTGTATGTTCTGGAGTCCAAGGGAGGACAGTCGATGTGGCTGCCTCCTGTGTTGTCAACTGGATGAGTGGTTTTGCTAGAAATGCATATTGAGGGATCCACTGCCTACAGTATGAAGTGAGGCCTATAAAAGCCCGCACCTCCTTTTGTGTCTTGGGTGGTGGCATGTTAGCAATTAACTGGATGCGGTCGGATGTAAGCTGCCTTCCCTCCTTGGACAGCGAGTGCCCAAGGTAAACAACTCGCTGGACACAGAATTGCAGCTTAGAAGGGGACACCTTGTGCCCCTTGTCAGCCAGAAATTTCAAAACCGTCAGTGACGCTGTCTCACATTCAGGTTCGCTTCGGGCGGTGATCAGCAGATCATCGAAATATTGAAGCAAGGCAGTGTTAACTGGCATGTGGATACTGTCAAGTTCTCGTTTCAATGCTTGGCTATAGATGCTGGGGCTTTCTGTAAATCCTTGAGGTGCGCGTGTGAATTTAAAACTTCGTCCGTTTAAACTAAATCCGAACAGATATTGACTTTCCGGATCGATTGGGACACTAAAGAAAGCATTCTTGAGATCAATTACAGTGAAAAACGTTGCTTCTGAGTCAATAGCTGTGAGTAATGAAGAGATATCTGGGACCACAGGGTATTGTGGTACAATACATTTATTTAATTCGCGCAGATCAATAACTAATCGATATACTGGTGGTGCTTTTGGATCCGTTCTTTTAAGAATCGGAATTATCGGGGAATTACATACATTGGAGTCTGTTTCGACAACCACTCCTTGTGCAATGAGCTCGTCAATGATTTGCAGTAAAGCCACTACAGCATCTGGTGGTAACTTGTATTGTCGCATTCGTGGTAGTACTATTCCTGTTTTCAGTGTAACTCGATATGGTGTAATGTTCATGCAACCAACATCAGTGGGGCCTTGTGCCCATAAATGTGTAGGTAAATTCTGCAGTCGGTGATCCATGTCTCTGGACACGTAGTGACCTTTAAAGTCACGTAAAAATAGTCGTACTCCTTCCGGAGAACAACATATTATGGCTCCTAGAGCTTTCAATGTTTTTATGCCTAACAAGTTTTCTGGACATGATTTAGTAAGCAATAAATCTGTAGTACGTGTCAATGGACCGACTGTAAGTGGAAGAGGTTGTGTTACGTCATTTATTATAGGTTTTCCTGAGAATCCAAGGGAAATATTCTGTGAGCCTGAGAGGGGTGCCCCTGGAACTTCACTGCGTCTTATAGTTGTTCTGCTTGCCCCTGTATCAAGTAAAAACTTTCTGTCTTCCCCTAATAGTTCACTATGTACATAAGGTCCCTCTTGGTCTACAGGAACCTCAATAAGGGGTAAGCCAACTTCCCTCTCTAGGCTATCTCATAAGTATCGCTGATAATCGGGATAATCTGTTTGTGCATACTGATACATCTGTTGTGTTGTTGCTTGGGTTGCAGCAATAGGCTGCGCTTGTGGTGGTGCTACGATCTGTTGTGGAGCTGCCTGTTGCGGAGCTAGTTGTTGCGGAGCTAACCTAGGTTGTGCATGCTGAGGTATTTGTTGTTGATTCTGATCCTGTCTAGGTGGACGTGGTCTCTCCTGAGTTCTACCTGTGGCAATATTATGTTTCAGGACTGGACAATCGTGTATATAATGACCTGGTTGTTTACAATAGTTGCATGTCCCTTTCGCAGGACCTGCGGAATCACCCTTTTGATGACCATCGGCTGGAACTGACTGTGCAACAAGCATTTTCATTTTTGTATCTTTCATACGTCTTTGTTCGTGTTCTTGTTCTTCTCTAATTCTATTGTGGTGATATTGTAACATTTGTAGCATCTGTGATGGGGTATTACCTTGCCAGGTACTTTCGAACTTCAATACTCTATTCTTGACTTGCAGCAGAGAATTCTCAACTAATTTTGTCACAAACAGATGTGGATATGACTCACTACTGGCTTTTATGCCACTATTTATACTAAAACATTTTTCAAATCGGGAATAGAAATCACTAGTGTCTTCATCTGGCTTTTGTTTACAGGCTGAGATTGCACCCCAGTCTTCCTTTTTCGTAGTTAATAAACGTGGCAGTACCTGTATTAGTAATCCTGCTAGTGCTGTAGTCTTTTCCCCAAGCCCTGCTCCTGCAGCTCGGGCCCTTTCTTCGTTTTCTAATGCTGTCCAATCTATCTTTTGGTCTCCCACCTCCCATTCCTTTTCTTTGAGTTTCTCATAAACACCGGCGGGTAATAGGACTTTTAATATTTTCATAATATCGGGGTAGGTATACTCTCCCATGAGTAACATGTCTTTTATCTCACGGTGGAAACCTGCTGGGTCCTTGTCATGGCTGGGTACTACTTTCTTCATTTCTAATAATTCCAGTTTAGTTATAGGCGTGTACACAAACACGCGTGTAAAATTATCACCGGCACCTCTTATTGGGTGCACTTCGCGTAACGGGTTCTGTCTATCTATGTGATACATTTTTCTTCCCATGATGGGAACTGAGACGTGTTCTGGGCATACGAAATTTAAATATTGGTTTCGGGATTCTAGAATTTCCTTAATCAAATCAGTACCTGATCCTCTCCATATGTTCGTGAGTAGTTCTGTCAATATGTCAGGTAAGGGTCCTGGATCGGAGTGTTGGCTTTTATATAATATAAGGAGGTGTTGAATCATGTATATACTAGCTAAACGCTGTTCATAGGGGTCTAGATTCAGAAACGTGTGTGCGAGTACATCATCATTGTATTCGCCGGGACCGTCCGCCCATTGTACTGCTGACCTGGCTAATTCTTGTTCGTCCATGGAATCGAGCATGTGGTACCCCCTTCGATCTCGGAGTAATTTATCAGCAGCTTGGAATAGGTGTTCAGGGGATTTCGTATTTAGCATAGGGTTTGGAAAATGTCTATTATATTCCGGACGTATTGGACGTATCGGGTCGTTAAAACCTCTGGTATTATTTTGGGATCTTCCTCTACCTACATAAGCTATCGTTTCTAATTGCTCTGATTCTTGCTCCTCCTCTTCTTCTGATTCTACTCTGTCGGTTTCTCGTCTTTCTTTATGTATTCGTTCTACTTCCTTGCGGATCTTTCGACACATGGCAATTATACACGCCTGTCTATCATGTTTCTCTTCTGATATGTTCTGACCCCATTTGGCAAGTCTTTGCATGGTATTGTGATCTGCCCCAGGCCTGTCTTGATTCCTGATTACACAATTTATGAAAAAACGTAGTAGTTGTCTTTGGACATCCACTTTCTGGTATTCCATAGCTTCGTTAATACTTTCTGGACCTTGCCCTGTTTGGACAAAGCGATATATTTCGTCTAGGTGTTCACCCATTCCTGGTATTGTCAATAAATATAATGTAGCTCGTCTTATACGTAGTGATGATATGAGCAATTTATCCTGTCTACCTGGTACTGGGTCGTATCTACAATCCACAAGCTGTTCTTTAAACATGTCGGATGTCGCTAGCTGGGGTGTACGTTGGAGTGCTAAATCTCTAAGGGTCTGTTTATTTCGCGGCGGTGTGGCAAACATGTCTGTCGTACCTCCTGTAGCACCATCCGAGGTGCTAGGCACGAAAGGATTCGTTGGGCGTAGGATAGAGATTGTAGATGCGGGAAAAACTGTAGAAACGGACGGGCCTGTTGGAACTTGTGTAGGAGTTTGTAGTTGCGGGGATACAGACGAATGCTCTTGGTGTTGAACACCATCGGCAAGCGGTGTGGGTGGTATGGCATTAGCATACTCGGGAGCTGCGTCATCTAAATAGGAGGAAAGGAAAACGTCCTTTGCTGTTTTGGGATGTGTTTTGGGATGTGCTTTTATCGGGAGCAATGGAGGAGTTAAGTCTTTTGGTATTTCCGGAGTGGCCTTAGGTAACCCTTCGGCCAGAAGAGGATACATACCATTCATAAGAGCGTTTCTTTGTCTATCTACTTGTTCTGATTTTACTCGGGTACCTTCCTCAAGTAATAGATTTTCTCGGGTTTTGTTTGAATTCTCTCTACCTTTCTCTTCCTGTCTGAGTGCTTTTTCTGTACGTCTATATGATTCTTTACGCCATAATTCAATGGCATCTTTCTGTGACGGTCTGGCTTTCTTTTTCCATAATTCTTCTTCTACTCTCATGATGCAATCTGCATCCCAGGTCCCCGCTGCGGGCCATCTCTGACTCTCTGGTAATTCTTTGGTGTAGTCCACCCATAAATCAAGAAATAATACGGCATCTAGGCCATGCTTATGATACATAAAGTACCCTGGAGTGTCCCTAGGTGGGATGGGAACAGCTTCTTCGAGTACACCTTTTCTAGTTTTGATCTGTCTTAGTTTCGAAAAGAGCGGCATTTTTAGACCTTATTACTAGAACACACTTTATACAAAAAAAACACAATAATGAACAGTCATTCACACCACAGTATATAGAACGTATTTTAAAACATTTAACACTTAACAGTTTTACGAACAATGATAACTAATAGAAAACTAGTTACTGACATAATACTGACACTAGATAGTACTTATTTATATGCAAGACATACTATATGTACTGCTAAACAGTACAGATACACTGCTAAAACAGTGCAGACCGGATTTGTGTACCCAAACCCGTCTTGACCGGCACAGTCTATGTGCACGTTAAATGCCTCCCCGGTAATGGTACTCACCGGGTAGCTCGGAACGGAAGGCCTCGGAACGGAACTGAAACTGGACCGGACTGGACTCGACTCGACTGGACTCGGAACTTCGGAACCTGGTGGGCCTCTGTATACCTCGGATCTTGCTCTCTCAGCTAGGCTCTGGTCGGGATACTTCGCACTTCTCACCGCCTCGTCTGGGTGTTGATCGCAGCCTCAGTCGTCCCCGCTTGGCCGTAGGGAGATACAGGAAATCCTGCAGGTACGCGTTTTTGTCCGTTCAGCTGTGGCAGGAGACCGGGCCTGCAACGCACCGCCGGCGCGTGAGATGAGAAAGTGTCCCTATTCGGGCGCCAATTTATGTGGTAAATATTTCATTACCGGTACTATTTTTTATGCGGTAAAGTCTATTAAGAATAACTCAGTAAATATAAGAGGCAGAATCCGTGGTATTAGAGGTTTTAAAAGGCTTTATTCCTATACAAAGGAATACAATTCGAATTGTAGGCATTCTATTCCATCACCACGAAAGTTCAGGAAGGAAGGGCATACATTATTGACAGATAGGCAGTTTTATAGAAAATACATTACAGTGAAACAGATGCAAGAGGCGTAACAGCTGATAGTGTAGATAAAAGGTGCATACGTAACTAATAGAGGCGGTACATGGGCGTAATTTAATAAACGTCATCATACATGATGTCACAAGTGGGTGGATCCATAAGAGAATCCTGCAATGTCAGCAGAAATAGTTGGCAGAGATGCGCGCGCAGCCGCATGACGTGTGATTGACGTGCAACTAGAGGGTGAAGGGGACTTGACATTTAGCTCTACATGTGGAGACAGAAGTCTGGGGGTCATGTCAACCTAATCCCAAATCATATCTAATATCCTATGTTTAAAGAACTGTGTTATCCAAAAGGAGAGGTCTCTAGGATAGAATCTATTCTATACTGACTGTTAGTGCGTGTACAAGCGTCTAAGTGTCTACACTAGATGCGAGGGGGTAGGAATATTCCATGGTAACGGGGCTATGAATTACTTGCATGAGGGCAGCGAGGCCTGGCCCTTTGCACGGTAGCTGAAGGAATGTTTACCTAAACTACTAGACAGGAATGCATCGGATGAGGAGCGGAGGAGATAATCTTGAAGGTGAAATACAGTTTTTGGCAGGCGACAGGCTGGATCAGGCACCGTTAGCCGCGCAGGGAGTAGGACAAAGTTCATGGATTCAGATGCAGGCTCAGACTGGAGCTTTCAGAGGTAGAAGGCAGGAAAAGGCTTGATGACAGAATTCGGGCCTACTCGCCTGAATCTGTAAAATGTGGAAAGTGAACCACATAAAGTCGGTGGCCTTTCATACTTAGGAATGGAATATCTGACCCATTCATGGTGGATCTGAAAGAGGACATGTTGACGGTGGACGCACATATATTTGCGTCTTCAAAACTGGAGCAGGAGGGAACATACATGTACTTATAGCATGCACATGGAGCCGTTGGGGTCTACGATAGGGGACATAACTGATCACAAAATTCATATTTCCTCAATGGGGTGGACCCACTGGCTCCTCCCTGGTGAGACATACTAGTGTTGTGCAGTGTTGTACTACCTACACTAGTTGAGGCCTACTGGACATAGCTTGAGCTGTAGCAAGGGTGTGCTTATCCCTTCACAAACAGCTCTAAGTTCAGTAGAACTTATTGATACTAGCTTGACTTTATATGTACCTTGAGTACCTTTGGTGGTTTTCAGTTAGTAATTCAAATAGAGAATTTCTGGTAAAACAATGGCAAGCTGGAATCCCACACGCTGCCCACCAATGTGAGAAGTTGGCCTGGCATATGCTGGTCACTAGTTATAGTGGCCACCTTGCATCAGTCCAATTCGACTCTTATGGTAGATAGGTTTAGGACAACCTTTTAAAGAAAGCTATCCTAGTGGTAGCTGTGGAGAGCAGCCTTCAGGCTAAGTCTCTGAGGAATGTAAAGCAGCTTGTTTTACCTTATAATCTCTTGAATTACCAAATGAAAGGACACCACACAGGTATATATATCAAATATATATGTATTTATTTCTAGACACACTCTTCTAATCTCTTTATGAGATTAGAAGCCAGGTAAACATTCAAATGTCAACAGTTCTCAATAAATTAAGCACAAATATGGCTGGAGCCCTAGGGGCGTACCAGACCATATACTAAAAAAATGGGTTAACAAAGTCGACTTGCAAAATGAAAATGCCTAGGGCCTTGGAAATCGCTGGAGCTTCACTACTGCAGTGTTAGCAGGTAAGTAACAAGCCCACGGGAGACACGTGCAGTGTCTAAACACAGCCGCGGGTTTCCTATTGGTTACAATGGGGCAAGTCGCGGTTTGTATTTTAAAGTTTTAGGGCACTTCGAAGAAGTCAACAAGCAAGCCACTTACAAGGTAAGTATTTCGAGGGCCAACACACACTTGGGCACCGGAGTGCACGAGTTACCTCACCCAGGGAAGCCGGGTGCATAGGTGTCTTTTGGTGTCGGGACGTGATGCTGTTTTCAATGGAGACCAATGAAGACTTGCTGCTCGAGACGACTGAAGAGGTGTCCGCTGGAATCCGAAGGTGGATTGAAGATGAAGAGGACCTGAAAATTGTAGGGACAGTGTTCAAAGTCACTTGCCAGTGACCGGTGGCCAGCAAATTGGATGACCACAGATGTCGCGTCGCTTCAGGTCGTCGATGGTGATTTGTCTCTTCGCTCACGAGGTGCAGGAGGGATCGATGATAACCAGCAGCTGGATTCTTAGTGTCCCACAACGTCTGCAGCTGATGACGGTGTCAGCAACCAGATTGGAGCTAACAAGCCTTGGCAACTGCAAGTCTTGTGTGGACTGAAGATAGTCGATGAAGCAGACCAGCAAGGTCTGATGGACTCACCCAGCGAGGGTAAGTGAGGGCAGGCCCGGAGCAACTATGAGAGCCCTTTGAGTCATTGAGAAAGTCTTCAGGGGACCCACTAGCTAACGGGCAAGAGATTGAAAAGATGCTGCCACAGGAAAGGTTTCACAGGAGCCCACGGTCACTCGGGACGGGGTAGGCCCCTGATTTTTGGAACGAGACCTGCTGGGGACTTTGGCCACAAGTGGTCCAAAGCACAAGTTCGTAGAACGTTGTTTAGGGTTTGCACTCGAAATTAGTGCACGGTTCCCAGGTATTGCAGTTCCTCGTCACTCGTGGGGTCCAGATGCCACAGCTTTGCTGGGGACTCAAAATGGCTGTTGAGAAGTCAGGAAATCCTCTTCTGGGGCCACAGGGACTTTGGTGTCCGGCAGGAGCGGTGAAGTTTGCAACTGTTGATTGAGGTTTTTGGTGCCTGCCAAGCAGGGGAGTCACTCCTTGACTCCAAGGGAGATTCTTCAGTCTTCCAAAGGTAGTGGAACGTTGAAGGGCCAGGATTCTTCTTTGTAGAGCGTCGTCCAGGGTTATCTGAATTGCATTGGCAAAGCATGCTATCTTATAGTGAAGATATGGGAGGGACTAGCTCTATGACCACTCCTCTAGGAGGGTCAGGGTAGTGGGTGGTTACACCCACTTCCCTTTGTCCAGTTTCACGCCAGAGCAGGGGCAGGTAGCCCCTGAACCGGTTTGAGCTGGCATATGCACAGAGGAGCCTACTGCTCCCCCAGTGCAGGACTTGAAAGCACTCTAAGAGTGCACCCTCCCAGCCCCAATACACTAAATCCTGTCTGGGAGGTGGTGACACCTCCCTGTGACAGGATGCCTTTTGTTGGGCTTCCTCCACTGCGAGTTTCGGTCAGCAGCAGGAGAGCAGCCCATTGTCTGTGCTGGTGGCATCCATTTTGTGATGCCAGGGCTCTTGGAGATTTCTAACGTTTAGTAGAGTGGGTACATGTCATCCCCTCTAGAAGGGTGGGATCATACTCCCACACCGGTTACTGGTGTGGGGGTATGATTCCAAGTTGTTTGACACCAAACACGACATGTTTTGATGCAGTCATTCCAAAGTTAGCATTTACCGCAAAGTTATAATGCACTTAAGAGTATATGGTTTAACCGCATCCACAAACAGCAGCAGAGAATAGACTCTGCCAGCTGCAGAGGGGTCCTGCTCATGTAGAAGCACCCCCTCACATAGTAAACCAAGCACCCTGCCCTCAGGATTGATAGGGCCTGCAATAGGGGTGGCTGATAGGTTTATATGTGTGTGTATGTGAGATATAGGAACCTATACCTCAGTTAGGAGTGCTAACACTACCTCACACAGGCTGCAGTAGCAGGCCTGTGGTGTCAGATTGTGAATGCTTCCCAGGGGTGGCATAATACATGCTGCAGCCCCTGGTAGGCCTGTGAAGTACCAATGCCCTAGGTACCTAAGGTACCATATACTAGGGGCAAGATTCGACATACTGACCATGAAGTGGCATTGGGAGGTAAATGGGCTGACCTAGAGGCTATGGAAGAAGCAAGGGTAGGAGGGACTAAACCAGAAGCTGCCATCCTGACTTTGCCTGGTAAAATAATGACGTTTATGAAAACACATTTGCCGGAAACTGTCATTAACTGGGATAAAATAAACGCCTGTAGGCAGCGAAAAGATGAGAATGTGGCTGACTTCTTTACCCATTTCGAGACAGAATACAAGGGACATAGTGGTTTGGATCCCCGGACCTCAGGTTCTGGCCCAGTGTTTGTCGATAAGTTTGTCAGCAACTTGCTTCCTGAGATCTCCGCCAGGCTTAAGAAGGTTGAAAGTATGTGGTCTGCCCAAACTATGACTGGTATCTTGGCTATGGCACAATATCACGAGAATAGGGAGAACGAAGATAGAGACAAGGAAAGTAAGGAGGATAGGGATCTTAAGACTAAGGCACTTCTGCAGCAGGCTTACCCTCCCCGAGGTCCCGATGCCCGCGGGAATTTCAGACCCCAACCCCAACTCCCTCCGAGGGCTCGCCAGTCTACCCCCTCCAGCCCTCAACGTATGGGAGCCCTCCAAACAGATCAGTGTGCTTATTGTAAGGGATACGGCCATTGGATAGATGAGTGTCCCGTGTTAGCTGAAAACATCCGAACAGGGAAGACTCGGCCTCGCGCTCCCAGGGAGGGGAGGCCGACTAGGGACCATGGCCCGCCCCATCCACAGGATAAAGAACGCAGGCCCAGGGATGATGCTCCCGTCCGGCAGCGCCCGGACAATAGGTTTGATGGGTACGAAGCCACACTCACTTATTACAATGATGATTATGACGAAGGTGATGAGACAGGGTCCTACTAAGCATAGGACAGCCAGGAAAGGGGTATTACCAGAGTGCAAATTCCAGTGGATCAAAGGGGCCCGTATGTTCAAATGTCAGTTGTGGGGAACGATCAGAATTTTCTTTTGGATACTGGGGCCACCAGGTCTTCTATTGCACGTCTGTCAGTCCCGGAGGCACCCCTTTCTGGCAATATGAATGTTTCCGTGGGTTTTGCAGGAACACCTGTGACCAGCCCTGTCTCTGAACCCCTCCCTCTCGATATTGGCCCTGCACATGTTGACGCTCCCTTGGTCCTTACTATAGGTTGCAGTGAAAACTTGTTAGGCATGGATTTACTGAAAGCTCTGTATGCGACCATATCATGTAGTCCCCAAGGTGTATCCCTAACAATTTCTCCCACCGCAGCTTCCTATATGTACCTGTCCGGTCCCCTCCCGCCAGAGTTGCACTTTTTACCTTCCTCCCTCTGGGCATCATCAGACACTGATGTAGGGTGTCTCAACATATCCCCTCATGTGGTACGCATCCGGCCAGGTGCACTTCTCCCCCGCCTCCGGCAGTATCGACTACCCGCGGAAGGAGAAATGGCCCTTTTGACAATAATATCTGAATTGATGGACAAGGGTGTAGTGGAGGAAACACGTGGCAATATCTGTAACAGTCCCATTATTCCTGTTCTTAAAAAGACCAATGGAGATGCTCTCTCCCCTAAAATATACAGATTCGTAATTGACCTAAGAGCCCTTAACAAAATACCAATCTCCCAATATCCTGTTGTCCCCGATATTACAGCCCTCTTAACGATGGTCCCTTCTGACGCCACGCACTTTTCTGTCATAGACCTGAAGAATGCTTTTTTCAGCATTCCTATACATCCTGACAGCAGACATTTTTTTGGTTTCTCCCTTGGTGGGCGGAGCTTTAGATTCTGCCGCGCCTCTCAAGGCTTCACCGAGAGCCCCAGTATCTATAGTCAAGCCCTAAAAAGTCAACTAGATTCCTTGGAACTCCCTGATAATTCCACACTATTACAATATGTAGATGACCTCCTCATTGCTGCAAATTCTGCCCCAGCATGTAAAGAAGCTACTCTCTGTTTGTTACGCCATCTTGCCCTCCATAATCACAAAGTCTCTTTGAAAAAGCTTCAGTTTTGTCAAGAGAAGGTGACCTATTTAGGTCATCTCCTCTCGAAGGAGGGAAGGCAGCTCACCTCTGATCGTGTAGCCATTATCAATGCTATGACGGCCCCACGAACACAAAAGCAGGTGCGAGCCTTCATAGGCCTAACCTCATACTGTAGACAGTGGATTTCCAACTTTTCGGCCATGGTCAAACCTCTTCTTGCCCTCACCACTAAAGACATATCAGACAGTTCCTTTCCATGGACTAGAGAGCATGCGCAGGCCTTCCAAGATTTAAAGAGGGCTCTGTGTACTGCTCCAGTCCTCGGTACCCCTGATTATAACAAACAATTTTTTCTTTTTGTACATGAGACAGACGGCTGTGCATGCGCTGTCTTGACCCAGATGTGCGGTGGTCACAATCGGCCATGTGCCTATTTTTCAGCCACCTTAGATCCTGTTGCAAGGGCTCTCCCAGGATGCCTACGGGCGACCGCTGCGGCCGCCCTCATGGTCCGTCAGAGTGCAGGGATCGTCATGAACTCCCCCCTGACTCTGATGGTCCCCCATTCTGTAGATACCCTCCTTAATAACACCAAGACACAGTACCTCACTAGCGCACGTCTCACAGGATATGAACTGACACTCTTTGCCAGCCACATTAACATCAACAGATGCACTGTACTAAACCCAGCCACATTACTCCCACTGGATACTCAGGATGCCCACTTAGACACACATGACTGCATATTAAGGACGGAGGAGGAGACGAAGCGACGGGTTGACTTACAGGATACCCCGATAGCAGAACCAGAAGGTACACTGTATGTGGAAGGATCATGTCTCAGAGGGCCAGATGGTAACACCTCAGCCGCCTACGCCCTCACGACATTAGGGCAAGTAGTAGAAACAGCTCAGATTCCGCAGTGCTCTGCTCAAGCAGAAGAATTAGTGGCCCTCACTAGAGCCTGTGAGTTAAGCAAAGGGATGACGGTGAATATTTATACTGACAGCCAATATTCCTTCGGGGTGGCCCACAACTTCGGGAGGTTATGGAAAGAAAGGAATTTCCTTACTTCCCATGGGACCAAAATTCAACATGGCCCCCTAATTCACCGATTGTTAGACTCCCTGACACTCCCCAGAGAGGTAGCCGTTATAAAATTTAAAGCCCATAAGAAAGTGACAAATGATATTGGGAAAGGCAATGCCCTGGCTGATCAGACGGCCGGACAAACAGCTCTTAGAAAAAGGGAAGGAATGTATGTAGGAGGTCCCGCTAGGTGGGTGACAGACGAGGGCATGGTTGAAAACACAGTACAGAGTGTGATTGATATTCAGTCCCATACTACTCCTGAGGAACTAAGGGTGTGGAAGGAGCAATTAGCAAAGGAGGGAATTGATGGTTGCTGGGTCCGTACGACTATGGAAAGACAATGGATGTTACCTGACAGTCATGTGCTACCAGTAGTTACGATGGCCCATCGTCCTGCTCACATTAGTGCAAAAGGGATATGTAAACTGTTGGAACCTACATGGTACAACTCTAAGATACCAGCAAATGCTGAAAAGCTGGTTAAAACATGCATGATTTGCCTAATGTATAACACAGGAAAAGGCACAGTTACCCCTAAGGGAGGATTCTCTCCTCCTACCTTCCCTTTTGAAGTCCTCCAAATGGATTACATCCAGATGGACAGATGTAGCAATTTGAAATATGTCCTGGTGGTGGTCTGTATCTTCAGCCGATGGGTGGAGGCCTACGCCTTCAAAGACTGCACCGCTATCACTACCGCCAAAGTGCTATTAAAAGAGTACCTCCCATGATTCGGTTTACCCCGCTTGGTCTGGAGTGACAACGGGACACACTTTACGGCTCAGATTATGGAATATATCTGTACAGCATTGGGGATAAAACAAAAATTTCATGCAGCGAACCACCCTCAGTCAGCAGGACTAGTGGAGGTGTATAATGGCATCCTAAAAACGAAAATGGCCAAAATAATAGCCGAGACGGTTGTCTCTTGGGTTGATGCTCTTCCCTTGGCCCTACTGTCTACCAGAACAACGGCCCACACCAGGATAGGGCTATCCCCCCATGAGATTGTGTTTGGGAGGCCTGCCAATGTATGGGGTGTCCCACGGCCTAAGAAACTGTCTGATGTTGAATACCCTGTATTAACTGATTATCTGTACAGTCTAATTAATACCTTTCGTACTCTTTATCACCAGGTACATGGGGCCATACCTGACAAAAGCGAGGGCCCAGGACACGTCATCCAACCTGGTGATTGGGTCTTAGTGAGAAATTTCCAACGGACCAAGAGCCTCGAGCCCCGCTGGACACAGCCCCGTCAGGTGTTGCTGGCCACCCGCACCGCAGTGAAAGTAGAAGGTCGGAAGAATTGGGTACATTCGTCTCACTGCAGGCGTGTGCTTCTGCCCCTCCCCTATGATCAGTGGGTGAGGGAAGGACAAAGAGACTCAGAAACAGAAACATTCCCAACGTTTGTCCCATTCAGCGATGCCAGACTGCATTCTACATCTATGGAAGCAGAGAGTGACAGCATACTGAAAGGAAGGGTGGAACCCTCCCTTAACTCTGCTCAACACCAAGAACAATTGTTTCCCGACCATACTGTCCCTACTTCCGACCACTATAACTTGCGCCCCCGACGGGAAGGCTTGCCCTTGACTTCGCCAAGTGCCTATAGGCTGTAGGGCTGTGATCTTCCCCGGCTGAGAGTAGTGCTGGTGTGTCAGACTAAGGTACGCCATAGGGCCCTTGGCACCTGCGCCCAGTGAAGCAACCACCAATCACAGACAGCCACTAGAGGTCCCTGGCTTAGCACAATGGCTGCCGTCCAAAACACCCGAATCCAGAAACAATATGTCAGTCTCCGACATAGTAAATGCTTCATGGCCACCGTGGTGACGCTGTTTGTCTCCCTCATCCTGTCTATCCTTGGTTGGCTGTTACTAATCTACCATTCTGCTACCTCACCAACTCCTACACCGACTCCTGCAGAGCACCAGTATTACACGCTACCAGCCCACGAATTACCCCGCCGTGCAGAATTCTTCAATAACACCTTCATCCAAATGTTGCATCACCATCAGCCGATCATGAACACTTCCAACTGCTGGGTTTGTGGACTGATGCCGCATTCCATGATACACCCTGTCCCCTTCTTTCCCTACCCCTTTTCCATCTCTGGGTCTTGTCTTGCATGGTGGATGTTGATGCAGGAGGCCTACACTGTCAATGGTACTGCCAATTCTGTCCTTGGGACATTTCGGGATGACTTCTGGCAGAACAGATCTGGCAATGCCAATGCTCCTTTTTGCCCGACCAGCTCATCCACATTGCTATTACCACCAGATGAACTCGGTGAGATGGTAGTATTCAACTCAACCACTCGACAAACATTTTCTAGATTCCGCACAAGAAGGATACTGCCTGATGAACGAAACACTCTGAATGTCATAAAAGTGCAGGGCCGTGTCTGTATCCATGGCCTAGGAACTAAGAACGTTGGTACTAGTACTTGTGATATCACTAAAACTTTAAACTCTACATCTCCTCCAAAGCTGGTGGCATCCCCCAACACCTATTTCATCTGTGGCACAGCCGCCTACACTTGGCTCTCCCGTAACTGGTCTGGTACCTGCTATTTGGCCTTCCTCCTTCCACCAACATATTCTAACCATGGAGGTTACCACCTGTTGATGAAGGGCGCTCTGCGCCGCTCACATAGGGGCGTCATATCAGTCGAGGATACAGCAAGCCAGGAAGCCGGGACTTCTTTAAAGGTTTCCTTCCATTCTGGGGCCCCATGGCGAACAGTCGGGCAATACGAGGACTTACCAGGTTCCTTGAGGCCACCATCACAGTAACAGCTGGTGCCCTCTCCAACATCACTGCAGAGCTACAGGCGGACCGCCTTATAATGCTCCAAAACCGCATGGTCCTTGACGTCATCCTTGCTGATCGTGGTGGTGTGTGTAAATTGATCGGCTCCACCTGCTGTGTGTACATTCCAGACAACGCACCTACAGTATACGATGCCATCCAATGTCTGCATCGCCTTTCTTCTGAAATTCATCTGGATGAAGACAACTGGTCCCTCACAGGCTGCATCTGGGGCCTCCTTTCCCAGTCGGGGTGGAGTGTCCTCATCTTCCTTGCCTTGGAAGTAGCTGTCCTGGTCTCCTGCTGTTTGTGCTTTCAGTGCTTGCCAGTGCTATGTACAATGTGTGTCCAGACCATCAAACCTCCATCCTCTAACATTCACAACACCAATATGATGATGATGCTCCAACAAGAAACAGATGGCCTTATGAACATTGACATTTCTTAAAGTATTTGCCACTCAATGGCAAAAGGAGGGTCTGAGGAAAAGTGTTCTTCTGATCAGCATAATTTGTACCGAGACTCCATTGTTTTTTCATTGCCATCTCGTGTCAAAACACTTCCACACGACCCACCTGGTCGTTTCTGCTGATGCCTGGGAAAATTCTAACTGACATGACAAAAACCATCTTGCAGCCTGCATTTCTGCCCAGGAACTGTCACACACCCAACCCCCTGTTCTTTGCAGTTCAACAGAAAGCCATGAGACACTCAAGCCCTGGGTAAATGATTTGTTTTCCATCTCCTGCTCCCAGCCCGGTAAACATCCTTGACACCGTGATCAGGTTATCTGGACAATGGTCTGTCTGCTGGGCCTTGATCAGGGTGATTAAACAGTGACCTGAAAGACCGGGCTTTGATCAGGGTGATTAAACAATGACCTGCAAGACCAGCTTTGATCACACTGAGTGAACAATGATTTGTGTACCAAGCCTTGACCAGGTCACCACCTACAAACATCGTCTGGATCTGGTTATCAACTGCAAACACTGCCCTGATTGAACAATGGACTAACAGCCAAAAGACTGCAATGAAAAAGTATAAAAGGCTTGTAAGCTGCGGAGTAAAGCAGCAGCCTCCTGGGTTTTGTCTCTGACTAGCTTGGGACTCTGTTCCATAGCCCAGGCTATTTGAATACATCTTGGTTCATCCTGCAGACAAAGGCTACTGTGTCTCCTTTTACTACGTATGGAGGGTATGGAAGACTTGGGCGGTTCCCCCGCCGCCGAGACCCAGTAAGTGGGTTATTCCGGTTCTTCAGGATCGTGGCCGCCAACACGGCATTCCAAAACATCAAGGCAGCGCAGCTGGACAAGACAGTGATGGCCTACTTCCATCCAGGGCTGCGCACTGAACTGATCGTCGACGCCAGCCCAGTTGGTCTCGGAGTGGTCCTTCTTCAAGAGCATAGCCCAGAGGCCTGGAGGCCGGTAGCATACGCCAGCAAGGCCCTTACAGACACAGAAACAAGGTATGCCCAAATTTAGAGGGAGGCCCTGGCGATAAAATGAGCGTGTCAACATTTCCACCTATACCTGTGTGGCCAAGAGTTCCAGGTTGTTACTGACCACAAGCCCTTATTACCGCTCTTTGCAGGGTCATCCAGGCTAGCACCCCCAAGGATAGAGCGATGTGCAGTGCAGCTGAAGTCATACAATTTCAAGGTCATTTTTCATCCTGGAGCCCACAACCTGGCAGACTACCTATGAAGCCACCCGGACTCCACGCCGACTCAGGAGTCGTCAACGGATGTGTCCCATTCCGAGGCGTTTGTAAGGATGATCTCGCAGGGAGCGTGCCCCACAGCCATGACACTGGAGGAAATTGGCCGGGCCACCACTGAAGATAAAACACTGCCCAGAGTAAAGACGGTGCTGGTGGGCAACGGCTGGGCGCACTTCCAGGATGGAGCACGAACTCTCAGAGCAGAGGTCAGCCACGCTCGACAACAACTCTAACAAGTGCATCATGAACTCAGCGTGGGAGATCAGGGAGTCATCCTGCGAGGACATGTGATTGTGATTCTGCAGAAGCTGCAGAGGCGGATACTCCTATTGGCGCCTCAGGGACACCAGGGGATGGCCAAGACAAAAGCCAGGCTGAGGAACAAGGTCTGGTTTTCGGCTATGGACTCAATGGTGGACAGCACCATACCTGCACCATCACAGGAGGAGATCCGGCGCCGGCGATCACCGAAGAACCCAGTGGCACACCGTGGGCTAAGGTTAGTCTCGATTTTGGAAGCTTCCCAGACAGACACAACATGTTGGTGATGGTCGACTCCTTCTCAAAGTTTCCCATTGTGGAAATAGTGGCATCGACTGCATTCACGCATGTTCACAGAGCCCTCAACAGGACATTTGCACTCATGGGCCTACCAGAAGAGATTCGGACAGACAACGGGCCACCATTCCAAGGCCGGGCATTCCAAGAGTACCTAGAACGCAAAGCAATCCATCACCGGAAGATCACCCCGTTATTGCCTCAAGCCAATGGGGAGGTGGAGCGTCTTATGCGAACACTCAATCGAGCGCTGCGCATTGCAGTAGGCCAAGGAGAAGATACGGAAGTCGCGCTAGATCAGTTCCTTGATGCCTACCGACAGACGCCACACAGCACGGCCAAGTGTGCTCCTTCGCACCTGATCTTCAAGAGACCACCTCGTGATAGCATCCCGACAGATCCCTCATGGGTGCCCCCGGAACAGGACAACGATGCTGTCCGAGCGAGAAGAGCCATGACAAACCAAAAGGTGAGCGAAGCCCGTTGAGCTAGAGAGCCACAGCTGAGAGTGGGAGATCGTGTGGTGGTCAAAGACAGGCACCCTGGCTGGAAGTTCAGAACAACCTATGAACTGGAAGAGTGGATAGTGGTGAACGTCCAAGGAACCATGGTCAGTGCCCAACGTGGCCAGCAATCGGTCACAAGGAATGTGTCTAAATTTAAGAAGATCAAAGTTCGGGTCAAGAAGAGACTGAGAATCCAGAAGACACTCCAAGTCTCACCCCGCCTGGCTCGACAGCTTTGCTGAGTTCTTCACTGGGGAGTTCGCAAGTAGATCGGGAAGAGGTTAGCCCAAGGACCGATCGACTCAGTCAAGATGTGACGACAGGGTCAACGGCAAGCACCGCAGCTGACGCAGTGGTTAGTTCCAGCTCCCGGAGCCAGAGGTATGGTCTCCGGCCGAACCCTGCGCCTAGCCAAAGACTGAAGGACTTTGTATGTACCCCCTGAGCCTGGAGTGCCTAAGGCTCCATCACTAAAAGAAAGGAGCACTGACGTAACCAAAATTGAGGGGGGCCTCCCTGCACTGTATGAAGAGGGGTCCCCTCCAGGCTCAATCATGAGCTCTCTGGCAGAGTGCAGTGCGGAGGGGGCCCCCTGTAGCTTGCGCCCCCCGGGGCTCGACCGAGGGGAGAAATAAACGGCCGAAGACCGCTCGTGGTACACCAGCCAACTCATGATTGAAGTGTGCGACGCACATAGCGCTGCTGAGGCCAGGGACTGCAGTGCCAGGAAGAGACTGAGACTGAGTGCCAGGGAGAGGCTGAGACTGAGTGCCAGGGAGAGGCTGAGTGCCAGGGAGAGGCTGAGACTGAGTGCCAGGGAGGCTGAGACTGAGTGCCAGGGAGAGGCTGAGACTGAGTGCCAGGGAGCCAGGGACTGCAGTGCCAGGGAGAGACTGAGACTGAGTGCCAGGGAGGCTGAGACTGAGTGCCAGGGAGAGGCTGAGACTGAGTGCCAGGGAGCCAGGGACTGCAGTGCCAGGGAGAGACTGAGACTGAGTGCCAGGGAGGCTGAGACTGAGTGTCAGGGAGAGGCTGAGACGGAGTCAGGGACAGCAGTGCCAGGGAGAGGCTGAGACTGAGTGCCAGGGAGAGGCTGAGACTGAGTGCCAGGGAGAGGCTGAGACTGAGTGCCAGGGAGAGGCTGAGACTGAGTGCCAGGGAGGCTGAGACTGAGTGCCAGGGAGAGGCTGAGACTGAGTGCCAGGAAGTGCGGATCACAGGTCTCTCTCGGACCAGCAGCTGATCCCGGGATTAGCGGGGGTGGGGGGTGGGTGTTTGCCGAGGAGTCATCACTGACGGGGAGGGAGGGGGGTAGTTTTTCTGAGAGGTGCACCTGACGTTGGGGAGGGGGGTCACAGCATGTAACAAGGACACCTGACAGCTGGGAGGTACATGCCAGTGGGCGGGGAGTCTGGAGGGCGGTTACAGCTTCGGTGGGGGGTACCTTCGGTTTGGGGGTGTCAAGGGGGCAGCCGAAAGTGTGGATGCACGTGAAGGAGTACAGCGCGGGGTCTTTCTTTGAGGGGTCCCACTCCCACACTTCCTATCGGTGATGGGGCGGTTGTGTCCCGGGTTGGGGGGCGGGGCAGGGGCGGAACCCGGGAGGAGGCGGGTCCAAGGGGGGGGTGAGGCGGTGGCGGGATCCGTGAGGCCTGAGAGGATCCACAGAGTGGAGGAGGAGGAGAGGGGGTGCGTGAGGAGCTGCGGTGAGTGGGGAGGGGGTCCGGGGGGCAGTGTATGTGGCGGGTGCAAGTCCTGACCCAGTAACAAGCTTCCAGAAGAGAGGGGGGGCAGTGTCTGAGCCCCCCGTCCTGCGCGGCCACACTCCTAACGTCCCCTCCGCTCCCCCTCCTCCCCGGGGCCCCACTAGGGAGGGTGGAACGGGGAAATCGGCAAACACCCAGTTTACCCCCAGGGTCGCTCTCATCTAACCCCCGGGGGGGGGGGGAGGGGGAGCAAAAAAAAAGTTCGTTGTGGGCCCCGGACCAAGCTCTTTAATGAGTGCCAAGTGCCCCCAACACCTCCAGTTCTGCCCTTGTGCCAACAGCAGAGTGCCTTCTGGGTGTTGTAGTTTCAAATGTGTTCATAAATAAAAGTCATAAAACTGTATAACCTGCTTGAACCCCATGACTGGCTGTGGGCGGGGCACTTGGCATCTGTACCCCAGTATTTTACTTTTGAGATCCCGAATAGTCCCCTAATGCCCCCTCGGCAGTTACTGGTCGGGCTTTCCTGGAGCCCGGAAGCCCCCATAGGAGGGGTAGTTTCACTTTAAGAAATCTCAGCAGTGTGGTTAGCCCCTCCTCCCGGTTCAGACCTGCTTTGTAATATCTCACTCTGAGGCTGTGCACACAACTATCGTCGACTTTATAATCCATGTGTCGGGGATGGGAGGAGTGTGTGGGCGTCCGGAGGGGCGGGGGGCAGCGCTCTGCCTTCTGGGAGTTGTAGTTTTCATTAACATTGTATCAGATAATAACATTCAAACATTCACCCTGCTGCCGACCTCAAGTGTCCCGCACGGCTGAGGGTGTCACGCATGATGCGGGGCTCTCAGCCACAGTGCTGGCTGCAGTGGGACCACCTTGAACCCCAGATGTTCACCCCTAAGGCACCTGGTGTCTTGGGACACTGCTTGTGTGCCACTCTGGGTCTAACTGCTGTGTGTTCGCTGGTCCTGACGTCGTTTCTTAGCTGCGCGTGCGTCTCGTCTGCTTCTAGGCGCTATCAGTGCTGCCTTGCTGCACAGCGTCGTCACTGCAAACAGTCTGGTAGATTGTATGTTCAAGGTGTTGCACGGCCCAGAGAAGGCGTGTGCTTGGAGACGGCAGCTAAGAGATGTGGGTCTAGGCGCTACAAGGAAAACATGTATATTTACAGAATTGTATGTACATAAAATACACAGTGGCCCTAATAATATCGACTTTGGAAGGACGAGAGGAGAATCCGCCCCAGAGGAAAACGGGTGTGTGTGGCCGTCCCCGGGACGGGGGTGGCGGAGGTGGGGGCGGGGGTGCGGTGAAAGACATCAGCAACACACAGGGTTGTAACAGGAGCCACCTTGTATAAGTGTGACGCAGCCCCTCTTGTGGGTCGCAAAACACGTCCCTGCTGTGTTGACTTTGGTTCTAGAAGCTTCTGTCCTTGGCATGGCCTGTTGGCACTGTAAGCTGGCACTGCACCTGGGGCGTGCTTCGGAGTACGTTTCTGTCTGCAAGTGATTCTCGGAGGCACTGCACACGTGTGGCGTGTGAGGTGAGTGTGCGTGGTAAGGATGGACGTGAGCTGGGCGAGTGTGCGTGCTCAGGATGGACGTGAGCTGGGTGAGTGTGCGTGGTGAGGATGGACGTGAACTGGGTGAGTGTGCGTGGTGAGGATGGACGTGAGGTGGGCGAGTGTGCGTGCTCAGGATGGACGTGAGGTGGGCGAGTGTGCGTGCTCAGGATGGACGTGAGGTGGGCGAGTGTGCGTGCTCAGCATGGACGTGAGCTGTGCGAGTGTGGGTGATCAGGATGGATGTGAACTGGGCGAGTGTGCGTGCTGAAGATGGACGTGAGGTGTGAGCTGGGTGGGTGAGTGTGCCTGGAGAGGATGGATGTGAGGTGTGAGCTGGGTGGGTGAGTGTGCGCGTGCTGAAGATGGACGTGAGGTGTGCGAGTGTGCGTGCTCAGGATGGTCGTGAACTGGGTGAGTGTGCGTGGTGAGGATGGACATGAGCTGGGCGAGTGTGCGTGCTGAAGATGGACGTGAGGTGTGAGCTGGGTGGGTGAGTGAGTGTGCCTGGAGAGGATGGATGTGAGGTGTGAGCGGGGTGGGTGGGTGGGTGAGTGTGCGCGTGCTGAAGACGGACGTGAGGTGTGAGCTGGGTGGGTGAGTGTGCGTGCTGAGAATGGACGTGATGGTGAGGATGTACGAGCTGGTTGAGAGTCACACCCCTGTCTGCATGGTTTCCTCCACGGTGGTCCTGCTGTGACCCGGCCATGTCCCCTCGGAGCGGCCTCTGCTTTAGTAATAAATGAATGCTCGTGTATAGCTCCGGACGGGGCTCTAAGGCGCTTCCGCATACCAGGACTGATTGTGTAATGAATGGGTTCGGGACAGGTGTGGGGGTGCGCAAGGAGCCCCACACGCACCCCTGCAGGCCCCAGGTGGCGAATAGGGGCCCTCTCCCGGAGGCCCTTGTAGGGCCACATACACAGTCAGCAGGGCAGAGACATGCCGTCCTTAACAACGAGAGCACAGGTACTGCCAGCAGGACAGCACCCCACTGCCCTTAAACCCGTGGACCCAGACACTGCCAGCAGGGCAGGGCCCCACTGTCCTAAAACTTGTGGACCCAGACATTGTTCGTAGGGCAGTGCCCTACTGTCTTAAAACTGAGGGCGCAAACACTGCCAGCAGGGCAGAGCCCCGCTGCCCTTAAACCCCTAGACCCAGACATAGCCGGGCAGAGCCCCACTGACCTTAGCTGTGGACCCAGACATTGCCGTCAGGGCCCCACTGTCCTTAAGTGTTGTGGACCCAGACACTGTCCGTAGGGCAATGCCCCTCTGCCCTTAAAGCTGAAGACCCAGACACTGTCATTAGGGCAGTGCCCCACTGCCTTTAAAACTGAGGGCACAGACACTGCCAGCAGGACAGATGCCCCCACCGCCCTTAAACCCGTGGACCCAGACACTGCCAGCAGGGCAGGGCCCACTGCCCTTAAAACAGAAGGCACAGACACACACTGCCATCATGGCACAGTGCCACTAACTCTTAGCAGCAGACCCACTCTCAGCAGGGAAAGACCACCCTCCTACCCCACCTTTGAACCGAGTGCCCAGACCCTCTCAGCTGGGCAGCTTACTTTATGGCACGGGCACTGTGAGCAGGTCAGAACTCAACTGCCCCTCAAACTGAATATCACAGCTGTTGAGAACAGGCCTGAACCCTGACTGCCCACAACCAGACAATTGCAAAGAGAACAGTTGATGGACAGAATGCTGAACAATGTGTCACATTCACCCCAGTAAAGAGATCTGGGCCTAAATCTATCGTTTTTTTTGCTCACCATGCCATTCCAGTTTGAATCCAAGCCATATGCAATTCAGTCTGACCCTGTGCCTCATGGGAACAGTCCAGCCCGAACTGCCAAGCCAGGTCCTCTCTGGACTGGATACCAGCATCATGGGACTGGTATCGGGGCTTCACCCCTCATCAGCCAGGCTAGCTGGAATCCAGTGGCTAAGTGAACAAGGGACCCACGTCTGGGCAGACCCTGCCAACTTAGGGCGAAGAAAGCAAACACAAAGAGATGATGGACGGAGCGCTGAAACTTTACAGACACTCACCCCCGTCACAGATCTGGGTTGAATCCATCATCGTTCTTTAGCTAACTTCGCCACCCCAGTTCAGGCCCAGCCATATGCAAATCAGTCTTGACCCTGCACCCAATGGGAACAGTCCAGCCCGAACTGCAAAGCCAGGTCATTCCTTGACTGGAAACCAGCATTGTTGGACCAGTTTCAGGTTATCACCCTCATCAGCGAGGCCAGCTTGAATCTGGTGTCAAAGTGAGCAAGGGTCCCACATCTGGGCATACCCGCCCACTCAGACAAATGCAAAAGGAGCGGGTCCCGTGCTCACCGCACCACTGGATTCGAGGTAGCCTGGCTGAGATGGGGTGTTACCCCGAAACCGGTCCCAGGATGCTTGTTTCTGGTCCAGGGAGGACCTGACCTGGCCTGCCAGTTTGGGGTGGACTGTTCCCATGAGGCACAGGGTCAAGGCTGATTTGCATATGGCTGGGCCTGAACTGGGGTGGCAAAGTGACGAAGCGGACAATGGCAGAGTTTAGGGGGCTGCAGACCCCTCCATGCCTCTTTTTGCTTCTAATATATGTGATCCACACAGTCTAAATTAACCAATCTTCATTTAATGTGTGTATCTTGGCTTTTTATTGTCAAATGTGCAGAAACGTCGGAAAACGTACTCCAAATGTTCTCTCCCAATCATAAGCAAACTGATGATGTGCTATTGAATTATAAATACATTAAGGAGTTCTAAACATAGGCGGTTGTTTCATAATTGCCAATAAACATTTTATTATTATTATCAGCAGCATTTATTGAGCGCATAGCTACCCGATTCAGGCTTCCCAGCGCTAATGATTTAGTCATTAGCTGACAAACAAGTACTTGGGGCAACAGGAAAACAAGCTTCTTCAATGCAATAGGTCTCACATTGACGCGAGTTTGAGCTATTGACATTGTAAATGACTGCCTATTGTTTTATTTTTTATTTTTTAAACCTAAATAAAATACATTGTCATTTACAATGCCAATAGCTTAAACTCTCGCAAATGCGAGACCTATTGCATTCAAATGCTTGAAGGCATCACTGCGTTGCCCCCCTTGTGTCTCCCATGGCCCCTGAAGAGCTCCCCTTCTGCTACGTGTTAAAAAACACAAGTCAATGGTCACACGTGCACACGAGGCCCTCCTGCAGTAACAAACTTGTTAAAGTAAATGGTGCTTACAGACTAAAGAAACGAAAGTAAAAGGGCCACTCCTCCTGGGAGGTTACAAATGAAGACAAGGCGGTACTAAGGAGGACCTAAGAAGCCAAAAAACGAATCAGAAGCCAGCATTTACGAAGTACAATGACACAAGCCAATGACAAATATGGGCGGAGAGTGGGGGGGGGGCTTCAAATACATACTCCAGTACAGCATGGCTTGCGCATGCGCTGCCCAGGCTCGACCTAAACAGAAAACAAAGGGAATATGTTCACCACTTGGCCAGGGGATGCGGAAATATGTAATAGCGCCAGACATGGGGGTTCAGACTCTAACAAACAAGCATTGGAAAACCCAGTAGTGCTGTTTTCTGTGTGCTAACTCGTGGAACCAGCATTTCTGCACGTTTGTATTCGCATGTCTTGTCTCTTTATAGACAGACTTACTGGCGTTAAAATTTTTTACATAAAAATATAGACAAGAAAGAGCAGTGGATTAGAGATGGATGGAGGCAGCAATGAGGAAAGTCTGGGAAATGGTCAATAAAAATGCACGCAGAGTGGTTTGGAAAGAGCTGAGGTGAAAGTAGCGTGGATGAAACCAGCGAGTCCAGACAAAATAAAGATGATTCGGGTTATAAAATGGAAGTGGAGATATGGGGTGTGAGGAAGAGACGTGGGCATGGTGTCATCCGGAAGATTGGGGGGGTGAACTTTAGATTTTCCAACAATCACGCTGGGGTGGTTTATAGTGTTAACATATATTATACCACAAGCAGGGCGCATGAGAGGGGCTTAATGGGCAGTGGAAAGGGGGAGTAATGCAGGTTGGTAGGGGTACTAAGTGATAGAAAACAGAATATTTGGTAAAATAACCAACATTGTTAAAGACTTTTATGTGTTTATTTATAAATTCCTGATGAAATCCAACAGACCTCACGGTACCAGACTGAATGCACCAGTACCGAAATATTTACAAGAAATTACATTTATTACGGGGGTGTAACCCCATAAACACCCTCCACCCCCGGACGCTACGGCATTTGAAGATACATTTGTGAACACTTAACTCGTATTCCCACTTTCATCAACTACCCAAAAATAAAGAGAAACTGGGGGGTTCTTTGGCTATTTTTGATCTTTCAGACCCTGTCAGGAATAATATTTAAAGTGCTTCATGGCACTTGGTTGAGCCCACCCTGGATTATAAGGATCAGGGTGAGACCAGATGATGAAGCGTGAACCCAATACGGTGTGTGAGGGTCCACAAACAACCCTTTTAGGTTTTTAGGTCTCGGCTAGCGAAGGCTGCGCTTGCGCAGTCTCGCTCGCGAGATTTAATGACTTGGAGAAGAGGGGCTTGAACCCGCCCCTCTTCTCTCCTCTTCTCCATTGGCTGGCCTCTAAAATGCTGGCCAGCCATTGGAGAAGAGGCTTGTCTCGCAAAACAAGCCCCGTCCTTTTCGGATTCGGGGGCGTGTTTTTTTGTTACTTTTCGCTGGGCGTGTTTTTCTCTCCTCCAGCCAATAGCAAGAGGAGAGAAAAAGAAAAACACGCCCCCGAATCCGAAACCGCCGCTGCCTTTCTCCGAGGCATTTCTGCTTCACCTCGGAGAAAGGCGGTGGTGTCCCGGCGTCAGCAGCTCTGACCATAAGGTTTGAAAGGATTTTCAAATCTGGCAATACTGTACTTACCCGAAATCATTTTCGGGTACCGGCCTCTGGCTTCCCAGAAACAGAAAACGTACGTCGCTGGTATCTATGTCTGAGAAAATTAGCCATCTGACAGGAAAACATATTTATTTAGAAATATAGCTGACAAATATGATTTAAAACGCCTCCTAAGGCTGTCTGGGTCTCCCCAAAATGTAATTTTAGCTAAGAAAAATGTTAGGCTCATTCGTTTAATCGGACAGTATTTGAAGTTCCTGGGAGCGGCAATAGTCTCCGGGCGCTGCAGGCTCGAGCTGGGCTGCTTCGGCGCAGCAGGCAGGAGAGTTCGCCTGTAACGCCACTGCCGCTTTGACCGGCTCAGCCGCTCTATCTACCGGTACCGGCGTCTTACGTAGCCGACAGTGGGCTGTAACCTGGCAGCGGCGGGCGTTCGCCTGCGGTTAGGGGGCCAAGAGAGAGGAACAGGTGCCGCTACAGCCTCGGGGGTCGTTCTACCTGTGCAGAGAGTCTGGGAAAACCCCAGCAGGATCTGCGCACTCACGGACCCCGCTGCCTGAGCACTGGCGCTGGGCAAGGGAGGAAGCATGTCCGCGTTTTCGGAGGCGGCGCTGGAGAAGAAGCTGTCGGAGCTCAGAAACTCGCAGCAGAGCGTGCAGACGTTGTCCCTTTGGCTCATCCACCACAGGAAGCACTCTCCACTCATCGTCACCCCGTGGGAGCGCGAGCTGCGCAAAGGTAGAACAGCCCGCGAGCAGGGGGTGGGCCATGCGGGCAACTAGAGACAAATTTTGGGGGGGGGGCTGAAAAAGATTTCGGGGGGCTAAGTCTTCCAGAAACACAACAAAAGCCTCATTAACGAGTAAATGGTCTTTTAAAGACCTGTGAAGTGCTCGGGTCCGGCTGCAATTAGACGGACGCCAGCCCGCGAGGCTGTCTCAGCCGGGCTGACACACATGACGGGGGAGGGCTGAAGCCCTGTGAGCCCAATGGGTGTTGCGTGCCTGGGGTGGGCCAGAACCATGCACCCCATCATTTCACAAGCCACTACACACAGCAGCATACGACACCCTTCTTTTCTGCGTGAAAAAAGTGTGGTATAAACAATTGACCACAAGGCTCCGCACAACACTTCCACCTTCACCAACTGAAATGCGGACGCTGTCGCCACTATAGCTCCCACCTCAAATGAAGGCGCACGCCCTAGCTTCACGAATACTTAATTATTTAGACCTCTCCCTGGGCAAACGCATTTGCCACGGCCAATCCTAATGCAGTGCCGATGCAGAAGGAGCTGTGCGCAGCAGGCGGTAGCGTTTCGATCCACCGTAGCCCAAACATCCTATATTGCCCTCCATTCTCAATTCTCATACTGTCTTGCAACTTCAAAGCTCATATGTTTGTTCAGAGCTTTTCATCCATAAGTGCACATCCTATTTTCATTTGACCCAGCACCTTATTGCGCCAGCGCGCCTTTCCATGTTCCCTTTAATGGGTATAGATGGGGGAGTTCGCAAGTTTTCACAGTTCTCAGCAGCGGATAAAGTATTGCACTGCGTGCATAGTGGAGGCAGCTGTCGAGATCAAGTATGGAAATGTATTGTTCTTGGATACGGTTGAACTTTTGTGTCCATTAACTAGTGTGTGCTGAATTGGCCCCTTTTGTAGTCATGAACTGAAGAGCCACAACCGGTTCGAAGGGAATAGAACCTGGTGATAAGTTATAGCCTGTATCACCAGGTGTGACATTTGTTGGAGTGAGTGTTTGAACTATTTTTGAAACTGTGAGTCCCGCGCTTAATTTGTGAGGCTGACGGCCACTTGTACAGTTAACTGCTTGATGGCCAATGCTGATCTTGTTATCCCCCACGTGTACAGACAGCAACATGTCTATTAACCGGTATAATCAAATAACCAAGAAGAGGAAATCTTTAACACGATCCGGCGCACATCTTCACCAGAGATAAATCCATAAATGAGTGTAGTGTGCTGTTCCTCCATGCCACTCTATTCCGAGGCAAAATGGTGCAGGCAAGATCGGCAATTGGTAATAGATGGTCCTATTCTTGGGATGCAATCGCCCTCACCCACCTAGGTGGCATGTTTCATCATCTGGCCCGCTCCTTGCTGAGCGGGCACAGCTGTTCACAGCAAGCCTCCAAAAGCGGAACTCAAGTGGGTATATTTTTACTTTATCCTAGCCTGGCGTTTGACATGGTGCATTTGAATGCCCTTCGATGTGGGTTGAAGGAAGAGGTGGTGGTGTGGTTAAAATTGGCTCTGGGAAATTCCTATTCTAAACATCTTATTCCTAGCGAATGTCTATTCCCAATGTTTTGGAGTGGGGCTTTAACCCGCCCCTTTTTTTTTTTTTACCTCTTCTCCATTGGCTGGCCTCTTAAATGCTGGTCAGCCATTGCAGAAGAGGTTTGTCTCTCCAAACAAGCCCCGTCCTTTTGCGATTCGGGGGCGTGTTTTTTCGATTCTTTCGCTCCTCTGCCTCAGCCAATGGCAAGAGGAGAGAAAAAGAAAAACACTCCCCCAAATCGGCAAACGCCACTGCGTTTCTCCGAGGCATTTCTGCTTCACCTCGGAGAAAGACGGTGGTGTCCCGGCGTCCGGACGCATTTGGTGTCCCGGCGTCCGGACGCTTTTGTTAATTTCCAATACTTGTTTTTTCAAGTGCTGGCGTTTCTGGTAGGAGGCTTAATTGGTGAGTGAAAACTTTTCTTTCGCCGTCCGATCCGGGTTTCTTTCATTCGTCTGACTTGTAGTATCTGTGGCCGGCTGCTGTGATACCATGATCGAATTAGTGCGTCTGTTGTTTGCACAGGCGGGCTACCCGGGGCTCTTTGAGAGGACCGGAGATTTGGTCGAGTGGGTGGAAGTTAAAGAGGGTAAGTTCTGGCCTGGTTTTTTTTTTGTATCTACTTGAGAAAGGAGCAGAGGTGAAAAAATCTTCAGCATGGCGACTGATCCTGCAAGTTTACTTTTCACACTCTGCGTGCTCCTTCGCCGGTGTGGACTGAAGCAGCACGGCTGACTCTGCCTCTGGAGGCTGCAACTTCTCCACATTTAATTTTAGATTTTGTTTATTTGTAAGAGTGGAGCTTGGACGCACTGTAGAGAGAACCGACCTGCTGTGGTTTTGTTGAGGGAGGGGAGGCGCGATTGAACTTGTGAGTAAACAGTTTAAATTTTTTTTTAAAAGAGTCAGATATAGGTGGCTCTGTGTGTGTGTGTGTGGCTCTGTATGTGTGTGTGGCTCTGTATGTGTGTGTGGCTCTGTATGTGTGGGTGGCTCTGTGTGTGAGTGCAAATGCAATGGGTCTCGCATTGGAGAGTGATTAAGCTATTGACATTGTAAATAACAATGCCGTTTCTTTAAATGTTTTTAAAACAAAAACATACAAGAATGTCATGAGCAATGCCAACAGCTCTAACTTTAACAATGTCGAGACCATTGCATTGTAAATGCTTGTTGTTGTTTTCTCTGGAGAAACGGGTCAGAAGGGCGGTTGGATCCTTGGTGTGGAATACTTGAGGGAGGGAGGAAGGCGCTGTCCTGGGATTTCCCCCATTTATATGTAGAGAATCTCTCTCCCTTCGAGGACGTGTGGGGAGAAGGCATAGGTAAATCTAGTGTGACCACCCTCGGTACAACCTTTAACATGGTGCCATGCACGCCGGTGGTTGTTAGGAGAGTCTGATGCCTGTGACGAAGGGCCTCCCTCCCCCCCCACCCCCCTGGAGGGCCCTCTTCACTCTCTTCTCACACTCTCCACCCTCGGCCTCTGCTTCGGCTGGACCTTGACCCCGAGGCCCAGCTGGTCCTGAGGGGATGTCTGGCAGCCGTGCGCCTGGAGACCTGCCCAGACAGGAGCTGGGTGTCTGACACCCGTGTTGCACCAGAGTGAGAGGCCGCTGGCACCCCTCTGGGGCATATGCAGTATTCCAAGGGGGGCCGCAGACATCCAGCGATCACTGCTGCAAGAAGCTCTTGTTTGTCACTTTCTTTCTAGGGGTATATGTCCCTGAATGTTTCCTGGTAGCTTTTTTTGCTTGAATATGAATATTCCTTGCAAAAATAAAAGACTAGCACTTTGGCAAAACAGTAGCAGTTGGTTTAATTAAACACAACGGCCAGGAGAGATGGCAACAATTGGGGTCTGAAGACTGTCTCAAAGTACATTGGTTATGACTGTCCTTTTCTATATTTCACAAAATGTAATAAAGCGATTTATGCAGTCCTTTTTAGAACCAGAATCTGGGCCTAATCACGGAGTCATAAATCTTTGTCACTTGATAAGAAATACAGGTGGGCCATGACCAGTGCTTAATTTGATCCAGTGGCTTACGGTGTGCGACACTGGCACTTAATTGTCAACACCAGCAGTTATGACCGCTGCCACAGGGTGGCGCTGTTTGTGCAGAACAACAGTTGTTTTATTATTTCATTATACATTAAAAACAACTATTGCCTGCTGCCCAAGACATTCTTATAGCTATGAGGGCCTCGAACAGTCTGAATTGTCGCACTTGTAGCAGTGTGATAAGTAGTTGTGTAGGTACTGTGATGGCAGCGCTGACAGGGGCATTGGGTGGGGAAAGCTGCAATGGCCTCTTGATGATGGCCCTAGCACTTCTCTCTTTTATTTTAACAAGGTAAGCACTGGTCTCTACCCTGTGTGGACACAATGCGGAGCACGTTGAAAACATGTCCAGATGTCCGACACATGGAGCGCCTGATCATTGCGTGTATTGTGCATGCTGTGTTCGGATTGTCTAAGTGTTCCTAACTTAGTGTGGCATCTGACTTTATGGTATTTTGGGAACGCGCCCCCCTCCGACCAAATGTGTTTTATTGGGGGCCAATTTCCCAAGATCATTGTGTTGTTGCAGACTATCTGTGGGATTGATCGGGGTTTTCCTGTTTGCACTTTTGTCTAAGAGTTATATATCACTCCACCTGTGATCTGTCAATCAGTTGCTTCAGGCCTAGGCCACAAGGCCTGCCTGACAACGTATTTCTGACTGGGGGTTGAGAGAGAGGTCATATTGGCTGAATTCAACAACAGAGATGCAAGTTCGTTATTATACGTACATATATCATGGTGTATATCGACATCATATTTATCGATTATTAACATTCCCCCCCTCTGGCTGAGTTTTCAACTACATCTTTTACCCCATACTTAATCACTGTCACATTCTTCGAGGTTTGTTGCGTTTCTGTTTTGTCTATTACTAATTCCCTAGTTACTTTCATTCTACCTAACTTGAGGACTGTGTTTTTACAGCATGAAACTACACAAAAAGAACAATTGGAAGCAATAATGGGCACAAACTGGTCTCCCATCGAGGAGTCCAGGAAAATGTCTGTAGGCCAGTTCTGCTCAGGGGCACCCCACTCCTTCATGTCGGCTTGTAGACAATACAGTTGGTGGATGCCAAGAGTCAGTGTCCAATTTTCTAAGTTGTTTCCGGGTATTAAAGTACAGCAGGAAGCACCTATTTGTTGTTATTTATTTATTTATTGGGCACACACTTCAGCCTCTATCGCGATCATCAATTCCAACACATACCAATGCTGCATCACCATGAGGCAGATGGCTCGTAGTTCTTCCTTGATAGCATTTAGACCGAGCTCAGTATTTTTGATCATTTTAAGCAGTTCTCACCTTGTTTTTTGTTACCAGCATGTGTTCGCTTATGTTTGCAAGTTGAAGAAGGGTATGAACCCTCCTGCTTTCACTTGAGTATTAGAAAACCACCTGCATTCTTCCGGAATGTCCTTGTACTGAGCCCAGCCAAAGTAATCAGCAGTTCTTTTTTCTCGAGCCTGATGCAATAAAGTTGTTTTGTTCTGTAGCAGATGTTGGTACACCTTGGATAGATCTTCTCCAGGGAAGACCAAGGTCGGGGTGTGTGTGGTTATGAGGGTAAAGAGGCTTCGCCATCAGGGAATGAACTCTGTGTAGGTAAACTCCCCACATTGCCAGTACGTGTATATCAACACGGAGGTGGCCCATTGTATATCTGGTACGTTCAGTATTGCTTCACAATGTTTGTTTGTGCCAATCAGTTATCGTGCCTTTGCATTTGAAACACAAGGAATACAGTGTACGTTTCTGTTCAATTAGGGGTTGCCCTTTCCCTTCTACCCACGTGTAACCGTCTATCTTCGTCTCCCAGTATTTCTGACATGGGTGCTATCTATGCTGGCATTCCATCCTTCCCTTCTAGACTCATTTCCCCTGGTATCATCGAGGTGAATGGCCCTGCATTGGAACTCTGCGTCGGGGTTCCGTTTGGGATTAAAGAAGACAGTCTAAGACCAGCTAAGGGCCACCCTGGGACCCCCAGACAGAGGCGGGTGCTAAATTGTCTGTACACTGATGCAGTGGTCTTGCTACATCCATCTGTCCCTGCCCTCCCTTCAGTCTAACGCCTCCCTGCGCCCCGAGGGCTTCCCTGGCGGGTGTCGTCGTGGTATGAGACGGCCCACTCAGGAATGGCTGAGGCGTGAGTGAGGACAGCCTAAGCAGGGGCGCAATGGCGCCCCACAAGCCTGCGATGGCAGGCCTAATACATGGTTGACAGGCTAAGCAGTGGGTGGCACACTCAGTGCTATGCCTCACTACTAGCCAGTGCTGTACCCTCCCGGGTATGTGGGGTGCCTGTTTATGGGACAGGCATAGGTTCTACACGAAAACAAACCACATACGCACCTCCTTCCTGGTATGTGCGGGATGGGCACGCACACCTTCCTTCTGCAGTACAGCCGGAAGATGACCAGAGATCCTGAGGTCATGCAGAGAGCTTCTGCAAAAGTTAGGAGGAAAAAGCAAATCATTTTGTGGTAAATTCCCCAATGAAGGGCCATGTCCAACAGTCTCCCACTGCGCAGCAACAAGTGTTGCTGTGTTTTTAGTAACTTTTGAACTGTCTGAGCAAGAAACAACACTTTTTTTTTTGCTAAAATCTGCAGATTGTGGCAGATGATGAATTATGTGGCATATGCGTAAAATCTAAAAATAATGCGAAAAACGTTGCGACTGCACAATCGCATAATTCCAGTGGCCCTGGCTATACTAAACACAAGTGTCCAGGAGGATTTAATTATAGTTACATACTCAGTCCTACCCCAGTGTGTCAATATTGTACTCTTTATAAATATTTCATTCACCCCCATTCAGTATAACAATGGATACAAGACCTTGAGGCCATTTGTTTAGTGAATATTCAGTGTATTCCACAATAGTAGTGTAGACGGCGCAGTGCTATTAGTGGCGTGAGTGTGGTGTCTTCTGTGCAGAGATGAGGCGAGCAAAATCTACTTACAGCATTTTAAATCCAATGTCAATCTTATTACAACCAGAGATGTGCGACAACGTTTCGATCCATTTCTTATGAGAGCTTCATCAGGACAATAGGCGTCTCACTCGAGTGCCCTCAATGTATGCAAGTAAGTGTCCCTCTCACTGGTATGAGACTGAAGCGAAGGAGCACAGAATACTCACAAGTCGCCCCAGAAGAAGCTTAGACGGTGGCAATCCATGCAAACAGTAGCGCGAGGGGCGCAAAATATCCATTTCTCTCGAGGGGTGCTCGTGCAGGCATCTTGGAAATTGTGTGGGTGCAGGAGATGTTGCATGCTGACCTCTAAGGTAGGCTTTTCCTCCTTGCGTGTGGTTTGGTGTTGTGGGAGAGCATGTGCTGTCAATATAGCGCCTTCTTCGGAGGAAGCAGTTCAAGGTGCTATTAACCAGGTTTCTGTTCTAGTTGGTGGCCTTTGTTGACCAGCAGAGCTTGTTTCAAGCTATCGTAAATATGATCATGTGTCGTCTTCTCCCAAAGATGACCCTCGTTTGAAGGCTAGCGCCTCCAAAGACCGGCGCTACATACAGATACCGAGATATCTGTGAAAACATCTGACCATGGAGGGGGGGCGGAACCGTGCATGTCAGATGCAAATGAAGTGTTCTCCCTTCGACGCCGCGCTACAAGAAAGATTCTTCTAGAACTTTCTCCAGCTCTGAGCCCACACATGTGCCTCAGTCCACTCGTCACTCCTTTCGCCACTGGGAGCCCTCCGTGAAACATCCCCTTCAGAGATGCCCCAGCTCCCCCACCCTCCACTTCTGCTCTAACGGAAACATATGTAAGGCTGCCCGGGGGGGGGGGTTGCGCAGCGGCCCGCCCCTTTGAGGGCGGCCGCCTTAGTGCCACAGGAAGGCACGGGGTGGGAGGTCGTGTCCCTGGGTGTGACCAAGGGAGACCCCAGACAGGTAGCTGCTTCCGGCGGGGAGCAGCAAAGGGGGGGGGTACATATGCTGTCCCCGCCCCCTCCTCGCCCTCTTGTTATGCGCATGTTTCTTGGCAGCGTCAGAAACATTCAGAACTCAATGCTGGTGGTTAGCTTGTTGTCAGGCTGTTCAGAGGTATTTTAGCTCAGGCATGGCCAAGCATGGATTATAGGCCGGTGGTCTGCCCTGGGATTCGTGTTAACAGGCAGGTGAGGCAGCAGAACTTGGAGGGGCTTGGGTTTGGCCTCGGGGTACTAGGGCGGAGCCTGGTTGCTCACTTAGTAGCACGCCCTTGAGTTAGACGAAACAGGTACCTTGATGCGAGCATCAGTACCGGGTAACTTCTCCCCCCTTCAGCACTGGCTGGCAGCTATGCAGGTGGCCTTCCAACAGGGCCATGGTCCATATGATTAAGGGAAGCACCAGGGTAACACTTTGGGCTACAACCTGCAGGAGAACAATTTGGCTTTCCCAGTATTCAAATAGAGAAGCATTTTACACGTTGTTCTCCTCTGTGGTCACTCTGTCCTGTCTCTCCCTGGTATAATAGCAGAATTTTGGGAGGGCAAGGCTTCACATTGGGTGGTGACTGATGGAATACGATGGGCGTACTCCAACGGAGTGAAAGAGGAAGGAAGGTAGGCTTGTCAACCCTTACCTCCTCCCGCATGGGCTCTGCCAGGCAGGAGTGGGCGGAGCCTGGTTGCTCACTTAGTAGCCCGTCCTTGAGTTCGATGAAAACAGGTACCATGGATGCGAGTATCGGTACCGGGTAACGTATCCTGCCCTCCAGCACTGGCTGGCAGCTATGCAGGTTGTGGAAGTGGCCTTCCTCGGGGGCGATATGTCCACATGATTGAGGGAAACCCCGGGGTAATGCTTTTGGGCTACCAATTAGCAGGAGAACAATTGGCGTACCCAGTATCCAAGATAGTGAAGAATTTTACACGTTGGTCCTCCTCTGTGGTCACTCAGTCCTGTCTCTCCCTGGTATACTAGCAAAAGTTTGGGAGGGCAAGGCTTCTCATTTGGTGGTGACTGATGGAATGCGATGGACATACTCCAACTGAGTGAAGGAGGAGGTAAGGCGGGCTTGTCAACTCTTACCCCTCCCGCATTGGCACTGTCAGGCAGGAGTGTCTTGTCAAGGGGATTGTTCTTCAGCCATTCAAAGGCTACATTGGACCAACGCCTAGTTTTAGGTTTACGGTCATTTCAGTCAAAATCCACGGGGGAGTTAGAAAGGATGAGGGCACCTGTCCTGTGGGGCAGGCCGCCCGCCGGTCCAGCTGGGCGTAGATTGTCTTGGCTGGACCTGGGAGAAGCCCGGTATCAGTTGCTGTAGGAAAAAGGTCTACCTGGAGCCATGCGCAGTTGCGCAGAGCAAAGAGGTTTTGGGCTTCATCAGGCATGGTCTGATACACGCCAAGTCCACAGGGTGCCGGGAGGGAGATGGGGTGCACCTCTCTAGTTTAGGCACGGTTCTTTTCCTACTGGACCTAGGGGAAGCTTTGGCTGCAGCAGGTTGTAAGGAAATAGGTCTACCTTGGTGGGGGGCCCTGGTAGTGACGGTGGCCACTCCCAAGGCTGTGGAGGAGTTACAGGGCGATCCAGGGTCTGCACATACCAAGGGGTATAGCATGCAGCAGCACCGTGTGGTGCTAAGCCAGGATACCCAGGGATCTTTAGCGTGTCCACTGGAAGACCTACGGCGCCCCGCTAACCGACAGGCGGTTGTGGGTCTGAGCAACCGGGGGCTGCCATGTATGCTCCGCCCACCCATCACGGGGGGGCGTGTGAAGCATGTGGACTGGAGGTCCACGGATGGGAGGGGGGGACCCTCCCAACATTTGGTATACACCAATTGGCGTTGCCATGGTGACTCTAGGCTTATCAGACGGGCAGGCGGCTTGGGGCTGGCCTGCCCTGGGATCGCCCGTAAGATAACCCACCGTGTTTGCATATTTATTATGCTAATAAACCTGCAGCAATATTTCTCCACTTACATTCAGTGTCGTGTGTTTTATTTATGTACTTATGTGTGTTGTGATAACTGTTGCCGATATTGGCACTATGTAAGGATGCCCGGGGGGGGGGTTGCGCAGCGGCCCGCCCCTTTGAGGGCGGCCGCCTTAGTGCCACAGGAAGGCACAGGGGTGGGAGGTCGTGTCCCTGGGTGTGACCAAGGGAGACCCCAGACAGGTAGCTGCTTCCGGCGGGGAGCAGCAAAGGGGGGGGTACATATGCTGTCCCCGCCCCCTCCTCGCCCTCTTGTCCACTCGTTCGCCTTGCCCGCCCATCCGCTTACCCGGCATCCGGAGGGACAAAGGGGGGGGCAGGTTTTTCTAACAATTTTCACTTTGTGTTGCAGGAGGAGTTACAGGGCGATCCAGGGTCTGCACATACCAAGGGGTATAGCATGCAGCAGCACCGTGTGGTGCTAAGCCAGGATACCCAGGGATCTTTAGCGTGTCCACTGGAAGACCTACGGCGCCCCGCTAACCGACAGGCGGTTGTGGGTCTGAGCAACCGGGGGCTGCCATGTATGCTCCGCCCACCCATCACGGGGGGGCGTGTGAAGCATGTGGACTGGAGGTCCACGGATGGGAGGGGGGGGACCCTCCCAACATTTGGTATACACCAATTGGCGTTGCCATGGTGACTCTAGGCTTATCAGACGGGCAGGCGGCTTGGGGCTGGCCTGCCCTGGGATCGCCCGTAAGATAACCCACCGTGTTTGCATATTTATTATGCTAATAAACCTGCAGCAATATTTCTCCACTTACATTCAGTGTCGTGTGTTTTATTTATGTACTTATGTGTGTTGTGATAACTGTTGCCGATATTGGCACTATGTAAGGATGCCCGGGGGGGGGGTTGCGCAGCGGCCCGCCCCTTTGAGGGCGGCCGCCTTAGTGCCACAGGAAGGCACAGGGGTGGGAGGTCGTGTCCCTGGGTGTGACCAAGGGAGACCCCAGACAGGTAGCTGCTTCCGGCGGGGAGCAGCAAAGGGGGGGGTACATATGCTGTCCCCGCCCCCTCCTCGCCCTCTTGTCCACTCGTTCGCCTTGCCCGCCCATCCGCTTACCCGGCATCCGGAGGGACAAAGGGGGGGGCAGGTTTTTCTAACAATTTTCACTTTGTGTTGCAGGAGGAGTTACAGGGCGATCCAGGGTCTGCACATACCAAGGGGTATAGCATGCAGCAGCACCGTGTGGTGCTAAGCCAGGATACCCAGGGATCTTTAGCGTGTCCACTGGAAGACCTACGGCGCCCCGCTAACCGACAGGCGGTTGTGGGTCTGAGCAACCGGGGGCTGCCATGTATGCTCCGCCCACCCATCACGGGGGGGCGTGTGAAGCATGTGGACTGGAGGTCCACGGATGGGAGGGGGGGGACCCTCCCAACATTTGGTATACACCAATTGGCGTTGCCATGGTGACTCTAGGCTTATCAGACGGGCAGGCGGCTTGGGGCTGGCCTGCCCTGGGATCACCCGTAAGATAACCCACCGTGTTTGCATATTTATTATGCTAATAAACCTGCAGCAATATTTCTCCACTTACATTCAGTGTCGTGTGTTTTATTTATGTACTTATGTGTGTTGTGATAACTGTTGCCGATATTGGCACTATTTGTCTTTGAAGACGGCAAGGGATATAGCGCCTGTTATGGTATAAAGTGGATTCTGTGCGCTAGTGATTGTCAGAACCCGTTGGTGGCCCCTGGGAAAGCGGGGAGTCACTGAGGCACAACCGTGGTGGTCGGGCCTCTAACCACCGGTGTCCTGGGGTCTGACCTACTGTGGCTGCAGGCTGGGCTGGGGCGACCAGCCTCTGGCTTCTGAAGGAGGTGGTATGGACTGTGGGGGAGGGTGTGGGGTGGACTCGAAACACACACTTCAGTTGCGCAGTCAGTCCCCGCCGTCCAGCCCACTCCTGGTGTTTACAAAAGCCTGAAACGTGATACTACACAGAGTAAGGTCACTCCGGCACAAGGGAATCCATGAACACAGCAGTGACTCGGCAAGGCTGGCACCAGCGTGAGGCGACTGGCAGTGCCAGCCGCGTCCCCGTGTGCGTGACCCGATGGGGCGTTCACCCCCTGCTAGGGTGAACAGGCGCCCCGGATTTTACCGACACTTGTCTTACTGTTAAATACATGTCTCGGTTTTGGGGACAAAGGTCGAATCATTATGCAAAGCAAACTGTATGCCCCCCCTCCTCGTTCCACGCGCCTCGGGAGGCTGAAAAAATCAAAGCGCTTCATCTGTTTCTATCAGTTGTAAAGGAAGATTTCGGCTGAAGGCCCCCAGCTGAGGGGCACTGGGCAGGGGTGGGAGAGGCGGGCACAGGGTGGAGGTCCTGCCATGGGTAATGTTCAGTACATGTAGCTGAGTAAATGTGTGTGTGAGAGAAGCTGGCTTAGTATACGGTGCTCACTTACGCGAGTGTAGCACCCCACACTAATCCAGACAACCCTTGTGGTGATTTTAGTGGTGTTTGACAACCCTAGAAAGCTCTCTCAGTGGTAGCTGTGGAGAGCAGCCTTCAGGCTTAGTCCAGAAGGAGAGTAAAGCAGCTTGTTTGACCAGAATACAATCTTATAGGTATAGATTAAGTGAAAAAGAACCACACAGTCTATTTTATAAAAATATGAATTTATTGTAAGATACTCACTCACACATATAGCTATCCTATCTCCTACCCAGAGATGTGCACAATGCAAAGAAAACGGGTAAGAAGCGGGATTACTCGGTGGTCACCGGGGGGGGGACGGACCAAACCATTTACTAAAATAGTAAAATGGTGGGTTGTGAAACACAACCCAAGCCAAGACTATACCCAGAAGACATAAAAGTGCTGGGGACCCAAGGAACCACCCAGGGTAAGTACCTAGGAGCCCCGCGGAGGCCATATGCAGAGTGGAAACTCGACCGGGGTACATCTGCAAGTCAACGGGTAAGTTGCGGTTGCAATTTTAAAGAAGGGCCCTTCCCAGTGGACCCTGAAGAAACCTGTGGAAGACAGAATGTTGGAGAGCCACGCCACCCGTGGATACTCGAGGAACCCGGATACCTACACCAGGGAAGCCGGGTGTATAGGTGCGAAGTGGCATCGGAAACCTCCATTGAATTCAATCGAGGACTTCAGGAAGATGCCACTGGCGAAAAAATGGAAAGTGTTCGGTGGAATCCAACCCTGGATTCAAGAAGAGTAGAACGTGCAAGCAGAGGGAATGAGTCTAGGTCACTCAGGTGTGACCAGGGGGCACAGGAGTAGTGTGCCCACCAATGTTGGCTGTTGCAGGGAAGTTGACGGTGCCCTTGTTGCAGCCACGTGGACCAGGTGAGACGGAACGGTGTACAATCTGTCCCACGTCGATATTCAGAAAATCCGTGTCCTACAGGAGCACCTACAGGCCTTGGCAATGGCAACACGTGGCAGAAGATGCAAAGGTACGGTGTCAAGACCAGCGAGGTCCAAGAGACTCACTACATACAAGTGAATCCGAGTAGGCCCCGAGCAAGCAGGAGAGCCCACTGGAGTTGAAGAAGACCCTTCAACAGGGTCCAAAGATCTCTGGAGACAATAGTCGCCCACCCTTAGCAACAGCCAGCCAACGCAGTGAACAGGGATGCAGTTCCGATCGTGTTGACCAGGGATACTGGCTGCAGTCTCTGTCTGAAGACAGTGCAAGCCTTGAGGAAGCTGTTGGACCCATCACCTGTGTTACCGACCCGGTGGAAGACCAGGATCAGCAATCGGTCAGCTGTGATGCGGTGCCTGCCGATGCAGGGAAGTGACTCCTTCACTCCCAGGGAGATTCATCGGGTGTCTTGGGATGTCCACATGACTTGTATGGAGCACGGACACTGACCGTGCTGCAGGCTGGTGGAACGAAGAGGTCGGGAGTCGACCGTCTTCCCGGTTGCAGTCTTGGTTCCAAAGCGAAGTCCAATGCCATCAGTCCAACGCGGTCAGAATGTCCAGAGGGTTGAAGAGGATGCAGAGTTTGATCTGAATCTAATTCCACGACAAATCTAGGGAGCCACCTACAGGTTAGCCCTTAAGTACCCTAAGGAAAGGGTTGGGACGATTCAGGGTTCCCTCTCAGGGAAGGGATCGGACCGTTGGGAGGATACTCCCATGTCTTTTGTCCAGTTTTGCGCCAAAGCGGGAGCCATCGACTCCCTGAGCTGGTTTGAAATGGACTATGCAAGGAGGGCCCCAAATGTGCCCCTCAAGCAGACTGAGTGGCACCAAGTCCTGTCTGGGAGGTGGTCACACCTCATGACAGGATATCTATTGTCCTGCCTTCCCTTGCTCGAGCTTGGCTCAGCAGCAGGAGGGCAGGAACATGTCCCAGGTCAGCAGCATCCCTAGCTTGCTGTCCGGTTCTGGAAGACTGGTACCGGGAGCACCAAGGGCCTCCCAGAGGAGCTATACAGTGTAGGGAAGCATACCTCCCACACAGTTTACGATGTGGGGGTACGACTCCAACTTGATGCCAAACATGCACTTTTCATTACAGCCAGTTTCGAGATGTCCATTGCATAATGACACATAGCCACTCTGTGTATCTTAGTGACTGATGCACTGACAACCCAAGAGAATGGGCTCCGAAGGCTGTAGGGGTGTTCTGCTCATGCAGAGGCACCCTGCCTTCAAGATAGAACAGGCCTGCCCTAGGGGTAACTTATAGGTTTTAAGTGCAGTGACCTCAGATATAGGGAAACATATATCTGCCGTAAGAGGTGCTAGAACCAGCCTACATAGGCTGCAATGGCAGGCCCATAGTCGCAATTTGAGTGATTCACCCCCCCATGGGTGGCATAATACATGCTGCAGCCCATGGGAGACCCCTGGTGTACCAATGCCCTGGGTACCTCGGTACCATATACTAGGGACTTGTAATGGTACACCAGTAGCCAATCTGAGATGTACCCAAGTATTCACCATATCAAGTTAAGGGAGAAGGCAGATAGACTGGGCTCCTGATTAGCAGGATCCCAGTCAGACTAGTCAGAAACAGCATAGCACCAGACAAAAAGTGTGGGTAACCATAAAAGCAGATCCTACTTTTCTACAGTGTGCGTATGTGTGTGTGTGTGTGTGTGTGTATATTTATTGTAATTGGATGTATATAGCGCTTACTACCCCTGATGAGGCGTCAAATCGCTTTATGGCGAGTAGCACGCTACTCCGGCACCCAAGGTTAGTGGTTAGTCCTGTAGTTATTGTTGGTTAATGTGATCAGCAATGTGCTTTCGAGACATTGCATCCATTTACTCCAGTTACTTTGTGATATATTAATACCATTTACTCGAGTTACTTTGTGATATATTAATACCAGGTATGAGGGATCCGCCGCGGATATTGGATATAGATGTTTATGTTCACTGAAAAAAACAAAGGTTACCGGGACGTTATATTTGAGCTTAGATTTCACTTTTACAAAACCACTGAAATTCAGCGGTTCTAGTTACCTGAGCTATAACTTGCGCCCACTCAAAGCACTGCTTATGACTTCACATATTACATCCCTCAAGACATGGTCCGTGACATCACTGATGACATCATCCGGTGACTGAGAGTGTCTTTTAAAAGTTTGAGAGTTAAATATATGCACCAAGGTGTATTGGTGAATCAGTGGGTGTATGAGTGCCTGTAAGGATGATTTAGTGGGTACGTGACTGGCTGTATAAGTGAGTGATTAGGTGTCTCGGTGAATGTATGTGTGAGTGACTGCTTGTGAGAATGTCTGTGTCAGTCTCTCAGTTGGTATCTAAGTGGCTGTATGGTTGTGAGTGGCTGCGTGACTGGCTGCATGGGTGATTCAGTAGCTTTGGGGGGATAGTGAGTGCATGTGTGAGGAGTTGTATGGGGGAATGTGTGTGTATGGCTGTGTGAGTGAGTGGATGTGTCAGTGGTATATAAGTGAGTAACTGGATAAGTGAAAGGTAGTAAAGGTGAGTGGGGTATATGAGTAACTGTATGGGTGAGTGAGTGAATGCGAGTGGCTGTATGGGTGAGTGTTTTTGTGTCAGTAACTGCATAGGTGAGTGAGTACATGTTAGTAACTGTATGAGTAAGTAGGTTTTTGTGTGTATTTGTATGGGCGAATAAGTGACTGACTGTATGGGTGAGTGACTAGGAGAGTGAGTAGCTTTATGAGCGACTGACTCAGTGTATGAGTGAATATGTTAGTGGCTGTATTAGTGAGTGAGCAGGTGTAGGAGTGGCTTTATGGGCCAGTGAGTGGATGTGTGTGAAGATCTATGAATCGGTCGGTGTGTATGTACTGGTATGCATCTGTGATTGTGAATGGTTGAGTTAGAGTGGGCATATGAAAGATTCTATCGGAGCGTGAGCAGAGCTTGAAAGGGAAAAATAAAAGTGCAAGTACTCTGTATCGGAGTATCCGCTTGTTTCTGAGACGTAACAATACTCCAATTAAAAGTATTACAGTCTCTTGAGAAGTGCAGGTACTCTCCCTCTCAAAATAAAAAAAAAGAAAAGAGCAGGTACTCAGTAACGGCCCATTTAAGCACTGGCAGTGAGTCGGTGCATCAGTGATTCCGTAGATGTTGTTATGAGGTCATGAGAGATATAATATGTGAGATCAAAGCAGTGCATTGCGGGGGCACAAGTTATAGTTTATATTATATATTATATTTATATAGTTTATAGTGAATTTCACTGGTTTTGTACGGGTGAAACTTGAGCTTAACTATAATGTCCCTGCAACCTTTGTTTTCTTTTTTAGTACATTTCTAACGTTTTTGTAAATGCTAATTCCTTACTATAAAGACCCTGTAACGGGTTTTTTTCCAGCTAATTGTTATTTTTTTTTAACCTAGTAGTCATGTTTGAAGATTGGTGGAGAAAGGGGGCAGGGCCTCTGACCAGCTCTCGGCAATCCAGCTGTCTGGGATTTACTGGATGTACCAGGAGGGGTAGTTGGCCCTCAAGGACCCTCCGCAGCCATGGGGATTTCATCCCCCATCAGCAGTGCACCACGAGGCGCGTTTACATAGTGATGGGGAAAGGGGCGTGGCCTAGTCAGTGCTCATAGCAATTTTGCTGTCTGGGACTTACTGGCAGTAACAGAAGGGCTTGTTGGCCCCCAAGGACTCTCAGCATTCAAGGGGTCTTCATCCCCCAACTAGTAATGCTCAAGAAGGTGCGTTTGCTGAGTTGTGGGGGGGGAGGGAAAGGTGGCATAGCCTCCGTCACTGCAACCCTGCTCTATGGGACTTAATCGAGGGGGTTTCTGGACACCATGGACCCTCAGGAAGCAAGGGGACTTCATCCCTGAACGTTAATACATTTGCCCTGGGGAGTTGGTGGTCCCCGAGGCATGGGGTTTACCCAGGGCATCCCCCACATGCGTTGTCAAGAATGCGGGGGAACTAGCAGACCTCAGGGTTGATGGGGTGGACATATGGGCGTCCCCTACACAAAGCCTCTGGGAGGTAGCGGTACCCGGAGCTGCGGGGTAGAGGGTGTGCTGGCCCCCATATCATTTTATTCTTTGTCCTGGGAAGTTGGTGGTCCCAGGGGCGCGTGGAGTGCCGCGTGTTCACCCCTGCATAATTAATAAACACTGCCCCTGGATTTGGCCTACTTGGGGACTTCATAAAAGACGCTCAGGAGCCTCCACGTCTTGTATTTGTTCATTTTTATTTTTTATTTTGCCACAGGTCCACCTGAGAAAGTGAAATAAAAAAATATCTACTTTTAACCCCCTGCGGGGTCCCTGTACACCCCACCGCCCTCCATATCTGGGGGTCAGGGTATTCCTACCCTTCCCCCCCCTTTTCTTTATTTTTTACTTTTTCCCCACTTTTTTGGTGAGACTCTGCTTCAAACAGAGTCCCAAGATGGCTACCAGCACATCCTGGTTGCAGTGTTGGCAGTTAATCAAATTTTAGTAGGATCCGAAAGTTCGCTGCAAGGGCTCACATCCCCAGATATCTATATTTTTTAGACTTTAATATCTTTGAAACTACTGAACAAATTTAAACCCAATCACGAAAGTACGCTTTCTGGACCACCATCTAGCTTTCTGCCAAATTCCGTGTAATTCTGTTCAGCGGTTCGCGCTGTAGTTGGGTTTAAAAAAAAAATAGAAAATTCCCATGGACATGACACGGGGGGGGGGGGGTAATCATTTTGGGACCCCCCTCTTTTCTCAGCTCCAGGTATGACTGATCACCCTGAAACTCTTCACACAGCAGCTGATAATGGGACTTTTAAAAACTTTTATTTAGTCAAGCGACAGCAAAGTTATTGGCAAAACCAAAAACGCTTTCCTATGGATCCTTTGGTCCTAACTATTCACTACCTACTGGCGGTTCTCAGGTGTGTGTGTGTGTGTGTGTGTATATATATAATATATATATTCCACAGCAGCATCCTAGGGGTACCACCATCCAAAGAAAGGCGCAACACCAGGAAACAGACTCCAAAGGCAAAGTTGAGAGTTAAATGATGATTTATTCAAGCATCAATCAATCAATCACGAAATTTGTAGAGCGCGCTACTCACCCCAGCGGCTCTCAAGGCGCTGGGGGGGGGGGGGGGGGGTGGGTGTGTGTGTGTGTGTGTGTGTGTGTGTGTGTGTATATATATATATATATATATATATTGGTATGTATAGATAGATCTCCTCACACTGGGTTTGTTGATTTGCTTGTGTGCGTCCTTATTGTTGGTGGTGCAGGAGAGAGGCGATACCACAAACGCCTCTTTAAACGTCAGACATTTTCCCTTAGTTAATAGAAGGCCCGTACCAAGGAGTTGTGTGGCCCTTCTCTTAACTAAGGGGAAATGTCTTGGATAGTGTTTGTGTGTGTGTGTATATGTATATATATATATATATGATATAATCTCAGTTCCCGTCACGCCACTTCGAATCCACGCCAACTCGGGCAGACAGGAAAAAGTTGCACAGCCAGAAATTGGTTCTTCTGGTACGCTTTTTTTTTATTTTCCTTTCATAATTTTCAGCCAAAGTGCATCGTGCTAACAAAGCACAGGCCTTCACGTTTCGGCCGAAGCCATCTACTGAGCCGCGTCAATATGTGCACATATTTACAAGGCTACACAAAAAACAGGACACACCAGATATAGAAATAAAACTGAAGACTTTAGCCCTACTTTAATGTCTGGCCTGTCCCGGTTTTTGCCTTTCAAAATCTGGTCACCCTCCCACTACTAACCAGCAATCTCAGGGCTTCAGTGCGTAAGGAGTGAAATACATCTTCTGTTTAGTGGTGGGCGCGCTGTCCATATTTGAGTCCGCTTGGTAGAAGTGCTGGGCGTTCCGAAAGCTGTCAGACCTCAGCAGTGCAGTGGTCCTGGTATCAGCCGGGGAGAGTAGCAGCTCAAGCCAAAGTGGTCCCACCACCCAAACACTTAGGAACCCCCCTGTTGGCAGTCACAGGTCCTCTGACCACAGTGTGACCTTCTGGCAGAGTCAGCACAAGTCAGTCCACTCCTGTCAGCAGGTCTCGATCTCTCTGTTGCATGGATTGTGACGCTCCGTTTGTTCAGGAGACTGACTGCAAAGCTGGAGACCCACTCCTAGGTTCTTCTGTGTGCCGGGTACCCTACCTTCGTTTAGTCCACTCTTGGACGGTCCCACACTCGAGGCCTGTCAGCTGTGGGGCTTCTCCTTTGGCGGTGGTCTCCCTGCTTGGACAGGCACCAGACAGACCCACAGCTCTTCAGCCAGATGCACGGACCAAGCGATGCTCTCCCACTTCTGGAAGACTGGCTGTCATGTGAGTCCGCCCTGGGTAGGAGTAGTGGTTTGTTTACTATGTGGAGCACTCCCTTCCTGGGCTACGAAGGAACCAGAAACAAACGGGATGTGTTTGTGTCCCCCTTTTAAATTATTTTTCCAGATGTGGGATGTTGTTTCTACTGTTTGGGATTGTGGAACCAGTTTGAGTTGGTTCCCTTTGAATAGTTCTCTCGCCGGTAGAGTGGGAGACTTGTTTGTCCAGTTGCGTTCTCCCAAAAACAATAATTACTCATAAAAAGGGCAGACGGGCCATAGAGATAAGAGGTGAACAAGAGTACCGGTTGAAGCTCACTTGTCTTCCTGGGGTATCCAAAGAGAGTAGAGTAGACGCCTCCCTCACTTATCGTGACATGCTTCATCATCGGTGCCTAGCCACACCCTGCTAGGATGATACCACCCCGGCGGACTCAACCAGAAGAAGGTCTCTGGGAGTTCGTAGATAAAATGAAGCTGGATAAAGCAGGGATCCAGAAAAGAGTGCTAGGCAATAAGTTAAAAATACTTCACAGTATATACCAAAGAATTAATTTTATTAGTAGGGTACTGGGGGTATAGTTAAAAGCAGAAGTGTAACCAGGTTATAGTTTGAGAGTTATTACTCCATTAACCTTGATTAATCGGAATGCTAATGCTCCAGCGGAAACGGCAAATTTACATATTCTCCCTGTGAGAAGTTGGCCTGGTATATGATGTTCACTAGTTAAAGTGACCACCTTGTACCATGCCAAGCAACCCTTATGGTGTGGTTGTAAGTCAACCTTTTCGGACCAGCTGCCCTAGTGGTAGCGTAGGCTAAGCAGTCTTTGAGGCTAAACTCGTGAAACGTGTTAAGCCAGCTGTTTTACCAAATGTAACCCCCTTTTATACCAATGAAAGGACACCACACAGATATATATTGAAAATATATATGTATTTATTTCTCAAAGTATCCCCTAGACTCTTTATGAGCACAGGAGCACAAATCGTTAAACAAGAATACGTTACAGAAGTTGCACTTTATATGGATAGGCCCTGGTGGCCGCTCAAACCATATACTAAAATAGTGGTATAAGTACCACGAACAGAAAAGGGAAAAGGCCTAGGGCCTCTAGAATCGCTGGGCCTACAAGGAGCTAACTTTAGTTAGTGACCAGGAGGTCCACGGGTTGCGTGTGCAGAGCAAATAGTCACACGCGAGCTCCCATAGGTTTTCAATGGGTGCGTAAAAGTTACAAAGTTACTGCAAAAAGGATCTTCCGGATGGACTATGAACTCAAGATTGGAAACACAGACACTAGAGATGATACTCTACACTTGGGCACCGGAGTGCCAGCTTTACCTCACCCACAGGAAGCGGGTGCATAGGTCTCGAAGTGCGTCGGGTTTCTTCTATATGTTCAATGGAGCCTGAAGACAAAGATGCTGCAGGCGATCGGTCCGGAAGAGATGCGGTGGATCCAAGAGTGGATCGGAGTTGTAGAAGACCTGTAAGCAGAGGGGACGGTGTTCAGTCACTAGCCAGTGACCAGCGTGGCACCAGGTGGGTACCAGGCGATGTCGGGTGCAAACAGGAGGAAAGGTGTAGCTTGTCTCTGTAGCCACGTGGTCCCTGAAGGTCGACGACGTCCAGGAGTCGGTTCACGAGCTGTCCCACGCAGGCTCTCGCTGTCGGCGGTGTCGGCGACTTGATCGAAGCAAACAAGCCTTGGCAAAAGCAATTGTTTTGGAAAATGAAATAAGCTGATGGTTCTGACCAGCAAGGTCAGGGGGACTGCTCCTTTGGAGGGGAGCAAGGGCCAGTCTGGAGCAACCAGACCAGCGGTGTAGTTCTTGAAGTTCATCGCCAAGATGGCCACTAGCCAACGGGCCAGCAACCGGTTAGGCGCGTCGAGTGGCAAAATGCAGAAGGGCCCCACGCAGATCGTGGAGATGCTGGAGGGCTCACCTTTGGTGCAGATGCTGCTCGAGGGTTGGGCTTCTCAGATCCCAAAGCACAACTTGGAGGGAGCCTCGGTGGTTGCGCTTGCAGCTTGTCGTGGTCGTTTCAAGATGGCTGGCTCCACGTGTCTCGGTGCCTCCACGGGTTCCTTCTTTTCAGGGACTGTGGATCGGGCGGTGAGAGGTCTGGAGGTCCAGGTCTTGTCAGTCTCTGGGCTCAGGCTCCGGCGGCGGCAAAGCAGACGTTGATTCGCTGGATGGTGCTTGCGTTAGCAAGGTGGTCACTCCCTGACCACAGGGGAGATTGGCTTCAGTCCTCTGTGCGGCAGAGCGTCGAAGTTCCCGTCTTCTTCTTGTAGTTAAGTTGATTCCAGGATGTCTGAAGTCTTAGGACACAGCTCCTACCTTTAAGCGGATTCTAGGGGCCGGACTACCTGCTAGGTCCCTCCCTAAGGGTGGGACCAGGAAGGGGGGTGGTTACACCCCCAATCCTTTGTCCAGCTCGCCCCAGGTCCAGGGCTGGTGTGCCCCAGGATCGGTTTGAACTGGCATATGCACCAAGGCTCCTTGTGAGCCTCAGGCATGTCTGGTTTCTTTCAAGCCCTACCTGACCAATACACAAAATCCTGTCTGGGGTGGTGCACGCACCTCCCCTGGCAGGAAACCCTTTGTCCACACCTCCCAAGCTGGAAGGACTCCCAGCAGCAGGAGGGCAAACTTGTGTCTCTGGTGGCAGCATCCATTTTGTGGAGCTGAGGCTATGTCTGATTTTACCCGGGTTTCAGGTACTGTACATGTCGTGTCCCTCTAGAAGGGTGGAATGCTAACCCCGTCGCCAGAATTGGCGAGGGGTTAGTATTCCAATTCGTATGACACCTTACTCGACATGTTTTGATAAGGCCAAACCAAAGATAGCATTTAACCGCGAGGTTCATAATGCACTTAAGAGTATATGGTAGGACGATATCTGGAAACAGTAGAAGGAAGTTGTTCCAACCACTGCAGACAGGCTCCGCTCATGCCAGAGCACCATCTCACATGGAACCAAGCACTCTGCCTTCAGGATTCTTAAGGCCTGCCATAGGAGTGACTTATAGGTTAATATGTGTCCCATTTAAGGTTAGGTATACTACACCTAAGTAAGAGGTGATTACACCAACTTACCCCAGCTGAGTGATCAGCCAGTTGTGTCAAATTGTTAGGCCAGGCCAGGGGTGGCATAATACATGCTTCAGCCCCTGGTAGGCCTTAGATACACCAATGCCCTGGGTACCTAGTGTACACTGGTACAGGGGCTCACAGGGTGATCCAACCAATTGGGTATGTACCTAGGGTACATGGAGTCCATTTTAAAGAGAGAACAGCCAGGCTGAGATCCTGAATGGCAGGATCTCAGGCCAACTAAGTCGAAAAACCAGCTAGACACTAGGCAAAAAATTTGGGGGTAACCATAGAGATATCCACCTTCCTACACTCCCTATGTCACAGACTCGTCCTCACACCAACTCATTTATACATTCATTCATTGGTGGGGCCCATAACACCAACACACATTCGTCTCCCTCAAATCTGTACACAGGAGAAAAAGCGCTGGACATGTGGGGGTACCTTGTTACCTGTCGAGTAAATTTCTTTACATTATATACATCTGCACCTATAGAATCCTGACCTTAACATCAAGGCACTCCACCACTTGGTCGACGGACCAATTAGTTGGACTGGCTGATGGTGATTTAGAACCAGCTAAAACACATTAAAGCCTAGGAAACATGTGATTACATTTCAGTACCTAATTAAAAGAATCACAAACTCATTTCTTATTAATCCAACTTTTGTTTAGCTAATATTTTTCTTCGCATTAGCATTCAGACGCTACAGCATATAACATAGTTCGTTTTATTTCTGGAAATCATTAAATCTTTAAAACACAAGCATATATATTTCGCATTGCATTTATATTTACCAAGATCTCAAAGTTGGTGACCCTCCGATCACAGGGATGCAATGTTCAAAGTCACAGCTACAATCTCCAGAATAAACTGTCCAACCCACAGCAATAATCAATCATCAGTTGTAATAGCTTTCCCAAATTTTAAAGAAACCCATGGTAAACCATGGAAATCTTCATCAGCTCAACGTAGACTCAACGCCATAGACGATCATACCAGTGAACCACCCCCCTTTGCAGATCAGACTCTTTTATACCCTTTTTCCCGCTGACTTCAGATCAATATGCAAGAATTTTAGGGGTAGAAACTGTTCCGATTGGCTAATCCAATTCAATTTGCAAGTTCTCCGAGTTTTCTCATGTTCGACATCGTGCTCACATGACGGCGGCACCTTCAGAGCTCCATCTTAAGTACTGCGGCCTAGCAGGCCCGAATGCCAACTTAAGCAAAAACAGACATAACAGTAATTAGAATATAGAAATGAAAATTCTAATGCTTAATCCCACACTAATCCCAATATATATTAGTATTTTCCTAGCTTGTAGCAACATTTAAAGCAATAATACTCACCCTTCTACAGCCCTGGAAGCACAAACCATCACAAAGGCAACATGAATCGTGCAATTCTCTATTTCACCACATTCTAAGGTTAGTTTGCGTACCACAGTTAATTATTTAAAAGTTGATTAGTCATTTCACTTCAAACTAATTAGTACGAGTTAATACTTAGAATGATTACATAATTAATTTCATGCAAAATAGAGGCGATATACAAAATTTTGTTTTAGCTGCTCCATCACTAACATGTTTCAGTCCAAAACAGATCTGGGGCCTTCTTCAGTACTTAAGTAATGTCCCTGCTTGAAACAACTACACATTCATTAGGGCTAAAAAAATCCACTCGACTGCTCACATATGCGAGCTAAATTTAACGAGGGCGAGCTGTTTTTAGGTCCTACTCACCCTGTCTGGTGAGTAGGAAGACAAACCAACATTTGTCCTCGGTCTCTGAAAACAGAGCAAATGTGACTAGATAACAAGATTTAAAGGCATTTTTATTGCTCACAGAGTTAATGAGCAATAAAGATGCCTTTAAATCTTGTTATCTTGTCACATTTGCTCTGATTTCAGAGACGACGGTCAAGTGGGTTGCAGTTAGGTCAAGGAGATTTTTCATGGTACTAGACCTGCAGGACTAGTACAATTTTTTTTATTTTTTATTTTTCGAGCCCTGTTCATTCTCTTTGTGTGTAGAAGGCCTATAGCTCTCACCTGAGGTTGATACATCTGTGGATTACACCCTAATTATGGGTTGTTTTGGCATTATGCGTGTCTGGCGCCTGGTGCCATCCTGTAGTCACACTTGTGTCAAGGTGCTAGCACTACCTGGTAACCTACAGGCTCCCGCTGTTCAGACCGGCTTCATATAGTACCTACTTGTACAGAGTAGGCCGTGTTCGCTGAAGGTGATGGCTCTCACAGCAGGCAGTGATATTGTATTGTAATTGCATTTATATAGCGCTTAATATCCCTGACGAGGCATCCAAGTGCTTTTTCGGCAAGTAGCACGCTACTCCAGAACCCATGAAGGATTAGTGTTGAATTAGTATAGTGAAATATGAAGGTAATTTTAGTGGTGGATATGTTAGTCCGTTATTTGGATTGAGAAGGATATCGGACGGATAACGGAGGGAAAAAGGTTTGCATTTGTATAGCGCTTGCTAACCCTGATGAGGTGTTGAAGTGGTTTTTCGGAGAGTAGCACGCTACTCTGGGACCCATAGAGGATTAGTGGTGAAATCTGAAATTTGAGAAGCTGGTCTGTTATTTTGATTGAAAGGATAGTGGAGGGATAGAGTGAAGAATTTAGACTTTTTTTTGGGGGGGGGGGCATAGGAGTAGTGGGAGGTTTGGGGTGAGTAAAAGGGATGTGGAAGGGAAGAGTCAGAGGGAAGGGTTTAGAAAGGCTTGTTTTGGGGGAACGGTATACTAAAGAGGTGTCAGATGAGGCAAGGAGGGACGGAGTAGGGGGGTCTAGAAAGGGCTACTTTGGGGATCATAGTAGCGGTATGGGGTTTGGGATGAATGAGCAAGTGGATGTAAAGGATATATTGATAGAGGTATAGGGTGAGAACAGGGTAGTGCATAGGATATGCTGAATTAGAAGAAAGTGATAATTATATAGATCCATAAGTACATGGAAAGCATATAGATGCATAAAGGAAGTAAGTATTTGTAGATTAAAGATATTGCTAGAGGTGTAGGGTGAGAAATAGGGTAGTGCATTGGAAAGAATAGTAGAGATAGGTTTGAGATGAGTTGAGGTAGAGGATATATTAGATGCATTGGAGTGGAGTGGTGTGGCTCACTGGTTAGAGGTGGCAGACCCGGAAGCAGAGGTCGGCCCGGGACCAGGGTTCGATTCCCGACGCGGCAGGGTCTTGGGCCAAGGTCAGCGGACTCGATAATTCTCGCCTCGGTGCCTACTCTAACCATGGATCCCACTCAGCAACTCTGGGCAACAGCTTGCTTAATCTCCACTTACAGCCCCATCAGCGCCGGGGATGCTTGTCTTCACCTTGGAGATGCCCAGTAGGGACCATCTCACAGGGAAAGCCAGGATGGGTTCCCCAGCGGTATACAGCGCCGGGACGCCCCGTTGCTGGGGCAGCTGTGCGCTTTACAAGTATGTAAATGTATGTGTCTTGTAAAGCGCACTGCTGCCCTGAGGCGTCGTGGCGCTGTAGACCGCTGGGGAACCCGTCCTGGCTATCCCTGTGAGATGGTCCCTCCTGGGTATCTCCAAGGTGAAACCAGGCATCCCCGGCGAATGTGGGGGGCCGTTGTGGAGATGAGGCAAGCTAATGCCCAGAGTTGCCGAGTGTGTTCCTGGTTAGAGTAGGTACCGAGGCGAGAATTATCGAGTCCGTTTTGACCCTGGTCCACGACCCTGCCGCGTCGGGAATTGAACCCTGGTCCCTGGCCGATTCTCTGCTTGCAGATCTGCCGCCTCTAACCAGTGAGCCACACCTCTCCACTACATTTACATTTACATTTACATTTACATTAGATAAACTCTGGCTTTCAAGTGTTTTACTTAATTTTTGTTAATCACAATTATTCTACATGTTTATACAAAGCAATACACATAAATAGGTACATATCTATAATACAAATAAATGCTTATATACAGAGTGATATGCTGTAAATATCTGTTTGCATCTGGTGCTTATGTGGGAAAAAGCCAATTCTTGAGTAATTTTCTGAAGATAAGTTGGTTGCCCGTGGGTCTTATGTTGGGGGTAAAGAGTTCCACAGCTTGGCTACTTGAACAGAGAACGATGTGCCACCCATGGTTTCTTTCTTGAATCTTCGGATTTTGAGGCGATGTGCCACTCTAGATCAGAGATTCCTATGCTGAATGTGTTTGGTGATTTTATTCCTGATGAAGAGCGGTCCCATTCCATGTATCGCTTTGTGGGTGATACAAAGCAGCTTGAACGTGGATCTTCTGGCAACCGGTAACCAATGCAGGGCTTTCAAGGCAGGGGAGATGTGGTCTCGCGGTTTGATATGCAAGAGTAGTCAGTTGTAGTCCTTTCATGGTTGTTAAAGGTGATCCGTGGTAAGAGGCTATTGGTGTAATCCAGTTTGGACAGAACAAGGGAGATGGTAGCCTGAACCTTGTGTGGAAGTCCCAAATGCCGAAACACAAGTTGCAGAGTTTTTATAGTAACAAAGCTTCATCTTGCTAGTTTGTCCACTTGGGCATTCATCGATAGCTTGGAGTCCATAGTCATTCCGAGGTTTCTTACTTCTTTCGATATTTTAGACGGTGATCCCAGTTCATCAGGCCAGGCGGCAAGTGGGTCATAATGTTTCCAATCGCCACACGTGAGTATTTCCATTTTGGAAGCATTCAATTTGAGATGGCTCTAGGTCATTCATTGATCCACGGCTCTGAAACAACTGAAAATTGGCGAGTTTCCAATTTCTTTGTGGCATTCCAGTTGAAGGAGTATTTACGTGTCATCTGCATAGTTATAGCACATGAGGTGAAATTGATTAATCCGTATCGGTAATGACTTCATGTAGATGTTGAAAAGCATGGGCGAGATGATAGAACCTTGAGGGACCCCTGCTTTTGTGGAGTATGGTTCGGACGAGAAAGGTGGGGTATGGATGACATTAGTTCTGTTTCGAAGGTAGGACGCGATCCAGTCTAGAGCAGTTCCCTCTATGCCGGCTTTATAGAGTCTTTGTTTCAGAGTGTCATGGTCAACCGTGTCAAAGGCAGTGAGAGGTCCAAGAGGAGTAGCGCAGTATCCCCGCTGCGGTCAACTGTATTCCTCAGGTCATCCCAGATGGCAAGGAGGGCAGATTCAGTGCCTCTTCCCAGACAGAATCCTGTTTGGAGGTCTGAGAGTATGACATTCTCTTCAATGATTTGTGACATCTGGGCAAACGCTGCTCTTTCGATCAGTTTACCCAGGAATGGTCCATTTGTAATGGGTCTGTAGTTGTCAGGGTTCAGCGGGTCAAAGTATGTTTTCTTCAGTAAAGGGCGTATGTGTGACTTTTTGAGTTCTTCCAGAAATATTCCAGTAGTTAAGAAATCGTTGAGGATTCTTCTTACTGGAGTGGCAGCAGAGGTTGTTAAAAGAAGTGTCTTGAAAGTTTGTGGCGGACAGGGGTCAGAGGGGGCTGCCGGCAGGCCTGCTTGTTTTGACCAGGTCCATAAATTCATCGTGTGAGATGTGTTGGAAGGAACGGAGAGGCTGGGTTGGAGTATTCTTGTATTGTTGTTTTGCGAAAGGGTCAGTGCTGGTGCTTGGTCTCCGTTTTAAGTACAAGTCCAACGTGTCTGCTTTGTCTGTGTAATGATTTGCCAGTTTGTCTGTGAAATCTTGAGTAACAGGATGAGTTCCTTCTACGCAACTTGGTTTACGAAATTCATTGAGTATTTTATAGAATTCTTTATTTGCACATTTAGCATTTTGAATCCTGTCTGAATAGTACCGTTTCTTTGCTTTTTTGAGAGCTGACTTGTATAATCTGTTACTTTTCTGTAGGTGAAGTTTGTCTTGTTTGGCGTTTGTTTTGAGCCAGGCATGTTGCAGCTTTCTAATTTGTTGTTTTATGTCTTTTGTTATCTCTGTATTGCTCCAGGGTGCTTTTTAGGTCTCGCCTAGCGTAGCAGCGTTTGCGCTGCCCGCTGGGCGAGATTTATTGTTAAGGAGGACTTTCAGAAGAGGGCTTGAGGCCCCGCCTCTAATTTCCATTGGCTGGGGTCACCGTTTATGCTAAACGATAGCCTGCCATTGGAAATGAGGGTTTTGGGTTCACGCCCTTTCGCCACCGATCCGGACTCGGTGGCCTGCTTTGCTGCTGTCGCAAAGCACTTTCTTATCTTTATGGGGCCATGTGTTTCTCCTTAGAAACACATGGCCCCATAAAGACAAGAGATCCCCATGCTCTTGCTGCAGCGCGGTCCTCTTTCACTTTCGGGACCGCGCTTGTTTCTTTTCTTTGTGAGCCACTCTCACTGCAGGCACGACGTGTTTTTTTTTATTTATTAATGGAGCATTGCGCTTTAATGCGCTTTAAATTTTAAATGCAGTACAGAGCCCTCGTTGCTGTGTGTGCGCTACATGAACGGATATAATAGGCGCTTGCTCTACAATGTCTGCTGGCTGTTTGTTTAGCGAATTCATACTGCGCAAACTGAACTTGAGTAGTAGAGACCTTTACAAGACACCCAGTTACATTACACAAGAGCACATTCACACAGGAACACATCGCCTTTTAGAAGGCACGGGAAATTAACTAATTTGCCCTGAATAACACATTGGTAAGCCAACGCCGTGACTCGGAACAACACCAGCTTCCACACGCGATCATCATGCGTGATTAATCAATTAATCGAACGCAATCATCATGCGTGATTAATCAATTAAATTCCCCATGGTCCCCCTGTTTACTAAAAATGGGGTGCTAAGGAACATTCACATAAGCTATATGAAGGGACCACCCTGTTAAATCTGTTTTGTGTTCTATCTACTCCCCGTTTTTTGTTTCTATTATTCGGCCTTTTTCTGCTCCCCATGTGCCCCCTTCCAGATCCTCCTCTCCTTCCGCATTCTGCCAGCCCCCTCCCACCCAATAGTCTCCCACCACCATGTCCATCACCACCACGTCCACCACCATCCCCACGTCGTCGTCGACCATCCCCACGTCGTCGTCGACCATCCCCACGTCGTCATCGACCATCCCCACGTCGTCGTCGACCATCCCCACGTCGTCGTCGACCATCCCCACGTCGTCGTCGACCATCCCCACGTCGTCGTCGACCATCCCCACGTCGTCATCGACCATCCCCACGTCGTCGTCGACCATCCCCACGTCGTCGTCGACCATCCCCACGTCGTCGTCGACCATCCCCACGTCGTCGTCGACCATCCCCACGTCGTCGTCGACCATCCCCACGTCGTCGTCCACCATCCCCACGTCGTCGTCCACCATCCCCACGTCGTCGTCCACCATCCCCACGTCGTCGTCCACCATCCCCACGTCGTCGTCCACCATCCCCACGTCGTCGTCCACCATCCCCACGTCGTCGTCCACCATCCCCACGTCGTCGTCCACCATCCCCACGTCGTCGTCCACCATCCCCACGTCGTCGTCCACCATCATCCCCACGTCGTCGTCCACCATCATCCCCACGTCGTCATCCACCATCATCCCCACGTCGTCGTCCACCATCATCCCCACGTCGTCGTCCACCATCATCCCCACGTCGTCGTCCACCATCATCCCCACGTCGTCGTCCACCATCATCCCCACGTCGTCGTCCACCATCATCCCCACGTCGTCGTCCACCATCATCCCCACGTCGTCGTCCACCATCATCCCCACGTCGTCGTCCACCACCACCACGTCATCCGCGTCTTCCACCACGTCGTCGTCCACCACCGCCACCACGTCGTCGTCCACCACCAACACTACATCCACCACCACCCGTAACCGGTAAAGTGTCATTGAAGGGCAGGGATAATAGGAGTGTCATCCCCGGCTGTACATGGGACTTTTAAGGATGCATTGGGTGCAAGAAGAGGGGAATAGGGGCTAGAACTTCATTAAGTTAAAGCCGTTTGCTTTGCTATACTCTACCATTAGCAAAGCAAATGGCTTTAACTTAATCAAAGGCGAGACCTATTGCATTTTCAATGCTTGTTTTCTTTTGTTCTGTTGTGTGGTTTTGAGTGGTATCAGGATGTCAAAAGCTTCCTGTAGCCACTCATATAGATTTTGAACAGAGTTTGTTTCCAGATTTGTACTTGATGCTAGTTGTGTTTCTAAGTGTTCCAAATTGAGTTTGTTCCATGGCGATAGGTGGATGCACATATGGTGGTCTTAGGTGAGTCCCTTAGTGTTGTTTTGTGTTGGAAAGCAAGCAAGTGGTGGTCTGACCATGTGACCATGTGACTGGAGTTATAGTTTGAAAGGTAACTAGTTTGGTATTAGCAGAATGACATCTAGGATGTGTCCAGCGATGTGTGTGGATTTGTGGACAATCTGATGCAGGTTCAGTGTGTCGAGGCCAATGATTGTTTTTGGATGGGTCGTATTGGGTTTGTCAAACCAAATGTTGAGGTCACACAGAACGCATAGCTTGGAGTGTATTGTTATCAGGTTTGAAACTGTGTCTAGAAGTGCGTCTGGGAATGGCGCCTTGCTAGGTGGAGGTTTGTAAAGGAGCAGGAAGTTACAGGATGAAGACGGTGTACGGTTGCATCTGGTGAGAAGAGCCTCACAATTCTTTATGGAAATGTCGTCCACTTTAGTGATATGTAATGTTTGCCTGAACACAACAGCTAGACCACCTCCTTTTTTGCCTATACGCTTTAGGGTGATCGTTTGATAGCCTAGAGGAATGGCTTCATGCAGGACTGGAGCCATATCATCTCCCAACCATTGATTCAGTTATGAATAGTATGTCTCTGTTTTGCGTCAGTGAGAAGGTCGTAGATGTGATGTTTGTTTTTGGAGAGGGATCGAGTGTTTATTAGTAGACCGTTTAGAGAATGCGCTTTGGTGATAGTGAGACTTTGTTTTGCAGACGAGAGATCAGTATTGTGTGGGTTTGTAGCAGGTGTGTTTTTGGTGCTGGTGTGCGCTCCAAACTGCAGCACCTGAAGCACACGCACACTTGTGAAATCTTTGCTGCCGCCTCTCATCAGCCTTTTAAAGTAGGGCTGAAAAAGGAGCAGGCCCTGATGAGTAGCTTGCCTGGGCGCAGCAAGAGAACTCCCTAGTGCCCTAGGAAAAGACAAAGGCACTGATTCAATCTACAAGACTGTCTAGATGCAGCAAGAGAGCCCCCCCCCCCCCCCCCCCCAGTGAGAGACAAAGGTACTGGATCCGTCTAGAAGACTGTCTAGATGCAGCAAGAGAGCCCCCCCCAGCGCCCTAGAGAGACACAAAGGCACTGGATCCATCTAGAAGACTGTCTAGGAGCAGCAAAAGACCCCCAGCAGCTTAGCAAGAGACAAAGGCACTGACTCCATCAAGAAGACTGTCTAGGCGCAGCAAGAGAGCCCCCCCCCAGTGAGAGACAAAGGCATTGATTCCATCTAGATGATTATCTAGGCGCAGCAAGAAAGCCCCCCAGCAGCTTAGCGAGAGACAAAGGCACTGATTCCATCTAGAAAAATGTCTAGGTGTAGCAAGAGAGCCCCCCCTCCCTCCCCCCCCCCCCCCTGTGAGAGACAAAGGCACTGAATCAATCTAGAAGACTGTCTAGGCGCAGCAAGAGTGCCCCCCCCCCAGCGCCCTAGAGAGAGACAAAGGCACTGACTCCATCAAGAAGACTGTCTAGGCACAGCAAGAGAGCCCCCCCCCCCCCCCCCAGTGAGAGACAAAGGCACTGGATCCATCTAGAAGACTGTCTAGGCACAGCAAGAGAGCCCCCTCCCCCCCCCCCCCAGTGAGAGACAAAGGTACTGGATCCGTCTAGAAGACTGTCTAGGCGCAGCAAAAGAGCCCCCCCCCCAGTGAGAGACAAAGGCACTGACTCCATCAAGAAGACTGTCTAGGCACAGCAAGAGAGCCCCCCCCCCCCCCCAGTGAGAGACAAAGGCACTGGATCCATCTAAAAGACTGTCTAGGCACAGCAAGAGAGCCCCCCCCTCCTCCCCCCCAGTGAGAGACAAAGGTACTGGATCCGTCTAGAAGACTGTCTAGGCGCAGCAAGAGAGCCCCCCCCAGTGAGAGACAAAGGCATTGATTCCATCTAGATGATTATCTAGGCGCAGCAAGAGAGCCCCCCAGCAGCTTAGCGAGAGACAAAGGCACTGATTCCATCTAGAAGACTGTCTAGGCGCAGCAAGAGAGCCCCCCCCCCCTAGGGAGAGACAAAGGCACTGACTCCATCAAGAAAACTGTCTAGGCGCAGCAAGAGAGCCCCCCCCCCCCCCTAGGGAGAGACAAAGGCACTGATTCCATATACAAGATTCCCTGGATGCAACAGGAGAGCTCCCTAGCGCTCCTGGCAGAGACAAAGGCCCTGATTTAGTCTAGATTGCCCAGGCGTTACAAGAGAGCCCCTACCGCTCTAGGGAGAAGCAAAGGTGATGATTTCGGTGTCCCTCCCGTGTGTCTGGACGGAGCCCTGCCCTCCCGTGTGTCTGGACAGCACCCCATGTGACCGGTGCCCTCCCGTGTGACTGTACGGTATGTGATCGTTGCCCCCCTTGTGACTGGACAGTGCCCTCCTTCGGTGTGACTGGACGGTACCCCATGTGACCGGTGCCCTCCCGTGTGACTGGACGGTACCCTCCTGTGTGTCTGGACAGCACCGCATGTGACCGTTGTCCTCCCGTATGACGGGTACCCCATGTGACCGGTGCCCTCCGTGTGACGGGACGGTACCCCATGTGATCGGTGCCCACCCGTGTGAGGACGGTACCCTCCTGTGTGTCTGGAAGGTACCCCATGTGACCGGTGCCCTCCGTGTGACGGGTACCCCATGTGACCGGTGCCCTCCGTGTGACGGGACGGTACCCCATGTGATCGGTGCCCACCCGTGTGACTGGACAGTACCCTCCTGTGTGTCTGGACAGCACCCCATGTGACCGGTGTCCTCACGTGTGACTGGACGGTATGTGACCGGTGCACTTCCGTGTGACTGAACGGTGCCCTCCTCGCGTGGGACGGGACGGTACCCCATGTGACCGGTGCCCTCCGTGTGACGGGTACCCCATGTGACCGGTGCCCTCCGTGTGACGGGACGGTACCCCATGTGACCGGTGCCCTGCCGTGTGACTGAGCGGTGCCCTCCCGTGTGTCTGGACAGCACCCCATGTGACCGGTGCCCTCCCTTGTGACTGTACGGCAGGCAGGCAACTAGAGCCAAATTTCGGGGGGGGCTGAAAAAGATTTCGGGGGGCTAAGTCTTCCAGCCATAGGCAGAAAGGCTGTAAGAAGGGTTGAAAACACAACAAAAGCCTCATTAACGAGTAAATGGTCTTTTAAAGACGTGTGAAGCACTCGGGTGCGGCTGCAATTAGACGGACGCCAGCCCGCGAGGCTGTCTCAGCCGGGCTGTCACACACGACGGGGGGGGGGGCTGAAGCCCGGTGAGCCCAATGGGTGTTGCGCGCCTGCTGTACGGTATGTGATCGGTGCCCCCCCCGTGTGACTGGACGGTGCCCTCCTCCCTTGTGACTGAACGGTACCCCATGTGACCGGTACCCTCCCGTGTGACTGGACGGTACCCTCCCGTGTGTCTGGACAGCACCCCATGTGACCGGTGCCCTCCCGTGTGACTGTACGGTATGTGATCGGTGCCCCCCGTGTGGCTGGACTGTACCCCATGTGACCGGTGCCCTCCCGTGTGACTGTACGGTATGTGACCGGTGCCCACCCGTGTGGCTGGACTGTACCCCATGTGACCGGTGCCCTCCCGTGTGACTGTACGGTATGTGACCGGTGCCCTCCCGTGTGACTGTACGGTATGTGACCGGTGCCCACCCGTGTGGCTGGACTGTACCCCATGTGACCGGTGCCCTCCCGTGTGACTGTACGGTATGTGACCGGTGCCCACCCGTGTGGCTGGACGGTGCCCTCCCGTGTGATTGGACGGTGCTGTCTTTCAGACCCTTCCAGGTAACCTGCTGCAGGGGTCACTCGGGCAGAGCGCGCGTCTGTAATACCAGGCAGGGCACATTCCTGTCACAACAGCACTGCCCTCCGTCTACTGCACGCTGATGACGTAATCATGGCAGCCCGCCCTGTCTGTTCTCATCAGAGCCACTGGAATTATGTGATTGTGTCCGCTGCGTTTTTCGCATTATATATGTGCCACATATTTCACCATCTGCCGATAATTTGCAGAATTTAACAAAAATTGTTTCCAGCTCAAACGTGTCTGAAGTTGATAAAAGCGCAGCGACTTATGTTACTGCGCAGTAAGGTCCCTTGCAGAGCGTGACTGGACACCTTTCTGCCCAGACATTGTTGACAATTAAAAAAAAAAATAGTGAGTTAATACGATCATACAATGTGTCGCATAATGTACTGAATCCTGCCGCATGCTTTGGCCCTCTCCTGCCGCATACTTCCAGTGGCCCTGGTTATTGTAAGGCCTCTGCTTAGTTGCAAACTCTTACACTATTGTTATAACATCCTGAGCGCGAGCTCCCCATTACACACCCAAACATTGTAGCTCCTAACCCGTTGCACCTGCACGAAGCACTGTGAGGCACTCTGACACGCGCCTGGGCCTTTATCGTGACACTACAAACCCACGAATACTAGTTCTCGCTCTAGTGAAGAGGGCACTCTGCAGGAGGAGCATTAGCCCACTGAGCTGGTATTACTCCCCTCTCCCCCGTTGTGTGCTGCCTCCCCTGTTGCACACTTTAGTATAGCGCCCCGAGAGGGGTTGGATCCCTTCAGGCGCTGGGGATTGAGAGGAGTGGCTAGGGTTGTCCTAGGGGGAGGGGGGGGGACGACTACCGGGTCACGTGCTCCACCCACGGCACTTCTTAGATTCCAGGAGCGTTGGGGGGGGGGGGGTGAATCTGTGCTCTGTTGGTGGGGGCCCAGGGCTGTGCTGTTGAAGGGGGTGTATAATGGACCCCTTTGTAAGATGCATGCTTTGTGGAGCAGCTCACAGTGGCAGCCACGGAGGGCTTCTGTGGGGGCGGCTCTTAGACTTGGGGCAGGGGGGCATGTGTACCAGTCCAGCTCGGAGGTGGGGGCCTGGAGGGCGCACTTAGAGCAATAGCAACGCCCTCTGCAGTGTTGGAGAGGCGCCGAAGCGGTGGCAGTTGGGACTGCGCCTTGGAGCGGCATGGCATTACCATGGCGCTGGTCTGGAGCAGCTGATGCCAGCCTGGCACAGGCTTCACTCGGTCCCCAGAGCAGTGTGCCTGGTGAGGGCTGGGCCCAGACGGCTGCGTGGGCCCCTGCAGTGCCATGGCATGCCATGGTTTAGAGCAGCTCATGTCCGCTATGGCACAGGTTTAGAGCAGCTGATACCAGCCTGGCACATATAGCTACAACAAAGGGTATGCAGTTCCTATGGGGGGTGGGTGGGCCGTGTGGGGTTGGATGGTATATATGAGGGGTCTTTTGGGGTCAAAGAGCCACAGGGAGTCCGTTCCGGAGAAGGCAAACTGATGGGGAAGGGGAGAGCCCCTACAGGCGCGCGGACCGTCCCGTCACACACCCCAAGGGGGGTCCAGCTTCTTCATAGGGAAGCTCCTCGTGGGGCCGGCGCTGCAATGCCCGACGGCCCCGCAGGGGGCTCTTTGCCCGAGATCTTATATGTTAAACCGGGAGGCCCTATGTGGTGAGGTGGTGGGGTCAAAGTAGTGAGTAGAGTGGTGTTCAAATATAGCTTCAAGTGTCCGGAAAGTCCTTTATTAGCTGGACACGGATGCTCCGACTAAACGCAGACTACAAGAGTCGGTGCTAGCAGGAGAATTGAGGCTGCTACCGCTGGTATGTGTAGTGTGGGGGGGATAGTGTAAAAAACGTCGCCATGATTCCCGCCTTGGTTCACCTGCTGGATGAGTGGCGTTTCTTCAGTGCCGGGGCGCAAGGGCCATCTAATCTACTCTCTGTTTTTTGGAAACGGTCTCGGAATTCCTAAGGTGTATCGTGTCCTATAGTGAGGATTCCAAGGTAATGGAGGGTGAGGGGGAAACTGTCAGGGTGGTAGAAGCCGTCCTTTCACTGACCTGTGGGTCCCGGAGCGCGGGCCTCGGCCTGTGCGTCCATGCTGACCGCAACGATGACGGATGGTAGTGGCCTCCAGTACGGGGCTCCTGAACGCGGGACCGACCCACGTCTGGACGCCACGGACGCTGGCACAGGCTTCACCCGGTGCACACCGCAGTGGTGCCTGGTGAGGGTTGGACTCGGACGCCTGTGTGGGCATCGGCAGTGCCATGGCAGAGGTTTAGAGCAGCTCATGTCCGCCATGGCAGAGGTTTAGAGCAGCTCATGTCCGCCATGGCAGAGGTTTAGAGCAGCTCATGTCCGCCATGGCAGAGGTTTAGAGCAGATGATGCCAGCCTGGTACAGGCTTCTCTCGGTGCCCAGAGCAGTGGTGCCTGGTGAGGGTTGGACCCGGACGGCTGTGTGGGCATCAGCAGTGCCATGGCACAGGTTTAGAGCAGCTCATGGCACAGGTTTAGAGCAGAATGTATAATCAGGTGGTCGAACTTGAATTCCGTGTGCACTATGACGTATAATGCATTACACACTAGACCAGACCGCCAGCCTCCTCACGCTGGGCTCCTGAGTCAGAGTTTTTATGCCTCATTCATCACGAAGTTCATTGACATTGATTGACATTCCAAGCTGCATAAACGGGCTTCTGTACATACGTCAGAGTGATGAGACGGCGCAGGTCTTGTGCACGGGCCATCTGCATGAACTCATTCTGTGATAGACCCAGAATGGGCAAACCCCTTCGAGGCATCTGTCCTCAAGTCCCTTCTTCAGGGGCGATTCTGTGAAAGAAACTTAGTGCCAATATCGGCAACAGTTATCACAACACACATAAGTACATAAATAAAACGCACGACACTGAATGTAAGTGGAGAAATATTGCTGCAGGTTTATTAGCATAAGCAATATGCAAACATGGTGGGTTATCTTACGGGCGATCCCAGGGCAGGCCAGCCCCTATGCCGCCTGCCCGTCTGATAAGCCTAGAGTCACCATGGCAACGCCAATTGGTGTATACCTAATGTTGGGAGGGTCCCCCCCTCCCACCTGTGGACCACCAGTCCACTTGCTACACACGCCCCCCCCGTGATGGGTGGGCGGAGCATACATGGCAGCCCCCGGTTGCTCAGACCCACAACCGCCTGTCGGATAGCGGGGCGCCGTCGGTCTTCCAGTGGACACGCTAAACATCCCTGGGTATCCTGGCTTAGCACCACACGGTGCTGCTGCATGCTATACCCCTTGGTATGTGCAGACCCTGGATCGCCCTGTAACTCCTCCACAGCCTTGGGAGTGGCCACCGTCACTACCAGGGCCCCCCACCAAGGTAGACCTATTTCCTTACAACCTGCTGCAGCCAAAGCTTCCCCTAGGTCCAGTAGGAAAAGAACCGTGCCTAAACTAGAGAGGTGCACCCCATCTCCCTCCCGGCACCCTGTGGACTTGGCGTGTATAAGACCATGCCTGATGAAGCCCAAACCTCTATGCTCTGCGCAACTTCGCATGGCTCCAGGTAGACCTTTTTACCTACAGCAACTGATACCGGGCTTCTCCCAGGTCCAGCCAAGACAATCTACGCCCAACCGGACCGGCGGGCGGCATGCCCCTCAGGACAGGTGCCCTCATCCTTTCTAACTCCCCCGTGGATTTTGACTGAAATGACCGTAAACCTATAACTAGGCGTTGGTCCAATGTAGCCTTTGAATGGCTGAAGAACAATCCCCTTGACAAGACACTCCTGCCTGGCAGTGCCAATGCGGGAGGGGTAAGAGTTGACAAGCCCGCTTTACCTCCCCCTTCACTCAGTTGGAGTATGTCCATCGCATTCCATCAGTCACCACCAAATGAGAAGCCTTGCCCTCCCAAACTTTTGCTAGTATACCAGGGAGAGACAGGACTGAGTGACCACAGAGGAGGACCAACGTGTAAAATTCTTCACTATCTTGGATACTGGGTAAGCCAATTGTTCTCCTGCTAATTGGTAGCCTAAAAGCATTACCCCGGGGTTTCCCTCAATCATGTGGACCATATCGCCCCCGAGGAAGGCCACTTCCACAACCTGCATAGCTGCCAGCCAGTGCTGAAGGGCAGGATACGTTACCCGGTACGAGCGGACAAGAGGGCGAGGAGGGGGCGGAGACAGAATATGTACCCCCTTGGCTCCTCCCCGCCGGAAGCAGCTATCTGCTGGGGTCTCCCTTGGTCCATCCCAGGGACACGACCTCCCACCCCTGTGCCTTCCTGTGGCACTAAGGCGGCTGCCCTCAAAGGGGCGGGCCGCTGCGCAACCCCCCCCCCGGGCAGCCTTACAGAGCAGTGCCCGAGGGCGGATCTCGGACTCTGGTCTCCAAAGGCACTGATTGCCAACATAGAGAAGCCCAGCTCTGTGCATCCCAGGCCTCGGCGGGGAGCTGGCCTTTCATGCGCGTCCTCTCAAACCTGCCGGACAGGGCAGAGATGGTGGAAAGAAAGACCCTGTGAGAAGATGGCCTGGCATATGCTGATCACTAGTTATAGTGGCCACCTTGCACCAGTCCAATTCGACTCTTGGTAGATAGGTTTAAGACAACCTTTTAAAGAAAGCTATCCTAGTGGTAGCTGTGGAGAGCAGCCTTCAGGCTAAGTCTCTGAGGAATGTAAAGCAGCTTGTTTTACCTTATAATCTCTTGAATTACCAAATGAAAGGACACCACTCGGGTGTATATATATCAAATATATATGTATTTATTCTTAGATACACTCTACTAATCTCTTTATGAGATTAGAAGCCAGGTACACATTCAAATGTCAACACTTCTCAATAAATTAAGCACAAATATGGCTGTAGCCCTAGGGGCGTACCAGACCATATACAGAAAATGCAAAATGACAAAGCCTAGGGCCTTGGGAATCGCTGGGGCTTCACTTCAGCAGTGTTAGCAGGTAAGTAACAAGCCCACGGGAGACGCGTGCAGTGTCTAAACACAGCCGCGGGTTTCCTATTGGTTTCAATGGCGTAAGTCGCGGTTTGTATTTTAAAGTTTTAGGGCACTTCGGAGAAGTCAACAAGCAAGCCACTTACAGGGTAAGTATTTCGAGGGCCAACACACACTTGGGCACCGGAGTGCATGAGTTACCTCACCCAGGGAAGCCGGGTGCATAGGTGTCTTTTGGTGTCGGGTCGCGATGCTGTTTTCAATGGAGACCAAAGAAGACTTGCTGCTTGAGACGACTGAAGAGGTGTCCGCTGGAATCCGAAGATGGATTGAAGTTGAAGAGGACCTGAAAATTGAGGGGACAGTGTTCAAAGTCACTTGCCAGTGACCGGTGGCCAGCAGGATGGATGACCACAGATGTCGCGTCGTTTCAGGTCATCGATGGTGATTTGTCTCTTCGCTCACGAGGTCCAGGAAGGATTGAAGATGACCAGCAGCTGGATTCGGAGTGTCAGCTGATGACGGTGTCGGCAACCGGATTGGCGCCAACAAGCCTTGGCAACTGCAAGTCTCATGTGGACTGAAGATAGTAGGTGATGCAGACCAGCAAGGTCTGATGGATTTACCCAGCGAGGGTAAGTGAGGGCAGGCCCGGAGCAACCAGGAGAGCCCTTGAAGTTGATGAGAAAGTCTTCGGGTGAGTCACTAGCCAACGGGCAAGCAACCTCAAAGACGCCTTTGCAGGAAAAGTTCCACAGGAGCCCATGGTCACTCGCGACTGGGTAGGCTGCTGATTTTCGGAACCAGACCTGCTAGTGACTTGGACTGCAGATGGTCCAAAGTACAAGTTCGTAGAACGTTGTTTAGGGTTTGCACTCGAAATCAGCGCACGGTTCCCTGGTATTGCTGTTCCTCGTCACTCGTGAGGTCGAGATGCCACAGCTTTGCTGGGGGCTCAAAATGGCCGTTGAGAGGTCCGGAAATCCGCTTCAGGGGACGCAGGGACTTCGGACTCTGGCGGGAGCGGTAAAGTTTGCAACCGTTGTTTGAAGTTATAGGTGCCTGCCAAGCAGGGGAGTCACTCCTTGACTCCAAGGGAGATTCTTCAGTCTTCCAGAGATAGTGGAACGTTGAAGGGCCAGGATTCTTCTTTGTAGAGCATCGTCCAGGTGTAATCTGAATTGCATTGGCAATGCTTGGTATCTTATAGTGAAGATATGGGAGGGACTAGCTCTATGACCACTCCACTATGAGGGTCAGGGTAGTGGGTGGTTACACCCACTTCCCTTTGTCCAGTTTCATGCCAGAGCAGGGGCAGGTAGCCCCTGAACCGGTTTGAGCTGGCATATGGACAGAGGAGCCTACTGCTCCCCCAGTGCAGGACTTCAAAGCACTCTAAGAGTGCACCCACCCAGCTCCAATACACTAAATCCTGTCTGGGAGGTGGTGACACCTCCCTGTGACAGGAAACCCTTTGTTGGGCCTCCTCCACTGCGAGTTTCGGTCAGCAGCAGGAGGGCAGCCCGGTGTCTGTGCTGGTGGCATCCATTTTGTGATGCCAGGGCTCTAGAAGATTTCTACCGTTTAGTACAGTGGGTACATGTCGTCCCCTCTAGAAGGGTGGGATCATACTCCCACACCAGTTACTGGTGTGGGGGTAGGATTCCAAGTTGTTTGACACCAAACACGACATGTTTTAATGCATGCATTCCAAAGTTAGCATTTACCACGAGGTTATAATGCACTTAAGAGTATATGGTTTAACCGCATCCACAAACAGCAGCAGAGAATAGACTCTGCCAGCTGCAGAGGGGTCCTGCTCATGTAGAAGCACCCCCTCACATAGTAAACCAAGCACCCTGCCCTCCGCATTGATAGGGCCTGCTATAGGGGTGGCTGATAGGTTTATATGTGTGTGTATGTTGAGATATAGGAACCTATACTTCAGTGAGGAGTGCTAACACTACCTCACACAGGCTGCAGTAGCAGGCCTGTGGTGGCAGATTGAGAATGCTTCCCAGGGGTGGCATAATACATGCTGCAGCCCCTGGTAGGCCTGTGGAGTACCAATGCCCTAGGTACCTAAGGTACCATATACTAGGGGCTCATAAGGTACCACAGTATCCAATCACTAGTGCATCTAATATGCACACCAAGTTGTTTAGAGAGATCAGTGAGACTGGGGCCCTGATTAGCAGAGATCCAGCCAGACTATAGCCAGAAACCAGTGTATACATCAGAAAAAAAGTGGGGGCAACATAAGTCCAGATCCTACTCTCCTACAGACCCCGCCAAAGCTCTCGATCCTTTGATCTATGGGGTGAAGTAGAGATGCGCAAGGCGTCGATCCTACAAGCATACCGGACAAGACCAGCGTGTCAGTGCAAATAACCCCACAGTGCCCTAACCGCTCTGCATGAGCCCCACTCCCCCCGTTTATGAGGCTTAACTTACGTTCAGCACCAGAAGACACGAAAAAACACCAACACCAACGGTAACGCCCGCGGTCACCAAACACGTCACTTCTACTTACCAATTACAAAGCGAATCCACAGCTTAAAGGCGACCTGGTAATGCAACGCGGTGAGCTGTGAACATGAACATACCGCTGTGTGCCAGCTACTCTCCCCATGATTGTTGGTAAACCAGTGTGACGTGGAGACTAGTCAACCCTCTTACTAGAACCAGGCCAGCCTGTCGTGAGGACCACTCTCCCCATGATTGTTCGTAAACCAGTGTGACGTAGAGACTAGTCAACCCTCTTACTAGAGCCAGCCTGTCGTGAGGACCGCTCTCCCCATGATTGTGGATAAACCAGTGTGACGTAGAGACTAGTCAACCCTCTTAGTAGAAACAGCCTGTCGTGAGGACCGCTCTCCGTCGATCAATCCTTCCCCGCAATTCAACAAGGAATCTGTAACCACAATGAAATCTATATAATGTCCCATACTCCGTCCCCGATGCTATATACTGTCCCATACACCGTCCCCGATGCTATACACTGTCCCATACACCGTCCCCGATGCTACATACTGTCCCATACACCATCCCCGATGCTACATACTGTCCCATACACCGCCCTGATGCTATATACTGTCCCATACACCATCCCCGACGTTATATACTGTCCCATACACCGTCCCCGACGTTATATACTGTCCCATACACCGTCCCCGACGTTATATACTGTCCCATACACAGCCCTGATGCTATATACTGTCCCATACACTGTCACCGATGCTATGTACTGTCCCATGCACTGTCCCCAATGCTATGTACTGTCCCATACACCGTCCCCAATGCTATGTACTGTTGCATACACAGTCCCGATGCTATATACTGTCCCATACACTGCCCTGATGCTATATACTGTCCGATACACCGTACCGATGCTATATACTGTCCCATACGCAGCCCTGACGCTATATACTGTCCTATACACCATCCCCATTGCTATATACTGTCCCATACAACATCCCATTTCCCTCGTAACCTTCATCTACGTACCTTGTAATGTAACTATCACTGCTCCAACGATCACATCCAAAGATGCTTGTACCAGCGCCAACGCTAACCCGGTCTATTTCAAATCCTGAAATGTGTACCATCAATAGCAATGAAGGACTCTTCCCGACCATACTATTATGATCCCACGGCGTGTGCCATGTTTAATGTGATATTGATCGTTCCCCATCACTGAAACTCAGTGCTTGAGTGGACACTGACTCTGTGTCTGAAACTCAAGAAGACTGACGGGTCTGTGTGTATTCCTCACCTCAGCAGTCCACAACAGTAAACGGAAAAGCCAGCCATGCAATGGACACCAGCTACAGTGATGCCTCAGTGCCACAAAGAACAAAAGTGTGCCACCATTAGTGTTGACACTTTCATTCCATGGGCTCTGTGATGATACCACTCCTAGTTTTTCTACCCTGTGTTTTTGGTTTAAGAATAATCTTCAATGTCTGTGTATTTGAAGAACATAACAAAGTATGGAGGGAATTGTATATAGATAGTGTATGCATGCAAAGAACCTTGGAAAGGCTGTGGCCTCACTCCAGATTTATAAAAAGCAATTCATGTCCATTTTGTCATTGAGACCTTTAGGATATAATGCATCCAAGCGTTTGATCCAGTTGACCTCTTTGTAAAATTGTTCTAGTCCAGTCTCTGCCTGTTTTCTTTAGTTTTATCTCAATCTCTTGAAAGCGTAGTGGGGAAATCGTATGTTGTGCTTCATGCCAATGCACGGCCAAGCTTGAAGTTTGATTTTGTGTTCTTTTATACGTGTCTGTATTTTTCTTTTGGTCTTGCCAATGTACATCAAGCTGCAGGGGCACTTGTTACTGTAGATCATGTTATTTGAGTTAAAGTCTGTGTGTAACAATTTTATTGCTTCACCCGTTCTGGGATGGTTTCGGTTAGGATCCGTAATCACATTATTACCGCGTGTACAGCTGAAACATTGTTTTTACCTTCAGGATATGTTTTTGCTTTACTATCTGGTTTTGAGAGCAGTTCTTTAAGATTTTTTGATCTCATGTATGCATACAAAGGTTTCTCCCTGAAAATTGTCATTGAAATCTGGTTCGTTCTGTAACGGTTCCCACCTTGTGTTGATGATCTTTTTGATGGCCAAGGACCCAGTTGAATTTCATGATATGAAAACTTGTTGATTCTCTTTGGGTTTTGTTCATTCCAACAGTAAGTTGTTTCTATCCATCCTACGAGCTCGGTGTGCTGAATCCTCCAATGTTTCCTCTGGATATCCCCTGCTTCTGTATTTATGTCTTTGTTGGAATGTGCTTTGTTCACAGATCTTAAGAATCAAGAGGATTTGTTCGGACCTTAAGAATTGTGAAAATGGTAAATTTTGTATCAAATTTCTAGGGTGAAAACCCATGTATAGTAATGCATTGTTTTTGTCAGTAGGTTTCGTAAAAATCTGTATTTGCAATGCAATTTCTGCTTTGGTTACCAACACGCTCAATAAAGCAATTTTTGCTTTCATCAATGTTTTGGGTGAACTTGATTCCTGGGTTGTATGTATTCAGTTGTTGAATCTTGTCCTCCTGACTATTTTGAGTGTCCATCCAAATCAAAAATATGTTCTCAATGAATCTGCAATAAAGTGCTGTCTTGGCTTTCCATTCCTGATCCTGGAAATTGTAGTAGTCTTCAAACTTTGCCCTGAAAATATTGGCGTGTGCCAGTGCCCTAGAAAAGCCCACTGATGTTCCAGTCCATTGTAAATAAAAGTTGTCCAGCCATTCAAAATAACTATGATGGAGACACAATATTGTGTGATGCTAAGCACTGAAGTTTGAAGGGGAATCACAGCGGTTAAGGTGAGGTCGACAAGCAGCAGGAAGCAAAAACATCCTTAGATATAGGTGAGCTTTCAGGGTCTAGAAGCAGGACTGCCCCTAAAACCTCCGCCCCTAACCTGGCTGGTCTCGACCCTCAGCCGCTCATGCCCCCTGCACTCCCCCTTTTACAATATAATGCCCCAGTCATGAGCCCGGGCCACAAGAAGGTTCCTGAGTCCACAGTACCGGTCCAGTAGTGCCAGAGGTACTTGTACCGCAGCCTATACCGGGCTTCCCACAGTGGGTAGGATTACAAAGACACTGAGGGCAGTCTGGGGACCAGAGCGCCTCGAAGGGCTCTAAAGTGACACACATTCTGGCCCACGGAGACTGACCCAGCGTGCCACCACCCTCTGCAGGTTGCGGCTAACTAGCAAGGCGAGGGCGCTCCAACGAAACTGCAACAGCTTTCCAAGCAGAACAGGCCTGAGAGGCTGACACCAGTCCAGCCAGCCCATGACACATCTCACCTTCTATACAGAAAACAAAACCAGCAAAAGACGACCGACTGACAAACCACGCATCCTAGCGAATGAGGCGGGCCCTTAAAAGCACCTCGGAGAGTTAAAAAGGCAAACTGAGCTGAACCAGCAGAAAGGATGAAGGCAGGACAATGTCCAAGCAAGCCCTTCAGAAGACTTCCTGGACTTCACCAGACCTCCTCCCAGGGTCACAACCTGGGAAACAACCGTTGTCCCTCCCTCGCACCCTTTGTAAAATCGGGATGACCCTGAAGCTAATCCGAGCCACCCCTCAGTTCTTTCCCCACTTCACCAGAAAGACAAACCACTGGTTCAGAAACCTCTTCTAACTGCACTGGACCCACGTCAACATTCCCGTCCCTCGTGCCAGGAGGCTGCTGGACCCAGACCACGTCGCCCATCCGGACATGCCGCCTCCTATCTGCTTGAGACCCGCCTTGTTTCTCTGAAGACTGCCCCCCCGTTCTTCAGAGGATGGCCCTGCTGCTTGACACCTGCATCGCTGAAGGAGACCTGGCGCATCTTCTTGTTCCCAGGAAGACCTCAGGGGCTCCAAGGGTCTGTGGCTGACCTCCTGCTTTGAGCTACAGGAACAGAACACATTCCAGAGGCCTCCCCGCAGCTGCCCTGCTGCAACTGGCCCTAACTGGACCTGCCGGAGCCCTGCTGACCTCTACTGGATTAATTTTTGATTGCCCCAAGATGTTCCTCCCCAGGTCCTGAATCATCGTTTCTACTAATTGGATTTTTGTTATTTTGGTCTCCATTATTCAATTTTATTCAAATTTTCTCAAATGTTGTGGTATCTCTCCTATGTTCCGTTTTTTACTTTATTACTATGTGTGTGCTATATAAGTACTTAACACAGTGCCTCCAAGTTCAGGCTGGCTGCATTTGTGCCGAGCTACCAGAGGGTTATGTACGGGTTAATTTGGTGGCGTTTGTGGTTCACCCAGGCAGGGGTTGTGGCCGTTGCTTGAGAGATTTTTACCCCCACAGCCCTCAGTCAAAAAACAAATTCGTACAAATGCTGTAGTTGTTGAAATATAAGCCTGTATCTGTAATGTAGACTCTGATCTCCTGCGTTGTGGGCCGTCCTTCCAACCTCTGCAGAGTCTGGCCCTGTCGTTTGAACCCCGGTACCAGGAGGGAGGGGGGGGGGGCGAGGAGCCGGAGGGGACCTGTTTCCAGTGGTTGTAGCTGGTTGTGGTAGATTCTGGTCGCCTATATTTATTTTTAGTTTGTGCATTTGAAAGGCACGCCTGATGGGGAGAGCCTCGTGAACAGATGAACAGACCAGGGCAGTAGGTGGTCTGTGAGGGCTGGGTGAAATAACCAGGTGTTTAGACCTTAAGTCTGGGTCGTCCCAAAGGTGTGGAGGACGGGGGGCACCCGGTAGGACCGATCTTCACCACCGGTGCTTAACGTGATGTAACATTTCTGGCCCTTCTCCACTCACACTAGGTCTGAAGGAAGCATACACTTAATCTATTGACGTCACCTGCAGCAAAGAGGCTATTTCATGCCCCCCTCCCCCTCCCCGTCTCCTCCAGGGCACAAGTCCCATAAAAAACAAGTAAGGGGACTAACCAAGTTGGGCAGTGCGCAAGTGACGTCATGGCATCACAGTGCGTCACATCATAGGAAATGGCATCGCAATGCATGAACTCTCAGGAAGTGACATCACAAGAAGTGACATCAGATCTTAAGACCTCATAAGTAGGTCTATCATGAGTACATTTGAACGCATTACGATATTTAACAAATTAAACTTTGCATCTGGGTTGAGCCAAAAAAGTGACGCAGTAAAATCTGGGCCTCAATTTATGCATTTATTTTTAAGACTCTGCCATAAAGAAATTGGCAACGAGAAGAAACGTGGCAGTAAATCTCTTTTGCTTAATTGGTAGCCCTGTCTGTAGTCTGTATTTTAAAATACCTTATGGGGTTAAGACACCTGCTGCAGAGATCTTTGTGCGCCAAAGAAATCTCGGAAAATAATGATAATGGTACCATAACTCTGGAGGATAACATGTTTGCTGGAGAGATCTGAGTCTTGCCAGGTCTCAGCTTTGAATCAAAGTAGCTTAGAGGGTTAATGTGTCTCCTGCAAAGCACATTATGGAACACGCAGAGGACGGTTTTTTATTTTATGTAAATTGTTAAGTGGGTTACTGCTTTTAACATCCTTTTTGTTACTTTCAGTTCATACATTGTAATCCTTCTGATGTTGCACAGCGAGCTATGAAAGACACGTGACTCCTACACCTTGTAATCCTCGCTGTCTCATGTAACACTTCCTGTGAATTGATTTACGCTCTTACATGATTTATTGTCAATATATAATGCTTGTGTTACCGTACAGCGCTCTGACACCCTGTGTTGGACTCGGCCCTTCTGGCAGGTTCACCCCTAAACTTTTTGTTTTTTATTGGTGACTTGGTTTAGTGATTTTATTGACTTCTGCGCACTTTACCGCTGTGTCCCAGGGTAAAGTGCGTGCGTGTAGTGAGGTTGGCCTGCCCTCCCATAGGAATGCATGGGGGAATGTATGTGTCCCTGGTAGTTCCTGATGCGTGGGGTGTGCAGGCCTGTGTTTGGTATGTGCGGACTCGTGTGAGTGAATGCTGCGCGTTGATGTGTGCGGTGTGCATGTACCTAGTGTGGAAGTGCCACTTCTAGAAGTGGGCACTTCGGTGTGCAGTATGAAATGTGTGGCTTGTCTGGCGATTGGCTGGTGGAGGTCATGTGACGGGCTAGGGATTCCCCAGAGTCAGGAGAAGTCACCCGGTGGTGAATGGGGTGATCAGCAGCCAGATGGGCGGGAGGAGTACACCTGGGACCTGAATAGGGCTGGGCTTTCCCCACACAATGCTGGCTCCGCCCCCTGTGGTGCGACTGATGACCCTAGCCCTGCCAGTGAATAGGGAGAGGGGCTGAGCAAAACAAAGTGCTCAGGAACCAGTTGCATCTGGTTCGCCCCTCCCCTGCACCTTGAGACAAGGTAACATATGTATAAAAAGGGGCTGTGACCCCATGAATGTTCTGTGCTCTGCTGTTCCTAACTATGGGAGCCTGCAGCTGCTGCTGGGCGCCAGGAGAGACCGCCACTGGGGACTGCCTCCCTGCTGGAGGGCCCTGTGAGCTGGCCCCTGGGCCCAGTCTTTGCCCCCCTGCATCTAAAGACTTTGCCTGGACCTTGCCTTCAAGCGCCTGGGAAGCACTATATCTTTATCTGCTGAAGAGGCGCATTGTTTCCCTGAGAAGCGCTCTTACTTTTAGTTCTGAAAAACGCTTCACTGTCCCAAGGAGCAGCGCGTCTAAACTTCGGTGGCAGCCCGGACTACGATCCTTTCGAAAAGGGAATCCCCAGCATGGAGATTCCCTCGTAACTCTAATCATTACGGAGCGGGTGCCTACCCCGCCTTTGCGTGCCTCTGGGAAGCGGGAGCCTACCCCGCATTTTTATATCCATGGGTGAGCGGGTGCCCACCCCGTGTTTATGTGCTTTAAAGCGGGTGCCCACCCCGCATTGTGGCGCTCGTTGGCGGGTGCCCACCCCACTTATTTAATTATTTTTCAACGCGGGTGCCCACCCCGCTTTACACCTAGCGAAAATGCGGGTGCCCACCCCGCTGTGGTATATCTAAAAACGGGAGCCTGCCCTGTATTTCTCGCCACGGAAAACTCACCGCTGCGGCCCGGAAGCCGCCTGACTGGGGGCGGGGCCTCGCGACGGAAGTAGGAAGCCGCCCGGTAGCCTCGCGGTCTCCATTCCCGCCCCCTCCACTCCTGGGTCCGAGAGGAGAACGGCATGAGAGGGGAGAGGCCGGTGTCTCCCCCCGGGGCTCCCGAGAGGGAGGAGAGCCCCTTTGTGCAGCGGAGCAACAGAGAAGGAGCGGACGGGAGCCTACCCTGCGCTCCTGTGGCGAAGAGGAGAAAAGAGAGCGAGTCAGCGCGACGCTGCTGCCTCGCCGGAGTGCCGGCCGCCACCAAGCAGCGAGACGCCACCGCGGGAGACCAAAGGGAGCACCCTGAGTACAGGTGAGGCGCCCTGTTGTGTACAAAGTCCCCGTGTGGCTGGGGGTATTTCCCGGCGTCCCCAGCCTGTTGAGTGCCAGTGAAGGCACAGTGTAGTTCTGCCTTAAGGGCGGCCCCGGATGGCAGCGGGCCGCTCCAACCCCGGGGGCATGTTTTGAGTAAAAGCACGTCCTGTGCTCCAGTGGGGGCATTCTCAGTCAAGAGTCCAGAGGGACTCCAACGAAGGGGGCATATTGTTTTAGAGCGCTAGTGCGCTCCAACGTGGGGCCTATTTGTGGAAAGGGCCATTGAGAGCCCAGGACACCCCTCCCTCTTTAACATGCCAGCCTCCACAGCTGCCCAGCACTTAGTGGGCAGCAGCAACGTTTAGGTTGTGCCCCTGTGCTTTGGCTTGCGCAGTCCAGCCCTGACTTTGGACAAAGGGCGTTTGAGCCCCTGAGAGGCCAAGTTGGCCTGGGGACAGTTTCCCTGTGTTGTGCCCTCACCTAGGGTACCTGGTGATTGTTACATATGTACTTTTGCGCCTGCGCAATGCCTTTATGCTGTTTTCACTCCTGAACTGTGTTTATGCATTGGAGATTGTTTTTCCTAGTATAGATTATACTAGTGTGTTCATGGTTCCCTGCGTGATGTGTACCTAAGGTGGTTAGGGTTGCGTAGGTGGTATTTACCTTTTACCATTTACCTTTTACCAGTGGTTACTGGTTGTGCGCTACATTTTCTAATTGGTGCTACAGTGATTATATGTGCTATGTTCTAAAGTGTTATTCCTACAAAGTGCTAATTCTACAACGTGCTAGTTCTAAAAGTGCTTATTCCTGACAGTGGTCCATGTGGCCCTGTCCCATGTAGATAATTCCCCTGTAAATTCTGCCCGTGCCAGTGGCACATTGTAAAGTGTGTATTTATTATCTAATGTGTTTTGGTATAATACAAAGGCTATTGTCATATAATACCTTGTGTGGAGTTTCCTTTGTGGTGGGCCTTGGGTGTTGTTGCTGGGTGCGCGCGCAAACGGTTTACACATTGCCTCCGGGATAAGCCTGACTGCTCGTGCCAAGCTACCAAGGGGGTGAGCAGGGGTTATCTTTGGCGTGTAACTCCCCAGCCCTGACTTAGAATGGTGGTTTCTGCCTGGCTTTGGCGCAAGCCCTAGCCAACCAGAAATCCCATTTCTAACATTGGTGATCAGCGGTGGGATAGGACTTGCGTTTGCGCTGTACCGCAGCAGCAACTGGCTGCACTACAAACCTCTGCATTTTAGATAATCACATGTTTGGGGATTATTGTTTTGAGTTCCATTATTTCTTCTCCTAAAAAGGTGTCCTTTGTGAATTGTGTACTCCTGTTTTAGCTCAGACACCTAGGTTCCTTGTGTTGAACTTTTCTCGAACGTCCGCCAAAATGGAGCCAGCTTTTAATTTCTGTGGTCTGTTTAGATACAGTATGTTGGAGTTGGTCAGGTTCTGTGAAGAGAGAGACATAGCGGTGGGTGAGTCAGATACCCAGTCCAAACTGAGGGACAACCTGATCCATTGGCAAAAGGATGAATGGGAACGTGAGCGCAGTGAGGAAGATAGGGCCCGGGCTGCACGCCAAGAGGGTGCTGGGTCTGAGGGGAGCCCTGAGGAATCTGAAGAGGAGGAAGAAAGCGACCTGACAGGGACGCCAGTAGATAGCGAAGACCCCATAGATAGGGAGTCCCTTGCTGGGTCCAGTGTCCGGGGCAGCACCCCATCCCTTTTCTCTGTCCCCAGAGGAGTGGGTAGATAGGAGGGAAGAAAGGAAGCATCAGCTGGCCATGGAGAAGCTCAGGTTAGAGCATGCCAAGGAGATGGCGCAGCTGGGTGTGGAGGAGAAAGAGCTTGAGACCGAGAGGGTCTTAGCGCAGGAGAGGATGGCAGAAGCAGAGAGGGCCTTTGCCAGAGAGAAACTAGCTCTGGAGGGTAGTTTGTCCCCTGAGCACAGTTGTAGTTGTCTGGATTCCCCAGGGAGGGTAGAGTCCAGTGGTGGCAGCGATAGAGAGTCCAGTGCAGGACGTTCCATTCCCAGTTCCGAAAGTATGGTACCTTGTTCCCCAGAGGAGGAGTACAGGTTGATGTTCAGGGACAGTAGGAAGCTGTCTCACCAGTCTTGGGAGGACTTTTTGGATGGATGTGATGAGGCACTGACCGATTGGGTGAGGGTTAACCCCGAACATAGTTATTCCGCACTGTATGCTCTGGTTATCAAAGAGCAGATGCTCCGTAGTTATCCTGGGTTGCGCCAACACCTATTGAGGTATAACTCCTTTTGCCCTTGGACCCTGGCAGAGGAAGCAGACCGTTGGGAAAGTGCCCAGGGTTCTGATGAAGTATGGGAGAGTACTTCCAACAGTAGAGGCTCTGGTATCTTCCCGTCCTGTATTGGGGAAGAGGTTCAGAGTAGCCCAGCTAGGTCCCAGAGTAGTGAGAGGGGTGTTGGGGCTCACGACCTATCTCAGTGGAGTAGGAGTGAGTGGGTGACTTCGAGTCCCCAGATGCCCGAAACCCAGTCTCAGAGCCTGGATGGTTTCTTCAGGGAACATTAGGTTGGGGGCCTAGGCTGTCCTGTTAGTCCATTTGAGGAGGATCACCTAGCGTATGGAGAACCTGGAGCGTCTGTAAGTAGAGCTCCAGTGGTTCTGGTGTCTGGCAGTGCCGCTCCAGTAGGGAGGGTACCGAAGTCCAGCGAGAGGGGTGGCATAGGGCTGTGTTCCCCAGTGGAGGAGCCAGTGGGTCAGGGACCAGCCGGGAGGGCTGAGTCTCCTAGAGGTGACCATGGTGACCACACGTCTGTCCTGGGGGATCTTCACGCACTGTCAGGTGGACAGGAGACGGGAGATCTGCGCCAGGCAGCCTGTCACGCAACATATGAGGCCTGTAAGCAGTGTCCTGACCGATGTAGCTGCTAGGGTCACCACTCCAGTTGGGAGGGTGCCGGACTCTGGAAGGGGGTGCAGAGGGAGGAAGTCCTCGCCTCTGACCCCGGTGCAACCTGAGGGGTTAAACCCTAGGTTGGGAGACCAGTTCTCAAGGAGAGGTCCTGAGCTGGTGGGTGAATTATGTTACGAGGTCGCCTCTCAGAGGAAGAGAGGGCGGAACCCTAGAAGAAGAGGTAGGGGGGGGGGAGTTTCTTTTGTGGTGGGCCTTGGGTGTTGTTACTGGGTGCGCGCACAAAACGCTTTACACATCGCCTCCGGGATAAGCCTGACTGCTCGTGCCAAGCTACCAAGGGGGTGAGCAGGGGTTATCTTTGGCGTGTAACTCCCCAGCCCTGACTAGAGTGGTGGTTTCTGCCGGGCTTTGGCGCAAGCCCTAGCCAGCCAGAAATCCCATTTCTAACACCCTGCATTGGGAAGAGCAGCGCTAAAAAGGAGAAAACAAATATGGTGGTATTTAAACTGTTAGTTGTAAATACTAGGACAGACCAACACACCTGACCCTCTTACAGTGCGTGAATATCTCTTATATCTGTGGGGTCCGGCCTCTAGGAAGGGGAGACGTGTTCACCCTGTGAACTGAGTGGGTAAACTCGGTCTACCCGCGTGTACCCTCGACATGTGCCCTGCCCACCACCTCTGTAGCACGTGCCAGCAGACTTCTCATCAGAAGTGGGAGGCGTGGGGAGGGGGGGGGGTCTCAGTTCACTTTAAATGAAGTTAAAGGTGGAAAGGGAACACATGGAAGTGTGTCCTAGATTTCATCTACCCGGGGACGTGTACTAGCTTTAATGAGATCCGGTGTGGGTGGGGGGCAGGGAGGGGTGGGGCTGGGTTGGGTGAATCTACACACACATCGCCATCTCCTCACTGCGCGCGTCTTCTGATCCTTCCCCCAGGAGACTGACTGTGGTCGCCTCTGATTCCTGCTGGGGGTCCAGGGTACGATCCCATCTGCTGCCTTGGTGCTGATTGGCTGGAGATGCCCTTTTCGGTGGGAACGGGGGCGCCTATCCTAGCCTGAGGGGTGCCTCTCCTGCTAATACATGCATTATAAGCACTCGTTGGTTTCGGCCGGGACCCGGAGCAGGGTGTGGCACTGTAGGGCATCCGTCCTGTGCATGGCCTGTCGCCTTTCTCTGCTAGACACGGCTGCTATGATGGCTGTTAGTTCACAAATCTCCAGCTGGTTTGTCAGTGTGTGTGGTTTTTTTCCAAGGTATATGGATTCATTGGGTAAAGTTTCTCAGCAGCAGGTGCACAACCTGCCTGTTCTTTGCAATCTGGGCCCCAGATGCAATGGTGACCTTTGCAGGACCTCGTTATCTGCAGTCCTAGGCCGGAGAAGGGGGTGACGGCAACTACCTAGGGACCCCCAAGAGGTGGCAAGAGGGATGTGTAGGGGGGGTAGGCAGCAGGCACGCTTCATAGCACTAGCAAAGCTTGCCTGTGCCTACTACCCCTCCTGGGATCTAGGCCTCAACCATGACTCTCCCACCATCCACGTCCTGGGCTTTTCCTTCAGTCTGACTCCAGGCGTAGCCATCTTGCAGTCCGCCTCGAGGCCTCGCGCCGGGTGTTTCTTCTACTCTTTTCCCATTAGGTTCCAGGTCAGGGATTGCCTGGGGGTGTTTGGGGCGGGCTTGTGACCTCTCCAGTCTCTGCTTCTTTTCATGGTTTCTTCATGAGCAAGGAGTTGGAGAGTCTGCTGCCATAGGTCGTTGTTACTGATGACGTTTCGCCCTTGGATTTGGAGGATTTTCCTCGGTCGGGTGTTGGAGGTCTGTACTTTGGTGGTCACTGCTGTCCTCCAGGGTTCTGCTCGGTACAGAAGGACTGACTTTACTTTGGTGTTAAAAAGCCTGATCTTGGTTTCATCGTTGGGTCCTTGGAGCTCCAGATCTTCTTTAGCTGAATGAGGTCAGCCCTTGCTTTGCCGATTCTTTTCTTGAGGTCGGCGTCTGTGGTGCCTGCCGGTCCATGACACTGCCCAGGTAGGTGAAGGCCTCCACCCTTTACAGTGCGTCGCCTGCAAGAGCGACTGCAGTTGTGCTGGCCGTGCTGGCCTTCAGGATCATGTTTTCGTCCCCTGTGGATGTTGAGGCCAAGTTGCTCTGATGTGGCGGCCACATTGCTGGTCTTCTCTTCGGGGGGGGGGAGGGGTCCTAGCTACAGGGACGCTTCACAGGACTAGCAACTTTTTGCTGATGTATCACTGTTTTTGACTGGAACTGACTTGGATCCTGCTATCCAGTACCCCAGTCCTATCTGAGTATAAACACAGTGAAAGAGTTAAGGTGGACAGTACTGGATAAACCCTTTATCCCACCAAATATGAGTGACATTTCTAACTTCCTGTTACTAAGGGAACAACGGTGGGTGGAAAGGTTGAAGAGTAGTACAAAGGGACTGAAGGATTGTATCCCTTGGTTCCAATTACATGGAATCGGAAAGAAATGGAGAAATGGGATCACTTCAGAATAGGTACTCTATGGCTTTCCTGTGGATAAATGAACCTCCAGATTCACTAACATATAGGAGGTAAAAGGGTAACCCTCCTGAGGGATATAATAGTATGGGACACTGTATTAAAAATGACATGCTGTTTGGAAGCCTGTATAGTAAAATCCCACTTGGATATACATTTGAGGTGATCTCCTATTAAAACAGACAGTTTAAAAATGGCCGCCAATCGGGTTATCCTCGATACATGGGAGACAGCTTGAGCCCCTCTCTATGTCTATGAATTGTACCGTCTTACGGGAGACGTGTTGACGCAATTGGGGGAAGCGACGTGTTACATACTCCGTAGCTCTTTATATGGAGGCGAACGCTGAAAAACCTGGATCGGCGGAGGACCGTTGCGGGGCCATCGGAGATAGTGTCTCTTTGGAGTAGTGAGTAGATGCTGAATGTAAATAAGAGAGTTTGGGGTGTATTTATAGAGTTGATCTATCTTGCGCATTGACCATTTTTTATTAAGATATCCCACAACTAAACTACATAAAACGGACACAGTGTGGCTAATGCTTTCGGAGCTTATGCTTCAGAGTTAGAAGGGAGCTATGATAAGCGTGTTGATGCAGTAGATAAATGAGAAACATTTAACTGACATTGTTTCCATTTTCCTTTCGTTTTGCTTTCTCCTTCTCTTAATGCATTATTTGACTCCAGAGTGTGACGACCAGAGCACCGCCCCCCAAGGTCCCGGGTTTCGAACAGTACTCGTAAACTCTTGTAAGTAACACGAAGCTACAAGAGTAGTGGTTCAGAAAAGTGACGCGTTTGCTATGGGGTGATGGTCACTGTTATCACTCACCAGACAATATGAGAACGATATAGTCTGGCAGACTTTTGATGAAGAAAGAATAAAGATTATGATGATTTGAATACATGAGCGGATTGGAAGCTCGGTTTTAAATTTACTTCACTTCCAGTGGGGTTTGTGTTCTCACGCGGTGGAGTGATCTTGCCAATAAGGAACCAGGTGTGTGTGCAAAAAAAACTGGGTTGCTGTGAGGTAATGGAGTTGTTTTAATGACACATGGGGGAATTCAAAAATAGGAATGTATAATGATAAAAATGATGAGCACGAGAATGATAGATTTTATTTTTGCTTCTTCTTTCTTTAGAAATATGATTCCTCTTGGAAATTTCCAGAGATAGTGACATTGGGACATTGCCTAACGCACAAAGTAAAAAGGTAATAAACACCCGAACAGGGGTGAAGACCAGAAATTAGGGCCCAACACCCTGACGAATGCCAGAGCGACCTGGTTAGGCGCAAAAAACCTGGCAGAAACATGTTGGTATTTGCAATGGGGATAGAAGGGTCGTTACCTTCCCTTAATACCCCGTATTTTTTGTTTTATCAGGGGCTAACAAAAATTAAAAATTGAGTGTTGACCGCTAGGTAGTTTTAATTATATGTATCTGCACCTCTCTTGGTCCTTCTTCTAAGGGGAAGATTTGTTTTTCCTTTGATTTGTGTTACACTTTTGTGTTTCGTTGCGTCTTTTTTATATTTACTCTACCCTCACCACTACTCTTCATATTTCAAAAAATTTGCGCTCCATCCAGTGTGTTGGTCTGCACCTGAATGTATGATGCGGCCCAATGATGAAACATGACACTGTCAAGTGTGTGAGGGCAGTATCAAGACAATTTTTGTCTTCCCTGGTTTAGTGTTAGGTAGTGTTGTATGTGAGACACACCACCCCACTGAGGGTAGGTGAAGAATGTTGTGTATCTTCCTGTCTCAGGAACAGAACAACCCCTTTTGGTAGTTTTTCTCTGTTGTGTGAGATTTGTACCCTTATCAGTCCCTAGTATATGGTACACCATGTACCCAGCGCATAGGTACCCCAGAAGCCTCCCAGTCGCTGAAGCATGTATTGTGCCACCCCTGAGAGGCCATTCAAAATGACACCACTGGTCTGCTACTGCAGCCTATGTAAGGTAGTGCATGCACCCCTTACTTAGATATAGGTTCCCTATATCTATTCTAAATCACTGCACACATAAAGCTATCAGTCACCCCTATGGCAGGCCTTAACAATCCTGAAGGCAGGGTGCTGGGTTTTGTGTGAGAGGGTGCCCCTGCATGATCAGAGCCCCTCTTCAGCCTTCGGAACCTTTATTCCGGGGTTGTTTGTGATGCAGCCAAACCATATACTCTTAAGTGCATTATAACTTCGCGGTAAATGCTAACTTTGGAATGGCTGCATGGAAACATGTTGTGTTTGCTGTCAACCGCCTTGAAATCATACCTCCCCGCGGGTATGATTCCACCCTCCTAGAGGGACTTACGTGGAACTTCGGTATACCCTGTACCAGCTTTCTCGAACCTGGGCATCACAAAATGGATGCTGCCAGCCACAGACACGAGTCTGCCCTCCTGCTGCTGAGCCGAGCTTGAGCAGAAGAAGGCCTGACAATAGGTTTCCTGTCACGGGAGGTGTGACCACCTCCCAGACAGGCTTTAGTGTATTGGTGCTGGGTGGGTGCACTCGGAGAGTGCCAGAAAGTGTGCACTGGGGGCACATTTGATGTCCTCATGCATAGTCCAGCTCAAACCAGTTGCAGGATCCATTTGCTCCTGCTCTGGCGCAAAACTGGACAAAGGACATGGGTGTAGCCACCCCTCTGTCCTGCCCCTCCCATAGGAGGGTCCCCCAGAGTCAGTCCAACCCCTTCCCTGGGTATAAAGTGGGAAACCTGATTACAGGACTCTGGAATTTACCTGGACTAAACTCTGCAACAGAAACCAAGTACTTCGACGGTCTAAGCTTCGCTGGACGACAGAAGAATCTCCCTTGGAGTAAAGGAGTTTCTCCTGTGCAGCAGCAGACACCTAGACGCATCGGACCGGTTTGCATCTCCCGAGCTCCTGAGGACTCCGAAGATTTCTGCAACACAGGAGATGGGATCCAGAGCATCCCTGAGGTCGATCGGCTCTCTCAGCAATCCTGAGACCAGTATCCCTTGTGGGGACCGTGCAACCCGAACCCTTGTGCACCGTGTACTTTTGCAGCAGCATATGCTTTTTTGCGATCCCGGAGGCTGTGCTTTGGACTAATTGTAGTCCCGACCCGAGCAGCATTTCCACCCACCGGCCTCCACTCCACGAGTGCTCTGTGGGCTTTGTCTGCTTAGTGATTCAGCTTGAGGTCTCTTCGCGATCCCTGGTCCGTTGGCCTGTGGGTTATAGCGAGGGTCACTTTGATTTTCCTTGGGCTTCCCTGGTTGCTCCAGATGTGCCCTGACTCCCCATAGCTTGAAGAATCTCCTGGACCTTGCTGGTCCACACCGTAACCTGTTACCTCTGCCCGTGTGGGTTGCCTTGGCCAAGGCTTGTTGGGGTTCAGTCCGGACACTGACCCCTCAGCATTCGACATCCTTCGTGGGGCAGCTCACCTCCGGACTTTGGTCATTGTCGACGTCTCCTGTTCTATTGATTAAGTATTGTGTGCTTTATGTTCTAATCTCGTATAGGGATTAGTAGAGAGTGTTTAGTAATAAATACATATTTTTTGTAATTCCACTTGTGTGGTTCTCCTCTCATCTGATCTCTCAGGAGGTTATAATCTGGTAAATCAAGCTGCTTTACATTCCTTCGAGACTTAGCCTGAAGGCTGCTCTCCACAGCTACCGCTAGGATAGCTTTCTATAAAGGTTATCTTTGACCTAATCATCAATAAGGGTGGTTTGGACTGGTGCAAGGTGCCCACTTTAATTAGTGGACAGCATATACCAGGCCAGCTTCTCACAATTTGGGTGGATATGAATCCCGTTCTGGCCGGTTCTTTTCTGAAAGCCTAAGACTGGGGGTCACCAAACCAATCTGGGTGAGACCAGCCTTGGCTTTTCATGGGCGAGTCGATGTGAATGGAATAATCGAGGGCTGTCCAGTTTTTGAACATGACTAGTGTAACCTTGTGAAAGCTTTGAGCTGTCCCCACTCTTCAGAGTTTTCATGGTGAGGTGTAGGTAGATCCCTTCCACTCCTGCTCTCTGCGTTACCTGGCGGAGTTCCACATTGAAGGGTCTCGGAGCCTCCGCCCAGGCGATAGCAGGGGCAGGTCGTGCAAGGCCTGATGCGTCCCCCCCCCCCCCAGACACAGACCTTTGCGGCTCCCAGAGACCGAACACAGCTGGATTTCTAAGGTGGGACTGACCGAACCACAAGTAGCCTTCCCGATCATAACCGCATGCTGCCAACTTGAACAAAAATGTCACCATGTGCGGAGTGGGCAGGACCTTGTGTAGAGAAGTACTTCAGAAGCGCCAAAGAAGAGACCCCCTACAATACAGAAGAGATTCCGTAAAGTAGCGGAAAAGTAATCCATGTACAGATTCAAGGCAACCTTTCAATGAGCAATAAATAACTAATAAATGGACACTATCGATCAGAACGAACCAAAGACCTCTGATTATTTATCAAAAATACAAAAATGGGCATTTATTAAGTATTTTAACAACAGAGAACATTGTAATAACCATACACTCCCTTTCGTATCGGTCATACAAACTCACATGCACACGGAAAGCAAGTTTAAAAACCTTGATCGAATGGCGACATTTTGTTCATCCGTGGTAAATTGACAATATATAAAACTGATTCAGTTGAGAGCGGAGTGGCACAAATTCAAATGACTGGTGGTATTCTACGCGCTTTTCGGCACTACAAAGGTGCCTTCGTCAGGAAAAGGACCACAGTTGAGAACAATTGCTGAATTTGTGAATGAAAGGTGTGCTGTCAATAAAGAAGGTTCTTTGTGAATTACTCTGTGAATAAATATACAATAAAAGACATTTGCATTAGAGTAGGTGAAATACATAGAAGTAAAAGTGAAGATGACCCGAGATAAGATTCCAATAATACATGGTGAAATAGGTGAAAAGAAATGAGACTTGTGAAAGCAATATGTGATAGAAGTGAAAAGGAAACAGAATGTGAATCAAAGGAAGCCGGGCAATGTATGCACGTGACCGATGGCGACCCCTATTCACATGTAGCCATCAAACAGCAAATGACCTGTGGGCGACTAGCAATATGCGTTCTTTGTTTACGGTCTAGACCTACTTCAAAAACCGCTTTGTCTCCAATGACTGTCCTAAACGACTGGTCCCCCTAATATCATTCGACAACGGGTGTATTCTAGATCAGCCACCTCTGCCACTATAACCTAAGCATGTGACGAGGGGTCACCATCGGTCACATACATACATTTCCTGGCTTTCTTTGTTTGATTCACACGGTTTCCTTTTCACTTCTATCGCTGTGTTGCTCCTGCCTCTCCCATGCCCCCCTGTGCTTCTTCTGTCCCCTCCCAGTATTGAGTTCCCCCAGTGGTGTTCGCATGCTGGACAGACTCCCTGGCAACCTTTGGCAAAGTCAATGGGTCCCAAAGGTGCGGTCTGTTGGCTTTGCCAATGCTTGTTGTGGTCTTGGCCTTATTTCCATCATAACATCCTTTCTGGGTTTGCTGAACTAGTCTGGGCGCTCTACAGACTGGTTTCTTGATGCAAGGGCTGTGCTGGTTCTGTTAACCCTTCGGGGTCCAGGGGTGAAGGGACTGCCTCCCCGCACAGCCAGATTCCTGGAGCCGCCATGTGTCAGCGGGGAGCGGTTAATCATTGGTCCTGAGGCCCTGAGGCAGTGGTGCCAGCAGCTGCTCTGCCCTATGGATGAACCTGCTGCCAATCACATGGGCCCACCCTGGATGGAGACTCAGTTTAAAAACCTTTATCCTGTACTGCCCTCTATGCCCACATCATGAGTTGATGCCCTCCCCCTGTACCTCACACTGTCCTGGCACTGCCAACACCATGGGCTGGTGCCTGACCCTGGGACCTGCACTGCTCTCTGTGCCCACACCATGGGTTGATGCCCTCCCCCTGTACCTAACTCTGGTCCCTAGATCCTGCACTGCCCTCTCTCTGCCCACACCATGGGCTGGTGCCTGCCCCAGTATCCCACGCTGCCGTCTGTGCCCACACCATGGTTTGATGCCCTCTCCCTGTACCTCGCACTGCTCTCTGACACGCCCCTGGCACCTGCCCTGCTGAGCAGTGGTCTCCAGGGACGGCTGTAGACAAGCCTTTGCATGTTTTCTGCAGCCTCGGGGGAGGGCAGAGCACTCGGTGCCAGGCAGCAGGCATCTTGCAGCTGGGTATGACATGGCCCTGCAGCCTGGCACTGTCCTCTGGGCCCAGGACTGGTACTGGGCGCCCCAATAACCTGCCACCAACTTTACATTCCTGTGAGCGTCACAAACTGGCTCCGCCGGTTTGTAGCACAAAACTTAACAAACCTCTGGGACTGCCGGCAGCTGTGGGTCCGAGTGCAGGCCCTGGGTCCGAGTGGGTGGGTGGGTGGGTGGGTGGATGGATGGATGGATGGCTGGATGGATTTCTAAAGAGCACAGCTACCCCGAGGAGTGTCCCTGCGCTATTCTAGGAAGGAAGAGTGCGAATGGACAGGATTGGGGAGTGAAACCCCATGTTTTTTGCTGCTTTTTGAAAGCCGTTCATTGTTCATCCTCGGCAGCCATGCTGTCCAGGCTCTGGCCCGGGAGAGAGCAGGACCGGCCACCGGTGTTCGCTCCTTTAACCCTACAACTTTGGCGAAATGGCTGAGGGAAGCTGCAGAGGTCTTGGGGATGCCAGACATGGGCAATTCTTTGTTGTCCTTGGATACTGATGGCCATGCTGGGGTGTGCCCCTAGGATGTGACTGACTGTACCTAGAGGGGAGTGCCCACCTCCGCTCTGTGCCCCTTGTATGTGACTGACTGTACCTAGAGGGGAGTTCCCACCTCTGCTCTGTGCCCCTAGGATGTGACTGACTGTACCTAGAGGGGAGTGCCCACCTCCGCTCTGTGCCCCTAGTATGTGACTGACTTTACCTAGAGGGGAGTTCCCACCTCCGCTCTGTGCCCCTAGTATGTGAATGACTTTACCTAGAGGGGAGTTCCCACCTCCGCTCTGTGCCCCTAGGATTTGACTGACTGTACCTAGAGGGAAGTGCCCACCTCTGCTCTGTGCCCCTAGGATGTGACCGACTGTACCTAGAAGGGAGTGCCGGCATTCCCTCTGTGTCCCTAGGATGTGACCGACTGTATCTATAGGGGAGTGCCCACCTCCGCTCTGTGCCCCTAGGATGTGACCGACTGTACCCAGAGGGGAGTGCCAGCATTCCCTCTGTGTCTCTAGGATGTGACCAACTGTACCTAGAGGGGAGTTCCCACCTCTGCTCTGTGCCCCTAGGATGTGACTGACTGTACCTAGAGGGGAGTGCCCACCTCTGCTCTGTGCCCCTAGGATGTGGCCGACTGTACCTAGAGGGGAGTGCCGGCATTCCCTCTGTGCCCCAAGGATGTGACTGACTGTACCTAGAGGGGAGTTCCCACCTCTGCTCTGTGCCCCTAGGATGTGACCGACTGTACCTAGAAGGGAGTGCCGGCATTCCCTCTGTGTCTCTAGGATGTGACTGACTGTACCTAGAGGGGAGTGCCCACCTCTGCTCTGTGCCCCTAAGATGTGACCGACTGTACCTAGAAGGGAGTGCCGGCATTCCCTCTGTGTCCTTAGGATGTGACTGACTGTACCTAGAGGGGAGTGCCGGCATTCCCTCTGTGTCCCTAGGATGTGACTGACTGTACCTAGAGGGGAGTTCCCACCTCTGCTCTGTGCCCCTAAGATGTGACTGACGGTACCTAGAAGGGAGTTCCGGCATTCCCTCTGTGTCTCTAGGATGTGACCAACTGTACCTAGAGGGGAGTTCCCACCTCTGCTCTGTGCCCCTAGGATGTGGCCGACTGTACCTAGAGGGGAGTTCCCACCTCTGCTCTGTGCCCCTAGGATGTGACCGACTGTACCTAGAAGGGAGTGCCGGCATTTCCTCTGTGTCCCTAGGATGTGACTGACTGTACCTAGAGGGGAGTGCCCACCTCTGCTCTGTGCCCCTAAGATGTGACCGACTGTACCTAGAAGGGAGTGCCGGCATTCCCTCTGTGTCCCTAGGATGTGACTGACTGTACCTAGAGGGGAGTGCCCGCCTCCGCTCTGTGCCCCTAGGATGTGACCGACTGTACCCAGAGGGGAGTGCCGGCATTCCCTCTGTGCCCCTAGGATGTGACCGACTGTACCTAGAAGGGAGTGCCGGCATTCCCTCTGTGTCCCTAGGATGTGACCGACTGTACCTAGAGGGGAGTGCCCACCTCTGCTCTGTGCCCCTAGGATGTGACTGTACCTAGAGGGGAGTGCCGGCGTTCCCTCTGTGCCCCTAGGATGTGACTGACTATACCTAGAGGGGAGTTCCCAACTCTGCTCTGTGCCCCTAGGATGTGACTGTACCTAGAGGGGAGTGCCGGCGTTCCCTCTGTGCCCCTAGGATGTGACTGACTATACCTAGAGGGGAGTTCCCACCTCTGCTCTGTGCCCCTAGGATGTGACTGTACCTAGAGGGGAGTTCCCACCTCTGCTCTGTGCCCATAGGATGTGACTGACTGTACCTAGAGGGGAGTGCCGGCGTTCCCTCTGTGTCCCTAGGATGTGACTGACTGTACCTAGAGGGGAGTGCCGGCATTCCCTCTGTGTCCCTAGGATGTGACTGACTGTACCTAGAGGTGAGTGCCCACCTCTGCTCTGTGCCCCTAGGATGTGACCGACTGTACCTAGAGGGGAGTTCCCACCTCTGCTCTGTGCCCCTAGGATGTGACCGACTGTACCTAGAAGGGAGTGCCGGCATTCCCTCTGTGTCCCTAGGATGTGACTGACTGTACCTGGAGGTGAGTGCCACCTCCGCTCTGTGCCCCTAGGATTTGACTGACTGTACCTAGAGGGGAGTGCCGGCATTCCCTCTGCGTCCCTAGGATGTGACTGACTGTACCTAGAGGGGAGTGCCGGCATTCCCCCTGTGTCCCTAGGATGTGACTGACTGTACCTATAGGGGAGCGCCGTCATTCCCTCTGTGCCCCTAGAATGTGACTGACTGTACCTAGAGGGGAGTTCCCACCTCTGCTCTGTGCCCCTAGGATGTGACCGACTGTACCTAGAGGGGAGTTCCCACCTCTGCTCTGTGCCCCTAGGATGTGACGGACTGTACCTAGAAGGGAGTGCCGGCATTCCCTCTGTGTCCCTAGGATGTGACCGACTGTACCTAGAGGGGAGTGCCCACCTCTGCTCTGTGCCCCTAAGATGTGACCGACTGTACCTAGAAGGGAGAGCCGGCATTCCCTCTGTGTCCCTAGGATGTGACCGTACCTAGAGGGGAGTGTCGGCGTTCCCTCTGTGCCCCTAGGATGTGACTGTACGTAGAGGGGAGTTCCCACCTCTGCTCTGTGCCCCTAGGATGTGACTGACTGTACCTAGAGGGGAGTGCCCACCTCTGCTCTGTGCCCCTAGGATGTGACTGACTGTACCTAGAGGGGAGTGCCGGCATTCCCTCTGTGTCCCTAGGATGTGACTGACTGTACCTAGAGGTGAGTGCCCACCTCCGCTCTGTGCCCCTAGGATGTGACTGACTGTACCTAGAGGGGAGTGCCCACCTCTGCTCTGTGCCCCTAGGATGTGACCGACTGTACCCAGAGGGGAGTGCCGGCATTCCCTCTGTGTCCCTAGGATGTGACTGACTGTACCTAGAGGTGAGTGCCACCTCCGCTCTGTGCCCCTAGGATGTGACCGACTGTACCTAGAAGGGAGTGCCGGCATTCCCTCTGTGTCCCTAGGATGTGACTGACTGTACCTAGAAGGGAGTGCCGGCATTCCCTCTGCGTCCCTAGGATGTGACTGACTGTACCTAGAGGGGAGTGCCGGCGTTCCCTCTGTGTCCCTAGGATGTGACCGACTGTACCTATAGGGGAGTGCCGTCATTCCCTCTGTGCCCCTAGAATGTGACCGACTGTACCTAGAGGGGAGTTCCCACCTCTGCTCTTTGCCCCTAGGATGTGACCGACTGTACCTAGAGGGGAGTTCCCACCTCTGCTCTGTGCCCCTAGGATGTGACCGACTGTACCTCTAGGGGAGTGCCCACCTCTGCTCTGTGCCCCTAAGATGTGACCGACTGTACCTAGAAGGGAGAGCCGGCACTCCCTCTGTGTCCCTAGGATGTGACCGTACCTAGAGGGGAGTGTCGGCGTTCCCTCTGTGCCCCTAGGGTGTGACTGACTGTACCTATAGGGGAGTTCCCACCTCTGCTCTGTGCCCCTAGGATGTGACTGTACCTAGAGGGGAGTGTCGGCATTCCCTCTGTGTCCCTAGGATGTGACTGTACGTAGAGGGGAGTTCCCACCTCTGCTCTGTGCCCCTAGGATGTGACCGACTGTACCTAGAGGGGAGTTCCCACCTCCGCTCTGTGCCCCTAGGATGTGACCGACTGTACCTAGAGGGGAGTGCTCACCTCTGCTCTGTGCCCCTAGGATGTGACTGACTGTACCTAGAGGGGAGTGCCCACCTCTGCTCTGTGCCCCTAGGATGTGACTGACTGTACCTAGAGGGGAGTGCCCACCTCTGCTCTGTGCCCCTAGGATGTGACTGACTGTACCTAGAGGTGAGTGCCACCTCCGCTCTGTGCCCCTAGGATTTGACTGACTGTACCTAGAGGGGAGTGCCGGCATTCCCTCTGCGTCCCTAGGATGTGACTGACTGTACCTAGAGGGGAGTGCCGGCATTCCCCCTGTGTCCCTAGGATGTGACTGACTGTACCTATAGGGGAGCGCCGTCATTCCCTCTGTGCCCCTAGAATGTGACCGACTGTACCTAGAGGGGAGTTCCCACCTCTGCTCTGTGTCCTTAGGATGTGACTGACTGTACCTTGAGGGGCCTAGTGTGTGCCCTCTGTATGAGCATGGTTCTGTGCCTACTGGCAGGTGTTACTGTGGGCCCTCCTTTTTTTTTGTCTTTTTTTTTTTTCTCTAGAGTTTTATATAGCATGAACTTGACCCTGGCAGGTGTCTGAGCTCTTTACAATTTGAATAGGTATTACAAGAGTATACATAAAACAACAAGATAGTCGTGCAACATAGTTAAGGTATGTGGGATACAGACCATGGAGAAGAGTACTTGATGATACTCGCTACATACATGAGCGTGGCAGGCGAATGCTGGGATTCAAAGGTGTCTAGCAATCTAAGAGTCAATCAGGTGGCATTCAGGAGCAGTGAGCCAGGGCTTTTTTTAAGGCAGGAACTTGACCATTAGTTTTTTTTTTAACTTCCTTTTAGGTCTCTCCTACGCAGCGCGCAAGCTCTGTATTGGAGTGACCTCTTGGAATCACTCCGGGCTTTTGTGGAAACTCGTGCATGTTCTGCACTGTGCCCAATCAGCCCTCATGCATGTACAGCATTTACCATGCGGGATCGAGCAGCGGCGCCATCTGTTAGCAATTATCGCGCCCACCGCTGCTCGCTCCCATAAGGTAAACGCTTGTCTTTCAGCGCTTGTTGTTGTTATCTGAGGGGGCGTATTGTTTATTTGGAAACTCTAGATTCTATAATCTTAGTGACTACGCTACGTCCCTGGCGCCATGTCAGCAGCAGCAGCAAGGGGGCCGCTAACCACCACTGACAGTGAAAGACGGGTGCCAATCAGCAGCTGCCAGCTCTGATTGTACTCTGGTAATTGCTAAATGCTCCCGCAGTTTTCCAAGTGACACCTTATCCGCTGAATGCTCTGGAATTAGAAGTTACTTTTACAAGCATCGAAATTATAAAGGGAATTCAAGTCAGCATTTTTTATCACTTAATTGCCGAAGCATGTGGGTGTGGAGCCCTACAATGTAGCAAATCTGCCTAGCCTGTGCTGTGCCTGGCTCCAGGCTGCAATATATTCCTGCAGTGCTGGCGCCACGCGGCTTTGACACACTGATTGCTGCCAAATACTGCCGGAGTGGGAGGGGGGACGGAGCCTGCCCTCTCAGCACGATGCTACTGGCTGTCAGTCAATCATTGTGGCACACCAGGGGGGGGCGCCCAGGATTAAATCCGGATGGGACGGTAAGTGCCGTCATGTCCTGAGTGAGCAGAAGCGGCGGGGGACTCAATCTGAGCCAGTCGAGTCCTCGCCTTGCACAGTGCTGTCTTCGTCTGCGGTGTGCAGCGCCACAATAGTTACCCCCCGCAAGACTGCTGCAGAGTGCATCATTGTAAGACCTGGGGTCTCCAGGCCCTAAGGGGGTAACGTGACACGAGCGGCTGGGCACCCGAAGGCTTGTGTGTAAAGCGACCATACAACAACCACATCCCCTGAAGCAAGGAACGCACACAATAAGGGACGCCACAGCAGGCGAATACCACTAAGCTTTGGACACTGGCACGCTGCTCGTAATTAGAGCGCATAGACTTTTGGCATGAAGCTTCCAACCGTAGCGCTACTTGTAACAACGAAGCGCCGACCCTCTCAGGGCGGAGCCTGCAATCTTAGCGCTACTCGTATAACGATAACCTAGAACATCTCGGGGTAGAGCCTGCAATCGTAGCATTACTCGTATCAATGACACTTAGAACATTTCAGCGCAAGCCTGCAATCGTAGCATTACTCGTATCAATGACACTTAGAACAGTTCAGCGCAAACCTGCAATCGTAGCAGGAATCGTATCAAGGCCACTTAGAATGTTTCAGAGCGGGGCTTGCAATCTGAGCGGTACTCGTATCCGCGAGCTTCAAGGGTTTCCGTGCAGTTCGTGGGACACTACTCTCCTTGTCAGTCCGCTCGGACGGAGCCAATCCCTCGGAGGGGTATCGTCCTCGGGGGATGAGCAGGGGGGGGCTCCCACGGAGGGGTACCGGGGACGCAGGGTGCGGTGCAGCTCCCAGACGATAGGGGGCGCACCGGGGACCTTCCCAAGCCTTCCCGGCTTACCTTGATCGCGACGTCGCTCGGCGTCCGCACCAGCTCTGCACTCCTCCTTCGATCTTTCCGCCACCTTCACCCAGCGGCGACGGCAGCAACGGGGCCCCGGGCTTCTCCGCGGGCCTCGTCACCACGAGGGGTACACTTCAGCTTCCGGGCCGCGACGGTGAGCGCTCTTTGGATCCCTCACGCAGGGGGGGGGGGGGTCAAATTAAGCGGGTCTGGTCAGCGCTCAGCAGGGCCCGGTGCAGGGGATCCCAGGCCAGTTCAGGGAGCGCAGGGGTCTCAGCGCTAATACCTGGTTGATCCCCAGCAGTACCGCATTCCGCTTTTGGGCATTTGTAATGTTCAGTTATATCAAAGTCTCCGCGGTCAGTTTCCGCCTGCAGTTGGTACATGTAGTTTCAGCATTCAGGTTCAGCATGCAATTGGCACATGCAGCTTGATGGCGCTGTTGTCTCTGGCGCCCTTGGGGGTTCTGTTCCTGGGGGGTAGGGAGTGAGTTGGCGACTAGGTCCTTCCTAGTCAGGCTGGGCAGAGGCGTCCTGGGTGCTCCTACTGCTGGGCAAGATCAGTGGGTTTCACAGGATCCCTCACTCTCTTAAGAGGCAGCACCTAAATCCTGTCACTTTCAGAGGCATAAGTCCCTGGCTAGGCCCTACCGCCTAAAACTCCTGCGTGGATTCTCCAGCTCTGCTTAACCCCACTGGCCAACTGACTAGAAAAAGTTCCCTCCCTCTGTTAAGTAGCCCTAGGTCAGGTGACCTCTAGCCAAGGCGGCAAAAGTAAAACCACACCTCCCTTCTAGAAGGTTCCAGCACATTCCAGGAGCTTCCCCATTCTACCTATGGGACAAAAAGGCGGGCTGGTGTCGCAACATTGTTGTGGGGTTCCAGCCAGCTAGGGTGCTACTAATAAAGACCACTCTGCAGTAGCAGGGGCCTGTGGCAGCCATCTTGGGAGAAGGGAGCACCTGCACCTTAACACTGATTGGCAATGAAAAGGCGCCCGGAGACCTAGTCCAACATAAAAATGAGGGTGGAAAGAATGAGGCACGATCAAAAATAGATGGGGAGACCACCCTAGGGCTGACGGGTCTAACAATCATGCAGTGCAGTCACAGTGCTGCAGCTCAGCTGTGCGGCCGGTCCCTGTGCGGCCCAAGGCCGCCGGACCGTCACGGACCGGGAAGTCTCTGAACTCGTCTAGTACTAGTTCAAGTAAGTGTTTTATACTACTACATGAGTCATCTCTGAAAAACATAATTTCACACACAATCGCATCTGCAGGGCTGCTCGGTCTCCTCATCCTTCCTGAGTCAGTGAGCCTCCTGGTTTATTTGCAGTCTGATCATTGTGCTTTATCCCAGTAAATGCAGGCGGGCCGCAGGGCTGCTCTGTCTGAGTCTTATCTTAGGGCTCCGCAGTAGTACATTTATCTTCACGGGTCAGTGCGTGACAGGCTTACCAGGCAGGGCTCTCTCTGCTCTCGGCGAGAGGAGGGGGGACCATCATTCCTCAGAGGCCCCCTCTCCGTTCTCATGATCAGAGTTATTATCTGCAGGCAGGGCTGCTCTGTCTCCTCATCCTTCCTGAGTCAGTGAGCCTCCTGGTTTATCTGCAGTCTGATCATTGTGGTTTAATTCACAGTAAATCTGCAGGCGGGCCGCCGCAGGGCTGCTCTGAGTCTCATGCTCCTATGATTGGGCGCCACAGTACTGGGTAGTAAGGTTTATCTTCACAGACGGGTCCGTGCGTGACAGTTTTACCAGGCAGGGCAGGGCTCTCTGTCTGCTCTCGGCACTGGGGCCCGGCGCAGGGTAGCGTCATTCCTCAGAGGCCCCCTGTCCGTTCTCATGATCAGAGTAACTTAGTTCACACAGCGCGGAGCGCACCACGCATTGCAGGTGAGATGAGATCTCTGATAATTCATGAGACAGACGCGTTCAATCTGCCTATCTCCCACCAAAAGGCAAGATGCTACTGCTTGGGCCGGAGGGGATTCCGGAGGACAAGCTTGGGAAAGTGAGCAGGTGCGGGGTTAATGTGCTAACGTGAGATGCGTTCGGATACTGGCGCGAGGGCGGCTCTCTGGAGGACGCTGATCGAAACGGCAACAATCAGAACAGTGCCAAGGAGCGGTCCTATTGTCTCAGGAACTGCAGCAATAAGAACGATGCCAAGGAGCGATCCTATCGCCTCAGGAACGGCAGCAATCGGAACAGTGCCAAAGAGCGGTCCTATTGTCTCAGGAACGGCAGCAATCGGAACAATGCCAAGGAGCGGTCCTATTGTCTCAGGAACTGCAGCAATAAGAACGATGCCAAGGAGCGATCCTATCGCCTCAGGAACGGCAGCAATCGGAACAGTGCCAAAGAGCGGTCCTATTGTCTCAGGAACGGCAGCAATCGGAACAATGCCAAGGAGCGGTCCTATTGTCTCAGGAACTGCAGCAATCAGAACAGTGCCAAAGAGCGGTCCTATTGCCTCAGGAACGGCAGCAATCAGAACAGTGCCAAAGAGCGGTCCTAACGCCTCAGGAACTGCAGCAATCAGAACAATGCCAAGGAGCGGTCCTATTGCCTCAGGAACGGCAGCAATCAGAACAGTGCCAAAGAGCGGTCCTAACGCCTCAGGAACTGCAGCAATCAGAACAATGCCAAGGAGCGGTCCTAACGCCTCAGGAACTGCAGCAATCAGAACAATGCCAAGGAGCGGTCCTATCGCCTCAGGAACGGCAGCAATCAGAACAATGCCAAGGAGCGGTCCTATTGCCTCAGGAACGGCAGCAATCAGAACAGTGCCAAAGAGCGGTCCTAACGCCTCAGGAACTGCAGCAATCAGAACAATGCCAAAGAGCGGTCCTATTGTCTCAGGAACGGCAGCAATCGGAACAATGCCAAGGAGCGGTCCTATTGTCTCAGGAACTGCAGCAATCAGAACGATGCCAAGGAGCGGTCCTATTGTCTCAGGAACTGCAGCAATCAGAACAATGCCAAGGAGCGGTCCTATTGTCTCAGGAACGGCAGCAATCAGAACGATGCCAAGGAGCGGTCCTATTGTCTCAGGAACGGCAGCAATCAGAACAATGCCAAAGAGCGGTCCTATTGTCTCAGGAACTGCAGCAATCAGAACGATGCCAAGGAGCGGTCCTATTGTCTCAGGAACAGCAGCAATCAGAACGATGCCAAGGAGCGGTCCTATTGTCTCAGGAACGGCAGCAATCAGAACAGTGCCAAGGAGCGGTCCTATTGTCTCAGGAACGGCAGCAATCAGAACAGTGCCAAGGAGCGGTCCTAACGCCTCAGGAACTGCAGCAATCGGAACAATGCCAAAGAGCGGTCCTATTGTCTCAGGAACGGCAGCAATCAGAACAGTGCCAAGGAGCGGTCCTAACGCCTCAGGAACTGCAGCAATCAGAACAATGCCAAGGAGCGGTCCTATTGTCTCAGGAACTGCAGCAATCAGAACGATGCCAAGGAGCGGTCCTATTGTCTCAGGAACGGCAGCAATCAGAACAGTGCCAAGGAGCGGTCCTATTGTCTCAGGAACGGCAGCAATCAGAACAATGCCAAGGAGCGGTTCTATTGTCTCAGGAACGGCAGCAATCAGAACAATGCCAAAGAGCGGTCCTATTGTCTCAGGAACGGCAGCAATCGGAACAATGCCAAGGAGCGGTCCTATTGTCTCAGGAACTGCAGCAATCGGAACAATGCCAAGGAGCGATCCTATTGTCTCAGGAACGGCAGCAATCAGAACAATGCCAAGGAGCGGTCCTAACGCCTCAGGAACTGCAGCAATCAGAACAGTGCCAAAGAGCGGTCCTATTGCCTCAGGAACGGCAGCAATCAGAACAGTGCCAAGGTGCGGTCCTATTGCCTCAGGAACGGCAGCAATCAGAACAGTGCCAAAGAGCGGTCCTAACGCCTCAGGAACTGCAGCAATCAGAACAATGCCAAGGAGCGGTCCTATCGTCTCAGGAACGGCAGCAATCAGAACAATGCCAAGGAGCGGTCCTATCGCCTCAGGAACGGCAGCAATCAAAACAATGCCAAGGAGCGGTCCTATCGCCTCAGGAACGGCAGCAATCAGAACAGTGCCAAGGAGCGGTCCTATCGCCTCAGGAACGGCAGCAATCAGAACAATGCCAAGGAGCGGTCCTATCGCCTCAGGAACGGCAGCAATCAGAACAGTGCCAAGGAGCGGTCCTATTGTCTCAGGAACGGCAGCAATCAGAACAGTGCCAAGGAGCGGTCCTAACGCCTCAGGAACTGCAGCAATCGGAACAATGCCAAAGAGCGGTCCTATTGTCTCAGGAACGGCAGCAATCAGAACAGTGCCAAGGAGCGGTCCTAACGCCTCAGGAACTGCAGCAATCAGAACAATGCCAAGGAGCGGTCCTATTGTCTCAGGAACTGCAGCAATCAGAACGATGCCAAGGAGCGGTCCTATTGTCTCAGGAACGGCAGCAATCAGAACAGTGCCAAGGAGCGGTCCTATTGTCTCAGGAACGGCAGCAATCAGAACAATGCCAAGGAGCGGTTCTATTGTCTCAGGAACGGCAGCAATCAGAACAATGCCAAGGAGCGATCCTATTGTCTCAGGAACGGCAGCAATCAGAACAATGCCAAGGAGCGGTCCTATTGTCTCAGGAACGGCAGCAATCAGAACAATGCCAAGGAGCGGTCCTATTGTCTCAGGAACGGCAGCAATCAGAACAATGCCAAGGAGCGATCCTAACGCCTCAGGAACTGCAGCAATCAGAACAGTGCCAAGGAGCGGTCCTATTGTCTCAGGAACTGCAGCAATCAGAACAGTGCCAAGGAGCGATCCTATGGCCTCAGGAACGGTGTCAGGCCTCCAGAGGACGAAGAGGCGGTAATGGGGGCAACGTTGGGGTCTTTCTGCTGCCCAGAACTGAACAGAAGGGCAAAGAACAATTCATGGACTGAACTACAAAGAAAGAGGAATTCCAAGATGGCGGCCGCTCTGGAAGCAGAAGCGGCAGTCTAGTCTTTCTCCCCACAGGTGTTCCGAGGTTTGGAGAGGCGCGCGCTCCTAGAGGACGACGCACTTCACTGAGGAGATTCAGAGAGTAGCATCTTGACATTAGAGTTCCTGAGGAAAAGGTCAGAGAGAATAGAATTAGAGTTAGTTAGTTAGCGCCAGGTTTTACAGAATAGATTTCCAAGTCAGAAACCTTTTCACACTCCAAGAAACCCCCTGAAGAGAATTTTCAGGAAGATTTACAGAGACAGTTAAGACGACGAAATTCTCTTCAACCCTCGAGAAGACATTCAAAGCATCTTCGAGCATTCCGAGCAGATAGTCGGAGGTCTTTTGGCGCCATCCTGTGACAGAAAAAAGAAGACCGAAGCTAAGTACTTTGAGAAACATGAGAGATGAATGAGAAAAGTATTTGACAGGAAAGATTGCATAGAAAACGTATCTGATAACTCAAGTAATCAGAAATTCACCCCGTTAGTAGAAAGATTTATGTGCAGTCAAATAGAGATGAAGAAAATAATACAAAATACACTCAACACCGTTCACTAGTACAAGATACCTAGAAATAAGGAAAGGTAAAGTAAAGACAAGTTTAGTACTAGAACCGAATAGAGAGAAAGCACAACTCTGCTAGACAAAACACAGGAGAAGAGGACAAGCAAGAATATTCCCACTCCAGAAGTAAGCCCAAAAAATAATTATTTTTTAAGTTAAGAAAGAAACAAATAGAAAAGGCAAGGGAATAAGAAAGAATTAATAGAAAGATGTCTTGTAGGAAAGAGAGTCGGCAAGAAGTGACCAGACCCACAGAAAAGAATTGAAAAGAAAAAAGAAAACACCACACAACAAGACAGACATACAGAAGAGGGGCACAGTGCTTGAAACCCAGGGTAGGTGTTAAACACATAGAGAGTGTTAGAAGTCGAAGGGAGTAGAAAGTAATAGTGTCGTGTTTGTTTCAAGGTTCTCATAAACCAGAGCTGACAACAGAAATAAGAAGAAGCCGAGGAGAATAGTGAAGAACCGGAGTTTCAGGACCAGTCTCTTCTTTGTTTATTATTTTATCCACTTCCCCTTCCCCCCTGCGGGGTAGTTTCGGAGTCCAGGTGAACGTTCCTGGAACTCTGGCTGCCGTGTAGAGGGTGTTGGGAACTAGCATCTCTGTTCCTGTGCAAGCACTTCAGGATACGTCATCTTGACCCTGACAGAGTGAAGTGCCCAAGTGGTAAACTTGCACCCGGACAGAGATGGCAGAAGGAATAAACTTACAGACCTTGGGAGTAGTGCTAGAGACCATTCAAAAGGAGTTGGTGGCAGTGAGAGAAGACAACCAAAACCTGAGGCAGGAGGTAATTAACTCGAGAAAAGAGACAGCAGAGTTAGTTCAACGGGTTAAGCAGCCATTCGGCTCAGGGAGGAACGCCTTAGACTCATCCACTGAAGACCCAAATAGAATAACTACACAAGTGATCCATTCACTGTCCCCAGTTATTCCGTTGGCTCCTCCGGAGCGCTTTAGTGGGGACCCACAAAAGGCACAGCTATTCATCACACAGTGTTCTTTGCACTTTATGTGTCGCCCTTCCATTTTCCCAGATGCGCAGTCTAGGGTGGCCTTTGTTCTGTCGTACTTGAGCGGAGATGCAGCGTCCTGGTCAATGCCTCTGGTTTCCCGGGATGATCCACTGTTACAAAACTATGAAGACTTCAAACAAGAATTTCTTCGAATTTTCGACAGGCGGAGAATATCTCAAGCAGTAGACAATGAATTATTGGACCTGAGACAGGGAAACCGAGATCTAGTAGCATATTTGGCCCAATTCAATAAATTAGTCGTAGAAACGGACTGGCCAGAAAGCAAGAGAGCTGCAGTTTTTTATAGAGGTTTAAGAGATGAACTTAAAGATGTGTTGGCACAGATACCTAATAGACCCACAGAGATCTCAGAATTAGTGGACCTGGTCTTAGAAATAGACTTTCGTCAAGGAGAGAGGAGAGGAGAAAAAAGGAAAGAATTCAGGCCAGTAGCTCCGAGATTTGATCGGGTTCGGCCAGAAGGGAATAAGGCTGTGGACGGACAACAAGGTTCGGAGCCCATGCAAATTGGAACGATAAGAGGTCCTCTAACCAAAGAAGAGAAAGAGAAAAGAAGGGCAGGAAATCTTTGTATGTATTGTGGCTCCAGTGGGCATTTTGTTAAGGGTTGTCCAAGAAAACCGAAGACCCCCTTTAAGCCGAAGGAAAACTCGCAGCACCACCAGTAGCGGGAGTTGGACCGGTGGATGCTAATCAGAAGTCAACTCCAACAGAACATCAAGTGGCTAACACTCTACAGTCGTCAGCTCCACATCTAATTCTATCCATGGTACTCAAGTTCCGGCAAGAAACGTTGACAGAAGTTTCAGTGATGATAGATTCCGGAGCCACCGGAAACTTCTGTGATATAAAATTTGCTGCCAAGGTGGGGTTACGAGCCATCTTGAAACCCAAGAGTGAACCGGTTCGGGCAGTAGATGGGACGAATCTCTCATCTGGACCGATAGTGAGTCATACTGAACAGGTACAATTGATTTACTGCGATGGACACGAAGAACGGATTCAATTCAATCTAATTGACGCACCACAGTTTCAACTTATTTTGGGCCTTCCATGGCTCACGGAGCATAACCCAACAATAAACTGGAGCGCAAGAACCATAGTGATGGATTCAGAATATTGTCAAAAGAATTGTTTTGAAACAAAAGAAGGAACCAAAGAGTGTAATCCTGCTCAGGCCTTGTGCACAGCGGAGATGTCTGTCTGTGCGATAGACTCCCAGAAGATTCCGTCGGAATATGAAGATTTTGCCGATGTTTTTGACGAAACAGAAGCGGAACAATTGCCACCCCACCGGGTTTATGATTGTAAAATAGATCTAGAGCCAGGTTGCAATCTCCCCTGCAGTCGGGTATACGCGTTGACAGAAAAGGAACATCACCACTTGAAGGAATACTTGGATAAATATCTAGCGAATGGATTCATTCGTCCATCCCAGTCACCCGTATCTTCGCCGCTTTTCTTTGTGCCCAAAAAGCAGGAGGGAGATCTCAGAACTTGTATAGACTATCGCGCAATCAATAAGATCACCAAAAAGAACAGATACCCGCTTCCTCTGATTTCTGTTTTATTGGATCAGTTGAAGGGAGCGCAGATCTATACAAAACTAGATCTTAGAGGAGCCTACCATCTTGTGAGAATACGCGAGGGGGATGAATGGAAGACAGCCTTCAGGACTCGATTTGGGCTGTTCGAATATCAAGTTATGCCTTACGGTCTGTGCAACGCCCCGGCTGCCTTCCAGCATTTCATCAACGATGTTCTCAGTGAGTACATAGACCAATGCGCAATAGTGTACATCGACGACATCTTAATCTATTCGTCTGACACAAGTCAACATCAGGAACACGTAAGGAAAGTGCTACAGAAGCTTAGAGAAAACAAATTATTTGCAAAATTGGAGAAATGTGCATTCGGGGTCTCCCAAGTGGAATTTTTGGGGTTTGTTTTATCCCCGGCTGGAATGAAAATGGACGAGCAGAAGGTCAAGGCTGTGGTAGATTGGAAATCCCCAGAGTGTGTCAAGGAGGTTCAGAGCTTCATCGGGTTCGCGAACTTCTATCGAAGATTCATAAGCGAATTTTCACGGAAAATATTACCCTTGACGCGTCTACTGAGAAAAGGAGTGCGTTTCGAATGGACGGAAGAAACAGAGAGAGCCTTTCAACTCCTAAAAAGAGACTTCACGACCGCACCGATACTCCTGCATGCTGACCCTACTGAACCTTTTTACGTGGAAACGGACGCCTCAGATCTGGCAGTGGGAGGGGTATTATCCCAACGGCATAAGGTAACCGGCCAACTACATCCAGTCGCCTATAGATCACGAAAACTAACACCTGCAGAGATAAATTACACCATAACAGAAAAAGAGTTACTGGCAATTAAGGACGCATTTAAAGAGTGGCGACACTATCTCATGGGGGCTCAGCATCAAGTGACAGTCTTCACCGACCACAGAAATTTGAAATTTTTGAAGTCTGCCCGGACGCTAACACCAAGACAACTCCGTTGGTCATTGTACTTCGCGGACTATGATTTTGTCATTACCTATAGACCAGGAGCCCAGAATGGCAAGGCGGACGCTCTATCCAGATTGGGAACAAATGACCAGAAGAATCAAATCAAAGATCAAACAATAATTCCGGAAGACAAAATAATTGGAGCTACAATATCTTCTGACTTAAAGGAGCAGATCCTCAAACGAATGAGCCCAGAGGAAATACAGGAATGGGTAGAGGAAGACAAGGAAAGAAACATTCAGCAACAGTTGCCTTACTTTAAGGAAGCTCTCTACTTGCCAACCCCGGAGTTACGGAATCAGGTGATGGCTGAATGTCACGACAATCTTTTGGCAGGGCACAAAGGAGAAACGAAAACAGAAGAGCTGATCAAGAGACATTATTGGTGGCCGCATATGACCAGAGACATAGAGGAGTACGTCAGAACTTGTGAGATCTGCGCACAGGGAAAATCGGAACGGCAGGCCCCCAAGGGGTTGTTGCAACCTCTACCCACTCCACCATACCCATGGCATACAGTTACACTAGATCTAATAGTGGATTTACCTTCAAGTTTAGGTTATAATACAATTCTAGTGTTCGTAGATGCATTTTCTAAGATGGCGCACTTTATGGCCCTAAAAGAAATTCCAACAGCCAAACAGTTAGCCCACCACTTCACTACACAAATTGTAAAGATACATGGGGTCCCCAAGGTCATTATTTCTGATAGGGGAACACAATTTGTATCTCATTTTTGGAAGGCCTTTGTGGGTGGATTGGGAATCGAAGCCAAGTATTCGACTAGCTATCATCCGGAGACAGACGGGCAAACTGAGAGAGCGAATCAGGAGTTAGAGCAGTATTTGAGGTTGTTCCTTCTGAAGCAAGAAGGAGAGTGGTCAGAGTTGTTATGGGCGGCAGAATTCGCACATAACAACGCCCAAAATGTCTCGACAGGTTATTCCCCATTTTATTTAAATTATGGGAGACACCCAAATGCAACTATTAGACAAACGGATATTTCCGTTCCAGCAGTGAAAGATCTGGTGACCCATCTGGGTAGAGTTCATCAAACTGCTAAACAAAATTTAGAACAGGCAAAACAGAAATACAAGCAATATGCAGATAAAAAGAGACGAGAGGGTCCTTCCCTAGAAAAAGGAGATAGAGTCTGGTTAAGCACAAAGAATCTTAGACTAAAAGGAAACAGGAAATTTCAGCCCAGATACATAGGACCATATCTGGTAGAAGAGAAAACCTCACCAGTTAACTACCAGTTAAAATTACCTCCTAAATTGAAAATTCATCCTGTTTTTCATGTTTCCCTGTTAAAAAAGGCATCAGCAGGCTTACGCAGGGAATTGACTCCAAAACCCATTCAGTTAGAATCAGGGGTTGAGTACGAAGTGAAAGAAGTTCTGGATTCCAAAGTAGTTAAAGGAAGGCTTTATTACTTGATAGATTGGAAGGGCTATGGGCCCGAGGAACGATCTTGGGAACTAGAGTCAGATGTTCATGCTCCTAGATTGGTGAAATCATTCCATCAAAGATTCCCTACCAAACCAGGAATGAGAGGACCTCCTTTGTTGGGGGGTACTGTCAGGCCTCCAGAGGACGAAGAGGCGGTAATGGGGGCAACGTTGGGGTCTTTCTGCTGCCCAGAACTGAACAGAAGGGCAAAGAACAATTCATGGACTGAACTACAAAGAAAGAGGAATTCCAAGATGGCGGCCGCTCTGGAAGCAGAAGCGGCAGTCTAGTCTTTCTCCCCACAGGTGTTCCGAGGTTTGGAGAGGCGCGCGCTCCTAGAGGACGACGCACTTCACTGAGGAGATTCAGAGAGTAGCATCTTGACATTAGAGTTCCTGAGGAAAAGGTCAGAGAGAATAGAATTAGAGTTAGTTAGTTAGCGCCAGGTTTTACAGAATAGATTTCCAAGTCAGAAACCTTTTCACACTCCAAGAAACCCCCTGAAGAGAATTTTCAGGAAGATTTACAGAGACAGTTAAGACGACGAAATTCTCTTCAACCCTCGAGAAGACATTCAAAGCATCTTCGAGCATTCCGAGCAGATAGTCGGAGGTCTTTTGGCGCCATCCTGTGACAGAAAAAAGAAGACCGAAGCTAAGTACTTTGAGAAACATGAGAGATGAATGAGAAAAGTATTTGACAGGAAAGATTGCATAGAAAACGTATCTGATAACTCAAGTAATCAGAAATTCACCCCGTTAGTAGAAAGATTTATGTGCAGTCAAATAGAGATGAAGAAAATAATACAAAATACACTCAACACCGTTCACTAGTACAAGATACCTAGAAATAAGGAAAGGTAAAGTAAAGACAAGTTTAGTACTAGAACCGAATAGAGAGAAAGCACAACTCTGCTAGACAAAACACAGGAGAAGAGGACAAGCAAGAATATTCCCACTCCAGAAGTAAGCCCAAAAAATAATTATTTTTTAAGTTAAGAAAGAAACAAATAGAAAAGGCAAGGGAATAAGAAAGAATTAATAGAAAGATGTCTTGTAGGAAAGAGAGTCGGCAAGAAGTGACCAGACCCACAGAAAAGAATTGAAAAGAAAAAAGAAAACACCACACAACAAGACAGACATACAGAAGAGGGGCACAGTGCTTGAAACCCAGGGTAGGTGTTAAACACATAGAGAGTGTTAGAAGTCGAAGGGAGTAGAAAGTAATAGTGTCGTGTTTGTTTCAAGGTTCTCATAAACCAGAGCTGACAACAGAAATAAGAAGAAGCCGAGGAGAATAGTGAAGAACCGGAGTTTCAGGACCAGTCTCTTCTTTGTTTATTATTTTATCCACTTCCCCTTCCCCCCTGCGGGGTAGTTTCGGAGTCCAGGTGAACGTTCCTGGAACTCTGGCTGCCGTGTAGAGGGTGTTGGGAACTAGCATCTCTGTTCCTGTGCAAGCACTTCAGGATACGTCATCTTGACCCTGACAAACGGCAGCAATAAGAACGATGCCAAGGAGCGGTCCTATTGTCTCAGGAACTGCAGCAATCAGAACGATGCCAAGGAGCGGTCCTATTGTCTCAGGAACGGCAGCAATCAGAACAGTGCCAAGGAGCGGTCCTATTGTCTCAGGAACGGCAGCAATCAGAACAATGCCAAGGAGCGATCCTATTGTCTCAGGAACGGCAGCAATCAGAACAATGCCAAAGAGCGGTCCTATTGTCTCAGGAACGGCAGCAATCGGAACAATGCCAAGGAGCGATCCTATTGTCTCAGGAACTGCAGCAATCGGAACAATGCCAAGGAGCGGTCCTATTGTCTCAGGAACTGCAGCAATCAGAACGATGCCAAGGAGCGATCCTATCGCCTCAGGAACTGCAGCAATCGGAACAATGCCAAGGAGCGATCCTATTGTCTCAGGAACGGCAGCAATCAGAACAATGCCAAGGAGCGATCCTATTGTCTCAGGAACGGCAGCAATCAGAACAATGCCAAGGAGCGGTCCTATTGTCTCAGGAACGGCAGCAATCAGAACAATGCCAAGGAGCGGTCCTATTGTCTCAGGAACGGCAGCAATCAGAACAATGCCAAGGAGCGATCCTAACGCCTCAGGAACTGCAGCAATCAGAACAGTGCCAAGGAGCGGTCCTATTGTCTCAGGAACTGCAGCAATCAGAACAGTGCCAAGGAGCGATCCTATGGCCTCAGGAACGGCAGCAATAAGAACGATGCCAAGGAGCGGTCCTATTGTCTCAGGAACTGCAGCAATCAGAACGATGCCAAGGAGCGGTCCTATTGTCTCAGGAACGGCAGCAATCAGAACAGTGCCAAGGAGCGGTCCTATTGTCTCAGGAACGGCAGCAATCAGAACAATGCCAAGGAGCGATCCTATTGTCTCAGGAACGGCAGCAATCAGAACAATGCCAAAGAGCGGTCCTATTGTCTCAGGAACGGCAGCAATCGGAACAATGCCAAGGAGCGATCCTATTGTCTCAGGAACGGCAGCAATCAGAACAATGCCAAGGAGCGATCCTATTGTCTCAGGAACGGCAGCAATCAGAACAATGCCAAGGAGCGGTCCTATTGTCTCAGGAACGGCAGCAATCAGAACAATGCCAAGGAGCGGTCCTATTGTCTCAGGAACGGCAGCAATCGGAACAATGCCAAGGAGCGATCCTATTGTCTCAGGAACGGCAGCAATCAGAACAATGCCAAAGAGCGGTCCTATTGTCTCAGGAACGGCAGCAATCGGAACAATGCCAAGGAGCGGTCCTATTGTCTCAGGAACTGCAGCAATCGGAACAATGCCAAGGAGCGATCCTATGGCCTCAGGAACGGCAGCAATCGGAACAATGCCAAGGAGCGGTCCTATTGTCTCAGGAACGGCAGCAATCAGAACGATGCCAAGGAGCGGTCCTATTGTCTCAGGAACGGCAGCAATCGGAACAGTGCCAAGGAGCGGTCCTATTGTCTCAGGAACTGCAGCAATCAGAACGATGCCAAGGAGCGATCCTATTGTCTCAGGAATGGCAGCAATCAGAACAATGCCAAGGAGCGATCCTATTGTCTCAGGAACGGCAGCAATCGGAACAATGCCAAGGAGCGGTCCTATTGTCTCAGGAACGGCAGCAATCGGAACAATGCCAAGGAGCGGTCCTATTGTCTCAGGAACTGCAGCAATCGGAACAATGCCAAGGAGCGATCCTATGGCCTCAGGAACGGCAGCAATCGGAACAATGCCAAGGAGCGGTCCTATTGTCTCAGGAACGGCAGCAATCAGAACGATGCCAAGGAGCGGTCCTATTGTCTCAGGAACGGCAGCAATCAGAACAATGCCAAGGAGCGATCCTAACGCCTCAGGAACGGCAGCAATCAGAACAGTGCCAAGGAGCGGTCCTATCGCCTCAGGAACGGCAGCAATCAGAACAATGCCAAGGAGCGGTCCTATTGTCTCAGGAACGGCAGCAATCAGAACGATGCCAAGGAGCGGTCCTATTGTCTCAGGAACGGCAGCAATCAGAACAATGCCAAGGAGCGATCCTAACGCCTCAGGAACGGCAGCAATCAGAACAGTGCCAAGGAGCGATCCTATTGTCTCAGGAACGGCAGCAATCAGAACAGTGCCAAGGAGCGGTCCTATTGTCTCAGGAACTGCAGCAATCAGAACGATGCCAAGGAGCGGTCCTATTGTCTCAGGAACTGCAGCAATCAGAACGATGCCAAGGAGCGGTCCTATTGTCTCAGGAACGGCAGCAATCAGAACAATGCCAAGGAGCGGTCCTATTGTCTCAGGAACGGCAGCAATCAGAACAATGCCAAGGAGCGGTCCTATTGTCTCAGGAACGGCAGCAATCAGAACAATGCCAAGGAGCGGTCCTATTGTCTCAGGAACGGCAGCAATCAGAACAATGCCAAAGAGCGGTCCTATTGTCTCAGGAACGGCAGCAATCAGAACAATGCCAAGGAGCGATCCTAACGCCTCAGGAACGGCAGCAATCAGAACAGTGCCAAGGAGCGGTCCTATTGTCTCAGGAACGGCAGCAATCAGAACAATGCCAAAGAGCGGTCCTATTGTCTCAGGAACTGCAGCAATCAGAACGATGCCAAGGAGCGGTCCTATTGTCTCAGGAACAGCAGCAATCAGAACAATGCCAAGGAGTGGTCCTATTGTCTCAGGAACGGCAGCAATCAGAACAATGCCAAGGAGCGGTCCTATTGTCTCAGGAACTGCAGCAATCGGAACAATGCCAAGGAGCGATCCTATGGCCTCAGGAACGGCAGCAATCGGAACAATGCCAAGGAGCGGTCCTATCGTCTCAGGAACGGCAGCAATCAGAACAATGCCAAGGAGCGGTCCTATCGCCTCAGGAACGGCAGCAATCAGAACAGTGCCAAGGAGCGGTCCTATTGTCTCAGGAACTGCAGCAATCAGAACGATGCCAAGGAGCGGTCCTATTGTCTCAGGAACGGCAGCAATCAGAACAGTGCCAAGGAGCGGTCCTATTGTCTCAGGAACTGCAGCAATCGGAACAATGCCAAGGAGCGGTCCTATTGTCTCAGGAACTGCAGCAATCAGAACGATGCCAAGGAGCGATCCTATCGCCTCAGGAACGGCAGCAATCAGAACAGTGCCAAGGAGCGGTCCTATTGTTTCAGGAACGGCAGCAATCAGAACAGTGCCAAGGAGCGGTCCTATTGTCTCAGGAACTGCAGCAATCAGAACAGTGCCAAGGAGCGGTCCTATTGTCTCAGGAACTGCAGCAATCAGAACGATGCCAAGGAGCGGTCCTATTGTCTCAGGAACTGCCTTTGGCTGAAGAACAAAGAACAACTATGAAGCGTTGAAATAGAATTGACAATACCTTGAAACTTTGAAAGACCAACCCAAACCTGCAATATACCTGAGAAGTACACAAGATATAACTCCGTATCCTGCAAAGGTCAAGAGAAATAGACTGGTGAATTATCTGCAGCCACACACTAGCGACTGTCAAGGGTTGTGCATGATAAGTGAACTGAGGAAGCCATTTCAATCAGTAAGCACTGCTAAACAGGCAGGCAAACAAAGCTGAGGAAGAAAACAGTTTGGATGCTTCAGAACATTGATGCAGGTGTTTGTCTGTTCTAATTCATCATTTCTGCAGTGTAAACAATGCTAAATACAAGATTCAAGGTACACGTATTACAGACAAGTGGAAGCAACACCATAAATAACACTGCATGTAGAATAAAAAACAACCATACCAGCAAGTACCTAATGACAATCTATACAAACTGTAGTTGGTAAAGCAAAAGAAAGTGCAAATACTTTCAAAGTGCAAAATAAAGCAATCACCAGTCCAGCAATATAGAAAAATCAAGCATGTTTTGTAAAACAATCCAACTTTTCTTCTTGCATCAAGGTGAAAATACTTTCAAAGTGCATGGTAAAAACAAGTCCAGCAGCTTCCCTCACAAGGACTGACCTGAACCACCAGACTGGGCCTTACTTCATAACAAACAGAGGCCTCAGACCTCAGTGTGTCAACACCGGCGGCATTTACATTTTACTAAGATTATAGACACGTCTGCTAAATTACAGATTCAACATTTCCTCCAAATGGCTCTATTGTCACATGTGACACCGCCAGCCAGGCCTGGATTTTAAGCCAACAGCGCCTTGCATTCTGGGAGTTGTGCTGTGACCATCTAAGTAAGGGGTTAAACATTCCAGCATGCAAAGTGTTGTTGGATAAAAGCTACGAATGGACACGACATGGTGCCAATGACACTTGGCAGCTATTTTTTATACAAGCACAAGGGGATGTTTAATTTCCTCAACACAAGCTGCGGAAGTCTGGCGTCAAATAGCAAACACGTTGTGCGGAGAACCCAGAAACGTGCTGTGTTTAGCCCCCGTGTATGGACCTGAGGTGTCGTTCTCTAAGACACCCAGAGGTAAAAGCCCACAGTTGTCTCTAATGCATGTTAGTGCCAGGCAGTGGTCGAAGTGGGGGAAAAAAAGTAGGGGAACAGTGGGAGGAGAATCGGAGGGCGGGAATAACCAATGGATTGGGTCAGTGGGCGGAGTGAGAGGTGTGGCAAAAAGAGCAAAATATCTAGGCCTGGGCAAAAATTTCGTTCCGTTCGCGGAAATTGCGATAATTTGACATTTTTGCGTTCCGCGGAGAGCGCGAAAATGTCAAAAATTCCGGTTTCCGCAGCTTGGCGATAATTTGTTTCTTGCTCGCGCTGTAAAATGATACATTCTCGCGCGCGCGCGATCGCCTTACCTGAATCCCTGCGTTCGCCGACAAGTTTTCTTGATCCGGTCGCGTTCTCCATGAGATGTTGTATTGTTTTTAGCCATTTGCGCTGTCTCGCGACAGTTCGCGCCCGCAGTGACGTCATGCGTCGCGCGATCACGTCTTTCTTCTCGCGATCATGCACCGCGAGAACAACTCAAAACAAGATGGCCGCGCCCGCAAGCAGCCACATGGGTAAGTTGGCGACCCGCAACCATGCAGAAAATCGCGCGAACATGCCGGAAAAAAACTTCCGCATCTTCGCGATATTTCTGCTTGTTTGCGATAATTTTAAACATTCTCGCGATAATTTGCGAAGGTTAATTCCGCAAATTCCGCCCACCCCTAAAAATATCCCAATTTTTAGTATTCGTTTCCCATTTCACTAACGGGTTACAGCTTATTACATTATTTAATTTAACGAATAGATACACATGTTTATATAAGGTTAAATATGTGTTATTGACATTAAAATACATTCACAAAGTGGGATACGTTTCCAATCACAAAATGTCCCAAATATCCTTAAAAGTGGAATCGCAAGCCATTTGTCTCCCAGCCAGGCAGTTTGTCATCAGCACTTCTCCCTTTTTCCACAAGAGCAGTTCAAACATGAATGACAAAATATCCTAGTTTACAGATGTTTTCCACATAACTATGGCTTTGCCATATTTGCCACATAATACATCATCTGCTGCATAATCTGACGATTTTAACTAATAAATTGTTTATAGCTCAAACATATCAAAAGTTACTAAAAAATGTGATTTGTGCTGCTGTGAAGTGGAGGGCCCTTTGCAAAGGTTGACTGGTCACCTTTCTCACTGCTGCAGTTGTACGTTCCACTAGTACTAATAAGGAAAAATATTTGCAGAGACGGTTAGCATGTGTAAAAATTTCAAAATAATAAAGTATCAGAAAATGTACAGCACTACTAATACCAGTGTAGGGTATCAGAGCACTTTACATCACACATTACACAGAGACAATCATTCATGTGTGTGTACATCTCTGTATAGGAAATGTTACATAAGACAGAGGACTACAAGTTGTAGGAGTCACATGACAACCATACTAGTAGGCAGCATAGTTTAATAGTGATTGGTCTGGAGAAACACAAACTCAGAATTAAAAAGATAATAACATGGTTGGGGGTTCTCTTTAATAATCGGAATTGATTTCTACCCAAATGAACCCTTTTTTGCAACATTAGGATAACCGAAGACTGGGGAAAAAACCATAACGCTCCAATTTATACCTTGCAGTTTGCGTGCTGCTCTTACATGACAGTTAAGAGCTCACTGTTCTATGTTAGGATTTTAACTTATTAACTGCAAGTAACAGTAGGGTCTCTCTGACCAAAGCAGTGACCCACTGACCTATTCACATTATGTGCACTTTGTGATCTGCATGGCACATGTTCTTAGCAGCATGCACATTACACCTCTGCCATTCCTTTTCATGAGTCAAACCTTGCACTAGACAAAACACCATCTCTCTCTACTAAGAACATTAATCACTGGAGTTATGACACTTTTATTGTTGCCCAAAAATGTTGGAGGCCAGGAAGGAGGCAGCAAGTGCTTTTAAAACCATATTATACTCACAAACACGATGCCCCCACCTGAAGTTGATGCCCGATGTGGTCGCACTGCCCTAGAGCCACCCTGCTTAAGGGTCCTGTGACCTCAGTGACCGAGTCACTGCCACTCTATGGTGTGCTGCTTCATAGGTCTGTCCCCAAGACTGGAGGTGAACTTCATGGATAGTTGTGGACAGGCCTTCAAGGTTAATCCACACTTGCCACCACTAGGGTCCACCTGCTGGTGCCAAGACACCAGGGTTTTTAAGATCTTGCGGCGCCTTCTAAGGTGTAGCACAGGAATGTGCTCCCTCAGGAGAGTGGTCTGGGAGCCTGGCCATTAAGGCTGAACCTGGTTCACCAGTTCCACTTCAGCAGCTCTGACCATAGCGCCACATCCTCTCCCCCACTGAACACCATACTGCCCCACTTAGAGAAACTTGCACTGCACTGACCCCGCTATAAACACCTGGATGTGACTCAATTCTAATTACGCGCTAGACGAGAGCAATATGCTGCCTAAAAAAAATTAACAACCTTCTAGAAAAAGCAGACACTCCTAGGAATGCAAGATTAAGTAAAGCATGTCACATGTAAGCAGGAACAACATGGTTACCTTTTTCCTTTTACACTCATTATTATGAAATTAGTGAGTGCTTTAGCATGAAAAGGTAAGGCCATGACTACAGGGCCCGGAAGGGACCCGTTTCAGTGCCCATTGCTCATATCCTTTCAAAACACAGGCAGTGTGGGTTAAAAAGACCACATTCGTAAACAGTCGCTGTACACATTTTGTTTTCCAATCCACCCATCAAGCAGGTATTTCAGTACCTCCAGGCACGGTGCACTTTCCCACACAGGGAAAACAATGTTGTTCAAACAGAGAGGATAAAACAAAAGTATCACTTGACTGTCAAACACTGTAAAGTGTTTAGGTGTAAATAAATCAATCTGGCCACCTTGCAACCACTCTGTCTTGCTTTACTTAGCGATTTATTTTTCACATTTGGAATGTGTTAGACCCGGCCTCGTAGCATAGCCATCCCTGTCCCCGCACCACATAACCTGACCCATTCACCTCACGCAGCCCCCGAGCACACGGCCTAGCCGATCCTTCCCACCAGAACCCACACACACCCGACCCGGACTTCCCCGTCCGTGGCCTTCCTCCTTTCGGCCACACCGGGCCCGCGTGCCCACTTCATGCACCATGATGGCCGCCCGGCCCCAGCGCGACCCTGGCCTAGAGGCGCCACTCCGGCTGGGGGACATCGCGCTCCCATTGGGGTGAGAGAGGGAGGAGCAGTTTCCATCGCACCTCTAAGCTCCCCTGGGAAGGTGGGTTTCGATCGGCCCGCCGGCCTCCCCGAGGGCTGGCTCCACGCCTGCTGGGTGTCTGGGACTCCTCCCGACCCGGCCCTGAAAGGATCAAAAGACAATGGCAGGAAACCCCGACAAGCGACCCCCAGGTGACAAGACCCCTGCCTGCACAGACTCCGGACATCAAAGGGGAGTCGTCCTATAACAAGGGGTGCTCTGGGACTATCCGGCAGATTCGCCTTTGGAAACACCTGAGCCCTGCTGAGTGACTCGCGGCTCCCTGAAGATTGTAAGACCTCCGAACTTGTGCTTGAGCTCTGCTGAGTGACTCGCGGCTCCCTGAAGATTGTAAGACCTCCGAACCTGTGCTTGAGCCCTGCTGAGTGACTTGCGGCTCCCCGAAAAGATCGTAAGACCTCCGACTTGTGCTTGAGCCCTGCTGAGTGACTCGCGGCTCCCACAGACTCTCTTGGTCCCGCCGGACCCCGACGACGACAAGCGTATCCCCCAGCTCGAGGATTGTGAGCTGTGCGCCGGGTACGCCCCTACATTTGATCCATATCCCCAAAGACTGTCCCGCTACCTCCTACCCCCCCCCCCCCCCCAGACTCTGTGAGCCCGCGCTCCACTTGTATATATTTGCCTGGCTGATCATAAAGATCCTACAACTCCGATCTGATAAAGGTTTGTTCTTAAGAATTCCCGGTGTGGTGTCTCTTTGTCGTGTGGTGCCGAGTGTACGATCCTAGATACGAGATTCCTCCCCTGAGGAGTCTCCCGCCAGTGCCCGGCTACGATACCTTGAGGGTTGACCTCAGGCTAGTCGGTGCCCCTCCGGGCCCCTCTGAGGTCGCCTTCTAACATTGGTGGCAAGCGACGGGATTCGGGCCCATAATCTAGAGATCGTACCGTGAACGGCTGACGCACTACCGACAAAGATGGCAGAAGGAAACGCCGTGGTTCTCAAAGAAAACTACACCAGTACCGTGTTCCAGGCGGAACAACTGGACGAGTACACAACCAGAGAACTGAAGCAATTCTGCAAAGAACTCAAAATCGCTACCACTGGTATCAACACCAAAGAAGATATGCAGAAGGCACTGAAAGCTTGGGTGGATTCTGGAGCCCCCCGCCCAGAAGGAGCGGTGGAGCCCCACGACGAAGCTGGACCCTCCCAAGGAGAAGGCAGCAGCAACCAGGTGCGAAGCTTCGTACCAGACGGGGGCCTATCCCCGGAGGAACTCGCAGACAGAGAAAGAAGTCGCCATCACGAACTCGAATTAGCCAAACTCAAAATCGAGGGCGAGTTGAAATTAGCCGAGAAAAAGCTAGCAGTGGAACAGATGCGAGTGCAAGGAGAACTAGAAGAGAAGAAACTCCAACGGGAACACGAAGGAAGGAGACTTCAACTGGAGCACGAACGCAGCTTGAAGGAAATGGAGCTGAAAGCAAAAAGCGAAGAAGCGCGGCCCCCGGGGAACCGAGAGGCGGCCTCCCCGGCGGAGCAGAGGGTCCACATCCCCAAGGATGTGGTCAAAGAATATTACAAAAACGATGACATTCAACAGTGGTTCAGGGCATACGAGGTCGCCATGACCTCCCATCGGGTCCCGCAGAAGGATTGGGGGGCCGGGTTGTGGGGACGATTCCTGAGCGAGGGGAGAGACACCCTGCTCGACCTACCAACCTCCATGCAGACCTCCTACAACCACATGAAAGAGGCCCTCCTCACAAGGTACGGCCTCACCCCGGAGATGTACCGCCAGCGGTTCCGGGACTGCAGGAAGAACCCGGGCACCACCTGGGTGGAGTATGTAAACTTCTTCAGCCGCGCATTCGATGGGTGGATCAAGGGCAGCAAGGTAACCACCCTAGAAGAACTAACCGACCTTATGTTGTGGGAACACCTGGCTGCGAACTGCTTTGTGGAACTGCGCCAGCATCTGCTCGACAGCAAGCTCACGGATCCGAGAAAGCTGGCTGTCGAGGCGGATCGCTGGACCAACCCCCGGGTCTCCCGGGGCCCTGTAGGAGAGTACCCCCGAGCCAGTCAGGGACCACCCCGCCAGAGAGGGGGGGGGAACCAGGGAGGGCAGAGAGTCCCAGTCCAGTCCCCCGAAAACCCAACCTCCGCCTTTCCCGGCACCCCCACCAGCTGTATCCGGCCCCCCCGTGAGACGGGGGCACCGGGTGACCATCACTTGTTTCCGTTGTCAGAAGCCCGGGCATTACGCCAACGACCCTGAATGCCCCATGGCCCCACACATCACCCAGGCAGCACCCCCCGCTAGACAGATAGCCAATGTAGCACTGGGGGAGGAGGTTGAGGAGACCGTAGAGTGGGAACCCGCAGCCATGGCCCTAGTATCCTTAGGAGATAGAGAAATGGTCCCTGGAAGCCTCCTGCCCTCCAACACGAAGAAATATGGGCAGCTCGTAACGATCAATGGCCACCAAGTAGAAGCCCTTCGTGACACCGGGGCCAGCATCATCGGTGTCCTCAGTCATTTGGTCAACGAAGACCAGGTCCTCCCTAACGTCTTTTGCCCGGTCATTTCCGCTGACAATACGGAAAGTCTGTGTAAGGTAGCTGATGGGTGTCCCTGAGTGGGTGTGCGCCCCCACCCCCACCCGACCCATGGCCGCCCGACTGACCCCCCTTGGGGAAGTCGACGACGTCCCGACCACTGAAGACAGGATGGTCCCCACATCCCCCCACAAGGAGGGTCGGTCGCCAGTGACGAACCCCCACCTTCCGACTCCGCACAGGTCACCGAGTTAGGCGATCTGCCCGAGTTGGCCCAGTGGCGCCACGAGGGGGGCCCCTCCCGAGAGGAGTTCTGCCGAGAGCAGGCTACCTGTCCTTCCCTGGTCGGGCCCCGGCAACAAGCAGAGGCCCAGGCCGCGGGCGACCAAACTGGAACGCACCAGGTGTATTGGGAGAATGACCTTTTGTACAGCGAGCAGAAGTCGGTGGAGCTAGGATCCGCCCGGGTGCTGGTGGTACCCCTACGCTTCCGAGACCTCCTCCTGGGCTTGGCCCACGACGTTCCCCTCGCAGGCCACTTGGGCCAGGACAAAACCTACAGTCGCCTCGTGACTCACTTCTACTGGCCCAGAATGAAAGCGGATGTAGAAGCCCACTGCAAGTCCTGTCCCACGTGCCAGGCTAGTGGGAAGAGCGGAGGAAAGCGCAAGGCTCCCCTCCAACCCTTCCCTGTCGTCAGTACCCCTTTTGAACGGGTCGGGATCGACATCGTGGGGCCTCTGGACAACCCAACCTCCCAAGGGCACCGCTTCATCCTCGTCCTGGTGGATCATGCCAACCGATACCCTGAAGCCTTACCCCTGCGCACCGTCACAGCCCCCGTGGTGGGCCGGGCGTTGATGGGAATCTTTTCCCGTATGGGTTTTCCCCGCGAGGGCGTGAGCGATCGCGGTACGAACTTCATCTCCAGATACATGACGTCCTTGTGGCAACAATGCGGAGTGTCCTATAAGTTCACCACCCCGTACCACCCCCAAGGAAACGGCCTGGTAGAGCGGTTTAACCGGACTCTGAAAGGGATGATCGCGTGCCTGGAAGAGCCCCTCCGGCGTAAGTGGGACGTCCTGCTCCCCTGCCTCCTGTTCGCCTACCGGGAAGTTCCCCAGAAATCCTTGGGGTTCAGCCCCTTTGAGTTACTCTACGGGCACCCCGTCCGGGGGCCCCTCAGCCTGGTCAAGGAAGGGTGGGAGGCGGCGCACCGAGGCCACCCCCGAGATGTGTTCCGATACGTCCTGACCCTCCGAAACCAGACTAGGAAGTTCCGAGAGATGGCCGAGGCCAACCTGGAGACGAGCCAGGAAGAGATGAAGCGCTGGTACGACCAGAATGCCACTCTGGTTGAGTTCCAGCCGGGCCAGCAGGTATGGGTCATGGCCCCTGTGAAACCCTGCGCCCTCCAGGATAAATGGACCGGGTCCTTCAAAGTGATTGAGCGGAAGAGCCAGGTCACGTACTTGGTGGACGTCCAGTCACCACGGGACCCCCTCCGGGTCCTCCACGTGAACCGCCTCAAGCCCCACTTTGTGCGGACGGAGCTGAGCCTCCTGCTGGCCACCGATGACGGGGCCGAGGAGAAGTCGGATCCCCTCCCTGACCTCCTGTGCACCAAAGAGAAGGACGGCTCCGTAGAGGGAGTAAACCTCTCCCCATCCCTCACTTCCCGGCAACGTGAGGATTGCCGCCAGCTCCTAGGGCAGTTTTCCGACCTATTCTCCCTGGTCCCCCAAGTCACCGACTGGTGTGTCCATGACGTGGACACCGGAGACAGCCCACCGGTGAAACACCGCGCCTACCAAGTCCCTGATCGGGTCCGGTCCTGCATTCAAGCCGAGGTCTCGAAGATGTTGACCTTAGGAGTGATCGAACCCTCAGACAGTCCCTGGGCCAGCCCCGTGGTCCTGGTCCCGAAAGCAGCTGCCCCCGGTGTCGCCCCAAAACTCCGCTTCTGCGTGGACTACCGGGGACTCAATGAAGTCACCCGAGCCGATGCCCACCCCATTCCCCGAGCCAACAAGCTCATTGACCGACTCGGGGCTGCTCGGTTCCTCAGCACCTTCGATCTCACCTGCGGCTACTGGCAAATTGCGCTCACAGAAGGAGCCAAGGAACGGTCCGCCTTCTCCACCCCGGATGGGCACTATCGCTTTCGCGTGATGCCCTTCGGGATGAAAAATGCCCCGGCCACCTTCCAGCGACTGGTAAATAGAGTCCTGGCCGGGCTGGAAACATTCAGCGCTGCCTATCTAGACGATATCGCAGTTTTCAGTTCCGAATGGAGTGAGCACCTCCAGCACCTCCGGAGGGTGCTAACCGCCCTGCGCCAGGCAGGCCTCACCGTGAAAGCCAGCAAGTGCCAGATTGGGCAAGGTTCGGTAGCCTACCTGGGGCACCAGGTCGGAAGCGGCCAGGTCGCCCCTCTACAGCCCAAAATCGACGTCATCCTAGCCTGGGAACCCCCCACCACCCAAACGGAGGTCCGAGCCTTTCTGGGCCTTACGGGCTAGTACCGGAGATTCATCCGGGGGTACGGCAGCCTAGTCGGTCCCCTCACGGAACTCGCGTCCAAGAAACAGCCCAAGAAAGTGCAGTGGACCCCTGCCTGCCAAGAGGCGTTCGATGCCCTAAAAACGGCCATGTGCACAGCCCCCGTCCTTCAGGCTCCCGACTACTCCAAGGAGTTTGTGGTACAAACGGACGCCTCCGAGCATGGAATTGGGGCCGTCCTGTCCCAGGTGAATGACCAAGGCCTAGACCAGCCCATAGCCTTCCTCAGCCGAAGGCTGTTGCCGAGAGAACAGAGATGGAGCACCATCGAGCGTGAGGCGTTCGCCGTAGTCTGGGCCCTCAAGAAGTTACGCCCCTATCTGTTCGGCACCCATTTCAAAGTCCAAACCGACCATCGCCCCTTGCGATGGCTCATGCAGATGCGAGGAGAAAACCCCAAACTACTGCGGTGGTGAATCTCCCTCCAGGGGATGGATTTCACCGTGGAACATCGCCCTGGTACTGACCACGCCAACGCCGATGGCCTCTCCCGGTTCTTCCGCCTCAGCGAAGAGAACCCCAAGAGGATGGGTAGTTCTCTCCGGCTTTCAGCTGGGGGGGACGCGTGTTAGACCCGGCCTCGTAGCATAGCCATCCCTGTCCCCGCACCACATAACCTGACCCATGCACCTCACGCAGCCCCCGAGCACACGGCCTAGCCGATCCTTCCCACCAGAACCCACACACACCCGACCCGGACTTCGCCTGCTGGGTGTCTGGGACTCCTCCCGACCCGGCCCTGAAAGGATCAAAAGACAATGGCAGGAAACCCCGACAAGCGACCCCCAGGTGACAAGACCCCTGCCTGCACAGACTCCGGACATCAAAGAGGAGTCGTCCTATAACAAGGGGTGCTCTGGGACTATCCGGGAGATTCGCCTTTGGAAACACCTGAGCCCTGCTGAGTGACTCGCGGCTCCCTGAAGATCGTAAGACCTCCGAACCTGTGCTTGAGCCCTGCTGAGTGACTCGCGGCTCCCCGAAAAGATCGTAAGACCTCCGACTTGTGCTTGAGCCCTGCTGAGTGACACGCGGCTCCCACAGACTCTCTTGGTCCCGCCGGACCCTGACGACAACAAGCGTATCCCCCAGCTCGAGGATTGTGAGCTGTGCGCCGGGTACGCCCCTGCATTTGATCCATATCCCCAAAGACTGTCCCGCTACCTCCTACTCCCCCTGAGACTCTGTGAGCCCGCGCTCCACTTGTATATATTTGCCTGGCTGATCATAAAGATCCTACAACTCCGATCTGATAAAGGTTTGTTCTTAAGAACTCCCGGTGTGGTGTCTCTTTGTCGTGTGGTGCCGAGTGTACGATCCTAGATACGAGATTCCTGCCCTGAGGAGTCTCCCGCCAGTGCCCGGCTACGATACCTTGAGGGTTGACCTCAGGCTAGTCAGTGCCCCTCCGGGCCCCTCTGAGGTCGCCTTCTAACAGAATGTTTTATTTCTCTCCACCCCGAGGCTGCACTTGTGTCAGAAAAAGACAATGTTTCCATAATTTTTTTTTTTTCTTTTTTGGATCCATTTCACAGGGGAGCAAATAAACGAAAGGAGGAAAGAGGGTAATACCCGTTTCTTGAAGTCTCGGTTTTCACTAACTGAGGAGCGAGACAGAAAGAGAGGGAAGACTCGGAGGCTTAGAGGCAGTCACCGTGGCGTGCGCACAGTTTCATTTATGGGGACTTGGGGAGGCTGAAGAGGCTTGCTTGCAGGCGCAGCCGTCTCCCTCTGCTGAGAGTGAGAGGGCCCCTGAAGCGTGGGGCCCCCCCGCGGGGGCTGCGGGGCCTGTGTTACGCCCCTGCATCCAGTGAAGGAAGGAGGCTGCAGGCCTTTGTCGCTGGTCACCGTGAGACTTCGGCACGATCTGATGGGAACTGGTTTGAGATATATAGATACAGATCTATAGATACATAGAGTGAGAGATATTGAGAGAGAGATATTGAGAGAGAGAGATATTGAGAGAGAGAGATATTGAGAGAGAGAGATATTGAGAGAGAGAGAGATATTGAGAGAGAGATATTGAGAGAGAGATATTGAGAGAGAGATATTGAGAGAGAGATATTGAGAGAGAGAGAGATATTGAGAGAGAGAGAGATATTGAGAGAGAGAGAGATATTGAGAGAGAGAGAGATATTGAGAGAGATATTGAGAGAGAGAGAGATATTGAGAGAGAGAGAGATATTGAGAGAGAGAGAGATATTGAGAGAGAGAGATATTGAGAGAGAGATATTGAGAGAGAGATATTGAGAGAGAGATATTGAGAGAGAGATATAGAGACGGAGAGATATAGAGACGGAGAGATATAGAGACGGAGAGATATAGAGACGGAGAGATATAGAGACGGAGAGATATTGAGAGAGAGAGAGAGAGATATTGAGAGAGAGATATATAGATGGATATCTCTATCCTTCCACCCTGAGCACCCCCTGCCCTCCTTCCCACCCCGTCTCCCCTCTCCTGACCTCATTTGCTGCCTGACAAACTGAAGGCTGAAAACATGAGTCCTTTATCTGAGGCCCCTGTGAAAGGAGAGCTACATTTTAATTCTGCTTTGCAGAACAACTTCACCTTTGTCCCAAAAACCATGACGTGTATCAATCGGGGAATGTTGAAGCGCACTACTCACCCGTGAGGGTCTCAAGGTGCTGGGGAGGGAGAGCAGCTCCGGTTAGTTGAAGAGCCAGGTCTTGAGGGTCTTCCTGAAGATGTGCAGGGTGGGGGCGTCTCTGAGGTCGATTGGACCAGCAGTAGAGCAAGGCTCTCCCGCTGGACCACCAGGGATGAGGGCAGGCAGGAGCCTGCGGGTGGAGGAGCCTGCGGGTGGAGGAGCCTGCGGGTGCAGGAGCCTGCGGGTGGCTGCGGGTGGAGGAGCCTGCGGGTGGAGGAGCCGGCGGGTGGAGGAGCCTGCGGGTGCAGGAGCCTGCGGGTAGAAGAGGGCCTCGAACACCCACCTGCACAGGGCAGCGGCACGACAGCGGAGCTGCTGGGGGAGACAGCAGGTCTCTACCAGGAGGTCAGAGGTCAACGGTCCTGCTCATAATACACCCGAGTGCCTTATTTCTTTTATCTCCCAAAGGACTTGGCAAGAATGAATATTGCAATTTGTGAAACACACGCGAATAAGGATGTACAAACAAGACACGAAAATAAAATTAAAACTCGCAGAAACCTGTCTGAAAGGAAACAAAGCGTGATCTGCTTCTAAAGACCCCCCTCAGCGACTCTTCTACGAACTGGAATTCTGAATTTAACATTTGAATTCGATCCTGGGTATTTTCAGTTTTCAAAGCTGGGGAGACCTCGCAGAACAGATATATCCAGTGGTTTACACAAACCTACCAATGTCTAACAAGGCATGTATTTAAAATTGGGGAAAGTGCCGGCACACCAAGACAGTCCTCTGAAAACCGGGACTGTCTGGGGAAATCCAGTACGTCTGGTCACCGTACCATGAGCAAGCTGGGGTGTCGGTCTGTTGTAGCCTTTTGGTTCCTCAGGGTGTCGGTGCCATGAGTGAGGGTGGGCTGTTGGTCTTTTGAGTAGATTGACTTGTCGTTATTTAGGGGAGAGGGGTCCTCGGGTGTCATTGCCCTGAGTGAGCTGGGGGTGTCGTTCTTTTGAGGAGATTGAGTTGTCATTGCTTTGGGTGTTGGATCCCTTTGGTGGGGCAGCACCCGAAGACCACAGCAGGGTGGGTTTTCAGTGCCACTGATGATACAAATCTTTGAGATGGTTAACCGGTTCCATCATCAAGTTGTAGTTGGGCTCTGGGGCAGTGAGTGCGTCGGGTCATTTGTGCCCTAAGCCAGCGGGGTTGTCGAGGTCTCAGGAGGTCTGAGTGGGTGATTTAAGGGAGGGAAGTTAGTTGTGCTTGGGTTCCATGAAAGATGGTTTATGGTCTGCGTGGTACGGGCTGGCCAGACTCGACAGACTCCAGTGATGCTTGCCTGTTCATGCTTTGTCACCTGTCCGTCTGAGGGGGACTTGTGCACTACGCTTTGACACTCACACTGATGGAATAAAAACATGCATTAAACTGCGCATGTCTTGGCCGGTGGGGAGAACTGGTCCTGGTAATGTGCACCATGTGTATGTGAAGAGCTGAGGGGGCCTGCAAGCGGGCATCGCAGCTCTGTAACGGGGCGCTGTCTCCCCGCGCCCTGACCAGTGAACGCTACCAGCGTCCCACTTACTGTGGTATAATGGGGCTGGCCCCACTGAGGCTCCACCAAGGACCCTGTGTGTGTGACGCTCGATAGTGGGGAAATGTGAGAGAGGGAACCCAAGCGGGGAGCAACAAGAAGGGGGATAAAAGCACAATCCATCTCTCCCACTCGGTCCCCCCTCTGTCTATCTCTCTCTGTCTCCTCCTCTCTCTTTCTCCTCTTCCTCCCTCTGTCTCCTTCTCTCCCTTCCTCTCTGTCTCCTTCTCTCCCTTCCTCTCTCTTCCTTACTCCTAACTCAGTGCCCCCGAGAAAATGTATATTTTTTAAATACTTAGAATATCATAGTTTTCACAAATATTTGCTCAAAACCATTGCTGTACCTAGTCGATGATAAATGATGCTCCTAAGCAGTGGTTTAACCAAGGGCGTAGCCTTTTCTTCACATGGTCACATCTCATCAGTGAGGAAGGATAACCGATGGGCTGTTTGCTGTGGCTGTCCCTCGTACCGAGAATCCCCTCTAGTGTACCAGTGCCAGCTGTTTGCTGTGGCTGTCCCTCGTACCGAGAATCCCCTCTAGTGTACCGGTGCCAGCTGTTTGCCATGGCTCTCCCTTGTGCCAAGGATCCCCTCTAGTGTACCGGTGCCAGCTGTTTGCCATGGCTGTCCATAATGCAGAGAATCCCCTCTAGTGTACCGGTGCCAGCTGTTTGCCATGGCTCTCCCTTGTGCCAAGGATCCCCTCTAGTGTACCGGTGCCAGCTGTTTGCCATGGCTGTCCATAATGCAGAGAATCCCCTCTAGTGTACCGGTGCCAGCTGTTTGCCATGGCTCTCCCTTGTGCCAAGGATCCCCTCTAGTGTACCGGTGCCAGCTGTTTGCCATGGCTGTCCATAATGCAGAGAATCCCCTCTAGTGTACCGATGCCAGCTGTTTGCTGTGGCTGCCCATTAAGCTGAGCATCGTCTCTAGTGTACCGGCGGTGCCAGCCGTTTGATGTGGCTTCCTCTTATGCCAAGAGTCTCTTCTACTGTACCGGTGCCAGCTGTTTGCTGTAGCTGCCTCTTATGCCGAAAATCCCTTGTAGCGTACCAGTACCGCGTGTTTGCCATGCCTTCCCCTTATGCTGAGAATCCCCTATAGGGTACTCGTGCCGGCTGTTTGCCATGGCACTGTGCCCACTGAGTCCTCTCTGGCAGACCGCCTCAGTCCCAGTCCTATGTGACTGCCCTGCAGAGAGGGTTCCTGTGGTACTGAACTGACCCCATAAGTGGCTCATAAGATTGGGGCCATCGTGAAGCCCAGCTCACAGCCCTTGGTGGCGAGTGCCCCGGGGGCCCTTACTGTCCGTGTCTTCTCCCCGACCGACCCCTACTCTCTACTAGCCCTCCTGGACAACTGATACTGCATCAAATAAAGGTCGTACAAGGTCTATCAGTTCCGTGGGGCAGCGGTGAAATATTAGGGGTGGGGGTGCAAAAATGTCATGCGGTCTTCCCGGGTGGGGGGCGTGGGCTAGGCTTGCTGCCAACAACTAGCGCCCTAGTTGGTGCCGGCCCTCTCCCCTGTAGATTAGAGGTTCTGGCTCTCCCCCCTTCGGGTTACAGAGGTGCCGGCCCTCTCCCCTTTGGGATGCAGGGGTGCCGGCCCTCTCCCCTTTGGGATGCAGGGGTGCCGGCCCTCTCCCCTTTGGGATGCAGGGGTGCCGGCCCTCTCCCCTTTGGGATGCAGGGGTGCCGGCCCTCTCCCCTTTGGGATGCAGGGGTGCCGGCCCTCTCCCCTTTGGGATGCAGGGGTGCCGGCCCTCTCCCCTTTGGGATGCAGGGGTGCCGGCCCTCTCCCCTTTGGGATGCAGGAGTGCCGGCCCTCTCCCCTTTGGGATGCAGGGGTGCCGGCCCTCTCCCCTTTGGGATGCAGGGGTGCCGGCCCTCTCCCCTTTGGGATGCAGGGGTGCCGGCCCTCTGCCCTTTGGGATGCAGGGGTGCCGGCCCTCTCCCCTTCGAGATGCAGGGGTGCCGGCCCTCTCCCCTTCGAGATGCAGGGGTGCCGGCCCTCTCCCCTTCGAGATGCAGGGGTGCCGGCCCTCTCCCCTTCGGGATGCAGGGGTGCCGGCCCTCTCCCCTTCGGGATGCAGGGGTGCCGGCCCTCTCCCCTTCGGGATGCAGGGGTGCCGGCCCTCTCCCCTTCGGGATGCAGGGGTGCCGGCCCTCTCCCCTTCGGGATGCAGGGGTGCCGGCCCTCTCCCCTTTGGGATGCAGGGGTGCCGGCCCTCTCCCCTTTGGGATGCAGGGGTGCCGGCCCTCTCCCCTTTGGGATGCAGGGGTGCCGGCCCTCTCCCCTTTGGGATGCAGGGGTGCCGGCCCACTCCAATTCGGATCGCAGGGGTGCCGGCCCTCTCCCCTTCGGATCGCAGGGGTGCCGGCCCTCTCCCCTTCGGATCGCAGGGGTGCCGGCCCTCTCCCCTTCGGATCGCAGGGGTGCCGGCCCTCTCCCCTTCGGATCGCAGGGGTGCCGGCCCTCTCCCCTTCGGATCGCAGGGGTGCCGACCCTCTCCCCTTCGGATCGCAGGGGTGCCGGCCCTCTCCCCTTCGGATCGCAGGGGTGCCGGCCCTCTCCCCTTCGGATCGCAGGGGTGCCGGCCCTCTCCCCTGTGGTTCGCAGGGGTGCTGGCCCTCTCCCCTGTGGTTCGCAGGGGTGCTGGCCCTTTCCCCTGTGGATCGCAGGGGTGCTGGCCCTCTCCCCTGTGGTTCGCAGGGGTGCTGGCCCTCTCCCCTGTGGTTCGCAGGGGTGCTGGCCCTCTCCCCTGTGGTTCGCAGGGGTGCTGGCCCGCTCCCCTGTGGATCGCAGGGGTGCCGGCCCTCTCCCCTGTGGATCGCAGGGGTGCCGGCCCTCTCCCCTGTGGATCGCAGGGGTGCCGGCCCTCTCCCCTGTGGATCGCAGGGGTGCCGGCCCTCTCCCCTGTGGATCGCAGGGGTGCCGGCCCTCTCCCCTGTGGATCGCAGGGGTGCCGGCCCTCTCCCCTGTGGATCGCAGGGGTGCCGGCCCTCTCCCCTGTGGATCGCAGGGGTGCCGGCCCTCTCCCCTGTGGATCGCAGGGGTGCCGGCCCTCTCCCCTGTGGATAGCAGGGGTGCCGGCCCTCTCCCCTGTGGATCGCAGGGGTGCCGGCCCTCTCCCCTGTGGATCGCAGGGGTGCCGGCCCTCTCCCCTTTGGATCGCAGGGGTGCCGGCCCTCTCCCCTGTGGACCGCAGGGGTGCCGGCCCTCTCCCCTGTGGACCGCAGGGGTGCCGGCCCTCTCCCCTGTGGACCGCAGGGGTGCCGGCCCTCTCCCCTGTGGATCGCAGGGGTGCCGGCCCTCTCCCCTGTGGATTACAGAGGTGCAGGTACTCCGAACCTGAAACAACCTGCCCATCGGAGCCCTGCCTCCAGGGTTACATTCTCTGTGGTCGTGCCCAACCCCGTTAAAATGTATTAACTGCCCACGGCAAAGACGGTCTGTGCAGCTGCTGCAGCAAAAACACCTTATTTATAAACTTCAGTTCAGCGAAGCCTTTTGGGCAGCCGTTTGCATTGGAGATTCGAAAAACAATGCTCCCACATACTTCTCCTGCCCCCCCACCCAGCATGGTGCATAGTTCAGAGGTTTCTGCGCCTCTTGCCAAAGACTGAATGTGTGAGTGTTAAGTTCTTTGAGTGCAAGCTCAAGCTTTCAGTCTCTGAGGTTGATAATATGAATGTCCCTTACTTTGGGAGTATTTTATAGTAAGTGTAGAAAACAATTCAGTTGACTTTTTGTCGTCCTACGAGGAAGCAGGGTCCGTATTGATTTGCATAAGGCGGGACATATGTCTTGAGTGGCATGGTGGGTGAAAAATGATGGACTGGAATGCGGCCTGATGAGTTGCCATTGACTGAGATTAGTTCGTGTTCCATGATCACCAGGGTTGGATTGGGATTAGAAATCGGCCGGGCACGCAAAAAAAAAATGTGGCCCACATTTGCATATTACCTTTCCTCAAAACGCTGCTTCAGTGAAGGTATATAAACACCTGAAAACAAGTGAGGCCACTTCTGCTCAGGCCCCATGCCCCCCCTCAGTATGCACACATTAATGGGACGGCCCAGCGAGAGTGACTCCTCTGCCGTTGATCAAAGGGAGGTAATGGACGCCCATCTGCCTCCAGGAAGGCCACTCAGGTACCCACTGGGCCGCTGGCAACATCTGAACACAAAAGACTCGGCCCTCAGGCTGCTAAAAAAGCAGCCCATGGCTGGAACTTCGATACCGGACCCTTATCCATTGCCCGAGTGCCCGCTTTACCAATCCAGCCCTGATGATCACCTTGTTTGTTGCAATTGCCCCCTGAGTGCGACGGGCAGGCGCAAATGTGGTCACGTGCTCACTGTTGAACAGATGGCGGTGGTAGTGTTTTCTGTCTGTCCCCTCGGGCACTGGTCAGATCCCAACACATAGCCAGCCTTTGGGGTTCTCCCCTTCTCCCCTCAGTTTTTAATGTCCTGAAACCTAATGCCTTTGGGTGGTACCTGCTCCCGTTGGTTGACTTCGGATGCCCCTCCTATGAAATTCGTGCCACTCCCCCACCCCCCTCCCCCCCCCCCACACCCCAATCCCCCCTCCCCGCCCTCCATGTTCCCTTCTCCCCTCAAGGGATTTTTAGGTCTGGCTTACAGACTTCTTTTGGCTGTGTTGCCAAAAGACCTCTTGTGGACCGTACTAAAACTGAGAGTGGGCCCATGGGGCCACCCCCACCCTCCTTGTCGATTACCCCCTCCCATCCCAACAAAAGAAACTGAGCTCTGACGCGACCAGCACTAGTCATGGATGGCGCTTTTTCCCAACTTTCATTCATGCTGCAAAGAAACCATGGTGCACAGCAGCTGCATTGAATCTGTGCTGCACATTGAGATAGCCAATAGCTATTGCATAGGCGAGACCTATTTGTCTTTGCTAATGCTTGTTATACATTTTGTGAGATGTGACCTGGTTTCAGCTTGTTATACATTGAGAAAGTAGAAAGTCACCTTGTGGCTTCTGGTGTCATGTGTGCCCCGTGTGCACTGCCCTCCGTGTGTTCCTAGAGCAGTCCTGTTCTGATTGCTCGCCCGTGTCTTCTAGCTGCCCCAGCAGGGCTCTCTCGTGCCAGGTGTGTAAACACGGAAAGGAAAGAGTGCCCTGTGCCAGCCACTAAAGGCTTCCTGCTTTTTCATCTCTCCAGGTCTCTGCAGGAACCTCTGGCTGTGAGTGTCGGTGACTGCGGCTGCACAACAGGCCTCCTTTGGGAAAGGGGGAGGGTACCCTTACCAGGGCTTGCCTTGAGTATGGGCGAGCTGAGCCCAGGCCTGGGTGTTAATACTCCGAACGGCGCAGCCAGGAGCTGCCAGACTTCATGTCTTACAAACAGCAGCTCATCTATCCCTCTTGGTCTCAATTGGGACTGTTAAAGACTTTGTAACCAGCCCTTAATGTACCTCAGTGCATTTGTTAGGGCCCCATCAACCCCCTGCCCTTCTACCATCTTCCACACACGGCAATGACCCCCATCAGCCCCTGTCCTTCTCCCTTACATCTCCTGAGGTCACACCGCAACGACTCCCCACAACACACACCAAATGTTCTTTCTGCCCAGTGGGCTGTCCCGATCAAGCCAATTTAGATCCGTGCCTGGCCCTTACTGTATCATGAGTGTTACATGGCATGACAGTAATGCTGCATCCACTACAGCCACCTAACACCTGTGGAACGGTTCGCAAAAAACAAGTCTGTTTTAACTTTAACTCCATGTCTTTTATTTCACAGTCTCCAGAAAAATACACAAAAAGAAAGAAACAGAGGTTCGAGATTAACAAAACATCTTCTTTTCTTCAGTAGGGCCTTTGCAGTTCCTGTCCGCCGGTACCATCAACAGAAAGAAGAGATAAAGTAAGTCCCTGGTTTATTTATTTCAGTTGTGTATGTTAGAGCAGCGATCCTTTTTAGGGCTCGCTAGAGGCAGGGCATGCGCTGCTCTGGCGAGACATTTAGTTAGTGGATTTTCAAAGTGCTACCCAGGCTTTTGCTGGCCACAAGCTTGAGTGCATGTGCACGCGCGCAGCCCCCATCTGCCTTTCCCTTGTTGTCATGGGTAATTAAGCGCCTCTCTCCAGGCATCTTTTTTTTATTGCAGTTCCATGACGTGCTCTCCGGCCGCGCGGCCATTGAGTTCCATGACGTGCTCTCCGGCCGCGCGGCCATTGCTTGTTATACTTAGGTACACAAATGGCTTTGTGAATCGGGCCTTTATGTAGCGATTGAGTGTGTTTTATTTCAAGGAGTTGCACAATTGCACACTGTGGGATGTGAGAGAGAGACGGACCACGGTGATAGTGAGAATGGGCGCTGTGTCCCTGTATTTATTGCAGTCGGTTTGAGGACAGTAAACCAAACAAAACAAAAAAAAAGAGAAGGAGCAGTGTAGATGTCTCCGTCAGTGTCAATCTTCAGCCGGGGTATGCGTAGGGTCACGGTTCTCCGTCTTTTGGATACAGGTTGGACCTTGATCCCCTCTCGTTGGGTTGAGATGCGAAGTCGGGCCAGAAAAAAAAGACAAAAGAAAAGAAGGCACTGGTCAGTGATCAGGGTACCACAGCGTGTGACTAGGGATACACCCGCGTTGGAAGTGTAATACACACTCGGTGAGGGTCTCAGTGCGAAGGGTAGGGAGTAGGACCATCACCAGGAGTAGTAAGGGGGGGGCAAAGGCGTATGCACGGGAAAAAGGAACCTCGAGTTTCCCCGGGAGGTCTAATTACCTTGCCCCTTCTCTAGCCTGCCGTTTTTCTTGTCCCCACCCCCGATCCCCCGAACTCTGGCATGCACCTGTTCAAGCCACGACCCTCCCGTGGGGCCGTGGCCGGGCGCTGCGTCCTCCTCACGGGTTCTTTGGTTCTCTCCTCTCGATCCGGGCTCCCGACATGCTTCTTGCACTGGTTCTCGCGTCTCCGTCAGTCGGCACTCGTCCTCTTCCGGGTTCGACGTTCCGCTTTCGTCAGCGGGAGACTCCTTCTTGTTGGTCCCTGGGACGCGGAACTCCGCCCTCATGACGAAAGGGGTGGGAGGAAAGAGCCAATCCGCGTCAGCTTCCTGGTCCGTGGCAGGGAACTCATGTGCATCAGGGGGCTGGAACGAAGAAAGAACGGGGGGGGATCAAGGGGGCCATCAGGTGAGGTCTCGGTGACACTGGGCACTCCTCGACACACACGTAGTTACAAAATGTGATTTAGTGCGATTACTCGCCCTTTCCCCTTTTCTTCCTCTGAACAGTTGCCACTTTCTTTCGGGGACACTCTGGCAGCAGTGCCACTGGGCAGCACGGTTAGCTGCGGTACGTAAAGCAGCCCGTCAGCTCTGACACTCCGTCTTCCTGACTACGATGCGGAGTGTAAACTGGAACATTTAAATATTGATATAGCTGTCAAGATTCCGATGCGATTGTCTCCTCGAGCAGCTCACCACACATTACATGTTTTATTGTAACTCATATTAGGCGTCTGCAAGCCTACGGCTCATCCTTGCTAGCCCATTAGCACGCACGCCACGTACCGCCGAGGTTTAACTGACTTACTTCTGGAGGATTTGCCGTAGTTGCTAGGAAACCTGCCTGTGTTCTTTTCACTTCTTATACCGCATTAGCTTTTCAATTGATAAGGCTGTACCTTTTGGTACTAAGGGATTTATGCAGAATCAAACAATGGCCGTGAGACTGTGGATAGATAAGCTAAAGTAGACATGTTCTTTACACAAGTAATACATGGGATTAGAGTCAAGAGAAAGAACTGAACACGAGTCGGCCCAATTTCAGTGTTTTCAAAGTATTTCGGAAAACAGAACGATTGGTCGATGAGAGCAAATTGTGCTATGCTGGGTTTAATATACCATAGTGTTTGTGAGTTTACAGCCCGCATGCATTTCCCGTTTCTTGTTTTTTGTGAGCCTGGTATTTGCAGAGATCGATTCCATACCTGTGTTATCGAGGACGGTTTAAAGGTTGGGCACCTGGGCCATGAGGGATTTGCATCACTGCTTCAACAATCCCGCTCTGCACACACTCTCAAGAATAAAGGTTAATAATAATTCTTCATTAAAATTCAAGCTCACATTCCTGCAGAAACATGGATAAGACTTTATGTAATTGAATATGTGCATTTCAGGAGAGCCGGATGATGTACTCTCGATCTTCAAACTGTGTTTTGTATCTCTTGCCTACTGAACACAAAAAAGATGAATACGTATAACGGTTTACTGATTGGTGGTACTAAAGCACCTATGGCCGCACCTTCAAGGAGTCGTTCGGATCAGTACTGGCCTTAATATTAACACTCCAGCGTTCTTGCAGCATTCCAGCATTTCTTGAATAAAGATGCAGACACGTGTTGTCTAATGTGTTTAATGTTTGAGCTAATACCTTTTGTAACAACTAATACGGAAAAACCCCAAGCGTGTGCCACTTTATATACAGCTACAATTTAACCGCATTGACTAATGTTCTCCACGCAATTGATATTGGCTCGATATTCAGTGTAAGATCTGAATCTCAGACGTACGCTTGATTCATTTGAATGTCAGAAATGTTCAAGTTATGAGGACGCACAGAGCCCGACAGTGTGCCGTTTTTGCTACAGGAAAGTTCTTCTTTTCAGTACTTTTAGCTCTGGATACACAGCACATCTATTTGCATAATCTATTGCTCCCAATGTATTGCGGGCATGAACGTGGCATATGCGCGATGCACACCCAAACGTTCAGTTATCGACAATTTCAGCCTAAATCTTATTGGACATACATTCCTCCCTATTGTCAACGCTTGCCAAGTAAAGAGAAATAAACATATGTTATAATTAGTAACCCAAACGTATGCTCCGTGGAAAGCCCCATGAACACCACTCTTCCTTTAGGAACTAACGCTAATTCTCCTTTGATGTTTCATAGATATTGGTTACCTTTCCCTTGCTCCTCTTGTTTTGATTTCAGTGCCTAACACCCAAGCATTGGTTCCCCTACTTTACTAATTTTCTCCGCATTCTAACTGTCGTGCAGCTTACTAAGCTAAACAAGCATTGACATAGCCAATAGGTCTCGCCTTTGGGACCTTATAAATATTTAGTTCTGCAGCACAATATCCTTGGTGCAACAACATCAACTGTTGCATGGCTAAACACTTATAAGGTCCCAAAGGCGAGACCTATTGGCTATGCCAATGCTAGTTTCCTTTTAGAGTGAGGTTAATGGAAGGCTGGTATAAGAGGAAAGGACCCGTGATCACGTTCAACAAAAACAAAAAATCAAATGGGCCAAAGTAAAATTCTCTTTACCTTTAACCCGAATAGTGCTGTTTCAGCGTGAGCAGTATCCCTTTCCAATAGATTTTCCTTCAAGTCTGCTTCCTCCCCTTCTCCCTGTCCCGTATACCTCCAGGGGCAGACTGGCTGTAGTAGGCACCGTGCGTTTCCCCGATGAGCCACAGGGTGGGGGACGGTTTTGGGCCCCTGGGTGCCGTTTTTGTTACCAGGGGTTGGAAAAATCGCCCCCCTGTTACGAAATCGTCCAAAACCGGCCCTAGCAAACAGCTCGGCTGCACCCCCTCTCCCTCTAGCGGGGACTGGCCGAGCAGTTTGCCAGGGCCGGTTTCGGTTCCCAGTCCAGCCCTGTATACCTCCCACTTGTGGCTTTCTCTCCCACTTAAAAGCTCTGCTTAGGAGCCTTTCACGCATCTGGCTGAGCCACGTTCCTCCTGGGACGTGGCTAGGAGTGGGGTCCAACACGCCCTCTCTCCTTCAGATGTCACTGAGTTCCTCCTTGGCTTGGGTTTTTCTTGCTTTGGCTGCTACGGCTCCTCAGGAACCGCATCCGCAACCTGAGCTGAATACTCTCTCCTTGATTGGCTGTTCGGCGGTGCGCAACCAGATTCTCTGCCCTCTTCCTCCCTAGAGGTTGCCTCGTCTCCTCCTTTTGACGTGCTGGCGTTTCACGGAAGTTCCAGTTTCTGTGTGATTTATACCATTCTGTCTCATCAGAGGTATGTCCTATTAACTATTCAAGGATCAGGAGGTGAGTCTTTGAACCCCCCTCCCCCCACACCACCCCGCCTCCACTGAATTATATTCTTCCTTGCAGACCCAAGAGGCAGCTTGTAAAGCCAATGCATTCATTAGGGCTTTGGGTGTGACATAGTCCACAATCTTCGTCCACTATGTGCTTATTTTGAGGGGAATCCTCATATGCTTCTTCGCCATTTCCAGTGCCTGGATGTGCAGTGCTTCTGCTCGATAAATTGTGCATTTTGTTCACGTATGGAATACCAGCTGAGATCTTCCAATTGACAGGGGGAGGGACCAGACCCTTCTGTCGGGTGTCTAGTGGTGTCGCTGAGATCTTCCAGTTGACCGGGGATAGAAAGAAACACTTCTGTCGTGTGTCTAGTCCTCTCACTGAGATCTTCCAGTTGACAGGGAGTATAAAGGGAAACTTCTGTTGGGTGTGTAGTGGTCTCGCTGAGATCTTCCAGTTGACGGGGACAAGAAAGAGACCCTTCTGTCGTGTGTCTAGTCATCTCACTGAGATCTTCCAGTTGACAGGGAGTATAAAGAGAAACTTCTTACGGGTGTCTAGTAGTCTCGCTGAGATCTTCCAATTCCATGCGAGACTTCATCGAGAGTAGCGCTCTACCTTGACCTAGGTGTGTTTGTGCAATAGTGGCTGGGAGATGTGGCTCTCAGACACGGACGTGGTACGTAAATCTTGGGTGTCTTCTTGGTTTGAGGATGCTGGCCAAAGACGTCTGCTCAATGTCATCTTCTTCCTCAGACTTGCTTAAGGGGGCCATCTACGGAGTGATTCATTGATGGGCCACTGAGATTCTGGATGGATTGTCCTCTTTGCTGCTTTCAGTGCCAAAAAGATCTGCTTCTCTGGAGTTTCGGGGATATCTGATGATGCATCTTATAGAACTTGGAGGTGTTATTTTGTTTGGGGTGGAAGGGTGCTGGTTACAGACATTGTGATGATCCGACCACAGCTATATTGAGTTGCATCTGGGGTGGTGTTGGAAAGGTGTCATTCTGGTTTGCATTCTCCAGTGGTGATGCTAGGAGAACCCCGGTCTTCAGAAGGTGAGGGGAGGCACCCGGTGTCCGCTGTGTTGAGTGTTGATAGTTAGTCCCCTGCAGGTGGCCAATGAAGTAGCATGAAAAAAAAGCCGTCGAGCAGATTGGGTTCAGGAACACAGTTGTTGGCTTTGCCAATGTTTGTCTTCATAATAGGGTTTAAAAATAGTATAAAAAACCATTTCAAAATACTTGAGAAATAGCAAACCCATAGCATAAGATATCTCAAAACTATACATTGAAGTCACTGTTGTCAATCTTTTTACGTCACGGTTCATTTTTCAAATCCTTTTCACTCTAAACACTAAACAGAATAAGGAAATGCAGAAACATAAGAGGAATGCTTTCGAAAGATTCCTTTACTTTTCACTGGATTCAGCCATTTTGTCTTGTGCAGTAACCCAGTAAGCAGATGTATGGGCTCCAGGAGAAGTGTCATGCTAAGTTCACCTCTTACCACTGACACTAGCTATGCTACCTGCATGCGAGCGAGTGCAGCAGATGGCCCTTCCCTCACCGCCACAAAAGCTTGCTCTTTCATGCAATCTGTGGAATGCAGGAGATAAAACCAAAGCAACCCTGAAAGGCTGCTCTTTAGCCGAACCCCAACAGCACAAGCAGGGAGGGGTGCAGGACAACGGAATGAAAAGCCTTCAGGCTCAGAAGTCTTTTCACGATTGCCCTGGTACTCCTGTTTGGGAGCGATGGGCATTAAACCTACTCATCTAGTGCTGCAATTACGCTTTCTTCCATTGGCACAGCATGTATGTGGCAGACGCGAACATGTTACATGCTAGATGAACTCTACATACACAAAACCCATGTTCTACACCCAGGAGAAGTGGAGAACTCCAAATCTGCATGTCTTACATGAGGGGTTTAGGAGGGCCTGCCACCACCTTGAAGCGTCCCCCACTGCTATCGATAGTTTATTTGTGGGGTGCTCTCTGTCCAGAAGAGTCTTGTGCAGCCGTGCAGTTTATGGGGGAGAGCCACAGAAGAGGCCACAAGTGACCCGCATGGGCAGGCGGCCTGCGTGGTCAGGCGGTGGCAAACGGCCCTCAAGGGCAATTGGTCACAAGTGGGCAGTTGTTCGCAAGTGGCCCGCATGGGCAGGTGGGACAGGGCCTCCCTGGCAGCGCCAGGACCTCTGTCCCTTCAGTATTCACACTGACTTGTTCCCGCTGGAGCCGAGGGTTTAGGAGTGGCCGGGAGAGCCTGCAGTGTATTTTATAATTTGGGAAGCCTCCCTCGCGTCCCTGATCCGGGCCAAGCCAGTTGCGCCTGGCAATGAGTTGTATTTTTAAGCTCCAAGGTCTGCGGCGTGTTTCCAACCAGTACCTTCCAAGTGCCAGGACAGTATCCCACATGCGCTTCCTGTGTGGATGTGGCACACAAACGTGCCCAGGCCTGAGCGCTTCCCAAACCTGATTTTCTGCTGCGTGTTCCTTGTGAGCCCGGGGTGGGGACGCCCTGCTCAGGTTAAGGTGCGATGGGGCAGGCACGGTACTTCAGCACAGGCGAGGACTGCAGAGTGCTTATTACTCATGCAACAGGGGCTGTATTACACATTATCACAGTTTGCGTGTGGCGCACTTTGAAAAGGTGCGCCGGGCAGAGTGATAATGCGCCCCATTATGGTGTATGCGCTGCCCTCAGGGCAGCCGCGACCTCGGCCTCTCCCCAGGGCAGCGCATTCATGTGAAAACACAGAGCATCCGCTCTGTGTTTTCACAGTTCAGGTGGCACCCGCCTGCACTTTCAAGGGGGATAAGAGATGTCTGGGGGGGTCCATGGGACCTCTTTTACCCCCGCACAGGGCTGCTGTCAGGAGGCACACTGACAGTGCCTTTTAAATGGCGCACGACAGTGCGCCTCCTGAGGGCTTCTTTGACTCTGCGCCTGCAATATGGCGTGGGTGCAGAGGCAAAGGTATACCCTCATTTGCATAGGGCACTCCCCTATGCAAATGAAGGAACACCCTCTGTTGATGGTGCTGGCTCTTTAAGTACGTCAGCGCTATCAGTATTATAGAAGGGGGCGCACAAGCATCTGCGTCCCCTTCTATAATAGCAAAGCGCCCCAGGAGCGCGCAAAGCATGTTCAACGTCGGGTGCGCCCCCGGGGCACCCTGTGTAATACGGCCCCAGGTGGTGGATAATCCATCCTGGGTGGGCAGCTGTGTAACCAGACTCTTGGCGCACCGCTTCTCGTGTGCCAAGGGAATCTTTCGGCATTTCCTCTTTGTAGAGTTGTGTTGCTCCTTTGCAGCGTGTTTTCTCCTGCTCCACCTGGCCTCAGCGCAGTGAACCTGCATTGGACTCCATCCAAGCGGGCTCCTTGACTGATGCCAACCTCAGGACCGCCATCTTGAGCACTAGCTCCGCGCTGGCGAAGCTGTAAAGCATGGAGTCGGCGTGTGACCGTGGGCGTTGCACACGGGACCTGGGCGTTGCACACGTGACCTGGGCGTTGCACACGGGACCTGGGCGTTGCACACGGGACCTGGGCGTTGCACACGTGATCTTGAGCGTTTCACGGTAGAAGGGGGTCGGCGGGGGGGAGGGGGAGACTTCGCCTTCCTCCGGCTAATACTAAATACACCCCATAGTCCCAGGACGGCCTCCGCAGAGGGCGTTTCTCGGGTCCGCCCCCCTTGGGCATAAACACTTGTCACAAGTTCATGTTGTGGGGTGAGACCAGAAAAGGAACAGCGTCTCGCACCAGAAACCCTCTTAACAATGTATTATAACAACACAATATTTATTACAAAATCTCCAGTGGACGGTCTTTCCGTGTCCATCCAGGCCGAGAAACAGGAGAGCCCTTCAGTCCGCGGGACGTGTGAGCTGGAGCCTGGATACGTTATGGGTTTAGATGGCGTCTTTGGCGTCCCTGTCCCGTGACCCTGTCCAAGGGCAGTGGAGCGATGTGCGGAGGCAGACCCCGTCCACAGGTCAGAGGAGGCAGCTGCCAGTGCTCGTTAGAGAAGAGTTCTTAACTCATTCCTAACCTGGAGTAGGCTTGGGGCGCTCTTGATGGATGCTGGGGTGCTGTTCCAGATACGGGGTGCATCGACGGAGAAGGCTTGTTGCCCTGTCTCAGTGCCCATTTAAGCGTTCCGTCCACTATCTTGTTCTTTTGCATATGTCGCCCTAAGTTGGCAGGGTATGCCCAAACGTCGGTCCCGTGCTCACTGTGCCACTGGATTCAAGCTAGCTTGGCTGAGATGGGGTGTTACCCCGAAACCGGTCCCAGGATGCTTGTTTCTGGTCCAGGGAGGACCTGGCCTGGCCGTTCGGGCTGGACTGTTCCCATGAGGCACAGGGTCAAGACTGATTTGCATATGGCTTGGTCTAAGCTGGGGTGGCATACAGCCAGTGAAATGCAACGCAACAGGTGCAGGGTGACGTAACCAGTGTAATGTAACAGGTGTGGGGTATGCTAGCCATGTAATGGGCACAGGCGGCTGCAACCAGAATCATTTCATGCGACCGGTGCATAGGGTGTAACCAGTACAATGCAACGGGTGCATGGAGACGCAACCAGTGGTAATGTGCCAATCACAAGGGAGCACAGGTAGTGCAATGCACCAGTCGCATGGAGGACGCAACCAGTGTAATGCAGCAGGTATGGAGGACACAACCAGTGTGAAGGCAACAGTAGAGGTGAGTCGGCCACTAGAAGTGCTAGCCAGATGCCTGGCTCGGTCTCAGCTCGCCACCCTCTAGCCCAAAACGAGCTGAGCATTCTTGTGGCTTCTGGCTGCCACCCACGCTCTCGCGTCACGCACAGAGTAAAAACCCAAGCAGTGACCTTTGATGTAAAATAGGGGACAGAAAGAAACCCTCTAGTAGCTGAATTGCACAATGTGAAGCCCAAAAATGTATGCTCAAGTCTGGCTTCCCTGCTTTACCAACTTGTGTGATTCTAGGCAAATATTTTTTCCCCGAACCTACAGGAAATATGCAAGTTTAGGATGTGCAAACAACTCTTGCGCTTGATTTAACGGACCCGATGTTGGCTCGTTCATAAGACTCTTGTGCACCCCAGGATACACACGAGAACAGACTTGCCTCTAAGTTCATTAGTGGCCTTGTCTCTTTTTAGCAGCTCATTTGTCTAATTTTCACATTATTTGTAGCTTGAGTTGCATGTCGAATATTTTCAGGGCTCGGATCTGAGGAGAGGAGTCTGCCTCTTGGTTCGGCTCGTGTCTCGCCACCTCTGTGCCACGGGGCATGTCCTTGAGATCGGAGGCGCGGAGTGTGGCCTGAGCCTCCCAGGCACGTGCACTCCAAGGACTCTTGGGATACAGGGGATGGTGCCTGACTCCCTTACCCTTACAGAAGCGGGGTGCTCTTGGGATACAGGGGATGGTGCCTGACTCCCTTACAGAAGCGGGGTGCTCCCAGACGTGTCCCCTGAGAGGGTAGCACCTGGAGCACCCATCCGAGGCAGGTCCGTCCATCCATGGAGCCTCGCAGGGGTCTCCTACAGCTTCCCAGATGTAACGTGTGACCTGGGGCCCTCACGCGAATGTGTCCTGGCCCCAGTGCTTAGTTTGGGCCGGTGGTTTCCGGTGCTCGGCACATGCACTAGATTGTCAACCCCAGCATGTTTGCCACATGGTGGCGCTATGTATCTAATTTAAAGATGACCACAGCAACAGTTGTTCGTTCATTCATTCATTCATTCAATATACATTAGCAATGACTGTTACCTGCCGCCTAAACAATTTTTTTAGCTTTGGGGTCTGGAATAGTCTGTATTGTCACAGGCGTGTGATGGTCATTGTCCGCGTTGGAAGGGGCAATTTATTTTTTTGCAGAGTTTTATATAGCGCTGGCTAGACCTGGAGGTATCGGAGCGCTTTACATGAGGATCAGCGAGTTACAAGTTACAATATTACATCAGTTACAGAAGCAAAGTATAACACAGGAGGAAAACCGTGAATGCACAATAACATGGGTTATTAGTGCATAGCATGGCCAAGACACGCGTCAAATGGGGCATGGAAGGTGGGGGGGAATGGTAAAAAGGGGGAAGGAATGCACAATAACATGGGTTATTAGTGCATAGCATGGCCAAGACACGCGTCAAACGGGGCATGGAAGGTGGGGGGGAATGGTAAAAAGGGGGAAGGAATGCACAATAACATGGGTTATTAGTGCATAGCATGGCCAAGACACGCGTCAAACGGGGCATGGAAGGTGGGGGGGAATGGTAAAAAGGGGGAAGGAATGCATAATTGGGTAAGGCTGTAGGAGAGTAGGATCTGCCTATTATAGTTACCCCCACTTTTTGCTGATGTAACCCTGTTTTCGACTTAGACTGACTGGGATCCTGCTGACCAGGACCCCAGTCTAGCTGCTTTCTCCTCTAAATTGATTGCATGTACTTTAGGTACACTCCAGATAGGATACTGGGGTACCCTTATCAGTCCCTAATATATGGTATACTATGTACCCAGGGCATAGGTACCCCAGAGGCCTCCCAGGGGCAGCAGCATGTATTATGCCACCCCTGAGAGTCCATTCAAACTGACACCACAGGTCTGCTACTGCAGCCTGTGTAAGGATGGTGTATGCACCCCTTACTTAGACATAGGTTCACTATATATACTCCGTATCACTGCACATATCAACCGATCAGTCACCCCTATGGCAGGCCTTATCAATCCTGAAGGCAGGGTGCTGGGTTTTGTGTGAGAGGGTGCACCTGCATGAGCAGAGCCTGTCTGCAGCCTTCGGAACCTATTTTCCGGGGTTGTCTGTGATGCAGCCTGACCATACATATTTAAGTGCATTATAACCTCGCGGTAAATGCTAACTTTGAAACAGCTGCTTAGAAACCTGCCGTGTTTGGTGTCAAACACCTTGGAATCATACATCCACACCAGTAACTGGCAGGGGAGGTATCATTCCACCCTTCTAGAGGGACTTATGTGAAACACTGGTACCCCAGCTTTCTCGACCTGGGCATCACAAAATGGATGCTGCCAGCCATAGACACAAGTCTGCCCTCCTGCTGCTGAGCCAAGCTCGAGCAGGGGAAGGCTTGACAATAGGTTTCCTGTCACAGGGAGGTGTGACCACCTCCCAGACAGGTTTTAGTGTTTTGGGGCTGGGTGGGTGCGCTCTGAGAGTGCCAGAATGTCTGCACTGGGGGCACATTTGGTGTCCCTGTGCATAGTCCAGTTCAAACTGGCGCGAAACTGGACAAAGGACATGGTTGTAGTCACCCCTCTGTCCTGACCCTCCCATAGGTGGTTCCCCAGAGTTTGTCCCACCCCTTCCTTGGGTATAAAGTAGGAACCCTGACTACAGGTCTTTAAATTTTACCTGGACTAAACTCTGCTACAGAAACCAAGTACTTCGACGATCTACACTTCGCTGGACGACTGAAGAATCTCCCTTGGAGTAAAGGAGTTACTCCCATTCAGCAGCAGGCACCTTAACGCATCTGACCGGTTTGCATCTCCCGAGCTCCTGAGGACTCCAAAGATTTCTGCAACACAGGAGGTGGGTTCCAGAGCGTCCCTGAGGTTTATCTGACCTCGCAGCAATTCTGAGACCAGTATCCCTCGTGTGGACCGTGCAAACCGAACCCCTGTGCACCGTGTACTTTTGCAGCAGCATAAGCTTTTTGGCGATCCGTGAGGCTGTGCTTTGGGCTACGTGTAGTCCTGACCCCAAACAGTATTTCCACCGACGATTTCCGGCCTACACTCCACGAGCGTTCCATGGGCTGGTATTTCATGATTGAGCTCGAGGTCCCTTCTCGATCCGTGGTCTTAGAGGTCGATCAGTGCCCACAGCAAGTCTGAGGCCCGTATCCCTCGTGGCGACCATGCAATCCGAACCCCTGCACACCGCATCACTTTGCAGAAGCATCAGCTTTCCAACAACTCCTGCAGCTGAGCTTTGGGTTACTTGTAGCCCTGACCCCGAGCAGTATTTTCACTGAAGATTGCCCGTCTACACTCCACGAGTGTTCCATGAGCTGGCCCTTTGTGTTTTCTCTCGAGGTCCCTTCGCGATCCCTAGTCTGTTGACTGGTGGGTCCCTGTGAAGGCAACTCTAATTCTAATTGGGCTTACCTGGTTGCTCCAGACGTGCCCTGACTCTCCATCACTTGGGGAGTCCCCAAGACCTTGCTGGTCCGCAACGAAGCATCTTTCCTCTTCCTGCGTGGGTTGCTGTTGCCAAGGCTTTATAGCTCCAATCCAGGCACCGATAACGCAGCACTCTGCATCCTTCATGGGACAGCTCGAATCCAGTTCCTGGTCATCGTCGATGCCTCCTGGTCCTCGTGGCTGCAGAGTCAAGCTTCACCTCTTTGCACCTGAATCACCCGACATCGGTGGGCATTCGTCTATCGTGCCCCTGGTCACTGGCAAGTGACCCAGACTCTGTCCCCTCTGCTCTGCTTTCAGGTTCTTCTGATCTTTGATCCAGGCTGGGATCACACGGGACACTTGTCTCCTTCCCGGCAGCAGCACTTTGCAGCAGATCGCCATTATGAAGTCATGCTCCAGTTGCATTTTCTTTTCTTCCAGAGCCAGTTTCTTGCTTTCTAGCTCCAATTGGCCTTTAAACTTCAGCTCTGCCAATTTCATCTCATGATCCCTGGTGGCCTGTCTGTCTGCCAGCTCCTCTGGCGACAGGCCTCTGCCAAAACTGTGAACGCTTTCTGCTGGTTCCAATGGTACAACTTCCTCAGTTGCACCCCTTGATTCAATCCAGGCTTTCAGCGCCTTGTAGAGATCTGTTTTGTTCTTGCATCCTGCATGTGGAACCTTTAGCTTCCTGCAGAAATGCTTGAGTTCAGTTTTCTTGTAGCTATCCAGTTTTAACTCATCTCATTCAATTCCTACTATTTCAGAGGTTTCAGATGCTGTTTTCTCTATGCTGTTTGGGCCCGGCATGACTCCAAACACAAGGGATCTTCTTTCTTGGCAAGCAAAAATAAAAAGTTCTGTGGCTCAAGCTACTGGACTGTCCTCACTGTGCAATGGCTAGTAATCACTGCGCAGACACCAAAAATGCAAATCCGTAGATCCTCCCGCTGCCACCAATGTTAGAATCCGGGGTCTTTGGTTGGCGCAGGTATGCACTTGCGACAAGCAGGGACCCTTTCCTCTAAGTCAGGGCAAAGGATTACTCGTGAAAAATAACCCCTGCTCACCCTCTAGGTCACGTGGCGTGAGCAGTCAGGCTAGATTCCAGAGGGCATGAGGTTCAGCATTTAGGATGTCCCACAATAATCACCAACCCACCACAAAGAGACACAAGACTTTTATTTTGTAAAAATAAAGCTCTTTATATAAAAGACTCTTCAAGCAGGCTTCAAAAATACAGTTCTTCTCTTCAAAAGGGGGTTCCAGTTAATTATCTCAATGTTCTATGAGGCCACAGTTCTTAAAAGGCAATTTTAGCAGTATTGCTAACTTCTTGGGGTCTGTGCGCACCGTAGCGCTGAAGGTACGCTTCGTACTGGCGTTAGTACGCGTCGTACCTGCTTCAGTACGCCTCGTACACCACCGGTACGGCTCTTCTCGTCGTAGTACGCTTTGTACACCAACAGTACGGGTCTTTGTTCACCTCACGCTTCCCGCGTAAGCAAACGGCTATATCTTCACCCTGTACGGACCGTACAGGTGTAGGGACGCGCTGTACAAGCTCAGTATGAACCGCACAAAGCCTCACGCTTCCCGCGTGAGTGGCGTAGCGGAACGACTGCGCAGTACGGACCGTACAAAGGAAAGTACATGTCGTACAGGGGCGCTTGGGCTCACAGTACCTTATTTTTGGGGGCAAAGTTCGTGGCGGCCTCAGCAGTCTTGAGAAGTGCGTCCCGCATCGCGTTGCAGTCCCGCTTGGTCAGTGGACGGCGATGGTTCGTGGGGCGCTTTCAGACGTCACGGCACACCTCGAGGTGGGAAGCAGGAGGGGGGGCGGCTCGGGGGTGATTTTCAGCACGCAGCGCTGTCGGCATCAGCCAGGATCGGTGAACCAGTGCGTCGTGGGTCCTCACAGTGGTCTCTATGGCCTGGGGTCGCAGAGGCTCGGCGCTTGGACGCAGGCAGTCTCTCTTTACGTTGTGAGCTCCGGCTCGAGGGGGCAGTTGTTCACTTTGATCAGGCCAGGCAGGGCAGGCCGTCACGGTGCTCACAGCAGCACAGGCGGGCAGAAGTCGCGTTGCTCAGCGAGATGGGGGCACACAGGTTCTCTGGGGTCAGCGTTAGCAATCCACCCACAGCAGCTTCCTTTCTTCCAGGGAAGGGTAGCGCCCACTGTTCCTGGGGCGCAGTTCAGGGGGCAAGTTCACAAGCAAGCCCTTGGAGATTGTTCTTAAAGCACAAGTTGAAATAAAAGTCTTTCTCAGTCTTTTCTTCCTCTCCTTCCAGTAGCAAGGCACCCACCACAGGCCAGTCTCTCAGGCTTAGAGACAGTACTCCTCCATGTAGTTTTGCCAGGTCCTTTTCTTCGGGCAGAGGTTCTTCTTGGCATAAACAGGATCTGATTTCTTAGGAGCAGGGCTCCTTTTTTTTATACACAGTTTCTTTTGTTTTTCGTCGCCAGGGAGCCTGGGCCTGGCTCAGTCCGGTTTTGGAGCACTTTGTTGTGGTGACTCTGCTCTTTCCTTTCAGTGCACAGGGCAGAGACATCAGCTGCTCCACAGGGGGCGGAGCCAGCATTGTGGTGGCAGAGCACAGGTCTATTCAGAGTCAAGGTGTACTCCTCCCACCCATCCTGGTGTAATCTCTCTACCCACCACCTGGCATCCAACCTGTCTCCTGGAATTCCCCAGCCCTGCCCCTTGCTGAAACTAGGCAGCACACACACACACACACACACACACACACACACACACACACACACAAAGCAGAGGCGGACTGAAATGGCTAAGCAAGTAAATACTAACTTTCTAAAAGTAGTATTTACAAACCCAGGATATTAAAATAAACTTTACTAAAAGAAGTATTTTATTATTGTGAGTTCAGGCATACTAAACTTGACTTTCTACCATGCTCTCCCAGTCCGCTGGGATTACAGCGTGTAGTAATTCCAGCAGCCCATTCTGGCCTATGGAGAGCAGGTAGCCTTCAATAATGAAAAACGAAAATGGCTGTAATTCACTATTAAGACATGCCACACACATCAGGGCATATCCTACCTTATGCCTACAATGCGGCCTACCATAGGGGTGACTAATATGTAGTTAAGGGAAGGTTTAGGGACTGGCAAGTGGGGGCACCTGCACAGTCAGCGCGACAGTACCAGACCGCGCGCAGGTTCTGCAGTGGCAGACCCTAGACACATTTTACTAGGCCGCTTCTGTGGGTGGCACAACCAGTGCTGCAAGCCCACCAGCAGCATTTGTATTTACAAGCCCTGGCACTCCTGGTGCACTTTACTAGGGGCTGATAGTAAACCAAATAAGCCAAACATGGACACCAATCAATGTATACATTTTACCATAGGGAGAGCATATGCACCTTAGCACTGATCAGCAGTGGTAAGGTGCCCAGAGTCATAAAACAGCCAACAACAGGTCAGAAAAAATACAGGAGGAAGGCAAAAAGTTTAGGGATGACCCTGCAAAAAGGGCAAAGTCCAACAGTGGTCTTTAACCCTATCATCAATAAGGTTGTTTGAACTGGTACAAGGTGCCCACTATAGCTAGTGGACAGCATATACCAGGCCAACTTCTCACAGCGTCTGGGTGCAGTTCCTGCCCCCACGTCTTGCTCCGAGAAGAGGCTGCCCCACTTCTTGCACCACAGATTCCTCCACCCTTTGAATTACCGCAGGCGCTAGAGTGGATCCAGAAGGTCTCAGTAATTGCTTCACGTGACGAAACGTCGTACGATCAGACTCTGCAGCAGCGTCACAGCTTACGGAACCCTATAGGTATCACCCTCGCCCCACACCGGCACCAGGTCTTCAATGCGCATCCAGAGCTCCTACCTTTTTCTGGCGTTTCAGACAACAAATTCGTTTTTACAGCAGCAGGATGTGAGCGTAAATGTCTGCCTCCAAAGCCATAAACACAAGAAGTCCGTGTGGGTCTCCTCTGCAGTCGGTCACTCTCGCTCAGGGGAAATGTCTTGCGCCCCACACTTGAAGGACTCCACTTTGCCCCACCATCTGACTTGGCGCTTACCGTCGTCAAACCCACAGTGATGGAGGCCTTCAAGGAGGCCAGATCCCTCCAGAGGGCCTCATTGCCCCACGGACCCACAAGGGCCTTCAGCTGGTCATGTGTCGGTGGAGCCTGCCCTGGTGCTGACTGACCCCTGGTCATGTGTCGGTGGAGCCTGCCCTGGTGCTTACTGACCCCTGGTCACGTGTCGGTGGAGCCTGCCCTGGTGCTGACTGACCCCTGGTCACGTGTTGGTGGAGCCTGCCCTGGTGCTGACTGACCCCTGGTCATGCGTCGGTGGAGCCTGCCCTGGTGCTGACTGACCCCTGGTCATGTGTCGGTGGAGCCTGCCCTGGTGCTGACTGACCCCTGGTCACGTGTCGGTGGAGCCTGCCCTGGTGCTGACTGACCCCTGGTCATGTGTCGGTGGAGCCTGCCCTGGTGCTGACTGACCCCTGGTCATGTGTCGGTGGAGCCTGCCCTGGTGCTGACTGACCACTGGTCATGTGTCGGTGGAGCCTGCCCTGGTGCTGACTGACCCACTGCATCTGTGACAACTCTGTAACCAGTCACAATACCTCTGTCTGATCCCGCCCCGGTGTGGGCCTACACCTGCTCTAGGTCCTGTTAGATTACCAATGTGCAGTCCCAATGTTGGAAGAACCCAAGCCTCCCTCTCAACGGCAGTGCTACTAATGGCATAGTTAGACCAGATCGGATCCCAACTATGTTTAACAACGACAAAATGCCCCGTAATGAGGTAGCAAAAGTCACACAATTGATGGACGGAATGCAGAACAAATCAAAACATTCACCCCAGTCAAGAGATCTGAGTTAATTCCATCATTCTTTTGCTCACCATACCACCCCAGTTTAGAATGGGCCATATGCAAATCAGTCTTGACCCTGTGCATCATGGGAACAGTCCAGCCCGAACTGCCAAGCATCCTAGGACTGGTTTCGTAATGAGGAGGCGGCTAATTTTCTTCCTTCCTTCTTTCCCCACTTCCCGGATGGATGCTGGCTGAGAATTGGATTTACAAAGTGCCGGTGGCCTGGATACTTCCCCCGAAGACAGATGAGTTCCCATCCCCCTTCAGAGGAGAGCTGCTCCCTCTAGTCCGCTGGACCTTCAGGTGCCTATGACACAAGAACGCACATCTTCCGACTGGAATCTTCCAGCGTCTACGTCTGAGCCTCGCCTGCGCTTTAACTCAGCTGTGACTGAAACAGTGGCGGTGAACTCCCCAGCAAGACCGCCAGTGGCTTGGTGTCACAGGCAGGCCACGGGGACTCCGCTTTCTTGACCTGGCACCCACCTCCCATCCTCTTGCGGGCCATTCTGATAAATTCTGGAATGATTTTACTCAGGAGTTCCAGGTAGGTGACCTGGTGCCCGGCCTGGGTGCACAGCACAGGGTTTTATGGGGACATGCAAGCATCCTTTATGGGCTCCCCATTTCACTGTGACGGTCATGTTGCTTCCCGTTGCTGTCCCCGGCCGGTGAAATCCACCATTAACTGTGAAGGTTCAGAGGACGCTTTTGGGATCTCACCTACCGCCAGAGGCAGACTCGGTCCCCACATGGCCCACCTGCCAGTACAGCCCACTTGCTGCCCGCTCACTGTCCACTCGCTGCCCACTTGCCAGTACAGCCCACTCGCTGCCCGCTCACCACCCACATGCTGCCCACTCGCTGCCCGCTCACCACCCACTCGCTGCCCGCTCACCACCCACATGCTGCCCACTCGCTGCCCGCTCACCACCCACATGCTGCCCACTCGCTGCCCGCTCACCACCCACTCGCTGCCCGCTCACCACCCACATGCTGCCCACTCGCTGCCCGCTCACCACCCACATGCTGCCCACTCGCTGCCCGCTCACCACCCACATGCTGCCCACTCGCTGCCCGCTCACCACCCACATGCGGCCCACTCGCTGCCCGCTCACCACCCACATGGCCCACTCGCTGCCCGCTCACCACCCACATGGCCCACTCGCTGCCCGCTCACCACCCACATGGCCCACTCGCTGCCCGCTCACCACCCACATGGCCCACTCGCTGCCTGCTCACCACCCACATGGCCCACTCGCTGCCCGCTCACCACCCACTCGCTGCCCGCTCACCACCCACATGCTGCCCACTCGCTGCCCGCTCACCACCCACATGGCCCACTCGCTGCCCGCTCACCACCCACATGCTGCCCACTCGCTGCCCGCTCACCACCCACATGCTGCCCGCTCAACACCCACATGCTGCCCACTCGCTGCCCGCTCACCACCCACATGGCCCACTCGCTGCCCGCTCACCACCCACATGCTGCCCGCTCACCACCCACATGCTGCCCACTCGCTGCCCGCTCACCACCCACATGGCCCACTCGCTACCCGCTCACCACCCACATGGCCCACTCGCTGCCCGCTCACCACCCACATGGCCCACTCGCTGCCCGCTCACCACCCACATGGCCCACTCGCTGCCCGCTCACCACCCACATGGCCCACTCGCTGCCCGCTCACCACCCACATGGCCCACTCGCTGCCCGCTCACCACCCACATGGCCCACTCGCTGCCCGCTCACCACCCACATGGCCCACTCGCTGCCCGCTCACCACCCACGCGGCCCACTCGCTGCCCGCTCGCTACCCACGCGGCCCACTCGCTGCCCGCTCACCACCCACACGGCCCACTCGCTAGTACAGCCCTTTGGTGGATCCAGAGGACCTGGAGGAAGACGCTCATTGGTCACCAGTAAGGACCGCAGTCCTCCTCCTCAGGTGCAGCGGCTGCAACGAAGCCCTTTGATTTGCCCTCCCATGGCTCTGCACCGTCAGTAGGGTGCAGGATTCATCTTTACCCTCCCGGCTGGTGTGCATAGACCAGGCTGTTGAGTGCCGCAGAGGTCCGGTGCCAGATGTACCGCATCTCTGGAGATGGCTCGACCTCCAGTGACCTCCAAGAACCAGTCCATCGGCCTCCTTGAATCTCGGGGTGGAGGAGCTGAGCAGACCTCTGCAGACCACAAAGGGTGTCCGAATCCAGAGGTGGTTCAAGGCTTTTGTGCCCATGGCGGTGTCCTCGGTAGATCTTGTCCCCAAAACTGACAACACGTGGTGTTGCCAGAACTACGCTCTGGAGTTCCCACCTTGAGGCCCCATGGGCGAGGCCCTCTGCTTGCAGAGGCCACCCCACCTCTGCAGGTGGTCTGGAGGAACCGCGCTCGGCTCGCCCGAAGAGCCCCAGATTGAGCCAGGAGAGTGTGGTACCCCGACCTTCTAAGCCGGACTGTTCTCCCGCTGGTCTGCATCTCTTTGGGAGGACCTCCTGCCCCAGAAAGAGGCCAGGGCCTACCCCTTCCCCCCCCCCCCTTTTCGCCCCTCCGCCCCCATGCGTGAAGACCAGAGGCCCCACCCCAGTGGGTCTGACCTGCCTGCAGGAGTGGTCTGTTCCTGCAGCGAGGCTCCCGTAGGCTAAATCTATTTACTCTGTGCGTTGGGCCTAGTTCAGGGGGAGACTCTTCAGGCCCAGCGGAGTGGTACTCTGAGGTTTGTTTAATCACCGGCCCAGCGAGGCCTTGCTGTGGGCAGAGTTAAAGTTAGTTTCTCGGGCCTTTCGGCCTTTGAAGGAACTATCACAACTGGTGACTTTTGTGTAACAAAGGTTCGTCCAGCAAATGTTGAAAGGGCTCGTGTGCGTGCTCTCCTGCGCCTTGGTTATGCTTCAAAGGGCTCGCGTGTGTGCTGTCCTGCGCCTTGGTTATACTTCAAAGGGCTCGCGTGTGTGCTCTCCTGCGCCTTGGTTATGCTTTGAAGGGCTCGCGTGTGGTGTGCTCTCCTGCGCCTTGCTTATGCTTCAAAGGGCTCGCGTGTGTGCTCTCCTTTCGAAGGGCTCGCGTGTGGTGTGCTCTCCGGCTCCTTGGTTATGCTTCGAAGGGCTCGCGTGTGTGCTCTCCTGCGCCTTGGTTATGCTTCAAAGGGCTCGTGTGTGTGCTCTCCGGCGCCTTGGTTATGCTTCGAAGGGCTCGCGTGTGTGCTCTCCTGCGCCTTGGTTATACTTCAAAGGGCTCGTGTGTGTGCTCTCCTGCGCCTTGGCTATGCTTCAAAGGGCTCGTGTGTGTGCTCTCCTGCGCCTTGGTTATGCTTCAAAGGGCTCGTGTGTGTGCTCTCCTGCGCCTTGGTTATGCTTCAAAGGGCTCGTGTGTGTGCTCTCCTGCGCCTTGGTTATGCTTCAAAGGGCTCGTGTGTGCTCTCCTGCGTCCCCACTGAAACATTACATGGGTGCGTCCCCACTGAAACATTACATGGGTGCGTCCCCACTGAAACATTACCTACAGACCCAAGGGTGCGTCCCCACTGAAACATTACCTACAGACCCAAGGGTGCGTCCCCACTGAAACATTACTTACAGACCCAAGGGTGCGTCCCCACTGAAACGTCACCTACAGACCCAAGGGTGCGTCCCCACTGAAACGTCACCTACAGACCCAAGGGTGCGTCCCCAATGAAACGTCACCTACAGATCCATGGGTGCGTCCCCACTCAAACGTCACCTACAGACCCATGGGTGCGTCCCCACTGAAACGTCACCTACAGACCCATGGGTGCGTCCCCACTGAAACATCACCTACAATCACCTACAGACCCAAGGATGCGTCCCCACTGAAACATCACCTACAGACCCCACTGAAACGTCACCTACAGACCCAAGGGTGCGTCCCCACTGAAACATCACCTACAATCACCTACAGACCCAAGGGTGCGTCCCCACTGAAACATCACCTACAGACCCCACTGAAACGTCACCTACAGACCCAAGGGTGCATCCCACTGAAACATCACCTACCTGTGCATGACCCCCTGAAGTCACTGACCTGTAACACCGACCTTCTTCCATCCGTTTGAGATGTGAAATCTGCAGTTTCCGGTAACTCCGCCTCCACAGGATCCAAGCGCCGTTCCACGCACCAACCCACCCAACTTCTCCACGCAGAGGACTATCGCTTGTGGGCAGATGGTGCCCATGCTTGTTTAATGAACTCTGCAAGTTTGAAAGTCCTGGCATCGATCACCGAAGGAATCCCGATCGGAGGGTGTGGATGGGCGAGAATCTGTATCCGAATCCGTGGGTGCACTAGGGGTCTTGGATGCAGATGTCGTTGCACAATATTCTTGATTGCGCGGGGGCTCCGGCACAATTTAGGGAGCACCTCCTCTAGAGGACATTCTCTTGGCTTGGTTTTGGTTGTGCGAGGCTCATCCGGGCACTCTGACGTGGCCCTGGAGCTCGAGGGGTTATCCTACCCCTGGCACTTGCCACACTGCTCCAATTGGGCTGTAACTGGTTTCAGCGCTGCAGCCAGAGCCTGACTGACTGACTGACTGACTGACTGACTGACTGACTGACTGACTGACCGATGCATGGAGAGCCTCCCCCAAGCGGTGGCACTGAGCCTCCTGGGAATGACGCGGCTCATAACCATTAACATCAAAAGGCTCCCTCTCGGCCACACTGCGTATGAGTTGGTGCCCACACACACCAAGTCCACCCAATGGGTTAGTCAAGGGGGGAGCTGCAGATATGTCCCCGAGATGGCCAGTCCACGGGATCCAACAAGAGTTCCAAAGCGTGCTCACAGCTCCAGAATCGCTTCCCCCCCCGACCCACCCCCCCCCCCCCCCCTCGGGCTCTGCTGTATCCCCCCCCCTCCCTCCCCCTCCCCTTTCCCTACGGGCTCCCCTGTATTGCAGACTGGGCGAGGCGTCTCTCTGCACAATTCATAGTGCGTGCGGCACCAGGCCCAAGCGCTGCCCTAAAGCTGTTTCTGGCTATCAGCCGTCAGCCAGGATAGCTTGACTCCAGTGGCGTAGTGAGCACGGGTCCCACGTCTGGGAATACCCATCCCACTTAGGCACAGGGTCAAGACTGATTTGCATATGGCCATGTCTAAACTGGGGTGGTGTAGTGGGCAAAAGAACGATGGATTTAACCCAGATCTCTTGACTGGGGGAGAATGTCTGCATTGTCAGCATTCCGTCCATCATTTGTTTGTTGTAACGCTTTTCGCCCTAAGTGGGATGGGTATTCCCAGACGTGGGACCCGTGCTCACTACGCCACTGGAGTCAAGCTATCCTGGCTGATGACGGCTGATAGCCAGAAACCGGTCCTAGGATGCTTGATTCCGGTCCAGGGAAGACATGGCTTGGCAGTTCGGGCTGGACTGTTCCCATGAGGCACAGGGTCAAGACTGATTTGCATATGGCCATGTCTAAACTGGGGTGGTGTAGTGGGCAAAAGAACGATGGATTTAACCCAGATCTCTTGACTGGGGGAGAATGTCTGCAGTGTCAGCATTCCGTCCATCAATTGTTTGTTGTAACGCTCCCAGGACCCAGAGCAAGTTGGGCCTGAACTAGGGTGGGCTCCGGCAGAAGAGCCCGGGAGGGGTCGCCGCAGCAGCCCGACTTGAGGCTGACCGCCATGCGGAATCAGACTGGGGCCTCATGGGCTCTAAACCAGGAGACTGGTCGGTCTGGATCTTACTAACAGCCGCAGAGAAAAAACGGGTAAGAAGTACCTCAGCACTACCTATACCATGAGAACCACTAAGAACATGAGGCAACTAGGTAACACAATGAGTAGTACAGCCCTGCCAAGTGCCACGCATCGCAAGTGACACTGACGCATTTCAGCGCTGGTTCCCGCATCACCGCATGGTCACGCGCACACAGCTCCTCTGCCCCTCGGAATGGCTTGAGGCTGTCTCAGCGCGACGGTGCGAGCCCCAGGGTCAGCTGGGAGTCCGCAGCCGCTGGGCATCGTCGGACCCTCCGAGGTCCAGCAAAGAAGAGGTGGTCATCGATCTGCTGACCCCTTGTCATGACGCATTTGTTGGCGACTGGGATTTTGACACAGCCCCCCCCCCCCCTTCACGGTACTGCCCTCCCTCCCCCCTACGCTGGCTTTAGGTAGTCCTAAACATCTCGGACTCCTTTGGCTTCTGTTCACACGAGGAGCCTGTGCCCTGCCCCTGGGCTGGCTGCCACAACCTAGGATCCTTTGTCAAGTCGCCCTCCAGGAGCCACAGGAGGCCAATACTAGGCGGGGACGCTGCTCATGCGCACTCTGCTGGCCTAGATTTTTATTATCGACAGAGCAAAATCATATTCCATTAAATAAAACACAAGAATGTTTTGGAACTGCACATATCATGCACTCACTTATTTACAGGCGCTCGAATATGTCATCATAAAGAGGAACAGTAAATAAAATATTTGCTTCGGATCACACAGTTGGGTAAAGTTCAGAAGCCATAATTTTACGTTGTGCAATTTAGCCGCTTAACAGGGCTTTTCAAGAGCTTCGTAATGCTCCGAAAAGAGAAATGGATGCTGTTTGTGTAAATAGATGTCATACTTCGGTTTAGTTGTATTTACGGGTCACTGAACATGCCACATATTTGGCAATGGAATGTCTCTCATATGCACACTGAAGCCATGGAAATGTCACACATGAGCAGTCTGAAAACTTGGCAGCTATGGAATTAAATCACTTATTTTGACTGCTCAGCAGGGAGGAAAGAGGCAGTCCAGATGGTGCTTATATTTGAAGGGGCTTGCTGGCCAGGATTGGTGGTGATGTTAGAAAAGGCTCTTGGGAAATGTAGTTTGTGTTAAATGTTTTCATTGGCTGCTGTAAAAAATGCACTAAAGCACGTGAAGCAGCTGGGCCTCCAGTCCTGAGCCTCCTAACGCACATTCATCATCTTGGGGCGGGTCAGACCGGATGGACGTGCACATACAGGGGGCCCGCCCCGGGTATACCTAGTCTGCACTGTTGTCTTTTTGCACAAGTGTTTCTCAAAGTTCTGGGGTGTAAATCTGGTAGAGGAAGTAAAAGGTGAACTCCTGCCCTAACCTGGGCAGACACCCAGCCCGTGCTCGCCGCAGGGCCGGGGCTGACACCGGTGCTCGCCGCAGGGCCGGGGCTGACACCGGTGCTCGCCGCAGGGCCGGGGCTGACACCGGTGCTCGCCGCAGGGCCGGGGCTGACACCGGTGCTCGCCGCAGGGCCGGGGCTGACACCACTATTTTCACTGGGTGGGTACCGTCCTCCCTGCCAAGTGGTTGGACCCCACACATACATATACTGAACTCGTCCTCGTTGTCTGCTTTTACTCCAAGCAGGAATGTGCAGGCTGTGAGGGGGGCTTTCCTATTGGAGAATCCATAACAAAGGCTGAAGTTAAGCGGCCACCAGGGATTCTTTTGTTAGAGTATCCTGGCTAGGGGCCATCTGGTGCTTCACACCTACCTGCACATACAATGGAGTGGAAACAAAGGCTCACACTCCCAGCTTATCACTTCACAGGTACTTGGGTACTCATGGTGGCCCGTCGCACAAGGAACCCCTCCCTCCCCTATGGACCGTGCATGCAACCTCTGCATCATGCGGGACTCCTCGCTCACAATGAATACCAAATCAACGCCGTATCCGCATCCTGCTTCCACACGCCCCCCCTGCTTCAAAAGACATTCAGACGGATCCCCATTGAATCCAAAAAGAGGGTGACCCACACACTCGCCAGCAGACTGGACTACGGCAACGTGCTCTACACCGGCATCACCTAGAAACCGCTCCGGAAACTACAGAACGCCCAAAACGCCGCAGCCAGACTGGTCCTCGACATCACCTACCGCAGTCACATAACACAACTCTGACAACAACGCCACTGGATCCAAATCAACAAGAGAATATCTTCAAGCTCCTCACACCTGCCTACAAAGCTCGCCACGACACAAGACCAGAATATCTGAACCACCACCTCGCTCTCCACATACCCGCCAGTCAACTTCGCTCCGCCCAACTTCAACTGGCATCTTTCGCACGGGTCCACAAGACCAGAACCGGAGGAAGATCCTCCTTCTACCTCACTGAGACCTAGATCACCCGCCCCTCCACATCAGGCAATCCCCGTCGTTGACCCAATTAAGGAAGGACCTCAACACCTGGCTCTTCAAATGAACCTCCACGCCCAGACGGATCAGCATCCCCCCCCCCCCTCCGCTCAGCACCTTGAGACCCTCACAGGTGTGATATAAACTCCTGATTGATTGATTGATTGATTGAAGTGCAGTTATGGTTATCAAACAAAATCTTTAAAAATCGAAAATTGCAAATTAGGGTTAATCCAATTAACCATAACTCAGTACTTACTCCATCACACACTGATCATGGCATCACTCTGACATTATCGAGGCTGCGTCTGAAGACCCAATGGGCTGTAGCACAGACCCTGTGTCCAGCACTCTTGACACCGAGGGCTGTGTCTAAAGACCCAATGGGTTGTAGCACAGACCCTGCGTCCAGCACTCTTGACATCGAGGGCTGTGTCTAAAGACCCAATGAGCTGTAGCACAGACCCTGTGTCCAGCACTCTTGACACCGAGGGCTGTGTCTAAAGACCCAATGGGCTGTAGCACAGACCCTGTGTCCAGCACTCTTGACACCGAGGGCTGTGTCTAAAGACCCAATGAGCTGTAGCACAGACCCTGTGTCCAGCACTCTTGACCTCAAGGGCTGTGTCTAAAGACCCAATGAGCTGTAGCACAGACCCTGTGTCCAGCACTCTTGACACCGAGGGCTGTGTCTAAAGACCCAATGGGCTGTAGCACAGACCCTGTGTCCAGCACTCTTGACATCGAGGGCTGTGTCTAAAGACCCAATGGGCTGTAGCACAGACCCTGTGTCCAGCACTCTTGACATCGAGGGCTGTGTCTAAAGACCCAATGGGCTGTAGCACAGACCCTGTGTCCAGCACTCTTGACATCGAGGGCTGTGTCTAAAGACCCAATGGGCTGTAGCACAGACCCTGTGTCCAGCACTCTTGACATCGAGGGCTGTGTCTAAAGACCCAATGGGCTGTAGCACAGACCCTGTGTCCAGCACTCTTGACACCGAGGGCTGTGTCTAAAGACCCAATGGGCTGTAGCACAGACCCTGTGTCCAGCACTCTTGACACCGAGGGCTGTGTCTAAAGACCCAATGGGCTGTAGCACAGACCCTGCGTCCAGCACTCTTGACACCGAGGGCTGTGTCTAAAGACCCAATGGGCTGTAGCACAGACCCTGTGTCCATCACTCTTGACATCATCGAGGCTGTGTCTGAAGACCCAATGGGCTGTAGCACAGACCCTGTGTCCAGCACTCTTGACACCGAGGGCTGTGTCTAAAGACCCAATGGGCTGTAGCACAGACCCTGTGTCCAGCACTCTTGACATCGAGGGCTGTGTCTAAAGACCCAATGGGCTGTAGCACAGACCCTGTGTCCAGCACTCTTGACATTATCGAGGGCTGTGTCTAAAGACCCAATGAGCTGTAGCACAGGCCCTGCGTCCAGCACTCTTGACATTATCGAGGGCTGTGTCTAAAGACCCAATGAGCTGTAGCACAGGCCCTGCGTCCAGCACTCTTGACATCATTGAGGCTGCGTCTGAAGACCCAATGGGCTGTAGCACAGGCCCTGCGTCCAGCACTCTTGACACCGAGGGCTGTGTCTGAAGACCCAATGGGCTGTAGCACAGACCCTGTGTCCAGCACTCTTGACACCGAGGGCTGTGTCTAAAGACCCAATGAGCTGTAGCACAGACCCTGTGTCCAGCACTCTTGACACCGAGGGCTGTGTCTAAAGACCCAATGAGCTGTAGCACAGACCCTGTGTCCAGCACTCTTGACCTCAAGGGCTGTGTCTAAAGACCCAATGAGCTGTAGCACAGACCCTGTGTCCAGCACTCTTGACACCGAGGGCTGTGTCTAAAGACCCAATGGGCTGTAGCACAGACCCTGTGTCCAGCACTCTTGACATCGAGGGCTGTGTCTAAAGACCCAATGGGCTGTAGCACAGACCCTGTGTCCAGCACTCTTGACATCGAGGGCTGTGTCTAAAGACCCAATGGGCTGTAGCACAGACCCTGTGTCCAGCACTCTTGACATCGAGGGCTGTGTCTAAAGACCCAATGGGCTGTAGCACAGACCCTGTGTCCAGCACTCTTGACATCGAGGGCTGTGTCTAAAGACCCAATGGGCTGTAGCACAGACCCTGTGTCCAGCACTCTTGACACCGAGGGCTGTGTCTAAAGACCCAATGGGCTGTAGCACAGACCCTGTGTCCAGCACTCTTGACACCGAGGGCTGTGTCTAAAGACCCAATGGGCTGTAGCACAGACCCTGCGTCCAGCACTCTTGACACCGAGGGCTGTGTCTAAAGACCCAATGGGCTGTAGCACAGACCCTGTGTCCATCACTCTTGACATCATCGAGGCTGTGTCTGAAGACCCAATGGGCTGTAGCACAGACCCTGTGTCCAGCACTCTTGACACCGAGGGCTGTGTCTAAAGACCCAATGGGCTGTAGCACAGACCCTGTGTCCAGCACTCTTGACATCGAGGGCTGTGTCTAAAGACCCAATGGGCTGTAGCACAGACCCTGTGTCCAGCACTCTTGACATTATCGAGGGCTGTGTCTAAAGACCCAATGAGCTGTAGCACAGGCCCTGCGTCCAGCACTCTTGACATTATCGAGGGCTGTGTCTAAAGACCCAATGAGCTGTAGCACAGGCCCTGCGTCCAGCACTCTTGACATCATTGAGGCTGCGTCTGAAGACCCAATGGGCTGTAGCACAGGCCCTGCGTCCAGCACTCTTGACACCGAGGGCTGTGTCTGAAGACCCAATGGGCTGTAGCACAGACCCTGTGTCCAGCACTCTTGACACCGAGGGCTGTGTCTAAAGACCCAATGAGCTGTAGCACAGACCCTGTGTCCAGCACTCTTGACACCGAGGGCTGTGTCTAAAGACCCAATGGGCTGTAGCACAGACCCTGTGTCCAGCACTCTTGACATCGAGGGCTGTGTCTAAAGACCCAATGGGCTGTAGCACAGACCCTGTGTCCATCACTCTTGACATCGAGGGCTGTGTCTAAAGACCCAATGGGCTGTAGCACAGACCCTGTGTCCAGCACTCTTGACACCGAGGGCTGTGTCTAAAGACCCAATGGGCTGTAGCACAGACCCTGTGTCCAGCACTCTTGACATTATCGAGGCTGCGTCTGAAGACCCAATGGGCTGTAGCACAGACCCAGTGTCCAGCACTCTTGACACCGAGGGCTGTGTCTGAAGACCCAATGAGCTGTAGCACAGACCCTGTGTCCATCACTCTTGACATCATCGAGGCTGTGTCTGAAGACCCAATGGGCTGTAGCACAGACCCTGTGTCCAGCACTCTTGACATCGAGGGCTGTGTCTGAAGACCCAATGGGCTGTAGCACAGACCCAGTGTCCAGCACTCTTGTTGGCCATGTACCCCCACTGTGCATGGCTGTTGATTGTGCACAGAATCGGTCAGCCAGAGACCCTGTCCTCTGGACGTGCTTACAACCACCCTCTCCGTAGGCAGCCAACCCTTCAGCTGTGCACACTACGGGTCAACCATGAGGCCAGTCCTGCATGGATGGCCAGCCCCTTCTGTATATAGACTCTAACCAAACCCAGCAAGGGTTGGCTTCATGGCGTGACCTATGACTTGGCTATGCCCCTAACACTCCACGGGTGGCCAATCACCACCGCTGACAACCTTTACCTGTGTGAAGCAGTGGTTTGTCATGCTTTGGAAAACACTTGTGTATTTTTTTTTCTTCATCCGGGCAGTTCCATCCCAACGTGGAGTGCTGTGGTGGGGAGAGAAGCACACGAGGGACAGAAGTGGAAAACTCATGCATTCTCTTTGACTGCTTTCAAGAAAATTTAAAAGTGAACACTGGTAGAGGGAGCGAGTCAGAAAGGCTGGTAAAGAGGCTGTGCTCGAAAGGAGTCACAAAGACTAGATGCATGGGCTAAAACAAATAAAACCATCAAGTAGAAAACATAAAAATAAGAGTGACGGAGCAAAAAGCTAATACAATGCAATGGGTGGAGCTGTTGTCCAGACCAGCTATTAACATGTCCCAGGGCTTTAAGTGGAATGAAAAAACAGGGGGGTCTCATTGGGGCATGGCAGATGTAATTAAGGGCGTGGCTTAAAACAGTTAAGCAAAAAATCTGCTCTCAGTATAGTGTGCCACCCCACTGGTATATTTTAATAACGTACCGTGCCACCGGGTCCTGCGTCTCTGTTCCTGCTCTCCTCGAGGAACAGTAAGCACAACTAGGCCACACTGACCAATTACAGTGCAGCGTTGTGATTGGTAGCCACCCAGGCTCTCCTGACCAATCACAGCGCTGCAATGCAGTGATGTGATTGGTTTTGAGCATCTTGGTTCGAACCTCAACCAGGGAATGGGGGCCTGAGCATGTTCTCCACGCAGTCTGTCATGCAGCCTGCATGGAGAACAGGGAAGTGCGCATGACTGGTTGGGACGGCCTGAGAGGGCCGATCAAACAGTCATTGCGCACTTAGGAGTGGACAAACCACTCCTCCCCTACCCTCCTCCGAGAGCAGAGCAGCCCCACCCACCCACCCAACCAGCCGCAAAGCAGCACAAACATAAAATGATAATAACTGAAAGTGATTATAAGTTTGTTTTTGCTTCTCGCACTGCTTGAAAACAGTGGGACGACACTCCTCCACCATAGCGGAGGAACCGCCACTGCATTACACCTACAACAAGCCAGGACTATTGCCTTTGTCAATGCTTGTAAATTGCATAAGATAAATAAGCAGCAACTATGACTTTGTTGTGTATCATTTTGAAAATGTGTCCGTTCTTGTGAGCGAGGTTGTGGCGTAAGGCGAGAGCTGCCGACTTTTGAACTGAGAGAGCGGGTTCGATCCGGACGTCGCCTCAACATCCTGTGACTCAAAACATGAACATGTCCTTGTGTCATGTAACTGGTGCTCCTGTAACGCGCTCCAAGGTTGCGATGTATGAAACTGAAAAAGGAGTTCCTTTGGAGCTGCAGAGGTTTATTTCTCTTTTTTTTCACCGTGAGGGTAAAAATGGAGAGCCGGATATGGGTCCCATCTCGGCACCCACTTTTAAGAACTGCCGGTGCTGAGCATCGGCAGGACCCGGCCCACTTAAAGCCTTGATATGTCCCTAAAGAGTCTTTAACTACCAGACAGATGCACGCTTTGCCAGGCTGCTGCCTCAAATGCAACAGAAGTAAAAGGGCCAGTCCTCATGGGAGGTTACAAAGGAAGGCAAGCCGGTACTAAGGAGGGACTAACAAGCCGATTACGAATCAGAAGCTGCATTTACAAAGGACAATGACACAAGCCAATGGAAACTATGGATGGAGAGTGGGCGGAACTTCAAGCCATATTCTAATACAACATGTCTGGCAGAGCAGCGCATGCGCTGCCCAGGCTCGACCTAAAAACGATTGGGCCGGTAAGCTACTCGCCACTGTATACTGTGGGTTGGCCACAGGGCCTGGTCTATGTATGGACCCCCCAAGACCCGCCCAACCGGCTGCTGTGGGCCGCCAGCCTGTGTTGTACATAGGCTTTGACCTTTTATGAGGGGTGCAAAGTATAAGCGGTGGGGTGCACCATACATGGGGTGAGCAGGCCGCAGGGTAGGGATCCTGCTGGGTAGTGTACACATCCTGAGGGGTGCAGAGTAGAAGATGTGGGGTGCACCATAAGTGGGGTGAGCGGGCTGCAGGGATGGGATCCTGAGAGGGTTGCAGAGTACAAGAGGTGGGGTGCACCATACGTGGGGTGAGCGGGCCGCAGGGTAGGGCTCCTGCGGGATAGTGTACACATCCTGAGGGGTGCAGTGCAGGCCCGGTTCCAGCGGGTGGGCCGGGCCCACCCAAACAGGAGCCTTGGCCCTTGCAGTGAGGGCTTGAAGGCAGGTGCGCAACGCTATGGGGCTCAAAGTGCTTCAAAGCCCCCCCCCCCCTCGTGTGTGTGCGTTCAGGCTGAGACAGCTTTCTGGGCGCGCACACACAGACAGTTTTTGAGATTATCGCAGCCGCAACGGAATACTTCACAGGTCTTTAAAAGACCATTTACATGTTAAAAAGGCTTTGTTTACTTTTTCACCCCTTCTTCGCCACCAGGGGCATAGCGAAAGGCGACAAATCCTTTCTTTGACAGGGGTAACCTTTGCCTACTGTCCTGCTGCGTGGAAATTTCTTTTTCTATGCAGCAGAGAAAAGAAGTTTCTTTATTCTTATTCCCCTTTCGTGACCCCTGCAGCTGCTTATCACATCAGGCTGTGACACAAAGTTTGACTAATGGAGTAGGTAAGAGAACGTGTTACTAGTTGTTTAGGTCTCGGCTAGCGAAGGCTGCGCTTGCGCAGTCTCGCTCGCGAGATTTAACGTTTTTCAGAAGAGGGGCTTGAACCCGCCCCTCTTCTCCCCTCTTCTCCCCTCTTCTTCCCTCTTCTCCATTGGCTGGCCTCTTAAATGCTGGTCAGCCATGGGAGAAGAGCTTTGTCTCTCCAAACAAGCCCCGTCTTTTTCGGATTCGGGGGTGTGTTTTTTACTTTCTTTCTCTCCTCTGGAATGTAAACATTCCAGCCAATGGCAAGAGGAGAGAAAGAAAAACGCTCCCCCGAATCTGAAAATGCTGCTGCGTTTCTCCGAGGCATTTCTGCTTGACCTGGGAGAAAGGCGGCGGTGTTCATGCCTCTCGCCAGGTAAGGCAACAGACACCGAGTTGGGGCATTGCAGTCTGAAGAGCTTTAGAAAGGCAAGACCGAATCCCAGGTGCCACATCCTGGCCAGGCTGATGATTTTGGGCACTAATTTGTGGACGTGTTTTTGCTAAGCACAGATGTCGGCGAGCATTATTCACTTTTAATCGCCCTCCGCCCGCCATCTCTCGCGCCCTCTCTCCATTTTGTCCTACTCCCTGCTGCCTTTGCTGCTGATGTGACTTTCCGTAGACATCAATCCCCCGCCCTCTTCCCCCTCACACCCCACAGAATATTGCTAGAGCGCATTTCAGCGGCATGGGGGTTGGGCAAGAACCCTTCTTATGCACGCGGCGTCCGTGTCCGAAATACGTGGTGCGTACTGACGGTTAACCTGGTCGCACATCGCGTGCTGAAATCTTGGAAGGCCTCCTAATGGAATTCGGGGCCATGCGGCGACCACAGAATGTTGCGGCCTCCCCCCCCCCCCCCCCACCCCCCCCATTAGGTCTAACTTTGGAGCGCCTACAACATCGGTACTTGCGCGGTAGCGGAGATTTTGAGGTCTGTACGCGTGCGTTTTCTCAGAGGGTACATTTCCGGCCATATTTGCAGTAAGCAAAGCTTCTTCTCAAACAGTAAACGCGAGGCGTGGCTGTGTCTTGGCGGAGGCCATCCTTAAGTCAGGCCAGAACCAGAATTACACAGAGCTGTGACTTTCTGCCTGACAGTAAAATGGCCGTAACTCAACGTGTTTGTCGATCGTTATTTTATTTATTTATTTATTTATTTATTTGTTTATTTTGAAATTTATAAAGCGCAGTGTATGCCCGTGGGCGTCTTGGCGCTTGAGCCACGGCTGTCGCCTTCATTGCTTTTCACTCTCTGCGCGCCTTTCTTGCCTCTCTCCGGCTTACTTGTTTGTTTTCCTCACAGCACTGACCTTTCAGTTTAACGGAGGATTAAATCACATTATTGTTGTTGTTTTGTCCCAATGAAACAGTCATTTTGTGCTGTCTGTAGCGTGTCCTCTCCATTTGTTATCACTGCACAAAAACAGACATCAGCCCTTCCTGAGTTGTACCATTTTTCAACTGCAATGTCTTTGTTTTCCCGGGGCTTGCAACTAGTGCACCAATCCTGGAGGTACTGCAAGGTGTGGATTGGAAAACAAAATGTGTACTGCGGCTCTGCGTCGAACTGCTAACGTTTTGTAAGGATATCAGCAATGGACATTGAAATGGGACCATTCAAGGCCCCTTTCAGGCAAAAGCACTCACTGATTTCTGAATAGTGAGTGTAAAAGCGTTAAGGTAACCATGTTGTTCCTGCTTGCATTTCATATGGTTCACGGGCGGCAGAGAAGTAACAGGAATCTGTCTTTTCCGTCTTACTTAGAGAAGAAAAATACAGTGTCCGCTTCTGATCTGCCGCTTCAGCTGCCCCCCCCCCCCCCCTCTTTCATTCCTCCCTTTCTTTCTGTCTAGCAGTTCTTCTCTTACTGAAGTTCACCTCCAGTCTTGTGGGCAGGCCTATGAAGCAGCACAGCCAAGAACAACAGTGACTCTGTCACTTAGGTCACAGGACCCTTGAGAAGGGCCAGCTCTAGGGCAGTGCAACCAGTGAGACCGGGCGCTGACTTTGGGTGGAGACATTGTTTGCAAGTAAATTAAGGTTTTAAAAGCGCTTGCTGCCTCCTTCCTGGCCTCCAGCAATTTTCAGCAACAATAAAAATGTCATGATGACTCTGGTGTTTAATGTTCTTCCTAGAGAGAGATCGGAGTTTTGTCTAGTGGAAGTTTTGACTCCTGGAAAGGTAGCACATAGGGTTAATGTGCCTGCAGCAAAGAACATGTACCATGCAGATCACATAATGTAAATAGGTCAGTGGGCTACTGCATGTGTGTGTGTAGGTGGCTCTATTTGTGTGTGGGTTGCTCTATGTGAGTGGCTCTGTGGGTGGCTCTGTGTGTGTGGGTGGCTTTGTGTGTGTGGTTGCAAATGCAATAGGTCTCACATTTGAGAGTGATTAAGCTATTGACATTGTAAATAACAATGCCGTTTCTTTAAATGTTTTAAAAACAAAAACATGAACAAAAATGTCATGAGCAATGCCAATAGCTCTAACTTTAACAATGCTGAGACTGTTGCATTGTAAATGCTTGTTTTCTTCTTAAAATCTGCACAGGCCCAGCAGGACACATACTTCGTGTGTGCTTCATTTAAACAGTTTTTATCCTTATCATGGCTGATGCAGGACAGCAATAAGACAATAAAAGATGCCCAGATAATGCTGGTGATTTATGATCCTGCTGGAGAGCAATCATTTGTCTGTTAGTAGTTTTTAAATGCAGATGAACTGTATTTTATGTGGAAGCTCAGTGGGTTACTGCCTTTGTCACAGAGATCCTTGTGTTACTTGCAGTTCAGAAGTTACAATCCTAACATAGGACAGTGACCAATGAACTCTCACCACAGAGCTGCAGACAAACATGAATGGTATAGTTAGAACTTTGCTTTCTTTTTTTGTGATATAGTTAGAACTTCCTCAGTCTTTCATCATTCTAATGTTGCTAAAATTAGTATCTTTGGGCAGATATACATTTTTATCAGTAAAGCTGACCCCCAACCAATGGGGTACTCTTTAAATCCGGAGTTTGTGCTTCTCAAGACCAAACCCTCTTAAAATATCCGGCCCACCAGTATGGATGACATGTGATTCATACACCTTGTAATCCTCATTGGTTTATGTGACATTCCCTGTAGGCTGATTTATATACTTGTGTGATTAATTGTCTCTGTATAATGTGTGCGAGGTGTAAAGTACTGACACACACTACACTGATATGAGTAGCGCTACACAATAAATGAAATGCAGATGAGAGAGGGGCTACGTAAAGATGAGGGGCACTGTTGGAGGGTGGCAGTGAGGGAATCTGAGGAGGAGGTCATGAGGGGGAGGGGCTACAGAGAAATGAGGGGTACTTGTGGAGGGTGGCAGTGAGGGAATCCGAGGAGGTCATGAGGGGGAGGGGCTATGAAGAGATGAGGGGCACTTGTGGCGTGAGGCAGTGAGGGAATCCAAGGAGGTCAATAGGGGGGGCCATGGAGGGATGAGGGGCACTGTTGGAAGGTGATAGTAAAGGTATTTACGGAGAAAGAGGTTATTGGTGCGAAGCCAAAAAAGACTTTCGCATCAGCGCTGAAGCCGCCCTGTCATGGCCTTTCTGTTTTTGTTTATTTAATTAGCAGTCTGGTCATTAGGGCTACTGTGCAGCATACTTTAAAGTGCGTGCTAATTATATTTACTGCTATATTCAATGTTTTAAGTTTGAAGGTGATTTTATAAATGTTTTTACCAAGAAAATTGAAAGTGGAGCCCGATGGTGCCTGATATGGGGCTGGGGTCCAAGGTCAGCTGTGAGATAAGGTGCACTGGAGAGGAGTAGTGGATAATCAAGCCTGTAAGGGAGTGCGTTGCAGAGTACGGGGTCAGGTGGAGGTAGTGATGAAGAGGGATTCTCCCTAAAGGCTCCCACAGAGGGAGCCTGTAAGGGAGTGCGTTGCAGAGTCTGGGGTCAGGTGGAGGTAGTAATGAAGAGGGATTCTCCCTGAAGGCTCGCACAGAGGGAACCTGTAAGGGAGTGCGTTGCAGAGTACGGGTCAGGTGGAGGTGGTAATGAAGAGGGATTCTCCCTGAAGGCTCGCACAGAGGGAGCCTGTAAGGGAGCGCGTTGCAGAGTCCGGGGTCAGGTGGAGGTAGTCATGAAGAGGGATTCTCATTGAAGGCTCGCACAGAGGGAGCCTGTAAGGGAGCGCGTTGCAGAGTACGGGTCAGGTGGAGGTGGTAATGAAGAGGGATTCTCCCTGAAGGCTCGCACAGAGGGAGCCTGTAAGGGAGTGCGCTGCAAAGTCGGGAGTCAGGTGGAGGTAGTAATGAAGAGGGATTCTCCCTGAAGGCTCGCACAGAGGGAGCCTGTAAGGGAGTGCGCTGCAGAGTCCGGGGTCAGGTGGAGGTAGTAATGAAGAGGGTTTCTCCCTGAAGGCTCGCACAGAGGGAGCCTGTAAGGGAGTGCGCTGCAGAGTCTGGGGTCAGGTGGAGGTAGTAATGAAGAAGGATTCTCCCCGAAGGCTCGCACAGAGGGAGCCTGTAAGGGAGTGCGTTGCAGAGTCCGGGGTCAGGTGGAGGTAGTAATGGAGAGGGATTCTCCCTGAAGGCTCGCACAGAGGGAGCCTGTAAGGGAGTGCACTGCAGAGTCCCGGGTCAGGTGGAGGTAGTAATGAAGGAGGATTCTCCCTGAAGGCTCGCACAGAGGGAGCCTGTAAGGGAGTGCGTTGCAGAGTCCGAGGTCAGGTTGGGGTAGTAATGAAGAGGGATTCTCCCTGAAGGCTTGCACAGAGGGAGCCTGTAAGGGAGCGCGTTGCAGAGTCCGGGGTCAGGTGGAGGTAGTAATGAAGAGGGATTCTCCCTGAAGGCTCGCACAGAGGGAGCCTGTAAGGGAGCGCGTGGCAGAGTCTGGGGTCAGGTGGAGGTAGTAATGAAGAGGGATTCTCCCTGAAGGCTCGCACAGAGGGAGCCTGTAAGGGAGTGAGCTGCAGAGTCCGGGGTCGGGTGGAGGTAGTAATGAAGAGGTATTCTCCCTGAAGGCTTGCACAGGGGGAGCCTTTAAGGGAGTGCGTTGCAGAGTCCAGGGTCAGGTGGAGGTAGTAATGAAGAGGGATTCTCCCTGAAGGGTCGCACAGAGGGAGCCTGTAAGGGAGTGCGTTGCAGAGTACGGGTCAGGTGGAGATAGTAATGAAGAGGGATTCTCCCTGAAGGCTCGCACAGAGGGAACCTGTAAGGGAGTGCGTTGCAGAGTACGGGTCAGGTGGAGGTGGTAATGAAGAGGGATTCTCCCTGAAGGCTCGCACAGAGGGAGCCTGTAAGGGAGCGCGTTGCAGAGTCCGGGGTCAGGTGGAGTGTTAGAAATGGGGATTTCTGGTTGGCTAAGGCTTGCGCCAAAGTCAGGCAGAAACCACCACTCTAGTCAGGGCAAGGAAGTTACACGCCAAAGATAACCCCTGCTCACCCCCTTGGTAGCTTGGCACGAGCAGTCAGGCTTATCTCTGAGGCGATGTGTAAAGCGTTTGCGCGCGCACCCAGCAACAACACCCAAGGCCCACCACAAAGGAAACTCCACACAAGGTATTCTATAAAAATAACCTTTGTATTATACACAACACATTAGATAAAAACACACACTTTACAATGTGCCAACAGGCACGGGCAGAATTTACAAGGGATTATGTACAAGACAGGGCCACCTGGACCACTGTCAGGAATTAGCACTTTTTAGATATTTAGCACATAAAATATATAAAATCACTGTAGCACAAAAATAATCTGTATAGCACACAACCAGTACTTACTGGTATCGGGGAAGTACCACCTACGTAACCCTAACTACTTTAGGAGACTGTCACGCAGGGAACTAGAACCTCACTAGCACCACCTGTACTAGGAGAAAGCAACAACCACCTACGTATCACAATACCTGTAGGGGTAATAGAACGTTACACATGATGCATCACATTCAGAGGTGCAAGGAAGGAACACACATGATGCATAAAACATTCAGAGGTGTAAAGCAATGGCACATGATGCATCAACACACATTCAGAGGTGCAAGTAGGAACAAGTGCGCAACACTCCACATGAGCCACCACCTGTGGCAGTCCCTGGGCCAACTGGCCTGGAAGGGGCTAGGGCGCCCTGCGTTTAGTCAAGCTGCGCCAGTCAGAAGGTCAATTATCCCCACCTAACCGTTGCAGCTGCCCACTAAGTGCTGGGCAGCTGTAGAACTGAGCGTGGGCACCACTGTGCCTGGGGAAACAAATATGGCCTTTGTGGGAGCCTCGGGGCTCTACACAAACCTTCTCCCACTGGAGCGCACTCGCGCTCGGTTTTGATCAATGAGGGGCACGTTGGAGCCTCCCAGGCTCGAGAACCAACGAAGAGTACTGACCCCAATTATGTTGGAGCGGCCCGCTGCCTTCCGGGGCCGCTCTGGTCACACAAAAGGGAATGGCCCCCGTATACAGTGGAGCCTCGTAGGCTCTGGGACCCAATCACTGGCCCCTCAGAACGTTGGAGCCTCACGGGGCTCGTAAGCACTGCCCGGGTGCTTTGCGCAGGCACGACAGAGATGCCCCCACTGGTGGAGCCTCACGGGGCTCGATCACTGCCCCCGCACCCCCAGCACATGCGCGGAGTCCCCCAGCCCTGCTAAACACTCACCGGGCTGCTCGGGGTCTCCCGCGTCGTCTCCGCTCTCCACGCCGGGGCTTCTAGTCACGCGGAGGGGCATGCACCGACAATGTGCCTCGCGCCCCCTCCGCACCAGCTCCTCTCGCACTCCTTTCCTCCGTCCAGCGCGGGGTAGGCTCCCGCCTGAATCTTCGCTGCACAGGAGCGCGGGGTAGGCTCCCGTCCGCTTCCTGACTTCAAAACGAGGCTTCCGTCCCGCGGCACGCCCCCAGGCTTGCCTGACTTCCGGTCACGAACCGGGCTGCAGCGGTGATCTCGGTGATTAGAGGGGTGGGCTCCCTCCGTGAATGCAATCCTCGGCGGGGTAGGCACCCGCCGCAATCATAAGCAAATAAGCGGAGCAAATAAGCGGGGTGGTCACCCGCAAGCTGAATCAAAGCGCTTCACAGCGCTACAAGGTGAGCCAGCGCTCGCAGCGCTACCAAGGATCCTAAAAGCGCTCCCAGGCTCTGAGAGACAGCCAGTCCAGGAAAACAGCGCGCCCAGCGCTATAAAGTCCAGAAAGCGCTCCCAGGCGCTACAAGCAGTGTTCAGCAACAAAAAAAAAGGTCCTTCAGAGAGCAGGGGGCAAAGGCTGGGCCCAGAGCCAGCTCACAGGGCCCTCCAGCAGGGAGGCAGTCCCCAGTGGCGGTCTCTCCTGGCGCCCAGCAGCAGCAGGCCCCCCCTCAAGTGGATCCTGGAAGAGAACAGTTTCTGTGGGGACACAGCCCCATTTTTATACAGGCAAACCCTTTGTTCTGGGTTCAGGGTGAGGGGGAAAACCAGTCGCAGCTGGTTGGGTAGCACCCTTGATGTGCTCAGCCCCTCACTCTATTCACTGGCAGGGCTAGGGTCGTCAGTCGCACCACAGGGGGCGGGGCCAGCATTGTGTGTGGAAAACCCTGTCCTATTCAGGACCCAGGTGTACTCCTCCCACCCATCTAGCTGCTGATCTCCCCATTCACCACTGGGTGACTCATCCTGACTCTGGGGAATCCCTAGACCGTCACATGACATGACCAGCCAATCACGCGACAGACACACTGCACACAGAAGTGCCCACTTCTAGAAGTGGCACTTCCACACTAGGTACATGCACGCCGCACACATCATCGCGCAGCATTCACTCCCACGAGTCCGCACATACCAAACTCGGGCCTGCACACCCCACGCATCAGGAACTACTAGGGACACATACACTCCCCATGCATTCCTATGGGAGGGCAGGCCTATCTCACCACATGCACTCAGAGCACGCACGCACTTTACCCTGGGACACAGGGAAAGTGCGCAGAGACCAAACCATTACCACACCAAGTCACCAATAAAAAGCCAAAAAGTCCAGGGGTGAACCTGCCAGAAGGGCCAAGTCCAACATGGAGGTAGTCATGAAGAGGGATTCTCATTGAAGGCTTGCACAGAGGGAGCCTGTAAGGGAGCGCGTTGCAGAGTACGGGGTCAGGTGGAGGTAGTAATGAAGAGGGATTCTCCCTGAAGGCTCGCACAGAGGGAGCCTGTAAGGGAGTGCGTTGCAGAGTACGGGTCAGGTGGAGGTGGTAATGAAGAGGGATTCTCCCTGAAGGCTCGCACAGAGGGAGCCTGTAAGGGAGTGCGCTGTAAAGTCGGGGGTCAGGTGGAGGTAGTAATGAAGAGGGATTCTCCCTGAAGTCTCGCACAGAGGGAGCCTGTAAGGGAGTGCGCTGCAGAGTCCGGGGTCAGGTGGAGGTAGTAATGAAGAGGGTTTCTCCCTGAAGGCTCGCACAGAGGGAGCCTGTAAGGGAGTGCGCTGCAGAGTCTGGGGTCAGGTGGAGGTAGTAATGAAGAAGGATTCTCCCCGAAGGCTCGCACAGAGGGAGCCTGTAAGGGAGTGCGTTGCAGAGTCCGGGGTCAGGTGGAGGTAGTAATGGAGAGGGATTCTCCCTGAAGGCTCGCACAGAGGGAGCCTGTAAGGGAGTGCACTGCAGAGTCCCGGGGCAGGTGGAGGTAGTAATGAAGGAGGATTCTCCCTGAAGGCTCGCACAGAGGGAGCCTGTAAGGGAGTGCGTTGCAGAGTCCGAGGTCAGGTTGGGGTAGTAATGAAGAGGGATTCTCCCTGAAAGCTTGCACAGAGGGAGCCTGTAAGGGAGCGCGTTGCAGAGTCCGGGGTCAGGTGGAGGTAGTAATGAAGAGGGATTCTCCCTGAAGGCTCGCACAGAGGGAACCTGTAAGGGAGTGCGTTGCAGAGTACGGGTCAGGTGGAGGTGGTAATGAAGAGGGATTCTCCCTGAAGGCTCGCACAGAGGGAGCCTGTAAGGGAGCGCGTTGCAGAGTCCGGGGTCAGGTGGAGGTAGTCATGAAGAGGGATTCTCATTGAAGGCTCGCACAGAGGGAGCCTGTAAGGGAGCGCGTTGCAGAGTACGGGGTCAGGTGGAGGTAGTAATGAAGAGGGATTCTCCCTGAAGGCTCGCACAGAGGGAGCCTGTAAGGGAGTGCGTTGCAGAGTACGGGTCAGGTGGAGGTGGTAATGAAGAGGGAGTCTCCCTGAAGTCTCGCACAGAGGGAGCCCAAGTAGTGTCACTTGCCTGATACTCCCACCTCAGAAACCTCCTCTTCCCATCAAAGGAACATTACATAGTATAAACAGTTTTTGAGAGTGATAATATGTAGAAGGAGATTTGGAAAAGTGTGTTTTACAGGGCCTTGTAAGACTAAGAAGAGATAAAGGAGGGCCCTGAAGCAGGCCTGGCCAGACATATATGCGACAAATCGAGCCCGCAGTGGCCCACCCAAATGCACCCGTGGCCCGCCCAAATAAAAATTCCTGGAGGGCCTGGTGCAGTGTATGGGGGGTGGGTTGCACCATTCGTGGGGTGAGCGGGTCGCAGGGTAGGGCTCCTGTGGGGTAGTGTACACATCCTGAGGGGTGCAGAGTACGAGGTGGGGTGCACCATACGTGGGGTGAGCGGGCCGCAGGGTAGGGCCCCTGCGGGGTAGTGTACACCTCCCGAGGGGTGCAGAGTACGAGAGGTGGCGTGAGCGGGTCGCAGGGTAGGGCTCCTGTGGGGTAGTGTACACATCCTGAGGGTTGCAGAGTACGAGGTGGGGTGCACCATACGTGGGGTGAGCGGGCTGCAGGGATGGGATCCTGGGAGGGTTGCAGAGTGCAAGAGGTGGGGTGCGCCATACGTGGGGTGAGCGGACCCCAGGGTAGGGCTCCTGCGGGGTAGTGTACACCTCCTGGGAGGGGTGCAGAGTACAAGAGGTGGGGTGCGCCATACGTGGGGTGAGCGGACCCCAGGCCCAGGGCAGGGCTCCTGCGGGGCAGTGCACACATCCTGAGGGTTGCCGGGTACGAGGGTTGCACTGCGCTTTATTTGTGGGCTGAAGAGCATGACCTCCTAGAGGGGTGGGGGCAGTATTCCTGGCCTGAGGGGTGAGGGATTGTGTGTGGGCTGGGGTCATGACCCGGAGGGGTGGGAGGGAGGTAGTCCTGGTCTGATGGTGAAGGGTTGTGTGGACGGCAGAGCCTGGCCCACGGGGAGGGAAGAGGGGAGAGCCCAGTATTCCCAGCCCGAGGGGTGCAGCTTATAACTACTGTACACGTCACCGGAGGTTGCACTCGGTGCATACCTTGTTGAAACCGGAACACGTGACGTTACCCACAGGCAGCACCGTGGTCTCCGCAGCAGGTGCATTAACCCGTAAGAATATTGTGGGTCTGGAAGAATGGGCCTCGCCCTGTCATATCCCCTCTTACATCTGCCTCGCCCTGTTTCTTCACCTGCTGCCATCGCTCTTGAAGCCTATGCCCCCCCCCCCCCCACCCCCCACCCTCACAGCTCTGTTCCCTGAAGGGGCCTCTGATTCACAGCCTTCCCCTCGGTGACAGTTAAATACGACGTGAATGGGTTTAGTGACGTGTCTGCACATAACTGAAGGTCAAGGGTCAGGCTTTGGGTGACTTTTGCTGTCCTTTTCACCCTTAGTGCCAGTCATCTGTGAGTGAAGGGCGGTGGGTGGGAGGAGGGCAGGGATTGCTCTGTGCCTCTTCTCTCCCTGCCTGATGCCCTGCTGCCCCTCCCCCAGGCTGGAGGGTTCTCCTGCTCCCACTGCCTAATGCTCATGCTCCTTTCCGGATGCCCTGGGGTGTCTGGCTCTCCCCGCCGGATTCCCCGGGGTGTCTGGGTCTCCCTGCCGAATGCCCCTGGGTGCCCGGCTCTCCCTGCCGCATTCCCCTGGGTGCCCTGCTCTCCTTGGCTGATGCCATGAGAGCCCCTGGTCTCGCTCACTGGTGCGCTGCGGTCCCCAGCTGTCCCTGCCTGGTGCCCCGGGGTGCCCGGCTCTCCCTGCCTGGTGCCCCGGGGTGCCCGGCTCTCCCTGCCTGGTGCCCCGGGGTGCATGGCTCTCCTTGCCGGATGCCCCGGGGTGCCCGGCTCTCCCTGCCTGGTGCCCCGGGGTGCCTGGCTCTCCTTGCCGGATGCCCCGGGGTGCCTGGCTCTCCCTGCCGGATGCCCCGGGGTGCCTGGCTCTCCCTGCCGGATGCCCCGGGGTGCCTGGCTCTCCCTGCCGGATGCCCCGGGGTGCCTGGCTCTCCCTGCCGGATGCCACGGGGTGCCTGGCTCTCCCTGCCGGATGCCCCGGGTTGCCTGGCTCTCCCTGCCGGATATATTGAAAAGTAACAACCTAGGCAATTCTCATGAATGGTGGCATATATGAACCCTGTGTCTGGTAGTCAGAACAACTCAAACAATGAAACAAATATGGAAAATGTTGTTATTTTTAATTCTAATTATTTAGTACATTCATAAAATAAAAGTTTTATTATGCATAAACATGTGGTAAAATCATTACAAACATTAAAAATAGATTATTATCTATATAGGGGTGAAAAGTAAACAATGCTGTGGCACAACTGTATACTTTGCGACGCGCGTTTCAGCGTAAGTGACGCCTGCGTCAGGAAAAAAGCCACAATTCCTGTACTCCAATTGATGATTGCTGGAGTTCCAGAGAGTTATGTATTAATCCACCTAATGATAATTGGTCAATCAGGGAGTTGATAATATTTTTTCTTTTATACGTTGCTTGGCGAAAAATGCATGGAGAAGATTTAGATCTCAGTTTGATAATGAACTTTTCTAGACACCAAATTTTAATTAGATGGTGAGTGTGTCTCCCATGAGTAGCAGAAAAGTAATAGGTATGATATAACCTCATTTCGTGGATACTTTCTGTGCTGACAGGACTTCCGAGTATTTGGAAGAGCAGAACGTCCCTGGATGGCTACCCCGGGGTGCCTGGCTCTCCCTGCCTGGTGCCCCTGGGTGCTCGGCTCTCACTGCCAGGTGCCCCGGGGTGCCCGGCTCTCCCTGCCTGGTGTCCTGGGCTGCCCGGCTCTCCCTGCCAGGTGCCCCGGGGTGCCCGGCTCTCCCTGCCAGGTGCCCCGGGGTGCCCGGCTCTCCCTGCCAGGTGCCCCGGGGTGCCCGGCTCTCCCTGGCTGATGCCATGAGGGCCCCTGGTCTCTCTCGCTGGGGTCCTCCGCTCTCCTTGACGGGAGCCCAGCTCTCTCTTCCTGATGCACCGGAGTCTGACCTCTCACCTCTCTTAAGGGGGGCGGCCTCTTCGGAGGCACCCTGATATTAATTGCTCTGTTAGTCTTCCCTGGTGCTCAGTAGCGCCTCTCCCCTCCCTGCCACTCTTCACGTTCTTGGCGCTGGTTGTGCCCACCTGCGGGTCAGTAGTGATGTGCTGGCGATGAAGGGGGGGTTTCTGGCTGGAGTGGGGTCGGCTGTCGTCGCTGCGCTGGAGCATTTCTGTTCCTTCTCGTCTCGTCTCCATCAGACTCCATGCCGCCCCGTGGAACATGAGTGGTACTAGCGGGGTGCACACTGTGTGTAATTGTTACGTTGCAGTTCCACCCACCAGTGCCTTGTAAATCATTTACCCCTTCACAGAATGAGGGAGACCCTGCGGGCACTGGGCTGCAGGAGTGAACCCGCAGGTCCCCTCCACGGACGCTCACGTTTACTCCCTGAACCAGGTAGGTGAGCGAGGGGTGAGCGCTGGGCCAGGGTGAGTGGAGAGGGTCTGAAAGGGGTAGGGGAAGGCAGGGGGGAATCTGTCTTGAATCCTCCTGAATCCCCCCTCCCCCCTATTGCAGGGACGGGGGCAGAGCTATGCTGCTGTTGAAACTAAAACCTCGGGTGATTTTATCGTCTGGTGCAGACCCCGGGCCAGGCCAGGGTCTAGTGCTTTTCGGGCCGGGCCGGGCCGGCCCGGCTCTGGTGCTGCTCCTGGGGGTTTTGTCCGTAAACACCGGCCCACCTGTGACCTTCTAGTCTGCCCGACTTGTAACCTGGCCTCTAGGTGCTACATTGTATATCGTGTTGTGCTTATGCCTGTTTCGCTGACACTGCCAGGGTAGGAGAAGGGGCGAGGTATCTGGTAGTGGTAGGGCCGGGAACTGTCCCCCGGGTACGCTGCACTATGTGCCCACCCTAGAGTGCTGCAGATCGGAGCATATAAATTCTCCCTACTTCCACGGACAGAGTAATTCCACAGTCATACGCACACACACTCATCATACGCTAGGGCCCATCACACTAACATTCATTCTATTACTCTATCCACACTGTATATACGAGAGAACTCCTAAATCAATCTGCATCTAAGCCGGGGTCAATGCGACCTAATTGATCAGTCTTGAGTCATGATTTAAAACATTAGGAACACATTTGAAAACTCAATAAATGACAAAGAAATAACCACCCGACACTGTGATTCAAACAAAAGGTTATTTTATCTAAATTAGTTCAAATGAAAGTCAATTAATAGCGAAATCATCATTCTCATAATTACCTATTCTAGCTAAATGTCGTATTTGGGTCAGGACAGGTCTCTCAGTAAAGTCTCCCGAGTCGCCGTCCTCTCAATCAGCGTCGATCCTCACGAGCATAGGTTCAGGAAGAAGTGGCCTTAGACCCTCTCTAGTCTAACAGAATTTATACTAAAACTTACACATTGAAAGTTACAAACAAACTCTAAACGTCCGTTGAGCCGTTGAGCAGAGCGAGCAGGAAAGGATGTTGATTCGCAACATTTAGAAAACCTCCGCTCTCGAAAAACTCAAAAATAAAAACACGGAAGAAGGAAGCACAAACTAAAAAATGATACATCCATGAATGCTCTTCCTCGGAATCATAGTGAAGCCACCGCAAGTTTATCAGAGTTCATTGTGGCTTTATTCTTCTCCAAGGGCAATTGGCAGCGAGCCTGGAGCTGCTGTCCTCACGGAAACTTTTAATACAGTCAGAGGCCGAGGTCAGGTGGTTTCCAACCATATTCAGCGAGGCCTCTCGTCGTATTTCAATCACTCAAGTGCAGGCTGCAAATATCGGCCATCTTGGATTAGGCCAAAACGGACCATCTTAATTAAAAGAAACACAAAACCACGTTAATACATCGTAATGATAATACAGTGTTAATACCCACTAATACCCTTATGTGTATGTAATTACCTAGCCATTTGCAACACAAAGAAGCATTAAAGCACGTTATTTCAAAGCGCAAACACATTACAAATAGTACTTTAGCCACACATATTTAATTAATTTGCTCACCAACTTAGTTCACGTATTAATAAAGCAACATAAATGCAATCCCGCGTGTAATTCTTTCATTAGTAAAGTTGATTAGTCAGAAACTTCAACAAAATTAATATTTAATAATTATCAGTAATTTTAATTATGACATATAAAACATAAACTGGAGTTCAAATTTAAATACATTTTCAATAGAAAACCCTGCTCCAGCAAGAGTACCCCACCCTCCCCATTACCCATAGGGTACAGCTCTCTTCTGATGAGGTTCTGCTGGCCGGTGATTTAACACTAAATTTGGGGTAGGGGCCAGGTTTGTGGTTGTGGTTGTAGATGTTTCTGCTCTCTGCTGTCCCACCCTTATCAGGAGCCAGTTGTATCTTCTGAGGTTGAGACTTGGTTGGGAGAGGTGTTCAGATTTGAGTTAACCCTCAAACTCTACTCCTAAACCCAGTCCTACTGACGCAACTCTACTCAAATCCCAAATCTGAACCCATCTTCCAACAAAGTCTCAACCATAGAAGCTGGGGTACAATGCCGCACCCTACCCCCCACTCTGCACCAACCCTAACTGTGTCAGTAATACAGACCCAAACCCTCCCACTAACCCCAACCACTACCCTATCTCCCCCCGCCCCCCCGCTCTGACCCAGTCAGCGAAACAGGCCTGAGCGCAGATTGGCGTTTGAGAGTAAACCGGAGGGTTCGAGTGTCAGATTTGGCTGGGGGAGGGGGTTCAAGTTTGAGGGTTGAGGTGGAGTTGGAGTTTGAGAATTGACCTCGAGGTGGTTGCAATTTGAGGGTTGACTGGAGGGAGGGGCGGTTAAGATATTAGAGTTTCCCTGGATAGATAAGTTTGGGGGTGTTTGAGTTTGAGGATTGACGGGGGGGGGGGGGGAGTTTGAGAGTTGACCTTTGGTGAAGGCGGGGTTAGCGCTGAAGGACTGGCCTTGGGGATGGAGTTTGTGGAAGGGTTTGGGATGGTGGTCTCAATGCTTTGAACCTTTTGACCTTTGGAGTACCAGTTAAAAATGTGGTTGGCGAGTGGTTTGTGGTTACTGACGGAGTTAGGTTGGTGTAGAGGCCAGGGTTTGATGTAATTTTTGGAGGTCTGTGGCCTCACCAGCACCTCATCTCTCTGCCGCCCTCTCATCTCAGTGACGTTTGGGATTGGGCCTTGTGACTGGTTGGTGGGTGCTTTGAGGTTACTGACGGAGTTAGGTTGGTGTAGAAGCCAGGGTTTGATGTTATGGTTGGGGTCTGTGGCCTCACCAGCACCTCTTCACTCTTCTTCTCCTCATCACCTGGGTGAAAGTCCTATTTTGGTGGCAGGTGTAAGTTGATGGGTTTAGTTAAGGGCAGAGTTCGGGGTAGGAGTTGTTTGGGGTTGGTGTTATGTCTTCGCCCCTGTGACGTCTGGTATTGGGCCTAGTGACTTGGTCGTAGGTGGGCTGGGCTTAGGAATGAGGTAGTGAGTACAATACGGTTAATTTGAGCTTGGGTTGATGTTTGGTAATGGACTATGGTGGAGTAGTCACAGCTGCCCGGGGGTACCTATTACTCTGCTGCCCCTGGGTGCCACCTGTGGGTAGGGGTATACTGGTTAGGCCAGTTGGTATGGTTTATCTGTGCTCCTGTAGGATACCTCCCTCTGCTGCCCCTCGACTCCCCCCCCCACCCCCCTCCTCCCCCCATGTGCCACCTGTGAGTATTGGGTACTGGTAAGGCTCACAGTTGGTATGATATATCCATGCTCCTGTAAGATCTCTCTCTGTGGCCCCCCATGTGCCACTTGTGGTTAGGGTAGAGGTCACCAGTAAGGCTTGCGGTGGATATGGTTTGTCCGTAAACCCCCCTCCCCCGGTCCCTCTCTTCTGCCATCGCCGTCACCTGTAGGTAGAGTAGAGGTTGGTAGGGGGTGTAGCTCGAATGTGAGTTTAACTTAAAAAATAAGACGAGGCGTTTGGCAAAACAGTAACAGTTTAATTAAACGCAGCATCCGGGAGAGCAGGCGACAGAGTTGGGGGTTTGAAGACTGTCTCAAAGTTCATTGGTTTTAACCGTCATTTTAATAATTAAATGAGGCATAAAGTGAATTGTACATTCCTTTGGAGACAGAAATCTGGGTCTAGTCACGGGGCCATAAATCTGGTCATTTGATAAGCACCGGTGGATCTCAACCTTGTGTAGACACAATGTTGGGCCAGTGGGTACGTGTCCAGATGTCCGAAATGGGTATTACGTGATCACTGCGTATAGTGTGCATGCTGCGTTCCAATTGGCTGAGTGTTCCTAACTTAGTGTGGTATCTGACATTAGGGTGTTTTGGGAGCGCGCTTTCCTCTGGCCAAATGTGTTTTATTGGGGTCCGTCTCCTAAGACCACTGTTGTGTCGCTGCCTCTTTCTTGGATCAATCCTGGTTTTCCTGTTCATGCGTTTGATGCGTCACCCCACCTGTGACCTGTCCAACAGTAGCTTCAGGCCTAGGTTGCCGGGTCTACCTGAATGCGTACTTCGGACTCTGGGTTGAGTGAGAGGTCGTATCGGGTGAATTTATCAATGATGATGCAAGTTTGTTCCCACATATATCCTGATGTGCATTGATATTGTATTTTCTATTCACATTCCTCCCTCTAGTTGAATTTTCAACTCCATCATTTACCCCATACTTCATGTCACTTTGTTCAAGGTTTGCTGTGTTTCTGTTGTGTCTATTACTGATTCCCTAGTTACTTGCATTCTACCTAATTTGACGTCTGAGTTTTTATAGCAAAAAACCACAGAAAAATAGCACAAGAAGAGCAATTGGAAGCAACGACGGGCATAGTCTAGTCACCCTTTGGGGAAACCAGGAAAATAAGTCTATAAACCAGTCCTTCTCAGGGGCACCTCTCTCCTCCATGTCAGCTTGTAGACGATGCAGTTGGTGGATGGCAAGAGTTAGTGTTCCGTTGTCTAGGTCATTTCCAAGGATAAAAGTACAGCAGGAATCACCGTTTTTGGCACAATTCCCACCCTGCATCATGGCCATCAAGTCCAACACATACTGTTGTTGCATCACCATAAGGTAGATGGCTTTTAGTTCTTCCTTGGTACCGTTTAGGCTGAGTTCAGTATCGTTGATCATCTTAAGCATTTCCCACCTGGTTATCTGCAACCAGCCGGCACAAGCCTGATGCAATAAAGATGTTTTCTTCTGTAGTGGATGCTGGAACAACTCAGACAGATCTTCTCCAGGGATGACCAGGGTTGGGGTGTGTATGGTTATGAGGGTGCATAGGCCCTGCTAATCAGGATGAGCTTGGCTGTAGCTGAACTCCCCAGATTGTCAAAAAATACCCAGCAACATGGAGGTACCCATTGCATATCTGGTATGTACAGTAATGCTTCACAATTCTCAGTAGTGCCAAACGGTATCTCTCCTTTGCTTCTGAAACATAAGGAATACAGTGTAAATGTATGTAAAATTAGGGGTTGCCCCTTACCTTCTAGCCCCGTGTACCTAACGATCTAGGTGTCCCAGATTTCCTGACATGGGGTATCTATGTTGGCATTAAGCCCTTCCCTTCTAGGCTCATTTCTGCTTCTATCTTCGAGGTAAATGGCCCTGCACTGGAATCCATGTCTGGGGTTAATTTGTTATTCAATCATTCTCCCCCAGGTACGCTTAGGGTCACCTTGGGACCATAGACCGAGGAAGGAGCAGACATGTTTGTTCACTGGTGCGGTGGCCTTGCTACGTCCAAGAACCTCTTCTCTGGATAATCTCGGGGCCAAACCGTGTCCTTGCCAATAGTGCCTCACCTGCACATCCTGTCTAGCTCCGTTTGAATGTCACTAGGCTCGGAAAAAAGATGTAGTGCTGTGGGGTTGGTTTCATACCAGGTGATGTTTACCACTACTCTTTGGCGTTTTACTCTACTGGGTTGTATCTTGGCCCTAATCCTACATAGGTACAGAAGGTTGAGACATTGCTTTTTCTGGGGCTATTTCTTGGGATAAGTAAAGACTGTCTGTGCCCGCGGCATGGGGTATCGGTGAGCAGACATAGCATGACCTAGCTGACATCTGGGCGCCCAAGGCGGGCATGTGTTAGTACCATCTGTTGTGCAAGAGTGCTCTGTGTAGTGCGTGTGAAATAGTAGTCAGTGCATGTGTACGTGAGGTGGGAGAGGTCCCTATGCAAGCGCTGCAGAAATGTCAAGGTAGGCTCCATGTGGCATGGCAGATTTCTTGCTGCAGATGGATGCAGCTAAGCAGACGGTGTACAAAGGTGCAATAATACATAGCTTTTGGAACATTGCAGGTCTTGGGAAGGTGTCTGGAGGGGGGGGTCGTATGCAGCGTTCTGGCATCCGGGTGTCTTTGCTTGGCACAGTGTAAAGAGTCTGTTGTAAAAAAAACATAAATAATTCTCTGCGGTCTTTGGCTTGAACACTTGGGCCTCTTCCAGATTTTGGAGGTCTCTACTGAAGAGGTGGCAGGCTGCAGTAAAGATGGTGCATTTATGGCTTTATTGCAGGCCTGTTGGTTGTAGGTTAGCTTTTTAGAGAAACATACATCATTATCCAGTCTTCTGGAAATTCCTGTGCCTGTCCTTCAAGGGACATATTCTGTACATTGGTTTTGCACAACTTTTTATTGGGGTATGGGAAGGTGGCCACAGATGGGGCAGCTATTTAGGATCTGGGGAGTGTTTAGTCATGGGTCACCTGTGTTTTATTTGGTGGGTCGTTTGGTCCTCGCCCCGACAGAGGTGTGTGGTTGAGCAGTGTTATCTTCACGAGTGTGCAGATCTCTTGTTGAGAGAGAGAGAGAGAGATCTGCCTCCCTTCCAGCGCGATCACTGCTGCGTGAGCACCACTCGCGTGCTTCGTGATCACTTTCGCTTTGATCGCGATCACTTTCATGGCCGCGCGGCCGTTACTTTTACGGCCGCGCGGCCAATGCTTGTTGTCATAGGTGCTTGTCCCATCCCCCAACCTTGGCACTCTTTTTGGGTTCTTCCGCTATAGTCTCTCTCTCTCTCTTCATTGCCACCCTCCTCCGTGTTGCCTATGCCCACCCACGCATCCCCTGTTGCTTCTTCCCCTCAGCGTTTCCCCCAACCTTGCTTCCCTGGATTCCTCTTCCCCCCCTGAGTTGCTTCAACTCTCTGCTCCGTTTACTTACACCCCACCCCTGTGTTTTCTTTCCCCCAGCCGCTTATCCTGTAAGGAGGCTGCCAAAGTTCAATCTGTTGGTCTCCATTTAGGGTCCATATAAAATAAAGAGTAACTTATTGGGGAAGCACAGTTTTATCCCACACAGAAAAGCTCCATACTCCCTCTGCCGCCAGGCTCCTTCCTATTGGATGTTGCCGGGTGATGAGAATAGTTGGCCATTCTCACACCATTAAAGGCACCTGGGTATTCAGTTTAAATCTAATGTGTACGATAAGGGGAACTTACAATGAATTCAGAGCAGATAGGTTCTCCTTTCTCCAACAAGAGAAGGTCTATATGTGAGGTCAACCACGTGGAGCTGAACATCACAACAGGGTGTGATGGGAGAACACCAAAATCAAGCAGGAAAAATATGTTTGTTAAAATAGGTGGCATGCTGGACTGCAGGGGGAGCGCACACCAAACCTGAGCTGTGATCGGTTTCAGTCGAGTCGTTGATGTCCATATAAATGCTAAACTGCACCTTGCGCTCACTAGAAGTAGATGAAGAGTGCAAGAAATAGAAAGAGGACAATCCACATACATGGTCTCCCTTAGCAAGGGGAAGAGAGAGGGCAGGGTTTCTGATAAGGTCCTCTAGATATTATCATTGGGACCAGAAACCGGTCCTGCAAAACCCGGCTGCAGTAATTAGGCAATAAAAGGTTAAGTGCCAACACACGCAGGAAACCAACCAGATCAATCTCAGATCTGAGCTAGGCTTCTTTGTGAGCTGGCTCTTCGCGCAGTTCTTCTTTAGACTGCCGACTAATTTCTAATTTAAAACATTTATAGAGCGCAGCGTACACCGAACGGTTTCTTGGCGCTAGTGGAGGGTATTGGCAGCAGAAGCAAAATAGGAGCCTATGGGAGAGCAGAGGGGGAGGTTAAACCGGGAAGGCCTGTTTAAACAGGAACGTTTTTAGTTCCTTACGGAAGGGCACATAATGGGTAGCCGCTCGGAGATGGTCAGGGAGGGAATTCCAGAGAGTGGGGGCCAAGGTAGAGAAATTGGTCCCTCCCCACTTTTTACGTCTGAAGCGTGGGATTTGAAGGAGGGACTTGGAAGAAGAGCGAAGTTCTCTGGTGGGAACATATTCTTTTATTAAAGAAGAAATAAAGGCGGGGGCAGTGCCTTGGCGGGCCTGGAAAACCGTGCATGCGGTTTTAAAAAGGGAGCGTTCGTTGACAGGGAGCCAGTGGAGCTCCCTGAGAAGGGGTGTGGAATGGTGATAGCGTGGGAGACCAAAAACCAACCGAGCAGCCTGGTTTTGGACCATCTGGAGCCTCCTCAGGCTGTATGCTGGTATGCCGTTGTAAAGGGCATTGGCGTAGTCCAGCCGAGATATTACCAAAGCGGCCATGATCATTTTGAGTGCCTGGGGGGAAAAGAAGCGAGAGACAGTGCGGATAGTTCGGAGGGTGAGGAAGCAGGAGGAGACTACAGAGCTAATTTGAGAGTGGAGGGTGAGCTGATTGTTCATTTTGACCCCCAATGTTTTGACCGTGGTAGAAGGAGTGGGGGCGGGACCAAGAGAGGAGGGCCAGCAAAGAGAGTTCCAGGGACTGGAAGAACCCCCGGTAAGAACCAACTCGGTTTTATCCGGGTTCAGCTTGAGATGGTTATGGTTCATCCAGTCCCTGATGAATGTCATGGTGGACTGGAAGCTAGAAACAGAGGCGGGAGAGGAGGATAAGTCAAAGATGAGCTGGAGGTCATCCGCGTAATTATACACGGTAACCTCCAGCCGCTGGAGGGCGAAAATGAGGGAAGAGATATAGAGATTGAATAGTAAGGGAGACAAAGAGGAACCCTGGGGAACACCACAAGTGACTGGGAGTGGGGTGGTTGTGAAGTCACCCAGCCGGACCGCCTGGGTACGGTCCCTCAGGAAGGAGGAGAGCCACACCAGGGCTGATCCTTCAATTCCAGCCGCCTTGGCACGGGACAGTAAGATGGTATGGTCCACCGTGTCAAATGCGGCGGAGAGATCGAGGAGTACCAGCGCCTGGTGTTTGTTGTGATCCATACCCTTCCTGAGGTTGTCAAGGACTGATACCACGACTGATTCAGTCGAATGCCTGGGTCGGAAGCCAGCCTGGCGGGAGGCCAGACCCCCATTAGCCTCTACGTGGGCGCTGAATACCGCGGTGACATGGCGCTCCAGCACCTTGCCCAAATAGGGCAGCAGGGAAATGGGGCGATAATTGGCTGAGATGGACGGGTCAGCGCCAGGCTTCTTTAAGATGGGTACTATGGTAGCTGATTTGAGCGCGGGGGTCACTACTCCCTGCGCCAGAGAACTATTGAGGAAGGTGATGGGGGGTTCAGGGCAGGAGGAGTAAATTTGTTGCAGGATTCGCGCTGGACAGATGTCTGCCGGGGAACCAGACTTAACTTTGGGGAGTATCTCCAAAAATACTTCCTCAGTGAGGGGAGGGATAGAGGTAAGATGATTTTGGACGATAGGGGGAAAGGAATCAGTAAAGGTGGATGAGGGGGGGGGATGTTGGCCTTGATGGTAGCGATCTTGTCAAGAAAATAAGTGTTGAGTTGGTTGCATAGAGGCTGGGATGGGGGGATTTGAGGTGAAACTCTGTCGGAATAGGCCAGATCATTCACTATACCGAAGATTTCTCTCGGTTTATTCTCAGCTGACATTATTTTTAATGAAAAATAGGAGGTTTTGGCAGCGAGAATTGCAGTCTTGTATTCGGCAAGTGATGTAAGGTAGAGAGTTTTGGATAAAGGGCAGTAATTTTGTCTCCAGTGCTTCTCTGCCTGTCGAACGGATAGTTTTAGCTCTTTTAGGTGGTCATTGAACCACCTGTTCGAATCCTTGGGTCGCCGGACGGAAATGCGACGCAGGGGAGCCACTGAGTCACAGCCTCTAGCTAACCAAGTATTAATGATGTTGGCTTGAGAGTCAGACGGAAGACCAGAAAGGGTCGGGATAGAATTCCGAAGGTGAGAGGTCAAAGTGGGAAAGTCAACTCTGTTCCAATTCCGCGCCCAGGTATTTTTGGCGTGTTGGACTTTGGATACCGGGTTGAGAGAGATGGAGAAAGAAATAAGGGCATGATCGGACCAGAGACAAGGGGAGACCGTCACCGGGGAAACAGGAAGGTTGAGGGACCAAACCTGGTCAAGTATGTGACCGTGAGAGTGAGTGGGAACAGAGATATGTGACACAAAATTCAGAGATAGAAGAGACTCCGTGAATTCTTTCGAGGCAGTGCACTCAGAAGGGTCCAAGGGCCAGTAGTTGAAATCCCCTAACACCAAGACCGAAGCGTAATTAACCACCATATTGGCCAGCATGTCTTGAAATGCCGGCAAAAACAGAGGAGAAGACTGGGGAGGGCGGTACATAAGAAGACAAGTAATAGGGGGGGAGAAGACGGGGGAACGCACTAGAAGGAATTCAGTGGAGGGAATGGGGGAAGAGGGAAGGGTTTGAAAATTCAGTTCCGACCGGGCAATTAACGCCACACCACCCCCTACCCGCCGGGCGGTCGGCGCGTAAGGCGACGTAGGGAGGGGGAAGAGTAGCCAAGAGAATGGGAAGGGAGGAATCACAGAACCAGGTTTCGGTCAAGAGCAATAAGTCAGGCCTCTCAGAATCAAGCAGGACAAAGAGCTCATGATGGTGCTTGACCGCTGACCTGGTGTTGAGCAAGAGAACAGACAATGATGGAGTAGAAGGAGGGGGGTCCGTCGGGGAAGGGCATTGTAGCGGAGGGGCGGGCAGGGAGGACTGTGATGTGGGAATGGGGGAAGGGACAAGCCCTAGTGAGACAATATGCCTGCGGACGGATTCTGAGAGTGGCCAGTGACCTTGGAGGGCGGTAAGCTCATCAGAGGAATATGAAATAAAATTGGCATGGAGACGTGCCCCTAGCCCCGTCCGGCCGCAGACGGGCTTGCCTTAGGCGCGCCTTCGGCGCGCAAACGGCGCGCCCGCTGCACACGTCCGCTGCGCGTTCTGTAGATGCACATTTGAAATAGACGACCTCAGGGGCGGGAAGAGGGCGTGGCCAGAAGGTGGGCGTGGCCAACGGCGAGGGACGCTGGTGCAAGGGGTCACGTGAGCGCTAGATCCGCTCCGTGATACCCAAAGTGCAAAGTGCAGAGTAAAGTGTCTAAGCGCAGTTAAAAACACATACACATACAATCACAGTACTCCAAAGCAGCGTCTACTCCCGGCTTTCCGCCTCAGGAGACAAACCCACTCTGGTGCTGGAAACCCGGGTTCGAGCCTCTGGGTCGCGTCCACATCCTGTGATTCTGGGCAAATCACTTCACCTCCCTGTGCCTGACTGTGTAATGTAAATACGGGGCTTGTGTAAAGCGCTCCAATACCTTCGGGTCGAGTCCGCGCTATATAAAAGCTGCAAAAAAAAAAAAATCTCAGCGAAGTAAAGGGTGTATTTAGCATGAATAGTAAAAGAATACCTGCTCTTCCCTCCCAAAATAAACCAGATGTAGGCATTTCCTAACTCGCCTTCCATATTGTGCTGGTGAAAGCGTCGCTGCGGCATTGCTACCTTAGCTGAGCTGATTGTATCACTTTCCCGGACCGCCGGCGTCTCCCTAAAGCATAAGGGCCATATGCAGATGACGCATTAAGGAAGATGTTGCCCTCCCTAGCAAATTAGGGACTTAAGAGTTTTGCTTTAGTAGGATAATATAGGTGCCCAGAAACTGATTCTGTGGTGTGCTTTGCTTTGCTTTGATTTTGGATTTGTAAAGCGCGTAGCTACCCAAGGGCGTCCCAGCGCTGTCGTGTCAGCTTGAAATGCTCCTGGGGGGGAATTATCGGGAGAAGAGCCAGGTCTTCAGAAGCCTGCGGAATGGCAGCAGGTTGGTTTCTTTACGGATGCTAAGGGGGAGGCTATTCCAGAGCTTTGGGGCGTTGTATGCGAAGCAGCGCCCACCCGTGCACGCTCCTTTTTAGGTCTCTGCTGCGAAGGCTGCGCTTGCGCAGTCTAGCTTCGAGATTTAATGACTTGGAGAAGAGGGGCTTGAACCCGCCCCTCTTCTCCCCTGTTCTCCATTGGCTGGCCTCTTGAATGCTGGCCAGCCATTGGAGAAGAGGTCAGTCATTCCGATTAGGCCCTGTCCTTTTCGGATTGGGGGGGCGTGTTTTTTGCAAGAAGTCTCATTCTCTCCTCCAGCCAATGGCTGGAGGAGAGAAAAGACAAACACGCCCCCGAATCCGAAAATGCCGCTGCCTTTCTCCGAGGCATTTCTTCTTGACCTCGGAGAAAGGCAGTGGTGTGCCTTTTGCTCTGCCTTGTTTTTCCTGAAATGTGTTTTCAAAACGGCTGGAAAAAAGATGCCCGCACGAGATAGAGCGGGTGGCAACAGTGTCATGTCACAGTCCAAGCAGCAATCCTCCCGATATCTCGCGCTGCTACACGCGACACACGAGTAGCTCCTTGCTTTTTTTTTTCCAGCTTTGCACGCTGGGACTTGTAGTTTAACCATTCAAGTGGTTAATGTAGGTTGAAGTGAATATAAAACAAGCAACTCATTTCTTGAAACCAAACTTGCAGGACGGGGGCTGCAGCCGCCCAGCTCCTTGCTCCTGGTGATGCCCAGGGCTGCAGGGGGCCGAGGCCTCGCGCCTTCCTCCGGGGGCCGGGTGGGGCAGCGCGCTCTGTGTGTTTGCTGTCTGGTGACTCAGCACAGGAAGGCATTAACGCCCCCCCTCCCCAACCCCCCTTTAAGCGCCCCCACCCCTTCCTCTGTCCTTCCCCGCCGCCCCCGCTGCCAGGAAGGGAGACAGGGAATGTCTGCAGAGGTAGGAGAGGCGCGCGCGCGCGGTCGGTGCCTCTTGGACGGTGGGGTGGGGGGACGTGTGGTGGTAACATCGACAGGCTGCTCTTGCCTGGACACTGAAAGCGGTGCCCGTCATCGGATAGATGTTTGTGTGGTGTGGGAGGAGGGGTGGTGACGGTCTGTGTCGTGTCCACGTTGAAAATGTCATTCACAGCCCGTCCCGCCCGTGTTGTTGTTTCTCCTGTATTTGCAAGTTTTTCCACGTTGCACAACTGGTTCTTGGTGACTGGTAATTGTATTTGTCGTTTCCACATGTAATTTGCCTTCATGTGTGTTGTCTGTTTTTATTGACTGCCGGGTATTGGGCCACATTCTGTCCCTATACGTGTCCTCAGTTTGTTTCTAGTCATTTCGTGTAAGCACTTGTCTTTGCCCTGCTTGCATGTGCCTCTTCCCAGTACTGTTGGGTATCCTATGTATAGGCGATGCATGCACTGCACGAGGAGACGCACTGAGCTACAGGGAGGGTGCGATGTCATATTATGCAGGTGTAATTTTATAAGTGTGGGCATTCCCACATACTACAATGCCCCCTACTGTTTCTGTACAGTGGGTTTCTGTACTTTACAGGCAGCAGCCTCTCCGTGTGTCCCCCGGTGTTCTTTAGACCCTTTTCTGTACTCGTCTGTGTCCATATAATATTCCTGTGAAGAAGTGTATGCCTGTATATTTTTCATCCTATTGCATGGGTATTTCATGTTTGTCCCTATGCTGTCTCCTCTTTTGGATAGTCTTCAGTTAGTGCCCCACCCCTCACTCTATTCCCTTGCCATGTCTGTATTTGATGTCACTTAATGTTATTTCTCTGTATGCATGTGACATAATTTTGTTAGTTTCATTCTGTGCATGCCCCGTATTGTACATGCATCATTCAGTGTCTGAGACCTTTTATGCATGGTTTTTCTTTTGTTTTACTTATGCTATTCAGTGTTTGTGTCTATATGTGCGTCTGTTTTGTACAGAAGTCTGTCTCTTGTAGTTTAATTATATAAGGGATAAAGTACCCCCTGCCGTACATTATAAGGATATTGCAAGTCACTGAGGAGTTGTTTAACCATATAGGGGAGCAAGGCCAAATGCCGAATTCCTTTAAAAGGTTATGGAACTCCGAGGTGACTTGCAATGTCCTTATCATGTATTGCCCCCCGTCCTTTTCGGATCGGGGGGCGTGTTTTTGGCAAGAAGTCTCATTCTCTCCTCCAGCCAATGGCTGGAGGAGAGAAAAGACAAACACGCCCCCGAATCCGAAAATGCCGCTGCCTTTCTCCAAGGCATTTCTTCTTGACCTCGGAGAAAGGCAGTGGTGTGCCTTTTGCTCTGCCTTGTTTTTCCTGAAATGTGTTTTCAAAACGGCCTGGTTTCTTTTTGTCACGAATAACTTTGTAACCGAAACTCGTGTGTGACAAAACCGATTCAATTAACTGCAAACGCGAATCAGTTAAAAGTGACCGTAGAGAATCCTTTAGTAAATCCCAAATTAAGGAGTGATCCACAGTTCGGAGTGCGGCTCGGCCGCAGGATCAAGCATCGTCAGTTGCTCCCAGCAGATAAATAACATGCACTCTTCCTGCTTCTGACACCATTGCCTCTCGGAGGTAACCAAGTGAGTCATCATGGTAAACGTGTTGGGAGCGTGGGCGCCTGGCGTGAGGTTTTACTGCCAATAGTGTGTTCGGAACGGCAGAGAGCCCATTTTAAACCACCGGAACCCGGAGACCCCCGTGCATGACTCACGCAGTGCAGGAGGCGGCCACTTGGGTACAGTCATCTGTATTGCAATGTGTATGTAGCCTTCTCTCTCTTGCCAGGCCCCACCACAATAAAACCCGGCTTCCCTGTTGCGCGATCTCGACCGAAAGGTATTGGAGCGCTTTACACGAGCACCAGTGACCTGAAACATGGAGACATTCATTTTTTTATAGGCATGGGGAGATTAAGTGATTTGCCCTCGCAGAGATGCCAACCTAGCTCCCCAGTTCCAGAGACGGCAGCTCTGGCCATTACGCCACAACGTCTCGCCCCTTGAGCGCCATTTTGCCCCCGCGGTTCCCCATTTGAATGGTCTCTTTGGTGGACTGAGAAAGCTCTCACCCGTGCTACCCCTATCCTTGCGAGTAGCAGTTTTCATTTCCTCAGCTGTCAGTAGTACTCCAGTCGATCCCGGACCCTGGCATGGTTTGTGCAAAGGATCCCCCGCCCCCCTCGGCCCACCGGTGGCGTTGGAAGGATGCAGGGGCCATGATTAATTCGACGACGGTCGCTTCGCTGCCCTTTACGTCTTGGTGCCAGCCGTCTCCGGCGCGCGGCACTTTGGAGACCTCCTTCGAGGGTCCCGCGAGGCCCGCCCTGGTTAAGAAAAGGCAGGCGGAAGAATGACGCAACCTGCACATGGCATTGAATATTGCAGGAGTGGAAACAATACTGGAAGACCAAACAATCCAGGTAAACGCGCCTCGCCGATGCGGGGAAGGGATGGTGGCCGGGCAGGGGCGTTGAAGTCTACTCACCGTTTAAGGAACAGAACTAAAGTATCGCCTGGGTATCTTATTTTTCTGATAGCTTTATTTTGATATGTAGGTATATCGCTGATTTATAGCTTATCTATGCACACAAGTTCTACTTCATGGTTCCTATTCCAGGGTGGTAGCAGAAAATACAGACCTTGGTATCTTAATAACAGATATGTATTGGTTCCAGCAGTTTTAGGTTTGGTGAGCCAGAATCTTAAATGAAAGGCATTGTCTTCTACAATTGTTTTAATTTGTTTGTGAAGTTCAATCTACTCTTTCCACGACACTCAATGCCACTCCACTCTACAACACACCACTGTACTCCACGCCACTCCATATCATGCCAAATAATTCCACTCCAGTCTACGAGACGCAATTCCACTCTTCACCTCTCCACTCCATGTCACTCTACGACAGTGTTCCACTCTACTCCAATGTACTCTACTCCATGCCACTCTGGCACTCCACCCTACGTCACTCCACTCTGCCCCACTCTACGACATGCCACTCCACTTTACGACATGCCACTCCAGTCTATGCCAATTCACTGCACACCCCTCCACTCTGACACTCCTCTCCAGTCTAAAACATGCTTCTCTATTACACACTACTCCACTCTACGCCAATCCACTCTATTTATTATTTGGGAATCTTGTATAGCGCACAGATACCCCAACGGGGTGTCCCGGCGCTTATGTGAGAGCAGAAGCTGTGTCAGACTCTACGCCACTCCAAGCCATGCCACTCCATGGCAGGCCACTCCACTGCCCTCCCTTCTACACCCCTTCACTCTGTGCCCCTCCTCTCTGTCACAAAACTCAACGACGCTCTACAACACTCCACTCTACGCCATATCAGTCTACACCGCTCCATGACACTTTACTCACAGTACGCCCCTCCATTGTTCGCCCCTACACCACTCCACTCTGTGCCACTTCACTCACACTCCCTCCACTATATTACACTCCAATTTATGACATTCCATACCACTCTACTCTTTTCTTTTTTTTTTTTTGTAAAAGTGCCCCATGCTGATATTTCACTTTTTTTATTTTTGGTGAAAGCGCCCCATTCCGTGCTTTCACTTTTGTGGCCCTTTCTTTAGCTGCAGCTCGCTGTAAGCTGAATACGGCGAGCAGCGTCTAAAGAAAAGGTCGCAGCCACCATTAAAGTGAAAGCACGGAATGGGGCGCTTTCACCAAAAAGAAACAAGCATTTACAATGCAACGGTCTCGGCATTGTTAAAGTTAGAGCTATTGGCATTGCTCATGACATTATTTTTGTTTTTAACAATGCCGTTTATTTAAATGTTTTGAAAGCAAAAACATAAACAAAAATAATGTCATGAGCAATGCCAATAGCTCTAACTTTACCAATGCCGAGACCATTGCATTGTAAATGCTTGTTATTCTAGGGATGCTGGCAAGGAAAAGGGAATCTGACCTAAGCTGTCTGGTGGATTTGTAGGGTTTGATGAGTGGTTTTAGTATGGTGGGGCCTTTACCCTGGAGGATTTTGTGAGAGATGCACAGGGTTTTAAAGGCGATGAGCTCCTGAATGGGGAGCCAGTGGAGAGCTTTCAGGGAGGGTTTAGCAGAGCATCTGGATTTCGTCCCCGTGAGGAGTCTTGCTGCGGCATTCTGAACGTACTGGAGTTTTTTGATGATGGCTACTGGGGCGCTCAGGTACAGGGCGTTCCCGTAATCCAATCTAGAGATGAGGCCCTGGATAAGAATTTTTCTAGACTGGGGAGGGATAACCGGGAGGATCCGGGCAGTCCGCAAGAGACCGAAGCATGTGCCGGCTGTCCTTCTCGCTTGGGCTCTAAAGCTAAGGTCCTGGTCAAGCCAGATGCCTAGGCTCTTGATTTCATTTTTTGGTATAGGGGGGGGAGCCCATGCTTGGTGGCCAGACGAGAGACTTGGGGAGTTTGTGCGGGTCACCTAGGAGCATAATCTCCGACTTCTCGCCATTGAGTTTGAGGCGGGAGTCGCCCATCCATTTAGATATGCTCTGCAGGCAGGAGACCAGATTCTCCATGGACTGGTCGGATTGATTGATGGAGACGACTAGTTGGGTGTCGTCGGTGTACATGACCACCTTTATGCCGAATGGTGAGACTATGTCGTCTAAAGGGGCCATGTAAACGTTAAAAAGCGTGGGGCTCAGGGACGATCCCTGGGGAACCCCACACTGAAGGGGAAGGGCTTTGGAATGACCGTGACTATCGGCCACTTGGAAGGTCCTATGCTCTAAGAACGATTTCAACCAGGCCAGGGCGGTCCCAGTGACTCCAGTTTTGTGAAGACGGTGGAGGAGGATGGTATGGTCCACTGTGTCAAAGGCGGCGCTCAGGTCCAGGAGGATCATTGCCACTGATCCCCCTGCGTCCAAAATGGATCTGGTCTCCTCTGTCACGGCCAGGAGGGTGGTGTCGGTCCCCTGTCCTGGTCTGAACCCTGTCTGGGAGTGGCGAAGGAGGTTGTGGGTCTCTAAAAAGGTGGATAGCTGTTCATTCACGATTTTTTCCACCACTTTGCTGATGCCTGGGAGGAGGGAAATAGGTCTAAAGTTGGAGGGGTCTGTGGGGTCGAGGTGGGGTTTCTTGAGGAGGGCGCGTACTATCGCACTTTTCCAGTTGGTGGGAACTATCCCTCGGGAGAGGGAGGCATTAATCAGCTTGGTTAGGAGGGGGGATATTGTAGGGGCGACTAATTTCAGTTTGCTCATGGGCGCTGGATCGGCCGGGGAGCCGCTCTTAACTTGGCTGAGGGTGGCCACCATCGTCTCAGTGGATATGAGGGAGAAGGCGTCCAGGAAGGGGGTGTCTCGGTCGGTGGGCCGAGCTGGTGGGTCTGGCGGGGGGTGGAGATGGGGGAAGGTCTTTAGGATTTTGAGGATTTTAGAGGAAAATGAGTTTTGGGGGAGCAAAATGGAGAGTGGGGGCTTATGAGTAAGGTACAAAGTACACTGGAGAGAGCAAAAACACACATGCGCTCAGATGGAGTTTTGGAACAAAAATAAAATATAGCCTTGTAGCCAATAGGTCTTGCCTGTGCAAGAACTATTATCATTCAATGTTCTTTAGCCATATTGTACAGCAGTGGGCTGCTGTGCACCGTGGATGAAAATCAGAAAAAAGCACCACGATACAGCTAGCCCTGATCACTAGAGGCAGTGATCGGTTTACTTAGTTTGGGATTATTCTTTGCCTCCTCCCAAAACGTTTTCAGGAACAAATGGCAATTACACTTTGCAGCAAACGTAAACCATCTAGGAATTAGATACACATTTATGCATCAATATTTTTTAATGGAGGAGAAAATGTGAGCTAAAGTCTGAGGACACTGGACAAAACACAAATTAAGCAATAATAACAAGCATTGGCATTGCCAATAGGTCTCGCTTTTGGGACCTTATAAGTATTTAGTTATGCAGCACAATATCCTTGGTGCAACAACATCAACTGTTGCATGGCTAAACACTTATAAGGTACAAGGTTTAGCCATGCAACAGCTGATGTTGCACAAAGGATATTGTGCTGCAAAACTAACTACTTATAAGGTCCCAAAAGCGAGACCTATTGGCTATGCCAATGCTTGTTCTGGAAGCTTTGTCTTTGGCCTACTTTTGGGCTTCTTACTGCAAGTAATTGGACGCCTTCCTAAAGTCTCATGTAGTGTTGGATTTCGTAGTGGCATACCAGTTGGGGTTGAGAAGTTGCTCTGTGGCCCCTGGGTGAGTCGGATGTGGGAATAACTCGGATAAAGGCTATTGCTCTCTTGTACGATGTTTGAGGCCCTGTGTTATTTGCTTCGACAAGCTGAGTGCGGTGGTTACCCTATCCATGCACCTTGTGTGGGGGCTGCAATGGTCTTCAACAGAACCCCTTTCCCTACCGGGGCCCTTCTCTCCCTCAAATTCAGGAAGCTTTGGGTCTGCTGCCCGCGGCGGGAATCAGGGACTCCTTACCAGGTGACGCGCTGTTCTCGTTGTTTTTTTTAATGCACCGGGTGGGGGCTTCCCCGCCCCCTTGTCAGACTGCCCCGCCCTAGGGGACCAGCAGCAGAAGAGCCTAGGCCCCTGCAGGCACCCGAATGGCAGACTCTAGTGTGGATTCCCAGTAGACATATCATTTGGCAGCCTGACGTCCTTCTTGAGTGCAAGTAAAGGCTTGAGTTCTTCCTTCCAGTTGTTGTCACTAGTCTTTATTGTTGGGATGAGTTTTCTGCAGTGTGTATGAAGGGGATGGGTCATTGGTGGTGTTTTCTTTAAGCTGACTGCACATTTGGATAGGGTGATTGAGTAAAGCTATTTATCGCCTCCCCTTACAGTCACCCATCCCTGCCGTCGCGTAGGTCCTTGCTGGGCTGGGTTGGGTTCTCTGCCTGCTGATGTGGCCATGTGCTTGGCCAACCACCTGGTCCTTGTTGCGGGAGTGTGCTGACTGATTTCCTTGTCGCTGAATGTGCTGTGCTTCCGAGTTGATCTAGGCTTAGTTTTGTAGATGGAGATTTTGCGGGGCCTGGCCCGGTCTTATTGAATTTTGCTCTTGATAAGCTTTCCGGTGGCATTGGTCGGTCATATGGCCCATTCAGTGACAATAGTAGCACTCTCTGAGATCTGTCTGTCTGGCTGCTGCCAGCCTCCATGACCTCTGCCGTTAGGAGTGGGTGGAAACCCTCTGGGGTTCTGAAGCGGAGCTCCCTTTTAGACTGCTGCTATTTGCATGCTCGCGGCCTATGCAGGCCACTTGGGTGTGGTTTTAGTAGTTTTTCATGTTTGCTCCTCTCTTTTGGTCCTTCCTAGTGGGCCATTGCGTGGGGGTGCATGTGGTGGCCCGCCTCTCTCCAGCTCTGGGACTTTGCTTATGTGGCCGGTGAGGGCACTTCCTTCGGGTGATGTATCATTTGCTGGGTGTGCCGAGTTCCTTCCAATGGTCACTCGCTTGGGCACCTTATTCAGCAGAAGCAAGGGGGCTTTGGTGAATGAGACACACCGCATAGTGCTGGGCAACCTTGTCTGCACAACTTTCTCACTCGGGGGGTTCCAGAGTGCCGACAGAGAGAGTTGGGTAATCCTAGGGGTACGCTCGTCTGTTTGTCACCGCCATTGCCCTTGGCCGGCTCCCCACCTAACTTCGGGGGACACAGTAGGCATGCACAATTTGAGGTCCTGGATCTCTTATCTGCGTGTATCTTACTGGCTAATCAAGTTTTCGTCTTTTTGGTGGTTTCTACTAAGTGGGGTGCGCGGCATGTCCATCACTGAGCTAATTCGTATAGGTCGAGGAGATTTCCCATATACTCCAGGCCCACGCCTGCAAAGGGGATCCGGCTGGCGTCCATGTGACGTGGGGGGGTATTGCTTGTTAGTGCACTGGGGGGAAGGAGGGGAGGAACTCCAGGGGAGAAGCAGGGTATGGCCTTGTTCTCATCAAAGTGGGTTGACCTTTTAAGTTTGGCCATTGGATTCCATCCCAAGATATTAGTCGGGAAAGAGGGAAAGTAGAACAACTGATCCCCCACCCTTTTCCCCCCCGATCTCCAGCCCGAGGGGTTCTGTGAAGGGGATCCCTGCCACCGTGCCAGAGACCTCTTGTATACCGTGCCAGAGACCTCTTGTATGGTTGCAGTGCTCTTTGTTAGGGAGACGGTCCCCTCCCGTAAGCATGACCTAGTCAGGGCGCACAGTAGCGGGTGTGTGTCTTTGGGTGTCCTGTCTGTGTCTGGTGTGACGATTCCGACCTCCTCACCTTCGCTGTCGAGTCCTGGGGGACTGGTGTCCTCTTCCACATTATTCCCAGTCATGGTATTGTCTGGACCCACTATAAGGTTATTAGCCACCCGGCAAGTGTATGTTTTGTGGACTAAATGCAGGGTTCGGCGAATAGAAATTTGGGGAATTCTAGCACTGCGCTTTGGTGCAGCTAGAGTCTCCTAGGTTTGTTCTGGCAACCTTTCAGTCCTAAATCTGTTGGCCCGCGGCCCAGTGGGTGTAGCTTAGTGGCAGACAGTTCTTACAGTGCCTCTTTTAGTCTTTTCCTGTCTTAAGTATTTGGTCTGAATGTGCATCGTCGTGTGTTCGATTACGTTGGTGTCGAAGGTTCCCCCCTCTGGCCATGGGAAAGTGTCTCAGTGTCTGCATGCCATTCACAGCTAAATGGATCTAGCTTTTTAGCCTGCGTGGGGAAACTAGTTTGTATGTTTAAAAGGGACTCCACAATGGGTTGGGAACCTTTTTAAGGGATTTAGTGCACTTTTAGACTTCTCTGGTTCTTTAAATGAACTTAAATCTTACTCTGTTCGTGGGGTAAGACTATGTACACGGGGTTAAGCCAGCAATAATCACTTTGACCATGAGCTCAGCTTAGGACAAAGATGCATCAAACAACTTTGTACATAAAACAACACATATGACAAAAAACCTGTAAGAAAGTGCCGTGGTTGATTCAAAACATTATGAATTGAAGAACAGCAACATTTGAACAAATGGCGACTTTTCATAGGCGCATAGAATTGTTAATGGACAGAACATTCAACATAGAAGGGGTGGTGGCCAACCAAGATGGGCAGCTAGACGTGCCTCAAAATGTAAATACCCCCTACAAGCCTACAGGTGTTGGGGAGCGCAATCCTGGCCCTAGAGGTCTACTGGAACCTACAAAACTCAACAGGGTCATTGCCCATCTACGGAGATGCCGCATTTCGGTAGCAATTCTTCAGCAGACTCACCTCTGGAGGGTTGTATTGGATACCCCCGAAGGAGAAGCAGGAAGCGGTACCGTCTGCCGATCCAAAAACCTTGGGAGACTGGGAATAGGCAGCGCCATTAGGTCTGCAAAATATGAGACCGATTAGAGAAGCACATCTGCCACACAGTTGGGATACAGTGGTATTTGGAAGGAGACAAGGCGAGCCGTATTTTGGCCCGCCTGATTTGGTCGGAGGGTGATCATACTCCAATATTTGCTCTACGAAATGTGCAGAAATAGATGGTACATACCCAACATGCCAGCAATGAAGACTTTGAGGCTCATATTCGAACACTATACCCTAAACTAACTAACCAGTCTGAGACACATAGGCTCCCCGAATACCTGGCACGCTTGGTGCATCCAAGCCTGACCTCTGAGGATACGGATTTACTGCAAGCCCCGTTGTCTCACCTGGAAGTACTGCGTGTGATGACAGCCTTGAAGACCGCTAAGTCCCCGGGTGATTATGTATTTCCTGCGGGATTTTAGAAGACATTCCCAGGGATTCAGGCGGATAAATTACTGAACGTATACATGGCATTGCAGAAGAGACGTCTCCGTATTTTCAAGGCCCATGTAGTACTAATCCCGAAGCCTGGCAAAGATCCCCTCGCACCGGGTTCGTACTGCTCAATTTCAATGCTTAACGTGGACCAGAAACTTTTTGGCAATGTTTGGCGGCAAGGTTGTTGCCCTGTCTTCCCCGTTTGGAACATATGGACCAGTCAGGATTTATACTGCATAGGAACACACTACGTAATAAACGCCAAAAAAAAATTCAACCTAGAATACAGTTGCAATAATTGATCAGCTCCGCAACATCAAGAAAAATGAATCAATTGAGAAACCTCAATAGAAGTAAAAGAGAAAAAACCACCGAGAAGAAAAAATTGACTGTCAAAAAATCGTAGCCAGCTCCAAGCGCATGCTGCCCGATGACAAAGGGAGGCTCTGCGCGGTATCCAGGGCTTAGTGAGCCCGATAGTCTGTCAATATCAGCTCTGGTACAAAGGTGGCAACAGTTTACGTGGATAAGAAGGGATAACTTGACAAATACAGGCCCTCCTTGGCCACCCTTGAAGATTAAGGTGTACCTTAATCTCCAAGGTCCAAATTTTTCCCTAACATCCGAATTACACCGTATGTCACACCCCAAAGGTCATGTGCACCATCTCTGTCACGCCCAGCGGTCCAAGCGACTAACACCTCACTTCTTTCAGATACTACCAGTGTTAAGAAACCGATAGCACTAAGAAAACTCCTTTAAACTAAAAAATTAAGATCAAGATGCTGGCTCTATATCACACCCAGAACCATCTGTGTCACGCCCAGCGGTCAAAGCGGTGAGGCCCCTACTCCTGTATCAACCCCAGGGATCAAGCGTACCATCTGTATCTGGCCCAGCGGTCCAAGCGGCCCCTGTATCACACCCAGGGAGAAGCGTACCATCTGTGTAAACCTCACCTTTACTTTCATGCTATCGAAAAAAGCTGACCTAGGCGGGATCGCCAGCGACTGCTCAGCCCGGACTCATAAAAGCGGCAAATGTCAGGCAATGCGCTCAGGCCAGGTTTTTTTTGTTGCTTTTCCGCAGATGTGAATCCGTACGGGTGGGATGTCCAGCATGGGGAGCATTTGATCATTGCATATAGTGTGCACGCGGTGTTCTGATTGGCTGAGTGTTCCGAACAGTGTGGCATCTGACTTTATGGTGTTTTTGGAACTCTCACTCACGGGCCAAACGTGTTTTATTGTGGTCAGTTTACTAAAACCACTGTGGTGTCGTTGCGTATCGGTCGGATTGATCTGGGTTTTCGTGTTCATGTGTTTGTCTAAGGGTTACGTGTCCCCCCCCCCCCCACCTGTGATCTGCCCATCAGTTGCTTCAGGCCGAGGTCTCGGAGCCTGCCTGATCACATGCGTCTGACTTGGGGTTGAGGGGGAGGTCATATTGGGTGAATTCAACAACCATGATGCGAGTTTTATTATACTGACACATTTCATGCTGTGCATTGATATCATATTTTCCAGTATTAACATTGGCACCAGTACAGCTCACAGTTGGTATATGCCCGTGCTTGCCTTGGTACCTCTCTCTGCTGTAGGATGGTGGTGGTAAGAGGCACCAGTAAGGCTTACAGCTGCTATGGTTTGTCTGTACCACCTCACCTCTCTCTACTGCCCCTCGCCCTTGGGTGCCACCTGTGGGTAGGGGGCAGGAGTACAGCTCAGAGTTTTTATGGTATGTCCATGCTTGCCTTGGTATCTCTCTCTGCTGTAGGATGGTGGTGGTAAGAGGCACCAGTAAGGCTTACAGCTGCTATGGTTTGTCTGTACCACCTCACCTCTCTACTGCCCCTCGCCCTTGGGTGCCACCTGTGGGTAGGGGGCAGGAGTACAGCTCAGAGTTTTTATGGTATGTCCATGCTTGCCTTGGTATCTCTCTCTGCTGTAGGATGGTGGTGGTAAGAGGCACCAGTAAGGCTTACAGCTGCTATGGTTTGTCTGTACCACCTCACCTCTCTCTACTGCCCCTCGCCCTTGGGTGCCACCTGTGGGTAGGGGGCAGGAGTACAGCTCAGAGTTTTTATGGTATGTCCATGCTTGCCTTGGTATCTCTCTCTGCTGCCTCTCGCCCCCTGGGTGCCACCTGTGGGCAGAAGCAGCCGGTATGCTGGAGGGGTGAGTGGGGTGGATGGCGGGAAGGGGGGAAGGGGCATTAGGGGTCACGGGGGTGGGGGGGGAAGGAAAAAAAAACAAATAATAAAATCTTACCTGCAGCCGTCCCCGTCGCCCTATTCTTCAACTCTTCAGGAAGGCACAGGCTCCCAGAATGCCCTGCGACAAATCCTGAAGCTGCTTTTGCGCAGAGAGCAGCCTGAGCGCCCTCCGTTTGTGCTCCATGACAGTCTGTGCAGCTGCGCTGCGGTTGGAGAGAGCTTTTGCTGCGCACAATGGTTTGGCCGGCCTGAGACGGCTGGCCAAACCATCATGCGCAGTGATGGGAGTGCACAACCACTCCCCTCAGTGCCTGTCACTACCAGGCCCCGCCCCCAAGACCCGGCCGGAAATGAAAAATAAAACGAGCGCACTTTTATTGTTCCTTCCCTGACATTTTTTTTTGGGGGGGGGGGGGGGGGACGCTCCTCCCCCACAGCAGAGGACCCTCTGCTGCCTGTGGGTAGGGGAGAGGCTGGTAGGGGCACAAGTATGGCACGCGGCTGGAATGGTATGTCCAAACTCCCATGGTGCTTACCTGCTGTCCCTGGTTACCACCTGTGGGAAGGGGAGAGGTGGGTACGGGGCACAAGTAAGGCTCACAGCTGGTATGGTTTGTACGTACACTCTCCCACACCGGTACCTCTCTGTTGCCCCTCGGCCCCCCGCCCCTGGGTACCACCTGTGTGTAGGGACCACCAGTAAGGCTCACAGCTGGTATGGTATGCCCCTGCTACTCTTGGTACCTCTCTCTGCTTCCCTTCGCCCCCTGGGTACCAACTGTGAGTAGTGTAGTGGTGGGGAGGGGGCACTAGTAAGGATCAGAGAGTTGGTATGGTATGTCCGTGCTTCCCTTGGTTCCTCTCTGCCTCTCGCCCCCTGGGTGCTACTTGTGGATATGATGGTGGTGGTAGGGTGTACCAGTAAGCCTTACAGCTGCTACGGTATGTCCTTACTCCCCCACCCCTCTGCCCCTGGTACCTCTCTCTGCTGCCACTCACCCCTGGGTACCACCTGTGGGTAGGGGCGCCAGTGAGGCTCAGAGTTTTTATGGTATGTCCAAGCTTGCCTTGGTACCTCCCACTTCTGCCTTTCGTCCTCTGGGTGCAACCTGTGGGTAGGGGGCACCAGTAAGGTTCATAGTTGGTACATGCCTGTGCTTCCCTTGGTCCACCTCTCCTGCCTTTCACCCCTGGATACTTCCTGTGGGTGGGATAGAGGTTGGTAGGGGGCACCAGTAAGGCTCACAGCTGGTATGGTATGTCCATGCTTCCCTTACCCCCTCTCTGCTGCTCTTTGCCCCTGGGTGCCACCTGTGGGTGGGATAGAGGTTGGTAGGGGGCACCAGTAAGGCTCACAGCTGGTATGGTATGTCCATGCTTCCCTTACTCCCTCTCTGCTGCTCTTTGCCCCTGGGTGCCACCTGTGGGTAGGGTAGAGTTGAGTAGGGGGCACCAGTAAGGCTCACAGCTGGTATGGTATGTCCATGCTTCCCTTGCTCCCTCTCTGCTGCTCTTTGCCCCTGGGTGCCACCTGTGGGTAGGGTAGAGTTGAGTAGGGAGCACCAGTAAGGCTCACAGCTGGTATGGTCTGTCCATGCTTGCCTTACTCCCTCTCTGCTGCTCTTTGCCCCTGGGTGCCACCTGTGGGTAGGGTAGAGTTGAGTAGGGAGCACCGGGAAGGCTCACAGCTGGTATGGTATGTCCATGCTTGCCTCAGTCCCTCTCTGCTGCCCCTGGGAGCCAGTTATATCTGTCTGCGGTTGGGTCTAGTGACGTGTGGGCGGATGGCATTTCAGCTGGCGTCGCTGGAATGCCCACCCCCGGCTGCAGCTATATTGGGGTCTCTGCTTCGTCACCGTGGAGGGGGAGGAGGGAGGCCGAGCCTGCACCCTGAGGAACCTCCGGATCACACGTCTCTTTCTCTCCCCAGGACCCTGCCCCATCATCACCGGCCACCCTGCCCTAGCAGCACCGGCCACCCTGCCCCGGCTGCTTCTTGTCCGTCTGGCTTTAAGGTACGTCCGCGCCGCAGTATGTGTGTGGAGGGAGAGGGGGGGGGGGGGGGGCGGTCAGAGTCTCGGATCCTGGTCAGGGAGGGGGTGTCCGCATGGGGTGGGAGGCATTGGGCCCAGCCCGCCCTGGGCAGGGGCACAGGGAGCGGGAGTGTTGAGCCAGTCAGGGTAAAGTTGGCGGCCTGGGTGTGGACGGCCGGGGGTCTGGAACTCCTGTCACATGCTGTGGGTCTGCGTGTGGGACGAGGGGGCACGTGGACAGCTGTGCCCTCATGCGGGCATTCAGGGGACCCCTGCCCCACTTGGCTCGCTTTATTTCTGATGATTACTTAAGCTGCGTGGTCTCCAGGCCTGTCCAGGGCTGGAGAGCGCGGGCAACAAGTGCCAACTAGCGCCAACTAGCGCCAGAGTTTTCCATCGATGTTGTCTAAGGAGAAGGCGCCCCTTGACCCCTATCACCCCTCTGTACTGTTGCCTCGGCTGACTGGGCAGTGCCTGTGCTGCACCAGTGACTCCTGCCCTAGAGAGAAGGGGTGGCGCGTGTGGCCTGTCCCTTCAGAGCACCCTGCCCGTTGCAGGCCCCTAGTCCATCTGTGGCTCCTGCACTAGAGTGTGTGTGTGTGTGTGTGTGTGTGTGTGGGGGGGAGAGGTGGGGGGGGGGGGGGTCTGTCCCACCTCAGGCCTAGTCCATCTGTGGCTCCTGCCCGAGAGAGTGTGGGTCTGTCCCACCTCGGGCCCCTAGTCCATCTGTGGCTCCTGCCCTAGTGAGTGGGGGGGGGGGGGGGTTGTGTGTGTGTGTGTGTGGGGGGGGGGGGGGTCTGTCCCACCTTAAGCCCCTAGTCCATCTGTGGCTCCTGCCCTAGTGAGTGGGGGGGTTGGGAGGTCTGTCCCACCTCAAGCCCCTAGTCCATCTGTGGCTCCTCCCCTAGAGAGTGGAGGTCTGTCCCACCTCGGGCCTAGTCCATCTGTGGCTCCTCCCCGAGAGAGTGGGGGTCTGTCCCACCTCGGGCCCCTAGTCCATCTGTGGCTCCTGCCCTAGAGAGTGGGGGTCCTTTCCCACCTCGGGCCCCTAGTCCATCTTTGGCTCCTGCCCTAGAGAGTAGGGCCATGGCCTTTCTGAGGACCCTGTCCTGGTGTTCCTGCCCTACTAAGTAGGGTGCTTCCGTTCATAAGCCCCTAGCCTTTCTGTGGTTCACCGTAAAGAGTACGTGACTGTCCCTTCTGAGCCCCCTGCCCTCCTGTGCCTTCTCTCTGTAGAGAGACGGTGCCTGTCCCTTCCGAGCACCCTGCCCTCCTGTGACATCGGTCTGTAGAGGGGCAGTGACTGTCCCTTCCGAGCACCCTGCCCTCCTGTGACATCGGTCTGTAGAGAGGCGGTGCCTGTCCTTTCCAAGCACCCTGCCCTCCTGTGCCTTCTCTCTGTAGAGAGGCAGTGACTGTCCCTTCCGAGCACCCTGCCCTCCTGTGACATCGGTCTGTAGAGAGGCGGTGCCTGTCCCTTCTGAGCACCCTGCCCTCCTGTGCCTTCTCTCTGTAGAGAGGCGGTGCATGTCCCTTCCGAGCACCCTGCCCTCCTGTGATATCGGTCTGTAGAGAGGCGGTGCCTGTCCCTTCTGAGCACCCTGCCCTCCTGTGACATCTGTCTGTAGAGAGGTGGTGCCTGTCCCTTCCGAGCACTCTGCCCTCCTGTGGCATCGGTCTGTAGAGAGGCAGTGACTGTCCCTTCTGAGCACCCTGCCCTCCTGTGACATCTGTCTGTAGAGGGGCAGTGACTGTCCCTTCCGAGCACCCTGCCCTCCTGTGCCTTCTCTCTGTAGAGAGGCGGTGCATGTCCCTTCCGAGCACCCTGCCCTCCTGTGACATCGGTCTGTAGAGAGGCGGTGCCTGTCCCTTCCGAGCACCCTGCCCTCCTGTGACATCGGTCTGTAGAGGGGCAGTGACTGTCCCTTCCGAGCACCCTGCCCTCCTGTGCCTTCTCTCTGTAGAGAGGCGGTGCCTGTCCCTTCTGACCACCCTGCCCTCTTGTGACATCTGTCTGTAGAGGGGCAGTGACTGTCCCTTCCGAGCACCCTGCCCTCCTGTGACATCGGTCTGTAGAGAGGCTGTGCCTGTCCCTTCTGAGCACCCTGCCCTCCTGTGCCTTCTCTCTGTAGAGAGGCGGTGCCTGTCCCTTCTGAGCACCCTGCCCTCCTGTGACATCTGTCTGTAGAGAGGCAGTGACTGTCCCTTCTGAGCACCCTCTGAGCACCCTGCCCTCCTGTGCCTTCTCTCTGTAGAGGGGCAGTGACTGTCCCTTCCGAGCACCCTGCCCTCCTGTGACATCTGTCTGTAGAGGGGCAGTGACTGCCCCTTCCGAGCACCCTGCCCTCCTGTGACATCGGTCTGTAGAGAGGCGGTGCCTGTCCCTTCCGAGCACCCTGCCCTCCTGTGCCTTCTCTCTGTAGAGAGGCGGTGACTGTCCCTTCCGAGCACCCTGCCCTCCTGTGACATTGGTCTGTAGAGAGGCGGTGCCTGTCCCTTCCGAGCACCCTGCCCTCCTGTGTCTTCTCTCCGTAGAGAGGCGGGGCCTGTCCTTTCTGAGCACCCTGCCCTCCTGTGCCTTCTCTCTGTAGAGAGGCGGTGCCTGTCCCTTCCGAGCACCCTGCCCTCCTGTGACATCTGTCTGTAGAGGGGCAGTGACTGCCCCTTCCGAGCACCCTGCCCTCCTGTGACATCGGTCTGTAGAGAGGCGGTGCCTGTCCCTTCCGAGCACCCTGCCCTCCTGTGCCTTCTCTCTGTAGAGAGGCGGTGACTGTCCCTTCCGAGCACCCTGCCCTCCTGTGACATCGGTCTGTAGAGAGGCGGTGCCTGTCCCTTCTGAGCACCCTGCCCTCCTGTGACATCGGTCTGTAGAGAGGAAGTGCCTGTCCCTTCCGAGCCCCCTGCCCTCCTTAAGGACAGGGAGTGTAGTGTAGTTCCTATCTCCCTTATAGGCTCTGCGCATTGCAATAATATACACTATAGTTTTTGCATAGGACTAAGGTCAGTATGCTCCTATCGAATACATTAAACTTAATTACTTTGTGTGCCGGCTAACTCAGAGGTCACTAGAAACTTCTCGAATGAACAAGAAGGGATTAGTTTCTGACAACCGCATAAACATGACAACTTTGTTTCCCTTAGTATCGGAACGCGTCTCAGAATCATGGAAACCATAGATAACAGTTTCACTCAGTCAATCGTGCATGCTTAGTTTCTCCAAAGCTACACAGAAATAGATAGACATGCGTTTCAATAAAAGGTTTTATTGAACAGTCTTGTTTCTCGTGTAAGAGATACGAGCTGTTACAATCATTAGACTGTAAGCAGGATGTAATACGCACAGCGTAAGCAGTTAGAAGAAATAATACTGCAATAGCATTGTCTTTTAGCTATGACATATAATCATATATACATACATAAATAACACCGGCTAAAAAGTGAATACTCGTCTGATGCTTCTAAATTGTCCTACCCTCATGTACCTAACCCAAGTGTAGTGCGAGGTAAGAAGTAGTTGCTGTTTTCTATAGTATGGTATATACTAAGTTTAGTATGCCAAGAGTCGCTCTAGGTTCTAGTCAGCTCCATACCTTTAGAATGAGCGAGGTAGGAATCTCTATCTGGGTCTCAAAATCTAACACTCCGCGAAGAGAGTCAGAACACTGGATGCTGGATTCTCTGCGAGCAGGGATGACCGTGTCTGGTCAGTGCGTCAGGCCGGGATATGGTCTCTTCCGAACTTGCCGTGGCGAACCATGCAGTCAAGTCGTGCTGAGTCGTGCCGTGGTTTGCCATGGTAAGGGAAGGCATATTTATACCTGGAAGGTGCTTAGGAATGCTTGCATTGATGTAAAGTTGGGCAGAGGAAGGAATGATACTGTGGCGGAAACACCTGCATGGACAGAGGCTATCCCTTCATGTGCTGCTAGGTTTAGTCCTAATCTACGTTCCATGTTTGGAATTACCCTATCCCCCACTCCAGGGACTCAAGCAAACGGTATGTTGTTCGCATCAATTATATGCGAGTATTTAAGAGGAAACCTTTATGGTAACGCTACACCACTGCCTTTGCTTGAAGCATTGACAGCCAACAATCTCACACTGTCTATTCTCGTTTTTGAACGAGTGATCGCAGCTACGGAAGCCATTTGCACAGCCCCCTTCGCCGCATCGTCAGCCAATGAATTCCCTGCAACGTGAACGCCATCACATTGGACTTGGTGTGTGTATCACATGAGTATTTTGTAGTCCGTTTTGCAACTGAACCACTTGTTCCCAAAACGTTTTATGCTTGATTGTGCCACCTTTTGCATCTTTGAAACCATTTTGAAGCCAATTCTGTAAATATTCATTGTAAGTTTGAACACAGTAAAAAGAATCGTACACTGAGTGTGGGGAATTCACGATCAGTATTTTCAAGTGCCAATTTGAATGCTTGTAGTTCAGCTCGCTGAGCTGTACAATCTCCTAGAGATTGTGTTTTAGTGACCATTGGTAGGGATTTACCATTGTGCATACAACATTTTACGATCATGCACGCTGCACTGTAAGCTTGCTTACTTTCTGTAGCGGGTTGTGCTGATCCGTCAGTATAAATTATGAATTCATACTGGTCAAGAGGGAGAATCTCAATAGGCAGAGGACGTTCGTATTGCAGGAATGCTTGTGTTTTTAAATAAAGATCAAAAACATATTCAACATCTGTTGCAGCAAGAGAATTAACCGATTGTATCCATCTCTGATGTAAAGCTTTCGCATTCGGAATGCTCGCTTTTGTAACAGCCTCTAAGGCTGGTACTGGAGTCACGTCAATAATGTGTTTCCCCTGAGCTAGGGCTCTTTCTTTTGCTACAGCGGTTTGAACTGCTGTCAGAATTTTTCTGTCGCAGTAAATCTCATTTCCGCTTGTGTATACAAATGTGATTTGTATGCAATTGGTACTTTTTCATCTTCATTAAAAGTTAAGTAGGTGAATCCACATGGACCCGAAATTATTCGGAACACTATATTGCGTGTATTTACGTGTGTTTGTAAGTGATTGTTGCTAACAAGTCAGTTTGTAGTGAACGCAGTATTTCTGTGTATTCCTGTGTCCAATCTTTGATTTTGAAATCAGGTTTGATTAGTTTGTAGAGAGGTTTGACCCTTTCTGCGTAATTTAGAATGCAAGTTCTTCCAAAATTCAGGAAACCTAGAATTGACTGTACATTTTTCAGCATTTTTGGAGGTTGGAACAACACACATTTTTCACAAAAATTTTTTTTGCTGCCAGGCTTTTGCCTTCACTTGAAAGTTCATATCCTAGGAAAAAGACATTGAGGTAGGCAATTCTTGATTTCTTGAAATTAAATTTGTAGCCCTCGGAGGCGAAGCCCAGTATAATGGTGTTCACCCTGTTCAAGTGCCTATCCAGGTCATCGTATGTCAGATAGATATCATCGACATATGACAATGCCTCTTCATCATAAATTTGTAGTAACTCTGTTACTCTTGCTGAGAATAACCCCGGGCTGTTCTTGAACCCTTGTGGGAGTCGACAGAAATGGTGCTGAGTCCCCATTATTGAGAAAGCTGTCAAGTACCTACTTTCAGGTGCTATGTTTTGACAAAAGAAACCATTTGAAATATCCAATGTGGTTTTATATTTTTTACGCAAAATGTTATTCATTAATGCTGTGTGCATTTTGCCCTGCAAATGTCTTAGAACAAGTGTTCAGGTGTCTGTAGTCCAAAACTAGACGATATGTGTTGGCAGGTTTGGAAATCGGAAACAAAGGATTGTTCATTGATGAGGTGCATGTTTCAATCACCCCTTGGTATTCAAGTTGTTCTAAGATCTCTCTGACCTGTTTTTTCGCTTTTTGCTTAATTGGGTACTGCCTTTGTGCAGTAGGTTGACATTTTAATTGGATTTTATGCTGAGGTGAGTCCTCATCCCATTTTACATGATTTTTGTATAATTCTGGGGCCTGGGCTACTGCCCATTTCCTGGCATATGTATACTTTAGGTGTATTGGAACATGGTTGGAGAAGGCTGGCATAATGATGTCTTTGCAATGTGGGCACTCCCTGACAAATTCCGGTGGCCAGTCATTTTCTGCTAGAAGTATATCATAACCCCTTGAAAGTTTCTCCCAAAAGAGTGCTTTCACTTTTCTTGGTATGTCTCCCTCCATCCGGAGTGTTATTTCATTTAACTTTTGTGGAGAACTAACCCTGGTGTCCACAGTCTCTACTGTGTTATACTCATTCAAGTCCACTGTCTCCAGAAGTCCCTTCAGGTTCTGGCGAACTACTGTAACTTCTGCTGCACTGTCCAGCACTGTCTGAGCCCATTCTCCGTTCTTGAGTTGTGTTCTCAGAATTCTCGGCATGTCTGATCTTTAGATCTGCTACTTTCTTCTTGGAGAATTGAGGTTTTGTTTTGTTTTTCTGAACGTGTTGATCGTCTTTGGACTTCACGCGTTCTTCTTTGTGATCCGACCGTCTGCTTCTTTCAGATGTCTGTGACAATATCTGAAAGGTATGAGAGGAGCGTGTATCAGTATCCTGATATCTGTCAGGATTTCTCAAATTATCCCTATTCCTGAGGTTGTACCTCCCTTGAGAGGGCTCCTTTTGAGGAGACCTACCTCGGGATTGAGAACGTTTCTCTTTTGAATGTTTGTAGTTTTCCCACTTCTTTTTAGAAGATGTAGGGTTGTGTTTAATTGAGTTCTTTTCAGGACCCTCAGACAATTGTGGTTTAACTGGTTTTCCACCCAAACTGTCTCTACCTAATTCTTCATAGGATTTTTCTATTATTCTGGGTAGTTCATGTTGGTGTTCTGTTACATCAAATTCCCTTAATTTCTGGCAGATCGCCACTGCTGCTGCCTCCCCTTTAATGTTAGATAATATTATTGTTGAGACCTGGTCGAAGTTCTTTAGTAATTTCATACCTAGATTCAGAGCAGGCTCTGCCCCCTATTCATTTTGAATTTGTTTCAGGACATCCGGTATTACCGCAATAGACGGAACACCATGTGTTTTAGTATAGATGGCAGCAAAGACGGTGCCCCAAGTGGGACAGTCTTCCAGGTGTGGTGTGAACAGATTGTTAGGATTCTGTCTTTCTCATAAGGGCTAGTATTAGGAAATTCTGCTTCAATTTGCTTAATTTTTTGAGCTATCCAGAATGGAATTTGTTCACGTTTTGTGGGCATTTTACCCATGACTGCGTGTGAAGTCTGTGGAGTAATTTTTAGTGTATTCCCCTGATGATGGGTCTGATTTGGAATGGTTATTGGTGGTTGGCCTGTTAAAGTCCGCATCACATATTGTACTAACTGTCTGTAAATTTTTATGAACCCTTTTAGTTGAGTGAGTAATTCATCGTCTGACATTGTTTCAATGTCAGGATGAGGTGTGTAGCTGGCTAAAATCGGCCATGTTGCTCCTGGTCTACCTAGTGGACCGAGCCTGGTAATGTGATTGTAATGTTTTAGGGCGCCTTTAAACCAGAGTTGATGCTCCTGGCATGTGAGTGGAATTTCAATATCCTCGAAGGGAATGTATTCCTCAGGTGGTTCATTTTCTTTGAAGAAGTGAAACACGTGTGTTAGATTTGGGGGTCTCTAGTTGGCACAGGTATGCACTTGTGACAAATAGGGACGCTTGCCTCTAGTCAGGGTAAAGGGGTACACTCCTAAAATAACCCCTGCTCACCCCCTTGGTAGCTTGGCATGAGCAGATAGGCTTATATCAGAGGCAGTGTGTAAAGCATTTGTGAACACATACAGTAATCGAGTGACAACACTACAGATGGACACCACACAGGTTTTATATCAAAAGTAAGTATTCTTTATATAGATTTACCACAAGACCATTAAACGACAAAAATACACAATACTGTTACTTTAGATGGTAGAATTTTGCTTCATCCCAAAGGGCATCACCCGGAATGGTAGTGCCCATCTGGTGTGGAGAATGCTGACCTCTCCTTTGCCCCATCGGTCAAGGCGATCTGCCAGTACCCAGACGTTAAGTCAAACATGCTGCGGTACCGTGCAGCCCCTAGCCGATCTATGAGCTCATCAGCTCTGGGGGATGGGGTGTGCATCAGTCCTGGTGACTGCATTGAGCCGTCGGTAGTCCACACAGAACCAGAGCTCGGGTGTGCCACCCGGCGCAGCAGCCTTTGGGACCAAGACCACTGGGCTGGCCCAAGGACTCCTAGAGGACTCCTAGTGGACTCAATTACCCCTAGCGCAAGCATCTTGGAGACCTCCTCCTTGATGCAAGCCCTTACCCTGTCAGTCACTCTATAGGCCTTGTGCCTCACAGGTGTACTATCCCCAGTGTCCACCTCATGGGCGCACCAATCAGTGGCACCAGGGAGAACAGATCAGAAAATTGTCCCAGCAACTGGTGGCAGTCATTCTGTTGCTCAGGGGTCAGGTTGGAAGAGAGGTTGACACCATCCACTGATCCATCTTGCTCCTGGACCGACAGGAGGTCAGGAAGAGGCTCGGTCTCCTCCTCCATCCCAGCATCTGTTGCCAAGAACATGCCCACTTGGGACCTTTCCAACTGGGGCTTCAAGCGGTTGACATAAGGACCCTCAAGGGGTTCCTGGGAGACCGCAAGTCCACCAAGTAGGTAACCGGACTCTTGCGCTCCACAACCTCAAAGGGGCTGGTCCACTTTTCCTGGAGCGCACAGGGCTCCACTGGGGCCATGACCCACACCTTCTGTTCAGGCTGAAGCTCAACCAGAGTGGCATTCTGGTCGTACCACCGCTTCATCTCCTCCTGGCTGCCTTCCAGATTCGCCTCAGCGAGTTGTCTGGAACGCCTTGTCTGGTTGCTATATACATCCTGGGGCGGTTTCCTGGGAGATTGCTCCCAGCCTTCTTTGCCCAGACTTAGAGGTCCTTTCACTGGGTGTCCATAGAGAAGCTCAAAGGGACTGAACCCTAGAGATTTCTGTGGCACCTCACGGTAAGCAAAGAGCAGGCATGGTAAGAGGACGTCCCACTTACGCCTCTTGGGTTCCTCAAGACCCATTATCGTGCCTTTAAGGGTTCGGTTGAATCTCTCAACTAACCCGTTACCTTGGGGGTGGTAAGGAGTGGTGAACTTTTAGGTTACACCACACTCCTGACACAGGGACTTCATATACTTGGATATGAAGTTGGTTCCCCGGTCAGACACTACCTCGCAAGGGAATCCCACTCTGAAGAAAATTCCCATCAGTGCTCGTCCCACCACGGGGGCCGTCACTGTCCTCGGAGGTATGGCTTCCGGGTACCGGCTGGCATGGTCCACCAAGGCCAGGATGAACCTGTTGCCCGTGGCTGTCTTGAGGTCCAGTGGCCCCACAATGTCACTACCCACCCGTTCAAAGGGGGTGCTGACTACAGGGAGGGGCTGGAGAGGAGCCTTGCGCTTCCTCCCACTCTTTCCACTTGCCTGGCAAGTCTGACATGTCTTGCAGCGAGTGTCTGAACTCCTGTGCATTTGGGGCCAATACAAATGGGTGACAAGCCTTTCAAAGGTGTTGTCCTGCCCCAAATGTCCTGCCAATGGAACATCCTGAGCCAGCCCCAGTAGGAAGGCTCTGAAGCGCTGGGGTACTACCAGCACACGGCCTGACCCAGGCTCAGCAACCTTAGGCTCTGTATACAGGAGATCATTCTCCCAGTAGATCCACTGTGACCCAGACTGATCACCTGCTGCCTGGTCTGCAGCCTGTTGCCGCAGACCCACATGAGAAGGGCATTCTTTCTGCTCCTGGCAGAATTCCCCCCTGGAGGGGCCTCCTTCTTGCTGCCAATGGGTCAGCTCAGGTAGGTTTCCCAGTTTGGCTACCTGTTCCTATGTAGGCTCCAGGGCATCCCCCTCAGGGTCTGCTCCCTCCTGGACCGTGGGAACTTTGGGGGCCGGTTTCCCGCGCCCCCTGCCTCTACTCTTGACTGCAGGTACCTGGGCCTCCCTCTCGGGCTTCAGGTCCTCTTGAGCAACTTTACTCGCTGCCATTGACCGGGTGGTCACACACGCTCAGTCAGGCAAACCCAACATTTCTAAATGAGCACTCCGCTCCACCTTCGCCCAAGGTGAGCTCTCCAAGTCATTCCCTAACAAACAGTCAACAGGCATGGCGGGCCTCACAGCTACCTGAAGAGTACCAGAGAGACCCCCACCCCCCCCCGACTCAAAGGGAACCTGAGCCACCTTGCAGTGACTGTGTTGTCAGCGGCAACAACTGGGTAGAATGCTCCAGGGACAACCTGCTCTTGAGATACCGGGTGACACTTGACAGCTGTCACACTGGCTCCTGTATCTCTAAGAGCCTCCACTCTATGGCCATTGATGGTCCCCCACTGCCTGTATTTTTTAGTGTCATCAGGCAGCTGGGTCCTGGGGACCACCTCACAGTCTCCTAATGAGACGAGGGACATCTCTGCGGGACCCCACCCACCTTGGGCACCCATCTCCTCACCCAGGGCTACACTAGCCATCTGCTGGGGGGCTGCACCAGTGGGTGCTGGTTTTCCAAACAGGCGACATTTGGGTTAATTGGCAAAATGACCCAGTTCTCCACTTTTGTAGCATTTTGGGGGCCCTCTTTGAACAGGTGGACCTGTCGGGGCCCATGATGGTTTCTGGGGGGGGAGGCTGAGAACCTTTCCCTTGGTTCCCTTGGGGATTACTTTGGGGCCTTCTATAGAACTCCCTCTGTTTACCCTTGTCCCCCCCACTCTTCTGCTGGGGACCCTGCCCACTCTTGGCTGAGTCTCCCACGTGACCCTTGTGGACCCTGGTACTGACCCAGCGGTCCACCTCCTCAGCAAGCTTCCTAGCATTAGTCAGCCTACTATCAATCAGGTGCTGGAGTAGCTCAGGAAAACAGTTACTTGACAAGTGCTCCCATGCAATTAAATCAAGAAGCCCCTGAAAATCATCAACTTTGCTACCCTTCACCCAACCATCCAATGCTCTGCTGAAAAAAAGTGACATATTCATCATAGGTACTGTTTGCTATCTTGGTGCAACCCCTGAACCTCTGTCTGTACATCTCAGGAGTCAAACCATATCTAGACATCAATGCATCTTTCATGTGGGGATAGGAATTATAGACATCAGAAGGCAAGTCTAGCAGTGTGTCTCGCCCCTCACTAAGGAACCGCCCCCACAACCCCGCTCCCCAATCCTTCTCAGGGACCCGGTGGGAAGACATGGCTACCTCATAGGCCTTGAACCACTGCCCAATATCATCATTTAAAAAAAATTCCTTCACCACATCTTTAGGGATGTACACTCTAGATTCCACAGGCATTGACGGTGTGCTGCCACCAGAGGGAGCAATATCTAAGCTTTTGGCTTTCAACTCCAAATCCCTCATGTTCAAACTGTAGCTTCTTCTGTTCTAGGGCTAACTTTCTACTTTGCATTTCAAATTCTAACTGGCCACTTAACTTGAGCTTGGTCAGCTCCATTTTGTGCATCCTACACTCTTTTCTATATGCCACCTCCTCTGGAGATAGACTTTTACCAGAAACACTGCTCCCGGCAGGGGAAGGGGTTCTCCCTCTTGAGCCCACTGGCCCTTCCAGCTGCTCCTCTGCATTATCATCATCAGTGGTATTCCTTGCTTCTACCCAGGCCCTCAGCGCCTTGTAGAACTCTGGCTTATTTTTGCATCCAGTAGTAGAAACATTGAATTTCTTGCAGAAGAACTTTAGCTGTTTTACTGGGTAGCTGTCCAGTTTCTCTTCTTCCCACTGCCACTCATTCTCAACAGAGACTATGGATGCTGCTTTCTCCACCATGGTTAAGCTTGGCAGTACTCAAAAATAGAAAGTCCCTAAAAGAAATCTACCACAAGTATTGGTTGCGCTATGGTCTGCGCTCACTAAGTAGTGTTCACCAATCCCTGTACATGAGTCACAAATGCAAGTCCAGAATCCTCACCGCTGACCATCAATGTTAGACTTGGGGGTCTCCAGTTGGCACAGGTATGCACTTGTGACAAATGGGGACCCTCGCCTCTAGTCAGGGTAAGGGGGTACACTCCTAAAATAACCCCTACTCACCCCCTTGGTAGCTTGGCACGAGCAGACAGGCTTATCTCAGAGGCAGTGTGTAAAGCATTTGTGAACGCATACAGTAATCAAGTGACAACACTACAGATGGATACCAGACAGGTTTTATATCAAAAGTAAGTATTCTTTATATAGATTTACCACAAGACCATTAAACGACAAAAATACACAATGCTGTTACTTTAGATGGTAGAATTTTGCTTAGTTCTCTTTAGTTCTTAGATGCGACACTTTAAGTCAATGTACCTTTTAGATGCGACACGCAGGGCAACGAAAGTGTTGCAACGATGTTGATGCGAGTACGTTTTTGGTGCAAAGAAATAAAGACGTGAAGATCTTCCAGATGCGGTACGCTTCCCGATGTTGCGAGAAGACTCGACTTGATGCTTCAGCTGCAGTGGCGACACACTTTACACGATGCGACGACAGCGGCCTTGGCAGCGACCTTCTTCTCAGACGTTGCAAGACGCTTCCGCTCAATGCGATGTTGCAGCGGCGACACCCCTTTACGCGATGCGACGACCGCAGCTCCGATGGCGGCGCGCTTCTCCGTGGATGCAAGGCACTTTTTTTGATGCGGTGCAATGCGACCACCATGATGGCTGCGATGGTGACACGCTTCTTCCTCGATGCGAGACTCTTCTCTTGATGCGGTGCAATGTGTCCGCTATGATGGCTGCGATGGCGACATGCTTCTTCGGCGTTGCGAGACACTTCCTGGATGATGCGAGACGCTTCCGCTCGATGTGATGCTGCAGCGGCGACCCACTTTACGAGATGCGACGACAGCAGCTCCGACGGCGGCACGCTTCTCCTTCTTGAGTCACGCTTCCAGCTCCTTGCGACACGCAGTCCCTCAGAAGGCCCAACAACAGCAGCAGGCACTTCCAAAGAACTCTAGGGAGCTGGGGGGTGAAGTCTGTTGTTCCGGAGACTTCAGCAGGAGGCAGGCTCGTTTCCAAGCCCTTGGAGATCCTTCACAAGTTGAGCAAAAGTACATACAAAGTTCCTTGCTCCTCTCTTTGGCAGTAGGCAACCCCTGTAGGCCAATCCCCCAGTTTCAGGGATAGTCTCTCCTCAGATTCTTCTTGGTTCCTCTCCTCAGCAGAGTTTCTTCTTCTTTCCCAAAGTGATCTAATTTCTTGGGATCAAGGTCCCAATACTTATACTCCAAAATCCTTTGTCCTCTGAGGGCAGAGGGGCCTTTGCCTTGTTCAAACCAGTTCCGGTCAGTCCTGAAGCACTTCGTTTACCTGATTCCTTCTTTCCTTTCAGCGTGCAGGGCAGAGACATCAGACGCACCACAGGAGGTGGAGCCAGCATTGTGGAGGGAAGGCACAGGCCTATTCAGGTCCCAGGTGCAACTCCTCCCACCCATCTAGATGCAGATATCTCTATTCACCACTGGGACACCTCACCCTGTCTCCTGGAATTCCCCAGCCCTGTCACTCAAACTCCAGACAGGGAATACACAGACTAGCAGAGGCAGGTTTGAATGGTTAGACAAGAAAATGCCTACTTTCTAAAAGTGGCATTTTCCAACACAGAATGTTAAAACCAACTTCACTAAAAGATGTATTTTATCATTCTGAGTTCAGGCATACTAAATTCAAATTTCTACCATGTTCCCTGAGTCAGTTAGGATTATAGGATGTAATAACCAAACTGCCCATTCTGGCCTATGGCGAACAGGTAGCTTTGCAATAGTGAAAAATGAAAATGGCTGTAATTCACTATTAGAACATGCCACACACACACAAGGGCATGTGCTACCTTATCCTTAAAATGCACCCTGCCCTTGGGCCTACCATAGGGGTGTCTGATATGAAGAAAAGAGAAGGTTTAGGGGCTGGCAAGTGGGTGCACTTGCCCAGTCAGCATGACAGTACCAGACTGCACGCAGGCTCTGCAATGGCAGACCTTAGACACACGTTTACAGGCTGCTTCTGTGGGTGGCACAACCAGTGCTGCAAGCCTACCAGCCGTATTTGGATTTACAAGCCCTGGGCACTCCTGGTGTACTGTACTTGGGTCTGACAGTAAACCAAACCAACCAATCATGGAATCACAAATCATACATCAATTTACAATAGGGAGCACTTGCACTGTGGCACTGGACAGCAGTGGCACAGTGCCCTGAGCAACTAACACCAGCAAAAACATATGAGGCAACAGCGAAAAATGGAAGGGAGACCCACGATAATGTGCCAGGTCTAACAACGTGTTACAGGATTTGATTATGGGAATGTAATCCACAAATAAAATACCTCGTTCTGAAAAGATTCATGTGCCTCTATCACAAAATCAGCTCTACCACCTCTTGGTGATAGGCCATGTTTTATAAGTTTTAGAATGATGGCTCTCCTTCAATTTGGATGGATGTTTATAACACCCTCATCGATTTTTCATTTAAACCTGTAGTATTAAAGGCTGCTACGACTTGGTCAGCCGCAGCCTCTGTATTATCCCCATTTTGAGACATTGTTTTTTAGAAAAATGCAGAACAAGTTTCAAGGAAACAAAGATAAGGTGCACAATATTTTGGAACACTGTATCCTTCAACATTGAACAAACCAAACAGCTTATACATAGGATTCTCGTCCTACTCAGCTATGGCGGATATTATCCCTACCCTCTCCAGATGTCTCATGGAGTATTATGAGTAGGGGTCTCTGTGGAAAGCACGACTGAGTTACTTCAGTGCCCAGCGTTAAATTAGTGCCTTACCAAACATTGGGCACCATGTATTGTAGTTCCTATATCCCTTATAAACTCTGCGCATTGGAATAATATACACTATAGTTTTTGCATAGGACTAAGGTCAGTATGCTCCTATCGAGTGCATTAAACTTAATTACTTTGTGTGCCAGGTAACTCAGAGGTCACTAGAAACTTCTTGAATGAACAAGAAGGGATTAGTTTCTGACAACTGCATAAAAATGACAACTTTGTTATCTATTGTTTCCACGATTCTGAGACGTGTTCCGATTCTAAGCGACAGTTTCACTCAGTCAATCGTGCATGTTTAGTTTCTCCAGAGTTGCACAGAAATAGAAGGGCGTTTCAATAAAAGGTTTTATTGAAAAGTCTTGTTTCTCGTGTAAGAGATATGAGCTGTTACAATCATTAGACCGTAAGCAGGATGTAATGCGCACAGCGTAAGCAGTTAGAAGAAATAATACTGCAATAGCATTGTCTTTTAGCTATGACATATAATCATATATACATACATAAATAACACAGGCTAAAAAGTGAATACTCGTCTGCTGCTTCTAAATAGTCCTACCCTCGTGTACCTAACCCAAGTGAAGTGCGAGGTAAGAGGTAGGTGCTGTTTTCTATAGTATGGTATATACTAAGTTTAGTATGCCAAGAGTCGCTCAACGTTCTAGTCAGCTCCGTACCTTTAGAATGAGTGAAGTAGGAATCTCTATCCGGGTCTCAAAATCTAACACTCCGCGAAGAGAGTCAGAACACTGGAAGCTGGTTTCTCTGCGAGCAGGGATGACAGCGTCTTGTCAGTGCGTCAGGCCAGGGTATGGTCTCTTCCGAACTTGCTGTGGCGAACCGTGCATGCCATGGTAAGGGAAGGTATATTTATACCTGCAAGGTGCTTAGGAATGCTAGCATTGACGTAAAGTCGGGCAGAGGAAGACGTCATGGATGAACCCCTAAGGATGTAGTTCATGCATAATAGATGAGTTCTTGGAGAAATCAATAATCCTAGCCAGGGAAAGTCCCGTTCGGCTTAAGGGTCTGGGTTCTAAGAACTCGTCACGACGTGGGATGGAAGGATGTAGGTGACCATGCCTGTATTTGGTTAGCATGGCTAATGCCTAAATAAGGGCTGGGATTCTATGCCTAAATTAGGGCAAAGCGAGTTGTGCCAATATAAGGACATGATTCAGGGAAACCTATATACGGGTATCTAAATCGAAACGAAACACATCACAATAAAGAGTACGTGCCTGTCCCTTCTAAGCACCCTGCCCTCCTGTGACATCGGTCTGTAGAGAGGCAGTGACTGTCCCTTCCGAGCACCCTGCCCTCCTGTGACATCGGTCTGTAGAGAGGCTGTGCCTGTCCCTTCTGAGCACCCTGCCCTCCTGTGCCTTCTCTCTGTAGAGAGGCAGTGCCTGTCCCTTCTGAGCACCCTGCCCTCCTGTGCCTTCTCTCTGTAGAGGCAGGGACTGTCCCTTCCGAGCACCCTGCCCTCCTGTGACATCGGTCTGTAGAGAGGCAGTGCCTGTCCCTTCCGAGCACCCTGCCCTCCTGTGACATCTGTCTGTAGAGAGGCGGTGCCTGTCCCTTCTGAGCACCCTGCCCTCCTGTGCCTTCTCTCTGTAGAAAGGTAGGGACTGTCCCTTCTGAGCACCCTGCCCTCCTGTGACATCGGTCTGTAGAGAGGCGGTGCCTGTCCCTTCTGAGCACACTGCCCTCTTGTGCCTTCTCTCTGTAGAGAGGCAGTAACTGTCCCTTCCGAGCACCCTGCCCTCCTGTGCCTTCTCTCCGTAGAGAGGCGGTGCCTGTCCTTTCTGAGCACCCTGCCCTCCTGTGACATCTGTCTGTAGAGGGGCAGTGACTGTCCCTTTTGAGCACCTGAGTAGGGTCCTAGTCCATCTGTGGGTGAGGGAGGGCACAGGTAGAGGGTGAGCACAGGCGGTGGGCGAGGGGGGCACAGGCTGTGAGCGAGGGAGAGTGAGGGAGGGCACAGGCAGAGGCGTGAGGGCACGCAGGAAGCAGAAATGTTCGGTGGGGCACCAGGGTAAGCTCGCTCTTGGTCCGTCTCTTTCTCCAAGTCAACCTAGACTACCCTGAGCAGTGCAGCAACAAGAAGGCGCCTTAAGCCTCATCCTACCAGCGCAGCACTTGCGTCTCCAAGAAACCAATCCGAAAAGCTGCCAGGTCGATTTAGTAAAAGTCAAAAAGTATTTTGATTAAAATAAATTCCTGACAAAAAATTATTAGCTGCAGAGTTGGGGTTCCTCAGGGACAGTTCCAGTCCACATAGCTTATCCATGCTGTTTGCAGTCAGTGAATGTTCTGTGCAGTACCCTCAGGTGGCCACTGGAGGAGTCTGCCTCCTGCAACAACAGAGCACAGTTCCCAGCTCCTGCTCTTGCCCTCAGTCAAGCTGGAAGGGCTGGGCAGGAGTCAGTTAACTTCTGCAGGCTCTGCCTAATGCTGCCAAACCTCAGAGTAAAAAATTAGCTAGCATTTGCACGCAATTCTATTAAGGACAGGGAGGTGTGGATTATTGCTGCTTTTTTAATTTTTTTTAACTGAAAAAACACGGCAGCCAATGAAAAGCTTTTTAACATTATAGAAAGAACATTTCCAATGGTACTTTGCATATAACGGGGCTCGACAAATCTACTCGACCTCTCGTATTTGCGAGGTAAATTTAAGGAGATCGAGCTATTTTTAGGTCCTACTCGCCCTTTCTGGCGAGTAAGAAAACATACTAACATTTGTCATCTGTCTTTGAAAACGGAGCAAATGTGACAAGATAACAAGATTTAAAGGCCTTTTTATTGCTCACAAAGCAAATGAGCAATAAAGATGCCTTTAAACATTGTTATCTTGTCACATTTGCTCCGCTTTCAGAGACGGAGGTCAAGTAGGTTACTGTTAGGTCGAGGCGATTTTTTAAGGTACTAGACCTGCAGGACTAGTAATATTTTTCAGACTTTTCGAGCCCTGATATAACCATCAATCATGGGCTAGCAGTGCATAGAAGCCGCCATCTTAAGAGCCTCTTTCTTTGCTCCGCACACTCTATTAAATCCAACTGCAATAACGACGAGCATCACTCGTAGGGCCCACTCCAACGGCCATCTAACATGAGCGCAAAAGCTCATACCGGAGCATGAAGTGTCACCCACGATATGAATACTGGACAGGATCCTTCTGTTTTTCGATCTGAACATTGAAGAAAAAGACGAACCGTAAAATTCACATAACACAGACTATATCTACGGGTGGGTCAAATCACAACAATAGTGTGACATTGGGCGGGATAATCCTCGCCTCCGTGTCCTTAATAGAATTGAAAATTCTTGGGGCGAATGCTAGCAAATGTTTTATTCTATTTCAGGACTGGAGGCTCAGATTATTGCTAGTTTATCGCTTATCAAATACAGCAGTAATATCGCCCACACGTTTATAATAAAACTATTTAAATGTAGACTCAGATGACCAATCAGCTGATCTCATAATATCCTGGATAGTGGAACCCAACATAAATGACTTGGAGGGCATAGCCCCCACCATAATGAGCACCAAACACCTCCGTTTCAGTACCATTCCACCTTGATTGATTTTAACCACCGAGCAATTGTGGCAGAGGAAACGGGTTTGAATCTGTTTTTGCAAAGCAATCAACAATTGAGTTGAACCCTCAGGCCGCAAAGTACGAGCGCATTCCTCTGAAGCTCTCAAACCTTGACACGCTCACAATTTAACATTAGCAGGAAATGCATTCTACTCTATACAGCGAGGGAAAGGTTGTCGTTCTGCCAGTGATGGTAAAGGAAACTCTTTAGGACTAAACACTCTACTTGTTAAGTCCAGAACTCTCACATCCGAAGTACGTCTACAGGCAGATCAACAGAGGAGCATAGCCAGCTCAGCTAACAACTGTTTCATAGACACATGAGAATTGTCCGGCCATTGTTCAAAGAGAGCCAGGACCAATGATACATCCCACAAAAATGAATGCTTAGCTTTCGGAGGATTAGCCACCCAGATACCCTTAAGCAGTTTACAAACCACCGGGTGCATATTCAACGGCTTACCATCCACCTGGGTATGGACTCAGAAATGGGCAATTGAAAATTATTCACCAATCTGTTAGACAAACCAGCCGAAACTTTGTCAGACAGAAAATTCACAACGTGGGGTAATTCTGCCCCCACCGGATCCACGTGCTGTTCCAAGCACCAACGCACCCAGCATCGCCACGCTGAAGAATGTCCTTTCCTGGTGGAAGGGGCCCAGGCCTGTTGTATGAAAGTTGAAGCAATGTTTGAAATACCTGCCAATTCCCACTGTTGCCCTAAAGCATCCAGACCATTAGGGACAACCGCTTCGACATTGTCATCCGATGCAGTTCTCCGTGAGGGCCCTGGAGCATTGTCTGAGATGACGGAAGGAGCGGAGGATAATTGCACACAGTTTCCAATAGAATCGGGAACCAAGGCTGGGATTTCCAAAGAGGAGTTACCAACACTACCTCTTCAACTTCGATTGATCTGGGTTGCCACCCTGGGAATGAGAATGGACAGGGCAAATGCATAGTTGAGATTCGTTGACCAGTCTTTTGAAAAAGTATCTGTTGCTTTCGCTAACGCATCTGGTCTCCATCTGGTGAACGTCTCTAACTAGCGATTCAACCTGCAGGTGAAAAGATCTATCGTGCAAGACCCCCAGATCGCTTGCATCTATTGGAACAGACGCGAATGGAGCTGCTAGTCGCTGTAGTCTGTCCGATAACTGAAATTCCAGTCCACCACAGCACTGGGCTGACCCGGAATGTACTCCCCTATCACCGATATCTGATGACCCGGACAATAGTGACAAAAGTCAATTGGCACGACCTCATACCACCTAACTTGTTGATGTATCTCACAACAGATATGTTGTCCATCCTGAAAAGAATGCAAGAAGAAACTGCGTGGGGGAAGAGGGTCCGTATCGCCAAGGATCCTGTCAACAACTCTTGACAGTTGATGTGAAGAGACAATTCTTGGAGAGACCACCTTCTACTGGTGGAGATACGTCTGCAACACGCTCCTCAACCCCACTGGCTTGCATCTGACTCTATTATCACTTCCGGTTGGGACCTGAAGATGGCCCTACTGTTCCAGGCACCCTCGTGTCCCAACCACCAGTGGATTTCTTCCTGTACTTCCTCTGTCAAAGGAATCTGATCGGTATATGACAGACCCTTCTGAATATGCTGAATTTCCAACTGCTGGAGAGCCTGGTAATGACCCAGGAAAATGGCTTGCTTTGAGGATGTCAACAGGTCCACCAAATGGGCAATCACCCTTAAATAAACCACCTGTCAGAGAGCTGAAGTCAGTTCCTTCTTCATATCATGCAATTTCATTTTGGGAATATTCAGCTTGGCCGACTGGGAGTCGATAAACCCTAGAAAGTCCATCATCTGGGACGGACGAGGAATTGACTTGATTCTGTTGATGATGAAACCCAAATCCTGCAAGAGAGAGATTGTCATCTGTAAATGAAGACTGGCCAAGGATTGTGACTGGGCCATGATGAGACTATCGTCCAAGTAGACGATCATGCGTATTCCATGCTCCCTGAGATGGCCTATCACCGGCTTCATCAGCTTGAGGAAACACCATGGTACTAAAGAAAGCCCAAAAGGAAGGACCAAATATTCCAACTATCTGTTCTTCCATCGGAATTGAAGAAATCGCCAGTGAGGAGAAAAGATGGGAATGGTCATATTCGCATCCATGAGGTCCAGCCGGAACATCCAATCCCCTTTCCATTATAGGTCTGTTAACAGATGGATGCCCTCCATCATGAAATGTTTGTACACTGTGAAGTGATTGAAATCTCTCAAATTCAGAACCAAACTCTGACCATCACCCTGTTTCTGAGCCAAGAAGACGCTGCAGCAGAAACCGCGGGCACTGTCTTTGCAATACGCCACTGCATGCTTCTGCAGCAGGTCTTCTATTTCTGCGTCTGTAAAAGAGCACTCTTTTTCGGGAAAAATGTAACCGCTGAGGGGGGAGACACTTGTTGAGGAGTCTTATAAAACTCTAGATGAAACCCCTGAACTGTCTGCAAAACCCCTGCATCTTGAGATAGTCCTCTAATTGTGGAGGAAAAACTGAACACGACCCCCAAAGTCACTTCTCGGGTAATGACTACGCTTACCTGCTGAATTCTGGGATTGAAATCCCGCTCTATGGCTGCCTCGGTTGAAACGGCGTGCAGAGAATCTTTGTCTGGTGTGGTAGAATGTGCCACCCCTGGTGGAGTCCTAATCTCCTCTACCTCGACAGTATCCACCCCGGGAAGACCTTGATAGTAGAAACGGCCTGGCGAGCAGCCTTTGCTTTGCCAGGCCTGGTTAAGCCTGGAAGACCCGTTTGATGTTCGATTGGGCTTTATCCAGTTATGTAAAGTTACCCACATATTTAGACACATCCTTGACAAATTTATCTCCAAAGAGACAGCCCTCGGGCAAGGGCCCGGCTTCGGCCGAAGCAAGCTTGGTAAGATTAGAATCCATTCAGATAAGGATCGATTTACGCTGTTCAGTTGACACAGTGCAATTCATGTTCCCTCCAATAACCATATATTCCGATTTGTCCAGCCAGCTAATATATTGGGATCCACACGAGTGGCCGTCTCCTTGGCCACTTCCAAAATCTTTGCCAAAGGTCCATCCAAGTCCAATAACTTATCCTGACAGCCACGCCAAGAGCTGTCAATACCCTTTTGAGGATCCTTCACAAATATTTTCAAGAAGGTTGGTGTGTTTGGGTCTATTTCTGGGGTTTCTGCGACCTTGTCGGGGATGTCTGGCCTTTGGCAGTCTGCACAAAGGTGGTTACACAACCTTATCAAAACCCTGTCTCAAATTCTCATGAAGGTACTCCGACACTTCGGGAGCTGGGCCCCAATCAGATGAACCTAGATGGACAGTATCCTGAGGGTTAAAGGTAAAGGGATTGGAGAGACTCGCATTGGCAACACGTGGCTTAGCGGAGGCAGATTTATTCGCCTTTTTCTCCTTGGGCGGAATATGATCTGAATGGGGAGAGTCCATATCCTTATCGGTGTGATTCCCATCCTTACGCTTGTGCGGTGCACTCTTGGAAGCCGAGGGGGGCTGAATATCCATGGTCACTCAAATCACCCTAAGGGATTAGCCAGAACGCCTGTGTGAGGCCACCTTAAAGACTTGGCGTTAGCTTTGCAGGGTGCCTCCGAAGAACCTGGCTGGGTTCCGGTGGTGTTGGATTTTGAAAGCCATATCATTTCGCGAAACACCTTAATTGCGCAGTGATAGGTTTAAGGTCTGAGTCGCCATAATGGGGACAGCAGTCACAATAGCCCTGTGGACTGACTGCTGGACAGACAGAAGCATCCAGGGTGTAACTAAGTTATCTACCAAAAGGGATCGCTGCTGTTCCTCATAACAGAACTTGCATCCTTCCTCCTCAAAGAGAACCCAATCTTTCATTGCAATTGATATTTGTTTATTAAATGAAGGGTAAATGCAAAGTCTGTCTACCAAGGATCAGTCCGGGGGGAGCCACCCAACATGCACACAGATCGAACAAACCTATAAAGGCTCTTAGCTCCTCAGTATCCGCTTTATTCACAAAATTATTGCAGCCCCAGAAGTCGAGGATGTTACGAGTCAAAGGGTTTAATTGAGCGTGCACTCGCTCCACAGCCACGCCGGCGTCGGGACGAAGCTGCAGTAAGCGAGGCAGCGGGAAGCCGAGCGTTGAATAAACGCTGCGGCAAGGAGGATAATGGTAGGACTGTGCGTCGCCCAAAACCAGCCCAATTGGGCTACGTCCGTCCACATAAGGCTCAATGTAATTATCAGGCCCAATATTAGGGATGGCAACGATTTCTGTCACGTGGGAGACCGCAAAAATAACCGCTCTGAAGAGCGCATGGTAACAATTCAAGAACTGCTCCCGAAGGCGGGAGGACCGGAGACACTAGCACGGTAGTAACCGCGGAGTGAAGCGTTCACCGCCTGTAGTCGCGCACACAAGAAATCTCACGAATTTGAGATCTGGAAACGGGTAGCTCGTTCACTCAAGGCATGAGTGCGGGGAAGGAGCTAGCCACAAAAGCAATATCCACATTAACCAATATCAGAAAATTAAGAGCCACTTATCTCCGCTCCAAGTAGCAAATAAAGAGGCTCTTAAGATGGCGATGGTTGGCGGTTGTATGCAGTGTTATGGGAAATATGTTTTTATGAGGTTAAAACGTTTTTCATTAGCTGCTGTTTTTACAGTAAAAGAAGCAATATTCTGAGCCTCCGGTGCTGAAATAGAATTCCTTTGGGCGCTGCAGAGGCCTACGAGGGCAGTAGACCTACCCCCTCCACAGCCACATGTGCCCCCCTCCGTGGCCTCATATACCCCCTCACCTGTCTCCAGTTCAGTCCTTAGTGCTGGCCCTACAGGCTTCAGACCGAGGAGACGTACCCCCTCCTTGGTTCCCAGTTCAGTCCTTAGTACTGGCTCTACAGGCTTCAGACCGAGGAGAAGTACCCCCTCCTTGGTTCCCAGTTCAGACCTTAGTACTGGCTCTACAGGCTTCAGACCGAGGAGACGTACCCCCTCCTGTCTCCAGTTCAGTCCCTAGTATAAGCTATACAGGCTTCAGACCGAGGAGACGTACCCCCTCCTTGGTTCCCAGTTCAGTCCTTAGTACTGGCTCTACAGACTTCAGACCCAGGAGACGAGCCCCCTCCTTGGTTCCCAGTTCAGTCCTTAGTACTGGCTCTACAGGCTTCAGACCGAGGAGACGTACCCCCTCCTTGGTTCCCAGTTCAGTCCTTAGTACTGGCCCTACAGGCTTCAGACCGAGGAGACGTGCCCCCTCCTTGGTTCCCAGTTCAGTCCTTAGTACTGGCTCTACAGGCTTCAGACCGAGGAGACGTACCCCCTCCTGTCTCCAGTTCAGTCCTTAGTACTGGCTCCACAGGTTTCAGACCGAGGAGACGTACCCCCTCCTTGGTTCCCAGTTCAGTCCTTAGTACTGGCTCTACAGGCTTCAGACCGAGGAGACGTTCCCCCTCCTGTCTCCAGTTCAGTCCTTTGTACTGGCTCTACTGGCTCTACAGGCTTCAGACCGAGGAGACGTACCCCCTCCTTGGTTCCCAGTTCAGTCCTTTGTACTGGCTCTACAGGCTTCGGACCGAGGAGACATACCCCCTCCTTGGTTCCCAGTTCAGTCCTTAGTACTGGCTCTACAGACTTCAGACCGAGGAGACGAGCCCCCTCCTTGGTTCCCAGTTCAGTCCTTAGTACTGGCCCTACAGGCTTCAGACCGATGAGACGTACCCCCTCCTTGGTTCCCAGTTCAGTCCTTAGTACTGGCTTTACAGGCTTCAGACCGAGGAGACGTGCCCCCTCCTTGGTTCCCAGTTCAGTCCTTAGTACTGGCTCTACAGGCATCAGACCGAGGAGACCTACCCCCTCCTGTCTCCAGTTCAGTCCTTAGTACTGGCTCTACAGGCTTCAGACCGAGGAGACGTACCCCCTGCTTGGTTCCAGTTCAGTCTTTACTACTGGCTCTACAGACTTCAGACCAAGGATACGTATACCCTCTGGGGTCTAGAGTTCTGTCCTTTGAACCAGCTCCACAGTCTTGACCGGAGTCTGTGACCTGGCCTGGCTTCTAAAGCCCTGAGATGGCCTGGCCTGGCTTCTAAAGCCCTGAGATGGCCTGGCCTGGCTTCTAAAGCCCTGAGATGGCCTGGCCTGGCTTCTAAAGCCCTGAGATGGCCCGGCCTGGCTTCTAAAGCCCTGAGATGGCCCGGCCTGGCTTCTAAAACCCTGAGATGGCCCGGCCTGGCTTCTAAAACCCCGAGATGGCCCGGCCTGGCTCCTAAGGCCCCGAGCTGGCCCGGCCTGGCTCCTAAGGCCCCGAGCTGGCCCGGCCTGGCTCCTAAGGCCCCGAGCTGGCCCGGCCTGGCTCCTAAGGCCCCGAGCTGGCCCGGCCTGGCTCCTAAGGCCCCGAGCTGGCCCGGCCTGGCTCCTAAGGCCCCGAGCTGGCCCGGCCTGGCTCCTAAGGCCCCGAGCTGGCCCGGCCTGGCTCCTAAGGCCCCGAGCTGGCCCGGCCTGGCTCCTAAGGCCCTGAGATGGCCCGGCCTGGCTTCTAAAGCCCTGAGATGGCCCGGCCTGGCTTCTAAAGCCCTGAGATGGCCCGGCCTGGCTTCTAAAGCCCTGAGATGGCCCGGCCTGGCTTCTAAAGCCCTGAGATGGCCCGGACTGGCTTCTAAAACCCTGAGATGGCCCGGCCTGGCTCCAAAGGCCCCGAGCTGGCCCGGCCTGGCTCCTAAGGCCCCGAGATGGCCCGGCCCGGCTCCTAACGCCCCGAGATGGCCCGGCCCGGCTCCTAACGCCCCGAGATGGCCCGGCCCGGCTCCTAACGCCCCGAGATGGCCCGGCCCGGCTCCTAACGCCCCGAGATGGCCCGGCCCGGCTCCTAACGCCCCGAGATGGCCCGGCCCGGCTCCTAACGCCCCGAGATGGCCCGGCCCGGCTCCTAACGCCCCGAGATGGCCCGGCCCGGCTCCTAACGCCCCGAGATGGCCCGGCCCGGCTCCTAACGCCCCGAGATGGCCCGGCCCGGCTCCTAACGCCCCGAGATGGCCCGGCCCGGCTCCTAACGCCCCGAGATGGCCCGGCCCGGCTCCTAACGCCCCGAGATGGCCCGGCCCGGCTCCTAACGCCCCGAGATGGCCCGGCCCGGCTCCTAACGCCCCGAGATGGCCCGGCCCGGCTCCTAACGCCCCGAGATGGCCCGGCCCGGCTCCTAACGCCCCGAGATGGCCCGGCCCGGCTCCTAACGCCCCGAGATGGCCCGGCCCGGCTCCTAAAGCTGTTGCTTCCCTCTCGTGGGTACAAAGGGTGGTGTCCCCCAGACTGCTACGGGGACCCCTGATGCAGGCGTCCATGAAGCATCCGCCAAAACCATATATATCTCACTGTAACCTTTAAAGGATCCCTAAAGCAGTGACGGCTCAGACGGGGTAGTGTAAACAGGGGGTATTCCTACTAGCATAGGGTACCTGCTTGCATGCCCAGATGGGGTAGTGTGTACGCAGGGGGAGCTCTCCTGGCATGGGGTGCCCTGCCCAGACGGTGCAGTGTGTATGCAGGGGGAGCTCTCCTGGCATGGGGTGCCCTGCCCAGACGGTGCAGTGTGTATGCAGGGGGAGCTCTCCTGGCATGGGGTGCCCTGCCCAGACGGTGCAGTGTGTATGCAGGGGGAGCTCTCCTGGCATGGGGTGCCCTGCCCAGATGGGGCAGTGTGTACGCAGGGGGAGCTCTCCTGGCATGGGGTGCCCTGCCCAGATGGGGCAGTGTGTATGGGGTGTACGCAGGGGGAGCTCTTCTGGCACGGGGTGCCCTGCCCAGACGGGTCAGTGAGTACGCATGGGGGAGCTCTCCTGGCACGGGGTGCCTGCCCATTAGGGGCAGTGTGTAAGCAGGGGGGGGGGAGCCCTCCTGGCACGGGGTGCCTGCCCAGACGTGCAGCGAGGGGATGGGTGGGTGATGGGGTGATTCGAAGTCTCTGCCAAGAAGAAATGTGGAACCCAATAGGCGGCCTGGCCACGGCAACCGGAAGTGACCACAGCGCCCAAAACAAATATTGTCTAATGCACGGAACATCTTCTGAGGCTCTGCTGACACATGGCAAAGAAGGGGGGGGGGGTAGTCTGGGAGGGAGGGGGGCGCCGGGTGCCCTCATCTGGGGCCTTTCAAAAGTATAGTAACAGGCTGTGAGCTGGTGAGATTGGTTTGTGTGTGATTCTCCCTAACCTGGGGTGAGCTGTGGGACATGTCCTGATGTGTGGCCCCTAGAGAGGGTTCATTCTCTATAGGTGGGGTTTCGGAGCATGTCCTGTTGTGATGGGTGCGGAGGGGGTCTATAGGCTGTGCTGCAGGGCATTTCCTGATGTGTGGGGGGCTATAGGCTGTGCTGCGGGGCATGTCCTGATGTGAAGGGCCCTATAGGCTGGGCTGCAGGGCATTTCCTGATGTGTGGGGGGTGCTTTAGGGTGGGCCGCAGGGCCTGTCCTGTTGTGGTGGGGGGGCTATAGGCTGGGCCGCAGGGCCTGTCCTGTTGTGAGGGGGGGAGGGTGGGGGCTATAGGCTGGCCGCAGCGCCTGTCATTTTGTGGGTAAAGGGGGCTATAGTCTGGCCTGCAGGGCCTGTCCTGTCATAGTGGGGGGGGGGGCATTGGCTGGGCCTATCGTGTGGTGGTGGGGGGAGGGTGGCTATGGACAGGTCAGGAATGCCTCCACTCACCAGGTTACTTTCTTTACAGCCACAGAGACACCTGCAACCATTCTGTGCTGCAAGGGCACCGAGATGCCGACGGAGGTAGAGGCGGGGGGCGAGGCCCCCGGCGGCAGCTTCTTCGAGGTAAGGAGGTCTTTTCATTTATGTGCACGGGCTCCTGGGGGGGGGGGGGGGCTTCTGCTACGGTGATGAGGCTACACAAAGAATGCCATCTCTTGCTTCGTGGGGCTTCCGACGAGTGGGCTCTTGGCGGGGCTTTAAGTGGGCCGTGGAGTGGTTACAAACGGACCCTGAAACCGGTCCCAATGGGGCCCAGTATCCATGTCCTTAACTGTGTCAAGGTGATCCATGACCGCGAGTCGGTGCCTCGTTGTTTCGCATGTTGTACTTCATGGCACTTTTGCTAAGAGTGATGTCTGTTTCCAGAATGCTGGGTTTCTCTGGCATGTTACGTTGTGTGTGGTGCACACTTTGAACAGAGTTGCAGCCCTCAATGTGTGTAAAATGACCCACGATTGTGAGCTCTGGGGTTGAGGCTTCGCAGCGCGTGGTGAGTGCGCCCATTCAAAACCCAGCACCGAGCCTGGTATTGCGCAGTGCCCGGCAAGAGCGCCCATTCAAAACCCAGCACAGAGCCTGGGATTGTGCAGCGCCCGGCAAGAGCGCCCATTCAAAACCCAGCACCGAGCCTGGGATTGTGCAGCGCCTGGCGAGTGCACCCATTCAAAATCCAGCACAAAGCCTGGGATTGTGCAGCGCCCGGCAAGAGCGCCCATTCAAAACCCAGCACAGAGCCTGGGATTGTGCAGCGCCTGGTGAGTGCACCCATTCAAAACCCAGCACAGAGCCTGGGATTGTGCAGCGCCCGGCAAGAGCGCCCATTCAAAACCCAGCACCGAGCCTGGGATTGTGCAGCGCCTGGTGAGTGCACCCATTCAAAACCCAGCACAGAGCCTGAGATTGTGCAGCGCCTGGTGAGTGCCCCCATTCAAAACCCAGCACCGAGGCCTGGGACTGTGCAGCGCCTGGCGAGTGCACCCACTCAAAACCCTGCACAGAGCCTGGGATTGTGCAGCGCCTGGTGAGTGCACCCATTCAAAACCCAGCACCAAGCCTGGGATTGTGCAGCGCCTGGCGAGTGCACCCATTCAAAACCCAGCACAGAGACTGGGATTTTGCAGTGCCTGGTGAGTGCCCGTTCAATACTCGGGACAGAGCCTGGAATTTCGCAGCGTGCCTGGTGAGAGCGCCCATTCAAAACTCAGCACCGAGCCTGGGATTGTGCAGCGCCTGGTGAGTGCTCCCATTCAGAACCGAGCCTGGGCTTGTGCAGCACCTGGCAAGTGCACCCATTCAAAACCCAGCACAGATCCTGGGATTGTGCAGCGCCTGGCGAGTGCACCCATTCAAAACCCAGCACAAAGCCTGGGATTGTGCAGCGCCCGGCAAGAGCACCCATTCAAAACCCAGCACAGAGCCTGGGACTGTGCAGCGCCTGGTGAGTGCACCCATTCAAAACCCAGCACCGAGCCTGGTATTGTGCAGTGCCCGGCAAGAGCACCCATTCAAAACCCAGCACCAAGCCTGGGATTGTGCAGCGCCTGGTGAGTGCACCCATTCCAAACCCTGTACCGAGCCTGAGATTGTGCAGCGCCTGGTGAGTGCCCCCATTCAAAACCCAGCACCGAGGCCTGGGACTGTGCAGCGCCTGGCGAGTGCACCCATTCAAAACCCTGCACAGAGCCTGGGATTGTGCAGCGCCTGGTGAGTGCACCCATTCAAAACCCAGCACAGAGCCTGGGATTGTGCAGCGCCTGGCGAGTGCACCCATTCAAAACCCTGCACAGAGCCTGGGATTGTGCAGCGCCTGGCGAGTGCACCGATTCAAAACCCAGCACAGAGCCTGGGATTGTGCAGCGCCTGGCGAGTGCACCCATTCAAAACCATGCACAGAGCCTGGGATTGTGCAGCGCCTGGTGAGTGCACCCATTCAAAACCCAGCACCAAGCCTGGGATTGTGCAGCGCCTGGCGAGTGCACCCATTCAAAACCCAGCACAGAGACTGGGATTTTGCAGTGCCTGGTGAGTGCCCGTTCAATACTCGGGACAGAGCCTGGAATTTCGCAGCGTGCCTGGTGAGAGCGCCCATTCAAAACCCATTACCGAGCCTGAGATTGTGCAGCGCCTGGTGAGTGCCCCTATTCAAAACCCAGCACCGAGGCCTGGGACTGTGCAGCGCCCGGCGAGAGCCACCCTTTCAAAACCCAGCACTGAGGCCTGGGATTGTGCAGCGCCTGGCGAGTGCACCCATTCAAAACCCTGCACAGAGCCTGGGATTGTGCAGCGCCTGGTGAGTACACCCATTCAAAACCCAGCACTGAGGCCTGGGATTGTGCAGCGCCTGGTGAGTGCACCCATTCAAAACTCAGCACCGAGCCTGGGATTGTGCAGCGCCTGGTGAGTGCACCCATTCAGAACCGAGCCTGGGTTTGTGCAGCACCTGGCGAGTGCACCCATTCAAAACCCAGCACAGAGCCTGGGATTGTGCAGCGCCTGGTGAGTGCACCCATTCAAAACCCAGCACCGAGCCTGGGATTGTGCAGCGCCTGGCGAGTGCACCCATTCAAAACCCAGCACCGAGACTGGGATTGTGCAGTGCCTGGCGAGTGCACCCATTCAAAATCGAGCCTGGGCTTGTGCAGCACCTGGCGAGTGCACCCATTCAAAACCCAGCACAGAGCCTGGGATTGTGCAGTGCCTGGTGAGTGCACCCATTCAAAACCCAGCACCGAGCCTGGGATTGTGCAGCGCCTGGCGAGTGCACCCATTCAAAACCCAGCACCAAGCCTGGGATTGTGCAGCGCCTGGTGAGTGCACCCATTCAAAACCCAGCACTGAGCCTGGGATTGTGCAGCGCCTGGCGAGTGCACCCATTCAAAACCCAGCACTGAGCCTGGGATTGTGCAGCGCCTGGTGAGTGCACCCATTCAAAACCCAGCACAGAGCCTGGGATTGTGCAGCGCCTGGTGAGTGCACCCATTCAAAACCCAGCACAGAGCCTGGGATTGTGCAGCGCCTGGTGAGTGCCCCTATTCAAAACCCAGCACCGAGGCCTGGGACTGTGCAGCGCCCGGCGAGAGCCACCCTTTCAAAACCCAGCACTGAGGCCTGGGATTGTGCAGCGCCTGGCGAGTGCACCCATCCAAAACCCTGCACAGAGCCTGGGATTGTGCAGCGCCTGGTGAGTGCACCCATTCAAAACCCTGCACAGAGCCTGGGATTGTGCAGCGCCTGGCGAGTACACCCATTCAAAACCCTGCACAGAGCCTGGGATTGTGCAGCGCCTGGTGAGTGCACCCATTCAAAACCCAGCACAGAGCCTGGGATTGTGCAGTGCCTGGTGACTGCACCCATTCAAAACCCAGCACCGAGCCTGGGATTGTGCAGTGCCTGGTGAGTGCACCCATTCAAAACCCAGCACCGAGCCTGGGATTGTGCAGCGCCTGGTGAGTGCCCATTCAATACTCTGCACAGAGCCTGGAATTTCGCAGCGCGCCTGCGATTTCGTAGGGCGCCTGGGAGTCTGCAGTGCCTGGTGAGAGCGCCCATTCAAAACCCAGAACCGAGGCCTGGGATTGGGCAGTGCCTGGTGAGAGCGCCCATTCAAAACCCAGCACTGAGCCTGGGATTGTGCAGTGCCTGGTGAGAGCACCCATTCAAAACCCAGCACTGAGCCTGGGATTGTGCAGCGCCTGGCGAGTGCACCCATTCAAAACCCAGCACTGAGCCTGGGATTGTGCAGCGCCTGGTGAGTGCACCCATTCAAAACCCAGCACAGAGCCTGGGATTGTGCAGCGCCTGGTGAGTGCACCCATTCAAAACCCAGCACAGAGCCTGGGATTGTGCAGCGCCTGGTGAGTGCCCCTATTCAAAACCCAGCACCGAGGCCTGGGACTGTGCAGCGCCCGGCGAGAGCCACCCTTTCAAAACCCAGCACTGAGGCCTGGGATTGTGCAGCGCCTGGCGAGTGCACCCATCCAAAACCCTGCACAGAGCCTGGGATTGTGCAGCGCCTGGTGAGTGCACCCATTCAAAACCCTGCACAGAGCCTGGGATTGTGCAGCGCCTGGCGAGTACACCCATTCAAAACCCTGCACAGAGCCTGGGATTGTGCAGCGCCTGGTGAGTGCACCCATTCAAAACCCAGCACAGAGCCTGGGATTGTGCAGTGCCTGGTGACTGCACCCATTCAAAACCCAGCACCGAGCCTGGGATTGTGCAGTGCCTGGTGAGTGCACCCATTCAAAACCCAGCACCGAGCCTGGGATTGTGCAGCGCCTGGTGAGTGCCCATTCAATACTCTGCACAGAGCCTGGAATTTCGCAGCGCGCCTGCGATTTCGTAGGGCGCCTGGGAGTCTGCAGTGCCTGGTGAGAGCGCCCATTCAAAACCCAGAACCGAGGCCTGGGATTGGGCAGCGCCTGGTGAGAGCGCCCATTCAAAACCCTGCACCGAGGCCTGGGATTGGGCAGCGCCTGGTGAGAGCGTCCATTCAAAACCCAGCACCGAGGCCTGGGATTGGGTAACTATCTACTTGGCGGGGATACGGGTAGTAACTATCTACTAGACAGGGACACAGGTAGTAACTATCTACTAAACAGGGAGACAGGTAGTAACTATCTACTAAACGGGGACACAGGTAGTAACTATCTACTAGACCGGGACACAGGTAGTAACTATCTACTAGACCGGGACACAAGTAGTAACTATCAACTAGACAGGGACACGGGTAGTAACTATCTAATTGGCTGGGAAATGGGTAGTAACTATCTACTTTGCAGGCACACCGGTAGTAACTAGACAGGGACACGGGTAGTAACTAGCTACTTGGCAGGGACACAAGTAGAAACTACTGAACAGGGACACAGGTAGTAACTACCTACTTTGCAGGGACACAGGTAGTAACTATCTACTTGGCAGGGACTACTTGGCAGCAACACAGGTAGTAACTAGCTACTAAACACAGGTAGTAACTATCTACTTGGCAAGAACACATAGTAACTCTCTACTTGGCATGGACACAGGTAGTAACTATCTACTTGGTAGGGACACAGGTGGCAACTATCTACTTGGCAGGGACACAGGGAGTAACTATCTACTAGGCAGAGACATGGGTAGTAAGTATCTACTAAACAGGGACATCAGTAGTAAGTATCTACTAAACAGGGACACAGGTAGTAAGGATCTACTAGACCGGGACACAGGTAGTAACTACCTACTTGGCAGGGACACAGGTAGTAACTACCTACTTGGCAGGGACACAGGTAGTAACTACCTACTTGTCAGGGATACAGGTAGTAACTATCTACTGAACAGGGACACAGGTAGTAACTACCTACTTGGCAGGGACACAGGTAGTAACTACCTACTTGGCAGGGACACAGGTAGTAACTACCTACTTGGCAGGGACACAGGTAGTAACTACCTACTTGGCAGGGACACAGGTAGTAACTACCTACTTGGCAGGGACACAGGTAGTAACTACCTACTTGGCAGGGACACAGGTAGTAACTATCTACTAAACAGTAGTAACTATCTACTAAACAGAGACACAGGTAGTAACTATCTACTAGACTGGGACACGGGTAGTAACAAGCTACTAGACGGGGACACGGGTAGTAACAAGCTACTAGACGGGAACACGGGTAGTAACAAGCTACTAGACGGGGACACAGGTAGTAACAAGCTACTAGACGGGGACACGGGTAGTAACAAGCTACTAGACAGGGACACAGGTAGTAACTATCTACTAAACAGTAGTAACTAGCTACTAAACAGGTACACAGGTAGTAACTATCTACTAGGCAGGGACACATGTCGTAACTACTAGACGGGGACACGGGTATTAACTACTAGACGGGGACACAGGTAGTAACTAACTTCTAGATGGGGACACAGATAGTAACTATCTACTAGACGGGGACACAGGTAGTACCAATCTACTAGATGGGGACACAGGTAGTACCAATCTACTAGACGGGGACACAGGTAGTAACTATCTACTAGACGGGGACACAGGTAGTACCAATCTACTAGATGGGGACACAGGTAGTACCAATCTACTAGACGGGGACACGGGTAGTAACTATCTACTAGACGGGGACACGGGTGGTAACTATCTACTAGACGGGGACACGGGTAGTAACTATCTACTAGACGGGGACACGGGTAGTAACTATCTACTAGACGGGGACACGGGTAGTAACTGTCTACTAGACGGGGACACGGGTAGTAACAAGCTACTAGACGTGGACACGGGTAGTAACTGTCTACTAGACGGGGACACGGGTAGTAACTATCTACTAGACGGGGACCAGGGTTGTACCAATCTACTAGATGGGGACACAGGTAGTAACTATCTACTAGACGGGGGCACGGATAGTAACTATCTACTAGACGGGGACACAGGTAGTAACTATCTACTAGACGGGGACACGGGTAGTAACAAGCTACTAGACTGGGACACAGGTAGTAACTACTAAACAGGGACACAGTAACTATCTTCTAGATTGGGACACAGGTAGTAACTATCTACTAGACGGGAACACAGGTGGCACCCTCTTGGTTGGAGTGCACGTCCACCAGGTGCCAGCCGTCCGAGCCCTGGTGCTGCGGCTGCTCACAATGTTGAGGTCACTGGTGGTCGTGGTATCTGAGTGGTGCTGCGTTACCTACAGCACGTGCACCCCCCCCCCCCCCCCCCCCCCCCCCCCCCCAGACACCAGGGGGGGGAGGGGGGGGTGGTAACAAGACCTGAGGGGGCCTCCCTGCAGAGTGCATGGAGCCTCCCTGCAGAGTGCATGGAGCCCCCCCCCGACTCACTTAGGACCTCATAGGCATGGGTACTGTGCTGAGGGGCCCCCATGCAGGCCGGCACCCTCAGCCCCACACTCCTAGGGTCTTTGTTACACCACTGCCCAGACACAGCCGCCATGGCACTATGTGTTGATGAGTTGAGAGTATGACCCCAAGTGTTTGCACTGTGTGTCCTGGGTCTCCTCTGGTTGTTGTGCGGTAGATCATGGGACTTTTCTTGCAGGTACTCATGGTGCCCCTCTGTCTCCTCTGGGTGGCGTGCGCCAGATCATGGGACCCGGACTTTTCTCGGGGGTACCCACGGTACCCCTCGGTCTCCTCTGGGTGGCGTGCGCCAGATCATGGGACCCGGGACTTTTCTCGCAGGTACTCATGGTGCCCCTCGGTCTCCTCTGGTTGGCGTGCGCCAGATCATGGGACCCGGGACTTTTCTCGCAGGTACCCATGGTGCCCCTCGGTCTCCTCTGGTTGGCGTGCGCCAGATCATGGGACCCGGGACTTTTCTCGCAGGTACCCATGGTGCCCCTCGGTCTCCTCTGGGTGGCGTGCGCCAGATCATTGGACCCGGGACTTTTCTCGCAGGTACCCATGGTGTCCCTCGGTCTCCCCAGGTTCTCGTCTACCAGGAGCTTGGACATGGCACAGAAGGCCTTGCAGGATTCCCACCTCAGGATGACCTTATGTACCCCTTTGCACTTTCTAGGCTGGCAGCTACCGTCACACGGTGAAACGGATCAATGATGGCAACAAACTGTGCAACGAGCTGGTCTCCTGCTTCCAAGAACGCGCCAAGATCGAGAGGAGCTACGCGCAGCAGCTGGCGGACTGGTCACGCAAGTGGAGGACGACGGTGGAGAAAGGTGAGCCTGATGCCCAGGGAGGGCTGGCTTGGGTGGGTTGGGTAGGGTTACCCGCCTCATATTCAGGACTGAGGCTCTAGGGTTGGACATGGTCATTGGGTCACTGGGCGTCGAGTGTTGACGCTCCGTCACTGGAGCCCAGGGTTTCTCTGGCTCAGGTGTGTGCTAATGTTCAAATCTTGTAGAGGTTTTTCCGAGCAGAGTTTTCCATTCCCAGTCACTAATGTTCTCCTCTCCCTGGGGAGGGGTTATTACATTCACTTGTTGCTATAGCGCCAATGCCTTCATTTCACTCGTCAACGCGCTAAGCATGCTGGAGGAGCACGGCTTGCTGAATGTCTTGGTCACAGTAGGCACTGCACGTGCCTCTCCCCACCCTTTCTCTGCATTTCCCCCTGGGTTGGTCTGGGTGGAAATGCCGTGTAGGTGAAGCCTACGAGACAGTGCGCGGTTTGTTGCGAGATTGTGGGTTTATCAAGAGGGTGTGCAGGGACTTGAAGTCTGTCCGTTACTTACCATTGGTCGGCTTTACTGTCCCACTCCTTTCCCTGCTTCTTATTTGATGGCTTGTCCATCAATCTTGCATTTGTTCCTCCCCTGGAGCATTGCCTCTTTGCAATGTGTTTGATTACCCGGTTCTCATGCTCGCTTTTTTCTTTTTTTCTATCCCCATGAGAGTCAGAGTGCATGTGTTTTCCGCCTCTCTCGCTCCCTCGTGATATTCCCATTTCCTCATTCGCGCTTGCCTGTCACTGACTCTTCCCAACGTGCCATCCGCGTTGCTTCCCCCCACCCATGTCCTCCTGTCACTCTTAGCTGTTACATCTTCTCCCCACCCCCGCGTCCCCTTGTTGCTTCTTCGCCCCCCCTTCCCCCCCCCCAACTGCTTTGAATTGCTCTCTAGCCCTTTGCTTATTCTCTCAACCCCGGTCCTCTGTTACTTTCCGCCCCTGTCCCCGACCCATGCCTTTCTCTCACCCATTGCTTCGCCTCCCCCAACCATCTCCCTGTTGCGCCCCACCATCTCCCCTTCTCCCCCACCCTTTGCGGTGCTTCCCCCCCACCCTTTGTGGTACTTCCCCCCCACCCTTTGTGATGCTCCCCCCCCCACCCTTTGTGGTACTTCCCCCCCCACCCTTTGTGGTGCTCCCCCCCCACCCTTTGCGGTGCTTCCCCCCTACCCTTTGCGGTGCTCCCCCCCACCCTTTGCGGTGCTTCCCCCCCCACCCTTTGCGGTGCTTTGGCATTCCGGTCACAACAGTGGTATCTGGCCGGAGCCACCACACGCCCCTTGGGTCAGACGGTGGCATTTGAAGCGAGTCCATGAGCGGAGTTGGCGGCATTTCTATGAGAGTCAGTGTGTGGGGGGTGATTCCAAGGGTGTGTGGGGGCAGGACGCTGCTCGTATTGTCCGGTCTCCCTCTAACCCTTGAGATGCATGAACCTAGGATGTAAACCCCTGAGGCTACTGCTTGCAGTGCTGCCAACGACATGGGTGGGTGGCATCCCATCGTCCCTGCTCCATCCCGACCCCTCAGAAGTAGTATCGAGACTCGAAAGTAATCCCATTGATTTAACTATAGGTGACCGCCTCATATGTGCTGCGTTGGAACTCGTCTTCCAACTATTAACAACTAGACGGAGAGAGGTTGGCCTACTTCATTGGCAGTCAAGAGTCTTGGCTTGCTCTAGGGATCTGTGAATTGTTGAGTTATTTCCAGATGCAATAACCGAAAGCTCAGAGCTGCCCCCAGATACTGGTCGGTGGCACCCTATAGGAAGCCTAGAATTCTATTTTACATTGTTAGGCAGCGCTCTTAACTATGTAGGCCACGCCTTTTGGAAACGATTGTATTGGGCAATGCCGGTTTTGTGGACCCCCACTTTTCTAATCCCACTTAAACCCCTGTTTTTGTTTCTAGAAGAGTGAGTCTGCTACCTCATGATTGTCTCTTCTAATGCAGGGACTGTTCTCTGTTATTCTTAGAGGAGGCTGAATTCATGAATAGATTGATGTGTTTCGTAACCATGGTTTCACACAAGGTGAACAGACAGTTCAGGAACTTCCCCTTTCTTGTTCATGGATTACTTCTGCTCACTGCTGTTTCTGCTTTTTGTATTCCTTTTTATTGCCTTTACATTATTTTATTAAGCACACAGTGTATTATTACTTTTGTTAAACTTGTTGCTCTGTGTGACTTCATGGACCCAGCTCTCTGTGATTTCACTGACCCCGCTCCCCTTCTGACTTTACAGACCCTACCCAGCTTTCGGAATGCTGTAATGCACACCCTACACTACATTGGGTGCAGCTGATTGTAACCTGCACTGTCCCGGCCCTCTGAACTCTACGGGCACCTTGCGATTGTACTTAAACATGCGTATCATCGTGCATGCCAAAATGTGTTCAATTCTTATTGATTCATTGTTGTATTTTATATCGCATGGACATGGCTCCAGGGTATCGGAGGCCTTTGCGAGAGTACAGCTACCAAAAACATGGCAAGAATTTATATTGAGATACAACGCAAGAGAAGTGAAAGTGAGAAACGGACAGTGTGCGTGCTAGATCATAGGTTTTAGCCCATGTATAGAATTCTCCTTTCCCTCCACATATCTGATACTGTGCTGTGTTTCTCGGTGGCTTTGTTTGCTGTGTGCCCCATGGCACCCTGTGCATCAGTGAAACACAGGGTCTCTCCTAGGCGCGAGCCTTTGCTTCCCCCTCACCAATTGGTTTGCGGCCAGCGCGCGCTGCCGAGTGGTGTAAGATCCCAGAAGCTAGCGTTAATTGAACACTAGGTTTACTACCAAGGCCATAAATCATGCCCCCTGCTCTGCTGTCAGGCTGGAGGTGAATCGGACGCTGCCCTTATTAGGCGCTCTCCTTTCCAGGTGGCGAGCCAGCCCAGCGCCTCGGGTAACCCCTGATGACAGGCTCGTCCTCAAGCGGACGTGCCTTTCTCTGTAAACACGTCTAAATGTTGTTCAGCCCAGCATTCAGTTGTGCTTGTATGCCTTTTGAAGAAGGCATCTTGCTCGACTACAACATAACAGCCGTTCCTGACTGGTCATTCTGGCGCCATAAAAGTGCCTCGCAGCTTTAGTTAGCACGTTCCATACAGCACTAAAATTACCTTTTGGAAACCTGAAAGCTTGACCGCCCCAGAATCTGTGCTGTTTGTGAATGCTTTCTGTTATTGCACGGGAGCGAGTATCATCTTAAATGCAAAGCTATTAGTCATCAATCGATCTGTGTGGGTGGGGGGGGGGAGATTCCTTATTAGCGTGCTGTGGTTGGTATCAGGACCTTTGTGCTTTTGGGTGCCTGGCCAGCAATCTGTAGCAACAGGAAAACTTAAAGCCCAAACAAGGTGGCCTTACTGCCACAAGTGAACCTCTGAAATATGACCATCCGAGCAGATCATCAGCTACTGAGAAAAAGACAAGCGCTGCCCGCAGCCGCGAAAGTTAGAGCGACGTGCTGGTTTTCCTTCCCAGTAGTAGTAGTAATGAAGTTTCAGTGGAGCGCGGCCGAATGTCCATGGACAGCCTTTACCTTGCGGGAGCGAGCAGCGCCAGGTGCGATAATTGCTAACAGTGGCGCCACTGCTCGCTACCGCAAGGGAAACCCGTACATGCACAAGTACTAATAGGAAACAGTGCAAAACATGCACGAGTTTCCCAGAAAGTACGGAGCGATTCCAAGAGGTCATCTCCTAAGCAGCGCTTGCGCGCTGCGTAGGCGAGACCTTAAAAAGGGGGTGGGTGTTAAAAAAAAAAAAAAAAAAAAATGCACAGATTAGTTCACACTGGTGAAACAAACATGAAAACAAGTGAGGCAACTTCTGCTCAGACCCCCTGCCTCCGCTCAGTATGCACACATTAATGGGAAGGCCCAGCGAGAGTAAGGGAGTGGCACCTCTGCCGTTGATAAGAGAGGTAATGGACGCCCATCTGCCTCCAGAAAGGCCCCTCAGGCACCCACTGGGCTGCTGGTGGCATTGAACAACGCAGAAAGCGCCCAAATCGGCCCCCCAGGCAGCTAAAAAAAGCAGCCCACAGCTGGAGCTCGGATACCGGCCTCTTGGGCATTGCCCGAGTGCTCGCGTTACCAATCCGACGCTGCAACTGCACACAGGGCACATACACGACCCACCTTGTCTCGACGGAGTTCAAAGCCGCTTACAGAGGAAGAAGGGCTCTGGTCTGCTTGTGTGGCGAGGGTCTTCATAGGGTCTTTGTGGTGCAAGGCCAGGTCTGAGGAGTTTAGTTATTTTATTTTTTTATTTAATGCATTTTTATATAGTGCAGACTTTACTCGAAGGTGTCAGAGCTCTGAACAATAGAACCAGTTATGTTACATGAGAGAAATGTTACAAAATAGAACGTTACAAAAATAAACAGGAGACGAGAAGAGGTAGGATTAAACCATAGAAGGCAAGAACACAATATCAAACACATCAAAGAAGGGTGAGGAATGTACAAGAAAATATTGCAAATTTACAATGATGAACGAACTTCCTATAGGGGTCCGAGAATGAAGGTATCAGTTCTGAAAGTGTCTTTGGAAGAGAAGAGATTTGAGGTCAGCTTTGAAGATACGGATAGAGGTGGTGGCACGGAGCAATGGAGGAAGCGAGTTCCAGATTCTCACCGCATTACCTGAGATCGATTGAGCCATCGATCTTTCCCTTTTGAAGGAGGGGGGCTCAAGCAGAAACGTTTCCGCATTCCGAGAAGGTCTCGAGCCTCCAGACATTTTCAGTTTATTCGCCAGGTAACGAGGGGAGGACGTGTGCAAGGCTTTGTGGATGATGCAGGCAGTTTTGTAAATAGATCTTGCCTCGACGGAAAGCCATCGAAGAGAAGACAGGATAGGAGTGATGTTGTCACTTCGTTTGGACCCTGAAATAAAGCGAGCTGCTGAATGGAGGACGGATTTGAGGGGGAGAGGTGGGATTTGGGAGGCCAGTCAGAAGAGAATTACAGTAATCTAGTCTAGAGAGAACTAGCGATTGGACCAAGGTTTTTAGGTCTTTCTCCGGGAAGAACCGACGAATCCCCCACAGTTCTTAGAAAAGAGATGTCCTGTTGACTAGTCACACCCCTGCCAAACCACTCCTGTGCCCAGTGGCTTCTGCTTCCTTCCTGAGCAGCAGTCTGCCGAATCACAGCTGCCACTATGCCCATAGTCCCCAAGCTTCCCTGGCGACAGCACAGGTCCAGTGGGGGGTGACTGCAGGCTGGAGCGGTTCTATGGGTGGGCCAACCCCTGAAAGTAACAAGCGTTCACAAAGGAAGTAGTCTCGCCTCTGTAAACTATTGGCTTTGCTAATGCGTTTTGGCAAAACTGTACATTGCCCGAAGTTTAAATAAATAAAATAAAAACTAAAGGCCCAATGATGCACCAACATCCGCTGCATCATTTTGTACAAAGAACAATTGATGGACAGAATGCAGAACAATGTGATACATTCTCCCCAGTACAGAGGTCTGGGCCTAAATCCATCGTTTTTTTGCTCACCATGCCATTCCAGTTTGGACCCAGCCATATGCAAATCAGTCTTGACCCTGTGCCCAATGGGAACAGTCCAGCCCGAACTGCCAAGCCAGGTCCTCCCTGGACTGGAAACAAGCATTGTAGGACCGGTTTCGGGCTTTCAGCTATGATAGCTTGATTCCAGTGGCATGGAGAGCACGGGACCCACGTCTGGGCATACCCGTCCCACTCGGGGTGACAAATGCAAAAAGAACAATTAATGGACAGAATGCAGAACAATGTCCTACATTCACCCCAGTACAGAGATCGGGGCCTAAATCCATCCGTGGCAAAGTGAGCTAAAGAACGATGATGGATTCAACCCAGATCTGTGACTGGGGGTGAGTGTCTGAAAAGTTTCAGCGCTCCGTCCATCCTCTCCTTGTGTTTGCATCATTTTGTAGGCACCTGCATGGATAGATAAAATGCATACATGTGCCTACAAAAGGACGCCAGATCCATTTTTTTTTTTAACCAGTCAGAGATGGATCTGTAAATATAAAAAAAAAAATCAAACCGTAGCACAAAAGCACCTTTTTTAGATTTTAAGGCGGGGGGGGGGGGTGGGTGCTAACATCAATTTGCCGCCTGACACTACCCCCATCATCCCCTAAACAGTGAAAACTTTTGGTGGGTGTGGAGGGAGCATTGGGTGTGGGGGCGCAGGTGGAAAGCAACACGAGGAGAGCTACACGGTTGGGAGAAGCACACAAGTGAGAAAGCAACAGAGAGTGGGGGAGACAGGAAGGTTGGCAGGGGGCAAAGCGCACGAGGGCTTGCACCACAAGGGAGACCGCAACGTGGAGCGAAAGATGCGGGTATTGGAAGCTCTCAAGGAAGAGAGGTGGAAAACACATGCCCTCTAAGGGAGTGCTTAAGCACGAAGAAACAAGTAGTCCACTAAAAGTGAACAGTGGAAGAAGGGACGCCATCCAATCAGATGTGGTGAAGAGTCTCTAGACTTGAATCAACACAGTGGTGATTTCAAGATGGTACATGGAATTTTAGCTGGAAAATTGGAAGAAAATCAAAGTTTGGGGCCATCTACAAAACACCAGTGTGTGTGGATTCCTTGGTGCCCCAGGAGTTGTGCTTGCCAGTGGGCAACTGTCATTTGCGGGAGCCCAGCCGCAGTCCAATCACTGTTCTAGAGGGGAGGGACAAACACAAGATGGACAGGCAGAGACCAGGAAAGCCATTGAATGAGAAGTGAGCGACAACAACAAGTGGCGAGCAGCAGGCGGGCTGTCGGCCACAGTCTTGGCCAGCAGGCCACTTGCCTCGCCTGGTAGACTCCGCATAAGACACGGACGCTAGGGACACTTCGAGGCGACTGACATGTTAGTGCCGGGCCAGTGAACTGTCTCCTTTCTCCCACAGGCAGACAATCCCAGGAAATGGGTCAGAGCCGCAAAGGATGATGGGAAGGAAAGGAGGTTCCAATGAAGGGGGGGATGGGGCAGGGAGAGATGCAAACTGAATCCACTGTAGCAGGGGCCTGAACGGCATAAAAGAATGGGCAGCGGCTGGTGGGAGGGAGGAGAGTACAAGGGGGGGCAGAGGCAGGAACCAGGAGGGTTCGTCAAGTACGATGACGCCATTGTTAGAGGGGGGGGGGGGGTTGTCAGCCTGATTTTTCTGGCCCAATTAAAACAATGTGCCTTGTGCACCCAGAACCCTCACATGGGGCGAGGGTTTAGGGTTCGGACAGATGTTGGTGGGGAGGACTCCAGTCAGTGGATGGTGGGTTGACCAAGGTTTCTAAGAACACAGGTTCAAAAATAACTATTCAAAAGAACAGTGAGATGTGAACGGAAGGTGTTCCATGGACCACAGATGGACATATGGCTACTTTCACTCATCCGGTGGGGGGGGGGGGGGGGGGGGGCTCTGACGCCTTCGCAGTGTGATAACAAACCAGCCTCTCTGGCTTCCAGCTGCGCTGGTGCCCGCTTGGCCACACTGTGGTCATGGGCAAGTGACTAGTGTCTGCGCCTCGGGTCGCTTTTTTGACACAACTGGCAGCGCTTGGAAACCTTCGTCACCTGAAATGTATCTGTATGTAAGAGCGCAGCCTGGTTTCATCAGGCGCCTTGGGGAGGGGTGAGGGTTCATGAACACGCCCCCCTGCTCCATCGCTGGCGGAGTGCATTTCTCAAGACAACCTTGGTGCCAGGTGTCTCCTGAGAGCTAGGCGCCGGCCCAGGGCGCCTTGTGTGAGGGGCGCATTGAGCTAAGATCGTCGATTGTTGTAAATTCTCATTTTAAATGCTGCTTCTCCAGCGCCTGCGCATTAGCTTCAGACTTCTCCATAGGTGTTTTGTCCGAACCCCCCCTCTTTCCTCAGCATCCTCCCTTTTAGCTTCTCCTTCACACCATAAACCCATCCCCGCCTCCTCCGGCCTCTCGCCTCCAGTTGGCTCAGAGGATCCGGGACGGCTGCAAATGTTCCTTCGCACAAGGCACTATATGAGCGAAGTCTGACCCTGCCTGTGTAGTGCATGTTATTGCAGCGTTTGTATAGCGCCTGAGGCCCCCGAGGCGCTGCACGCCTCCTCTGTCCGTCAGTTCACGAGCACCCCTCGGACGGCTGTTGGGGGACCCCTGTGAGAGGGGCCCGTTGGGATGAGTGTGGTTCAAAGGTCGTTTGAGAGAGTGACTTGTCTTCATTCATCATGGCAAGGAGTAATAAAAGGACAGTAGCTGGTCAGTTCATTTTACACGTCACAATCCGTTCCTGAAACCGCTTGGGAAGGGGCCAGTACTGCATCACACATACAAAAGAGAAGTGGCGGGTAAATCCTGCGCGCAGCCGCCTATCCCACTAGGAGTTGTTGCCAGAATTCTGTTGGATACATGTGAAAACTGAAAATAAAGTGGAAATATCATCAACTTATAGGGCCGCCATCAGTAGGGTGACCAGATTCTCAAAACAAAAAACGGGGACAGGTCATAGACATAGAAGTAGGACTACGGTTTGCAGTAACCATCGACATAAAGGTAGGACTATTTGACAGCTGCCATGGACATAGAAAAAGGACTAAAATGACAGCTCCCTCCACAGACCGAGATGAAGCATTACAGACGACAAATCAGAGGTCTTTTATTGGCTGTAACCATTAATTCCATTTAAACAGACTTTGCCTCAGCATTTGCTATAGTTGGTGACCACGGCTTTAGTGCTGGTGGCGCCCTGTGCGACAGTGTTTGTTGGCGCCCCCCCAAGACCACCTCCACCACGGATTCTCTCACTAGCACCCTTTAACAGTGACCAAGTCTCCATAACCACACTCTCTCAGATGCATTGAATTAGTTATATAGCGCCACTCATACCAGTGTAGGGTGTCCGAGCACTTCGCATCACACACACATTACACAGAGACAATCAATCATGCATGTGTAATCAGTGTATAGGAAATGTTACATAAGCCAAAGGACTAAAAGTGTAGGGAGTCACATGTCATCCATACTGGTAGGCAGTATAGTTTAAGAGTGCTTTGTGTGGAGAAGCACAAACGCAGAGTCGAAAAAGAAACAGCATAGTTGGGAGTTTTCTTTAATAATAAGAATCGATTTCTAGCCAAATTATCCCTTTTTGCAACATTAATCAATGCTCTAATAATGTATACTTTGCAGTGTGTATGCAGTTCTAGGATGAAAGTTAATAGCTCACTATTCTATATCAGGACTTTAAGTTATAAATTGCAAGTAACAAAAGGATATCTCTTTTGAAAGGCGTAATCTGCTGATCTGTTTACATCATACGCACTCTGTAATCTACTTGGTACAGGTTCTTTGCAGCAGGCATGTTAACCCTCTACACTAACTTCACCGAAGTCAAAACCTCAACTATACAAAATGCTGATCTCTCTCCAGGAAGATTATTAATCACACGAGTTATCTTGACATTTTTGTGAGGCCTGGTAATTGCTGGGGGTAAAGAAACGCTGAAGCAGGTGCTTCAAAAGCATAATATACTTTAAAACACGGCGCCCCCAGGAAGCCAGCACCCGGTGCGGTGGCACTCGCACCGCCCTAAAGCTGGCCCTGGACACGAAGTACAAACAGGTTACTGTTTCTAAACAAGGATATAAGCAGGTCCTGCAAGTAGGCTTTTACAAAATAAAGACATTCAAAGACGCACTGCCATCAGTAGCTGTTGGAGCAGGAGCGCTGCATTAACAAAACAAAGGTATCTCTGGAAGCACCCGAAGTGACCGGCATTCAGGTGTGAATGTATGCAGATTGCATCCTTTGACTTCTCGGCCTGGAGACAGAGGTCACATTCAAAGTGCTGAACCTCGCGCTGTGGAATGAAAGGAGCACCTCTCCCCACCCCCCATCCCATTCAAAGCCCGATTTCCCTTCCTGCTGCAACGCTCACCTAAACGTCACGCTTTAATCAGTGCAAAGAGAGCATGCACGCGCATGCTCAAACAACCGAAACAAATGAAAAACCGGGACATTTGTATGTTTAACCCGGACACTGTTTAAAAACCCGGACATTTCATTGAATTGGAGAAAAGTGTCGGGACACGGGGACACTTCTCCAAAAACGGGGACCGTCCGGGGAAAACCGGGACGTCTGGTCACCCTAGCCATCAGGGGCCCCACATGTAGGGGGCCTACTGTCGGTGCGCCTCCTGACAGCTCCTTTGCTTCTGCGCCCACATCTGTAATGCGGCGCAGGCGCAGAGGCAGAGGGATTCCCTCACTTGCACGGTGCAGTGCCGTAGCAAGGCCAGGTGGTCAGAAAGTTTCTTGTCACCCCCTCAGTGATGACACCCGGGGCGGCCGCACCCCCGTTCCTACCCACTGACATGGTGCACGCCCCCATGCAAATGAGGGCACGCCTGCTGTGATTGCGCTGGCGCTTTGTGTGCCTGTGCTATCGTATCTCTGAAGGGAGTTACAACAAACAAATGATGGACGGAATGCTGACAATGCAGACATTCTCTCCCAGTCAAGAGATCTGGGTTAAATCCATCGTTCTTTTGCCCACTACACCACACCAGTTCAGACATGGCCATATGCAAATCAGTCTTGACCCTGTGCCTCATGGGAACAGTCCAGCCCGAACTGCCAAGCCATGCCTTCCCTGGACCGGAAACAAGCTTCCTAGGACCGGTTTCTGGCTATCAGCCGTCATCAGCCAGGATAGCTTGACTCCAGTGGCGTAGTGAGCACAGGTCCCACGTCTGGGCATACCCATCCCACTTAGGGCGAAAAGAGTTACCAAAAAAAAAAAAACTTATGGCGCTTTGTTCGCCATAAGTTGGCAGGGTATGCTCAGACGTGAGTCCCTTGTTCACTTTGCCACTGGATTCAAGCAAGCCTGGCTGAAGACGGCTGAAACGCCAGAAACCGGTCCTAGGAAGCTTGTTTCCGGTCCAGGGAAGGCATGGCTTGGCAGTTCGGGCTGGACGGTTCCCATGAGGCACAGGGTCAGACTGATTTGCTTATGGCCATGTCTGAACTGGGGTGGCAGAGTGGGCTAAAGAACGGTGATGGATCAAACCCAGATCTGTTGACTGGGTGTGAGTGTTTGATTGGTTCTTATGCTCCGTCCATCACCACCCCCTTTTGTACCGCTGTATTACTGAAGGGGACAGACCGGTATCTGCGGCCTCATCTGTAACGCAATAATGCCCGGGGCGTACAAAGCCGGCTCAGAAGCCCGTTGCTTCCCGGAGCTCTCCGGTAGCACAGCCCCGGGCGGACATTTGAGCTTTGCACACTGACCTGGCGCTCAGGGTATTATTAAGTATTGCTTCAACTGGTATTGAGCCCGGTTTGTGAAACCCAGTGTTGAAACGCTCAGGTATACAGAGGTTTGAGGTGTTCCTTGCGATGGCGTCACAGATGGATTCAGGGAACAGTGGCATATGAGGGTGGACTGTAGATTAGAAGCAGACACTTTTAAGAGTTTTGAGGCCAAGGGGGCAGCGCCTTGAACCCTGGCTTGGCGCCCACTCCTTTCTTAGGTGGCACTCCTACTAGAGTAGCGTATATCCTGTAGGAGCGGGGTCATGAATGTAGGGTCTTGGATATTATAGGTGCCAGAACCCTACGGTTCTTGGCGGCCTCTAAACAGGAATTGCATAATCTGCTGGGAGGTGTTGGGGTGCGGTTATGAAAGCTATGACAGAAATACAGAGATCCGTGTGTGGCATGTTCATTTCCATGTTCCCGGGCTGGGGAAGAGTCTACAGTGTAGACCAGAGCTCATCAAACTTGTTTGCTCTGAGCACACAAAGCAAAAACAGTTTTAAAGTATAACCACCTTCCAAAACTTTATGGCAAGGATTGGGGGGGGGGGGGGGGTAGCAGGACTGAACACAGGAGGCGGGGCTTATGAGACCATTTTAGAGATCGTTTTTCTGTAGCTCATATTCCACTCTACATGTCAGACTTGTAAAAGAGCAAATGTGTCGAACCTATGTCTTCAGATGGTCTCTCGCATGGGGGCTAGGTGTGTCACACACACACACCACACACCCCCTTTGACACTCTAGGAAGGCGCACACAGTCTGATTGTAGTTGCTCATGTTAGTTTCTGATTGAAGCGTAAAGAGAACATTATCACCCCAAAAAAGTTGTGTCTTTCCGTTGTGCTCTGCAGGTGTTGGGCACAATAAGACATCGGACCAATACCAGTCGCACAACCCCCGGTTCCTCTCGGTGTCTGATTTTGAAGATTGATTTTCAGTGAGGACAGATGAGACCCCAAACCTCACCTATGGAAGGTCCAACTTGGGGCGAGCCAATGCTATGGAGCGTGTGGTGGGGCCAGACAGCGGCCGCAATGGTGGGCCAGGAGACGACGGCCCTACCTTGGGCTTGGACGGCCACCATCCCTCGTGGGGGGCCTAGCACCCTGAACGGATCTTGGTGGTGGGGAGGCGGGGACTCAGGCCAATACAATTCAAAGGTGTCGCGAGGTCCCTGCCCTCCTCCTGACTGTAGATTCCAGCTCTATCCTGTACAGTACTGGTGGCTTCCCCATCTGTAGATTCTCTGTCCTACACGTACAGGTGGCTTCCTCCTACCTGTAGATTACCGCTCCCTTCTGTACAGTACACGTGGCTTCCTCCTGGCTGTAGATAACCGCTCTCTTCTGTACAGTACACGTGGCATCCTCCTATTGATAGATTCTCGCTCTGTCCTACACAGTAAGGATGAACTCCTCTTGGCTGTAGATTCCCGCTCTATTCTTTACAGTACTGGTGGCTTCCTCCTGTCTGCAGATTCCCGCACTGTCCTGCACAGTACGGGTGGACTCCTCTTGGCTGTAGATTCCCGCTCTATTCTTTACAGTACTGGTGGCTTCCTCCTGTCTGCAGATTCCCGCTCTGTCCTGCACAGTACGGGTGGACTCCTCCTGGCTGTAGAGTCTCACTCTTTCTACAAAGTAAGGAAGGCTTCTTTCTTTCTTTCCTGGATAGTGTGGGTGGGCTCCTTCTAGCAGTAGTGTCACACTCTGTCTTGCGTAGTATGGATAGCATATTCCGGTCTGTAGATTCCCATCCTGTCCCACACAGTACAGGTGGCTTCCTCTAAGCTGTAGATTCCCACTCTGTCCTGCACAGTACGGATGGGCTTCTCATGGCTGTAGATTCCCATCCTGCACAAGGCAGTTGCGTTGGTCCTGGCTGTAGATTTTCCATTTTTCCTGCACAGTGCAGATGGTTTACACCTGGCTGTAGATTCCCGCTTCGGTCTGCATATTATGGGTGGGCTCCACCTGGCTGTGGATTCCCACTTTGTCCTGCACATCATGGGTATCTTATTCTTGACTGTAGATTCCTCCTCAGCATGGGTGACCTCCTGGCAGACATCCCAACCACCGTTCTAGGGACCAACCTAGGCGGCCAACCCACTCAAGATGGGTCTTTCTTCTCTCACAGGGTGGCTCTTTCTTCACCCATTTGGGCTTGGTCTTTCTTCACCCACTTGGGCTTGGTCTTTCTTCACCCACTTGGGCTTGGTCTTTCTTCACCCACTTGGGCTTGGTCTTTCTTCACCCACTTGGGCTTGGTCTTTCTTCACCCACTTGGGCTTGGTCTTTCTTCACCCACTTGGGCTTGGTCTTTCTTCACCCACTTGGGCTTGGTCTTTCTTCACCCACTTGGGCTTGGTCTTTCTTCACCCACTTGGGCTTGGTCTTTCTTCACCCACTTGGGCTTGGTCTTTCTTCATCCACTTGGGCTTGGTCTTTCTTCACCCACTTGGGCTTGGTCTTTCTTCACCCACTTGGGCTTGGTCTTTCTTCATCCACTTGGGCTTGGTCTTTCTTCACCCACTTGGGCTTGGTCTTTCTTCACCCACTTGGGCTTGGTCTTTCTTCACCCACTTGGGCTTGGTCTTTCTTCACCCACTTGGGCTTGGTCTTTCTTCACCCACTTGGGATGGCTCTTTCTTCTCCCACAGGGTGGCTCTTTCTTCTCCCACAGGGTGGCTCTTTCTTCACCCACTTGGGATGGCTCTTTCTTCACCCACTTGGGATGGCTCTTTCTTCACCCACTTGGGATGGCTCTTTCTTCACCCACTTGGGATGGCTCTTTCTTCACCCACTTGGGGTGGGTCTTTCTTCACCCACTTGGGATGGGTCTTTCTTCTCCCACAGGGTGGCTCTTTCTTCACCCACTTGGGATGGGTCTTTCTTCTCCCACAGGGTGGCTCTTTCTTCACCCACTTGGGATGGGTCTTTCTTCTCCCACAGGGTGGCTCTTTCTTCACCCACTTGGGATGGGTCTTTCTTCTCCCACAGGGTGGCTTTCTTCACCCACTTGGGGTGGGTCTTTCTTCTCCCACTTGGGGTGGGTCTTTCTTCTCCCACAGGGTGGGTCTTTCTTCACCCACTTGGGGTGGGTCTTTCTGCTCCCACAGGGTGGCTCTTTCTTCACCCACTTGGGATGGGTCTTTCTTCTCCCACTTGGGATGGCTCTTTCTTCACCCACTTGGGATGGCTCTTCTCCCACAGGGTGACTCTTTCTTCACCCACTTGGGATGGGTCTTTCTTCTCCCACAGGGTGGCTCTTTCTTCACCCACTTGGGATGGCTCTTCTCCCACAGGGTGGCTCTTTCTTCACCCACTTGGGATGGGTCTTTCTTCTCCCACAGGGTGGCTCTTTCTTCGCCCACTTGGGATGGGTCTTTCTTCTCCCACAGGGTGGCTCTTTCTTCACCCACTTGGGATGGGTCTTTCTTCTCCCACAGGGTGGCTTTCTCCACCCACTTGGGGTGGGTCTTTCTTCTCCCACAGGGTGGCTCTTTCTTCACCCACTTGGGATGGCTCTTCTCCCACAGGGTGTCTCTTTCTTCACCCACTTGGGATGGCTCTTCTCCCACAGGGTGGCTCTTTCTTCACCCACTTGGGATGGGTCTTTCTTCACCCACTTGGGGTGGGTCTTTCTTCTCCCACAGGGTGGCTCTTTCTTCACCCACTTGGGATGGCTCTTCTCCCACAGGGTGGCTCTTTCTTCACCCACTTGGGATGGCTCTTCTCCCACAGGGTGGCTCTTTCTTCACCCACTTGGGATGGGTCTTTCTTCACCCACTTGGGGTGGGTCTTTCTTCTCCCACAGGGTGGCTCTTTCTTCTCCCACAGGGTGGCTCTTTCTTTACCCACTTGGGGTGGGTCTTTCTTCTCCCACAGGGTGGCTCTTTCTTCTCCCACAGGGTGGCTCTTTCTTCTCCCACAGGGTGGCTCTTTCTTTACCCACTTGGGGTGGCTCTTTCTTCTCCCACAGGGTGGGTCTTTCTTCTCCCACAGGGTGGCTCTTTCTTCACCCACTTGGGATGGGTCTTTCTTCACCCACTTGGGATGGGTCTTTCTTCGCCCACTTGGGATGGGTCTTTCTTCTCCCACTTGGGGTGGGTCTTTCTTCTCCCACAGGGTGGCTCTTTCTTCTCTCGCAGGGTGGCTTTCTTCTCCCACAGGGTGGCTCTTTCTTCACCCACTTGGGGTGGGTCTTTCTTCTCCCTCAGGGTGGCTCTGCTTAGCTGGATGTCACTAAGAGCTTCCCTGACCTCCAGGATGGCTCCATGGCCTGCAGGAGACAAGACAGGAGGCCCTTGGCACAAGCACAAAACAACCTGATTCCACATCCTTAATCCGTGTCTGAGCAGAGGATCCCATTCACTCGGGAGCAGGGAGAGGGGAGTGAATGAGGCTCCTGCAGGGGAACTGAGCTCTGAGCGCAAGCTTCTACCCCAACAGTAAAGAGTCATCTGGCCCCAGCCCCGTCCCACTGAAGCCTTGGGCTTCCTGGGGGGCGGGAGGGGGGGGGGGGGAGTGAATGAGGCTCCTTCAGGGGAACTGAGCTCTGAGCGCAAGCTTCTACCCCAACGGTAAAGAGTCATCTGGCCCCAGCCCAGTCCCACTGAAGCCTTGGGCTTCCTGGGGGGCGGGAGGGGGGGGGGGGGAGTGAATGAGGCTCATGCAGGGGAACTGAGCTCCGAGCGCAAGCTTCTACCCCAACAGTAAAGAGTCATCTGCCCCCAGACCAGTCCCACTGAAGCCTTGGGCTTCCTGGGGGGCGGGAGGGGGGAGGGGGGGGGAGTGAATGAGGCTCCTTCAGGGGAACTGAGCTCCGAGCGCAAGCTTCTACCCCAACAGTACAGAGTCATCTGCCCCCAGACCCGTCCCACTGAAGCCTTGGGCTTCCTGGGGGGCGGGAGGGGGGGGGAGTTAATGAGGCTCATGCAGGGGAACTGAGCTCCGAGCGCAAGCTTCTACCCCAACAGTAAAGAGTCATCTGCCCCCAGTGCCGTCCCACTGAAGCCTTGGGCTTCCTGGGAGGAAACCGGACCTGGAGCCACCAGCGCACTTGGACATACCATGTGCCCTGGTGAGAGCGCAGAGTTGGCCAGAAAAACCAAACGCAGCTTCCCCAGCTGTGCTGGAGGGCCTCATCCCTGTGGAACACCCTGGACCCCTTGTCTTGCGTCCCTCTTTACTGCTTCCTGGACGATGCTGTGACCCTCCATGTACCCAGTGCTTTATTTGCCGACTCAGATGTCAAGGCTACTCCATTTTGTCCCTCAGAGAGTTGATTGATGTTGGACTTGGCCCTTTTTGCAGGGTCATCCCTAAACTTTTTGCCTTCCTCCTGTATTTTCTCTGACCTGTTGTTGGCTGTTTTATGACTCTGGGCACCTTACCACTGCTGATCAGTGCTAAGGTGCATATGCTCTCCCTATGGTAAAATGTTGACATTGATTGGTGTCCATGTTTGGCTTATTTGGTTTACTATCAGCCCCTAGTAAAGTGCACCAGGAGTGCCAGGGCTTGTAAATGCAAATGCTGCTGGCGGGCTTGCAGCACTGGTTGTGCCACCCACAGAAGCGGCCTAGTAAAATGTGTCTAGGATCTGCCATTGCAGAACCTGCGTGCAGTCTGGTACTGTCATGCTGACTGCGGAAGTGCCCCCACTTGCCAATCCCTAAACCTTCCCTTAACTACATATTAGTCACCCCTCTGGTAGGCCCAAGGGCAGGGTGCATTGTAGGCATAAGGTAGGACCGGACTTGTACAACGCGTACCTACGAGGGTACGGTCCGTACGGCTTCAGTCCAGCGTACGCGTGCTCACGCGTGAAGCGTGAGAAACTGCACGACGCGCCTAAAACATCGTACAAAACGTACCGAAGGCGCTACGAAGCGCACATACCCCAAAAGAAGCCTATTTTAAAATGAAAAGTGCCTTTTAAGAACTGTGGACTCTTTGAAAAGTATTGCAAGTAACTGGAACCCCATTTGGAGTAAAGAACTGTATTTTTGAAAGCCTGCTTAAAGAAACCTTTTATATAAAGAGTATATTTTTACAAAAATACAGTCTTGTGTCTGTGTGGTGGGTTGGTGGTTATTGTGTGGTACATCTTGAATGTGTAACCTAATGCCCTCTGGAATCTAGCCTGACTGCTCGCGCCACGTTGCCTAGAGGGTGAGCAGGGGTTATTTTCCCAGAGTAATCCTTCGCCCTGACTTAGAGGAAAGGGTCCCTGCTTGTCGCAAGTGCATACCGGCGCCAACCAGAGACCCCGGATTCTAACAATTGACAAGATATTTGAGACTCCACCCTTGTGTGGGACATGGGGAGTGACTGCTCTGGTTTCTGGTGTGCCGCATCTCACAGGTGACTGCCTCCTTTTTACACCTCGCTCCCAGCTGGACCGTCCTGACAGGTGATTGCTTCCTCTCCGGGAGAGGAGAGGAGAGGGGGGAGGGCAGTGTTTCCCTGCTTCAGCCCCCTCCCTCCCTGGGTGTTGCTTCCATCACAAAGTGTAGACCTCTTGGTGTGGGTTTCATGGACTGTGCTGGGCTGCCTCTCCTCTCAGGCTTCTCCCCTCAACCTCGTTCTGGTTGCACCACATGTAGAAGGTGCCTCATGGCCATGGTGCAGCCCGCCCACTTCCTGCCTTTCTTTTCCCCTTCCTGCCTGCACGCGCCCTCCTCTGTGCCCTTTTGATTGGTCACCAGCTCCTGATTGTAATGATGTGCGGGCTCTTGTCTCTTCTCAGATTTTCTTTTCTGGGCTGGTTTGTAATCTTGCCTTGCAGGGGTTGAAAGCTGCTTCTTTAGGAGCTCAACTGAATAGGTTTATTATCCAGCCCTAAAACATTAACTCAAACAGGATGTTTTTTCGACTGGCTGATGAGCAACAAATGACTCTAGACTGGGTTCACTTCCAGAACTGGTATATGAGGATAACCTGCTTCCTTTCAATGGTGGTTTGAATGCGGTGGCCATGGTGGACTGTCCTGTAAGAATCCCCCCTCATGGTGGACACGACTTTCCTTGGTCGAGGGGGCACAGAAAAGAACTGCAGCTTGTCTCGTGCACCTGGGGGTGCATGGTGCATTTTTGGTGTCTAATTAGCATTTTGGTGGTGGTTCTAATAGAAAAGCTTTCATTGGAGATACTGTTCTACGGAGATGGCTTGGTCTATGGTAGGTGCGTACCGATGGTTTCTACCTGTCCATGGAGGGTTGCAGTGTTTGTGCCTGGACCGGGATGGTTTGGTCTGGGAGTGTCGCTGGTCTTGTGTCTTCAATGTGTTCATATGGTTTGGTCCATGACATGTCACTGGACTGGTGGATGTACAGAGATGAGTTGGTCAGTAATGGTTGTTTGGTTCTTGTTTGGTGTCCATTGGATGGTCTGAAACTTTTTGATCAATGGAATGTTTCTGGTTTCTTTTACTGTGGATGTTTGGTCCATGGCATCTTACTGGTCTAGTCTGATGGGCGTACAGAGATGGTTTACTCCATGGTGTATTTTGTTCTTGATAGAGTAGCTTCTACTTGGTCTACACTGAAGCACTGAGCTTGCACACCTGCTGATGAACCCTTTTTACTCCTAATCTGCAGAAATACGGGTGGGCTAGGGCTGTGATGGGTTGTTGGTTTGGGACTTGAGTGGTAGGACCTAGCCCCGTGATGGGTGGGGTGAGGTGATGGACTGGGTCCGGGGTGTCCCCAGTGGCAGGGGCACCACATGAACTAAAGAACGGATGGGCAGAGACACAGCTGTGCAGAAGGCGCAAGCCGGTACCTTTCTGATCATGAGCTTGGTGCAGAGCAAGGAAATGACGCAACTATGATGATGAGTTTAGAGCGCCAACATGATACCTCTGGTAGCATGGCATGACGGAGAAAGATCTACTAAGGGTAGAACTTGGAATTGAGAAGGACTGGGATAGCTTATGTGGAGAGGCTGTCCACTATAAGTGAGTGAAATAAGAAAAGGGCGTTTGAGAGTGGAAATGTGGACCTGGCTGTGTCTTCAAATGTGCAACAACCCACAGGTGAACCGCATGGAACTCTGGGCCATGAGGATGCAGAATGGACCAGATGATATGGAGATTTCACTCCCATCCCCGAAGCTGAGAGCATTGACCGCACCATAGGAGTGGTGTAGGGGGTAAAGCGACCTACTCCAGACACTTCAAGTGGGTGACACTGAACTGACCACGCCGCACCTATCTAGGGCCTTACTCCGCTGCTGGTTTGGTGGTTGAGTTGGCTTGCACCAGAGTGGATGCGCTGAAAAGGTTTCTTCCAGTTTTGTTCTTACTTTTTGTGATGATTCTGGTGCAGTTTCTTCCATGGTTCACATCCGGAGATGTTTTGTTCCACAGAGGGTTGATTCTTGCTGTTTATTCCACTGGTCATATGCGGGATGTATTGCTCCAGAGAGGATTGGATCTGGCAGTTAGTTCCATGGTTGACATGTGGAGATGTTTTGTTCCAGAGTGGGTTGATTCTGGTAGTTTCTTCCATGGTTCGCAGGTGGTATGTTGTGTTCCAGAGAGGGTTGCTGATATTATTTTCTTCCTTGGTGGATACTACTGTGAGAAGTTGCCCTGGTATATGCTTTCCACTAATTAAAGTGGGCACCTTGTACCAGTCCAAACAACCGATATGGACAATTAGGTTAAAGACAACCTTTATTGAAAGCTATCCTAGTGGTAGCTATGGAGAGCAGCCTTCAGGCTAAGTCTTGTAGGAGTGTAAAGCAGCTTGTTTTACCAGATCAGAACCTCCTGAATGACCTAATGAAAGGAGAACCACACAAGTGTTATATAAAATATATGTATTTCTCTCTACTAACCTCTTTATAAGATAGAGCACAAGGCACACAATACTTAATCACTAGAACAGTAAATAGCACAATACACAGCAGGCTCCAGGGGGAGACCGAACCATGTACTAAAAAAAATTATATTGCAACGACTACTTCACTAGACACAGTGCCTAGAGCACGTAGAATCACTGGGACCCCAAGGAACCACCCAAAGGAGTGACACAGGGAACCCACGGAGGACGGGTGCAGTGTGAGAACACAGACGCGAGCTCCGGACAACTCTATGGGAAAGTAGTGGTTGGAAAATTAGTTTAAGAGAGAACACCAGCAGCAACCACCTCAAGTGCATCCTGCTCAACACCCGCTCCGTCCACAGACACGCCATCGAACTCTGGAACCTCCTCGACACCACAGCCCCCGACGTTGCCTTCCTCACGGAAACCTGGATGAACGACTCCTCAGCGCCCGACATCGCCATCGCCATCCCAGAGGGCTACAAGATCACCCGGAGGGACCGCACCGCCAACCAGATGGGAGGAGGCATCGCCATCATCCACAGGGACACCATCCGCATCACGACCAACACCGACGACACCCTGACCACCGCCGAACACCTGCACTTCCAGATCCACACCGACCCAAAGACCACCCTCAGAGGCACCCTGATCTACCGACCCCCGGGACCACGCACACAATTCAGCGAGGACATCGCCGACTTCGTCTGCCCGCATGCCCTCCCCTCCGCTGACTACATCCTCCTGGGGGACCTCAACTTCCACCTGGAGAACAACAGCGACCGCAACACCATCACCCTGCTCGACAACCTCGCCAACCTCGGACTCAAGCAGCTGGTGTCCACCCCCACCCACCTCGCCGGACACACACTCGACGCCGTCTTCTCATCCAGCAAAGACATCGCCTTCAGCCACGCCACAGGACTCCACTGGACAGACCACAGCTGCGTCCACTTCACCCTCAGAAGAACGACGATCCACCACCACCAGCAACAGGTTGCCCGAAGAAGCTGGAACAAGATCACAGCCGACCAGCTCGCCGCTTCCCTGAGCCAGCACCCTCCTGCCAGCTCAGCGAACCCCAGTCAGGCCGCCGACAACCTCACGAAGTGGATCAGCAACTGCGCGGACAAACTCGCCCCTCTGAGGACCCCGCCCAGCAGACCCGGCAGCAAGAAAGCCCCATGGTTCACCGACGAACTCAAGAGCTCCAAGAAGAACTGCCGAGCCCTCAAGAAAGTCTGGAGAAGGGAACCAACACCGGACAACATGAACGCCCTCAAGCTTGCCACCCGGAAGCACCACCAACTGATCCGCGCCACCAAGATAACTGCTTTCAAGGACCGGCTGGACAACAACGCACACAACTGCAAGGAACTCTTCAACATCGTGAAAGAGCTCTCCAACCCCAACGCCGGAAACAACGACATCACCCCATCGCAAGACCTCTGCAACTCCCTCGCCTCCCACTTCCACAACAAGATCGCGGACATACACAACAGCTTCAGCATTCAACCGACGCACGCCACGACCGCAGCAACACCGCCCACCACCACCCTCCGCGCCTGGACTCCGATCAGCACCGAAGATACCATCCGCATGATGAACTCCATCCACTCCGGATCTCCGACCGACCCCTGCCCTCACCACGTCTTCAACATGGCCGACGCTGTCATCGCACCCCACCTGCGGGACATCCTCAACACCTCCTTCGACACCGCCACCTTCCCGGAGAGCTGGAAACACGCCGAACTCAGCGCTCTACTCAAGAAACCAACAGCCGACCCCACCGACCTCAAGAATTACCGCCCCATCTCGCTCCTCCCGTTTCCAGCTAAAGTCATCGAGAAGACCGTCAACAAACAGCTGGCCGCCTTCCTCGAGACGAATGGATCCCTCGACCCCTCAGTCTGGCTTCCGAGCCAACCACAGCACCAAGACCGCCCTCATCGCTGCCACCGATGACATCCGAGCCCTGATGGACAACGGAGAAACAGCGGCCCTCATCCTCCTAGACCTCTCCGCGGCATTCAACACTGTCTGCCACCGCACCCTAGTGCAGCGCCTCAGCAACGTCGGCATCCAGGAGAAGGTACTGGAATGGATCATCTCCTTCCTCGACGGAAGAACACAGAGAGTCCGCCTACCACCGTAGAAGTCAGAGGCCACCGAAGTCATCTGCGGCGTCCCTCAAGGATCCTCGCTGAGCCCCACCCTCTTCAACGTCTACATGAGCCCCCTCGAGGCCATCGCACGCCAACACAACCTCAACATCATCTCCTACGCCGACGACACCCAGCTGATCCTCTCCCTTACCAACGACCCCGCCGCCGCCAGAGCCATCCTTCACGAAGGGATGAAAGATGTAGCCGATGGGATGACGACCAGCCGCCTGAAACTGAACTCAGACAAGACGGAGGTCCTCATCCTGGGCTCCTCGCCCTCCGCCTGGGACGACTCCTGGTGGCCCCCCGCCCTGGGCACCGCACCCAAACCGACGGACCACGCACGCAACCTGGGCTTCATCCTGGACTCTTCCCTCTCCATGACCAGACAAGTCAACGCCGTCTCCTCGTCGTGCTTCAACATCCTGCGCATGCTACGTAAGATCTTCCGGTGGATCCCCACCGAGACCAGGAAGACTGTCACCCAGGCCCTCGTCACCAGCCGACTGGACTACGGCAACGCCCTCTACGCCGGAACCACCGCCAAGCTCCAGAAGAGACTCCAACGGATCCAGAACGCCTCAGCCAGACTCATCCTCGACATCCCACGTAACAGCCACATCTCCGGACATCTGAGAGACCTGCATTGGCTCCCCGTCAACAAAAGAATCACCTTCCGTCTCCTCACCCACGCACACAAAGCCCTACACGATCAAGGCCCGAGCTACCTCAACAACCGCATCAACTTCTACGCTCCCAAACGCCACCTCCGATCAGCCAGCCACGCCCTCGCCGCCGTCCCCCGCATCCAAAGAGCGACAACAGGAGGAAGGTCCTTCTCCTACCTGGCCGCCAAGACCTGGAACTCCCTCCCGACCGACCTGCGCCTGACCCAAGACCACCTCTCCTTCAGGAAGAAGCTCAAGACCTGGCTGTTCGAGCAGTAACGCCCCCCCCCCCCCCCAAGCGCCTTGAGACCCTACGGGTAAGTAGTGCGCTCTATAAATGTCTTTGATTGATTGATTGATTGACTTCAAGCAAACCGTTTGGAACATAGAAGGTTCTAAGCCCAGCACCCTTGTGAGTACCAAGGTACCCGTGTTACCTATCCCAGAGGAGCCGGGTGCATAGGGGTCAAGTGGTGTTGGAAACCCTCGTCGTTTTCAATGGCGTGATGCGAAGAAGTGCTGCTGCTGGGAAGATAAAAAGTGTTCAGTGGAATCCCAACCTGGATCCAAGGAGAGAAGAACCTAAAAGCAGAGGGGACAGAGTCTGGGTCACTTCAGGGTGACCAGGAGCTCGGTAGACGAATGCCCACCGATGTCGGGTGCTTAAGGTGTGAAGATAGGATGCTTGACTCTGCAGCCACAGGAACCAGGAGATGTCGACGACGGCCAAAGACCGGAGGTGAGCTGTCCCATGAAGGATGTCGAGTGCTCAGGGGTTAGTGTCTGGATTGAACACCAAAAAGCCTTGGCAAATGCAACCCACGCCGGCAAAGGAAACAAGTTACGGTGAGGACCACCAAGGTCCAGGAGACTCTCCAAGCTATGGGGAGTCAGGGCACGTCTGGAGCAACCAGGGAAGCCCACGGGAAATCAAAGTTACCTTCACAGGGACCCACAGAGCAACAGACCAGGGACCTCAAGCTTAATTACGAATACCAGCTCACACAAAACACTCGTGGAGTGTAGGCCAGAAATCTTCGGTGAAATACTGCTCGGGGTCAGGACTATGTAGCCCAAAGCACAGCCTCAGGGATCGCCAAAAAGCATGCTGCAAAAGTACACGGTGCACAAGGGTTCGGGTTGCACGGTCCCCACGAGGGATACTGGTCTCAGGATTGCTGAGATAGCAGATCGACCTCAGAGATGCTCGGGAACCCACCTCCCGTGTTGCATAAATCTTTGGAGTACCCAGGAGCTCGGGAGATGCAAACCGGTCCGATGTGTTAAGGTGCCGGCTGCTGCAGGGGAGTAACTCCCTTACTCAAAGGGAGAGTCTTCTGTCGCCCAGCGAAGTGTAGACCATCGAAGTACATGATTTCTGCTTGCAGAGTTTAGTCCAGGTAAAATCTAAAGTCCTGTAGTCAGGGTTCCTACTTTATACCCAAGGAAGGGGTTGGAGAGTCAGGACAGAGGGGTGGCTACACCCATGTCCTTTGTCCAGTTTCATGCCAGAGCAGGAGCAAATGGCTCCTGCAACCGGTTTGAGCTGGACTATGCACAGGGACACCAGATGTGTCCCCAGTGCAGACTTTCTGGCACTCTCAGAGTGCACCCACCCAGTCCCAATACACTAAAGCCTGTCTGGGAGGTGGTCACACCTCCCTGTGATAGGAAACCTATTGTCAGGCCTTCCTCAGCTCAAGCTTGGCTCAGCAGCAGGAGGGCAGACTTGTATCTGTGGCTGGCAGCATCCATTTTGTGATGCCAAGGTCGAGAAAGCTGGTACCGGATGTACTGGTGTTTCACAGAAGTCCCTCTAGAAGGGTGGAATCATACCTCCCCCCACATATGATTCCAAGGTGTTTGACACCAATCACAACATGTTTCTAAGCAGCCGTTTTAAAGTTAGCATTTACCGTAAGGTTATAATGTACTTAAATATATATGGTTAGCTGCATCACAGACAACCCCGTAAAATAGGTTCCGAAGGCTGCAGACGGGCTCTGCTCATGCAGGTGCACCCTCTCACATAAAACCCAGCACCCTGCCTTCAGGATTGATAAGGCCTGCCATAGGGGTGACTGATCGGTTGATATGTGCAGTGATACAGAGTATATATAGTGAACCTATATCCAAGTAAGGGGTGCATGCACCACCTTACACGGGCTGCAGAAGCAGACCCGTGGTGTCATTTTGAATGGCCTCTCAGGGGTGGTACAATACATGCTGCAGCCCCTGGGAGTCCTCTGTGGTACCTATGCCCTAGGTACAAAGTATACCATATACTAGGGACTGACCAGGGTTCCCCAGTATCCAGTCTGGAGTGCACCTAAAGTACATGCAATCAATTTAGAGGAGAAAGCAGATAGACTGGGGTCCTGGATAGCAGGATCCCAGTCAGACTAAGTCGAAAACAGCGAAACATCAGCAAAAAGTGGGGGTAACTATAAGATGCAGATCCTACTCTCCTACAGCTAAGATAGGTTTGCTCTTGGGGGTTTTGTGGCTGTGCTTAGTTGAAGTTTCTGCAGTTGTTGTGCTGCTGTAGAGGGTACCATGAGCTGTTTTATCCATCGTGAATGTGCTGAGATGCTGGCTCCCTATGAGGTGGGTGTATTGTGTTCTCCAATGGTGCTCACTTGGAGACAGTGGGCTCTAGAGGGGCTGAAATGATTTCTTCTTTGGTGGATAAGCTGTGGTGACTGGGTTGGCTGGGACAGTTTCCTCCGCTGTGGACTTTCTTCAGTGGTTTCCTCTTTGGTGAAGACCTTGAGATGGTGGTTCCATTTTGTCGCAGCCCTTGTGATGAAACCAGACCAGTTTGCTTCTGTACAGCTCATGAGCTCTCTTCTTTTCCACCATCTTCCTGCAGGCCCACAGTATGGCACCCTGGAGAAGGCCTGGCACGCCTTCATGACGGCGGCGGATAAACTGAGCGAGATCCACCAGGAGCTGCGCAACCACCTGGCAGGCGAAGACAGCGAGAAGGTGCGCGGCTGGCAGAAAGAAGCCTTCCACAAGCAGCTCTTGGGCGACTTCAAGGAGACAAAAGAAGCAGAGGACGGATTCAGCAAGGCGCAGAAGCCCTGGGTAAAGAAGCTGAAAGACGTGAGTATCCCAGGTTACGGGAAGAGAGCCAGGACCAGGGGGAGGAGGGAGCCAGGACCAGGGGGAGGAGGGAGCCAGGACCAGGGGGAGGAGGGAGCCAGGACCAGGGGGAGGAGGGAGCCAGGACCAGGGGGAGGGGGAGGAGGGAGCCAGGACCAAGGGAGTGGAGGGAGCAAAGACCAGGGAGGAGGGAGCAAAGACCAGGGAGGAGGGAGCAAAGACCAGGGAGGAGGGAGCAAAGACCAGGGAGGAGGGAGCAAAGACCAGGGAGGAGGGAGCAAGGACCAGGAGACCGGGAAAGGATGGAGCAAGGACCAGGGGGAGGAGGGAGCAAAGGACCAGGGGGAGGAGGGAGCAAAGGACCAGGGGGAGGAGGGAGCAAAGGACCAGGGGGAGGAAGGGAGCAAAGGACCAGGGGGAGGAAGGGAGCAAAGGACCAGGGGGAGGAAGGGAGCAAAGGACCAGGGGGAGGAAGGGAGCAAAGGACCAGGGGGAGGAAGGGAGCAAAGGACCAGGGGGAGGAAGGGAGCAAAGGACCAGGGGGAGGAAGGGAGCAAATGACCAGGGGGAGGAAGGGAGCAAAGGACCAGGGGGAAGAAGGGAGCAAAGGACCAGAGGAGGGAGGGAGCAAAGGACCAGGGGGAGGAAGGGAGCAAAGGACCAGGGGGAAGAAGGGAGCAAAGGACCAGAGGAGGGAGGGAGCAAAGGACCAGGGGAGGGAGGGAGGGAGCAAAGGACCAGGATTCAGCAAGGCGCAGAAGCCCTGGGTAAAGAAGCTGAAAGACGCGAGTATCCCAGGTTACGGGAAGAGAGCCAGGACCAGGGGGAGGAGGGAGCCAGGACCAGGGGGAGGAGGGAGCCAGGACCAGGGGGAGGAGGGAGCCAGGACCAGGGGGAGGAGGGAGCCAGGACCAGGGGGAGGAGGGAGCCAGGACCAGGGGGAGGAGGGAGCCAGGACCAGGGGGGAGGAGGGAGCCAGGACCAGGGGGAGGGGGAGGAGGGAGCCAGGACCAAGGGAGTGGAGGGAGCAAAGACCAGGGAGGAGGGAGCAAAGACCAGGGAGGAGGGAGCAAAGACCAGGGAGGAGGGAGCAAAGACCAGGGAGGAGGGAGCAAAGACCAGGGAGTAGGGAGCAAGGACCAGGAGACCGGGAAAGGATGGAGCAAGGACCAGGGGGAGGAGGGAGCAAAGGACCAGGGGGAGGAGGGAGCAAAGGACCAGGGGGAGGAGGGAGCAAAGGACCAGGGGGAGGAGGGAGCAAAGGACCAGGGGGAGGAAGGGAGCAAAGGACCAGGGGGAGGAAGGGAGCAAAGGACCAGGGGGAGGAAGGGAGCAAAGGACCAGGGGGAGGAAGGGAGCAAAGGACCAGGGGGAGGAAGGGAGCAAAGGACCAGGGGGAGGAAGGGAGCAAAGGACCAGGGGGAGGAAGGGAGCAAAGGACCAGGGGGAAGAAGGGAGCAAAGGACCAGGGGGAGGGAGGGAGCAAAGGACCAGGGGGAGGAAGGGAGCAAAGGACCAGGGGGAAGAAGGGAGCAAAGGACCAGGGGAGGGAGGGAGGGAGCAAAGGACCAGGGGAGGGAGGGAGGGAGCAAAGGACCAGGGGACGGAGGGAGCAAAGGACCAGGGGAGGGAGGGAGCAAAGGACCAGGGGAGGGAGGGAGCAAAGGACGAGGTGGAGGAGGGAGCAAAGGGTGAAGTGGAGGAGGGAGCAAAGGGTGAAGTGGAGGAGGGAGCAAAGGGTGAAGTGGAGGAGGGAGCAATGGACCAGGGAAGAAGTACTAGGGGAGGAGGGAGCAAAGGACCAGAGGGAGGAGGGTGCAAGGACCAGGGGAAAGAGGGTGCAAGGACCAGGGGTGAAGTACTAGGGGAGAAGGGAGCAAGAACCAAGGGGAGGGAGCAAGGACCAAGGGGAGGAGGGAGCAAGGACCAATGGGGAGGAGGGAGCAAGGACCAATGGGGAGGAGGGAGCAAGGACCAATGGGGAGGAGGGAGCAAGGACCAATGGGGAGGAGGGAGCAAGGACCAATGGGGAGGAGGGAGCAAGGTCCAATGGGGAGGAGGGAGCAAGGTCCAATGGGGAGGAGGGGGCAAGGGCCAATGGGGAGGAGGGGGCAAGGGCCAATGGGGAGGAAGGGGCAAGGGGCAATGGGGAGGAAGGGGCAAGGGCCAATGGGGAGGAGGGGGCAGGGTCCAATGGGGAGGAGGGGGCAGGGTCCAATGGGGAGGAGGGAGCAGGGGCCAATGGGGAGGAGGGAGCAGGGGCCAATGGGGAGGAGGGAGCAGGGGCCAATGGGGAGGAGGGAGCAGGGGCCAATGGGGAGGAGGGAGCAAGGACCGGGGGCGAGTGACCAAGGACTGGGGGAGCAGGACCCAGGGGGAGAAAGGACCAACGGGAGGAGGGAGCCGAGCCAAAGGGGAGGAGGGAGCAGGGCCCAGGGGAGGAGGGAATGAGGGATGATTGGTAAAGGAAGAGAGGTGAAGGGGAGGAGAGAGCAGTATGAAATGAGGGCGCATGTGTTAGAAGGGAGTGTTTGGAAGTAGAGGAAATCTATATGGGACTGGAGCGAGGACTGAGCCGTTGGAGGAACGAAGGTGAGTGGAAGATGGTGGCAGGGATGAAGTTGGGAAAGAAGTGACGGTGTCATGGCCCTTTCCCTTGAACCCCCAATCTTCCCCTACAGGCCCCACTGCCTCACTCCCACTTAGGACCATGCTGGCACCAGCCGTGGCCTCTAAAGCTTAAGGTCTATTTCTTAATGCAGAATCAGTGTGCCAGGGCATATCCTAGCTAGCTACTGGTAGTATAAACTCAGACAGAGTGTCGCATCAGTGTTGTCCAGACCCTGTTCTTCTTTTGGGCATCAGGCCCTCTCTTCTCTGAAGAGGTGCAGCTGCGCTCCCCAGACACTTGCAAGCTCTCCTCCAGGCAGGTCACAGCAGCAAGCGTGTGGCAGGCTTCCCTTACCGTGGCATGGCCTACAGAGAGGAGCATCTACCTAGAGGCATATCTCCTGGCTGAACCTCTGCTGTGCACCAGTGCATAGAGACTCCTAGAGGTGCAGACAAGGCACGTCAATCCAGGCTCTCTAGAGGTCGAGTGCGTAACCTCCTCTAGGGCCAAGGCGCGAAGCCAGAGACCAATCCAGGGCTGCCATGTTTAGGTTTGACGTGTGGTGCTTTTTCCACGCAAGTTGAAATTACTGAACTCTTTACTTGCTTTAAGGGTCTTTGGGGTCCGCCTCCTTCAGCCATTGGCTGATTCTGTGCCGTAACGTTCAACCATTGGCTTAGGCATTGTCAATCACATAGATCCATTATAATGCATGAGAAACTATTTTACATCTGAAATCAGCAGGCATTGGCCTGGTAGCAATAGGGAGTGAGTCCCGAGAAAAGCATCTGAAACTGCTCTGGAAGCCAAGGGTGGTTTATTATCTGCATCATCCGTTCATATTAGAGGTTTGATGTCCATACGATGTACACAGGCCCGAGCAACGCACCATAAACCTGTCAAACTTGGAGGCTTTGCCAAAGCTCTATACAGTCCAAACACTTTCTATAATCCTGGAGCAGTGAATCTCCCTTCTGCGTTCAGTTTCTATACGTTTCTTGCACAGGGAGGTCAAGGTATGAACATTTCACATTGGCCCCTGCACATTTGTGGACTGGAAGCCAGACAGACATCTGCACAGATCACGTTAACTGACCACACGCAGTACGTGTAAGTGAAGGTGGCCTGGGTTGTCCACGGCTGTTGCATTCCATATCATGATGTGCGATATCTGGAGCGGAGGATGATTGTTGATGCCGCTCGCTGGGCAGGAAACTCCTGTCCGCTATAGTGGTTGGTCTTACAGGGCAGGATCCTGGTGTCACTGGAGGGGGTTTCTCATGGGGCAGGATCCGCCCATGCGATTCCCACACTACGCAGATACCTGTTGCTTCGTTAGATGGATTTACTCATAGGGCTACAGCCCACTTTTTCTCTAAGACAGCAGGAAGTGGCAACAATGTCAGCCTATGGGGCCTCCCCTCATGTGGTAGGTGGGCTTGGTTCAAGTGGCAGAACCCACCAGTGTTCATCTCTTCTTGGGACAGGATCCTGGTGGTCTGTAGAAGGCTTGGGTTGTCTCCAGAAGACCCCTGGGGCAGGATCCTGGTGGTCTGTAGAGGGCTTGGGTTGTCTCCCAAATACCCCTTGGGCAGGATCCTGGTGGTCTGTAGAGGGCTCTGGTGGTCTCCAGAAAGTCCTTGGCGCAAGCACCTGGTGGTCAGTAGAGGGCCCTGGGGGTCTCCAGAAGAACCCTTGGGCAAGATCCTGGTGGTCTGTAGAGGGCCCTGGTGGCCTTCAAGGGGCCCATGGTGCCAGATTCTGATGGCCTGTAGAGAACCCGGTGGTCTCCAGAAGACCCCTTGGGAAAGATCCTGGTGGTCTTAGAGGGCCCTGGTGGTCTCCAGAGGGCCTCCGGAGCAGGATTCTGATTGTCTCTGGAGGGCCTCAGTAAGATGCACCAATTTGGGTGTCACTGCCCTCTGCTTTTCTCACTTGTTCCCTCTCTTGAACAGGTGGAGGCTGCGAAGAAGAGCTACCACGCGGCCCGGAAGGATGAGAAGACGGCGGTGACCCGCGAGAACCACTCCAAGGCAGATGCCTCCGTTTCCCAGGAACAGCTACGCAAACTGCAGGACCGTGTGGAGCGGTGCGGCCAGGAGGCCGAGAAGGTGAGCGGAGGAGGGTAGGATTAAGGCAACAGGTTGGAGGAGGCAACGTGTGGAGGAAGCTATTGGGGCAGAATGGGTAAATGGCTGGGTGTATGCAAGAGTGCCAGGTGGGCCCACATGTAGGGGCCAAGAGTAAAGACTATGAGATGAAGACATAATGAGGGGTGTCTGACTGGAAGACCAAGAAAGTGAGGGTGTATGGGGCCCGGTTGTAGGTTCGAAGAGAAACTTGAAACCCGGTCCTGCAGCTGCTGGGATTTCAGGGTAGCCATAAGATGGGGTTCATCATGTGACCTCATGTTTAAAGTGACCTCACACAGTGAACAAGATACAACTGGTGTAATAAATGCATTGACAACTCTAAGTTACCTTTGACCGAACACAAAGGGAACCCTGTCCCAAGGTTTTTATAAACTCGGATGTAAAATCACAAAATGAGTTGGTCATTAAATGTCAGGGGCTCTCAGGAGCAGATCCAAGACTGCACGCCTCCGGCTCTCCCGCACAGTGGCACCGGCACTGTAGATCTTGGTAGCCAGTTCCACAGTGTTGTGGTAGGGAGACAGGCTTGTAGTGTGCCATTGGAGCCATCTCGACAAGGTGACTGGAGAACCCTCCACTGGCCCCGTTGAGCCCAGATGATGCCAATAGAGGGATGGGCGTTGATTCCAGAGAATGGACCTCCAGTATCCCTCTCCAGGGGCAGATGGCGTTCTCAGGCTTCTGTCTCAGCCCCCCACCCCCCTTCACGGCAGACCCAGAGGAGCCTGTGCCTGCCTTGACTTTCCCTGCCCCAGCACTCCTCTCCAGGGACAGGAGTGCCTTGGGATGTATCTACCCTGTCCTGAAGTGCACTCCTACCATCTTCTGTCCTTGTGAACTTCTCAGGTCTAAAGCCAGTTCATTCACAGGTGTCCGCCTCCCCTGATCCCCTTGAGGGCCAGGTCTCCCCCTGAAGTGCATGATGGAATTAATTCAGTTTCCTCCCACTTCGCTGAGTCGGAGCTCAGAGGGCTCTTGCCAGGTTGGATCTGCAGTTGGGTGACATCAAAGCCTTTGTCTTCCTGTTGCAGTACAAGCTCCTCCCAGGACACACACGTCCTTCTTGCGGATCCGTAAAGTCTATCGCATGTCCTTGGTAATGTAACCCAGATCTCTGTCCAGCTGAACACATCCTCTCCTCCCTGGTCCTGCAGAGGAGTGGGGTTACCCAGAAACCTCAAAGTTCACAATCGCCTCCTCTGTGGTGCGGGGGGTAGGTTTCAGGCCCAAGACACTTCCCTGATATTAACATTGGTCTATCAGATTAATGCATCGCTGAACATTGAACACTATAGGATCCTGACACGCCCTACTCTGATGAGGAGGTTTACATGTAGAACCATGTGTCTCCCATACCAGGGTCTGGCAGTTGCAAAATCTCTCACATGCGCGTGCACACACTACACACAGCACTTAAACCTGGTACCTAATATTGGGGGTATGCAAAGTCTCTCTCTTTCTCTCTCTTCTCTCTCTTTCTCTCTTTCTCTCTCTTTCTCTCTCTTTCTCTCTCTTTCTCTCGCTTTCTT